>NC_072430.2:30330000-31580000 GCF_028878055.3 Symphalangus syndactylus
CTTATAAATAATTTAGAAGTGTATTGTGTAATTTTCAAATTTCTAGAGATAGTTCTGTTGTCTTTCTAATATTGGTCTCTAGTTCTATTGTATTAGAGTCAGATAAAATACTATCTATGATTTCAATTTTAAAAAATCGATTGAGAATGATGTTTTCCAGTTTCATCCATGTCCCTACAAAGGACACGAACTCATCATTTTTTATGGCTGCATAGTATTCCATGGTGTATATGTGCCACATTTTCTTAATCCAGTCTATCGTTGTTGGACATTTGGGTTGGTTCCAACTCTTTGCTATTGTGAATAGTGCCGCAATAAACATACGTGTGCATGTGTCTTTATAGCAGCATGATTTATAGTCCTTTGGGTATATACCCAGTAATCTATCTCAAGGACAAAAAACCAAACACCGCATGTTCTCACTCATAGGTGGGAATTGAACAATGAGAACTCATGGACACAGGAAGGGGAACATCACTCTCTGGGGACTGTTGTGGGGTGGGGGGAGGGGGGAGGGACAGAAAAAAAAAAAATTCCCTGGTTTAATAAAGATCTTCATTTAAATAAAAAAAAAAATCGATTGAGGTTTCTTTTATGGCCCATTTTATGAGCTACAGATCTGGTTTTGCTGTGTCCCCACCCGAATTTTATCTTGTATTGTAGCTCCCATAATCACCATGTGTTGGGAGAGGGACCAGGTGGGAGGTAATTAAATCATGGGAGTGGTTACTCTCATGCTTATGCTGTTCTCCTGATAGTGAATGAGTTCTCACGAGATCCAATGGTTTTATAAGTGGCTTTTCCTCCCTTTGCTTGGCACTTCTTCTTGCAGCCACTATGTGAAGAAGGACATGTTTGTCTTTCTTCTGCCATGATTGTAAGTTTCCTGAGGCCTCCCCAGCCATGCTGAATTGCGAGTGAATTAGACGTTTTTCCTTTATAAATTACCCAGTCTCAGGTAGGTCTTCATCAGGTCTTCATTAGCAGCGTGAGAACAGACTAATACAGCTACCTTGGTGAATTTTCTCATGGGTACTATATATGTATATTATTAGATAGAAATTATTAAAATGTATACATTGTTATATAAAATTATATATTATGTATTATATTATAATTATATATTATAATTTATATGAACCATATACATTAATATATATTATTTAATATATATTTTTAGTTTATATATTATCTATTATATCAACTATATAAAATAATTTATAAATCTTTGAAAATTTTTAATTTATAAATTATTTCACTATATATTTTATAAAATATAAAATAATACTTTATATATTCTATAAAATATAATTTATGATAATTTATATATAAAATATTTATGGCGTCATTCATGCGGAGATTCCAAACAGAATTTGAGTTATTATCTGACCTTTGGATAAATCAGAAGAGAGAGATAAGAGTCTTATTTCCCAAACAGGCCAATTTCAGTTGGGATCTCAATTAAGTTCCCTCTGGTTTAATCCTTACAAAGAAAAAGGTAGTCTGAAATAACCTGGTGTTAACCAATAGGCTATTTCTGTATTGTTCAGTTCCCCTATTTCCACTTAATAAGGAAAGCAACTTCGAGGTTACCAGTCCCCTTTTTGTTCCTTATTTCTACTTTCTTCAGCCCTTCTCTGTCTATCAAAACAAACTGTTTTGCTCAGCTCATTGGAATATTTATTCTCTTTTATGGAATAAAATGTTGCCTGATTCTAGAATCACAAATAAAGCCAATTTATATCTTTAAATTTTTGCTATAATTTTGTCCTTTGGTGTGTGTGTGATATATATATACACACACACATTATATATATTTATATATATATATATATATATATATATATGTGGATAGGGGAAAGAGTTGGGTAGAGTAATACATATATATGTGTATACACACACACACACATACACACACACACACAGACAGTCCTGACCTGTTTTGAGTTAGAATTTTTTTTGACTTTATGATGATTGGAAAACAATATGCATCCAGTACACTCCTCAGCTTATGATGAGGTTGTGTCCTGATAAACCCATTATAAATTTAAGATATTGGAACATGACCCCATCATGGTAAGCCGATTATCTGTATTGTTGGGTGGAATATTCTATATATGTAAATGAGAATCTGTTGCTTGATTGTGTTTTTCAGTTCTAGTTTCTGCTGATTTTATGTCTAGTAGTTCTATTGATTGTTGAGAGCAGAGCAATAAACTTTTTACAAAATAACATTATTTTAAAAAGTGAACATTGTAATCACTTCATTCTCTAGCCATACACAGAGACTGATAGCAGATAATAAGAAGAAAATCCTCAGCCTGCTGTCTCAGGTTCATTTCATGCCCTGGAATGTAGTGCTAAACTGCGCTTCATAATCCTTGGAATACTTAAAATTCAGCACCAACCAACCAGATCCTTAGGCTCCACT
Source organism: Symphalangus syndactylus (assembly GCF_028878055.3). NCBI lineage: Eukaryota > Metazoa > Chordata > Mammalia > Primates > Hylobatidae > Symphalangus > Symphalangus syndactylus. The sequence goes on from NC_072430.2 coordinate 30,332,432, forward strand.
TCAGACCTACTGAATTTGATTCACCTGAGCTGAGGTGTGCAAATTTTCATTTGAGCAGTCTTTACATGTTTCCGATGATCAATTTAGTAAAAAAAAAAAAAAAAAAAAAAAAAAAAATACAGTAAATTTAAGTTTTGTAAAAAGATTGAAAACATAATAACCTCTAAAACCTTGCTTCTCAAGGTGTATTCTGTGGAATAATCATCACTTGAGAACTTGTTTGAAATGAAGAATCTCAGGTTAATTCTAGAATTACTGGAAGATAATTCTTACATTAACAGGTTTTCAATGGGATTCTTATGGTGGTCAACATTTTAGAGACACTGAAACTTACCATCAGAAGATATTGAAAATGTGTCTTGCGGACTTAAATTTAGGACCTGGGAGTCTATGCCTCTACCAGGATGCTAGACTCTTCTCAATCCAGCTGTATTTGTCTAGTGCTTCCTACTAAGTTTCTGCCTGTGTCTCCTGAATACCCTCTTAGTTCCCTGCTGGAAAAGGAACATGCCTTTTTGCTAGAACCTGAACTACTTTCTAGAACTTTAGAGATCTCTACTCTCTAGAGTTTCCAACCTACCTGTTATCTGTTGCAGAGCAGAGGGATTTTATGGAAGATGAATGTTACTAAATTCAAAGGAAGTCCCTGCCCTACATATTCTACTACCCAGTTATAATGGACCCTTTATATACTGAAGCTAATCTGATCCGTGTGTTGTCGGCCACTACCCTCTAGGTATTTTTTGTTTGTTTTGTTTTTTCATCTTCTGTTTGTTATACTAGTTAATCTCCAGTTGAATTCATAGGTTTTGCTTCATCAGTTCCTGCCCTTTAAGATTCTAAAATGTCCTGTGTCCAAATCTTAGTCTCATGACAAGTGATGCTCTGAAATAATACAAGGAATATAATCAAAGAAAACACCTCTTTCTAGATTCAATAATATAGGTTCCATGTGGTTTATTCTGGGTTACAAAGAAACACAGGAAGCCCTTTTGGCCCCCTAGCTAAAGTAATTTCCTTCCTTTATTCTGCCTTATTGTACTGAATAATATTAAGTTTCATGTGACAAATGCTATTATTATCAATAGGAAAGTATTAATGACAACAAAAAGCAGTGAATGCTTGGAAACCAACTTCAGTTTGTTGCCTAATGGTTCAAAATGTTATCCGGTCAGATGAAAAACTTCATTGACTTTTCATTTCCCAGGAAATTTGGTAGAGCTGAAATAATTTCATGGTTTTAAAAAAGAGAGAAGAAAGGAAATGGAGGGCAGGTCAAAGGAGTGTGTGCATTATTTAAAGACTCTTTCTCTCTGGGATATAAATAATGTCACTGATGCTGTTTCTAGGGTTATGCTGCAGAATTTCCAACAGTGACTAGTTAGGAAGCCCAGGTGTTGGAGCAAATTGGGAAACGAATCCCAATTCAAACAAAGTGAGTGGAAGGGCTTATTTGTAACCTGGTGCTACTAACCACAGCATTGAGATAAGACCATGATCTCATTCATAAAAACTGTTATCCAATCAGCTCGATAAATGTTTATTTGTTTTATTTTGTATGCTTTTATTTAAATAGACTGTTTGCTACCATTCAGAAGTACTCATGTTTTCCAATTCCCACGCCAACCTCTGGTGCGGTTCGCAAAACTATTACATTTTTAACACAGCATCCATGTATATTATATCCCCATAATATATGCACAGCTTATGTCTCAAGTGTGACACATGAGACACATGGTTGTAGCCTTAATTATCTTGCTCCCATTTCCTGGACTATCTTTCCTTACACATTTTCATTCATTATTTCTCAAAGTGAGAGAAGACATTGTTCAATTAAAGATGTTTCCCATGAGTTCTCCTGGTGGTATTGAGAGAAATGGATATTGAAGAGATGGGAATCCCATAAATCTATATGAGAGAAGAAAGATTTTGTTTTTACCTGCGTTATTCAACTTGGGCTTCCATAACAAAATAATGTGGCTTAAAAAACAAAAATTTATTTTCTCACAGTTCTGGAGGCTAGAAATCCAAGATCAGGGTGTCAGAAACATCCAGTGAGGCCTCTTTCCTGGGCGGCTTCACACCCTGTCCACACATAGTCTTTCTTCTGTATGCATCTATCCCTGACGTATCTGCCTCTTCTTATAAGGACACCAGTCCTGTTGAATTAGGGCTTCACCCAGATGGCCTCATTTAATTTCAATTATTTCCTTAAAGGCTCTATCTCCAAATACAGTCCCATTGAGGGTTAGGGCTTCAACCAGTGAATTTTGAGGGGCAAGTCAGTCCATAACATGATTTAATATATCAGTATAATTACATTATATTTTCTAAATGATTTAGAATTATATTTTCTAAATGAAATGCGGGTGTAATCTCAAGCACTTTTCTTCTTATTGCCCTCATTGCACTGGCACCTGTGAAACTTATGCTCAGAATTAATCCTGATTTGCTCCGATTTTCAGTGTTATCACCATTCTTCCCAAACATACCTAAACACAACAAGCAGGTTCAAGCTTATTAATTGGATAAACATCAGCGGTGTATATTTTCCTGTCCTGGTCTTTTCCTTCAAGTATTTTGGGGCTAATGTATTTGTGCTCAGTGACCAGATGGACATTTTCCTTGGTTCTTTTTTTTTTTTTTGAGACGGAGTCTCGCTCTGTCACCCAGGCTGGAATGCAGTGGTGCGATCTCAGCTCACTGCAAGCTCCGCCTCCCGGGTTCACGCCATTCTCCTGCCTCAGCCTCTCCGAGTAGCTGGGACTACAGGCGCCCGCCACCACGCCCGGCTAATTTTTTGTGTTTTTAGTAGAGACGAGGTTTCACCGTGGTCTCGATCTCCTGACCTCATGATCCACCCGCCTTGGCCTCCCAAAGTACTGGGATTACAAGCTTGAGCCAGCATGCCCGGCCCCTTGGTTCTTGAAATAGGCTAGTGTTGAGCTTCTGAACTGACCACTTTCCTGGGTGCTAAATGAACCATAAAGGGCTAGTCTCATCTCCGATTTGGGATAACAATTGAGAAGCCTGTTTGACTCATGAGTGTTCTCTAGGCTCTGTCCACTGTTTTCAGGCCCCAGAATCCTGATTCCTGAGCATACACCTCTTATTTCACCACATGGAGGCACCAGTCCCCTCTGCCCCTACACAGAGCCACTGAAACTTTCCTCTCAATCTTTTTTATCTTAATTAGCTCTACATCATTCGTGCCCATTTTCATTGGTAATCTACTCCACTTCTATGGTACATACTTATTTTGTTTTGATTTGTTTTGTTTTTGAGACAGGGTCTCACTTTGTCACACAAAGTGTGAGTGCAATGGTGCAATCTTGGTTCACTGCAGCCCCGAACTCCCAGGCTCAAGTGATCATTCCACCTCAGCCTCTACATGTCACTATGCCCTTTTGATTTTTCGTATTTTTAATATAGAAGAGGTTTCATTGCATTTCCCAGGCTGAGCTCAAAACCTGGGCTCAAGTGCTGGGCCTCCCAAAGCGCTGGGATTACAGGCATGAGCCACCACACCCAGTTGCATACTTATATTTTTCAGACTCCTCATTCTCCTTAATCTAAAAACAAAAATTAATTGTAATGACATAAATATCACACCATAATCAAAAGGGGACATTAGTGTTGTCTGTAATGTTACTCTTGGTCTGAAATTTTAGAGGATGAGGAAAACTGACACTCTATTACCCCAGCACTTCAAAAATTCTGAATTTTATAGATGAAGAAACTAAAGCCCTTCAGTTTCAATATAAAAACACACCAATCCATGTATCCTCCTGCCAAATGCAAGTCTGAATGCATGAGATCCGTTCCACTACCTGCTGGATGTTCATTCCTTCTTTCTCAACAAATATAGGCACTATAGTAGGCATTGAGGTAGTTAATGGGGAACAGAGAAAACCATTTTGATCCTTCCCTCATCACTCTCATAGTCTGACTGGATAGACTAATAATAAGCAAAGAGTGTCATAAATACTTGCAAAATTTCAACCATGGGCACTGCTCTGAAGTATAAATACAACATATGAGAAGCTATATTCAGAGAATTTGACACAATGGGTAAATTGGAGAGAAGTTCCATGGAAAACTAAAATGTAAAAGATGACACTGATTTAATTAGGTGAATAAGGACAGGAAGAATATTTATACCAGAGGAAAGAACCCCTACAAAGATCCTATGCTGAAAGACTGCACAGAAAATATTAGCATGGAGAGTAATGGGAACAAGAGAGGAGGAGCCAAATGTAGTTGGAGACACAGGCGGGATCACACAGCAAAAGCCTTTGGGCCAAGTGAAGTTTCGCTTTATGGCAAATGCAGCAGGACATCAGTAAAGGGCCGGTCTCACTATCACTGCTGCTTCGGCCCTAAGCCAGCCTCGGCTTCTCTCACCTGATTATTATTACTCTTTCCTCCTCACTGTTCTTTCCTCCTTGAGCCTCCCAAAGTCTATTCTCAGCAACAGTCAGCGTGATTAATTTACACACAGGTCAGATCATGTTACCTGTCTGCTCACAGCCAATTCCAACATCCTGCCTTTCCCAGAATAGCATCCAAAGTCCATCTGCTGGCCTGAAGGCCCTTCATGATCATATTCACTGCTACCTCTCTAAACACATCTCCTAACTCTCTTTTCCCTCACATGCTCTCTCTGTATAGTTGCAAAGCCCTGTTACTGTTCCAGAACATTTCAAGCATGCTCTTGTCCCAGGGTGTTGGCATTTCCTGTCCTCTAGACTGGCCTTCTCCCAGGTAGGCACATGACTCACTCTCCCCAAGTGCACAGGTCTCTCTCAGACATGCACTCACCAGGGAGGCCTTCCCTGACTTCCCTGTATAAAACAGCTACCATCCTGCTTCCATCACTTCCCAGCACCATCCTCAGCTTTATTTTTCTTCCTAGCATTGTCTGCTACCTATCAAGTCTTTCTGTTTCTCTGTTTTGATCAGCCTGCTGCCACAAAAAAAGAACTTCCGTTCTTTGAGAGAAAGGGGTTGTTTTCTTTTCTGCTTTATGCCTAGTGGGTTGAAAAGTACCTGGTACATGGTGATCAGTAAATATTTGTTGAATTCATAAATAAATCAAAAACTGTGGGACATTCATTACCACAATCATTTTGCCCATTAGATATTTTTCATTTTTTTGTTCTGAATCAGAATGTTCACCTGTATGCAGACAATACACAGATATGCCCTGTTATAAATCAAGATCTAACTCAAGCTCTGTTTACTCTCGAGGATTGCCTTTCAATACTCAGGATTTTTTATTTTTAAAATTCCCAATAAACTAATAATCTAAACCAGTAATTTATCTATAATAGCCCAATGTCTTTTCTTGGGTAATTGTCATTTACTGAACGCTATTGTTAGTAATTTGAAAATATGTACTCAAACTTTTTCATTTTCTTTTATGTAGAGCTGCCAATGCAATGCTATTTTGTAAGAGGTAAATGCGCACTTGCTGCTTTGTCATAGTAACTACTACTTATCATTCTTAAGCAGAAAAAAAGCAGTATATGTTCATTTAAAAAGTAGTAACCAATTTTAGCTGAAACATAACTCTTGTATGATGGGGTAGTAGAAATAGACATGGAAAGGTAAGTTGGATGTTTTAATATGTTGAAAAATTTAGAATTTTTCTATAGCAATGAGGAGACATTGAGTATTGCACATCAATGAAAGGGCTTTAGAAAGATAACACACAATACTACTGAGGTGGATGGGTTAGAATACAAAGAGAAGTTGTTTGGCTCAAAGGCCATCAAAGTAGGCCATGCTGAATGATACCACTGGCAGTAGGAACAGAAATTTTTTAAAAATAATATTTTTGATGTTTTTGCTTTTATTCAAGCATTTACTGGCTGGGACTGATGCTGTGCTGTGTTAGCCATTAGAGTTTAAAAAAATGAGCTGTAAGTTTCATGGACATACCATTAAAATCACTTCATTATCTACATTTTTCCTTTCAGTCTAAGAATTCCAGTTCCTATTAACAATGTCATGATGCATATTCATTAAGCCTAAGAAAAGTCTTACATTTACATTTGCATAACATTTTGCAATTTAAAAATAGCCCTCATGTGCGTCAATTATGTTATTTGATCTCACAAGAATCCTGTCAGGTAAGCTGAGTATAAGAAACTGTAAGTCAGATCTGGTAAGTCATTGGCCCCAGGTTACACCACCTGTGAATTCAGAATTGAACTCATATATCTAAATTCCAAATAATACAGTTTTCCTTAGAATTTCACTCCACATATATTTTTAAAGTTCATGTGAAAGTAATTTTTTTTCTCTGTACTAATTCCACTTTAATTCCCCTCTCCAGAGCCTATGGTTTATTGCCTAATTCCATTATCTTTTGTTACAGGTTTTATAAGAAATACCAATAATGCTGTATGTTATTTTTTAATTTTTGTGATAGAATTGTGAGGCTATAAATGCCAAAAAGCCCAAAAACAAAATGCAACAAGAAAACAAAAAACACACAAAGATAAGCAAACAAAAAAGCCTTTCTCCTAACAGTGCAAAGCTTCTGTTTCTGACTTCAAAAACAAAGAAAGGTAGTGTTTTTAGATATATACTTTTTATAATAAAAATACATCATCATTGGTTTATGTTTTTAAAGTAAAAATGTAGACTTTAATTTCAGTTTGTGTAAATATTTTAAATTTGTTATTTTGTTTACATAACTTCTCACAATCGGAGAAGCTAAAAATTGAATTAGACAGGATACAAAAATATTGAATCCTGCTGGAAAACACTAAACCAAAAGCTATAACTCTCATTGTTTTTGCTCTGTGAATTCACAGTATTAATTAGTTTAGCAGGAAAGCAAAACAAATTATTAGCATGAATCAACTTGAATTTCAGATATTATGAAAGTAAGCATCAGTTCAGTTCATTAGAATGATTTTTTTAATGAAAGATATTCCCAGCATTCATATTTTGCATCTTAAATATTTTTCTCTAATAAAAGGAACCACAGCTTCTTGGAAAAATGGCTGATTGTAGGGTTAGGGAAGAAAATACACAAGTTAAACCTCAGGAAACTGGTAGTGCCAGAAAGTAGGAAAGTCCTCAAAGTCCTCAGAAAGAAAACACACACACACACATACACACACACACACACACACACACACACACACACACACACGACTGTATATATATAAGAGGGACGCAGGAGGCAAAAACATAGATGGAACTGGGAGTCATTACATTAGTGAAATAAGCAGGCACAGAAAGACAAACATAGTGTGCTTTCTCTTATTTGTTGAATCTAAAAATCAAAACAATTGACCTCATAGAGACAGAGAGCATAAGGATGGTTACCAGAGGCTGGGAAGTGTAGTTGCCGGGGGCAGTGAAGAGGGAGGTGGGGATTGTTAATGGGAAAAAAGAAAAAACAAACAAACAAAAAACAAAGAATGAAGGACACCTAGTATTTCATAGCACAGTGAGAGGATTATAGTCAATAGTAATTTAATGGTGCTTTAAAAAATAACTAAAGAGCATAATTGAATTCTTTGTAACACAAAAGGGTAAATGCTTGAGGAGATGAATACTCAAATATTTCATATACTCCATAAATATATGTATGTACTGTGTACCCACAAAAATTAAAAATCAAATAATTAAAAGAACTTCCAATGGACAAAGTTAGGACAATGTGAGCAACAAGACAACTGGCACGGCATTGTCATATAAGCCAAATATAAAATAGATATACTGACATCATACTATTGTAAATGAATTTTTTTTGATTTTTTAATTACAGCTGTCAACAGACAGCATGGGTTAAAAAGTAGATAGGGATGAACGTAGGCACCCTATCCTATGATGCTTAGGGGATAAGGAAAGCATTATAATTAAAGCTGGTGACAAGAACACCAGGAGCAATTTACACTGGATGGCGAACACCTATATCTATCTGTCAAAGATAAGTCAGAGAACTGAAAAATTCAAACTAGAGAAGATGCACCAGGCAGCTAACATGAATGGAAGACTATTAGGCATAAATAGTCTTACCGTGGGAGATGGAGCTGAGGAGGTGAAGCTTCCCCAGTTCACACACACAAGAAGATGAGCTAAAGGTACTCCACCTGCTGGCACACTGCCAAATGCTGAACAGGTCTCATGCCATTCAAAGAGGAGTATGTGGAAAATAGACCTATGCTAGGCCTTTGAAATGATAGTAAACAAAAATAGATAACAAATATTGTCCAGATATTTCCACCAAGGAATGTCTCTCTGAAGAGCATGCAGCTGAGATTCATTGGCTAAAAGAAACTGATGAAAATTAGAGAAGATATATGCTTGACTTACTGAATATTGATACAATTGAATGTTACCACAATAAATTCAAGAAATTATAAAGAGATAACAAGAAGCTGAAATTAGACAATCTATCTGGGAAGAATTTTTAAAAAATAATGAAATGGAGATTAGTATAGAGTAACAGATTTATAAAGTTTATCCATTCACAACAGTAAAAGACATGAGGAAAGAAAAAGGTATCAAAGAAGTAAAGGAAAACTTAGAAGAAAACTCCTCTAGAATGTAAATAAAAACAGTGAATAAATAAGAAGAAATGTAACGATACGTCACTAGGACAATTGGATGAGAAGTATCATTCAAAAATATACTCAAAAACACTTTTTTTTTTCGGAGCTGATGAAAAGCTTTCATGTGAATATTTAAAAACTCACTATAAAAAATTGACACAATGGTAACAATGCCAATCTATGACCTAGATACATTTTTGAATTTTAAGGAAAAAGAAAAAAATTAATCTTTCAAGCATTCAATTAGTAAATACAAAATGCCTACAAAGGAATCACATTCAGAATGATTAAAGGTCATAAATTTATGAAGTGGATATCTACAGAATTTTGAAAGACAGAAGCTGAAAGAAATATATACACAGCTATTCAAGTAAAAGGTACAAGAAAATTATGTAAATGTTCAGAAAATATACCCCCTAAATAGGATTCTCAAGACTAGTATTAGAAACTATTCTCCTGCTCACTGAAGTATGCATTTAAAAATCAAGAATGAAAAATTCAAAGGATAAAGGAACTCACAATGATTCTGAAAATAATAAAATACAAATTTCACAAAAGATAATTTTTAAGTTAATGAGTAAAAAGATTGTACTTCTAGTTCTAGTGATAAAATAGTATTGAGGCTTAAAACAAATTACTTAATATTTCTTGTGTCTACCCCTTTCATTTGCAAAACATTACCATGTCTCAGTAATATCAAAATTCTAATTAATATTTAAGAACCACATGAACATTTTGGCTGTTTTCTCTTTCCCACAGTACTCTTCTTGGGAAAGCTCTGTGATCAGAAGAGTTACCTATCCTGTAACCCTTACTCAAAATGTCAACGCAAGACTAGACTGTTACCATCTTTGATTGTAAGTTTTCCAGTACAGGCAAGAATATTTTCCTTGATCTCATTTCTATTCAAATGGCAGAACACAGAACAAAATCCATAAAATTTTCTTGATTTTTGGCAAATGAGTTTTCCTTTTATAAAGTTGTTTAATATAGCTTTTCTAAACTGATAACTATGTGCTGCATTCAGTGTCTTCTATGACTGTCTTTTGCCTCACCACTGGTACTTCCCCAGGCTGCTACTTTCTGAATACAATAAACAGGAAGTAAAGAAAAAGAAAGAGCGAGAGACAGAGAGAGAGAGAGAAAGGAAGGAAGGAAGGAAAGAAGGAAGGAAGGAAGGAAACAGAAAAGAAAAGAAAAAGAAAAAGGAAGAGGGAGAGAGGGAGAAAAGAACACTTGCTACTTCAACAACTGTGTTAATCTGATTTCAAAAGACACCTGATATGGTTTGGCTGTGTCCCCACCCAAATCTCATCTTGAATTCCAACATGTCGTGGGAGGGACCTGGTGAGAGATGACTAAATTATGGGGGCAGGTCTTTCTCATGCTGTTCTGATGATATTAAATAAGTCTCACGAGATCTGATGACTTTATATGGCGGAATTTCCCTGCACAAGCTCTCTCTTTGCCTGCTGTCATCCACGTAAGACATGAGCTACTCCTTGTTGCCTTCTGTAGTGATTGTGAGACTTCGGTTTCCCCAGCCACGTGGAACTTTAAGTCCAATAAACCCTTTTTCCTGATAAATTACCCAGTCTTGGGTATGTCTCTATCAGCAGCATAAAAACAGGACTAATACAGAACCTTTTAAAATATACTCCTTAATCAATTTAGTTAACATAGATAGTCTTGAATAATTAATGTAGATTAAAGGCAAGGAAAATCATGTAAATTCTACTCACAGCATTATGGTATAAGTTTGCTGTCTGTAACAATAACATGAAGTTAGGCTGTTGAAGAGACTCCATAACTGCAATAATACTAACTCATAATGAAAAATCCAGACATTTCAAGATCTTCAGAGAACCAAGTAGGTGGTTTAAGAAAAAAAGGAATATGCTACCTTCAAGAAGGATTTCAGGTAGGTATAAATGACATATAAATAAATAACCCCAAAGCATTCAGAGGTGACCATGGAATTGCTAAACTATGTTATTTTCATACTTCTTTATTAATCTCTGGAAGAAATGCTAATTAGGATCAGTCTGATATTATATATATATATATACACACACACACATACATGCACACATATGTATATATACATATATAGATATACAGATATATATATCTATGTACACACATATATATGAATGTCAAAGTTCTTTTAGCTTATACATACGCTAAAAAAGACTGGAAACTCCTGTCTAACAATATGAGACTAACTTTTTCTAAAGCAGCTCTTGACCTTCTTTTGCTGTCATTAATCTTTACTTTAGGATGGTTTCTGTTATTGGAGACATTTTTCTACCACTTAAAAATTCACTTATGTACCCTATAGTCCTATAGTACTTCTACATGAATGCCGTTACAGGGAAGAAGATGCTACTACTGCGAATAACACTGCCATTTTCTCATTGTGAGATACATAAAGAGATGATAAGATCTGATCGCTAGTAAAGTGAGTTCTTGGTGCAGGCTGTGATCCAGAATCAAGTTATTTTGTGTCCTTAAACTGTTAGATTTTATTCCTCACTCAGATGTGAGTTAGATTTGGGGGCTTTCTGACTTAAGTCAAAACAGTAAGCTGGAAATTTACCTATAATCAGTTCTGGGGTCTATTCTTAAATGCAGGACACATTAGTTACTCAGATGCTAACAAGGCATTTCAGCTATTTACCTGTATATTCACTCTGTGTTGAATAAGCAAGCTCTTTGTGGCTCAAAGTCTGCCCTGTCTCTTTGCCCTGCATAGTTGAAGTTGTATTTTAAACACATCCTATTGGACCATTACCAACGCTAGCTCACCATTATGGGTTTATGTGCAGGTGTGTGCGGGGATGGTGGGGGTAGTGGTGTCATGAATTTTTCTCTGACCAGTATAGTTATAATGATTATAATTAGTCTATTGTCATATTTCTAAGATATAATATTTGGGGAATGTAGAATCATGGTTGGCCAATTTTCTTAAACACTTTTTGGGTAGCTTAGCAAATAACAAATGCAGAATAATAACAGCCTCAATTATCTCCTTTCATTCTTCCAACTCTTTCACTTCATCCCTCAATGCATTTCATCTTCATATCCCCACTCCATTTTCAGCTTCAGATTTTATATTTGGTCACTTCCTCTGTTCCCACCATGCTTAAAAATGCTTGCATCAGGAGGACTTAAATCATTCTAGACACGGAGTATTGCCTCCTTCTGTTCTCAGTCATGTTCCTCAAAATTGCGACTTATATTTTGCTATTGTCTCCATTTTCTACCTACTAATTTCTTTACTACTACACTCAACAAATACTTGCTGAATAATTAATGTTTATCAGCCACAAGGCATCATGGCAAGAAGCTGAAGACATAGAGCTGAATGTCACACACGTTTTTATTCTTTTCAGTAACCAACCTGTTACATTACTTCTCTCCCCAAACTGTTATTTCAAAAGTTTCCAGGCTTCATCTACCATCTAAGATGACATTTCCTTAGTCCTCGTCTTGCCTGAAATATGCAGTATTTTACATGGCTAACCATCTGTCTCTCCTTAAAACTTCCTCTTCTCTTATTCTCCAATGCTATGCTACTCAAAATGGGGTTAGTGCATTGATGGCTGGTCTGCAAACTCCTTACTATCAGTTCATGATAAGACAGTGAGCTAGTGCCAAAATGTCAGTGAACTTTGTTTAGTTCAGCTCTTTTGTTTCCTTCCTTCCTTCCTTCCTTCCTTCCTTCCTTCCTTCCTTCCTTCCTTCCTTCCCTCCCTCCCTCCCTCCCTCCCTCCCTCCCTTCCTTCCTTCTTCCCTTCCTTTCTTCCTTCCTGGCATTAGTAGTAACAACACTTTCTTGATATAGAAATAAAGAAATTAGTGTTTTGATTTACTTTTAGCACTTGTGGCACTTGCTTTATATCTTGTCGTGGACTGGCACTCTCAGTATTTTTTCTGTTTCAGAATTGTTAATTCCTTCACTGTTAATTCCTTCACTGTTCCTTTTCTCACCCTACAATGGTAGCAATAACTATATATTTGTGTGTATTATATATGTCATATTTAATATATATGCACACTTTATATATTTGTGTGTGTCTACATATAGACACACACACACACACACACACAGCCTACCTTTGAACAACATGTGAGTTAGGGGCATCAACGGTCTACACAGTTGAAAATCTACACATAAATTTTGACTTAAAAAGGTAAAACTGTAACTACCAATAACCTACTGTTGCCTGGAAGCCTTACTAATAAATAACAATTGGTGACCACATTTTGTATGTTATATGTATTCTATACTGTATTCTTATAATAAACTAAAGAAAAGAAAATGTTATTAAGAAAATCATAAGAAAAAGAAAATATATTTACTACCCATTAAGTGGAATTGGATTATCATGAAGATCTTGTTTATCATCACCTTCATGTTGAGTAGGCTGAGGAGGAGGAAGAGAAGGGATTGGTCTTCCTCTCTCAGGGGAGGCAGAAAACAAATGCATATAAGTGGACCCGTGAAGTTTAAACCCGTATTGTTCAAGGGCTACTAGTACTCTTAACTGTTGGTACCTCCTGAGGTTCTGTTCTTAGACCTGGGTACAGGATGAAGTAATGAAAACTCTATACTTAATACCTATTTTTTTCAGACAGGGTCTCACTCTGTCACCCAGTCTGGAGTGTAGTGGTATGATCATGGCTCACTGAAGCCTCTACCTCCTGGGCTTAAGGGGTCCTCCCACCTCAGCCTCCTAAGTAGCTGGGCGTACAGGAACACACCACCATGCTCAGTTAATTTTGTTTATTTTTTTGTAGGAATGGGGTCTCACTATGTTGCCCAGGCTGGTTTTGAACTCCTGTGCTCAAGCGATTCTTCCACTTCAGCCTCCCAAAGTACTGGGATTATAGGCATGAACCATTGGGCACCCGGCCTATACTTGATACCTTGATCTCCTTCCTGGTTATAAAAAAAAAATGTGTGCTGGGCATGTTGGTCCACACTTGTAATCCCAGTATTTTGGTAGACTCAGGCAGGAGGATCACTTGAGCTCAGGAGTTCAAGACCAGCCTGGGTATCAGAGTGAGACCCCCATCTCTGCAAAAAATAAAATAAAAAATTAGCCAGGCATGGTGGTATGCACCTGTGGTCTCAGCTACTTGGGAGGCTGAGGCAAGAGGATGACTTGAGCCCAGGAATTTGAGTCTGTAATTAGCTATTATCGTGCCACTGCACTCCAGCCTCAGTGACAGGGCGAAACCTGGTGTCAAAAAAAAAAAAAAAAAAGCATGTGTATACGTAGGATGGGATGGGTATATCAGTGTGTATATAAGTCATATGCATAAATAATGCTGACCTGCAAGATTCCAACCTTTTAAGGCAGATGCTTGGCCATTAGACAGAATTTGTTCTAATAAAATCAGGGTTCTTAATGGTCTCTGCTCCCCCGGAACCCCAGCATCTAGCTCCTAAATAATTAATGTGTTCTACATTCAATAATTATTTCCTAGCACATGCTTGGCCATGAGAGATGCCCAATAAGTATTGGATGAGTAAATTAAGATGTTCTCAGTCTTGATAACTGCTTATAGAATGCTTCCCTCAACTCCACCCGACCTCCAGGGCACTTAAAAAAATGTTTGTGTCACTATCTTTCCCTTCTCCATTTTAGAGCTCTCATTGAAACAAACATGTTACCATTTCTAAGGTATGAAAGATCTCAACTCAATACTGTCCTCCTGATGAACATGTTTGTATTTCAAAAAACAAATCAAGAAGCTATCCCTGAAGAAAATTGGCCATTCTACCTTTTGTGCGCCTCTTTAATCTCCACATCACAGTTGTCTACTAGAAATTGTCATACTGTAATTGAATGTTTTCTTTACATGTCCTATACCATCCTCCAAGTTTCCATTTCCAGAGGGCAGGTTGCATGAAAAACCTATGACATGCCAGTTACCTTACTAACATACATGACCCAACTTCATCTTCTTCCCACTCTCTACTTGAGGCATGATTATCTGTGACATTTCAGACACAGAATTTCAGACACAGAGATTAGGCCATGATTAATTAATGACGGTGGAGTCATGATTCATACCTAGAGTCTTCTGAGTCTAAAAGTCCTTAGTTTTTTCTTCTGGCCATTCCTAAAATTCTTCAAAGTTCCTAATAGTTACTTGAACTTCATTATAAATAAATATGGGAAAAATGAACAAACAAAAGCAAACCAATAAGAATCATTTACTACTTAAACCATAATAGCCAACCATGGTTGCCTGAGTCTTTTAAATCTCTTGGAGGGCATTTGTTTAATATATATAAATGGCTAAATTTCATGGAGTGAAGTGTGTATGCGTGTTTGTGTATGTAAGCTGGAACTGGGAACATTTTCATGTAGTAAAGGTCTTCATATCACTTGGATGAAAGATAGAGATGTGGCAAACAGACTTTCAAAGTTTTGTAGATTTTGGAATTTTTAGAGTTCTGAATGGATGTTGGCCCTCCTAGTGTTTTCCCAATTTCTATTCTTCTCCAGCTGACATATTTTGATATTTATTTATCCAGCCTAGTCCAGTTTTCACCTTGGTTGCTTGTTCTGCTAAGATTTGGCTTTACACCTCCTGTAGTTAATTTTTGGAGTAACAATTTGCTTTGGGGTATAACTATAGCTAATATATAATCTCTAAAGTCTCTGGGAGTCATCGGGGATGATAGACGTCGGTTTGTCTTTGAGCACAGAGCTTTCCTCAATAAAGAATGGCTATCCAAATAGCTAAATCCTGCTTAAGTCACTCACTGAAGTGTATACATGGAATGAAGTCTGGGTGTTTACAGAACTTCACTTCTTTGATCCTACAATGTCTGATTGCTTCTGGATAGATGTATGTGAGTTAACTGAAGCTGTAGAGTGAATTTATCTACATAAGAAAAGTCATTAACTTTTAAGTTAGAACTCAGAATGATATATTGACTCTTCAATATTTTATTTGAGAATATGATAAATCCACTGCTCAAGTCATGCTAAATATTCTATCAAAAATATACTTTGATTCTAATTACAGTTTTATTTTAGGTAGGAGGAAAAAGCAAGAGATGGCTTCTTAAAAGTTTTGAATACATAAAACATAAGGTTTTATTATTCCAAAGAGAGACATTCTATTATGCAAATATATTAATTCAGTTGCTGGTATGGAGACTTTAAATAGAAATAGATAAAGTTTAAATAAGGATTTCACGTTGAGCAATTGCTGAGTGAAATAATCAGCTATTTGGTGTTGCTCAGATTACATGTTGGTTTAAAAAGAATCTTCTTTTAATATATATTAGTTTGTGCAAATCATCTACTATGACTACAGATTTCCAATTGCTCTAGAAATAGAAATTATCATTCAAAGATAAAGTCAGCAAACAAGCAGAAACATTGCATCTGCAAATGGGTTTAACCTATTGTGCTTACTTTAAATCAACCAAAATTGCTTACGTCAGTTGATGTAGAAGAACAGTATAAAATTTATTAAGGTCTTTGCTATTCATCCATGTGTAAGTGCAAATTCCATTTTATGCATGTGAATTTAAGAAAAAATGTGTGTGTATGTATATATACTTGTGCATATATACATATATGTATATAGAGTGATAGAGATTGATATTGACATATGGATACATGCAAAGTGAGGGAAAGGAGAGACAAATCATTGACTTAACAAAATGAAAATCTCTAGCAATGACCAATCTATTTTTATGAATCTGTATGTTTGCGAGAACACATTTTGACATCTTTATGCTTTGCTAAAAATTCAGGACATTTTTAAGCCTTGAAATATCAGTGCCACACTGTAGCAGACATTTTTCATGCATTTTTGACCACTCAATATATTTGAGCATCCTTCCTATGTCTGGATAACTTCTTCCATGTAAGTCCACACCTCTCCAAAGTAAATGTCATATACATGTCATTCTCATGTTCCTTCCAGCTATTTGTACCTGCATGTGACATAAGCTCACCCTATCAGACCATTCTTGGGCAAGGAGAGGCACAGTGAAGTAGGCACTGCACAGCTTCCCCTCTGACAAGCAGAAGTAGACAGCTTAGTGTGCATTAGAGAGGCCAGTGGTCCATCCATCAGATCCCGGGCCTGATATAGTGGTCAGTGCAGCAACAGTGAGGTTTCTAATGGGGCTGTCCTGCAATATAATTTGGATGTTGTTTCTGTTGTCCAGCCTAGAAATTCTGTGTGTCCTTATGTCTTGAAAATCCCTTCCATCCTACTAGAGTAGGTTTTTTTATTTTATTGTAAAAGCCATGACTGGTATACTGCCCAAACACTTGTACCCTCTCACCTACTTAAGAACCTCACTTAAAGTTTTTTCCCTTCCCTCTGTCTCTTCATCAAATTTTCTCCTCTTTTATCTGAATCATTCGCAGCAGCACACACATGTGCTATTGTTCTCTCTCTCTGTCTTATCATGCTTTCAATTCAAGCTACTGTCTTGGTTATTTCTTTTCTTTTTCAGCAAAACCCATAGTAGTTTTATATATACACACTCTCTCCAATTTATTACTCCAATTCTCTCTTGAATTCACTTCAATCAAGCTTTTCCACTGAAACTGCTTTTTTTCAAAGTCCCCAGTGACCTCCACATCACTAAGCCGACCTCCGCGTTGTTAAATCATCTTTAGTTCTTACCTTGCCTCACCTATCAGCAGCACACCCTGAGATAAAATTGATCACTGTCTCCTCGAAATACTTGCTTAGCTGCCAGGACAGCATACTCTCCTAGTTTTCCTCCGACTTACCTGCTGCTCTTTGACCTTTTTTTTTCTTTCTTAATTTTGAAGTACCCGGTGCTTAAATCTTGTATCTCTTTTCTTTTATTTCTATACTCACCTAACCTCATGGCTTTCAATGCTAACAGGCTCATTCCTTTCTCTTAAACTCCAGGCTTGCATAGCCACCTACCTACTCAATGTCTCAACTTGGAAGTCTAATAGACATTTCAAAAATATTATGTCTAAAATTGAGCTTTTGATCTCCCCCACCATTTGCAGCCCCATTCCTCTCAGTTTTCCTCATCTTCCTAACAAGCAACTTAATTATTTCCATTGAGTAGGCCAAATATTAGTGCCATCTTTCATTTCTGTATTTCCTCTGTATATCATGTCTAATCCACTAGGAAATCTGTTCCAGGCTACCTTCAGAAAGTGCTCAGGCTCTGATGCATCTTCATCACCTCCACATTTATCTCTCTGGCCCGAGCTATCGCCTTTCATTTGGTTTACTGCAGTAGCCTTCTAGCAGGTTTCTCTTCTGAATTCTTGCCCCTTTCCCATCATCTGTTCCTAAGACAGTAGCATTATGAATTTTTTTTTGTTTTTTTTTTGTTTTTTTTTTTTGTTCTGAGTTGGAGTCTCACTCCATCACCCAGGCTGGAATGCAGTAGTGCAGTCTTGGCTCACTGCAACCTCTCCCTCCTGGGTTCAAACAATTCTGCTGCCTCAGTCTCCCCAGTAGCTGGGATTACAGGCGTGCAATACCACGCCTGGATAATTTTTGTATTTTTAGTAGAGACGGAGTTTCACCATGTTCACCATGTTGGCCAGGCTGGTCTCAAACTCCTGACTTCAAATGAGCCACCCACCTTGGCCTCCCAAAGTGCTGGGATTACAGGCGTGGGCCACTACGGTGGCTGCATCATGATTCTTAAATGTAGGTGAAAGCACATTATATCTCTGCTCAAATGGTTCCAAAGACAAAGTCCTTACAATGATCCATTTGCTCAAATATTTTCTGGCCTTCTTACTTTTCTGATCTCATCTCTGAGTGATTTCTCCTTAGTCATTTGGGTCATGCCATTTACCCTCTTTGATGATCCTAGAACACACCAGAAACAGTCTCACCACAGGGACCGCGACTGTTTCTTTGACTTCTTGCCTTTTTCCCCAGATGTCAGAACATGTGTTATCTCCTTAATGCTTTTATTCACATTCACCCTTGTTAAATGAATCTTTTCTAGTCAACCCTAATCAAAATTACAACCCATATATATATATATATATATATTATTGTTACTTAGCATTTATCACAATCCAACAATCCACTAGCACATGGCTGTGTAAGAAGAAGGCTCTTTGCATGACTGGCACACAGTAGGTGCTTAGGATGACCAACTCTTCTAGGTTTGCTTGAGACTTGTCTAGTTTTAGCACTGAAAGTTTTGTGTCCCAGGAAACCTCTCAGGTCCAGGAAAACTGGCACAGTTGGTCACACTAGCTCCATAAATATTTGTTAAATGACAGAATGAGAACAGAGGTGAGAGTATGCACTCTAAGTAATTATTAAACCTATAGGATATTTAATCTCTAGCTTTCTAGATGACACAGTCATTTGGAAGAAAGGATATAACCACATCCAATCATACAATGGAAAAGTGCAGGCATTTCCACAATCATCATAAAGTGTCATTTAGAAATATCTCTAAACGTATAACAACTATTATTAGATCCATACACTCAAGTCTTATCTACAATTCTATTATAAAGAATACTTTATAAAACTGCTTATCCTTATGACTGGCAGTAAATTTATAAAAATATTGAATATAACTGTAAAATATACACAGCGGAGAGATTCAACCACATTATTACTTACTGACAGAAAATTGTGGTCATGAGTAAATGAAAACAAAATATCGACTTTACTGACCTAAATCATGTTTCCAGTTAATAGCTGTGTGTGACTTTAATGATGAACTGAAGTCCATCCTTTAGGCATAAATCTTTCTGGGATACCTAAGTAAGCTCATGTGATTGTTATAGGCTCATGTAATTATTATAGTAATTATCATAATGCTATATAAACAACAATTATACTTTATAAAATGTTAAATGCTATGTAATACTTATCACAATCTTACATATTATATAGCATTTAACATTTTTAATATATTAAGTATTATATGGCATTTAACATTTTTATAATGTAACAAATATAATCTTTGTATATTGATAATGTACAACCACTGATAAAATATGAATACCAATTTCAATATGAATATTATAAGCTTTTTTTAAGTCAGTTTAACTGTTTTTAACATAATCATCCAAATAAACATTAAAAAACAGAACATAAAGAAATGAGAGTTAAGGGTTAAGTTCCCCAAAACCAACTCCTTTTAGGGTGCCTCCCTGGAAAATTCCTTGGGAAATGGACTACATCTGAATTCAGTTCATTTTAAGTGTGAAGTGATAGCTCATGTCAACTGGATCTGCCATGTAATATAGTTGCAACTGACCTGTGATCATGCTGAGAGGGACTGGTGTTCTATCAGTCAGGATTGTAATAAGATAGAGGTGCAGACCACGGCTCTGACACATGCCAATCACTATGGCAGAGAAACTCTCACTAGAATCAGATGTCTGGCCCTGCTAGATCCCTGTGAGCTGCCTCCCAG
Source organism: Symphalangus syndactylus (assembly GCF_028878055.3). Classification (NCBI taxonomy): domain Eukaryota; kingdom Metazoa; phylum Chordata; class Mammalia; order Primates; family Hylobatidae; genus Symphalangus; species Symphalangus syndactylus. The sequence goes on from NC_072430.2 coordinate 30,352,448, forward strand.
AACTTCAGTGGAGATCTAGAATGCCTGTGAGTGTTTGTCTCTGAGCTTTACTGCCGGTAAAGGCCATGCCAGTGAACTTGCGTGTGCATTGTGGGGCTATACACTTTTGTTGGCTTGGCCACTGGTACAGGGAGTTATTCATCTGGTCCAGCACCCATCATGGCCTTCTAGATATGAGCGAAGAGATCAGAGACCAGTGTCTCATCCTCAGGGTGGGAGAAATTTGCTTGGGGTGGCAGAGCCAGTCATGCTCAGGGAACAACCTGACTGATCATTGACTAATCACGAAAACTAGATCTTCAAAGCACAAGAAATGTAAAACCTGGAGAGATTAGGATACCCAAGATAATAACTCATAGCTGTTATTAATGACCGTGAAGAGGTCAAGAGGTCATCCAAGGGAAGGTGAACCTCACCATGAGAATGGCTGAAGTGGGCTCCTTTACAAATTATTTTTGAAAATGGTAATGAATGGAGCATTCCTTGACAAAGTATCATTTATTCAAAGCATGTTGAATGTTCTTACTTGAACAAAGCTAACAAGTAGGCTACTTTTATGACCCTCATCCTGTGATGGGGTCAGTCTGAGAAGGCATAGTGTCTTCTAGGTTCTGTGGTACTCAAAAATTGCAAACCAGGAGGGAGATGGCCTAAAAGTTACTGCCCTATATGAGGTCCTCCAGGTGAGGCAGATAACCAATGGGGTTCCTGAAACTGCCAGGTAAGCCTCTCAGCTGGTTATTCTCTTCTTTCTCTACTAGAACATTCTCCACACTTTTCTTCCCTGTTCAGCATCCAGGAATAGGATCCTTTCAGGTTGCCTCTCCCTGATGTCCTTGCCTGCTGTTTCCAGCTATGCTCATCCAGTGAAAAGCACCAGAAGCACACAGGAGGGTAAGGGGAGACAGAAGAGGATTATTTCTTCTCTATTCCTTTCCTCCACCAAGATTACACCTCTGGCAAGAGCTAAATCATTATATGATGAAAACTCCAGCTTCCAAAGTCTATTCTCACCATACTCTGGTAATTCTATCTCCTTACCTTGTCTCTTCTGCCTTGAGGTGGTAATGCCTTCCCTCTGTTGTTAATTCTTTGGTACGCTACTGTCTTTTTTTGTTCCTTTAATGCTGCCCATACTTCAATAAAGTAGTCTTTTATTAATATTTCTGATTTTTTCTGTAGAAAGACAAAAGATAAATAACCCCGTTGTTTCCTCTTGCTAATACATTTTAATCTTTACCCCTTGTATATTAGGCTAAAAGGAGTGTACTATTGGGATTTATTGTGGCCACAGGAATTAGATTGATTAGCATAAAATAAATCAGAGTGGAAAAACAAAACATTCCAACAAAATAAATTACCAGAAACGTATGAGTATTAATGAACAAAATACCTATTTCTGCTTACATTACAAAAAGCACACCAAAACCTCATAAAATTTGAATGGAATATGGATGAATAATAAAGGTCAGTTTTGTTATGTAGAATGGTTTTAGTCATTGTAGATATTTATCACATGCTAAACAATGCAGCCTAATGAGCAACATGAAACTTTGCTAAGGCTCAGATAGATGCACTCCCATGGGAATAGGTGAATTAGACAGCAAAAAGTCAGCCAATGTGTAAACTGATCTGGAAATGAAATTTCCTACAAGTGTCAAGCATTCAAAGCAGAATAGTAAAAGCAGCATCATGTTGAAAGAAGGCACTACTAAAATTGCCGTCATCAGAGATCAGAAAAAAAAAATGCAATGCTACAAGACTACAGGAGTGTAAGTTTAATATTGACCATTGCTTTTATGAAAATGAATGAGCCAATAATGCATTACTTTCTGAGAGCCCAGTAAGCACGGAATAAAAGAGCATTAAATATTCGCCTTAGAGTCTATGGAATATGCTTTCACATGATGCTTGCCGTTTGCTTCTGTCATAGGTTCATCCAAAGTTATTAACTTTTAAAATTGCACTAGGACTTTTTATACGTAGTACATTTATGGCCTCTGATTTATATAGCACTTTTCTTCCATAGTGCTATTATATCCTCATTCTCCTATTCAATTGTGCTTATGGTTAAATATAGCAAGCAATATATGTGTGTGCATTAAATATATATAATGTTATATAAGTTTTTCTTGATCTTTATATACCATATTTCCTGAAATTTTGCAGTAGGTCAGAATGCAATTTCAAGATGGCTTGCAATATGGAATGGTATTTACATCCACAGGAATTTGGTGTGTTTCAAGATTGTCTCTAAATAGCAATCATTCTGAAGTAGGCAGTCTAATCTGTATGAAATCCCATTCTCTGTGCATTTAACTTACATAAAATCAACTATATATGCCTTAGAAAGAGAGGCAGAAATAAATGAATTAAAATTAAATTTGGTCAAGCCATTCTACCTGCTGTTTCTCTATCTCCCTGAGTGAAGCTGAGTTAAGCAAATCAAATTGCCTTTCTTTAATTCATCCCAATTTCATTATCACCCTTATAAGGTGAGAATCTTAACTGGGTAATGAGGTGTCTAGTATTTAAAGATGCATTATTTATTTATTTATTTGAGAGACAGAATCTCACTCTGTTGCTCAGGCTGGAGTGCAGTAGAACAATCATGGCACATTGCAGCCTTGAACTGCTGGATTCAAGTGATCCTCCCGCCTCAGCTTTCTGAGTAGCTAGGACTACAGGCATGGGCCACTATGCCATCCTCCTAACAATACATATTTTTTTATATAGCACATACCTTAATCTTAATCCAGCTACTCCACTTGACATTAAACCGAGGAAAAAATGGTGTAATCCCAGCCTAAGGAAAAACTGCTGTTGGACTCACTGCATTGAGAGACAGTACGTCAGTCTCCAATAGGATTTTCTAAGGGATTTTCCAGGTTTAATTTCACCAATATATAATGATTGCCTTGTCATTGACTTTAGACATTTGCTCTCTGGTGGAGTGGGACTGCATTGTGAGTAATAATAAAGAAAATGGCCATTTCTGGGTATGTTTCAAAAAACGTAACTTTATGAAATTTTAGAATGGAATATGGATGAATGCATAAAGATCAGTTTTGTCACCTAGAATGGTTTGTAGTCATAGCAGGTAGTCATCACATGCTAAACAATGTGGCCTTGTGACCATAAAATCAGTATAAAATCTCTGTGACATTCTTAATGGTGACAACTCTTCAAGTTTTCCACCGCCTTGGACCACTCTGAGGAGAGATTTAAACAGAAATAGGCCACTGAGAATAAAACTTCAAAAGAGGGAGGCAGGAAGTTACAACCTGTATTGGAGAGTGCTGGGCAGAGAATTGGCCTTGAGGTGAATGTGCCGTGAATGGGATGATTCTGTGAACCTTCATTAGGATGGCAGATTCTGCTAGTAATTTCTCAAATCTTTTGAAAACATCACTTAGACTAATCACTCCCACATTATTAAAACAAGGGGTTGTAAAAATGGAAGACATTCTACCACTTAGAAGCTATTCAAATTTGCACTAACTTTGAAGCCTGGTCATTTAATACATGCGCATATAACCAATTAGGGAAAAATGTTTTTGCTTAACAAAAGGAGGCCTGTAACAGCAAGAAATGTTTGTCACCAGGAGGCGCCAGTGAGCAAGTTTCAAATGTGTCACCCCCCTCAACAATGGAGAATGGAAGAATGGAAACGAAGTAAGTTTTTCTATTGCTGCTCTATATAATTTCTCATAACCACCATCATAGATAACATCTCTTTAAAAAACATTGTTGCTAACTGATATTTTAATCTGGGTTGGCATGTTAGAAAGCAGCTTTGGATTTCAATTCCAGTTTCACAATGGAATAGCTTAGTGTGAGTGAACTAGTAATTTCTTTTTATGGGCAAAATGGACATAATGATAATGCTGTCTCAAATTATTTTTGCCAGAACTAAACTGGTTGGCAGTAATAATAACTAATGTTTGCATATCCTCAGAGTTTAATTAGCTTATCTTTGCATACATCATCTAAATTACGAAACACTGAAAAATAACAAGTCTTTCCTAAAAATGAACTGATTAAAGAAGAGTAATAATATTGGCAGTTCTTAATTTCAGCTCTTTCTGTAAAATTAGTTGAGTATTGTCTAATACCAGAAGCACTTTTGAAAAGTGAAGTATTCAGCCTCTCCTTGAAGCTTGATATTTGTAGGCTGTGAAAATGGTGTGGACTCTTTGAACTTTTCAAAAATGACTCCAGATTCCTTGAAGGAGGAAAAGGGCTGTTGTATGAGAAATAAGGAGGATGAGGAAGAAAGATGGAAGGACAGGACAAAAAAAGTACTCCTGGGAGCTGTTCATCCAGATATGCAAGAAAAAGAAATGGACTCTATTCTATTTCCAGAACCCACTGTGATTTGTTTATTAGATGACGCCAGTGGAATTTTCATTCTGAGATATTCTTTCCTGGGCGCTCAGCACTTACCCTCTTTTAGTTACATCAACAACCTGACACTATAATGTGCTCATGTTGTATATTAACACATGTTGGAGTTCTATTACACTGGAGCAAAACCTTATAGGCCATTTATTCAGATCTCCAATTAGTAAAACATTTAATAAGAAAAATTTGTTATAAGAGACATACATAGCTGGTTTTAACTATGTGATTGCACAAAAGAAAATCTAAAATGAGAAAACTTTTATTCTATTTATTCTTCTCGTCACTTTGATCCTTTGTTAAATTATTGGGAAGAGAAAGTCCACCCGGGGCCAAGCATATAGATGTGAGAATAGAGTTTCTCATTTTTATTATTACTATTTTTCTTTTCCTTCTTTAACTTTAGGTCCCATCCTGTACCTATTAGTGATTTCGTGGAACATAAATCTTCCTGAGGAGGAAAATTTTCTAAAAACAGCATTCAGTTTCTTTTTATTCTGTCTTATACAATAGCTATTAAATCCACCTACTGCTATCAGAACCTTTCTGCACCCCGGAATCGGCTGTCTCATCATGACTTGCTGTCGCTTGTCTTATTCGCTTGTTTCTAAGACCAGCCTGAGCAGTAGTTCTGAGCTCGTTTTTCCTTTTCTTTACTCAGGTAGACAGGTGCCTTATGGCCCTCACATAATTTTATTATTTCTCGTATGTGAAAGAAACTGTCACTAATAAAAAGGAAGGAGAGACGAATATACTGTCCTTTTGCTATAGAGAAAAAATGCAAGGGAAATAGTACATCATTTTAATTTATCTCCTTTTTTTGAAGTTTGGCTTTTAGATCTAGTTTGATCAGGAGCAAGTCACTTTTTAGGGATGTCACGTAAGATTTTTAACTTTATTACAGTAAAAGTAATATAACAATAATAAAAAAATCTCTGCATATATTCTAGACAAAAATTTGTTAACATGAGAGAAAAAATCCACAAATGAAATAATGAGGACTCAGAGATAATTTCATGATTTATAGGTTTATTAGTCCATTAATTGATTGACTAATCTATCAAATATTTATGAAACATGTATGTCCAAGGTATATTTTGTTTCAAAAATTCCTAACCGGTAACCAGTCTAGTAGGAGAAGAGAGAAAAGCCAATATTTAGAGAATATCATACAGTTTAATTAAATCATGTATTCTTTCATTCCAAAGCTATTTCCTGAATTCCTACAATATGCATCACATATATTTAGCTAAAAAGGATTAGATTTTACAAAAAGGGAACTCATGGAGAATGTATTGAAAGAAGTGAGAATATAGGAAGAGAAACCAGTTAGAAGCTGAAGGGTGCCTACAGCTTTTGTGGGGGCTTAGGTTTATATAATTGAGAGGGAGGTCTGTTTACGAAAAAAATGCCAAATTATATCCGGAAGTAAATAGATATTTTCACATAGGGAAAAAATCACAATAAATTATTAATGCAAATTTTTAAAAGTTGACATATACTAGAAATATCATATAATTTTTAACAATGACACACTTTATATGAATTTACTGGTTACTTCTCTGTAATATTTTTCCCTCAATCTAGCTATATTTTCTTTCAATGACTCTTCCTTTGATATTTCTCTATAGGGAAAAGTGAAAGATATTTTCATCTTAATTATCATGATGACATTTGTTTGGCTTTTTTTATTTTTCATTTTTATTTTATATTTTACTTTTATTTTGGATTCAGAAGGTGCATGTGCAGGTTTGTTATGTGGGTATATCGTGTGATGCTGAGGTTTGGCATATGGATGACCCTGTCACCCAGAGAGTGAATATAGCACCCAATAGGTAGTTTTTCAGCCCTCACCAATCTCTCTCCTTCCCCTCACTAGTAGTCCTCACTATCTATTGCTTTAATCTTTGTATCCATGTATACTGAATGTTTAGTTCCCACCTATAAATGAGAACATGTGGTATTTGATTTTCTGTTCTTACATTAATTCACTTAGGATATTGGCCTCCAGCTGCATCCATGTTGCTGCAGATGACATGATTTCATTATTTTTTATGGCTGTAAAGTATTTTATGGTGTATATGTACCTTTTTTTATATACAATCCACTGATGATGGGCATCTTGATTGATTGCATGTCTTTGCTTTTGTGAATACTGCTGCAATGGACGTACAAGTGCAAGTGTATTTTTGGAAGAACAATTTATTTTCCTTTCGATATATACCCAATACTGGGATTGCTGGGTTGAATGGTAGTTCTTTTTTAAGTTATTTGAGAAATCTCCAAACTGCTTTTCACAAAGACTGAACTAGTTTGCATTTCCATTAACAGTGTAGAAATATTCTCTTTTCTCCATGGCCTCAACAGTATCTGTCATTTTATAAGTTTTTCATAATCACCATTGTAATTGGTGTGAGATTGTATCTCATTGTGGTTTTGATTTGCATTTCTCTCATATTAGTGATGACAAGCATTTTTTCATATGTTTGTTGGCCACTTGCATATCCACTTTTGAGAGGTGTCTGTTCATGTCCTTTGCCCATTTTTAAATTTGATTTTTGCTGTTTACTTGTAGATTTTAAGTTCTTTGTAGATTCTGGATATTAGACCTTTGTTGGATGCAGGGTGCAAATATTTTCTCCCATTCTACAGGTTGTCTGTTATTCTATTGATTATTATTAGTTTTTGGTATGCAGAAGCTCTTTAATTAGGTTCCACTTTTCAATTGTTGTTTTTATTGCAATTTCTTTTGCAGACTTACCCATAAATTCTTTCCTAAAGCTGATGTTGAGAAGAGAATTTCCTAGGTTTTCTTCTAGGATTTTTATACTTTGATGTTTTACATTTAAATCTTAAATCCATCTTGAGTTAATTATTTGTGCATGGTGAAAGACAGGGGTCCAGTTTTATACTTATGCATATATCTAGCCAGTTATCCCAGCACAATTTATTGAATAGGGAGTCCTTTTCCTATTGCTTGTTTTCGTTAACTTTATGGAAGATCAGATTACTGTAGGTATGCAGCTTTTGTTCTAGATTCTCTATTTCCTTGGTCTGTGTATCTGGTTTGTACCAGTACCATGCTGTTTTGTTTACTGTATCCTTATAGTATAGTTTAACGCCAAGTAATGTGATACCTCTGGCTTCGTTCATTTTGCTTAGGATCACTTTGGCTATTCAGGCCCTTTTTTGTTTCCGTATGAGTTTTAGAACAGTTTTTACAAATTATGTGAAAATCGATGTTGGTACTTTGATAGGAACATCGTTGAATATGTAAAATGCTCTGGGCAGTATGGACATTTTGACAGCATTGATTCCCTCATTCCAAGAACATAAAATATTTTTCGTGTATTTGTGTCATCTCTGATTTCTTTCAGAAGTGTTTTGTCATTCTCCTTGTAGATATCTTTCATCTCCTTAGATAGATGTATTCCTAGATATTGTATTTTTGTGTGCCTATTGTAAATGGGATTGTATTTCTGATTTGGCTCTCAGCTAGAATGTCTCTGGTGTATAAAAATGCTACTGATTTTTGTACATTGATTTTACATTCTGAGATTTTCCTAAAGTTGTTTATTTGTTCTAAGGACCATTTGGGAGAGTCTTTAGGGTTTTCTAGATATAACATCATATAGTCAATAAAGGGAAATAATTTAACTTCTTTTCCTATTTCAATGCCTTTTATTTCTTTCTCCTCCCTGATTGCTCTGGTTAAGACTTCCGTACTATGTTAAATAGGAGTGATGAGAGCAGAAATCCTTGTCTTATTCTGGTTCTCAAGAGGAATGCTTCCAGTTTTTGCCCATTGTGTATGATGTTGGCTGTGAGTTCGTCATAGATGGATCTCATTATTTCCTGACATGTTCTTTTGATGTCTAGTCTGTTGAGGGTTTTTATCAGGAAGGGATGTTGAATTTTATCAAAGACTTTTTCTGCATCTATTGAAGGAATCATATGATTTTTGTTTTTGATTCTGTTTAGATGATAAATCATATTTATTTATTTGCATATATTTAGTCAACCTTACATCTCAGGAATGAAGCCTATTTCATCACAGTGAATTAACTTTCTGATATTGCTACTGGATTTGGTTTGCTAATATATTTTTGACTATTTTTGCATCTGTGTTCATCAGTGACACTGGTCTCAAGTTTTCTTTTTTCATTGTGTCTGTCAGATTTTGGTATCGGGATGATGCTGGCTTCATAAAATGAGTTAGAAAGGAGCCCCTCCTTCTCTATCTTTTGAGGCACTTTCAGTAGGATTAGTGCTAGCTCTTTTTGTAGGTCTGGTAAAATTTGGCTGTGAATCTGTCTTGTCCAGGGCTTTTTTAGGTTGGTAGGTTCTTTATTACTGATTCAATTTCAGAAGTTGATGTTGGTCTTTTCAGGTTTTCACTTTCTTCCTGGTTCAATCTTGGGAATTTGTGTGTTTCCAGTAATTTATTCATTTCCTCTAGAATTTCTAATTTGTGTCTGTAGAGGTGTTTATAATAGTCACTGAAGATCTTTAGTATTTCTGTGGGATTGTCATTTCTGATTGCACTTATTTGGATCTTCTCTGTTTTTTTTTCTTTGTTAATCTAGAAGGGTGGTGTAGCTAATGGTCTAATAATCTTTTTTATTCTCTTGAAAAAACAACTGTTTGTTTTATTGATCTTTTAATGAATTTTTGTATCTCAATTTCTTTCAGTTCTTCTCTGATTTTAGCTATTTCTTTTCTTCTGCTACCTTTGGGATGATTTGATCTTTGTTATTTCCAGTTCTTCTAGGTGCAATATTAGATTGTTAATTGAGCTCTTTCTAACTTTGCAGTAGAGTTATTTGGGAGTAAGTTGTTTCATTTCCATGTTTTTGTCTAGTAGTGAGAAATCTTAGTATTGATTTCTATTTTTATTGCACTGTTGTTCAAGAGTGTACTTGGTGTGATTTTGATTTTATTGAATTTACTGAGACTTGCTTTAGGACAGAGCATGTGGTTGATTTTAGAATATGTTACATGTAAGCATGAGAAGAATGTATATTCTGTGGTTGTTAGGCGAAGTATTCTTTAGGTATCTATTACATCCAATTGTTTGAGTGTTAAGTTTAAATTCACAATTTCTTTGCTAGTTTTTTGCCTGAATGATCTGTCTAATTCTGTCAATGGGGTGTTGAAATCCGCCACTATTATTGTGTGGCTGTCTGAATCTCTTCATTGATCAGGAATAACTTGTTTTATGAATCTGGTTGCTACAATGTTGGGTGCAAATATATTTAGGATAGCTAAGTCTTTTTGTTGAATTGAACACTCTATCTTTATGTAATGCTCTTCCTTATCTTTCCTGGTGGTCATTGGTTTAAAGACTGTTTTATCTAATATATGAAAGGGATTCCAGCTACTTTTTTTCCATTTGCATAGTAGATCTTTCTCCATACCTTTATTGGGAGCCCATGTGTCACATTAAATGTGAGATGGGTCTTTTGAAGACAGCAGATAATCAGGTCTTGTCTTTCTTTTCCTTTTTTTTTTTTTTGAGACAGTGTTTCGCTCTTGTTGCCCAAGCTGGAGTGCAATGGTGCAATCTCGGGTCACTGCAACCTCCATCTCCTGGGTTCAAGCAATTCTCCTGCCTCAGCCTCCCGAGTGGCTGGGATTACAGGCATACACCACCACACCTGGCTAATTTTTTGTATTTTTAGTAGAGACAGGGTTTCACCATGTTAGCCAGGCTGGTCTGGAACTCCTAAACTCAGGTGATCTGCCCGTCTTGACCTCCAAAAGTGCTGGCCCAGGTCTTGTCCTTTCATCCAGTTTGCCATTCTTTGCCTTTTAAGTGGGGGTGATTAGACCACTTATATTCAGTGTTAGTAGTGGTAATATGAGGTTTTTGATCCTATCATCATGTAACAACATGGTTGTTTTGTATGACTTGATTATGGAAAGGCTTTATATTGTCTGTGGGCTCTGTGTTAAGTGTGTTTTTATGGTAGCAGGCTCATTTTTTTTTTTGTTTACATGTTTAGCACTCACTTAACTGCTTGTAAGGCTGGTTTTGTGATAATGAATTCCCTTAGTGTTTGCTTATCTGAGGAGGATTTTGTATCTCCTTCACCTATGAAGCTTAGTTTGGCAGAATATGACATTCTTGGTTGGAATTTCTTTTCTTTGAGGATCCTGAAAATAGGCTCCACAACTCTTCTGTTTTTTATGGTTTCTGCTGAGAGGCTCACTGCTAGACTGATGGGGTTCCCGTTGTAAATGATCTTTCTCTCCAGTTGCTTTTCAGGTTTTATCTTTCATGTTCATCTTGATGAATCTGATAATTACAAGCCTTGGTGATGGTCATCTTGTATAGTATCTCACAGGGTTCTCTGTATTTCTTGAATTTGCGTGCCAGCCTTTCTAGCAACACTGGGGAGCTTTTCATGGACTGTATCCTCAAATATGCTTTCCAAGTTGCTTACTCTCTCCTCCTCTCTCAGGAAGGCCAATGAGTCATATATTTGGTCTGTTTACATAATCTCATGTTTCTCAGCCATTTTGTTAGTTTATTTCAATTATATTTTCTTTATTTTTATCTGACTGAGTTGATTCAAAGAAGTAGCTTTCAATCTTTGAGATTCTTCTCTCAGGTTAGCCTATTCTGCTTATAATGATTCTGACTGTACTAGGAAATTATTCTAGTACATTCTCAATTACAGGAGTTTAATTTGATTCTTTTTTTAAAATGGCCATTCTGTCTTCAGCTCTTGCTTCATTTTACTGGACTCTTTGCATTCCTTGGATTGGGTTTCAACTTTCTCTTCAATCTCAATGAGCTCCCTTCCTTGCCATCCAGATTCTGAATTTTAGATGTCTGTCATTTAGGTCATTACAGTCTGGTTAAGAACCATTGCTGGGGCACTAGTGTCTCATTTGGAGGTAAGGGGACTTCTGGCTTTTTGAATTGCCACAGTTATTGCCCTGATTAGCATTCCTCTGAGAGGGCTGTTGTTCCTTTAACTGTAGTATAAGTTAAATATAGTCAGTTGGCTTCATTTCTGGGTGCTTTCATTAGGCCAAGGCTTTGTATACTACCTTATTTGTTGCTGGAGTCTTGCCTCCAGTTTCACAGGTGCTAAATATTGGCAAAATATTTTCGGTGTTGTAATTTGAGTTGTGATCCAGTAGATGACACTTAATAGTGATGGCCAGGGGCTGAGCACGGTGGGTCACGCTTGTAATCTCAGCACTTTGGGAGGCCGAGGTGGGTGGATCACGAGGTCAGGAGATCGAGACCACGGTGAAACCCCGTCTCTACTAAAAATACAAAAAAATTAGCCGGGCGTGGTGGCGGGCGCCTGTAGTCCCAGCTACTCGGAGAGGCTGAGGCAGGAGAATGGCGTGAATCCGGGAGGCGGAGCTTGCAGTGAGCCGAGATTGTGCCACTGCACTCCAGCCTGGGCAACAGAGCGAGACTCCATCTCAAAAAAAAAAAAAAAAAAGAAAAAAGACTGATGGCCAGGACATAGGCGGTTAATCAGATGTGTGTCTCTTTTGTATTTCGACATGTTCACAGTGGCCTCTGTGGTGGGGTTGGGGACAGAGATGACTCCCCTCACCAGGTTTACTCCTGGGTCTTTGAAGAGCCCCCTCCAATCAGGGGGTCTGTGCCTGCATTTCCCTTGTTTGGTGTTCCTTGCCATGGGGGCTCCCTGAGGCAGACACCGCAGCTGGTGGATAGGCTATCCACTTCCTTCACTGTCCATATGGAGAGAGGCATGTCCCACTTCCACACTGGCCCATGAACCGTGGTGTCTCAGTCCTCTCAGTGTTCTGAGATTTGGGGCACCTTTCTCACTCAGGAACCACTAGGCCAGCAAGTCTTGCTTGGCTGGGAGCAATAGGGGCAAAGGCAGTCTCATGATCTGCCAGTTAGGCATTTCCTGAAGGGACACAGGGGTGTGCCCAGCCACAGGGTTCAGGCAGGGGTGGAGCCACTGCACTGGAAGCTCAACCTGGCAAGACCTGCCTGGCTAGGGGCAGTGGGGGCAAGGGGTCACATGATCTGCAGTCTAGATGGTTTCTGAGTGAACACAGCACTGTGCCGGCCATCAGAGTTAAAGCAGAGATGGAACCTCTGCACTGGAAGACCAAGCTAGGTAGCTTTGCCTGGCTGGGGTGAGTGGGGGCCAGTGGGGGTCACATGGTCTGCAGTCTGAGAGGTTCCCAGGGGAACATAATGCTGTGCCTATCTGCAGCATTCAGGTATGGTGGAGGTTGCCATGTTGGAAGCCAAGCAGAGAACTGTCTGGCAAGGAGGAGTGGGACAGTCTGACTGCTCCCCCAGTACCATGACTGTGGCCTCGTTTGGCATTACGGCAGCTAGTGCTAGGCTGCTCAGGCATCCAGGACCTGTGGGGCTCCCTGTGGTCTTAAGTAGAACCTCTCTGAAAGAAAACCCAGGAGGTTTTCTGTATCAGTCTAGAGGCCTGGGCGGGGGGGTGTGGGGTCTCAGGGAGGTTCTTCCATTCCCAGAACTGCAAAGGTTCCTGTTGGAGGAGCTCTTACTCTCTTACCCTTTCCCTGTGTTAGGGAGCTTCTCCTGGCTCCTCACTGGTCCCAGGTGTGTGGTTGCTCAGATTTACTCTTCCCTGTTCTCCATGGCTCTCCTCTCTTGCTTGATAGACCCTGACATGGTTAGACAATCCTCTTGAAGGGTCAGTATTTACTCATCACTTTATTTCCTTTCTGTGAATGCTGCCCACACTAGCTGTCAGCCATTTTAAAGAGAAACCTTGCTTTGTTTTTAGGTTGACAATTTATAAAAGTTAGTTTAAGCTTTGTAGTTCTTTATTGGTAATGGCGTAAAAATATTTTATGCTTGATGTAAAATTTGGTGAAACCCTTATCAAATTTTTTCATGTGTAAGTACTAAAAATTTCTAGCTTTTTACATTTTCTTGTGCAGAGGCTATTTAAGTTATTGTCATTCATTAATCTATTTGTCTTTGTTGTCTCTGCTATAATGGTCTGTTTTGTGTTTCATGTACTCTTCATCAATATCTATGTTTAGTGCTCACCTCCTTGCTAGATTCAGAAATGTCCGTGCATACATCAAACCAAGCAACTTAGAAGTGCAATGGGAAAATTGATGGAGAAAGGGACGGTGTTTCTAGTAGACTGTGGTTCGTGTAGCTAACAGATTTTGCAGATTTTACCTAAATATGTGAACACCTTGTCATGTTCCTTTCCAATGCCTTGAAAGGAGCCCATGAAAGTGAGAGGTTCTGTTTTACAAAAATCTGCCCATGGTTTGGAGCTGCCACAGTAAACAGAAACCCATATGGGTTTAAACAAAGACAATGGCAGAAAGAGTACACATTTGAGGAATATTAAGGAGGCAAAATCTATAATTAGTTGCATGATAGAGATGAGTATTGCCATTTCTACACATGGTAATATCTATTCTTTTTTATTTATTTCTATTTATATCTATTATTTATATCTATTCTTCTTATTTATTACCAATTTACATAAATACAGGTCTGTGAATATCTGTAATAGTTAAGTATGAAGACTAGTTTCTTGGATCCACAAAAGGCTGGAGGGGAAGAATTTTAATCTAAGCAAATCTGGAGCCAAAAGCTAAACAGGAAAGTCAAGATGTTATCATTGTCTTGGCCACCAGATAGTAAGAATGCCTTGAGGAGTAATATGACTTCTCATCTTAAATTTATAATCAATTAATGTACAGCTAGGTCATTCTAAATGGTACCATCACTAATGAAGGCTGCAATCTATTGGGATCAATAAATTATGAATACATAAATACAATCTATAGAGGTTCCCTGAAACCAGAAGAAATAGTGCCTGATCCTTCCAGAGACCATCTGGACAGGAAGCACAGAAGAGGTAAAGTGTGTACTGAATTGTAAAACACTCCAAGCATTTGGCCATTTGGTAAAATAAGCGAAAATTTGAGGAGGGAAGATGAATTAAGCAAGGTTTCATCAAATGCTCCAATAGCTACATTATCCAATAGAGATCACTGATGTAGTTTTCTATTCCTGCAAGACAGTAGATTAAATGCTTCCCAATGTAGGTCAGAAACACTGGTCAAGTTTAAAATTAAAATTAAAATGTATTGCTGTCCTGGAACAAGAGGCCATGGGAAAAAATAAAATGGAGCTGGAAGATGCAAAGAAACAGTGACCCTAAACCTCACAGTGGTATGGAAATACGACTGTCTGCAAGCTGGTGGAATTTCATTTCTATGCAATTTGGAATTGGAATCATTCCTAGTAAATTTGAAGGTGTGTATTCTCTATGGTCCAGCAATTGCACACCTAGATACTGTTTCATCAATTTTGAGTCACATTTTTTCATAGTTTAATATGTCTGAAGTTAAAATGCAATTCTGATATATTTTAATTGAAAACTTTTTTCTTTCAATTAAAATATTTTGTGCATGATTTTGTGCAAAATAATGGCCTGTATTGTATTACTGATAACATCTTAGCCTAGCCTTGATGAAATATCACATACATACCCTAGAGAAACTCTTGTATGTTTTTGTCATTATATTATAAAATGTTCATTGTAGTGTTTGCATAACAGAAACCTGTAAACAATCCAGTTGCCCATCAGTGACAAAAAGAATAAACACATTGTGTTATATTTAAAGTAGCAGATGTGAATGAATATAATCTAGTTACACATGTCAGCATAGATGCATCTGAAATATCTGTTGTTCAAAAGTCACAGAAGAATACACACAGAGTAATTTATTAAATACAACAAATCATTAAAGTTAAGTGATACATACATGGATTGTGGCACTATAAATAAAAACACGAAAATTATTAGTACAATATCCAGGAGGATAGAGATAATGAAACAATTAGGAAACTCACCCAGAGTGCTTCTTAGTTTCTGGTAATTAATCTTTTTCTTAAGGTGAGTGGTGGGCAGATAGGTTTATGCATTTTATTATTCTCTAAAATATATACATATGATTAATATATTCTTTCCTACATATCACAAATTTCAAATTAAAATATTAAATTAAATATACAGAAAAGTTCCACCTGATGTAAACTTGAAGAGATTTGACTTTAACGTCTTGGCAATTTTTTCAAACAAAGAAGACCCAGAAGTTTGGTATGGAATACCATTGTAAGAACTGCAGTAACTTTATATTCTGGGCTATCCAGAACATGTACACCTGGGCCAGATAGCCCATTGAAGCACCATAATGATCTTTCAATATTGCCGAGGGTTATTAGTACTATGCCCATTTGAAAACACAAAAACCAAGGCATACCATTATTATGGTAGACACCTACTTTTTAAGATTAATTAATGGAAGAGCTGGAATAAAATGCATCTCCCCAACCACAAACCCGGGTTCCACCACTCTGCATGGTTATAAGGCTCAAAAAGTTTGGATATAGAAGACATTGTTAGGTAGTTTGCAGATGTTTGAAACAGGAGTAAATGCATATATGCGTGTGTGTGTTTACATATATACACATATATATGATAGTTGCAGTTTTCAAACAGCATTATTTAATTTTATCTGTATTTCTTTCTAAATTATGTTGTAGTTATAAAGCAAAACAAATGCAATCAAAATTCAGTCTTTGACTTAACAATTTTGAGTTCCTACTGTAATCCCCAGGGCATAAGGGATGGCAGGAGTTATTCTCTTAATAAAACAGCAGCTCTGGCTGTCCAATAGGGAAAATGTGTACTTCAATTTCTGTTAAGACCAGACAAAAATTTATAACTGCCGGGAGAATAAAACTGGTACATTTTTAATGGCTGGTTTTAAAGAACAACTTTTATTTTTATTGGGTGTTTTAAGGATGGGCAGGATGAGATTGACACCTCAAGGAATGTGACATACAGAAAAGCGCACAAGGGTAGAAAGAGCTTGTGAAGAGTTGCGCGTGAACACATGAAAAAAGTAGCTTATCTTTGACCCACCTGGACTAGGTATGGTTGTTTCACATCTGGAGAACAACACAGAAGGCAATTGTGAGCAAATTTTTTGAGCTTTATTAAGGTATAATTGAAAAATAGAAAGTATATATAGTTATGGTACACACTTGATATTTTGATATATATATATATGTCTACATTGTGAAATGATTAAACCAAGCTAGTTAAAATATTCATCACCTCGTCTACTTACTGGGTGTGTGGTAAAAACATGTAAAATTTACTCTTAGCAATTTTCAAGTATCTTTTTTGATTAGCTATAGTCATCATGCTGTACAGTAGATTTCTAGAATTTATTCATTCTGTCCAGGTGAAAGTTTGTACCATTTGAAGAACATCTTTCCATCCCCACCCCTGTGTGTCAACTGCTGGCAACTACCATTCTACTCTCCACTTTTATGAACTCAACTTTTTTGGTTTCCACATATAAGTGAGATCACGTGGTATTTGTCTTTCTGTGCTTGGCTTACTTTAGCATAACGTCATTCAGGTTCATCCATGTTTTCAACAAATGGGAGAATTTTCTCCTTTTATAAGGCTGGATAGTATTCATGTGTGTGTGTGTGTGTGTGTGCACGCATGTGTGTGTATGTGTGTGTGTGTATTAAATTTTCTTTATCCATTTATCCATTGAGGGACACAGGTTATTTTCATATCGTGACTATTGTGAATAATGTTACAATGACCATGGGAGTGCCGATATCTTTTCAAGATACTGATTTTATTCTTGTGGGTATATACTCAGAAGTGAGATTGCTGGATTTTATGATAGTTCTATATTTATTTTTGTTTAGCATTCCCCATACTGTTTTCCCCTTGTATTAAGACTTAGCCCACCCTATGTAAGTAGGAGGAGAAAATTCAATAGGATGGGATTATAAATACTGGGGAGATAAGATTAAAAACACATCACACATAAACGAGAACAAAAACATTAAATTAATATAATACACCAAAAAAGAAGTTAATAAAAGTTGTGACCATAGATTACTGGAACTAGTTCTAAAATGCTCATGTGGCAAACAGAGTGTACGCTTTTCTTACAAGGTGAGACTAAAAGGTCAAATGTTCATAGTTTTTAAAAAAAGATAGGCAGAATGCACACTACTCTGTCTCAAAAAGAAAAAAATGTAAAGTAACATTTTGCTTTTGCAAATTCCCTACTCTTTCTATCTCTTTACAGCTACTAAAGAGCCTCTGAGCAAATTTTATATATTATAACTAAATAGTATTCATCCTAATGTTATTTTACTTTTGTTTTTGTTTTGAGACAGAGTCTCATGTTGTCTCCCAAGCTGGGGTGCAGTGGCGCGATCTCAGCTCACTGTAACCTCTGCCTCCCAGATTCAATAGATTCTTGTGCCTTAGACTCCCGAGTAGCTGCGATTACAGGCAGATGCCACCATGCCCAGATAATTTTTGTATTTTTAGTAGAGACAGAGTTTCACCATGTTGGCCAGGCTGGTCTCGAACTCACAACTTCAGGTGATCCGCTCACTTGGCCTCCCAAAGTGCCTGGAATGCAGGCGTGAGCCACCACGCCCAGCCATTATTTTACTTTTAAGGAGAATTTTGATATTTAAAAAATTTTTTCTTCTAGTGCTTGTTTTATTTATTTAATGCCAGTTAATTTCCCCTTGAGATGTTCCGTCTAAAGTCTCAGTTGGATAAAGCAATGTCAGGGTTTAGTTCCATGTTGAAAAGTCAATGCAGAATTCGTTTTTATTTTATGCTAGGTAAACTCCATAGCAGGAGATTCCCTTCTGTATTAGTTCGTTTTCACACTGCTATAAAGAACTACCTGCGACTGTGTAATTTATAAAGAAAAGAGATTTAATGGATTCACAGTTCTGCATGGTTGGGGAGGCCTCAGGAAACTTACAATCATGATGGAAGGTGAAGGGGAAATAAGATATGTCTTACATGGTGGCAGGAGAGAGAGAGAAGGAGAAGAGAACTGCCAAACGCTTTTAAACCATCAGATGGCAGGAGAACGAACTCACTATCTCAGGAACAGCAGGGGGGAAATCATCCCCATGATCTAATCGCTTCACACCAGGTCCCTCGCTTTACACGTGGGGATTACAATTCGAGATGTGATTTGGGTGGGGACACAGAGCCAAACCATATCATCTTTCTATCATTATACAATTAAATTCTTTTATGAAAGAGTTTGTCCCATTAAGTGTGATAAATAAAGGACTTTCAACAACTCTGAGCCACTCTCTGTCCTAAGCACAGTTAAAGCTGCTCTGGGAATCTCTTTTCTTCTTTACCAGGGACAAACTCATAGCACCTACATTTTTGTGCTATAATTAGAAATGTTAAGAGAGACTGACTCCCAGGGGTTTTGTAAGCATTAATGACAACCAGGATCTCTTTGGACATTAGCTTATAATTATACAGCTTATTGTTATTATTGTTATATTATGTGTTATGATTTACTGACACTTTTAAGAGAGGCTTATGGGACTTCCAGGCTAATTTAGTTTGACCTTCTCTTTATTATACCACCACCAACTTTTTGACCCTCATCTGTAGGTAAGCCATTGCTATTCCAACACAGCTGCTGCAAGTTAGTTTTATGAAAATGAAGGTTTTAAAATGTAAATGCAAAATGCAAACAGCTGGAGTGTAAAATGGTACAGCTACTTTGGAAGACAGTTTGGCAGTACCTCCAAGGATTACATATAGATTTCTACATGACCTAGCAGTTTTTCTCCTAGATATACGCATAAGAGAAATAAAAACACATCTACAAGAAAATATATATAGAAATTAACAGCAGCAAAATTCACAATAACCAAAATGTAGAAACAATTCAAATGCCCATCAACTGTGGAAAGAATAAACAAATGTGGCATATCCATTCAATGGGCTGTTATTTGGCAATAAAAATACTGACACACTGATACTGAACACTCATATCAGTGTTCAGTACATCAGCACTGAACCATAAAAAGTGCAAACTGTGTAATTCCATTTATAGGAAGTGTTTAGAATAGGTCCACAGGTAGAGATAGAAAGCGTAGTGGTTGACTAGGGCTAAGGGTGAAGGGAATGACTGGCCACCTCCCTGAGAGGGTACAAAGTGTCTTTTTGGAGGCAATGAAAACATTCTAAAATTAGACTGTGGTGATGATTGCACAATTCCATGAATATACTAGAAACTGCAAAAATGGAAGAATTTTGTGGTATGTGAATTATATTTCAATTTAATGATTTTTTAAAATGTGGACAGCACAAGGCAAGCATCAATTGGGACATTTGCACCATCAAATATGTCTTTGGTTTTATCTGTTCTGTGAGTAGCTTCACACTAAGTGAATCTAAGAACACAGGTATTTATTCTATTTTGCTAATGAACTATTAGATTTACCTTCATAAGTAAGTCATTTTGTCACCCTTCCATGCTTTGTCAAAAGTCCCCAACATGAAATTTCAAGAATGGTTCATTTCTCTAAAATGGAATTAGTATCAGAAAGTATTTGTGTATTTGGTAGTATTTCTACTGCATACGGACATCTCTTTAAGGTTTAGAAACCGAGGGTAAAAAGCCTATTTATTTCTATTCAGAACATGACAGACTTTATCCAATGGCTTATACCAATGCTATATTTTGAGAAATTATGTTTTATTACTATTAGATAATAGAGCTTCTTTTCTGTTTCTTTTCTTCTGACCCCAACTTCCTCTGAGTTTTATTGCTGACCAACAGCAGTCTCTATAGTTTTAAAACTAGTATGCTGTGAGTCAGCACAGCTCTGTGTCCTTGCAGGAGAGCCTTCTAGGAAATTCAGTTTTCTCAAGTTTTTTATCGACCCAGCTCTGTCCTTCAGAAGAACAATAAAATAAAATTGAGTGCAGGGCAATAGGTTTTGAAGACACAGACACAGAAACTTCCTTTTTTTCCTTCTTAGATTTTGGAAACAAAAATTGGATATGGGGAGAAATAACTAATATTCTGGGGGCACAACTAATAAAATAACTTATTCTTGTAGGAGCTGACCCTTGTGCAAGACAGGAAGACCTGCAGTGTTTGAAAACACCCCATCAATTTTTCCTTAAAATATTTTTTGTTAGCTACTATTTAAGCCATATAAAATCTAGTTGCATGGATTTTCACTTAACACAGTCCAACTTACAATAGCAAAATGACATCAGCCATAAAAATGAAATAGACCAAGCTTACTTCTTAGTGGACATTCTTTCTAATATAAACTTTTAACTAACACTTTTGGTCTATGTGAAGAAAAAAAAGGCAAAGTATAGTATTAACTGCTTAGAAATAAGAAAGATTTGTCTATTTTTATTTTTCTTTCTTTTATTTTTATTTTTTGAGACAGAGTCTTGCTCTGTTGGCCAGGCTTGAGTGCAGTGGCACGATCTCGGCTCACTTTTTGTATTTTCTTGGGCTAATTTTTGTATTTTTAGTAGAGACAGGGTCTCACCATTTTGGGCAGGCTGGTCTCAAACTCCTGACCTCAGGTAATCTGCCTGCCTCAGCCTCCCAAAGTGCTGGGATTACAGGCATGAGCCACCACGCCTGGCCAGATTTGTCTATTTTTCTATCTCATAGGTTATTATTCTATTTTGTGGCTTAGAAATCACCAATTTAAGATTTTTGATTCATTGAGCAAAAGGCCATATTGTTCCCAGCTCTGCATTAAAAAAATTCACTGGTGTAAATTTTATTATTGTTTGCAATGATTTTATTTACCACTCTTCCAAGGATCTTACACCCAAAGTACTGCTATATAACTTTCAGAACTTTTCTGTGGGAAAAGCACTTTTCCGTGTCTGAGTAATGGCAGCACTGTCCATGTAACATGAGTAAGCCAATTCAATGAGCACAGAGTTATATATGCAGCAACTTTAAGAGCCATCTCGCTGTCCTGGCATTTCTCCTTTGCCTCTGACATAAGAACCATGGAGTGGAATAGGCTAAGGAGCTGTTTTAGGACAAAGAATCAGAATCTGACCAAAGAATATTTCCTACTCCCAGTACTGAAAGGCCTTCAAACATGTGCACAGCAGGATTTCAGAATTGCTTTGGACCAGGACCCAACTGTATGCCTCCCATGATCTACCTTAGTACATAAAAATGCTAATTTATTCTCACTTTCATCCACCATTCTAAGTTGTGGGTTTTTGTGGTAAAAGGAAGATGTATTAGTCTGTTCTCACACTACTATAAAGAAAGACCTGAGATTGGGTAATTTATAAAGGAAAGAGTTTTGACTCAGTTCCACATGGCTGGGAGGCCTCAGGAAACTTACAATCATGGTGGAAGGCAAAGTGGGAACAAGGACCTTCTTCATTTGGTGGCAAGAGAGATAAGTGCAAGCAGGGGAAATGCCAGATGCTTATAAAACCATCAGATTTCCCGAGAACTCACTCACTATCATGAGAACAGCATGGGGGATACCGCCCCCATGATCCAACAACCTCCCACCAGGTTTCTCTCTTAACACCTGGGGATTATAATTCATTATGAGATTTGGGTGGGAACACACAGATAAACTGTATCAGAAGAGATAGTTTAGCTTTATGGCTCTTCAATCCCAGCATGAACAGAAGCCTTATCTACATTTGATGTAGGAACTTCCACAAGAGTCTGAACTTTGAGCCTAATGTCACAATTGGATGAGGTCTTTGAGATGTCATCCTTCAAGAACAAATGAATGCCTTTTGCATCCAAGAGGGAAGGAATCTTTGTGACAAAAAAGGTGGAACTATGGGAGATTGTATTATTATTATTATTTTCATTTACTTTCTGCCATCCCTGTGAGAGGATAATTAATATAATATACCCTTACCTGGCACCATTTGAATTATAGCATCTTCCTGTTAGATGGTTATATTTCCCAACTACTGACATCAGACTTGGCCATCAGCTTGCTTTGGTCTGTACAATATAAGTGGAACTGATGGGAAATATGCCTGAGAAGACCTTTACGAGCATCACAATGGTCTGCACTCTCTCTCTCTCTCTCTCTCTCTCTCTCACTCACTCTCTCTCTCCTTCCCTCCACCTTCTTTCAAGATTTTTTCCCCTTTATCTTTTCCTTCTTCCACAAGAATGACATGTCTAGATGCGGACTGCTCCTTCAGCCTGGCTCTTTTTAATTTGATTTGATTTTAATGTATTAGAGGTATAGAGTCTTGCTCTGTCACTCAGAGTAGAGTGCAGTGGTGTAATCAAAGCTCACTGTAATCTCAAACTCGTGAGTTTACACGATCCTCCCACTATAGCCTTCCCAGTAGCTAGATCTACAAGTGCACACCATCACACTCAGCTAATTTCTTTTTAACTTTTATTTTAAGTTCAGGGGTACATGTGCAGGTTTGTTACATAGATAAGCTTGTGACACTGGGGTTTGTTGTACAGATTATTTCATCACCCAGGTATTAAGCCTAGTACTCGTTATTTTTCCTGATCCTCTCCCTCCTCCCACCCTCCACCCTCCAATAGGCCCAGCATCTGTTTTTTCCCTCTATGTGTCCATGTGTTTTCATCATTTAACTCCCACTTATAAGTGAGAACATGTGGTATTTTGTTTTCTGTTCCTGCCTTAGTTTGCTAAGGATAATGGCCTCTAGCTCCATTAGTGTGCCCACAAAGGACATGATCACGTTTTCTTTTATGGCTGCACAGTATTCTGCTAATTTTTTTATTTTTAAATTATTTTGTAGAGACAGAGTCTCACTATGTTGCCCAGGCTGATCTTAAAGTCTTGGGCTCAAGCAGTTCTCTCACCTTGGCCTCCCAAAGCTCTGGGATTACAGATGTGAGCCATCATGCCTGGCTTGGCCTGGCTCTTTAAATGAAAACAGTGTGAATCCAAGTCACAGGAACATGAAACTATGTAACAATGGTAAGACATAAACCTGTAGATTGTAAGTCACTGAAATTTGGGGGTTGTTCTTCATTGCAGCATACCCTAAAGAAAGCTGAAATGATAGCCCCATTAAAATATAAAATAAACCAAAAACGATAAAAAGGTTTGTAAATTAAACTTTAGTAAAAACCCACATCCAACACCAGGTATAAATTTCTATAATTAATTTTATGAGTATATTGAAGGTGGACTAAGGACGAACTCTTGCACAGGTCATCCTTCAGCTTCCAAAGCAAAATAACATAGGCAATCCCAGAGAAGGGAGGAGAAAGACCCTTGCTTTATTCTCTATCTCCCCACCATCCCACTTTGTTATCCAGTTGGAGGTGGGGAATAAACTCACCAGAAAAATACAATTGCTTCTTCCAAATTTTGGGGAATTGCCCTCTGAGCCATCCAGTGCCAGAATCACACACATGTTCATACATAGGCTCTTTACCCAATCCTGTTTTACCCTAGTTCTATAAACACATGCACACATACACAAAGGCACTTAAAAAGAGGAGTTGCATATATACACACAAGCATATATACACAAAAATATATTTATAAGCTCTTTTGATTGGCATCATATTATTCTAAAACTTGTTTCACTTAATTCATCATGAACTTTTTATTAAAAACATATTTTGATCTCTTCATTTGGAGATCTGTTAAAATACAAAAAAAGAAAAATAAAGTTCTCATTAGAGTGTTCCATAAAAGCACAGAGTGATGAAATGTAGTTTGACCTCAATTAAATTGTCCTGGGCTGAACTCTGTCTCCTCCAAATTTGTAAGTAGAAGTCCTAATTACCTCAGGATGTAACCTGATTTGGATATATGATCTTTACAAGGCCATCATGTTAGAGTGAGGTCATTAGGGTGGGTCTTAATCCAATAGGACTGGTGTCCTTATAAAAAGGGATGACTTGGACACAGAGATATGAGCAGAAGGAAAATGATTTTAAACACAGGGTAAAGGCAGCTATCTACAAGCCTGAGAGGCCAGGAACAGGTCTTTTCCTCAAGTTCTGAAGAAATCAGCTTTGCCCACATCTTGATCTTAGAATTCTGGGTTCCAGAATTATAAGGCAATACATTTATGTTATTTAAGCAACCCAGTAAATGTAATTTTTTTACAATAGTTCTAGCAAACTAATACATATGTAAAATATTAGAACAAATAGGCCAAAAATATCAGAGTAGTTAATTACCACTGTTCTCACTTTATCTTCCCTCTCCTGCCCCTTCTTCATTTTTCTTCTTCTTGCCATCACTATATTACAGTAACTTTATGTCTAACTATGTAAAATAATTTGATATTCAAATTGTGTTATAGCACTTACAACACACATACTTGTGCAGGCTCTTTTACTCTGTGGAATACCTCCTACCCATAATAAATAATTTCTGCTTATCACTTAAACAGATATCAGGAGACTTTTCCTCCTAGAAACCTTCCTTATATTCCACAAATGAGTTAAAAGACCCTCAAGTAGAAAAGCCTCCATGATATGGTTTGGCTGTGTCCCCACCCAAATCTCATCACGAATTGTCGCTTCCATAATTCCCACATGTATGGGAGGGACCTGGTGGGAGATAATTGAATCTCAGGGGCAGTTCCCCCATACTGTTCTCATTGTAATGAATAAGTCTCATGAGATCTGATGGTTTCATAAGGGAAAACCCCTTTTGCTTGGCTCTCTTATTTCTCTCTTGTCTGCTGCCGTGTAAGACGTGCCTTTCATCTTTCACCATGATGGTGAGGCTTTCCCAGCCATGTGGAACTGTGAATCCATTAAACCTCTTTTTCTTTATAAATTACTCAGTCTTGAGTCTGTCTTCATCAGCAGCACGAAAACAGACTGATACACTCCACATACTGTACAAAACTCCACTCCATCACACTGTTCAATACATTACTTTTATATTAAATTTTTTTGTGTGCAAACTTCCTAGAGGGTAGAAACTGTATTTTTATTTATGTAATACTGAAACTTTCATATTATCTGATGCTTAAGAATTTTAGTACACGTTTTGAAAAAAATACTTTTGCATTAGGAAGTATCTTGACTTAGAATACATTATAATTAAGTAAACCAAGAGAAAGACAAAAAAATAAAAAGGTTTAAAAAGTGGACATAAGTAAGGTACAAGACAGATATAAACACTTACTGAATGTAAAAGAAAGTATTTTTCACAAGCTATTTTAGTAATGCAGGATTTAAGAATCAAAAAGTTATTAACTGGCTTTTTCGATGCTGAGGAAGCATTTATTATTTAATGAAGGACATTGCAGCTCCTCCATCCAAAACTCCCAGGCCAGCCAAGAAGAAGAAAATGATCTGAAAACACAATGATCAGGAAACAAGGAAAGGTCTTTTCCAGACTGAACACACAGTTTAAGCTGTAAGAGGATTTAAGACACGACTAAACTCCGTTGTCTCAAAAAAGACCTTCAAATACTTAATTAATTTTTCATTTGTTTTACAGCTCTAGCAGATGTTGCCTTTTTTAAAATAGATTAGCTCATCACTGAGGTGTTAGAGGAAAAAATTCTTTTGTTAGATTTTGAATTAATATACTTGACATGACATAGAAAATATGATTTGTGCAACTCAGAATGTTCTGGTTATTCTACCTCATATTCATTTTAATATGTGCTGATTTAAATATAAACAGAAATATTTAAATTTATTTTTAGGAAGCGAAAGGGCTTGGTATTACAAGAGTGGGTTTCCATTTATTAATACCTAGTCATTTTCCGAATAGATCTCTGGCCTCAGGTGAATATTTTCACTGACCATGTTATATATATTTTGCATCTACTAATTATCAAACTAAAAAATACATACAATTGACTTTGAACTTAAATGTGCTGGATGAAAAGAAATAGTGAGAAATAGAGGAAATGTGACTAAGACATGGCTTTGGCAACAACCACTAAAAATCTCTGAGCATCTTATAAGCACCATACCCTAAAGCCACAATCTTAATGATTTATCATATAAAATGATAACCATGTGAGTTATTCTGGAAAGGTCAAGTCAGTGGTTGGCAGTCCTACATACATCCCACCCTAACCAATTATCTTTTAATACCAGATAAGGTCAAATTTAAATTTAAAGTGCTAAATAGGATAAATGACAGCATTGTATAATTATGTAAGGCACATTTTAGGATAAAAATAAAACAATAAATTTGTCCTCACTGAACAAAATACTAGCTTCTTTTTTTTTTTTTAACTTTGAGTTTAGGTTCAGGCATACATGTTTTGGCTTGTTACATAGATAAACTCGTGCTATGAGCATTTGTTATGCAGATTATTTTTTCACCCAGGTACTAAGCCTAGTACCAAATAGTTAAAATACCAGCTTACTATCTGAAGCAAAACTATGAGAAATAAGTAATGAAATTGATAAAAATATAAAACTAGTAATTTCATATTTTTTACCAAGAAAAAAATGGCAAGAAGTAGAGGAAACTGCATAACATTATCAACAAACTTATTTTAAAAAATTAGAATTTACTCAGAAAGAAAATCTTAACAGACTAAACAGAAAATAAAATAATTTAACGCAGAAATTTTACAATAACTTCTTCTAAATAAATAACTATAAAATGAGAAAAGTTTGCTGAAATTCCTACTTCAAAACTAAGTAAGATGTAGCTATAAAATCACTGGATTAAAAGAGAATTTACATTAACAACCATTAAAAATTAATGGAAAGAATACTCTTCTCAAATAACCTATGGAACGTAGTAAAGGCTGTAATTAAAGAAAATCGTATAGCCTTAATTGCCATCACTATTGAAAAAGGGAGTTTTAAGATAAAGAATATTAATTTTTATCTTAAGAAAATAAATAAATATAATAAAAGGAAATTAAGGTGACTGATATTGATAATAGAACAAAAAGAATAAAAGGAAATAACATAAAAATCTTAAAACATGAAAAATGGTAGCAATATTAAATAAGTCTAAAATGCAGTTATTTCAAAATATTGATAAAATAATTCACTTTTTGTAATTAACAATAAAATGAGGTAAAAATAATTTTTAAAAATTATGGAAGGGAAATGATACATAATCACAGATATAGAAGACTTTTATGACATTAGGAGAATATTATATGTGATTCTCTGAAAATATATTTGAAAACTTATTGAAGCAGTTAATATTTGAGGTAAATAGAAATTAATAGAATGAGCTCAAGAATATGAGTATATTGAATACATTAACTATAATGAAAACGATAAAAAAAGCAACCGAATTGCTAACATCAAAAAAGACACAAATTCTGATTTCACATTCTAAAGACCCATCAGATAATTTTGGTGCTATTTAAACTTTGTAAAAAATGGAAACCCAGAAAGTTTGCCACACTTTATTTATGCATCAAACATGATCTTTATATTAATATCTAATATAGAACAAAAGAGACAACACACTGATAATTTGAAGAAATTTTAAGTAACAACCTGGCATAGTGACTACAGCAGTATGTTAAATAATAAATAAAATAATCAAGTTGTAAGCTTATTCCAAAAATGCAAGGATGGTTTAATACTGAGATTATATTAACATAGCAAGTCACATCATTATAAGAAAAAAGTGCCCATTGTTAAAGAAGAGATGCTTACAATAAGCACTTGACAAATTTCAGCCACCTTATTTTCTAATAAAATATTGAATTAAAATGGAAAGCTAACACAACAATTTTAATGTGCTAAACAACAATAAGATAATGTAGTCATGAAGATTAAATAGGCAACACAAACAGTATAAAAGCACAGAAGAGGAAATGAATGAAGGCAAATGTTAGTTATTTGAAAAACTGATGAAAATAGATCATATCTGATTATACTGACCAAGGAAAAAAGTAAAATAGGCACAAGTAAATATTATAATTGAAAAAAAGGACATGGCGAGAACAAAAGCAGTGATTAAAATGTGAAAAGAATACCATCACAGGTCTAGTTCAACAATTTAAAAAATTTAGATGAAATCAGCAGAGCCCTAAAACTAGTAAAAATATGAAAGTAGTTAAAATTATTTCAACAATGAAGACATCAGAACAAGAAAGATTTCCAAGGAACAGATCCTTCCAAACCTATAAAACCTATTTCAGAGAACAGAAACAGAGGAAATACACTCAGTGCCAGTTACTTGATTGCTTGCTAGTCAGCTTTATTTTAGTTCTCAGTCACTGGGGCTGGATAACTGCAAGCTACATTTCTCAAGCTTCCTTGCTGCCAACTATGTGCTTAGGTTCTGCCAATGGGAGACACTCCTGGATATCAGAATGCTTTTGAAAACACCTTCCATGGCAACAGACGTATGTAACTGTGGGCTCCCAAATAAACTGTGGGCAACTGTTTGTTGTCAGAAGTATCTGTAATTATTTTGGCAGCTGTAGCAGGTATGTGGGTTCCTGAATTACCCTTGGGAAATGAAGATAAGGGCTGTCAATAGCAGTCTTAATTACTCCAGTATTATGAACATTAAGTGTGTTTGTGTTTGAAGGCCTAAGCTCACAGATGATAGAAGCTTTGTGATGATGGTTAATTAATTTCAAATTCTGACTTTTAAATATTTCCCAGTGTCACCCTTCAGTTTGTTACTCCAGTTTTACCAATCTTTTGAGACCAAGTTTCTAAGTTAAATATCTCTCTGCTTAAAATATTTAAATATCTGTTTTTCTCATTGAACTTTGAAAAATACAATTTTCCAACTCATTTGATAAGATCAACATAATCTATATAACAAAAGTAGTCAAAGATACTGCATGAAAGGAAGATCATAGTTCTATTTCATTAATTAAATGATGAAAATTCATAACAAATATTTAAAAAATATAAATACAGTGCTTATACAACCAAATTATGTTTTAACCAAAGGAGATTTAACAAAGGTGACTACAAATGGTTTAATGATAAGATAATCCATAAATATAAAATATAATATATAAATTCTTAGATTAAAAATACATTAATACCTCAAGAACTGATAAAATTCTAAATAAATTAATATTAACATTTACATATTGATTTACAACTAGAATTAAACTTTCTTTTCTATTAAGGGTATGTATGGAAAACCTAAATCAAAGGTTATCTTAAAAGAGTAAATATTAGAAGCATCTTTTTTGAAGTCTGATATATGACTACAATGAAATGTTTTACAACAGTGAAAAACAAATGAATTTACATTTATAGGCTATAATTTATTAAATTTTTATTAAAATATTAAAGAAAAAAGCTATAGAAAATTATATGTAGCATACTGCATGTTAAATGCTTTTTTGTAATTTAAGAAATAAAAAGAACAAAAAAGTATCTATATGGATAAGATAAATCTACATTAAGGAGAAACAAGAGGATGTTGTGTACAAGATTTTAAATGCTAAAAAGCAAAGAAATAAAACTTTTGCTGAACATGCCTTCCCTTCCCCAAATCAGAGAAATGCAAGTTAGAGTAACCACACTATATTCATTTACACCTGTCAGTTTGACTGAAATTTTTAAAAAATAGCAAAATATATTGCTGGCTAGTGAAAATATAAATTGTTACAAACTTCTTGAAATATAATCTGTCAGTATTTATTTTAGTATGTAAATAACAAATAAAATAATATACCCATCAGTGAATCAATTTAGACCCAAGAAAAATAAAAATCAACAAAATGTAAGGATTCGCAGATAAGGATGTTTATCAACATCATGCTTGTACCATCAATCCTTGAAACAATAGTAATGCTCATTAGTAGGCTAATGGTTATAAATATTAGGCCCAGTCAAACCATCAAATGCACCCATTAACAGAACAAATTTGATCTACTGAAATTGACTTAGAGAGATTTCTAATATATACATGTAGTGTGAACAAAGCAAAGACTGAGGGGATGGAGTTTCTTTAGAAATTTAGATAAACAGATTTTGTATACTGAGAATTTGCTGAAGTTGCTTATCAGCTTAAGGAGATTTGGGGCTGAGATGATAGGGTTTTCTAAATATAGAATAATGTCATCTGCAAATAGAGACAATTTGACTTCCTCTCTTCCCAGTTGAATACCCTTTATTCCTTTCTCTTACCTGATGTCCTGGCCAGAACTTCCAATACCATGTTGAATAGGAGTGGCGAGAGAGGGCATCTTTATGTTGTACCGATTTTCAAAGGGAATGCTTCCAGTTTTTGCCCATTCAGTATGATATTGGCTGTGGGTTTGTCATAAATAGCTCTGATTATTTTTAGATACGTTCCATCAATACCTAGTTTATTGAGAGTTTTTAGCATGAAGGGGTGTTGAATTTTATTGAAGGCCTTTTTCTCAGCAAACTAACACAGGAACATAAAACCAAATACTGCATGTTCTCACTCATAAGTGGAACTTGAACAACGAGACACATGAACACAGTGAGGGGAATATCACACACCGGGGCCTGTTGAGGGGTGGGGTTCTAGGGGAGGGATAGCATTAGGACAAATACCTAAAGTAGATGACGGTTTGATGGGTGCAGCAAACTACCATGGCATGTGTATACCTACGTAACAAAACTGCACATACTGCACATGTATCCCAGAACTTAAAGTATAATAAAAAATAAATTTAGATAAATAAATTGATAGGTAGATAGGTAGATAGTTAGATAGATAGACAGATAAGAGATAGACTATAAAGACAAATCCCAAGAATTGGTTTTCCCAACATTTGCATTTGTCAATAAATACCATCAATAGAAAATGACAACTTTCAGAAATTTATAAGTCACACTTTTCTCTATCAAATGCAGTCTTCTATAATGATGCACTTGATCAAAACAAACCATCGGCAGAGTTTGCTAATCTGGAAATTGATATAGAGGGAGTGTTATGGAAATGTTTGGGCAGTAATTCATCAGGCTGGTTGAAAGAATAGATGAGTAAATTTTTGCACTTCCCAAAATGAATTGACAGACTAAAGCACAGATGAAGCGGGAGCATCTGAGAAGCTTGCAGGGTCCACTGTGTCCTACTTGGACCCAAGTCAGTTCCATGACTATTGTAGAACAGGTCACACATACAGGAAAAGTAGGAGTCCTTTTATTTTTATTATAATTTCTTCAAAGGCTTGAAGTGTCTACATTTTATTCTGTAATAAACAATGTTTTCCAGGCCTAAAATTATAATTTTATTTTCTAAAACTATTTCAATTTCTCAGCTCCCAAAAAAAGACCAACATTCAAAACCATTCCTCAGGACTCTGAGTTGTGAGTTAGAGATTAAGTGTAATGGTTATGGAAATGTGAGGTGTGGATTAGAATGATTGGACCATCAACATGATGCTTATTAGAGGCTCTCAGGCCAGCATAAAGCTATACCTTTGTTTGGTACAAATAAGACATAACTAGACAGAAGTCATAGAATTAGCTTTACCCACAGCACATAAATGGAGTTTGTCCCCTAAGGGGCATATATAAACTTTCGAATCTTCACATCAACCAAGGAGAGATGTTTAACCTACATAAAAAGCCTAGAGAAACTGAAAGCAGAAAAAAACAAAACAAATAACACAACACAATATTTCTACTTCCTTGTTGGTATCTTCGTCTAAGGAGGAATTAAATTGGATAGAATGTTTTTAGCAGTAAACTTTAAACACTTTACACAAATGATTTCTTTAAAAGAGAGAAATAATTGACACAGTATAAGAAAATAGTAATATTTTGAGATTTTTTTTTAAAAAGTTTATCTGGTTACTTAATGATGCTATAAAGTAACATTATTAGACTTCCTTTCATCTCTCTGCTCTGCAATTCTGCTTCCTTGACCAAAGGCAGATTCTCTCTGTGGTTGTGAGTCAACAGCCAGCAACCATCAAGGCTACTGAAATTCTTATTCATGTCAAACAGGAACAATGTTTTCTTCTCCAAATCACAGAACAAAAATCTTGACTTACACTTGTATAAGATAAGCCCAGACTAGATTTCCTCTTCTGAACCAATTACTGTGGCAAATTTTGTTTGACTTGCCAAGTTCTGTTTCCTCTGTATCTTGTGTTTTCCTCAATAATAATACTCATCACATGTATCTATTAATCTATAGTAATTTTACTCCCACCATGTATGGCCTAACATCTTATATTCAATAGATACACATCAAATTTTCATGAATAAAGACAGAGTGAAATAATGAATGAACCCATGAACGAAAGCAAGCAAAAATAAACGTATACCATGAATGGTGACAGGTGCTGTGGTTTGAATGTTTGTGTATCCTTCAAAATTCACGTTGAAAATTCCCATTGCAACAATATTAAGAGGTGACTCAATCATAAAAATGAAGCCCTCATAAATGGGATTAGAAAGCTTATAAAAGAAACTGAAAGGTGCATCCTAGGCCCTTTCCCCCTTTCTACTATGCGAGGACACAATATTCAAAGTACCTTTTTGTAAGCGAAGACTGTGTCCTCACCTGACACCAAATCTGCTTATATCCAAATCTTAGACATCTCAGCCTCCAGAACTCTGAGAAATAAATTTGTGTTATTTATAAATTACCCAGTCTATATTTTAATAGCAGCAGGAAAGACTAAAATAGAAGTTGGTACAGAGAAGTGAGGTAGTGCTACAACAAATACCTAAAAATATAGAAGCAGCTTTAGAACTATGGGTGAAGGTTGAAAGAGTTCAGAAGTGAACGCTAAAAAAGTCTACATTGGGGTTGCAGTGAGCCAAGATTGTGCCACTGCACTCCAGCCTGGGCAACAGACCAAGACTCCATCTCAAAAAAAAACAAAAAACAAAAAACAAAAAAAAACCTATATTGCCATGAATGGAATGTTAAGAGCATTTCTGGTGTGGATGCAGAAGAAAAGGAGAACTGTATGTACGGTCTGAACTTTCTTTTTTTTTTTTCTTTTTTTTCTTTTTGAGACAGTCTTACTCTGTCACCCAGGCTAGAGTGCAGTGGCACCATCTCGGCTCACTGCAACCTCCTCCTCCCGGGTTCAACTGATGCCCCCTGCCTCAGACTCCTGAGTAGCTGGGACTACAGGTGCATGCCACCATGCCCGGCTAACTTTTTTGTATTTTTAGTAGAGATCGCGTTTCACTGTGTTAGCCAGGATGGTCTCCATCTTCCGACCTCATGATCCGCCCACCTCAGCCTCTCAAAGTGCTGGGATTACAGGTGTGAGCCACCGTGCCCTGCCCTGAACTTTCTTTAAAGTAGTCTAAGTGATTGGGATCAAAATGTTCGTGAAAGTATAGACAATGAAGGTAATTTCGATAAAGTCTCAGAGGAAAATTAGGAATAAAAAATGGAAAATGGAGAAAAGGCCAATTTGATTGAATTGTGTTTGTGTCCCATGTTTTGTGGAAGACAGAACTTAAGAGTGATGAAGTAGGATATTTGTTGCAAAAAACATCTAAGCACGGTGTTGAGGGTGCAGTGTGGCATCTTTTGATTGCTTATACTAAAATGCAAGAAGAGACAAACAAATTAACAATAAGGTTTATAATTAGAAGAGAAGCAGAACTTGGAGATTTCAAAAATTCTTAGTCTGGCTATGTTTGTAAAGAATAAAAAGGCAGCCAGCCGGGCGCGGTGGCTCACACCTGTAATCGCAGCACTTTGGGAGGCCGAGGCAGGCAGATCACGAGGTTAGGAGATCGAGACCAGCCTGGCTAACACGGTGAAACCCTGTCTCTACTAAAAAGTGCAAAAAATTAGCCAGGCATGGTGGCGGGTGCCTGTAGTCCCAGCTACTCAGGAGGCTGAGGCAGGAGATTGCTTGAACCTGGGAGGCAGAGCTTGCAGTGAGCCAAGATTGCACCACTGCACTCCATCCTGGGCGACAGAGTGAGACTCCGTCTCAAATAATCATAATCATAATCATAATCATAAATAAAAAGGCATGGTCAAGAAAGAATGCCAAGAAACTGGCAAAATAAGCATTTGATAAGGAGATTAGCATGGGTATAAGGAAGCCAGATACTGTTCACAAGACAGTGAAAGAATGACCTCAGTCATTTCAGAGATCTTCAAGACTGCCACTTTCATCACAGGACCAGAGTGTCAGGAGCTTGAGGACAAAACAGGGACCCTGGGAGGGTCCTGGGTCAAGGAGGGACCCAGGGCACTCCTGGGACCTTGGGGTTCACTGGTTCACTGCCCAGTGCTGCCATAAATCTCTGCTTCTTGAATTCTGGTACAGTGCTCTTTGTCCTTTCTAACTGTGTTCTGACCAGGCCCAAGTGTGGCTTAGGCCACTGTGCCAAAGAGTACTGGGGTAAACTTTGGCAGTGACCACTTGGTGTTAACTGTGCAGGCACATAGAATGCCTGAGCTGTAGAGGTACAGCTGACTCCATCTGGATTTCGAAGGATCCCTCAGAGAGCCTTAGGCCCCAGAGAGAGAAGTACCACAAAGGCAGGAATGCTGCACGGAGTCCCCACTAGTGCAATGCTGAGTGGAGCCATGGAGGCAGGGCCACCCCAGAGACCCCAAACTGGGGCAGCCATTAGAGTGCAACAGCAGCCAGAGAGAGATGCAGGTACCTGACTCCAATGCATGAAGGCTGCATCCAGCATCGTCATGGGACAGAGCTTCTTGGGGCTTTTGGGGCCCAACATTGTCTTAGTATGTCTAGAAGGCAGGGAATAAAGTCAAAGAAGATTATTCTCAAGGCTTAAGATTTAATGTTGGCCGCGTTGGGTTTCGGATTACTCCAGGACCTATTAGCCCTTTCTTCTTTTCTATTTTCTCTTTTTTGGAAGGGGAATGTCTCTCCTGCGCTTGTACAACTATTGTATTTTGGAAGCACATAACTTGCTTATTTTCATAGGTCCACAAATGAAGACTAATTTACTTCAATGATTGTACCCTGAGTGTCACCCATATCTTATTTAGATGATAGAAGAGACTTTGGGGCTTAGGTTTTAAAGTTAATGCAAGAACAGTTAAGACTTTTGGGGCTATGGGATGAAATGAAGCTATTTTTTGTGTGAGAAGAACATGAATTTTAGGGGGCTGGGGTGGAATGCTATGGTTTGAATTTTTGTGTTCCCTTCAAAATTCATGCTCAAACTTAATTCCCAATATGTTAAGAGACTGGGCCTTTGAAAGGTGATTAAGTCATAAGGATTGTTTATTAATCAATTTTCATGCTGCTGAGAAAGACATACCCGAGATTGGGTAATTTATAAAGAAAAAGAGGTTTAGTGAACTTACAGTTCCATGTGGCTGAGGAGGCCTCACAATCATGGCAGAAGGCAAAAGGCACATCTTACACGGCAGCAGACAAGAGACAATGAGAGCCAAGTGAAAGGAGAAACCCCTTATAAAATCGTCAGATCTCATGAGGCTTATTCCCTACCCTGAGAACAGTAAAGAAACTGCCCCCAATGATTCAATTATCTCCCACTGGGTCCCTCCCACAACACGTAGGAATTATGGGAGCTACAATTTCAGATGAGCTTTGGATGGGGACACAGCCAAACCGTATTAGGTGGAACTCTCATGAATGAGATTAACAAGCTTAGAGAGAGGTTGAGGAGAGACCCCCAAGCCCCTTACTCCCTTCCATTTCTTCTGCCATGTAAGGATACAATGAGAAAGCACCATCCTGGAAGCAGAGAGTAGGCTTTGCCAGATACCAGATTTGCTGGTGCCTATATCTTGAACTTCCCGGTATCCAGAGTAGTGACAAATAAATTTATGTTGTTTATAAATTACACAGGATAAGGTATTTTGTTACAGAACCAGGAATGATGTAAAACAACAGGCTAGGGATAGAAGTAAAAGACTTTATTTTGACTTCTAAAATGGAACTCTCTCCTTGACATTTCACACACAATATTCAGAAAATAATTGTTATTTACTAATTATGGTAAAACAAATACATCACAATGAATTGGCTTTATTAGTGTTATAAGCATGCATAGTTTCTAAAAGATCATAGGCATGAAAAGGGCAAATCATTCAGCTCCCAGTCTAAGCAGTGGGGGAAAGACACAATTCTGTTTTATTAACCATTAAGTTCAGTCAGCATTATTGTTCAAGTACTATAAAGTTTTAGTAGTAGGTATTGGTGCTCAACCTCTTTTAGCTCCTACTTTGTCTTAAAGGAAAAAGATTATAGATTTGTTCTAAAAGATATTAAACTTCTTTGGGGATTATCCTAACATAAAGCTTCTATAAAGTAACTGTTACTACATTGTTGGCCTAAGATTTTCAATTACATTTGTTCAGAGAAGTCGTCTTCAACTGGAGGTGATTTTCCCCAACGTTCCCATGCAGTCCAAGGGCATTTGATAATGTCTAGAGACACTTTGGGTTATCCTATCTTGTGAGAAGGGGATGCTATTAGCATCTCATCAGCAGAAGCCCAGGATGGAGCTGAATGTCCTACTATGATGGCCTATCCCCTGACAACAAAAATTTATCTGGCCTCAATTGCTAGTAGAGCCAAAGTTGTGAAATCCTGGTTTAGATGCATTAGAGTCCTTCATCTCATAATATTAATCTGCTTGTATTCATTTATAAAGGGCAGAACAGAAAGGTGGTTAGAGGTGAATAGAGTGGAATAGAAATTCAGCAAAGGGTATTCGGTGGCATACTAGAAAAGGAAGGTATTGGTTCTGAATGCAGGCATTGCTCATGACGAGATTGATGGGATTTTTTTTTGTTATTAATAGATGTTATTGGGGAAGTTGAACAAATATATTCTACTCAAAAGTTCTCCACAATTGGTATTTTATTATATTTCAATCTATAATATTACTATTATGGATTAAGGTGTATCACCCCAAATTCATATGTTGACATCCTAACCCCCAGTACCTCATAAAGTACCATTAGGTGGAAGTACGGTCTTCACAGATGTAATCAAGTTAATAAGAGATCATTAAGGTGGGCTCCAATTCAATATGACTTCCCCTTAGAAATAAGGGAAATTTGTACTAACACAAATAGAAAGAAAACAATGTGCAGAGACCCAGAGAAAATAGAAAAGACAGATTTATAAGCCAATAAAAGAAGACTATAACAGATCCTTCCTTCAACAGCCCTCAGCATATTCTGCCAATGTTTTGAATTTGAGCATCTAGCCTCCAGATCTGTGAGATAATCCATTTTTGTTTTTTAAGCCACCCAATTTGTGGTGCTTTGTTACTGCAGCTGTAGAAAATAAAATCAATTATCGAGGCAATCTTTCACATGAAAGACTTTCAGCTTCATGATTCTTTGACTAAAGTATGAATATTCTTGCATGGGGAGCATATGCCATTATTGGTTATTAATACCTTCATGAAATGTAGCCTGTTTGATTGCTTTTAATGTGGTTATTAACTGGAAGGGAATAAATAATATTTGAATACTAGAAGAAAGAGGGACTTTCTGGATATGCTAAGGGAAGAGATCAGACCAAGCAAGAAAAATACCAGCAAGACAAAGCTGAGCTGGAGAAGATGGCCCGGGGAGTGTGATGAGGGGTAGAGGCAAAGGAAAACCCTGGTGCATTTCAGATGGATTTTCCCTGCAGAAGCACTGAGATGAAAAGAGAAGAGCATGCACTCCAGAGTTAACTTGAATTTATGTCCTTATTTGGCCACATGTTAAATTTGTAAATATACATTAAGTTTCTTAACCCTTCTGATTTTCCAGTTAAATGGAAATAATGGTCTTTGATGTAGGACGGCTTCTCCATTAGCCACAGTGGCTTGGGCTCGTCGAAATTTCAGGAACCAGTGAAAATATTGTAATTTCTTTTAAAATCAGGAGAAAGCAAACCTAAATATTTAGGTGAAATCATGTTTAATATATATTGACATGTTTGTCTTCATGCAATATAATCATACAATAAAAATTAAAATATTTTTATGGAGGAAGTAAAGTTATAATGGGGCCATACTTTGGGATTGGGAAACAAGGTTAGATAAGATACTACGCCAACTACTTGGTACATACTAAGGATAGATCTTGAGTATCCTTTCTTCCTAATCTCTATATACTTTGTATGTACTTTATATCTGCTTAGGTTTTCAATTCTGAGTTTATCATATGTAGGGCACTATTGTATGTGGCTTTCATGCACGGACTCCTTCAAATATCACAATACCTCTTTGAGAGGGTATTAACATCTTTCCTTTTTTACAGATTAGAAAACTGAAATGTGGAGAATTTAAGTAACTTTCCCAGGTTCACACAGTTAGTGGCAAGGCTAGACTTTGAAGCAGGAAATTGTAAGCCCTTAACTGTTAGGCAAATCTTCCCCTCCAGTGATGCTTGTTTTACCTACCCTTAAAGTTCTGCTGGCATTTTTCTGTAGAAATGTTTCATTGGTCAGATTCAGATTTTAGTCTCACAGGCAGGTGCTGCTGGTGGATATAGATTACTTCTGCTTAAATTATTTACAGTTATTCATAACTCAGACCTTGTTAAACAATAATGGAAAGGCCATCGAACAAAACTGCCATGCATACATGATCTGGAGTCATTTTTATACTATAAACACATAATATGTTACACCATCTGCATTGCATCACTCTTCTGATCTGGTTATTGATAACATCACCAAGACCTGATCCATTACTACATGCATTAGCAAGACCATGTTGGCCATATGGCTTACTGCAACATCTGGATTGTTCTATCATGGGATCAACTGTGAGGCCAAACAACAGTATCACAAATCAGACATTACCATATGTAAAATGTTTTTGGTGCCAAAGAATTCCATTTTTTCCAGATGTGTCATTGAGGAACCTCAAGAACTGAATTTTACAGTAGTTATGAGTTTAAAATTGGACTCCCTAAATTAAAATTTCCTAGTTTTTAGTTCAAATTCCAGGATAACAAAGTGCATTAATATCGTTGGCTTGCTTTTTTTTTTTTTTTTTTTTTTTTTTTTTGAGACAGAGTCTCGCTCTGTTGCCCAGGCTGGAGTGCAATGGCGTGATCTTGGCTCACTGCAACCTCCACTTCCCAAGTTCAAGTGATTCTCCTGCCTCAGCCTCCCGAGTAGCTGGGATTACAGGCACCTGCCACCAAGCCTGGCTAATTTTTGTATTGTTAGTAGGGTTGGAGTTTCACCATGTTGGTCAGGCGGCTTGCATTCTTATGGAATAAGCAACATGTCAAACTGAGTTCTGTTTAGATTTAAACCTGACCAAGGTTAGTTTTAAGATCATAGAGTTATTATTTAATTGCTAAGAATATGTAAGAGTTTATCATATGCAAGACCTTACACTAAGAAATTCGAATGGTATTAAGTCATATAAGAGAAAAATCAAAATGTGTGTAATTAACTCATGTGGGAAATTGAGCCATAAACTAAGATAGGTAATTTTCCCAAACTCAGGACTCCTAAATAGGCAGCATTTGGATTTGAACCCACGTAGTTGATAATTCAGATTTCTTGATAATTCAAATCCCATATGCTTAAACACTAAAGATCATATCACTTACAAAGTACCTACAGGCTTCCCTCTCTTCTTTCTCTCTCTCTTTTTTCCTCTTTGTTCTTCTTCTCCTTCTACTTCGTAGAAAATAAAGTTATGAAGTCTTAATATGATGTCATTAAAAGAAATAAGCATGCTTTATTTTGGGAGTGAAAATAATAACTGAGACAAGCAACTGAAGGAGGAGAGACTATAATTTCAGATAGACCTGGCTTGAAAAGTTAGTGACTAAAATAAATTAATTACTAATTATTTTTGGTTTAGGAATTGTTTAGAAGCTTCAAGTGAGGTTGCTAACCATAGACCTGTGAAATCTAGCAATATCTAAGTTAATCATTTGTCCATTTCTTTTTAAGCTATAACTTTTAATATATATGTATGTAGATTCTTATATAGATAACAATGTTATAAACTCTTTTGTGGAGGGATAATCACATTACATCTAAATATTCATTTATTCCTAAGCATTCCTCATGAAAGAGAAAGTGAAGAAAAATATGATGTGACCAGGAGATGATATAAAAGTGTCACCTTCAAATTAAAAAAAAGTGAGGGTAGGGTGGATGAGTAACTTCACAGGAAAGAGATCATGAAGGAGAGGAACTCATCTACATATAAAGTGGACTGATTTATATTTTTAATTTATTTGAAAACCTGGCCCATGTCATTCACATGATGATCTTGTTTGAGGTTGCAGCAGAAACACACCCTAACTGTGGATTACCTCCTCTCAATCTCCCAGCTGCTCTCCTGGAAGGAGACCAGCTAAATACATCCCACAATGACATACTTACAACAAGCACAGCATGATTTCTAATAAAATATAGCAACCAAATCATAACAAGAATTGGAGAGATCGGGCCGGGCGCGGTGGCTCACGCTTGTAATCCCAGCACTTTGGGAGGCCGAGGCGGGCGGATCACGAGGTCAGGAGATCGAGACCACGGTGAAACCCCGTCTCTACTAAAAATACAAAAAATTAGCCGGGCGTGGTGGCGGGCGCCTGTAGTCCCAGCTACTCGGAGAGGCTGAGGCAGGAGAATGGCGTGAACCCGGGAGGCGGAGCTTGCAGTGAGCCGAGATTGTGCCACTGCACTCCAGCCTGGGTGACAGAGCTAGACTCTGTCTCAAAAAAAAAAAAAAAAAAGAATTGGAGAGATCTATGCCTCATCTTCCCCAGCCAGTACTCATAATGACAAAGGCAAATGTAATGCTGTGAATTCAAAAGTGAGAAAATTAAGCTTTCAAAAATGTAAATGCTTATTTGCAGTACACTTTCTACTTTTACAAATGAGATGAAAAGCAGAATGAAGTTTTTCAGCATGATTCACATAGCATTTGCAAGATTGAACTTGTCAATATGGATTTACAAATTTACAAAATTTTCTAACACTCATTGTTGGGCTATTCTGCCAGCATGATCATGAATTTTTTAAGAAGAAAACAATCCTTTGCATTTTTGCTGCTCTTCAACTGCCATGCTGGCCTTTCTTTATTGCCTTACACATATAATGAAGATTAAAAATGGGAAATACCCCAGTAGTATGCTTTGATTAGAAAGTTCACACGGTATTGCAATATATAATCTGAGAGGAGAGAAAAAGAGCCAAGGATCAGAGCTATTTATTTCTACACAATTTTAAATCAGGAGAAATCTAGATATAATTGACCTAAAACATAGCGGTGTATAATTTTTGTATTAAAGAAGCAAGATTAAAAACCCATGCAGGACAGAAGCAGATCTCTCAGTATATAACTATTTTCTTTAAAAAATATAAAAATATATTTGATTAGAATAAAAATATTTCCTCTCTTGAATGAGTAATGACGGAATCATTCAGTATAATCGTCCAGAATACTAGATTCCTCTTTTTTCTCAAGTACATTTTTCCATTTTACAAAATCATTACTAATTTTATGAGACAAAACATGTTTTCACATTGATCATCAGTAGCCACATTTTCCAATTATATGAGTAATGAGTTCAGGAGCAATGACCTAGAAAATAGACAGAAGACCCTGTTCCAAGCTAATGTTAACAGTATTTTGGTGTTTTGAGAAAGAAAATAAAAGATTTTGGATCTAATGATGATAGATTTTTGCCGTTAATTAATCAAATCGCCTCAAAATGGAATTCAGCAGGTGGAAATAATTATCCTTTAATTGTCTCCTGTTTACTACTCTTTGGATATATAAATCCAGCTACTGCACTCATTTTAC
The DNA here is from genome assembly GCF_028878055.3 of Symphalangus syndactylus. Classification (NCBI taxonomy): domain Eukaryota; kingdom Metazoa; phylum Chordata; class Mammalia; order Primates; family Hylobatidae; genus Symphalangus; species Symphalangus syndactylus. Next base: position 30,394,361 of record NC_072430.2, read on the forward strand.
AGTATTTACTAAAAAGCTAAAAACAAATAAATCAGAAACACAGATGTTTTGGTAACAATATTTGTGTTTGCTTTGTGAGACAATACAAACAATAAAATAACAATTTTCCCTTTGAAATAAAATATTGGTTAGCAGGTGCATGAATTAGCCTTTAATAAAAAATATGTTTCTTTTATTTTAATATCTTTAAGTAGCTGACATGAAACAGAGAGAGGACTCCTCATCAGGAAAAGAACGTTGTTATGATTCCTGATAAAAGGACAATAGCTCTCTTTAAAGTTTCAATTTGATGAGAAACCTATACCTTAGAAATATAACTTTATTTGCAATGTGTAACTCTATTATTTAGAACAAAAACACTCTTACTATATGAATATGTCATTTAGATACTGGAGTATTTTGTGTATCAGATAAAAATCCCAACTCTGGAATTTACCGTCTGTGTGCTGTTTTCTCATATATAATAGTAGCAATTCCTAAGGCTATGAAGCATTAATGCATTTAAAGACCTAAGATAATCCTTGGTACTTAATCTTAAATGAAAACCTTTCTGTTATTATTATTATTTACTACTACTATAATAGTTTAAGGTAATGATCTTACTGTTTTAAAATTGGCTGATTAGCTGAATCCTTAATATTTTCTGAGGAATTAACATTTTCTTAGCACCTGACACTCAATTAAGATGCACAGATATATGTATATACATAAAAGAACAGTGATGAAGTTTTCTTTTTTATCTTACATATAACCATGACCTATTTCTCCCTCAAATAAATATAGTATATATTATCTCCAATATTTAGTAGGAATTTTTACTTCATCAGTAACAAGTTAATGTCACAAATGCCTTAACTAAAACTCTACACACAAGCACACAGAAAAGTATCAAGCATATCATCAGATTTTTGTAGTACAAATAATGGAAAGAAGCGACATTTTTGTCTTCGTCTTATGCTTTCACCTGTAACTGACATTTGTGTGTGTGTGTGTGTGTGTGTGTGTGTATCTGTGTGTCTGCAAAATGATCAATGGTTGATGACTCTGGTGGCTAAAAGTTTCAGGGAAAATACATGAAAGGAGTAAAAAGCTTCTCTTCAGTTTTTTAAAGAACTTCTTACTTTTTTCAGCAAAACAAACATTAAATCAATTTATCACATATACCACCAAAATTATTATCTCTACACATCTTCAACAGTTATTAAATGTGACTATATGATGATACAAAATATAAAATAATGCATTTTAGTAATAATAAATAAAATTGGTAATATAAAAGATCTATGTTTGTATCTAAATTTTTAGCATCAACATCATAAAAGCCTGAAATTCACTCTTGATATCGAGCAGATATTTCTTACAAGATTAGAGGAACAAATAACAATAAATTTCAGGGAAATTTATGCCACATCCTCTATAATTAACCATTTTCTTTTTTAAAATTTGAAACAATTAATTTTTCTATTTGGGATTAATCCGTAATATCCGAGATTTGATATCAGTAGGAAAACCTGTATATAACTTGATTTATATATTGATCGTTTTTGAGCCTACTGCTCCAATGTATCCTGGTTGCTTGCTGGTTGAAGTACACATTTGTTCTCCTGGTTGTTCTCAATCAGCAATCTCCTGTGTTGGATTTTGTTCCCTGGATAACTTCTCTTCTCATTTCTTAGTGTGATTTCACTTCGCAGAATCAGAACCTCCAGAAACTTTCTAAGAAAGGACACATTGGAGTAAAACTTTAAAAGATGCTTTATGTCTGAAAATGTTTTGATGCTAACATAATTTATTCACAGGTTAGCCGGGTATATTATCTCCCCACTGGATTTTAAAGGAATTCAATTACTACCTTTTGGCTTCCAGTCTTTTTCTTGAGAAATTGGATGCCATTCTTAAATGTGTTACTTTTTATGAGACTTATTCCTAATCCTTTCCCACACTTGAAGCTCCTATTATCAATTTAAAAAGAAGTATTCATATTCTCACATTTCACAATATAATGCCTCTACGAGGAAGCTTCTTTCTTCATTGTGTTAAAAACTTGGTAACTTGGTGGATCTTTACAATTTAGAGACTTGTGTAATTCAGTTCTTGGAAATTACTTGTATGATGCATTAAAATAAGTTCCGATTAGTGAAACACTGGACTTTCTTCATGGATCCTTCAATTATCAGATTTGTCTTCTATTTTGTCTGTTTTTTGTATTAGTTTATTTGTGGGGAAATTTTTTCATTAATAAGGATACAATTCATTCATAAAGACCACAAAAAGAATTTTTTTGTTGTTTATTCATTTATTTTTGAGACAGGGTCTGGCTCTGGGCTCAAGTGATCCTTCCGCAGCCCTACCTCAGCCTCCCAGAGTTCTGGGATTCCAGGCCTGAGCCACCACACAGGGCTGAGTTCTTTGAATAGTACTGTTTTTAAGGGCATTGATCATATATTTTTATAAAGCTTTCTTCTACTGTCTCTGTTGTTTCTGATTTTTTTTTCTATCTCTGTCATTTTGCAGGCTTTCTTCAATTGACTAATGATTTTTAGCTATCCATTATATTTAAGAGAGATTCACTGAAAGATGGTTTGATATTTGTGTGAAAGCATTTTCACTTCCTTGCAAGGTGATACACTTAGCAGTTGCACTCTTTGCAAATCTCCCACAAGTTTGGCAAATACCAAACTTTTTTTTAAATCTTACTCTTTTTTTGGGGGGGTGGGGGTGGCACTTTCCATTTTTCTAGAAAAAAGTTTCTTTAGTCATCTGCCTGTAGATATCTGACTGAGAGCAAACATTGTTTGGAGTAGCTCATCATTCAGCCTATTGAAAAATTCAATTCCCCTTTCTTTCTGGTTCTAACCTCTGCTTTGTTGTGCCAGCTATTTCCAAGTTCTCATTCCTTCAGGTTTTATTTCTCTACAAAAAAAAAACTTCTGGTATCCTGCAAAGGTGGGCAAGAGATGGCCGCCTAGCTTCAGGAATCTTTGTGTGGTGGGGAGAGTTGAAGGATAAATCTTTACACAGCTTTAAACTCATTCCCATGTTTTCAGGGCTGTGAATCACTTTTATATTTACTGTTCTGAGTCCTCTGAATTCACAGCCTTTCCATGATTTTTCAGGAAGAAGCAATATGCTTCTGCACAAACTTTGATTTCAATTTCTTCTTCTCTTAAGTCACAGAGCATTCTTACATCTGATTTCCATCCTCACAAAATTGTTGATGTCTCTTATTTGCTGTTGTCACATTTTCTATTCTCTTTTGGTTTATATGTTTATGTATCTAAAAATTTATTTATTTTTTGTCATTTAGGGGAGTTTCTTAGAGGAGCCAAGATAAGCAGCTGTGTTGAATCTGTCATATTTTATTCCTGTCTTAAAATATTGGTCTTCACAAAGTTTAAGAAACACACACACATACAGAAATTCTAATAGCATCTTTTATAATGTTTCTGCACCAGAAAAAAGACAGATTAGTGTCCTGATTTGGGAGTCAAGACAAATGATCCTAATAAAAATGACTGCCCTTAAGGAACTCTAGTAGCACTATTTAACCATGGCATACAAACGGCAGGACTACTGCTAATTAAACCTTTGACAAAAATCAAATTACAATTCTGAGCTTCAGAGTGTCTGGATTAAAATCCAAAAGAAGCAGCTAAACCAATTTGCTATGAGTGTTTCTATGAGCATTGGAGTGTTTGCCTGTGAAGTCTCAACTTTCACACATACCTAGTTTGTGAATTTGGGGGCTGCATGAACAGGTGTCATGTCAGTTGCTTCATTTGTAAAATAAATACTGTTAATGTGATAACTACTTATAGGGGTGTTATGGGGATTAAATTAGATAAGGCATAGAAAGCATTTAGCATGGGGATAGAACATCATAATGAGCTCAGTAAACTCTGGCTGACCTACTGATATTCATAAATTCTAGTTTTTCTGCTCTTGCTTGAATGTCTGCACACAACACCCTTCTCAATCTTTATAACTCTGAACGTCGTATAACTAAGTCCTGCTCTTCCCAGACAGTGAGGATCACATAACCTGTGGTTTTCTCATGTTGTGCTGCGGGTTCCAACACACAAGGCAAAACTTTGTAACTAACGCTTGCTTTTCAACTTTGTATTTGTTTTACTTCTTATAATTAGATATTTATTTTTCTTATTATATTGATGTTTAATTCAAATTCGGGTATGACTTTTACTTATGCCAATTTTAGTTCATTTGTATAAACACAAATATGATAAACACATAAAATCATACCTATGCTTTGAAATAGCTCTGTGATATTTTCTCTTCCGTGGGTCCTTGCTGTAACTACAACCAATCTTTCTTTCTTTTGAACTATTACCAAATTAATTTCCATTTATTGATTTTAACATATGTGTCATAATATTGACTAGTTAAAGATTCAATTTAATGATTTTTAGTGACTTCAAAGAGTTGTACAAACAATATCGCAGTTCAGTTTAAGAACATTTCTGCCACTCCAAAAAAAAATATATATATATATATATATATACATAGCCCCTATTCCTGTCCTCCCTGCCCCTAGGCCTTAGGTAACCACCAATTTTCTTTCTCTAAAGATTTGTTTTTTCTGGATGTTTTACATAAATTGATTTACATAATATATGGTATTTTATAACTGCATTTCTTCAGTTATATAATGTTTTTGATGTTTATCCATGTAGAAGCAGGTATCGGTCAATACTCTATTCTTTTTATTACTAACCAAGCTCCATTGTATGAATATATCACATTGTTCTTGTCCATTCACTGATTGATGGATATTTTGGTTGTTTCTACTTTTTTCGGGAATATGAATAATGCCTCTTTGTGTGGATCTATGTTTTAGTTTTTATTAGGAGAATGCCTATGAATCCACAGAAAACTTTGTATGTTTCTTCTCTGTACCATGTATTATGCTCTATTTTAGAATGATTATTTTGGGGTCTGTCTCCACCTATCCAGTCCCCTGACAATGGCTGTTGCTTAATGTCCTGTTTGCCTCCATTTTTTAAAATGACGTGTCCTTTGTTCTTATCTATCCCCAACATGTAATTATAATTTCTTCTTAAGTGATTGAAGTATCTTTATTTTCAACCTCCCTTTTGTAGTCTGGTTTTGGAGAACACTTGTTTGGATATTACACAAAACCTAAAATTTTGGCTGATAGAATATTAATATTGTGTTTTATAAAGGCTTTCTGCAATCATGATTTTAAAAGGATCATGATTTTAAAAGGATCATGATCTTAAGAAGTAGATAATATATTAGGCCTAAAATAAAATGTTTAAAGAAGTTTCTTTAAGAAATAAACTTTTTAATTTTTTTACACCACATAGTTGGAAATAAAGCACTCCTCAGCAAATGTAAAAGAACAGAAATTATAACAAACGGTCTCTCAGACCACAGTGCAATCAAACTAGAACTCAGGATTAAGAAACTCACTCAAAACAGCTCAACTACATGGAAACTGAACAACCTGCTCCTGAATGACTACTGGGTACATAACGAAATGAAGGCAGAAATAAAGATATTCTTTGAAACCAAGAAGAACAAAGACAGAACATACCAGAATCTCTGGGACACATTTAAAGTAGCGTGCACAGGGAAATTTATAGCACTAAATGCCCACAAGAGAAAGCAGGAAAGATCTAAAATTGACATCCTAACATCACAATTTAAAGAACTAGAGAAGCAAGAGCAAACACATTCAAAAGCTAGCAGAAGGCAAGAAATAACTAAGATCAGAGCAGAACTGAAGGAAATAGAGACACAAAAAACCCTTCAAGAAATCAATGAATCCAGAGGCTGTTTTTTGAAAAGATCAACAAAATTGATAGACTGCTAGCAAGACTAATATAGAAGAAAAGAGAGAAGAATCAAATAGAGGCAATAAAAAATGATAAAGGGGATATCACCACCGATCCCACAGAAATACAAACTACCATCAGAGAATGCTATAGACAACTCTATGCAAATAAACTAGAAAACCTAGAAGAAATGGATAAATTCCTGGACACATACACCCTCCCAAGACTAAACCAGGAAAAAGTTGAATCTCTGAATAGACCAATAACAGGCTCTGAAGTTGAGGCAATAATTAATAGCTTACCAACCAAAAACAGTCCAGGACCAGATAGATTCACAGCCGAATTCTACCAGAGGTACAAGGAGGAACTGGTACCATTCCTTCTGAAACTATTCCAATCAATAGAAAAAGAGGGAATCCTCCCTAACTCATTTTATGAGGCCAGCATCATCCTGATACCAAAGCCTGGCAGAGACACAACAAAAAAGAGAATTTCAGACCAATATCCCTGATGAACATCAATGCAAAAGTCCTCAATAAAATACAGGCAAACCGAATCCAGCAGCACATCAAAAAGTTTATCCACCATGATCAAGTGGGCTTCATCCGTGGGATGCAAGGCTGGTTCAACATACGCAAATCAATAAACGTAATCCAGCATATAAACAGAACCAAAGACAAAAACCACATGATTATCTCAATAGATGCAGAAAAGGCCTTTGACAAAATTCAACAGCCCTTCATGCTAAAAATGCTCAGTAAATTAGGTATTGATGGGACGTTTCTGAAAATAATAAGATCTATTTATGACAAACCCACAGCCAATATCATACTGAATGGGAAAAAACTGGAAGCATTCCCTTTGAAAACTGGCACAAGACAGGGATGCCCTCTCTCACCACTCCTATTCAGCATAGTGTTGGAAGTTCTGGCCAGGGCAATCAGGCAGCAGAAAGAAATAAAGTGTATTCAATGAGGAAAAGAGGAAGTCAAATTGTCCCTGTTTGGAGATGACATGATTGTATATCTAGAAAACCCCATCATCTCAGCCCAAAATCTCCTTAAGCTGATAAGCAACTTCAGCAAAGTCTCAGGATACAAAAATCAATGTGCAAAAATCACAAGCATTCTTATACACCAATAAAAGACAGAGAGCGAAGTCATGAGTGAACTCCTATTCACAATTGCATCAAAGAGAATAAAATACCTAGGAATGCAACCACAAGGGATGTGAAGGACCTCTTCAAGGAGAACTACAAACCACTGCTCAATGAAATAAAAGAGGATACAAACAAATGGAAGAACATTCCATGCTCATGGATAGGAAGAATCAATATTGTGAAAATGACCATATTGTCCAAGGTATAGATTCAATGCCATCCCCATCAAGTTACCAGTGACTTTATTCACAGAATTTGAAAAAACTACTTCAAAGTTCATATAGAACCAAAAAAGAGCCCGCATTGCCAAGTCAATCCTAAGCCAAAAGAACAAAGCTGGAGGCATCACGCTACCTGACTTCAAACTATACTACAAGGCTACAGTCACCAAAACAGCATGGAACTGGTGCCAAAACAGAGATATAGACCAATGGAACAGAACAGAGCCCTCAGAAATAATACCACACATTTACAATTATCTGGTCTTTGACAAACCTGACAAAAACAAGAAATGGGGAAAGGATTCCCTATTTAATAAATGGTGCTGGGAAAACTGGCTAGCCATATGTAGAAAGCTGAAGCTGGATCCCTTCTTTATACCTTATACAAAAATTAATTCAAGATGGATTAAAGACTTAAATGTTAGACCTAAAGCCATAAAAACCCTAGAGGAAAACCTAGGCAATACCATTCAGGACATAGGCATGGGCAAGGACTTCGTGTCTAAAACACCAAAAGCAATGGCAACAAAAGCCAAAATTGACAAATGGGATCTAATTAAACTAAAGAGCTTCTGCACAGCAAAAGAAACTACCATCAGAGTGAACAGGCAACCTACAGAATGGGAGAAAATTTTTGCAATCTACTCATCTGATAAAGGGCTAATATCCAGAATCTACAAAGAACTCAAATGAATTTACAAGAAAAAAACAAACAATCCCATCAAAAAGTGGGTGAAGGGTATGAACAGACACTTCTCAAAAGAAGACATTTATGCAGCCAACAGACACATGAAAAAATGCTCATCATCACTGGCCATCAGAGAAATGCAAATCAAAACCACAATGAGATATCATCTCACACCAGTTAGAATGGTAATCATTAAAAAGTCAGGAAACACAGGTGCTGGAGAGGATGTGGAGAAATAGGAACACTTTTACACTGCTGGTGTGACTGTAAACTAGTTCAGCCATTGTGGAAGACAGTGTGGCAATTCCTTAGGGATCTAGAACTAGAAATACCATTTGACCCAGCCATCCCATTACTGGGTATATACCCAAAGGAATATAAATCATGCTGCTATAAACACACATGCACACATATGTTTATTGCGGCACTATTCACAATAGCAAAGACTTGGAACCAACCCAAATGTCCAACAATGATAGACTGGATTAAGAAAATGTGGCACATATACACCATGGAATACTATGCAGCCATAAAAAGTGATGAGTTCCTGTCCTTTGTAGGGACATGGATGAAACTGGAAACTATCATTCTCAGCAAACTATCGCCAGGACAAAATACCAAACACCACATGTTCTCACTCATAGGTCGGAATTGAACAATGAGAACACTTGGACACAGGAAGGGGAACATCACACACTGCGGCCTCTTGTGGGGTGGGGGGAGGGGGAAGGATAGCATTAGGAGATATACCTAATGTTAAATGATGAGTTAATGGGTGCAGCACACCAACATGGCACATGTATACATATGTAACAAACCTGCACATTGTGCACATGTGCCCTAGAACTTAAAGTATAATAAAAATAAATAAGTAAAATAAAAGAAACTTTGAAACCATTCATATTTTATTTTCTTTTTTCCGTTTCACCTTACACTGGAATTAACAAAAGATTCTCAAGAAGAAAAATGAATTAAGAGACATCTACTTAGACCATCTCATGTGTGGTAAAGTGAAAAACTGTTTCTTTAATGTGTTACTTTTTTTCAAATTTTATTATTTAAAAACAGTGCCTGAAGCAAGCTTCTTCAAAATGGTAATAGTTTTAAACCCAGCAGTTGTTCTTGCCTTTTTCCTTATACGAAGCTAGAAGAAAAGTTATTTTTAACAGCAATTGTGTGCAAATTTGATGTTGGTGGACTTGGTGGAAACGTCCATTGTATAAAAATAACGCATACCTGGTTGGGATATTAGAAAGGTTGTAATTTCATCTTTAGTTTCCTACTTGCAGTTTATGACTTCAAGAACCTCAGTGGAAATTCCAGCTTGAAGCCCTTATGGTGCACTTTATTGTCTATTCTTGAAGCTTGTGGAGGTACGAGAGAGCTAAATTCATGGCAAGAAACCCACATTTGTTCAATTGATGCTGGAAAAATAAAATTTCTAAGTACACAATTTATAAAAGAACCTAATAAGATTCCTCCATTTTGTTTTATGTGGGTTTTTTTTAGTCTATTTTCGTTTTTCAGTTTCTTCAATCTCAAGTTAAAATTAGAAAGAGTTCATTTTGATTTGCAGGGTGTATTGCTTACAGAGAGAAGTGCAATGCATATTCTAATTTTTTAACCACCAAATTAGATACCCTAAAACTGGAACTGGTTTTACACATTTCTATAAAATGTTTTAATGAGTACATTTTGAGGAACAGCTACTCATTAGAAAGAGATGGGAAAACAATGTTGGTCGAGAATCATCCTGATACTTACAGGTGCTTCATGTTTAACTTAAAGCTTTGGCACAATTTTTCAAATGGTAAAGCTGTATGAGAGCAGTGTTACTTCATTTCATTCCTATTCAATGAAAAATAACTTTGTTTTGCTAAAGATAACCAAAGACACTCTGAGAAGTCTGAGACCTTATGGTACATATCAGTTATCTATTATATGAATCCCAATAAAAAGTAGATATTATTTAGGCCAAGATCAGAAAATGAGTTCTTTGAAAAGTGAAAATTGCAGTGGATACCACCATATAGATGGATCATGGGTCTTTAAATGGCAGAAAACCTACATTTTTTCCTATATCTTAGTGCCTTAGGCTGTTTGGCTGCTGAAACAAATTATGATAGGTGGAATATCATAAAATCAACAGAACATTCATTCCCCATAGTTCTGGAGGCTGGAAAGTCCAGCATCAAGGTGCTGGCAGATTCCCTGTCTGGTTAGGACCTGCTTTCTGGTTCATAATCTCACAAGGTGAAAGGGATGAGTGGCCTCTCTTCATCGGGCACTAATCCTGTTCATGAAGCTTCACTCTCATAACCTAATCACCTCTCAGAGACTCCAACTCCTGATACCATCAAATTGGAGATTGGGTTTCAACATATGAATTTTGGAAAGACAGGCACATTTAGTCTAAAGCAATAAGCTTATCCAAGATTTGATTACAAATTAAGAGACATCTTTCTCATTTTTTCTCAGAGTGAAACCTAACTAGACCTTCAGAATTTCTCAAGAGTGTAATGTCATCAAGGATATGGCAATATGGACACGTACACACAGAAATTATGATAGTGTGAGTGGATATAATCTGTATGGAAAGTCCTAGAGAAATTTTCATGTTTATGTTAAGAATTTAAGAAATATTCTGGCAACAACGTCAAATAAATAATTTAAAATATGTTTATTAAAAGTTCTAACTAAAAATATTTGTGGGCCATGCATGGTGGCTCATGGAGTCTCAGAACTCTGAGAGGCTGGGGCAGAAAGAACAAATTGCTTGTACCCAAGAGTTTGAGATCAGCCTGGGCAACATAAAGAGACTTCTGTCTCTATTAAATAATAATAAAAATGAAAATAAAATTATGTTTCTATGGTAATATTTATTTTGGAAAAATAAAAAGTAATTTAAATATTCCAAAGTAGAAACATGATTCCTAAGATACAGCACATTTACTGAGGGTGCTATAATGACCCATCCACTATTTTAAAAAAATTGTAAATGTGATATAATTGCATAGGAATTTCTTATAAAATTTTAGGTTAAAAAATAGGATATAACACTGGGCGTACAGTAAAATTACAAGCTTATAGAATACGAATGAAGGAGAAATTGACATAAATGTGAGCTGTGGTTTCATCATAGTGGTTTGACTATTCCTCATTTATTTTATTTATCTACTATTTTTAATGAATTTCTCATACCCATACACATTCATCTTATTAGCTGAACATCAAAAAGCCATATGTATTTATTCAACTTAAAGTTGACTTTTAAAACCTGCTCTATTGAATCATTCTTCTCTGCCCTTTGTTTAATTCTCAGAAAGATCACATTGCTTTTCTGGTCACTGTCAGGTATTAAAAAGGCCAGTTCAATCTAATAACACAAGCATCAGTCTTTCATGCAATTAAAAATTCTTCCCCAACAGATGGTCCAGAAAAAGGCTCAGAAACCTTCTGTGGGGGTAGAAAAGGATATTTCCTAAGATATTTCTTCAGCTTATTCCTATCTCCTTCTTTCCTGCTTACTGCATTGACTGCCTGATTTTTCTCCAGTGTTGGAGTGGGGGTAGGGAGGTTTAGTAAGCAGCTGAAAAGGATTTTAGTTTTTCCATCACAAAGCAGTTATATTCTTCAGAAGACATCCTCTGGATATAAGTAGCCAAAATGCTTCATTTTTTTTTCTTATTGGAAGACTTAGAAGTTCCTCATATGATATTACGTTTGGGATCTTCTAAGTATCTTTCCCTGTAATGAGTCAAGCAATCTCTAATAGACCATTTATGATTATCTTCCCACTGAGCTTCTGCATCTAAAGTTACACACTTCCAGCATCTTTATTTTGAAGCTCCCTGGCTTCTGGCAGCAAGCTCTCTTGACCAAATTATTCTGTAAGACAGGACAAGCCTGGGAGACCTCGATGGACACCATTGAATCTCAAGAGGAGATTCGCTGGGTTTCCTTTTGGGCAGTGGAATTATACCATGTTCCCCATAAAACCCTTTCTACTTACTATGTGCTATTATCTGAATATTTAAATCCCCTCAAAATCTATACATTGAAATTCTTACCCTAAGATGATTGTACTAGGAAATAGGACTTTTGGTAGGTGATTAGGCCATGGAGGCAGAGCCTCATGAATGGGAGCAGTGCCTTTATAAAAGAGAGACCACTTGGTTCTTCTGACTCCAAGTGAGTTTAGAGTGAGAAGATGGCTGTCTGTGAGGGTCCTCATCAAACACAGAATATACTGATGCCTTCATCTTGGACTTCCCAGTCTCCAGAACTGGCAGAAATACATTTCTGTTGTTTATAAGCCAACTAGTCTATGGTATTTTTTATAGCAACCCAAATGGACTTAGACACCTTGCATGCAGAATGGCCTTCTCACTTTCAATACCCTCTTCAAAAATCTGGAGGAAATATGCCTTCTATGGTGTGACAGTTCAGCCCTTGCGACCGAGACATTGTGACAGTTAAGAGTGCAGAAACTTTAATGAACAGTAACATGAAAGTTTGGCCAACCCAGTGGGGAGAAAGGAAGCAAGGCTGCACATTACAGCAGTCAGCAGTTGGGCAGAAATGACCAGGCCCTAGTACCTTGGGCATGCTCAGTCATTTCTAGGAGCTGCCCTTCGAGAGCATATACTTGGTTCTAGTGTGATATATTCCAAAGGTGATTCCATTTGTGACTGACAGCTAACCACACTCATAGTAGCTGAAGGAAAAATTATTTCTTAAAGGGACATCTGCGTTTCAACTCCATGTCTGGTCCCATATGGGGAAGACCTGCTAGTACACAGAAAACTTTCAAAAGAAACTGTCTCCCCAATTGGTCTTCCTGCCAAACTCCTTTTCTCTTACATACCCAGAAGAACAGTGATAGACTTAGATGGGTTGGAAGGTTTTTTTGGGGGGTCAACCTTAGTAAGTTCATCATAAATTATCTAACACCTTTCTTTTGAATATGTATGTTCTTCATGCCATTTTAGCTTTGAGGGCTCACCTGAAATTCTGAAACAATTAAAAAATCCTATTAAAGACTCAGCTCAAAGTTAAACCCTGTTGTGGAGTTCTTCTTGACTTTTCCAGGCAGACTTTGATTTTTCAAACCTTGTTCTTGGCAGCTCAGTTCACAGTAGTGTTCTCAGAGAGAGGCATTTATTTGGCCAATCCACCATGAACTTTCATACTGTCCTTTACTTGAGTGGTTTACAATTTTTACTTTAAGATGACATCAGATTTTGATATGGTTTAGCTGTGTCCCCACCCAAATCTCGTCCTAAAATGTAATCCTCATAATCCTCACATGTCAAGGGAGGAACCCAATGGGAGGTGATTGGATAATGGGATCATTTTTCTCCTTGCTGTTCTTGTGATAGTGAGTTCTTACAAGATCTGATGGTTTTATAAGGGGCTCTTCCTCCTTCACTCTACACACTCTTCTCTCTCTTGCCTGCCACTATGTAAGACATGCCTCTTCCTCTTCTGCCATGATTGTAAGTTTCCTGAGGCCTCCCCAGCTCTGTGGAATTGTGAGTCAATCAAATCTCTTTTCTTTATAAATTACCCAGTCTCAGGTATGTCTTTGTAGCAGTGTGAAAACTGACTGATACAGATTTCCAAGACTGAATCACACTAACCAAGATCACAGAAATGTAATAGTACTACCTACATGGTGTCACATTGGGTAAGGGGACATGTGAGAAATGCTAGCTAGCTTCCCCTTACTATCTGCGTCTATTAGTTCAAAGAAACAACACCAGAGAAATGCAAAAGTTTTTCTAAATGTGGGATTAAAAAAGGAAATTACAATACATAGAAACATATTAAAAATGTATAGTAGACAGGAGGACTGCATGAGCTCAGGACTTCAAGACTGCAGTGAGCTATGATTGTGCCACTGCACTCTAGCCTGGGCAACAGAACGAGAGCTTGTCTCAAATAAAATATGTATAGTAAGCATCATTCTCCTTATGGGCTTCACAAAGACATCAGTCCTCTTCTGGACACGTATCTGATCCTTCACCTTGTCCCTTTCTTGAGATTTGCAATTTACTCTCAAAGTTTCAGTGGCAGATATGGTCAACTGGTACTTAGAACAAATTTCTATATCTTCCTAATAGGCCTTTGTGAAATATGCTTTTCTCAAATTCCCTTGCAACTACAGTGCTGGATATGAATTAGTACCTGTAACTTAGGTACACTGATGAAAGTTGTAGAAAGTTTAGTAAGAGATGGGGTCATCTTCCTGCTGCTTTCAGCGTTTTCATCTGGCAACCAAGGTTATGGAGATGCGGTATTTCTGCCAATATCACCTAAGAGCATTGAATAACAGTTGTAAAAGGTGGCGGAGTTGACCTAGAAGGTCTAGAGATAGTATGGCAACAGCACCTAACAGCATCTTCCCAATCTTGTTTCCAGTCCCTACATCAAATCTGGGCTGGTGGCAGCCTCCTGTCTCCCCAACTTCTAGAGACACTGCAGCAGCAGTGGCTCCCCAGGGAGTCAGCTCTTTGTTGTGTCCTCATAGTCTTTTCTGGAGGTCCAGACTGGAAGCAACTCGTCCTTATAGTTATTTCATAGACTCTCACATACAATATTTTCTAATTACCTTTACCTAAAAATAACCCAGTATTGTTGTCTTGTTTGGCTTTGCTTTTCACTGTTTCTGGATGCCTCATCATTCTCAGACGTCTACTGCATCAATACACAACTTCTTTAGGAAAACCGTGGATACTTCATTGTTCCTAGGATATCACTAATCTCAGTAAGTAAAATGAGTTGACATGAAGATTTATTACCCACTATTGCAAATTAAACCCCCAGGGCTCAGGAACTGGCAAGCAGAAAGTAGTTTTTCTCTTGATTATTTGTATGAACAACAAAATTATTCATTTAAAAGTAAAATTTAATAGTACATAACCAGTACAATGGCTTCCATGTATGCTGGCCAGTACATGGGAAGCCATTTCTATCACTAGAAAGTTGCTCCAAGTCATAGTGTCACAATAAGAACAAGTTTGCTAAATTACAAGTTTAACAGCAAAAGACTAAAATAACCTTATGCTTTAACAGCATTTCTTTTCACTTTTAACCTTTCTAAAAAAAGACAAAAAAGACAGTTTCCAGAATACACTCCTCCCTACTGTGTTTATCCTTCTGCCCTAATATGAAGGCTTAATTATTTTGCGCACAACATACCATTATTTGGGAGAAGAAGCTGTCATTGTTTAGATCCCAGCTTGAAGCACATTCAGCTCTGCCTGCTGCATCCCCGCATGTCCTCTTGCCCCAGCTCCATAGCTTGTTATGTAAAAGGTGAGGCATCGGCAAAGCCACTGTTTACAATGGAGCATTACAAATTAAAAATATTTAATCTGTTATTGCTCCCTTTCTGTCTTTTCTCACTCTAATTCCCCAGGGTCATTGATTATGAAATGAGCTAGACTCATTGCCAGACCCCAGAAAATTAGCAGAGGATTATACTCTGAAATAGGAAAATTTACTGAAGAATTGTTTTCTTGTTTACTTAGTAAGACACATAAATACTCATAAACAAACATTATATTATTTCGCTTGACATTTAACTTTACCACATTGGAGCCTGTTGTGTTTTTATAGTGATATTAATTAAAAATGAGGTGCAGGAATGCCTATCTGGCTCTTCTATTATTAATTGGAAGAAAGAGGTCTGAACCACTTTCCAAGATTTTTCCTCAAAAAAAAAAAAAAAAAAAAAAAAACCTAAAACCAAAATATAAACAAAAATGAAACTGCCATCTTACCTTTAACATTATTCAAGTTGCACTGTGGACCAGAGAGCACTCTTTCCTAAGTATTGCTGCCATTGTTTTTCCTTCTGTGGCTCTTTTTGTCTTTTTCCTCCAATTGTTGTTCATCTGACTTTTTTAATTAAGATTTTTTTCAACTGTCCAGACTCCAATATATCGTGTATTGATCTTTTACTCTGTGTCCTTGCTGAACTTGCTTATTGGTTCTTATAGTTTGTTGTGGATGTCGTAGGATTTTGTGCATTACAAGATCATGTCACCTGTGAATATAAACACTTTCACTTCTGTCTTGTCAGTGGATGATTTTACTTCTTGTACTTGCTTGACATTACTGGTCAGAATCCTCAGTCCAATATTGAATAGAATTAGTAAGCACGGACATCCTTACCTTGCTCCTAGTCAGAGAAGGAAAGTATTTATTTTTCACCAGAAAATACAGTATGATATTATCCGTAGGTTTATGTAGATGCATGTTATTAGGTTGAAGAAGTTCCCATCTATTCTTTGTGCATTGAAGGCTGTTGTTGTTTTAATAAATGAGCGTTGGATTTTTTTATATGCTTTTTCCTGGGACTGTTGAGATACCCATGTGGTTTTTGCCTTTTATTCTACTATCAGAGTATACTACATCATCAACTGATTTTGCATGTCAAACAAATCTTGCATAACTTGGATAAATCTCATTTATACATGATGTATATTATCTTGCATATTGCTGGATTCAGTTTGCTAACAGTTTTCTAGGATTTTTCTGTGTACGTTCACTTACTAGGTTTTCAACAAATACTTGTTGAATAGAGAAATGTAAAGGAAAAGTGAATGCTAGCTTGAGGTATAACATTACAGAACTGGGAAATAAAAACACACAATACAGCAGAGAGTGCATAGACTAGTGATTATGAGTCATTAGCATGCTCACATGAAAGGCAGCATATGTACCACTTCAAAACCCTGAAATATTAGAAAGATACTTTTTATATTCTCCAGCACACTCACTAACAACAGACAGAGCCATCCTTAAGCAAAGAATAACCTTTCTCTGAAGTTGAACTATAGAACTACTTTGCATGTTTAATCAATTCGCGTTGTTCTATTTACATACTGTTACTAACAATAATCATAGGTTTCTCTTTACTAACGTCTCTCTACCCATGGTGGATACAACCCAAAGCAGAAAAACAAACACCCGAGAAAGGACTGTTTCATTTTCAGTTCAATCTGACATGCTCTCTGAAATTTCATTCAACGATTTGTTCCAGGTGGGAGTCAAGAATGGATATTAAGGTTAGGAGGTGAAGGTATGATAAGGAATGAGGAATAATGGTAGTGCTTTGTCCCACAAAATACTAATCCATTATTCAGGAAAAAGATTGTAACTAAATATGGAGAAACCTTATGACACCCACTTGATCAGAGTAAACATCAGAAGAAATGGGGCAGGTTAACATGTCTGTGCTTCCTGACATGATGTACAGAAAAGAGCAGTGCATATCTGGTGGTCTTTCTGCCAAACATAAATAGCCTGGGAAGCATGAGGAAGTCCTGAATGGGTGCATGTTGAGGGACAGCAGAGAGAAGGAAAGGCCTACACTCTCTTAAACTGCCAAAGTAATAAAAGGTAGAGAAAAGACTACAGAACCATTCAATTTAAGGAGACATCACAATAAAATTCAGTGTGATACTGTGGTTCAGATCCTCGGTGGGAAAGAAACATAGTGTCACGGTTTTTACTGTTGGCAAAATTTAATGGGGTTCTCCATATTAATGATAATGTTGGGTGTTGTAACAATGTTGATTTGCTGAACTGGGTGGCTACATTGTGATGATATAAAAGGGTGTCCTTTTGAGTAAAAGACACAAAAGCAGTTAGAGGTGATGGGCATTATATTTGTAATATATATCTACAGATAAATAGATAAACAGATAGAAAAAGAGAGAGACAGATATAGAAAGAGGTGAGAGATACGGAAAGTAGTAAGATGTTGATCAATGGATCAAATGTAAATTGTTAACAATCGAGGAATCTGGGTGCACAGAATTATTTTGTGCTGTTCTTTCAACTTTCCTATAATTTTGACATTGCTTAAAAAATAAAAAATAATCTGATCAACATTTATTGAGCATTCACTAGGTGCCAGAAAAGAAATGTGAAGATGAAGCATAGTATTTATACTCAACAAGCAAAGCATGTCCGAAAGAGACAGTCATGTCTCATATCATTCATATATACATATATGGAGTTAAAATACAATCATGAACCATAGGTATGCTTGAGTAGTTTCAACCAAAACCTCCACATATCCAGTTGGAAGAAAAATACTAAAGGGATTTTCAGCATGTTTATATACCCGTGGAAGTATGAATTAGCTGACATTCTCATGCTTACCTAAATCTTAGACATGGGTAAAAAATAAGAAAACAATTCTAGCAGTACATATAGAACCCTTTTCACGTGTATAATATTATGTAATATTAGTTAAAATAAGTGTTTCCAAAGCAGTAGGAAGTACTTATTTAACATTCAGATTATAATATTTTACCTATTGTCATATATATATATATGTATGTATGTATGTATGTATGTATGTATATATGGGTGTGTGTGTGTGTGAATGTGATAGAATATCACTCCTACAACCATGCCAGGTTATAGGGCAAAATGAATTTCACACGTAGAACTAAAGGTCCCAATCAGTTGCCTTTGAATTCATCAAAATGCAGATTATCCTGAGTGGGTCTGACCTAATTCCTTAAGGTCTTTATCATTTTTTCACTTGCTTAAAAGAAAGTAAAGAGTCATGTTGTGAGAGGAAGAGGCCACGTGGCAAAGAACTGAGAGAGGCCTCTAGGAGCCAAGAGTGTCCCCTGGTTAAGAGCCAACGAGAACACAGTAACTTCAGTCACACAGCTGCCAAAAAAGGAGTTCTGCAAGAACCAGTGAACTTGGAAGAGAATCCCAAGCCCCCAGCACCGTCACAGCCCCAGCTGACACCTTGATGTCATCCGGGTGATTCCCCTAAACAGAAGACAGCTCATCCTGGCATTGATACCTAGACTGCTTCTCTGTGTTGCTAATGTGATAGTCATGCCCTACCTTCATTGTGAACATGAAAAGTATAATATAAGGCTTTTGGTGCCATCTTGAGTTTCAAGTAAAGACCGCGTATGTTTTCCATAAACAAGAAATGCCCTGGTTTTCAAAGTTATCACACTACATTACTATCCTGCAATACAATAGTATGTATTAACTATCAAAAAGCAATACAGACCTTATGAGGAATCAAAGAGACAACACTTTGATACTTGAGCTAAGCTTTGAAGGAGGTTAATACTTTGCTGAAAATAATCCATTTGCCTATTTCCAATATGCAGATATCATGTTTAGTATATGACCGATAACATCACAGGATTGGAATGTGACTCATCCTTTTGCTCAGCTATTTTCCTCTTCATAAATTTCCAGAAAATATGACCTAATTTATTGTTAAGATTATTATGATACCATGCAAATGAAAGAGACATTTCAAGCGGAAATGGTCCTTAGTAGACATAATGAGACAATGCAAACACTGAATTGTATGTACTTGGATACATATCATTTAGGAAGCAATGTTATATGGCTCCCATAGGTAGACTCAATTGAATTTACATGACTTCAACCCTGGCTATATCTATCAACTTTGATACATGGCTTTAAAAATCTTACCATTCGTGGTAGAGTATATATATTTTCCCACCATGCGAATATGGAGTTTGCCATGAGACTTATTTTGACCAATGTAATCCGGGCCCAAGTGACAATGTGTCAGCTTGAGCCTAGGTTTAAGCAATATCATGTTCTCAGTATCTTGCGTTTTTTTTCTTTTTTTAAACAAAGTCTTGCTCTCAGCTCACTGCAACCTCCGCCTCCCCGGCTTAAGTGATTCTCTTGCCTCAGCCTCCCAAGTAGCTGGGATTACAGGTGCCCACCACCATGCCAAGCTAATTTTTGTATTTTTAGTAGAGATGGGGTTTCACCATGTTGGCGGGACTGGTCTTGAACTCAAGACCTCAGGTGATCTGCCCGCCTCAGACTCCCAAAGTGCTGAGATTACGGGCATGAGCCACTGCGTCTGGCCATATCTTGTGTTTCTGTTACCTTCAAAGGAAAAACATGACCTGGTGAATTTGTCCCCAGAAGAATGAGAGAGACAGGAAGCAGAATTGACCTGAAACCACTCTGTAGAGCTGAGTCCAATCAAAACTGACCTAGATCAGCCAAATCCAGCTGACTCAAAGAGCCACAGACAGAGAAGCAGGGCCATCTCAGCTAACCAATGAACACCAGGCTTGTGAAATGATGGTACTCTCTTATTTTTTCTGTTGTGAGGTAATTTAATTCTTTGGAAAAAAAACCAAAACAACCACTGAGTTTAATCCTTATAAGTAAGACATTTCAAAAAGTCCTCTGTATTAGATCAAAAGACACGACTCTAGTTTTTTGTTTTTCCGTTTGTTTTTATTGTTATATTGTTCTATTTTATTATTATTGTTGCTAAGCTCTTACTGTGTCCAATTTTATAAACTGAAATACTTTCTTTCTTTTTTTAATTATACTTTAAGTTTTAGGGTACATGTGCACAATGTGCAGGTTAGTTACGTATGTATACATGTGCCGTGTTGGTGTGCTGCACCCATTAACTCGTCATTTAACATTAGGTATATCTCCTATTGCTATCCCTCCCCCATCCCCCCACCCCACAACGGGCCTCAGTGCGTGATGTTCCCCTTCCCGTGTCCATGTGTTCTCATTGTTCAGTTCCCACCTATGAGTGAGAACATGCAGTGTTTGGTTTTTTGTCCTTGCGATAGTTTGTTGAGAATGATGGTTTCCAGCCTCAACCGTGTCCCTACAAAGGACATGAACTCATCTTTTTTTATGGCTGCATAGTATTCCATGGTGTATATGTGCCACATTTTCTTAATCCAGTCTATCATTGTTGGACATTTGGGCTGGTTGCAAATCTTTGCTATTGTGAATAGTGCCGCAATAAACATACGTGTGCATGTGTCTTTATAGCAGCATGACTTATAATCCTTTGGGTATATACCCAGTAATGGGATGGCTGGGTCAAATGGTATTTCTAGTTCTAGATCCCTGAGGAATCGCCACACTGACATCCACAATGGTTGAACTAGTTTACAGTCCCACCAACAGTGTAAAAGTGTTCCTATTTCTCCACATCCTCTCCAGCATCTGTTGTTTCCTGACTTTTAAATAATCGCCATTCTAACTGGTGTGAGATGGTATCTTATTGTGGTTTTGATTTGCATTTCTCTGATGGCCAGTGTTGATGAGCATTTTTTCATGTGTCTTTTGGCTTCATAAATGTCTTCTTTTGAGAAGTGTCTGTTCATATCCTTGGCCCACTTTTTGATGGAGTTGTTTGCTTTTCTCTTGTAAATTTGTTTGAGTTCATTGTAGATTTTGGATATTAGCCCTTTGTCAGATGAGTAGATTGCAAAAATTTTCTCCCATTCTGTAGGTTGCCTGTTCACTCTGATGGTAGTTTCTTTTGCTGTGCAGAAGCTCTTTAGTTTAATTAGATCCCATTTGTCAATTTTGGCTTTTGTTGCCATTGCTTTTGGTGTTTTAGACACGAAGTCCTTGCCCATGCCTATGTCCTGAATGGTATTGCCTAGGTTTTCCTCTAGGGTTTTTATGGTTTTAGGTCTAACATTTAAGTCTTTAATCCATCTTGAGTTAATTTTTGTATAAGGTGTAAGGAAGGGATCCAGTTTCAGCTTTCTACATATGGCTAGCCAGTTTTCCCAGCACCATTTATTAAATAGGGAATCCTTTCCCCATTGCTTGTTTTTGTCAGGTTTGTCAAAGATCAGATGGTTGTAGATATGTGGCATTATTCCTGAGGGCACTGTTCTGTTCCATTGGTCTATATCTCTGTTTTGGCACCAGTACCATGCTGTTTTGGTGACTGTAGCCTTGTAGTATAGTTTGAAGTCAGGTAGCGTGATGCCTCCAGCTTTGTTCTTTTGGCTTAGGATTGACTTGGCAATGCTGGCTCTTTTTTGGTTCCATATGAACTTTGAAGTAGTTTTTTCCAATTCTGTGAATAAAGTCACTGGTAGCTTGATGGGGATGGCATTGAATCTATAAATTACCTTGGGCAGTATGGCCATTTTCATGATATTGATTCTTCCTATCCATGAGCATGGAATATTCTTCCATTTGTTTGTATCCTCTTTTATTTCATTGAGCAGTGGTTTGTAGTTCTCCTTGAAGAGGTCCTTCACATCCTTTGTAAGTTGGATTCCTAGGTAGTTTATTCTCTTTGAAGCAATTGTGAATGAGAGTTCACTCATGATTTGGCTCTCTGTTTGTCTATTATTGGTATATAAGAATATTTGAGAGTTTTGCACATTGATTTTGTATCCTGAGACTTCGCTGAAGTTGCTTATCAGCTTAAGGAGATTTTGGGCTGAGATGATGGGGTTTTCTAGATATACAGTCATGTCATCTGCAAACAGGGACAATTTGACTTCCTCTTTTCCTCATTGAATACCCTTTATTTCTTTCTCCTGCCTGATTGCCCTGGCCAGAACTTCCAACACTATGTTGAATAGGAGTGGTGAGAGAGGGCATCCCTGTCTTGTGCCAGTTTTCAAAGGGAATGCTTCCAGTTTTTTCCCATTCAGTATGATATTGGCTGTGGGTTTGTCATAGACAGCTCTTATTATTTTGAGATATGTCCCATCAATACCTAATTTATTGAGAGTTTTTAGCATGAAGCGTTGTTGAATTTTGTCAAAGGCCTTTTCTGCATCTATTGAGATAATCATATGGTTTTTGTCGTTGGTTCTGTTTCTATGCTGGATTACATTTATTGATTTTTGTATGTTGAACCAGCCTTGCATCCCAGGGATGAAGTCCACTTGATCATGGTGGATAAGCTTTTTGATGTGCTGCTGGATTCAGTTTGCCAGTATTTTATCAAGGATTTTTGCATCAATGTTCATCAGGGATATTGGTCTAAAATTCTCTTTTTATGTTGTGTCTCTGCCAGGCTTTGGTATCAGGATGATGCTGGCCTCATAAAGTGAGTTACAGAGGATTCCCTCTTTTTCTATTGATTGGAATAGTTTCAGAAGGAATGGTACCAGCTCCTCCTTGTACCTCTGGCAGAATTCAGCTGTGAATCCATCTGGTCCTGGACTGTTTTTGGTTGGTAAGCTATTAATTACTGCCTCAATTTCAGAGCCTGTTATTGGTCTCTTCAGAGATTCAACTTCTTCCTGGTTTAATCTTGGGAGGGTGTATGTGTTGTGGAATTTATCCATTTCTTCTAGATTTTCTAGTTTATTTGCATAGAGGTGTTTATATTATTCTCTGATGGTAGTTGGAATTTCTGTGGGATCGGTGGTGATATCCCCTTTATCATTTTTCATTGCATCTATTTGATTCTTCTCTCTATTCTTCTTTATTAGTCTTGCTAGCAGTCTATCAATTTTGTTGATCTTTTCAAAAAACTAGCTCCTAGATGCATTGATTTTTTTGAAGGGTTTTTTATGTCTCTATCTCCTTCAGTTCTGCTCTGATCTTAGTTATTTCTTGCCTTCTGCTAGCTTTTGAATGTGTTTGTTCTTGCTTCTCTAGTTCCTTTAATTGTGATGTTTGGGTGTCAATTTTAGATCTTTCCTGCTTTCCCTTGTGGGCATTTAGTGCTATAAATTTCCCTCTACACACTGCTTTAAATGTGTCCACGTGTCCCAGAGATTCTGGTATGTTGTGTCTTTGTTCCTCTTGGTTTCAAAGAACATCTTTATTTCTGCCTTCATTTCTATATGTACCCAGTAGTCATTCAAGAGCAGGTTGTTCAGTTTCCATGTAGTTGAGCCCTTTTGAGTGAGTTTCTTAATCCTGAGTTCTAGTTTGATTGCACTGTGGTCTGAGAGACAGTTTTTTATAATTTCTGTTCTTTTACATTTGCTGCGGAGTGCTTTACTTCCAACTATGTGGTCAATTTTGGAATAAGTGCGGTGTGGTGCTGAGAAGAATGTATATTCTGTTGATTTGGGGTAGAGAGTTCTGTAGATGTCTATTAGGTCCGCTTGTTGCAGAGCTGAGTTCAATTCCTGGATATCCTTGTTAACTTTCTGTCTCATTGATCTGTCTAATGTTGACAGTGGGGTGTTAAAGTCTCCCATTATCATTGTGTGGGAGTCTAAGTCTCTTCATAGGTCTCAAGGACTTACTTTATGAATCTGGTTGCTCCTGTATTGGGTGCATATATATTTAGGATAGTTAGCTCTTCTTGTTGAATTGATCCCTTTGCCATTATGTAATGGCCTTCTTTGTCTCTTTTGATCTTTGTTTGTTTAAAGTCTGTTTTATCTGAGACTAGGATTGCAACCTCTGCCTTTTTTTGTTTTCCATTTGCTTGATATATCTTCCTCCATCCCTTTATTTTGAGCCTATGTGTGTCTCTGCACGTGAGATGGGTTTCCTGAATACAGCACACTGATGGGTCTTGACTCTTTATCCAGTTTGCCAGTCTGTGTCTTTTAATTGGAGCATTTACATTTACATTTAAGGTTAATATTGTTATGTGTGAATTTGATCCTGTCATTATGATGTTAGGTGGTTATTTTGCTCATTAGTTGATGCAGTTTCTTCCTAGCCTCGATGGTCTTTACAATTTGGCATGTTTTTGCAGGGGCTGGCACCAGTTGTTCCTTTCCATGTTTAGTGCTTCCTTCAGGAGCTCTTTTAGGGCAGGCCTGGTGGTGACAAAATCTCTCAGCCTTTGCTTGTCTATAAAGTATTTTATTTCTCCTTCACTTATGAAGCTTAGTTTGGCTGGATATGAAATTCTGGGTTGAAAATTCTTTTCTTTAAGAATGTTGAATATCGGCCCCCACTGTCTTCTGGCTTGTAGAGTTTCTGCTGAGAGATCAGCTGTTAGTCTTATGGGCTTCCCTTTGTGGGTAACCCAACCTTTCTGGCTGCCCTTAACATTTTTTCCTTCATTTCAACTTTGGTGAATCTGACAATTATGTTTCTTGGAGTTGCTCTTCTCGAGGAGTATCTTCGTGGCGTTCTCTGTATTTCCTGAATCTGAATGTTGGCCTGCCTTGCTAGATTGGGGAAGTTCTCCTGGATAATATCCTGCAGAGTGTTTTCCAACTTGGTTCCAGCACACAGGTCTGAGAACAGATAGACTGCCTCCTCAAGTGTGTCCCTGACCCCCGAGTAGCCTAACTGGGAGGCACCCCCATGTAGGGGCAGACTGACATCTCACACGGCCGGGTACTCCTCTGCAACAAAACTTCCAGAGAAGCGATGAGGCAGCAACAATTGCTGCTCACCAGTATCCGCTGTTCTGCAGCCTCTGCTGCTGATACCCAGGCAAACAGGGTCTGGAATGGACCTCCAGCAAACTTCCAACAGACCTGCAGCTGAGGGTCCTGACTGTTAGAAGGAAAACAAAAAAAGAGAAAGGACATCCACAGCAAAACCCCATCTGTACGTCACCATCATCAAAGACCAAAGGTATATAAAACCACAAAGATGGGGAAAAAACAGAGCAGAAAAACTGGAAACTCTAAAAATCAGAGTGCCTCTCCTCCTCCAAAGGAACGCAGCTCCTCACCAGCAATGGAACAAAGCTGGATGGAGAACGACTTTGATGAGTTG
Source organism: Symphalangus syndactylus (assembly GCF_028878055.3). Lineage (NCBI taxonomy): Eukaryota > Metazoa > Chordata > Mammalia > Primates > Hylobatidae > Symphalangus > Symphalangus syndactylus. Next base: position 30,419,732 of record NC_072430.2, read on the forward strand.
AGAGAAGAAAGCTTCAGACGATCAAACTACTCCGAGCTAAAGGAGGAAGTTTGAACTCATGGCAAAGAAGTTAAAAAGCTTGAAAAAAAATTAGACGCATGGCTAACTAGAATAACTAATGCAGAGAAGTCCTTAAAGGACCTGATGGAGCTCAAAACCAAGACATGAGAAATATGTGACGAATGCACAAGCCTCCATAGCCAATTTGATCAACTGGAAGAAAGTGTATCAGTGATGGAAGATGAAAGGAATGAAATGAAGCAAGAAGAGAAGTTTAGAGAAAAAAGAATAAAAAGAAACAAACAAAGCCTCCAAGAAACATGGGACTATGTGAAAAGACCAAATCTACATCTGATTGGTGTTTTTTTTTTTTTAATAACAAAGTCACCCAAGAATCTGAGCCTACTCTCTTTAGAAATCAATCCGTGAGCTAAAGTCTGACATACATTTCACTCTGCCACTAGACTACCAGCGTCCTTAGTGCTCCTCTCCTCATCTCGCTCTTCCTTGGCCCTACCACCCCCAATATTTAAGTTGGAGGAAGAAACTCAATGAGGAAAGTAAGAAGCAGCTTACTATTCTGTTTTCATAAGCACTTTTACCTTCTAGGTGGAATTGTATACCAGTGTTTATTTCCTTGTGATCTTAGATATTTTAAAAAGATGATTTCAGCTATGTCACTGTAGCCATTTAACAAGAGTAGCTGAGTATAGAGGAAAAAAAAAGAGGTATGGATTTAACCTGAGAAAAGTGACTGAAAAAACAAAAAGAATGTGTAAGGAAATGAATAAAATGTCATTATGTAGAGAAGAAATTGTAATCTTATTATCTATGTATCTATCTATGTATTTTTCTTTGTCTGTAATTAGATTAATTTCTCATCTATGAGAAACTATAGACTCTATAGACTGTGAGTTATCCCATGACTGAAACAAAATATGAATTTTATACCATCATATATTTTACATAAGACATTTACCAATTGATATTTGATTGCATATTATCTTCCCTCTTAAATGTAAAATCCTCATTTTCTCTTTTAAATTCTAGCTTTATTTGTGCCAACAACCTCTTCTTCTCATATGTGACTTCTATTCAACCTGTCTTTCATTGCTTATTCTTTTGTTATATATTTTGTTTTTGTTTTTACCCTATGATAAGCTAGTATAAATTCACATTTAAAATAAAATAATAAGCACCTATGAACCTACCACTAAGTCCCAACAGCATTTGAGCCACAGCCAGTCTCGTACTATTTACACACCCAGTCATTTTTTTCACTTCCCACATGATTCTGAATAAAATTCCAGGCATTAGTATTTAAACAGAATCCCTTTTAGCAACAAGTGTTTTATAGAGAGTCTCTATAAAAATGACTACTCTTCTTTTAAGAAGTACACTAAAAATTATAACTCCACTGTCCACCTGAGATATATTCTGTAATTTTAAGACTAGAATGGCAGCACTTAAGGCACAAAATAAATGACTTCAAAAAGAACTGGACGTATACATTTCTTTCTAGAACATGCAGAACATCTTACCTTTAGATTATACTAGATTACACTATCTCCATATTGAACAGTACTAGCAAATTCAGGTTCAAATGATTGTTTGAAAAAAAAAACTGAGTTGTTAAAAGTGGACTAAAGCTGGAACCATGAGAAGAGAAAATATGAAAATACACACTGTGTTTTCTTTTCAAAGTCCTGGTTGATAGAAAAAAAATTCGTGGTTTTCTTGGACTTAAGTAACAATGAATTGATTATTTTCTGTTAAGTAGAAATTATATTTAGATAGATGCAGGCATAAGAACTATATAAATGTATAAATGTTGTTTCATAAATGGTGTCTGTCAACCTACACTAAATAAGATGGTTCCTCCTCACTCACTTTCAATCAGATGTTCTCTTTTCTTTTAACTGTTTTATTGAGTTACAATTCTGACATTTCATATAAATGGAATTATATGTTATGTAGTCTTAAGTGTCTGGCTTCTTTCACTGAGCATAATGTTTCTAAGGTTTATTCATGTTGTAATCCATATCAGTTAGGCATTCATTTTTAATTGACAAGTACTATTCCATTGTATTAATATATCACTTTTTAAAATCCATTTGATCAGTTGATGAACATTTTGCTTCCACTTTGGTCAATATGAATAATGCTACTATGAACACTGGTGTACAAGGTTTTGTGTGGACATATGTTTTCATTTCTCATAGAGTGAATTGCTGTGTTTAAAATTTTGAGACATTATTTTCCAAAGCAACTGAACCATTTTACATCCTTCCCAGCAATTTATAATAGTTCCAATTTCTCCAGGTCTTCAGAAACACTAGTTGCTGTTTAGCTTTTTAATTACAGACATCCTAGTGAGTATGAAGTGGTATCTCATCACGGTTTTGATAGGAATTTCCCTTATCACTAAATAATGTTGCTATGGTTTGAATTTTTGTTCCCTTTAAAACCCATGTTGAAATTTAATCCACAATGTGGGAGTATTGAGAGGTAGGGCCTTTAAGAGGGCTCTGCTCTCATGAATGGATTAATACATTCATGGATTAATGGATTAATGAATGTAATGGGTTAATGGATTAACAGGCTATCACAGCAGTGGGACTGTTGGCTTTATAAAAAAAGATGCCCCAGCCAGCACAACCAGCCCTCTCACGTTAGATTTGAGATGGTCTTGTGCTCGCTGGGACTCTGCAGAGAGTCCTCACCAGCAAGAAGACTCAGGTGATTGCAGCTCCTTATCCTTGGGCTTCTCAGCCTCCATAACTGTAAGAAATAAATTCCTTTTCCACATAAATTTCCCATTTCAGGTATTCTATTATAAGCAACAGAAAACTGAGATTTTGAGCATCTATTCATGTATCTATTAGTGATTTGTATATCTTCTTTAATTAATGTCTATACAAATCTTTTGCTCATTTTAAAAATTGACTTGTCTTTTGTCTTTTTATTACTGAATTTACTACTAAATTTAATGAGTTCTTTATGTATTCTAGATTCAAGTTCTTATCAGATTTGTAAATATTTACTGCCATTTTTTGTGTGTGTCTTAACTTCCCGTATGCTATTGTTTGCAGTACAAAAGTTCTCCATTTTGGTTTATCTCAATTTACCTATTGTTTTCTTTCGTCAAGTATACTTCTTTTTGCCTTATTTAAGAAACTGTTGATTAACCCAAGCTTGAAAAGATATTTTCTTCAGTTTTTTTTCCAGAAAGTGTTATAGTTTTAACTCTTACATTTAGTTTTTTGATTCATTTTGAATTGATTTTGCTTATGTTGTGAGATAGCACTCCAACTTCATTCTTTTGCTAAATTTACTCCTATATATTGTATTATTTTTATGCTATTTTAAATGCAATGATTTATGTAAATTCATTTTCTGAATGTTTACTAGTTGTTCATTTCTACTGATTTTTGTATATTAATCTTGTGTCTTGCAACCTTGCTAAATGTTTTTCTTTAGATCTCATACTTTTGTTTGTGTGTGGTGGGCGGGCAGGGGTTATTTGAATTTTTATTTACAAGATTATGTCATCTCCAAATAAATATTGTTTTACTTCTTCCTTCTCAGTTTAGAGCCCTTTTATTTCATTTTCTTTCCCAATTCCCCAGCTAAATCTCATAATGCAATGTTCATTAGAAATGGCAAGAGTGAACGTTCTTGTTTTATTCCTGATCTTATGGAGAAATATTTCAGTCATTTACCATTAAGTATGATGTATACTAAAGGTTTTACCAGGGTAAGAAAGTTCTTTTCTACTCCTAATAAGCTGAATATTTTTATCATGAAAGAGTGTTGGATTTTGTCACATATTTCTGTGTTTGCGAGATAATAATGTGTGCTCTTTTTCCCTTTGTTTTATTAATATTGATTTATATTTGTTGTCTCATGATCCTGGAATAGATCCCCTGTGGTCATGGTATATAATTTTTTAACATATTGTTTAATCTGGTCTTCTAGATTTTTTTTGAGGATTTTCATATGTATATACATAAGAGATGGCATTCTGTAGTGTTCTTTGTTTGTGATTTCTTTATCTGATTTTGGTATCAAAGTAATACTGCCCTCATAAAATGCATTGGGAAGTGTGTCTTCTTCTCCTACTTTTGCAAGGGTTTGTGCAGGATTGGTGATGATTTTTTAAACATTGAAAAATTCACCCATGAAGTCATCTGGTTCTGGGCTTTTCTTTGTAAGAAGTTTGTTGTTGCTATTGTTTATGAAATCAATCTCTTACTCTTGTTACAAATTTATGGAGATTTTAATTTCTTCTTCAGCCAATTTCAGTAGTTTTTATTTTTATGAGTGTGTCGATTTCATTTAGATTATCTAATTTATTGGTATTGCCTGATAATCATTTTATTTCTGTAAGGTCAGTAGTAACCTTCTCTTTTCATTTCTGATTTTATTAAGTCTTCTCTCCTTTTATTTTTATATTTATTTATTTGTTTGTTTGTTTGTTTATTTTTTGAGACAGAGTCTCACTCTGTCTCCCAGGCTGGAGGGCAGTGGTGCGATCTCTGCTCACTGCATCCTCTGCCTCCCGGGTTCAAGCAATTCTTCCTGCCTCAGCCTCCCAAGCAGCTGGGATTACAGGCACCCGCCACCATGCCTGACTACTTTTTGTGTTTTTATGCTAGTATAGATGGGTTTTCACCATGTTGGTCAGGCTGATCTTGAATTCCTGATGTCAGGTGATCTGCCCACCTCCACCTCCCAAAGTGCTGGGATTACAGGTGTGAGCCACCACGCCCTGCCTCTCTCTTTTTTCTTAGTCAGTCTAGCTAAGGGTCTAGAAAAATGGATTCTTGATCAACTTTGTTGAACTTTTCAAAAAAAAAAACTTATAGTTTTATTTTCTCTATTTTCATTAATTGGTTTACTTATCTCTACCTTAATCTTTATTATTTTATCCTCTGCTTGCTTTGAAATTTATTTTCTTTTTCTAGTTTATTAAGGCAGAAGCTTGGGTTACTGTTTCATGAAATTTCTTATTTTTTAATGTAGGTGTTTATAGATAAAAATTTCCTCCGATTTTTTATTTATATGCATTCTTTAAGTTTTAGTACATTATGTTTTAATTTTCTTTAGTGTCAAATAATTTTCAAATTCTCCTTCTGAGTTCTTTCACCCATTGGTCATCAATGAGTGTGTTGTTTAATTTCTGTATAATTGTGAATTTCTGAAATGTCTTTGTGTTATTGATTTCTAATTTGAATCCACTGTGGAAGAAGAACATACTTTATTAAGTTTATTGAGACTTATTTTATGGCATGACGTAAGTTTATCTTGAAGATTGTTCCATGTATGCTTGGAAAGAATGTGTATTTTGCTGCTGTTGTGTAGGGTATTCTATAGATGTCTTATAGTATTGTTTTCATTGTTTTAGAGCACTGTTAAGATCTTCCATTTCTTTGTTCATCTTCCACCTAGTCATTCCATTCATTACTGAAAGTGGGATATTGATGCTCCAACTATTGTTACTGAATTGTCTGTTTCTCCTTTTAATTCTGCCAGTTTTTGCTTTATGTCATTTCAGGCTGTTTTTAGGTGTATGGATGTTTATATTCATTATGTTTTCTTGATGGATTCACTTTTTTAATCAGTATCATGATTTGTATGCCTTCTTTTAATCCTACAAGTATAGTACCCTTTAGTTCTCACTGCTTTGCAGCCTTTGCTAAGGCTATCATCTTATTTCCTTCAAAGGCAGTTTCTATTTCCTTGTTTTTGTTTGCTTGTTTTTGTCTTTGTTTTTGTTTTCCCTCTCCTCCTTCCCAATGGATGAATTATACTTTCTTGTTTCTTTAAATTTCTCATAAATTTTTGTTGAAATTCTGTTGACTAATCCCCAGCCCCCACCAGAGAGTATTGTTGCTGACCAATTGGTAATTTGTTTATATATTTAGTGAGTTGGCTGAAATAATTCTGTAATTTTTTCCCCTCAAAGTGTGCGTCCTCTAATGCCCCTGCATACATTGTCCACTCTTGTTTTCATCTTTTAATCTAGCTGCCTAGAGGTCACCCTATACCAGCATAGGTCACTTACCAGTCAAAGGTTGTGCTTAATCTCCCTTAGTCAGTTAGATATGTATCTTTTAGCATTGGATATATATGTGGCTTGCAGGCTGCTCTCATGTTTCAGGGAGTTTACATGTTTGTTTTTGCCCACATTTTGCCAGGGAATTTTAGGATGGTTCTTCCCTCTCTGATCTTTCCCAAAGGCCTGCAGCCTATGGCATGTATACAATCTACAATGCCAAGGATGTGTGTAATTTTATTTTTAAGCCTAGTTTCCTAGGAGGTATCTTTGAGTCAGAGAGGCCTATTGTTTAGCCAGTGTTTGGTCAGAGGTTGCTTTTAAGCCCATTTTGCCAGTGAAGCTTCTATCCTGTGTTGATGGGTGTGGTTTGGTTAATGCTGTCAAGTCTGCCCCATGTCCTACCGTGATTGCTCCTGAGTGGGTGACAGCCTAGGCAGGTGAACAGTCATCAAGACCCTCAAAGTTGACCATGACCCAGGAAGGCTCTTCTTGGCTGCCTCTTCTTATGGTTCTATTAAACTTCTGGCTATTCTGTGATGTTGCTTGTGTCCTGGAATTACCAGTCTCTTTAATTGCCCTCCACCAATATCTCCACTGTTTTCAACAATGCCTTTAGGAATGAGTTTCTCCACTCCCTGTTTAAATAAGGTCAGTTATTTTAGCCAGTGTCCTGGAGCTCTTTATTCCTTAAGACAGTGTTCCAACTTGGGCAAAATCCTTGGGCTACTGCTTAAAGCTGGGGCTAGAAACTTTTTTTGAAGTGAAATCCTTGCTCCATGATGGGCACTTGGGGAAGGAATGTCTGCCTCTCCCATATGGAATCTCCACCCTAAAGGTCAGCCTGAGTGTGGATGATCAGAGGCTCAGTATTATTGGCCTTCTGTCCATGGAATAAAGTTCTCACCCCATGACTGGAGACTGGGGAAAGAGCGGGGTGATGAGAAACAACAGCCTGCCCCTCCTGGTGTGAAACTATCATCTCAGACTTGAAGCTGGGAGAATGAAAACCTCCATGCCTTCCTAGCTGTACATGCTTTGAGTAGAGCTTCTGTAACACAGAGCTGGGCTGGGGCACAAGTTAGGAAGCAGGTTACCAAGATGTAATAGTTTTTTTTAAATGAATGTCTCTCCATTTAGACAATTTGTACTTTACAAGATGGTGTATTAGTTTTCATGCTGTTGATAAAGACATACCAGAGACTGGGCAATTTACAAAAGAAAGGTTTATTGAACTTACAGTTCCATATGACTGAGGAGGCCTCACAGTTATGGAGGGAAAAGAAGCAGGAGTTAAGTCACATCTTACATGAATGGCAGTAGGCAAAAAGAGGGCTTGTGCAGAGAAGCTCCGGTTTTTAAAACCATCAGATCTCATGAGACGCATTCACTATCACAAGTACAGCATGGGAAAGACCTGCCCCCATGATTCAGTCATCTCCTCATCTCCCATTAGGTCGCTCCCACAACACTGGGAATTATGGGACATACAAGATGAGATTTGGGTGGGGACACAGAGCTAAACCATATCAGATTATTTTTTTAAATCTTCATTATTTGTATTGGCATTTTGGTGGGTAGAGGATATTCCAAGCTCTATACTTACAATTTCTACTTTCTGAATATCTTTTAAACAAACTGCATTGAAAAAGAGACTTAATTGGTCATTTCACTTTTCTCTATTGTTATCCCAGCTGCACCCCCTCAAACCAACACAACCATTTCACTATTGTAAGCCATGTACCACTCTCTCCACAAGCTACATTGACAAGCTGCATCTTTACTATACACCCAATATCCAATATAAGGCCTAAGCCCATCACTTATGATCCAGAGCAATATCTGTCCTTTTCTTGGGCTTAACTGCTGCATGCTTCAATCAACCCAACACCACTGTGTGGCCTGCACAGCTTCTACCATTTTCTTGATTAGCTTTTGCTTTAGGAATAGCAATGAAAATCATTACATTAAAGATTCCAATGGCATAACTCTTTAAACAAGTCTACCACTTTCCCCAAATAGTCTAACCTAAAAAATAAGCATCACTATTCAAAGCCTTCGAGTTCCTCTATCCATCTGCTTCCCTCTCATGCTTAAACTGCTACAATACTATGAATTCCTCACTTAAAATTAAACCCTTCACATATTTTTCTTCTGTCTTCTATCTGTCAGCATTTAGAAGGTTAATGGCATATTTTTCTTCCTTCAGAAGATTATTATATATTGATTCTCTCCATGAATCCCTCCAGATACATCTTCATTTGACTATTCTCATTTCAGCAGCCTCTCCTGTGTATGTTCATATCTCTGTAGGTAGCTGAGTACTTTTAATATATTTACTATCTATAATTTTTGTGCTGTAATGAACAAATCTACTTTTTTCTTTAGGACGTTGACACTCTAGAAATACGGTTATACCTATGCTTTTTTGTGTCTAATGCACAATTAGCAGCATTATGATATGTCTTAAGTTGATTGTTTAATATTCAAATATCTAGGTAGAACACATTGGGGAAAATAATAGAAAATTTTGCTGTGCTATTTCTCATAAGTAGTTTGGCTTCTAATCTTTGGAAACACCATTATATAAAGGAAAGGTGGTATGCTGTTAAACTCTAGTCTCAGCAGAATTTATATCAAATTTGCTTTAATGACTTTTTATGGATAATTTATACATATATTACATCTAGTTGTCTGACTTGGGAAAGTTATTTAATATTATTGGCCTGTATTTTCACATCTGCAAAATACAAAATCTGAATACAGTGTTTCTAAAGACCCCTTCTGTGCTAAAATTATCTCCTTTCTGTACTTTAGAAAGTCACCAATTTTGGTTGGCCATAATTAACTTGCTGATGTCAGAACCTGGCATGGTTGATAGTGGGATTTTGTCATCGCCAAGTTCCATCCCTGTGGTTATGTGTCCTCAGGACCAGATCCTATTTGGGGGTTTTCAGTATAGCTTGTTCATAAGTGACTACCCTATCTCTTAGGGCAGGCAAGACCTCTCCTTCAACAACACCCTCTTCTCTTAATATGTAAACTGGTTCCAGGGTCCAAAAATTCTGGAAAAATAAGTAAAAAAGAAAAATAGAAAAATCTAAAGATCAGGCATATTCCACAGTATTCAAAGACAGTTTGTTTCATACATTAAAACTTTTAACACATAACAACTTTTCCACCACATACTTCTCCACCACATAAAACTTTTTCAGGATATTCAAGACTGCTATTATCCAGCTTGAAATTAGGAGTGGATGGGGAGATCAAGAAGACTGAAGCCAAGAGCAACACTGAAACTAATAAGGAATCTCAATTTGTCAAGTCAGTATAACGGTTTGCCAAACAAAGTTTTAAATGATTTAAATACCCCAGTGTGTATTATAGACCAGTTCCTGAGTTATGTTAACCTACACGTTGACTTTTGTGGATTTTCACATACTAATTTTCAAACTCACTAAAGAGAACTAAAAATATCTATATGTATCTTTTCATTCTTTACAGGCAAGTTATAGAATTATTTTCCTGATAGCACGTATGACTTGGTAACCACATCAAGCCAAAACATATCTACCGTATTAGTGTCCCTATCGGGTTACGCTGAAAATGTTCTGCTTATAACACTCAATAAACAATCTCATATGTGTACCATAAACCATTGTTATATGTGCCAGGCTGAGAAAGAGCAGAGGAGCTCTGTGGAAGGTCTTTCAGTCCCAAGTCATTTGCTCACAGTTCAGTGGGAGGATGAACAAGACTGTTTAGAGGATGGGATTAATGAATTCAACAATGTTACTTGCCCCAGAGACTCACAGTGCTGTGTGCTGGTTTGAGCTACAAGGTGAGAGACCAGAAATTACAGCAGGCAGCCACATTCAGGCAGGTAATGAGTGCATTGGATATGGTCCATTGCTCACTATGATAGAGCATTGTTATGATTTGTAAGCTGCTTTATTAGGTGTCAATCTTATAGTATTTAAAGACACATTTTTTAAAGGTGTCATTATTTTGATTCATCCTGCATTTACGGAGAAATACTAAGAATAATAATTATTTAGCTTTGGAATGAGACCCCTGCTCACTGCAGAAAGGGTTTTGCATACTGAGGTTGAATTACTTGGGAGGTAAGACCTTCCAGATCAATTTGGCACATCATGTAGAAGTGTGGTGATACTCACAGAACTCTTAATCCTTAGTCCTTAAGGGTTCTGTGAGTATGACCATATTTCTTGTTTTTCTACTAATAAAGTGGAGAAATGAGAAACTACCAAGGGTTTGTATTGGGATAATAAAATCTTAGACATAGTTTGTTTTCAGTAAATTTGTAAATAGTCAAGGACATAGTCTACCTCCATTCTCAAATGTTTGTAAACAACAGTTACCTATAAGTCATTCCAATTGCTATAAACTACTCATGATTTTGATATTAAAAAGGAGCTGCAATTTATTTTAGACCTACTATGAGCAAGGAACCTTTCTCACGAAGTTACAAGTATAATCTCTTACCAACCCTATGAGAGAAATGCTATAATGTTTTCTCTTTAAAATGTAAGTGAATTGAAACACAGAGTATTTAATTAATATATTTTTCATCATGCCACTAATATCTACTGGAAAATAGCTTTCATATCTCTGAAATATACGGAGTGCATCTATGCAATAATACATGATGTATATTATATTGGGATATAGGTGATGATATATTAAATATACGTTAGATATTATGTACGATATGTTTATCATATTTAATGATGTAATTATGTTACATATATGATATATAAAATAATGTATTTATGCTTTTACATATGTAATATACATAGAAATATATATTCAAATATATACATATATGCATATATGTATGTATATATGTATGTGTATGCATGAATATATTTGTATATGTTTGTGTGTGTATATCCACACCCACCCACACACACACACACACACACACATATATATATAGAGAGAGAGATATGGAGAGTAAGCAAGAGAGAATCACTTCATTTATGAAGACAAAATATTGACATTTGGATGTATAAAATTGGGATGGGCATTGAAAGGAATAACATGGAGGAGATGTTAGATAAGCAGAGAAAAATTCAAATGTGGTCAGGTGGTAAGAAAAATAAAATAAACATGGTATGGCAGTGGAAGAGAAAAAACGCCTCAAGCTAGGCAAAAAAAAAGTGATCACCTGAACAGGTTATTGAGTTTCCCAGGCTTCTAGAAGCATACAGTGCCTCTCAAAATCTTCTCCAGTTTATCAACCACCCAGTAAAAGAGACTCGATTAAATTTTTATTTGCCAACTTAGAATGAAGAAATTTTAGAATTTTTACGTGTCTCAGAGGTATCCAGTCTGCAGTATCTCCAAATACATAAATTAATTGATTTATTCAACTGTTTTGTGAGTATCAAAACACAAAATACATATAGGGAATTCTAAAATAATGTTATAGTTGTTTATATCTTACGGTAATTATATTTACACAAAGAAAATAACAGTCATAAAAGCTGAGATAATGTTGAGTAAGAGTCCAGAATATGGCATGGAGGACCTGGCATCTGAGTGAGATTCAGTGACCCATCAGATATTAGAGCACAGTGAAGAACACAGGAAAAGAAGAGTGCTTGACCCCTGTGGTACATGTTGCACAATAAGGGTCATAGCACCGGGTGCAGTGGCTCACACCTGTAATTCCAGCACTTTGGGAGGCCGAGGTGGGAGGATCATGAGGTCAGGAGTTCAAGACCAGCCTGACCAATTTGATGAAACCCCATCTCTACTAAAAATACAAAAATTAGGCCAGGCGCGGTGGCTCACGCCTGTAATCCAAGCACTTTGGGAGGCCGAGGCAGGAGGATCACGAGGTCAGGAGATTGAGACCATCCTGGTGAACAGTGTGAAACCCCGTCTCTACTAAAAATACAAAAACATTAGCTGGGCGTGGTGGCAGGCGCCTGTAGTCCCAGCAACTCAGGAGGCTGAGGCAGGAGAATGGCATGAACCTGGGAGGTAGAGCTTGCAGTGAGCCGAGATCACACCGCTGCACTCCAGCCTGGGCAACAGAGCGAGACTCCATCTCAAAAAAAACAAAACAAACAAAAAATTTAGCCAGGCATGGTGGCGTTCGCCTGTAGGCCCAGCTACCCAGGAGGCTGATGCAGAAGAATCGCTTGAACCCGGGAAGCGGAGGTTGCAGTGAGCCGAGATTGGGCCACTGCACTCCACTCCAGCCTGGCGACAGAATGAGACTCTGTCTGAAAAAAAAAAAAAAAAAAAAAACTTGTCATAACAGGGGAAGTGAAAGTACAGTAACAAGGACAAGACATGACCCAGGGAAGTTTGTGTGACATGTAGGCATACAGAATTTCTAGAGGAGAATTCATTGAAATTGCTATAATTAGCAATAATTTCTTCTGGTATTACATGGGAATCTCCCTCAATAAAATATATCTATGACTCTTTACTATGCTTTCTGGAGTTATACTGGATAAATAAATACCCTTTTCAAATGTTTATGAAGAGCTATCACAGTGTGTTGCAACTCTGAAATCAAGGAAGCTCCCCTTCAATTTCTCATCTCTTTTTTGCTTCTCTCATTTTCTAGTCTAAATGATCTCTTACAGTCCGCCAAGCATTCACGTACCCCATTTCTCCTGATTTCTGAATTCATTTTCTCCTCACAATAGAAAAATATTTAATGTTATTAATTATGTTCACAACAAAACTCAGTTGCAATTGCACATGAATTTTAAGGCAATAATAATGCAGGCCCCTATCGTCTTCACATACTTTAGCTTTATGGCACTTCAAGGAGTTAACAGAATGGGAATCTCTAAATTTCTTGTAAATATTTCCATTTTGTGAGTTTAACTTTATCTCCAACAGTGCAACATTAGAATTGGGTGGGAGTGTATGTTAAAAAAACAGGAACCTTCATCACAAAAGTTGTGTTAGTCAGAGTAGGTTAACTATTCAACAAACATTTTCCAAATAGTAATAGTTTGAGAAAATAAACGTTTGTTTCTCATTCAAGTCAGAATCCAATATAGTTGACTGGGGAGACAAGATTCTAGTGGGTACACAGGAACCCAAGATATTTCAGTAGTTTGCTCTCCATTATCTTCTAGTGCTTTAGAATTATTTGCTTGTTTCTCCGTATCCAAGCTGGAAACAGTTTTTTTTGAGTAGCATCCATCATTTCCATTCATATTCCATTACCAAGAACTCAATCACACATTCTCACTTATCCAGAAAAAAGAGATCAGGAAACCGTTTGGCTGTATGCCCAGGAAAGAGAGAAATAAGTTTGGAATCTTTGCCCCCAGAAGCTTAGGTAATACTAGGCAGACAAATATAGGTAGAATCAAATAAAGGCTACATATATAGGGCTCCTGACCCAGAATCAGTGACACATGTATAAGAATCTGTTTGTACCATATATGTTACTGACTCTGATAGTGTTGAAATATAAAGAAGTAAGACTTACCATTCACAACATTGCGACAGAAAAGCCGCCTTGTTTAGAACTGCCTCCTTAGCATCTGTGTCTACTTTGGTACATTGTGGAATCTCAGTGAGTTTGCCAAATTAACTTGTGTACAATATAGAGCTAGCAAAATTAAAATATGGATCTATATGGGCTGGCTATGCCACGATAATATCTTTTGATATTCATGCTTATTATTTACCTTTATGTCTAATTATGATATAGGCTATAAAGTTGAAGAAGAGCCTTAAATACTGCATAAGTTAACATTCTATAAGGTTTATTTGATTGCAACAATAAACTGTAAAGATGTGCTAAGTCTCTCTAGTTTGATTGTCTGTAGACTACTATTGGTTGGACAGTGCAGTAGATAAAAACTAGCAAAGTCAACAGAGATTTAATTAAGTTCAGTGTACTATACAGAAAGTGCTTTTGAACTAATTGCTTTGCACCTACCAGTCACAGATATTATGTGAGAAGAAAAAGGAAGAAAATTACTAAACAAATTCAGCTACCCACGTTTTGCTTAAGAATGGTCTAGGTGGCTCTTTCTCAGACTCTCCTGATATATTGGTCAAAACTTGATGTCAATATAGTCCCACAAAAACTGGCAAAATTTATTTTACATAGAATAAAAGAATTCTGAAAGGAGAGAGTCCTTCCTGTAGGAAAAATATTCTGGAATGTTACCAACTTCATATATTTCTCTAAAAAATACAGTATATTTTTATTCTGGTTAAATCAAATAGTTTGAATAATGGTTTTAATTCTCCTTTTCAAGACAGTTACTGTCACAGGAAGGACAATGAGGAAATTTGCTACTCATGAGGAAGGTAAATTATGAAATAGTGTATATGTGTCCAATGTTATATTTTGTGAAAATGCAAAATATTCTTTATCACAATATAATAATATGTGTCACACAATAGCACACATAATATTATATTTTATAAATATTCAAATATAAATATGTATGAAGTTGAACCACATGAAATTGATGACTTTTTTAACCTATGAAATTGATAATTTCATATGGTTCAACCACACACACATGCACACACACACATGTACACACAGAAACACACATGCAGATCCAATTTATTATCTCACAACATATCTTTTCGTCAGAAATAGCCCAGCCAGATGGATTCATTAAACTCAAATTAGTAGTAAGGAAAGACAGACTCTTAAAATTAGATTAATGTTATGCTGACAGGGCTCTTTTGAAGAAGCTCTTTTTCCACTGAAGTTGTTTGAGGGCCAAATTCACTGTCAATAAGCTATTTCTAACCAATCATGTGTTTTTAAATTTTTTTTTAACTTTCTGTGTCATTACTAGGTGACTCAGAAATACTACTAATGGTACAGTAAATTTATCTAAAAATTTCCATAATACCTGCTATTTGTTTAGAGACTTGTGACAGATTTTCAAGGGAAAAATCCTTTAGAGTCATTAAGTAATGCCACAATCATTCTGAGTAATTTCAGAGACCTTTTAGTCACACCTACCAGTTAGACTGTGAGGTAGGGAAAAAAGAAATTTGCTAAACTAATTCTCAGCTACCAGAGAGAATGTTGTTTCCCAGACTTGAAGACGCTAATGAACTGCTTCTGAGGGAAAAGTTTTAGAGAAGATCTTCCTTAACAAAATGTCACACAGGATTTCTAGGGCTGATAGAATACACATTTTAAAACAAGCGATATGTTTAATACCTTCTTTGTTCCCCTGATTTGTCATTTGTGTTAAAATATTCCTTCAAATTTTATTTACCTCAACTGCCTAATCTCACGGGCAGTCACCGGTGAGGGATAATTTGAGCAAACCTAGGACACGAATCATGGAATGGAATCTGTGGAATCACTGACTGATAGCTTTCCCTCAGGACTGATCCTGCCGTCTTCATTATGCTCATATGTTGTACAGCAAGATACACGGTGAATAACAGATTCCATCAAAGGCACAGACAGAAAAACAAATCCACACATTCTCAGAATTGCAGTCTAAATGCTTCCTTTTTTAGCTTATTTTCTTTGTGAAATGTCTTTACCAAGAATTTTTTCCCACTATATTTACTTGCAAGATGCGGAGTTTAGCTGTCCATGCACACTGTGATCTGCGGTTTCACTGCAGTCATTGTCCCTACTTTTGTTTCTATCCTGTATTTCCTGTTTCAACCCATAGTATATTTTAAACTTGGATTTTGTAGTACATCTGGCATCTCAGTGGAATCTCGAAAAACTGAGCATTCCATAGGCTAGATCAACCAGTAGATTCCATGCTCCAGCCCTTTAAATATTTCTTGCATGAACACTTAACTTTCCTATCCCTTTCCCACTTTATCATGTTTTCCAACCAACATGACTATTACATCACGACTGATTACATCAAGTCTCTGTTTATTTTGTGCCTGCACTTATGTAATTGATAGGGATTGGAGAAAAACTTTGTTTTAAAATTATGACTACAACTCTCAACTGGGCCTTCTACAGTGTCAAGCAATCCTACTAAAGTTCCCTGATCAAATGGCGCTTCTCATCACTGAGATAATTATTTTACATTTTCTCTTATTTCCTCTTCTCAAAACTTTTTCAATCTATTTCATTATTGAGAGAATAGAAGCCCCAGAGAGAAATATCTCATACCCCCATCATTAATCTACTAGCTGATACTTATCTATCTTGGGGCAGTCTGTTTATTTTCCATCACAATAGACAAACTTTTTATTTCTATTAAAACCATTCGGCATTGAAATTCATTACCTATTTTCTCTTGCTCTTTCAAGGAATTGGTTACTAATAATGTATTCTTTCTCCATTGTGTCTTAAGCCTTTATTCTTGCTTGGATCTCTCCAGCCTAAAATCTCTTTAAACAAACAAACAAACAAGCAAAAACGATTCTCTCCTTGTTTTTATGTTTTCTGGGGTCTTGACCCTCCCCTTTTCCTCTTTGGAGTAAAAGTGAATGAAAAATTTGCCTAGCACCACTATTTTTACTTTCCTCTTTGCTTTTGGTCTTTAACATGCCAACATGATCTCCGACTAAAACTGCTCATGTCAGGGAGAACTTCAAATACCACCCTGCCAAAACCAATAGGCAAGTCGAAGTCTTTATCACAGTCTCATCTTCAGTTGCACCAACTATTACTTACCCAGTTTCTAATTGATACAGCCAGGTAATAATATAAAATTGATGATGCAGTTTTAATTTAAAAATAATTTTTAAAATTGTACTTTTGTTAAATGTACTTGAAAATACTTTTTATTCCATTGGTGGACCAATAATGAATTTCTTGGCATAAAACTAATTAGACAAGTTAGTCCAAAGTGGGTGCCAGATTCAAATTTTTATCTTGAATGAGTCTTTTACTTCTGGAAGAAATGCATTTTTTTAATTATTATACTTTAAGTTTTAGGGTACATGTGCACAATGTGCAGGTTTGTTACATATGTATACATGTGCCATGTTGGTGTGCTGCACCCATTAACTCGTCATTTAGCATTAGGTATATCTCCTCATGCTATCCCTCCCCTTTCCCCCAACCCCACAACAGTCCCTGGAGTGTGATGTTCCCCTTCCTGTGTCCGTGTGTTCTCATTGTTCAATTCCCACCTACGAGTGAGAACATGCGGTATTTGGTTTTTTGTTCTGGCGATAGTTTACTGAGAATGATGATTTCCAGTTTCATCCATGTCCCTACAAAGGACATGAACTCATCATTTTTTTATGGCTGCATAGTATTCCATGGTGTATATGTGCCATATTTTCTTAATCCAGTCTATCGTTGTTGGACATTTGGGTCGGTTCCAAGTCTTTGCTATTGTGAATAGTGCAGCAATAAACATACGTGTGCATGTGTCTTTATAGCAGCATGATTTATAGTCCTTTGGGTATATACCCAGTAATGGGATGGCTGGGTCAAATGGTATTTCTGGTTCTAGATCCCTGAGGAATCGCCACACTGACATCCACAATGGTTGAACTAGTTTACAGTCCCGCCAACAGTGTAAAAGTGTTCCTATTTCTCCACATCCTCTCCAGCACCTGTTGTTTCCTGACTTTTTAATGATCGCTATTCTAACTGGTGTGAGATGGTATCTCACTGTGGTTTTGATTTGCATTTCTCTGATGGCCAGTGATGGTGAGCATTTTTTCATGTGTGTTTTGGCTGCATAAATGTCTTCTTTTGAGAAGTGTCTGTTCATGTCCTTTGCCCACTTTTTGATGGGGTTGTTTGTTTTTTTTCTTGTAAATTTGTTTGAGTTCATTGTAGATTCTGGATATTAGCCCTTTGTCAGATGAGTAGCTTGTGAATATTTTCTGCCATTCTGTAGGTTGCCTGTTCACTCTGATGGTAGTTTCTTTTGCTGTGCAGAAGCTCTTTAGTTTAATTAGATCCTATTTGTCAATTTTGGGTTTTGTTGCCATTGCTTTTGGTGTTTTAGACATGAAGTCCTTGACCAGGCCTATGTCCTGAATGGTAATGCCTAGGTTTTCTTCTAGGGTTTTTATGGTTTTAGGTCTAACATGTAAGTCTTTAATCCATCTTGAGTTAATTTTTGTATAAGGTGTAAGGAAGGGATCCAGTTTCAGCTTTCTACATATGGTTAGCCAGTTTTCCCAGCACCATTTATTAAATAGGGAATCCTTTCCCTATTTCTTGTTTTTGTCAGGTTTGTCAAAGATCAGATAGTTGTAGATATGCGGCATTATTTCTGAGGGCTCTGTTCTGTTACATTGATCTATATCTCTCTTTTGGTACCAGTACCATGCTGTTTTGGTTACTAAGAAATGAATTTTTAGCCAGGAATTAATTACTGTCTACTTATGGATTCTTGATAAGAAGACCTCGAGAATATCTGAACATTTGGGAAGAAAAGTGTCTTTACTAGTAATGTGAAAGACGAATGATTTCCCTGAAAATGTCACTTATTTTAGGTATAGGAAAGTGGCATTTTACTTGTGTATTATTTCTTAGTCAAAATATTTCAAATAGATTGAAGAATTTCTTTAGGTATTTACAACTGTAATTAGCAAAAACTGAACAAACTAATAAAGCTTGGTGTCACAGAATTTCGCTCTTTAGAATTAAGAGCAAAATTCTGTGACACCAAGCTTCATTAGTTTGTTCAGTCTCTTGAGTCTTGAACAATGTGAATAAGGTTATTAATGTTAAAGGAATAAAAATTAGAATTCAATAATTTAGATTCTAATTCTCAGTTATTTAAATTATGTTTTATATTTGCATATTTTATTTTGTTTAGAATTTTCTAAATGGACTCATTCTACAACTTACCTTGTTTTTTTTAAATCAACTTAGACTTTGAGGGTTTTTATTTATTTTTAAATTTTGAAAATAGATGCACAATTGCTATATTAAACACCTATCTTACACTACACAAAGTTAAAATGATACTAACATTTTATCATATTTAAGGCATTTTTGAAATAAAATGATTATGTGCCCATAAAATGTAAAGTTTTATCCTCTCAACCAGTGAAAAGCTCACATATTCACCATATTTAGTATTTAAAAGAAGTTCAGGAATTTACATAAAATGTATATGGTATATCTTACTATATATACATTACAGTGCAACTCTTTCACTAAAAAATATTTTTTAGTTCTTATTATGTTACTTCATTTGGTCCTTTTGTAGTACTGCATTATATAAAAATTTATATTTATTGCTCTTGTAATTTACAACTACTTCATTTCCAGTGTTCCCACTATCTCAATGTTCTATTCATCTTAGAAACCACAGATTGTATTACAAAGAGGTTATAATAAATAAGAGAAAAAAACTTTAAACAATAAGAAAGATTGAAATAAAATGATAGAAGATCTACTAGGCAACTATGGACCAAAAGAACAGTAGGATTGCATTCTGAAAATCTGCCAAAACAAAATTTGAAGGAAAAATATGACACAGAATAAAAAGAACAGTAATATATAATGTTACAAGAAATACTATAACAAGAGGACATATCTATTATTGATAACTTTTTACAGTACATCATACAACAAGAAATATATAAGTAGTTGATGAATCAAGTGCACAAATATAAACAGAAACATTGAAGATCTAAAAATAGAATTGCTGAATTCAAGGTATCACACATAAAAATCAGAATAGTTCTTTTCAAGTGCACATGGACTATTAAGGAAACTATGTTTAAGGTGACAAAAACAGCCTCAATGGACATTATAAAATCAATTTCATAGAAATGATGTATATGAAGTATATTAACAATAGAAGAGTCAACATAATTTTAATATATAATGTAACTATATTATGAATGTTTGAAAAGAGATGGAAAGAAAAAAATCAAATACAAAATTCAGTATAATAGAGGTCAAAACAAAAAATAAATTTAATAGAATTGAAAGTTGTTTCCTATAAAATATATATGTATGCTTGATCATACCTCTAATAAAACTGATCAAGAAAAAAAGACAATGTATAGATTTAAAATGGATAATAACTGTAAACACAATAAACATTAAGCATTATAAAATACGATAATATGCTTCAGAATCTAGTGAAATAGCTAAATTTATACAAAATATTAAATATTTGTCAGAAGAAATAAAAAATTTAATAACAAAAGATTATCAAAATTTTTAAATGTGTCAAAAATACCCAGTTCCAAAGGATATTGAAGTTGAGTCCTATTATACTTTCAAAGAACACTTTATTCCTGCAACAAACCAAGTTGTTACAATAAAAAAATTAGAGCAAAAGCCACTGAGTTTATTTTATGAACGCAATAAAATGATACCTTCTAAGTCAGAAAACTCTCATTTTACTTTTGAACAAATTAGCAGTAGCAAGAAAAGCCCTGTAGGCACTCCTGGTCTCCAGGGAAGCCCAGGGAAGACATTTCTGACTTTATCTCACAGGGGTCTTTAGGGAGGGCTGCCAGTCTAATTGGGGAAGAACCACAGGGAGAAGGAAACTTCCAGCTGAGCTTTGTAATAATTTAGACTAAGCATGAATTTTCCTGGGCAGAATCCAAGGGGGGCAGGGGCGAATGGGAAGTGCAGGTATGAACACAGAAACTGTGACAGGTGGGGAGGGGTGGGGCCTGAAAGCACTGTTTGCTTTCTCAGAGGGATACTTGCAGCCTGGGGCAAGATCTCAGCCCTGTTCACTGGCTGACTGGATATAAACTCAGTGCTGTTGGTGGGGCACCATAGGAATGAGACTGGCTTTGCTGGCTGCATGAAAGCTGGGTGAGGCCTGTCACTACTGGCTTTTCCCTACTTCCATGGAAACCTGTATGACACAGCAGCAGCAGCTGTAATACCCCCTGGAAACATAACTTCACTGGCCTGAGAACCACACACCCATCCCCACAGTTGCCACAGCAAGCCCTGCCCAAGGAGGGTCTGAGCTCAGACATGTCTAACCCTACCTGCACTTGATGGTCTTTCTCTACTTGCCCTGGTAGCTGAAGTCAAAAGACATAATCTCTTGGGTGCTCCATACCCACCACACCATGGCCTGAGAAACCTGAATACTTATCCAGGCAGCCTTAGGACAAGCTTGTATCCCCCATACTACTGCAACTGGTGCTCTCTTGAAAGCACCACCTCCTAGCTGG
Source organism: Symphalangus syndactylus (assembly GCF_028878055.3). Taxonomy (NCBI): domain Eukaryota; kingdom Metazoa; phylum Chordata; class Mammalia; order Primates; family Hylobatidae; genus Symphalangus; species Symphalangus syndactylus. The sequence continues at coordinate 30,440,886 of NC_072430.2, forward strand.
AAGCCAACCAACTCAAGTCATTACAGCAACTCATAAAAGAACAACTCTGCTCCAAGAAAGGAGAAAACAACAGTGAATTCTACTGCCTGTAACATCCTGGCAAGCCAGGAGTCTTGTGTCTGTTTATGTGGCAGCTTAAAGGCTAGCACAACCAGCATTTGAGAAAACCAGCACACTAAATAGACGACAACCAAGGACTCCCACAGTCCACTTCACTCCCTTGCCACCTCCACTAGAGGAAGTGCTGGTATCCACAGTTGAGAGACCTGAAGATGGATCACATCTCAGGACTGAGTTTGGTAGCTCTGCTGAGTGGCTAGACCAGAACAACAAAAACAATCACTGCAGTTTGGGTCTCAGGAAGCCCCATTTCTAGGGGAAAGGGGAGAGCACCATATCAAGCGATCACCTCATGGAACAAAATAATCTGAACAGCAGTTCTTGATCCCCAGAATTTTCCTTTAACATAGTCTACCCGAATGAGAAGAAACCATAAAAGCAATTCTGGTAATATGACAAAGCAAGGTGTTTTTTTTTCACCCCCACAAAACAGTAGCAATGGATTCAACCAAGAAGAAATCACTGAATTTCCACAAAAAAGAATTCAGAAGGTTGATTATTAAGCTACTCAAGGAGGCACAGGAGAAAGATGAAAACAACTTAAAAAATTAAAAAACTAATGCACGATATGGGTGAATAAACCTCCAAAGAAACAGATGGCATAAATAAAAAACAATCACCACTTCTAGAAATGAAAGACAAACTGAGAGAAATGCAAAATAAACTGAAAAGTTTCAACAATAGAATCAAGCAAATAGAAGAAAGAATTTCAGAGCTTGAGGACAAGGCTTTTGAATTAGCCCAATCCAACAAAGACAATGAAAAAAGAATAAAAAGAAAAGAGCAAAGCCTCAAGAAGTTTAGGTTATGTTAAATGACCAAACCTAAGAATAATTGGTGCTCCCAAGGAAGAATAAAGGTCTAAAAGTTTGGAAAACTTGTTTGAGGGAATAATTTCTTTTTTTTTTTTTTTTTTTTTTTTTTTGAGACGGAGTCCCGCTCTGTCGCCCAGGCTGGAGTGCAGTGGCGCAATCTCAGCTCACTGTAAGCTCCGCCTCCCAGGTTCATGCCATTCTCCTGCCTCAGCCTCTCCGAGTAGCTGGGACTACAGGCGCCCACCATCATGCCCGGCTAATTTTTTGTATTTTTAGTAGAGACGGGGTTTCACCGTGGTCTCGATCTCCTGACCTCATGATTCGCCCGCCTCAGCCTCCCAAAGTGCTGGGATTACAAGCGTGAGCCACCGCGCCCGGCTGGAATAATTTCTTTAGTAAATCAAATGTGCTCTGAAAGAGTCACTAGGGATACCTAATTCCTTCAGGACCTAAGTAATTGTGATAGAGATTCCTGTTGGCCACTTAATATACCAGCCAGGTGTGCAGGGTCCTGGGTGTTGGCTTGTGAGATCCACAAAGCCATCAGGTATTGCTGTTTGGGTCAGTAGAACTATGAAAAATTGTAAGTAGGTTGTATATAAAATACATATGTGAAATGAAACTTGACTAATCCCCAACATAGACCATGTAAAGAGTAGTCTGCATGCCATTCCTGCAGTGGTGGCTTCACTTATGTGTTGCAAACATCAAAAACCACTTTGTAAACTTGTTTGGTAATGCTTCTTAGGCTTTGGAATAAATATTTTAGCAGGAATTAGCTCTAAAAATAATGCTTGTATTTAATAAAAAATTAAGTACTTAATGCTAGCCTCTCAAGACTGTGAGTGTACAACTTGCACAAATATCTGTTGACATTTATCATTCACCATAGAAACCACTTTCTGTGTCACTGGTTACAGGAAAACTAGTAGGTAGAAATCTGCGGAAGAAACATTAGACTCTATTGCAAAAGTTAGTAGTTGATAGAAGAAAACTGAATCCAGAGACACGTATGAGTACAGAAAGTGCAGGCACATTATCACTCTATAAAACATGACTTTTCATTTAGATCTAATTGTGTTTTCATTCACAAATTTCATTCACTTTATAATTTAAGTTTATGTGTGAAAAATGAAGAAATAGCTACTATGGTGTTCTGTCCATTGACAGAAAAATATTTCAGAAGATCTAATTTATTCCATATTTACATCTGTGTCATAGATGCTTTAAAGAGGTCAGTTAATTCCAAAAAGTTTTATTTTAATTTTATTCAGTTAAAGATATCAAAGCAAACCTTTTAAAGTTTATTCTGTCAAAACTAAATTAACTGACATTACTTTGAATGTTGTTACAAATGTAGTTCAGAAGTTATAATATTGAGAAATGGATTTACGAACTTGGAGAAATAAAAAATGTTAAATACATTCAAATAAAATGAAAACATATGCATAGCAAAATGTTTTATTAAAAATATTTAAAAATTAAGGCCAGGCATGGTGGCTCATGCCTGTAATCCCAGCATTTTGGGAGACCAAGATGGGAGGATCACCTGAGGTCAGGAGTTCAAGACCAACCTGGCCAACATGGTGAAACCCCGTCTCAACCAAAAATACAAAAATTAGCTGGGCAGGGGGATGGATGCCTGTAATCCCAGCTACTCGGGAGGCTGAGGCAGGAGAATTGCTTGAACCTGGGAGGCAGATGTTGTAGTGAGCCAAGATAGCTCCATCGCACTCCAGCCTGGGCAACAAGAGCAAAATTTCATCTAATAAATAATAAATAAATAATAAAAATTGAAAAATAATTTAAAATGTTTAAAGAATACATTTCAAACTGTATCAATGTATTCGGGATGAAAATAAAAGAAAAAGCCATAGTATTTAGAGTCCATATAAAAGATTTATAGATCTTTAAGATAAAAACACAAAACAGTTAAAGTATAAGCAGAAGACACAAATGGGTATTTTATAATAAAGGAAAAAGGCATGGCTTATACAATAGGAAAACTCAACGTTGTATACAGTCAATGCTTTACAAATTGAAGCATAACAAAACCTTATTTTATTCCTACCATATTAAAATAAATGAAAAAGGCTGCAGTATCAACAGTTAGTTAGGCCACGGAGAAATTTTTGACAATATGTACCAGGTGGAATATATAAGAATATGTAGAGTTGAATTGTTTTTATGAAAAGGCTCTATGGTCTATCAATCTAAGAACAGATTAACAAATTGTAGTGAATTAATAAGATAATATAAAGTTTTGAAAATAAATAAATTAAAACCTTATGTAGCAACATAAATTTCACCAGTATAATGTTTAGCGAAATAAACAAGTCACAGAAGGACACATAAGCAAGTTATAGAAGGATATAGTTTAAATATTTATAATGAGACATTGTACTAAATATTTGTACAAAGAAAAAAAACAAGCAACAGAATGCAAGCACAAAATTCACAATGGTGGATTCCTCTGCCGTGACTACAAGAGATGACATCAAGGAGATACGTAGATGGAACCTTAATAGATATGGCACCATTCTATATTCAAAATTAGACATAAGAATATTTACTATAATACTCTTTATGTACTTTATGAGATATCATACATCATCTCTTTAATATTTTACATATTTCTTAAAAGTTTTACTGTACAAATAAGAATTTGGGTACATGTACAAATTCAACATAAGTAATAATGCTTGCATTGATATAAAACTATCTCCCAACTGCCAATGTAAGAAGCACGTCAACATTTTGAACATGAAAAAGACAATAAATAAAGAATATAAAAGATCAGAATATATACAGATGAAATGTCAATTAGTGTCAATTAGTGAGCAAGAACATTTTTCAGGGGAGTTATCTGTGGTCAACCAATGACGGAATATAATGAGAAAAAATAAGATACAGGAAGGGCATATATAAATAAGCAAAAACATCCACACAATAAGGGTCTTAAAAAGAAAAAAACCAGATAATATACATGTGCATATAAAGACATAAAATATTTGAATAAATTATAACTAAATTTCTCTTAAAATCAAATAAATAATACTTAGCAATTAGCATTTCCCATGTACCAGGCACTGAGACCTTCTCACATGTTAATTGATTAACACTCAGAAATCCATATGAAAAAAATATTATTGACTACATTTTACATAAGAGGCAAGGGAGGAAGACAGAAAGTCATACATTGGGTAGTGATTGCACCACAGTTTAAACTAAGGCAGTCTACTTTGAGCCAGTGCTGTTAACCATGGTAAATTCTCTAAAAAATATCATCAATCTCCTAAGAAATAAGAATCAATGCATATTTGCGTATTTTTTAACTTGATGAAGGTTGTTGACCAAAATATACAACAAATATAAAATTTCTGTAGAAACTTCAGATATATTTTCTTCAAGATTAGTGGCAAAACAAGTTGACTTGTATCACCAATTTTTTAATATTTTACTGGAACTCCCCCAACACAATAACACAAGAAAGAGAAAAAGAAAAGAGGTGTAAAGATTGGAAAGGGAGATATAAAATTCTCAATATGGGCAGACAGTGTGATTCTTTACACAGAAAAAAATGCCAGAAGTCAGAAATCATTCCAAGTATATCATATTTCAATAAGGTCCTCAGATTCATGTACAACTTTGAAAAAGAATTATAATTCTCTATAATCACAATAATCATCTTAGAAATACATAAGATATAATTTAGAGCTGGAACAAAAAACATCAAATGTATCATGATTGACTTATATAATGCATAGTGTATATGTGGGGAATAAAAATTAAATAGCACAAAAATTATGTACAAATGAAGATACACATGTTTATGAATGCAGAAAATTAATTGTGTGAAGATGTCAATTCCCCCACAATAAATGTATCAATTCACGTTGTCAGCAGTGTTCTGGCTAGTTTTTATAAATTGAATAAAATCATTTTAAATTTATACAAAAGAATCAAGATTTTGAACAGCACAGATACATATCATAATATGCCAAAAGCACATTATAAAAAATGTAAAGTACTCCTGAAGGAACTGAAAAATAGAACCAAAAAATGATTAAAGATCTGTAGGTTTATGTATAACGGGAAATTGATATCTGACACGGCAGCACCACAGTAAAGGGAGATAAAGTATAAACTCTTAGGAAACAAATATTATTGGGAAAACTGGCTCATAATATAAAAAATAAAATCAAACTACATACTTAGCTTGTTATCTATCATCATGCACTCTATTTGGATTAAACTTAAACATGGATGTTACAGTAACAAAATTAATAGAAGTAATATATGTGTGTATACATATATATTTTTTAATAGAAGAAAATGTATGTGTATATTGTTGTGACCCTTGAGTATAGAGAATTTCTTCAAAAAATCTAAAAGGCATAAATCGTAAGGAAAAAATTTGATGTGTATATGATTCTATCCAAAATAAGAATTGCTATTCACATATGGTTAATATAGACCTTGATGTAGCATGAGACCCCAAATCCCCTCTTAACAATAAATATTGTGTAAAGCTCTCCTTTCTATGCTTACAAAAATGGATACTATAACTCAATATCAAATATAATTTTTAAAAGCATAATATATTACTCTAATATAAGGTGAAGTAAAGTAATTTAAATTTATAATGATCTATTCAGTATTTGAAATGGTAAATTGTCAAGGCAATATTAACATCTATGTATAGAATTACTATGACTTCAAAGCTACACGTTAATTTATGAATGGATGTTTCAATGTATATTCAAACACCAAGAGGTTCATTAGTGTCCATGATTTGATTTTCAAAAATGATCAACATTTTTTGGTAAGGTTCCCCACAATGCTTTCATAAATTTGTATTATAGGTGCATTTCTGGGGAAAACAGTGTATATGAAAAACTATTCAAAATTACTTTGTGGTATATTTAAAATGGAGTTGAGTTTTAGGATCAAATAATTCTAAGTATTTTCTAGTCAAATAATTACCTAGTGAAACATATCAAAGTTTTGTAGAAAATCTAGTTTCCCTGGTTCTCACCCACAACATGCCAATACAACTCCCCCCAATCACCAAGATAACACAAAATGTCTCCCCATATTTCCAAAATTCCAAGGCAAAAAATCCCTGTCCTTTGATAACCACTACCTTAGACTGAGTTAACAAACATATGATAGATTGGAAAATGCCATCTCCCACCTTAAAACTCACATATATTTTATATTTAAGGCTATAAGAAACCTTCCTGAAAATGAATAATAAATTTAAAGAAACCAAAGACAATGTGCAAAAATTTAAAACATTCCTTTATACCAACAATAGGCAAGCAGACAGCCAAATCATTAATGAACTCCCAATCACAATCACTAAAATGTGACTAAAATACCTAGGAATACAGCTAACAAGGGATGTGAAGGAACTCTTCAAGAACTACAGACCACTGCTCAAGGAAATAAGAGACAATACAGACAAATGCAAAAACATTACATCCTCATGGATAGGAAGAATCAATATCATTAAAATGGCCATACTGCCCAAAGTAATTTATAGATTCAATGCTATTCCCATCAAACTACCATTGACGTTCTTCACAGAATTAGAAAAAAACGATTTTAAATTTCATATGGAATCAGAGAAGACCCTGTACAACTAACACAATCCTAAGCAAAAAGAACAAAGCTGGAGGTGTCATGCTACCTGGCTTCAAACTATACTACAAGGCTATAGTAACCAAAACAGCATGGTAATGGTACCAAAACAGACATGACCAATGGAGCAGAACAGAGACCTCAGAAATAACACCACACATCTAAAACCATCTGATCTTCCACAAACCTGACAAAAACAATCAATGGGGAAAGGATCTCCTATTCAGTAAATGGTGCTGGGAAAACTGGCTAGCCATATGCAGAAGACTGAAACTGGACCCCTTCCTTATACTTTATACAAAAATTAACTCAAAATGTATTAAAGACTTAAATGTAAAACCCAAAAATGTAAAAACCCTAGAAGAAAACCTAGCCAATACCATTCAGGACATAGGCATGGGCAAAGACTTCATAACTAAAATGCCAAAAGCAATTTCAACAAAAGCCAAAATTGACCAATGGGATCTAATTAAACTAAAGAGCTTCTGCACAGCAAAAGCAACTATCATCAGAGTGAATAGGCAACCTACAGAATGGGAGAAAATTTTTGCAATCTACCCATCTGACAAAGGTCTAATATCCAGAATTTACAAGGAAGTTAAACATATTTACAAGAAAAAAACAACCCCATCAAAAAGTGGGCAAAGAATATGAACAGACACTTCTCAAAAGAAGACATTTATAAGGCCAACAAACATATGAAAAAAGCTCAGCATCACTGATCATCAGAGAAATGCAAATTAAAACCACAATGAGATACCACCTCATGCCAATCAGAATGAGGATGATCAAAAAGTCAGGAAACAATAGATGCTGGCGAGGCTGTGGAGAAATAGGAACGCTTTTACACTGTTGATGAGAGGGTAAATTAGTTCAACCATTATGGAAGACAGTATGGCAATTCCCCACAGATCTAGAAGCAGAAATATCATATGATCCAGCAATCCATTACTGGGTATATACCCAAAATAATATAAATCATTCTACTATAAAGACACATGCACACATGTTTATTCCAGCACTATTTACAATAGCAAAAAGGTGGAACCAACCCAACTGCCCATCAATGATAGACTGGATAAATAAAATGTGGTACGTATACACATGTAATACTATGCAGCCATAAAAAGGAATGAGATCATGTCCTTTGCAGGGACATGGATGAAACTGGAAGCCATCATTCTTAGCAAACTAACACAAGAACAGAAAACCAAACATTGCATGTTCTCACTCATAAGTGGGAGTTGAGCTTTGAGAATAGATGGACACAGAGAGGGGGAAAACACACACCAGAGCCTGTGGGGGGTCGGGGGGCGTGGGGAGGGAAGTTAGATGACGGGTTAATAGGTGCAGCAAACCACCATGGTACACGTATACCTATGTAAAATACCTGCACCTTCTGCACATGTATCCAGTTTTTTTTTTTTTAAAAAAGAAATAAAAAAATAAAGAAAAACAGTACATATTCTGATTTCTCAGAAGGTGAAAACTGAATGGATAAGAGAATAAGAAATATCAAACTCATTAGTGATCAGGAAAATGCAAATGAAAGCCAACAACGAAAGCTAGCTTTGCACATCTGATTGGCATAATGTAAAAATTAGATTAGCTAACTGTTGAGAAAAGTATACATAAGCAGGGGATATTGAGCTCTGCCAGTTGACTGTAACTTAGTACAGATCTTGTAAAGAGCTATCTGTCAGTAATTAGCCAAATTAACTATGAACTTGCTCTATGATTCAAAAATTATAGTCCCTAGAAGGACAGAAAGAACAAACATGTCACAAGATCCATGTTTCCTGTTTGATGGCATTGGATTTTCCTAGGACATAAGAGGCAAAGACCTATGCTAAATGGGAAGGTTACAATATATTTGAGGCATGTTGAGAAAGTATAAATAATCCTAGTCATTGTGACCAGTGAGAAATATTTTATTCAGGAAAACAGACAGATTTCAGAGGAATAATTTTTCCTGATTCCATTCTTTATTTTCTCTAGCAGATTGCCAAATTCGGTGTACTTCAGATTGTCTGAGACTTCAGAATATTTAAAACTATCAGCTAAGGTCTGATATGTGAAAATAATTTGAAGTCTGGAAATAGTACAGGGAGGAAATAAATTCCAGGAAGGCAGATCAGGGAGAACTTCAGAGAGGAGATAATAATGTCTGCCCTCACAGCTGATTAGACGTATAAGAAGGAAAGACAATGCAGTACAAGGAAGGAGGAGAAGCAAAGACTGGAAAATGAAAAACAGCATAAAATATTCCTGAAATCTGTTGTTTAACTAGAGCACAAAATGCTAGATTTGGGAACACGAGGGTAACAAAAGAGAAAAAAAATCGGTACACTCTCAGACAAATTGTATGCTGTAACTCTAACTACGTAAGTGTCTGTACAATTATGAGTCCATAGAGTTATGTATATCTGTCTGCCCATCTATCTTTCTATCTAGCTGTCTATTTCTTAATGACGATTTATCTCCATGACATTGTTTTAAATAAATAACGTGACCTTGAATGTTTTGTTTGTTTTAGTTTCCTAAAAAGAAAAGAATCCAAATTATTAGGATGTAAATTACAAATCAAATGCAAGAAAAGATTTAGTATGGAATCAGAGAACAGAGAAGGACAACGTTGCTTTAGAAAGGGTTTCTTAAACATTGTTTTTCAATATTTACAAAAAGCCTCTGCTTCGCAATCCTTTTGTGCTCTTGAAATATGCTGAATCCTATTAAAAATGCATATATAGATGCATTTTATTTTCCACTGCCACTTATATGACCTCATTCATTGTAATTTATAAATTTTGCAAAGGAATGATATGCCAAAATGCATAAAGTGAGCTAAATTGTATCTTTACCCAAACTGCTATTTCTTTTACCAATTAAATAATTTTATTGGACAAAATACACGGAATAATTTATAAGCCAATAAAATTATGAGAATACAAAATGCGATCAGCATAATTATATAACTTCTTTGGAATATAGTTCCTAATATTTTCTAATCCATTGAGAATTACTGGGTTTTATTTTCAGTTATAAACATTAATGTTTTAAATTTGCCAGTATGTTATATGAATGCTATTTAATACTTGGCTAACGTAAAAGGAATCCCACCAAAATTTCTTTCATTGGAGATTGTTAATGAAGACCACCAAACTACAGGGAGACAAATACTCTGACATTCTTCTAGGAATAAACTTTCCTCAAGAGTTCTGTTTCATATTAGCATCAGTACCATCATGAGAATGGACTTACCTCTAATTACAAGGAAAAGATTGGGAAGGGAACATTTTTCACCCACCAAGTTAAATACCAGAAGAAAAGCAAAGTCTTTCTCTCAAATATTATAAGTAAACATTTTAACTGCTTTTAATTTAATCTGATATGTCAAATAAACTTTGGGATTTCCATCGAGGAATGTGCATTGCCTGTGGAGTCAGCCATGAGGTGGTGCTGAGAAGGAGCTCAGGAAAGTCTATAAACCCAGGTTTCACCCCCCCAGGTCTGTCTCTGATGTGTTTTAAAGTCATTTTTACTGCTCTGGAGCCTCAATATTGTCATATAGGAGTCAAAACAGTTCTGTGGATTTCACCCTGATTTAATCAGAGATGCTCTTTATACATTTTATGTACAGGCTTCTCTCTAAAATACTGTTTTGAAATAGATCTCTCCTAAAAAAGAAAAAAGTGAGTGTAAAATAGGTTCTATGAGGGGTTTCCTGTTCTAATATCATTAGAACGTCTAAATACTACAGCTTTCCCTATCCTGGAGTTTTATTGGTTCTATTGTCGGTTAAATTCCTTATCATGAAGCAGACATACAGTGATTTGGTCTGTGACCTAGCTGTGGAAGTACAGGCAACAGTGAGGATGTGGTGGTAGGTTCATGTGGTTGTTTGCGCAGATAAAATCTTCAGTACCAATCTACAGGGAAGCTAGGCATGCACAGTAAGACAAAAAACCAAAACAAACTATCTTTGAAGATCCAGATGGCTAGATAAATTTTCAGACCTTAAAAGTCAATAGGTCCCAGTTACCAGGTCAAAACTCTCTGACAAAGGATATTGACATGAATACGAGGGTCCAAGTGCTGAAGACACTAGGCAAGTTAATCATGTAACATAACTTTATGTACTTGAGTATAAATCGAGGACATAAAGATGTAGCAAGTATAGAGTTTTAAACTTGTGCCACATGCCAAGTTTATTATAACACAAAGAAAAACGAGATTCGAAGTTCCTATTGTTGGGTTGCAACACAGAACTAACTATATAATTCTATTTCTATAGAATAAGGAGGCAAAGAATATTGGGAGACAGTTATTGGTCTCTCCCAGAGGTCCTGTGATGGTTAATTTTATGTGTTAACTTGACTAGGCTAAGGGATACCCAGGCTGGCATAACATCGTTGCTAGTTGTGTCTGCAAGATTGATATTTGTATCAGTAAACTGAGTAAAGAAGATCCACCCTCATTAATGTGAGTGGACATCATGCAATACCTTGAAGGTCCAAATAGAGCAAAAAAGGTGCAGAAAGAATACATTTGCTTGCTGTTTGACTTGGGACTTTTTTTTTTTTTTTTTTTTTTTTTTTTTTTTTTTTTTTGCCATCAGGCATCACACTCCTGGTTTTCAAACCTTTAGACGCAAACCGAATTACCTCACTGGCTTTCCTGGTTCTTCAGTTTGCAGACACCAAGCAGATGATGGAACTTTTTTTTTTGAGATGGAGTCTTGCTCAGTTGCCCAAGCTGGAGTGCAGTGGTGCGATCTCCGCTCACTGCAAGCTCCGCCTCCAGAGTTCACACCATTCTCCTGCCTCAGCCTCGCCAGTAACTGGGACTACAGGCGTCAGCCACCGCGCCCAGCTAATTGTTTTTTCTTTCTTTTTTTTTTTTTGTATTTTTAGTAGAGACGGGGTTTCACCATGTTAGCCAGGATGGTCTTGATCTCCTGATCTCGTGATTCACCCGCCTCGGCCTCCCAAAGTGCTAAGATTACAGGCGTGAGCCACCGCGCCCGGCAGATGGGACTTCTTAATCACCATAATTGTGTGAACCAATTTTGATCAAGTCCTATAATAAATCTCCTTGTGTTTATGTTTATATGTGAGGAGAGTTATATTGGGTATATATATTGTTTCTCTGAGAACCCCCGACTAATACAGATACTGTATGTAGTTGGGGGTCAGTGGTTTCAGACCTAGAAAAGAATTGTGCAAAGTATGGGGACAGAAACAGTGCAAATACACTTGATCGACAGCAAGGATGTATCTCGTCTTCCTCACCTTATGAAAAATCCAATGCAACATGCATCTTGACTTTTTGTATGTTCTTCCAGTAAACATAATTGTTTATACAACACAGTGGTTGTAAGCATGCATGTTCATGTATGTGTCTATCGAAGTTTCTCTGAGAACATACTACCAGAGTAATAATTCTCATATGTAAAAACAAAACCAAAAAAACTGGGATCTAAAGCAAAATAGCAACTACATAGTCTTTCACTAATAGCAACATTAGTAATGGCTTTTTTAAAGCCTCACTTTTCACTATAGAACAAATAGAATTATAAACACCTATTCAGAACCTGGTGTGTATATGATAAAGGATTTTTATATCGCCAAAGGAATCACACCTATACACAAAATGTGAACACAGGTGCATGCATATATTTAGAATAAAACTTCAGTTTTCTATAAAACCATTCCTTTGTAATCTTGACACAGAGAAGAATTTTGAAAAGAATACTTTATCAGTAGAATCACCTGTTACTTCTATCAGAAATGAAACATTATTTCTATCATGTGCTACTTGACATCAGGATCACTTATTTTCTATGCATCTGTGAAATTACCTATACATTTTCCTCCAACGACAGTTAAACTAGGGTTTCCTAAGTGTAGTGCTCAGGACTTTGGCAACCACTGTTGGGTGTCCAAATCTTGACTCTATCTCAATCTCCAATTCAAAATTTCTGGGAAAATTTGAAATTTAAATACTTGAAATTTGAAAATTTGAAATTTGCAATGGTGTGCTTTGCCACACACCCATAATCACTACTTATCAAAATGTCTCCATAATAGTCTACCTGCCAACGCCTGTTGCCTGGATTTATTTACCAACACAGAATTCTTTCCAAATAAATTGTATATATAAACACGAATAATTATTTCTTGTAACTATTCTTAATGAATAATATTAAGGTGTGGGGGATGAGAAGCAGAGTGATAACTTCCAATTAACAGAAAAAGGTAAGCGAATCTAAAAACTAATTAGCAGCACAGATGACTCTCACAGAAAGGAGAGACTTGTAGAAAAACTGTGTTATGAAAGTCACTTAAAGGGAGTACACTTAAAGTTGACTTCCAGCTTTCCAGCATTTCCATAATCAAATGAACATCTTATTTCTCAGTGTGTTTTGCTGTCAAGGAGCCAGAAACTTAGAATAATTTTTATGTGCTTTTTTATCTTAGATTTTATTTTTAATTGGTATATAATAATTGTACAGATTTATGGGTACAGTGTGATCCCTTGATACATGTATACTTTGTGTTAAAATCAAATTAGGGTATTTAGCTTATCCATGATCTCAAATATTTATCATTATTTTGTGGTGAGAACTTTCACATTCTCTCTTCTGATATTGTGAACTGTATTCATCCTACTGTGCAATAGAACACCAGAACTTATTTCTGTTATATATCTGTAATTTTGTACTCGTTGAACAATCTTACCCCATTCCTTCCTACTCCCTACTCTTCTCAGCCACTGGTAAGCGTTACTCTTCTCAGCCACTGGCAAGCGTTACTCTACTCTGTAATTCTATGAGATCAGCTTTTTAAAATTCCACGAATGTGTGACATCATGCTGTACTCGTTTTTCTGTTCTTGTATTTTCAGTTAACACAATGTCATCAAAGTTTATCCATGTTACCATCAATGACAGGATTTCATTCATTTTTGTTGATGATTCGTATTTGTATGTGTGTGTGTGTGTATATATATATATATACACCACATTATCTTTATCTGTTCATCTGTTGAGAGACACTTGTGTTGATTTCATATCTTCTCTATGAAGAATAATGTTGCAATGAACATGAGGGTGCAGCTATCTCTTGGACATACTGATTTCATTTCTTTTGGATACATATACAGTAGTGGGATTGCTGGCTCGTATGATAGTTCTATTTTTAATTTTTTGAGGAACTTCCATATTATTTTTCATAAAGCCAACATTAATTTACATTCCCAACAGTGTATAAGGGTTCCTATTTCTCCACGTCCATACTAGCATTTGTTATTTTTTAATCTTTTTTATTATAGCCATTCTAACTAAGGTGATATGATACTTCATTGTGGCTTTGATTTGCACTTCCCTGATGATTAATGATGCTTAGCATTTTTTATATACCTACTGGATTTTTGTATGTTTTCCTTGAAGAAATATTTATTCAGGTATTTCGCCCATTTCAAATTAAGATTTTTTTTTTTTGCTATAGAATTGTTTGAGTTCCTTATGTGTTCTAGATATTATCCTTGCCAGATGCATAATTTGCAAGTATTTTCTCTGATTCTGCAAGTTGTCTGTTTAGACAAAGATTATTTTCTTTGTTGTGCAAAAGCTTTTTAGTTTCATTTAACCCCATTTTTCTTTTTTTGCTTTTGTTGCCTGTGCTTTTGAGTTTTTATCCAAAGAATTATTGCGCAGGCCAAGTTCATGAAACATTTTCCTTATGTTTTCTTATAGTAGTTTTATAGGTTCAGGTCTTACATTTAAATCTGTAATCCATTTTGAGTTGACTTTTGTATATGGTAAGAGATAATGATCTTTTATTCTTCTGCATGTGGATATCCAATTTTTACAGCACCGTTTTTGAGGAGACTGTTCTTTCCCCAATGTGTTGTGTTCTTGGTATCTTTGTTAAAAATCAATTGGCTACAGTGAGTTTATTTCTGTGTCCTTTATTCTGTTACATTGTTCTGTGTCCATTTCTTATGCCAATATCATAATGTTTTGGTTACTAAAACAGAAATTCTTTCAAACTCATTCTATGAGGCTGGTATCACCTTGATACCAAAACCAGACAAGGACATAACAAAAAAAGAAAATATAGGCCAATATCCCTGACAAACACTGATGCAAAAATCTTTGACAAAATGATAGAAAAACTAATTCAGTAGCACATTAGGATGATCATTTACCAAGATCGAGTGAGATTTGTCAAGGATGGATCCACATATGCAAATCAATAAACATGAAATATCATTTCAACAGAATCAATTACAAAAGTACATAATCTTTTCAATAAACGCAGAAAAAGCATTTGATAAAATTCAACTTCACTTCATAATAAGAACTCTCAATAAATTAGCTGTAGAATTAACATACCTCAACACAATAAAAGCAATCTATGGCAAATTCATAGCTAACATCATACTGAATGGGGAATAGTTAAAAGCTTTCTCTAAGATCTGGAACAAGGTAAGGATAGCTACTTTCACCTTTTATTTAACTTAGTACTGGAAGTCCTAGCCAGAGCAATTAGTCTAGAGAAGGAAATAAAGGGCATCCAAATTAGAAAGGAGGAAGTCAAATTATCTTTCTTTATAGATGACCTGATCTTATATACAGAAATCTCTAAAGAATCTAACAAAAAACTTTTAGAACTAATGAATGAATTCAGTAAAGTTGTAGGATACAAAACCTACATGCAAAAATCAGTAGTGTTTCTATATGCTAATAGCAAACTATATAAAAAATAAATCAAGAAAGTAAATCAACCCCATTTATAATAGCCCCAAAATAATACCTAGGAATAAATTTAGCCAAGGACGTGAACAATCTCAATAATAAAATGTATTAAACATTGATGAAAAAATTGAAGAGGACATGATTAAATGGAAAGATATCCTATATTCATGGATTAGATGAATTGATATTGTTAAAAAGTCCATACTACCCAAAGCTATCTACAGATTTTATGCAATCCCTATCAAAATACTAATGACATTCTTCAAGGAAATAGAAAAAATAATCCTAAAATTTATATGGAACTGCAAAAGATCTCCAATGCCAAATAAGTCCTAATCAAAATGAACAAAGCAACTTAGAGCAATTTTTAAAAGAAGTTTAGGATGGAAAAATACTAAGTCGTTCATATTGCCTTGTTAGGGAAAAATAGATGTGCACACATCACACACATCTCACACACACACACGCACACACACACACACACACAGATGCTTGGCATTGTTTTTTAGTTGCTTTAACTATATGTGTCTGGGTAAGAAGGATTTCTATCCTTGGGACATTTGAAATGTCCCTGTTTTCCAAATGTCCATAGACTTGCCTTGGAGATATGATTTGAAATTGTTAGCCTCCATGACAGACCTCTCATTTTTGTCTTTTTAAAAATCTTAGTACACTCAAATTAACAACAGAGTGTTCTAGTTAGTAACACAAATTGCATTCTGACACTCAAAGGTTTTGTGTTTTTGATTTAAATTCTCAAGAATATTTAACACGGATTATATAAATTAATAGCATACTAATTTGTATAGAAATTGTTGCTGCTGTTACTTAACACTGTTTTCTCAAGTATCATGGCAGTCTGTGTTACTGTCACTGTTTATTTAGAAATATTTTTTCCAAGGGAGACTGCAACCCAATGAAAGCACTTCATCGTGTTCACTCATTTGTGTCACTCACTCACTTTTTAGTGACAATATCTAGCACAATGCCATTGTAGAGTCACAAAAATATTTGCTGAGTGAGGTATTAATTATGTGACATTGAAAATGCATGAGAATACTGCACAAGCAAATTACAAACAGAACAAAAGTAACACACAAGGTCTATAATTCTCTGTATGAGAATGAAACAATTCATAATAAGAAAAAGGAAATCATTGAAATTTCCAAATTTAAGGACCATCCTCATGACCTTTGACATTTAGACAAGATGCCCCTGCCTTTACTTCCACCTGCCAGTGCAGGGTCCACAAATATCTGCTCCGCAGTAAGAACTCAAGTTGTATTTGTTGATAGAATGAATATGCGCTCAGTTAATTTTTATTTAGTGAGTCTGAAATCATAAATTTAGAACGACTCCTCTGCAATAGTAATTCTTAAAATGTATTGTACAGAATGGTATTTCCTTGAGCTGCTTCTGAAACAAATTAACAACAACAACAACAAAAGAGCCCAGTGGAGACCAAGTTTGGAGGATGTCATATACTGTGAATCCTCTCTGAGAGAGTCAATGTGAACATAAATAATAAAGTTGAAATTTTCTGAATGTGTAATGTATACTAGGCACTCCTTTAAAGACTTTGTATGTTTCATCTCATTTAATCTTTATATTAATATATGTTCACATTTTATCAATAAGCAATCTGAAATACTGTGAGATAGAGTATCCTGTCCCAAATTTCCACACTACAGTGAATGCCACAGCTGGATTTAAGCCAGACACGTCAGGGAGGAGGTCTTTAACTTTTGTTCTACCGCCTCCTACATAAGGCTATACAAGACTATGGAAATTGATTTGCTTGACCCAGAATTTTCTTAGCTTTTTTGAAGTAGGGTCCAATTAACTTTTCTTCTTCAAAAATGACTTCTGTGACATTTTCAGTCACAGGAAATACATATCTCTTAAATAACCATACTTACCTGTTTAAGTTCCTTTGTGAGATACATGAAAGGAAGCAGTTTGCATCGATACAATTGAAAACCTATTATGTGAAATACCTGTTATTTGAAATAAGTTATGCCTTGCTTTATAGCCTAGTATAGAATCAATTTTGTAAGTACCTAATGCATATGGAGAAAAATGTGTACTTCTAATTTTTGGATATAAAATCAAGGATACAGAATTATCTGTATGTTAATTGGATTAAATATTAATGTTTTTGTCTTTTTTATTTTTTAATTTATTTTTACTTTTAGTTCTGGGGCACATGTGCAGTGTGTGCAGGTTTGTTACATAGGTAGTCACGTGCCGTAGTGGTTTGCTACACCTATCAACCCAGCACCTAGGTATTAAGCACAGTATGCATTAGCTATTTTTCTAATAGTCTCCCTCCTCCCACCACACCCTCCAATATGACCCAGTGTATGTTGTTCCCCTCCCTGTGTCCATGTGATTTCATTGTTCAACTCCCATATATAAATAAGAACATCAGGTGTTTGGTTTTCTATTCCTGTGTTACTTTGCTTCTAGCAAAGTAATGGCTTCTAGCTTTATTCATGTTACTGTAAAGGACATGATCTCATTCCTTTTTATGGCTGCATTGTATTCCATGGTGTATGTTTACCACATTTTCTTTATCCAGTCTATCATTGATGGACATTTGGTTTGATTCCATGTCCTTACTATTGTGAATAGTGCTGCAATAAACATATGCGTGCATATGCCTTTATAACATAATGATTTATATTACTTTGGGTATATACCCAGAAATGGAATTACTGAGTCAAATGGTATTTCTGGTTCTAGATCTTTGAGGAATCACCACACCATCTTCCACAATGGTTGAAATAATTTACATTCCCATCAACAGTGTAAAAACGTTTCTATTTCTCTGCAACCTCGCCAGCATCTGTTATTTCTTGACTTTTTAATAATGGCCATTCTGACTGGTGTGAGATGGTATCTCACTGTGGTTTTGGTTTGAATTTCTCTAATGATCAGTGATGTTGAGTTTTTTTTTTTTTCCATACGTTTGTTGGCCACCTGAGTGTCTTCTTTTGAGAAGTGTCTGTTCAAGTCCTTTGCCCACTTTTTAATGGGATTGTTGTTTTTTTTTCTTGTAAATTGAATTCCTTGTAGATTCTGGCTATCAGACCTTTGCTAAATGGATAGATTGCAAGGATTTTCTCCCACTCTGTAGGCTGTCTGTTCACCCTGATGATGCTTTCTTTTGCTGTGCAGAAGCTCTTTAGTTTAATTAGATCCCATTTGTCAATTTTGACTTTTGTTGCAATAGCTTTTGGCTATTTCATCATGAAATCTTTGCCTGTGCCTATGTCCTGAATGGTATTGCCTAGATTTTCTTCTAGGGTTTTTATAGTTTTGGCTATTACATTTAAGTCTTTAATCCATCTTGAGTTAGTTTTTGTATTTGGTGTAAGGAAAATGTCCAGTTTCAATTTTGTATTTCCATTCTTTATAAATTTACTTTTATTTTATCAGTGTATTGAATTAAATTATGTTGCATTTTTCACTTTAAGGATGATTTGTCTAACATGTCTTATGGCTCAATTAGTTTTTGATTTATATATTTGAGACAATCTTCGATACATAGATGTTCAAAATTGCTATAATTTCCTGGCATTAAACCAGAATTAGATACTTTGCCATTATTCCATTGCTTTTTCTACTGCTGGTTGTTATTTTAATCAAAAAATACATTTTTCTATATATTAATATAGTTTTCCAAACTTTATTTTGATAGCTATTGTCTCATAAGCTTTTTCACATTTTGGGATTTAAGTTTTTATTGTAGCTCCCATTATATTTAGTTATATTTTTGTTTTATTCCAGTTGACAATCTCTTGCCTTTTATAAATTTTGTCAATTTCAACTTATATTGATAATGAATCCATTTGAAATTTTTGCTACCAAGTGACTTCATCTTTCTATTTGTTTCACTTTTTCGTTTCCTTTTTTCTTTCATTTCTTCTCTTTTGAATGAACTTAGGTTTGCTCTTGTTCTTATTTATTGTTCTATGCTCACCCTTTACTTTTCATTTTAGTGGCTTTGATATTTTACATGACTTTTTCTATGTAAATTCTTAGAAGTATAAGTTTATTACATATATTGAACTTAACTAAAACTTAAAATTAATGAATTATTGATTATCAACTCTCATAATGAAAAAGAAGTATTTTAGCTCAATTTTTTTTCTCCCAGCTTATGTAATGTTGTTGCCTAAATTTTTATTTCTGCCTTTTCTTAATATTAACATTTTATAAGATAACAATTGTCTGAATTTATCTCCTTATTTGGCCAACAATATATTTTTTCAATCTCAAACTGTTTTGGTTTGGAAATTCATTTAGAGAATGACTTCTGTGGTAAATTCTCTGAAGTAAATATAAATCTTTTTATTTTGTTTTTATATATTTACAGCACATGTAATTTTAGATGAACTGTTAATTTTGCTTAAGGCTTTGTAAATATTTATTCACTGTGCCATGGATTACAATTGCTGTCCTAATACATTTTCTGGGCAATCTTTTCATTCTCTCTAGCAGCTTTCATGATCTTCTAATTTGTCTTTGGTGTCTGTAGCTTCACAAGTTAGATTTTTTTAAAAATCCTGCTTGGGATTTTTATTCCTTTGTATATAAATTTGTGTTTTATATCAACTCATGGAAATTAACAATCATTATCTCCTCAAATATTTCTTATTTTATACTTGTTCTCTTTTTTCCTTCTAGGCCTCCATCAGATGTGTTAGACTTCCTCATTTTGCCTTTCATATTTCTTACTTTTCTTTCATTCTTTCCTTCATATCAACATTATTTACAATATAGTATACATCTGCAGATTGATCAAGGTTGATAATTTATCCTCCAATTGTATACTTTCTGCTGATTAATCCATCAATTTTTTAAATTATATTTTTCATTCTTGTAAGTTTCCCTTTTCATAATTGTTTATTTATTAAGAGTTCCCGCACCTTTATATTTCCGTTATTTTTTATCATTTTTTTACATAGCTACTGTCTATTTTGTATCTCAAATCACAATGTCTTGATTTATCAATTTTTTAATAATTATTGATTATTGACAAATTCTTTTCTAAGTTTTATACATAATGTATCACCTTCTATATTTGAAAATCATTTTATGTGAAATTATGTTTATTGTTAATCTGTAAGAAAATTGTCAAACTTTCTTGAACAACTTTTACGCCAAAGTGGATTTGCTTCTGAATTTGAGTATTCACAGAGTAGGTGCATCCAGGATCTACCTTGATCCTTCATCAATGTTTTAATTCAAAGCCAGAGTACCAGACTCAGTCCACCATCTAATTTCTACTTCTATTATCAATATCACTGCTAGGGTATCATAGCAATTGACTCTATCCTATACCACTACCTATTCAAGTTAGCTCTATGCTGTCCATTTCTCAGTGGCCCCATTCCTGTCTCCTAGCTTCAAATTCCTTACTTCCCTGAGAGGCAGCCATAGTTTGTGGCATTGAAATATCAGATTCTAATCACTGCAGTGCCAACCCAGACATGTTCCTAAGGGTGGATCATATTCAGAAACTTGTTTTATGGAGCAAGGAAGCAAGAACATTACTCAGAGTTTCCACTCATCTATTAGTGTAAGAGAAAACACTAACTTTTCTCATAAATACAATTCACATGAAAGCAAAATAGCAAAAACAAACAAACAAACAAAAATGCCCAAAAACCACACACACACATACACATTACAACCCATGAAAAAATGTTATATTGGAAGAAAAAGAAAACCTATCCCCTGAGGTCAGGAGTTTGAGATCAGCCTGGCTAACATGGTAAAATGCCTTCCCTACCAAAAATATAAAATATCAGCTGGGAGTGTTGGTGCACACCAGTAATCCCAGCTATGCCGAAGGCTGAGGCAGGAGAATCGCTTGAACCTGGGAGGCAGAGGTTGCAGTGAGCTGAGATCATGCCACTGCACTCCAGCTTGGGTGATAGAGTGAGACTCCATCAAAAAAAAAAAAAAAAAAGAAGAAAGAAAGGAAGGAAACAGAAGGAAAGGAAGGAAGAAAGAAAGAGAGGAAGGAAGGAAGGGAAGAAGAAGGAAGGAAGGAAGGAAGGAAGGAAGGAAGGAAGGAAGGAAGGAAGGAAGGAAGGAAAGAAGGAAGGAGGGAAGGAAAAGAAAGAAGGAAGGAAGGAAGTAAAGGAAAACATATCTCCACAGAATTTGCCTCCAGAAGAAATAAATCTAATTCAAAAATAGTACTGCAGGCCGGGCGCGGTGGCTCACGCTTGTAATCCCAGCACTTTGGGAGGCCAAGGCGGGCGGATCACAAGGTCAGGAGATCGAGACCACGGTGAAACCCTGTCTCTACTAAAAATACAAAAAAATTAGCTGGGCGTGGTGGCGGGCGCCTGTAGTCCCAGCTACTCAGAGAGGCTGAGACAGGAGAATGGCGTGAACCCGGGAGGCGGAGCTTGCAGTGAGCCGAGACTGCGCCACTGCACTCCAGCCTGGGTGACAGAGCGAGACTCCGTCTCAAAAAAAAAAAAAAAAAATAGTACTGCACAACTCAGGATAGCCTCATTTGGGCAGGACCAGCTGATTACTTACCAATCTCAAAGACTTTACTCAATGAAAGTGTAATTCCTTTCACAACATGAAAGTGTGACTCCCTTTTTCAACTTGCCAGGAAAGAAAGTCCATAGAGATTTCTTTTTCATTCATTTATACTTTATACTTGTAATGCAAGTCATTTTATGTAGATTGCATTGATTAGGAGTATTCACATTAACCAAAGTGGCTTGGGATTGGAGTCTTCAATATGCCTTAAAAGTAAAAATAGCTACTGTGAATATGATTTCAGTCAAACTCTTATCAGTAACTTTTCAATTAATAAAATAATTATTAAATTTATCTGGATTAGAAAAGGTGTGAGAAAAGCATAGAAAGTTTGGATATAGAAAAGTCATGATAGCAAGACTAACTAATGAATTTTAGAATTTTTTACACTAAATTAATGAATCATCATTAAAAATTATTATACTCAATTCAAAATATATGCAAAAATGAAAAAATAGTTTCATTTAAATTGAATTAATTTTATAAAATAACTAAAGAGATGCAAGTGTTAGCCCAAATCAATAAGGAAGGCAAAGGCAAATGAATAAATGGAGCTTAACCAATTACTTAATCATTTAGAAAAAAATGTAGATCTTCATCTTTCACTTCATAAAAGTAATATAGGCCAGGTGCAGTGGCTCATGCCTGTAATCCCAGCACTTTGGGAGGCCAAGATGGGAGGATCACTTAAGGTCAGGAGTTCAAGACTAGCCTGACCAACATGGTGAAACCTCGTCTCTACTAAAAATACAAAAATTAGCCGGGCGTGGTGGCACATGCCTGTAATCCCAGTTACCTGGGAGGCTGAGACCGGAGAATCACTTGAATCCAGGAGGCAGAGGTTGCAGTGAGCCGAGATCACACCATTGCACTCCAGCCTGGGCAACAAGAGCAAGACTCCATCTCAAAAAAAAAAAAAAAAAAAAGTAATCTAAACTACTACACATAGATCGACCATATGATATTAGATGAATTAAAAATTATCTCTAAAATTAAAAATATCAGAGGGATCACTGGTAGGGATTTTCTAATATACTTACTGCCAGATGCATCAAATGATACATACAAAGATTTTAACAAACAAAAAGTTTTCAAAACTGTGCCCTTATAACAATATCAAGCTTAAAATGAAAATACCAAGAAGTAAAGACAATAATAAATTAAAATATATATAAAGTATTCTAAATAAAGCATTCTTATAAACCGATTTGAAGCATTATAATCTCGATAATAGATGGATAAAGTTTGAACAAACAACTAAAAAACAAGTTTGGATAAAGGTAATATAAATAGCTAATGTTAATAATTATGATTATATATGAGTATAGGGTTATTAGCTAATGAATAGTTTCAATACATGTTGGGGAGCACATTAAAACTCATCGGTTAATTTTAAAAATACAAATGTTTATTTTGACTCTCTTAAATTATAAATGTTCAGAAATAATAATACTCGAATAAAGTTCATGATCTATTAATATGGGCAATTCAATGAGCATAAGACCATATCTATATGGTTATTGTTCATCTTATTTGTGTAGAAATTCTACTGCTATGAATCTAATCAAATAACATAATTTAAAATATAAATATAAAATATATATATTTATATAAAATATAAAGATAAATACAAAAAATATAATATAAATATAAAATATAAAAAGCCTGATTTACAAAAGCATTTATTTTCATTATAAACAATTTGAAATAAAAATAATTTGGAATTATTAAATTATAGTATTGCATCCACACAATGGAATATTAGGTAATCATTACAATTGTAAGATTTTTCAAATTGCAGGATTTTAAAAAATTGCAACTGGGAAAAATAACACTATAAGGCATTGTACACATTGTGATTATAATTTGAAAAATATTTACACACAGGAAATACATAAAATGAAAACTGTTTAACTGAGGTTAACAGTTTTTTCATTATAAATTTTAATATTGTTATGCTTAGATATTTACCATTGTGTCTTTTCGTTAGATGTAACACTTATCTTTAAGTGGAGCTGAGAATTAAGAGTAATATTTCAGACTTAGCTTTTGTAACATAAGTAAGAGTGGTCATAAACCTGCTATCATTTTCATTTTCTCCATTACCCTCATAGTATAGCCTAAGAATATATTAGCTTATTTAAAATTGTTTAATCCTATAGATAAATATTAGCTTGCAATAAATTGGATAGTGTCTTCTTGCCTTTTTGTTTTGTTTTGCTTTGTGTCTACATTTTCTTCCTTTGTTGTCAATTATTGAGTTGCAAGTAGTCTTTTATTTTGGTATATACCTAATCACTAAGTGGGCCAGTGATTTTCCACTACATTATTTCTAACATTGTGTCATAAGTGATATCAAGACAGAATAAATTTCTTAGTTTCTCAGGAAGCTCAAAATCCATATAAGAATGCTCTAGGAATTTGAACACAGTGTAGTGAACCATGAAAGAGTACCTACATAGAAAGTTGTGAGAGATTTAATTTAAACAGTATGGACCATAAGTGATAAGAGAACTCCTTCATCTATTTTCCCATCCAATCCAAAGATCCCTTTTATAATGGCCTTTCTAGATAGCATAAATAATGTCCTGTCTTCCACTGTAACATAAAGCAATCTATCTCATTGAAGGAAAGGTCTACAAAAAAGCATATTCTCATGTCACTGGTTTATCCCCAAGCACTCTTCCTTCTTAGATAAAACTTAATTTTTTTTAAGGGTTTGAGACACCATCTTCCACTGTGTCTATCCTTGTATCATAACTTTCTGAGGTTCTACATAACACCTTGAATTTCCCTAACTTCATCCTGCTTTACTTTCCTTCTCTGGTAGCTTCTTTGCCCCCTCTCATTTTCTCAAGTCCCTGTGACTGCCTTTTCTTTCTTCAAATTTCACTCTGCATATAACCAGAGCTTCTGTTTCTGGAAAACCGAGTTTTATTAATACAACCCTTGTGCATGCACCTCATTTAGAGATGGTTTTGAGATAATAGAGGGAATCCACATCCCAGTTAGGATCAGGAAACAATTCAAAGTTGAATAATAGTCTACCTCTCTCTTAAAATTATCTTGCTACCTTGCTGTGACAAATTTGTCACTGGATTTTCCACTACAATCTCATGAGCATGTCTTTTTCTGGAAACCATTCTCACTTACTATGACTCCATAACTTTTCGCCATCTGTCTTCTTTCCTTAGGTCCATGGACCTCCCAAAATTATATTTCATGACCCACCTGCAGAAAACAACAATGCAAGAGTATCTTTCATGATGTTCTTAACAAATACCTTCCTTTCTCAAACACCAGCAGTCTCTAGAGGCAGAAATCTATTTCATTCCATAGGGAATGCTGATTATAACACTAATTTTCTTTCTAGTTAGACTTATATGAAATCTAACATGCTACCCTGTAACTCTCCCTATGATTCAAGCTATATATTCTGGATAAGTATGGATTGTATTTGTTGTCTCTTCTATTTAAGACATATTTGATTATGGAGTGAAGTTTCTCCCCTATCTCTAGCCGTTAGATTTTTTCAAACTAAATACTCCTTGAATGTCAAAGAACCTCCATTTTTTTTCACTTATTTCATATTTCCTGGAATGCTCCACAGTTAGGCTTCATTAAACCACAATAAATACAAATAAAAGCAATAGTCAGATAAATACTGCTGGCATGGATAATAGTGGAACTAAGTCTATAATTAAGGAATGTGTAGCATTTAATTCAAATGAAACCAGAGAAAGTGCTAGACTTTTCATGTGTCTGTATGAGCACAATGAGTAGAATTGCTAGATTTAACAAATAAAAATAAAAGACATCCAATTAACTTTCAATTTCAAATAAACACTCAATTCCAGATAAATACTTAAACACAGGTAGTTTAAGTATGTCTCATGCCTATGTTTCGTCTGGTAATCATAAACCTGAAAAACCTGTCTTTTTATTAACTAGGTAAGCCCAGATGAGCTAGTATAAGCAGAAAAGATTATGGGTTTATATTATGGAGAGAAGAATTTTAACCAGTCATTTCTCACAAGAGATTAATCATGAGATATTAGAAGTTTTAGAAAGCACAATTAATTCCGGCCCCTTCATTTGACGTGAAAATAGTCAAGAAACCAAACTGAGATCAAAATAAGAGTTTGATAATGCAATTTATACCATTGTCAAAACGGAGGTTACATCTGAACTAAAATTATTTGGGCCTTTGAAGTAGAGTTATGTTGGTCAAGAATCACCTGCTTATATACATAAAAAATAAAAATAAAAACAAAAAGCCCTCAAATTAAATTAAATTGGTTTAAACAAAAAAAAGGAATGCGTTGACTCATTATATTGAAAAGCATAGGGTTTGTTAGCGATTAGATATTATACTCCAACTTGAATCATCTCCTGTATTTGTTTTATGTGTTTCTTAGTTCGTTAATCTCATTAAGCCAATATTTTTTGCCTGTGGTGAAAAAATAGCCGGCAGAAACTTCAAGCTTGTATTCTCTTCTTTAAGCAAGTTCAGCAGAAAAAGAGATTGATTCTTCTGCTTAATTTTTCCAGGGAAATTCCAGAATCAAAATGTCATGGGTCTATACTTGCTCTGACCTAAACTAGTGACTATCTCTAGGCAACGGAACAAGCTAATTAGCTAGGCCTAGCCCTGAAATAAATTTGGAGATGGTCACACCTGAGCTCATGGACTGAAACTGGGGAGGGGAGGACTGTAAGTATAAATTAGAGGCGGGATCACAGATTCTGCAGAGACGAAAACAACAGATGTTTACTATTAGTGGCAAGATGTTGCTACCAATCGTATAGATGTGGTGGCTTTAGGATGAAGAAGAAATCTTGTCCGTCCACTTTGCCTCATATATGGGGTGCTCTAAAAACCCAAATCTTCCTCATTTGCATTAGGCATACATGAAAAAACACTTTGTTTTTCAGTGGTTGGTGCAGCCCTTGAAACAATCTATCCTATTAAAGAGCTTTAAAAAGAAAATGAATAAGAGGTCCAAATATGCCATCTCAAAAATCAGATGAGACAGTGTTCTTTCCATGAGAAAGACTTAGTACCAGCTTTCAGGGGACGGGTAGCAGAGGGAGTTTCTCTGTTCACTCACACACAAAAAATTAAAAGTCCCGGTTGAAGTTAAACATATATCAGTATCACTTCCTTCAGCTATATTTTATCCTAAGTAGAGCAAGAAAGAAACTAGACTCTAAACTCAGGCCTGAGCCACAGACCCAGCAATCCTAGAAGAAGTCCTTGGGGACAAGAATGGCCAGGCCTACCATGGGAAGCATGGAGTTATGTCTGGCTTGGCGAAGAGGTTAAATATAGCCAGAAGCAGCTTAAACACAGAGCACTGGGAGGGATCGAGTGACAGAGACCACAGGCATGAAGTGATTTGTTTCATATTAAAAACCAGATGTTTAATTACTTTACATTTCCAGTCATTTACTTAATTTGAGTCTCTCATAAGTCTCTTAAGGTAAATGATGGAGACTAAAAGTCCATCTCTTTAAAATGTATGAGTAAAATCCTCACGTAGGACTAGAATTAAGATCAGAGTTATTCATGGGAGTGATTCACCACTTTATAGAATATAGTAACTTCTGCAGGTTTTGGGGGGCATTACTTAAGGACAAATTTTAACCATATTTAAAACAGCCAAGGTACATATTAGCCAGTATTTTCATCCCCTTCAAAACAATGTATCATCTATTGCAGCTTGGGAGTCTAATTGATTAACAATATTGGTGGAATTTTCATTGTTTTCTTTAAACATAAAACACCATGCTTTGGAGTACTTAAGATTTTTACCACACCTTATTTTAAAATAATTAATCAGTAAGAGTTGCTGTAAAAACATTAAAAAAAGGGAGCAATTCTGTACTAATATCATTAACACAATATGAGATGGGGTAGGGAATTGACTTGAGAAGGCTACTATGTGGCCAAGAAGAGTACTAAAAAAAGTAGAGTGTAACATCTGGCTTTCCAATTTCTACCCTGCAATCCTGGACAAGTTACTATTTTCCTGAGCTTCTATTTTTCTATTTGCGTGTTGAGGAGGATGATAACATTATTTTTATAAGGATAAAGGTAATGTACACAAAATTTGATTATTAACTGTAATGCACTAATGATCCTTAGAAATCAGCATAATTTGAATCTTCAACCTATTTGCCTAGGAAAAGTATTTTTCACTTTTTTTATTTGCTCCATTATAATAATTGACTTAAACTACCCTAGAATGGAGAAACAGTTTTGTCAGGTTGAATAGAAAATGCATTCTTCCTCTCAGGGATGGATGTCATTTGGTCATGTTTTTGAAGACTGAGTCTTCTCTGAATTCAAGGATAGGAGGGGTAAATGTTCTGATGCTAATATATGCTCAAAATGTAATAAGAATTTAGGTTCTTTTGTTGAATAGCCATGGAAGACTTCCAAATAACAACTGGAACTCTCAGGCTGGAGGCATGAATAGGTAACACGCATTCAGTCGGAGAGGCTTGATAGAAAAGAAGGAAGAAAGATCAGGAAGCTGCAGAAAGATGGGGAGCCTCATTCAGAAAATTGTTCTGAGAAGACAGCAGTCCGGGAGGAGCCAGTAGAATGCTGGCCCAGAGAAAGTCTTATTGCAAGGGTAATTGGTGGTATTCTCAGTTTCGTTGCCTGGAACCCTCACTAGCTGACTGTACTGTTTGTACATAAATAGAAAATTAACATCACCTGAACTAAGAACCTGTGTCAGTCAACCATCAAACCTTTACATGAATAAGGACTTCTATTTGCTTGCACTGAGCCTCCTCACTGTCAGCTGCTAAGTAGGAACCATATGGTGAAAGCCATGACTTGCTACATTTGACAATTGCCAGCTACCCCATGAAGGAGCCTCCCTACAATGTTCCAGCATGACTATTAATGCACCACACTCCTTGCCCTGAGATGTAGCTGAGTTGTGTAGAGGAAAGTAAACCTCTCTATTACCACAATAATTACAATTAACATTAGTTACTAAAGATGATGTGGGAAGTTTTACCAGAAAGCCTGAGCGAAGGATACTAACAGCAAGTAAACTTAAAATTTAACAGTGGGCCTCCTAGCAGGCAAGGGAGAAATTATTTTATACATCCCCTTTATATAATAACAATTGAATAAAGTGAGATGATTTTCCTAGTGCATTGTATGTATCTGCATATTCGAATATCAAAATGAACAATTTCTATGGGAACAGTTGCATAAAAGATGCAGAATATTCTTCATGGAGCAAATTTTAAAAATCTCCATTCATGATGAAAAGCTAAGAGAAAAGTATCAGAAAATTATAGGTCCAGGGAAGTATTTCTAAAAGGAACTGAAAAAAATATTAAAGTATTGAAATATTTGATTTTTTTTAAGACACAATCTTTATGTGTCTGGGTAAAATGGGCAAAAAAATAACATGACAGTATTAAAATATTTGATTTTTCAGAAATTTTTAAATCATAATTTTTATGTTCATGGATAAAATGGGTGTGTGTGTAGAAATCATTCTTTCTCATCTGTGGAGAAGAAGAAAGTTCCTCCTACTCTTCTTTTGTTATTTTAGATACAGCTTGCCAATGTACCAGGTGTCCTTCAAGTCCCAAATATATTGAGTGCCAACAAAAATGAAGATGCCTTTTCACAGCTGAGGCTTTAAGTAAGCAAGAGCCAGTTATAGGTACTTTGGGGACTTTCTAAGGCAGATTTGTTCTTTGTGAAATACTGGATACTGACATTTGAAATAAAGTGACATTGCTTCAGATTTGTGGCATCAAATAAGTGTGCATTGAGTTGAGCCTGCGTTCCCATAGCTTTCTTCACATGCATGCAGTAGGGAAACTGGAACTACAGAGAATTCATTTAAAGAAAAAGAAACCAGACAAATATCACATAGTTTTATACCTAAGAGGAGTTTCATTTCTCTCTTCTACTCTCCACTACGTAGTTGGAATCCAGCTGCTATTACAGATAGAAAAACACCACCCGTGGAAACAGAATAAAAAATGTGAGGCCCAACATCGCAAGTGCCCAGGCCTTCTACACTTGCAGGAAATTGATCATGATTACACGCATCTGATCTTAATGGATAGTCCCGGCTCTGAGCCCCAGGGAGGAGAGCCAAAAGAGAGGAAAAGGCAGCTCAAGATTTCTGCCAAAATGCCAAAATGCCCTGAGGAAGAAATTGTTTCCTCAAGTTAAATCTGCAGATGATTTTAGCCTTGTGTCATGTGCAAAAAATAAGTCCATATTGTTAATATCTAATTCCACGTATGCCTCTGGATAGTGGTATTCTAACCAAAGCTAGTTCCCAAGTTTTCGTTTTATATCCTCAGAAAGTTAACATTGTTTTAAATTCCATTTAGATGATCATACAAAGGACAATGAAAAATCCATCAAACATTCAAAAGGAAAAATAGAATCCATAAAATTAGTATTATGAATCCAGGTTACATAAACTCATCAGCTAATTCAAAGAAATGTTAGATGCCATGAAAAAAGTATGTATTTTTCAAGCCAAGGTTAATTTTACCTAATTAAGTGATTGTCACTCTCTTAAGAAAGATGGATGTTTCCAGAATAAGGAGGACATGCATCGTGAATTCTTTCCGCATTATGAACTAAAATGGATTTGTTGTTGTTCTCTTATAGTATCTCTGTTCTTCATTTTGGCTTCTTGGAGATAGAGGGTAACAATATTCACATCATATATTCCTTCAGTATTCCTTGCTCTCTATGGTATGAGTAGAGGCATATAAGTGACATTAACACAGGCTCCAGTTTGAGAAATTTTGCCTGGGAACACTTAAAAGTAAAATAAAATAACATCCTTTTACAAAAAGAATTACTCTTTTGCTAAAGAAAATAATTAGAAGTAATGGCTGTACAAGAAAATGTCTTTGGTTATAACCCAAATGGAAAAAATGACTCAAAGTTCTTTTTTTTTTTTCCCTGCATGTGACAGTAATAGGAATTTGGACTTCTTTCCTGATTCTGAGAAAAGTGTGTTGGGAACCTGAAAGAGAAAATGAGGAAAAGGATCTTGAGTTATAATGGGGTATGAATTTTCTAGTGGCAGCTGGGACTACAGAAGGACAAGATGTGAGAAGTTTCTTGTGGTGGGAACTAAATCAAAGTTTCTCTAAGAGCAAATGTTTTTGTGACATTTACCTTAAAGTTTTAGGCTGTTCTTGCTCTATTCTCCATTGTCTCCAAATGTTCCTTAAACATCAATCATAAATTATGGGCTGTGTCCTGGAGCTTTGTGAGCTAAGGGAAAAGGACAAGACATTTTGGCTCTAGAGGGGACCAGCAGCAAAGTTGGGGGAGGCTGCAAAGGGATAAAGTAGCAGCTATTATTTCTACAGTGAATTTGTTTGATGTGGATATATATTATGTACTGTTCTTCAAATGAGGCAGCATAGAGTCACAAGGCAAGGTCAGACTGCAGGGTAAATACACAGGCACTAACTTAGAGAGATAATTCCCAGCTTGATACTCTCCCCTAAATCATGAAGAGCCCTTCAGATAATATTCTCTGGGAAAATCTGAGTCCCTCCCATGTACTTTCCGAAACTTAAAGCACAAAGAATTGTATCTCTCAAATCACTGGTTCAAATGTAGGCCAGGCTACTAAAAGTATGCTTTGAAAGAGATCTTATTTTCTGATTTGGTCTTAGTGGAAGAGTGTGCATATCCCATCCGAATTAATCATCTGACTCCCTTGATTAAGAATTATTTTGATCTTAGGAACAGTTACTACGGTCAGTAACTCTAGAGTTTTCTACCAGGGAAAAGAGTCCCACTTCATGGGATTAAGATCATAGTAGAAGATTACATGAACAGAGTGATATATTTTTATTGATATGGGTTATATACATGCAAACTACATTTGGCTGTTCATTAGTATTCATTTTGTGAGTATTCTTATTCTATTTCCACAAATTTTCTGATATCAACAAAAATGTGCAGATATTATATCAATATAAATAAATATGTAATTCTTTTCAGCAAACTAAAACATTTCCAAACAGAATTTAGGGAATTTATAGAAGGAAGGCTGACAGATTTACAATATTTTAATATTTCAAGTAGTACAAGTAGTACAATATTTTAATATTTCAAGTAGTCCTAATAGACATTAGGATATATAGGAAAAGCAGCAGATCAGATCGATGTATTGTGGTACTTGATATGGTAATTCTTTGAATTTTGCTTTTAGAAACAAATAGGGTCTAATAGTAGATATTCGTATTAATAACCACTAAAGTTAGATCATATTTATGTAGATTCATCCTGTCTGGCAATTCCACCGGAGGCTTTCTGAAGCTATGGTGATTCATTGTTATATGAATATATACAAAAAATAAATCTCTTTAACATTTTGTGACAGACTATATTGCAAAATTTAGTATTTACATTTGTAGTAGCATCTTTATTGAGCTTGCAGTAATTCTCTTAATTGTACTAACCCACAATAGCAGTGACTTCTGGAAGTCTTGTTTATGCAATTATTTCAACCTTTCCAGCCACAGTTACAGACACCTTGAAATATGCTCCTCACTTTCGCTTAAACTGGTTCAAGTTTGTTAACGTTGAACATCTTCACTAATTGGCAGCAGGTGCGGAATCATTTATAGCAACTCAATTTCTAAGGCTTACCAAAGAATAATGCATTTAGATTAAGAAAACAGACATTCAACTAGAAAAAAAAATATTTGCAACAAAACTGGCCTCTAAAAGAAGATATGGAGGGAAATTAAGGGGAACTCATATGAGATCATTTCTATATTTGAGTGAATGTTAAAGCAACACATCTTCCATTTCATCATATTCAAAGACATAATCCAGCTTGGATCTGTACTAAACATGTGGATATGAACTGAAGCAAGTCCAAGAGAGGATGGAGGGATGGAGACTTTTGTTGTCTCTTCTGAAGAGCCTGGAAAATATGAACTGTATATAAGACTAAGCTTTTATCCAATTATTGTCAATGTTCTTTCTGATCATTTCAGGAGTCCTTAACCTGAAGCCACATGGCAAAGTCTATATTCCGGGAAAATATAGTATCTGTCAGTTCTGGAATGTCCTCTTTTCTCTCCAGGATTTGCATGGGTGTTTTCTATGCCTGGAGTACTTTCCTCCCAATCGCCTCACCCCTTTACCTAGCTAACCCTATTTTTTGCTGGGCACAGAGTAGGCCTACCATTAACACAGAGAAAAAATTAAGGAGTTCCATTTAGACATACATCACTAGTTGTCTTCAGCCTAGCCTATCACAATGGCTCATTCACTATCCTCAGCTAGTCATTTCTGCAGAATTCTGTTTCTCAACAGAAGTCAGTTTAGTTGCTATCATTTTTTGAAATTACAGCTATCACTTGGCTATAGTTCTTTTTTTTTTTTTTTTTTTTTGAGATGGAGTCTGGCACTGTCTCCTGGGCTGGAGTGCAGTGGCGCGATCTTGGCTCACTGCAAGCTCTGCCTCCCAGGTTCATGCCATTCTCCTGCCTCATCCTCCCCAGCAGCTGGGACTACAGGCCCCCACCACCACACCAGGCTAATTTTTTGTGTTTTTAATAGAGACAGTGTTTCACCGTGGTCTCGATCACCTGACCTCGTGATCTGCCTGCCTCAGCCTCCCAAAGTGCTGGGATTACAGGCGTGAGCCACCACGCCCGGCCTTGGCTATAGTTCTTAAATCTCAATTGTGATGCTTATTATAATTGTTCATCAACATGACTTTCTTCCTTATTAGCTCCTCTCAGTTTTTGTATCCCATCACCCGGTAAGATGTTATATACATATATATATATATAAAACCTAAAACACATACATATAACACATACATATATCATGGTGACACTCATATATATAACATATTTATACAAAACATATACATAAAACACACACGTGTGTGTGTGTGTGTGTGTGTCAGGTAGTTGTACTCAACATTTGTTAATTGAATTAAATTGATGCGAAGAAATTATATTAGCTTATTATTTATTGCCAAAATATTACTATTAGTTATCTATTCCTGAGTAACAAATTACTTGAAACATACCAGCTTAAAACAATAAATTCTTATTATATCAAACAGTTTCCTTGTATCAGGAATTCTGAATCTGCTTAGCAGGATGGTTGTGGTTCCGTTTCTCACGAAATTGTATTAAAGATTCCTGTTAAGAAAGCAGGCATTTGAAGGTTTGACTAGGGTGGAAGATTTTCCAGGATGGCTTCCTTACAAGGTTGGCAAGTGCGCACTGGCTACTGGTGGGAGGCCTCAGTTCCTTCTCATGGCGACTTCTCCATACAATTACTTGTGAGTGTTCAGGGCCCAGGTGCCAGCTTTGATGCTAGCCTCCTTTAAAATGAGTAATATTAGGGAAAGCAAGGGAGATGTCACAATATCTATGACCTAGCCTAGGAAGTCACACACCATAATTTCTGCAATATTTTATTAGTTACACAGGCCGGTCCTATTCACTGTGAAAGGGACCAACCACATCAAAGTATGAATGCCAGGTGAGAGCTGTTGTGGATCATCTTGGAGCTTGACCACCACAATACGGTCCCATGGTAAGTTGTAGGGGGAATGTTTTTAAAAAATAACCCCCCCCAACACAATTAATAGTCACTGTTGTTAAATATTCAGGACCTATTGCCCAATTTTCTGATTGTAATGAGACAATACTGGAAACAATACATATAAAGAGTATTACCTTAAGACAAAATATTTGGTCAGCAGGTTATTGTTGACATCATGCTATGTGTAGGTGCCAATTACCTGTGTGTGTATGTGTGTATGTGTCCTCATGCTCAGATACCTCTGCTACACAATGGGAACTGTCCCACTCTGTAATTTATCAATCATTTTCTCTTGGCTTTTCAAAAAATATATAACTAAATGGATTTATAGCCCCTTCCTCCCAAACAAACTCTTCACATACATAAAGAGAGGTTATTAGGTGTATCTGATACTTTTTAATAGATTTGTTTTATATATAAAATACAACATACACACACATATATACACACACATAAATATATATATGTGTGTGTATGTTGTATTTTATATATAAAACTATATAGTTTTAATATATTTTGTTTTATATATTGTTTTAATATATTTAATATATTAAATATAAATATTTAACATATATTTTAATATATTTATTATATATAATAAAAAATCATAAATATAAGATAATTTCTTTTATCTTATGTAGGCCATACAAGAAAGAGACTAGTACTGAGAATAAAAGAAAAAGGCTAGGAAGCAATTTTAGCAGTTTAATGTTTAGCTTTATATTTAATAGGAAGAAATAGGTATCTCTTTATTTTTAGCAGGAAGTAGGTTACTGAAAGAAACATTTGACTTGAAACCAGAAAACACATGCCTGTTTATTGTTCCTAATTTACCACTTGTTGCATTTTGTGGGTACCTTTTAAAAAATATTTCTGTGTGTAGTTTTTCACTCTTTATCTTCATAATACCGGGAAAATATCCCTTGTCTGGGTTAGCAAATTTGACTCTTCTATGATTGTAGTGGAGTTTTGAGGAATAAACTATAGCCACTGCTATTTGGTTCAAAGCATCAATGCATCTTAATTCTAACAACAAAATGACAAAATAAAAATACCATCAACTACAAATTAGAGGTATATTTAGAAAATTAAGTAAATAAAGTAATAATTAAAAATACCTTTGTAATGTCATGAAATTTCTATGAAAATGTTTTAAAGCTAAGGCTCTTTGTCACACAAACTTATGCTAGTTTTTTAAAATAAGTTACAAAACCATGATATAAACAGCACATGCAAATAACTCTGCTTTAAAAATGCATGTTTTTGCAATTTGCTAAGGAAAGTTTCTTAAAGTGTCTGAAAGTAATATACTGCATGAGCACTAACTTTTAAACTCTAAGAGTGAATCACACTGAATTACAATGGATAGTGCTTTTTTGGATACAATTTAGAATAAATATAGATGATAGATTTTCATAAAAGTTATGTTTACAGCCTTTGGATCAGTAATCAGATGGAACAATTCTCATTCTTATAAAATAGCAATCACTTTGGTGATAGAGAGCAAAAAAATTAACATCATGTACTCTTTTTTGATTAAAAATAAAGTCTCTTTCTTCTCTCACATTTAAAAAGAGAAAAATCAAACCTCACAATTACTTCCTAGGGTGTTATCAGTATATGGTAAAGTAAAACAATTACAAGCAATAGTAATATATAACGTTAAATGCAAGTACAAACAAAATCTTGGTGCATACTGGACAAGTAATAAACATTTGTGGAAAAAATCAATAACTTTTTCTCGAAAGCCATTTGGCAAGAAGTTAACACCTGATGTTTTATTTGCAACTTTAAAATAATTTATACATTCAATGTTTAATTAGATCCAATATTAACTGATTTGACAATAGCATATAATTATTTGGCAAATTAAGCCTTAGAAAGCAATTTAAGTTGTTGTTTGATTGTTTATTGATGAATGACATACTTATTTTCTTTCGTTTTATCACTCTGAGAAGAGGATAGTGGAGTATTGAAGAGAATGTGGTAATGAGTGATAGCTGATCATCAAGCCTGTTCTTTTCTTACTGGCCCCGAAGTTGGACTTTTCCAAACTCCCTTGCAATTAGGCGTGATCATGTACCTGAGTCCAGCCAAGGAAATGTTAGAGGTTAGTTCATTGTCTACTGTGCCTAGGACTGACTCAAAAAATCTTTCACAGTCCCTCCTACATGTCCTGTCTATCTTCACAAGTTTAGTCATCTTAGAAACCACATGTTGAGGAAGACAAAACCAAAGGTGAGATCTGGCCTTGGAATCTCCACTTAAAGGAGTGGGTACCCACCAACCAAAAATGCAATTTTAGATTTCATTTGGGTGAGGTGAGAAATAAACATATTGTGGTAAGCCTATAAAATTTAGGGTTTTATTTGTTAGAGCAATGAGCAATTCCCTGACCAAATGGTGTGAGTTATTTTATTTTATTTTAGATCTAAAAGTAAGTTAGTAAAAATCCACAATCATGCTCCAAGTTATTCTGAACAAGATTTTTTTTGCCTAATTCAAATTAAACTTAAATTACGCTTATGAAGATCTGTAAAGTTTAGAGGGGCGTGGACATTGGTTGGAATGAAACAGAATGGGAAAACATGACCTCGCTGTTATGGTCACATACAGGTTAATAAGAATATTTTGAAAGATGACAGAAACTCATGTTTACAGCATTTTCTCCTCTTTAAATGAGACCGAAAATAATATTGAAGTGGGAGACTCACTGTCCTTTTTAGCATCGTAAAAATAACATATGCCCTTTATTTTATACATACTTTTGTTATGTATGTTGAGAGGCTTAAACATGTAGATGGGGAAAAATGATTAAGGCCTGTGTGTACATGCTGCAAGAAGGAAAAGTGACAAGAAGGAAAGTGACCTTAAATATCTATATTCTCCTATATTTTGAGAACATTGTGAAAATGGTAGCTTATTACACTGCAACTAACTCAGCGATGCATACACCTACTCAGGTTATATATATACAAGAATGAAAGCATGGAACTGAGGTAAGAGTTTTTGTATCTGCAACGTCTTCCAGTTTATTTTTTCTTTTATGTTTTGTAACAGACTAGGCTACTGCTTGCACAAACCTTCTTTATCCCCCATGTCTTCTTTGTTATCAAACTTCAGTTTTGTTCATATATTAAGTGAAAATTTCTTGATCTGATGGAGAATAGGCCCATTCCTTTTTTCTGTCAGACCAATGATGTATTAAGAAGTCACCTGGGGGGATTCTGAGGAAGATTTTCCCCTTCTGATAAAAGGAAAACACTTGCGGAGAAAATCTTTGCTGAACATCCTTCCTCTTTCTTCTTTGATTGAATTGAAAAGAACACAAGGCTTGGAGCTGCTACAGCCAACTAGGAAGCATGACAGAAAGGCCAAGAGAACATGTCAGTGCTGTGTCTATTTGGAAATAATACTAGCCATGGCTAATCTTGGGATTTCAGGTATTTTGAGAGAAACCCTGTATTTTAACGCCACTGCAGCAGATGTGATGGGTGCCCTGCCATGCTCCCTACCACTATGCAGTGCCCTGGTCTAATTTCCAATTGACAACACATGTTTATTTCCCCAAGTCATTTCTCAGTCCTCCAGAGCCTGCTTTGCCACCCAGTTAGCACATGTGCCCCGGGAGCATTGCCATCCCTACCTCTAAGAGCAGGCCTAATGACAAAGCAGTTGGTGTATAAATACTTCAGCTCCATCCCTGGAGTGGAATATCATGGTTTGCGCTAGTGCCCAGAGTTCCTCAGCACAGCTAAGCTCCAGATAGCTGCAGTGGTATTATTGCCTGATAACAACCCTTACTGGCTGACTTCCCATCCTGGTCGCACTTCCTCACTCTTTTATTGGTGTTTTCTGGGATCACTCCAAAATAAACTAAGTGTATTCTAACCCTTGCTTCAGGGTTTGCTTCTGAGAAAATCCAAAGGAAGACGGCCTTTATGATTTTCTATTACTGGGAAAAGATACAGATTTCCAATATGATTTTCTTCTTAAAGATATAAAGGATCATTCTAACAATTGATATTATTAAATATAATGCAGCATGTTAGATTTTCTTTTCCTCATGTCCTTTCAATGTGGTTTGATCTTAACTGTATCTTTGATTTATAATTATGTACATATTTCTTTATCAATATAAGTAAAAATTTTGTTTAAAATGGTATTTGGCTAGCATCCCTAGTGAAAACTTCCTTAATGCCCACTAAAATACCTTTGAAAGAAAAAACTCAATTAAAAAAGAAGGGAAATTAGAAAAAAAAAGAAAATAACATTAAGGTTTAGTACTGACAGCTTAACACCTAACTCTTGAAAAAATTGTCACTTACTACATAGCAGATGAAAATAAATTTTAAAAAATGAAATGAATGGAAAGTGTTACCTAGGGCTGCCATAACAAATAACCACAAATTTACCAGTTGAGAGCAAGATAAGTTTACTCCCTCGCAGTTTGGAAGATCAGAAGCCCTAAATCAAGGTGCTGGGAGCGTTGGGTCTTTTTTGGAGGCTCTGCAGGAGAATCTGTTCTCTGTCCTTCTCCTATCTTCTAGTGGTTGCTAGAGATCCTTGGGGTTCCTTGCTTTACATTTCTACCTCTTTCTTTGCACAGTCTTCCGCTGTGTGTCACTGTGTCTCAAATCTCACTCTCCTTACTTTTCAGAAAACATCAGTAATTGGATTTGGGGCCAGTCCTAAATTCAGAATAATGTCATCTTGAAATTTTCAACTATATTACAGCTGCTAAGATTCTTTCCAAATAAGGTCATATTCAGCAGTACTGGGAGTTAGGACTTGGACTTAACCTTTTTGGGCAGACAACTCAACCCACCACAATAATTAAGAGCAAAGAGAGGTACATGGAAAAACTAAACACCCAGTAGCAGAACCTAAAGGTGAATTCAAGGCAGAAAACAGCTATATAAGATAGGTTGGAAGATGACATCAATGAGTATGATGAATAGGAGAAGCTCTCCCAAAGGAAGGGAAAAAGGATAGAGTTCAGATGTGATAAAGAAATAATGGAAATCCAGTCTTTGAATTATAAGAGGCTCTGAAGAAGCTCAAGGAGAATACAACATTTAAAACAGAAACAATACTCAAGGACATAACTGAAGAAGAATTTTCAGAATAGATGAAAAAGACATCTAACTGAAACTACACTAATTGAAATGCTTCATTAAGATTCAGAAAAAAAAATAATCTTGAGATACCCCTATGTCCTTTCATTAGAAGTGAGAAGAAAGTCTTCTCTAAATGTCTGTCCACATTAACAAAAACAAAACGCTGAAAGCGGAATACAATTCAAGCTGGCCTTGGACTTTTTTCTCTAGTGTATGAATTGCCACTAAAAGACAATTTCAATGTGTGAGGGACAAATCATATAAGTCAGTGGTCCCAGCCTTTTTGGCACCAGGGACCTCTTTTTGGGGAAGATAATTTTTCCATGGACCAGGGGTGTTGGGATGATGGTTTCAGAATGACACTGTCCCACGTCATATCATCAGGCATTAGTTATATTGTCATAAGGAGCGTGCAACCTAGATCCCTCACATGCGCATTGCGCAATAGGGCTCATGCTTCTATGAGAATCTAATGCTGTTGCTGATCTGACAGGAGATAGTGCTTACGCAGTAATGTGAGTGATGGGGAGAGGCTGTAAATACAGATAAAGCTTCCCTCGTCCTCTGCTCACCTCCTGCTGTGAGGTCCAGTTTCTGATAGGCCAGGGACCTGTACCAGTCCACATCCTGGGGATTGGAGACTCCTTCTATAACCAAAAACTTTTCCTGCCATCCAAGTTGCATACTTATTGTAAAGAAGTTAAAAGAATCTTATAATAATCATAATAGTTAGTGTCAAACATGGTGATCACCTGTTAATCACCATGTGTTAAACACATATACACTGTCTAACAGTCACAAAATTAAAGAGATTAAAGAGTTAAATATAAAAAGTTTTTAAAAAGTAAAAATAAAACTGAGGAAAATATAACTTAAAATGTATGTAATCTCATGTAGAAAAATTTCTACAGATTAAGTATAATTGAAGAAATCAAAAGAAATGTTAAAGCTGACCACCATAAAAAAATTAGAGTATTTATCAAAAATCATATAAACAAAAGTGAAAGATAAATTGGAGAATAAATTTTCTACTCACTAAAACAAGTGATTAAAAACCAAAATTAAAACTAAGTACATAAAGATTATAAAAAATTAAACTCCAACAGAAAACACTTATTTTAGCCTAAAGTAATTCAAATAAATAGAAATAAAATCAAGGTGGCCTGAATTATTATTCAGAATGTATTTTTTTTTAAGCACAAGGGTACAATTTTATCAAATAGAAAACAGTTAAGAGACAATAGTCAGGGTGAGATCATCTAGGAACTATCATATTGCTGCAGTGTAAATTGATAACGATTTTCTGTAAAGGGATATAATAATATACAGAAAAAGACTTTAAATATTGACATTAAAAATTGACTCAATTTCATGTCTAGGAATTTATTCTATGGACATAATCAGAAACAGGTGAAGATTAGTTGCTGAGATATTCATTGCCACACATTTTTGTAATAGCAAACTACTTGAAAAAAATAGAAATCTGTGGATGTATAAAATGAAGAGTTTTCTTTTTGTTTTTATATTTTTATGTAATTTTCTTGTTTCCAACCAGTGGGTATCATCGTTTTAACTGGATGAAAATAAAGTGTGTTTTCTTTATCCTGTTGTTAAAAGTTGATATAGGAAAACCGATATATTTTAGCTATTTTAACAATATATTAGTTATTTTCCTCACCACGTGACATATATTATCTGAATTAATCATCACAATAACATAATGTTAAGATACTCATTAGAAGAACAAAATATAGGTCAGAATATTGAAGTCTTATAACCTGATTTTGCATCCAAATCTGTATGATTCCACATTTCCAGGCAGTTTCCCACTGAATCCTGGAATGAATGTTGGCAAAAGGAAGGCACTTGCACCTATTTAATCTCACGCACCTCCTCCAACCATTCCAGGGAAATTCTCAGGGGAAGGTGGTAGGGATCTTGAGCTACATGCCTGACAGGATGCTTATTACTGCTCATTTCCCAGAGAAAAAGATTTCAGGTGTTAAAAATGACCCCCTTTGCTACTCCAGATGGCATTGGTCAATTGCAGCCAATCTATATTTAAACAAAAGTGAGGGGCGCCTGTAGGCTAACCAAAGTGTTTTATAGCATTCATAGAAAGCCAACAACCCTATGAATACCTAGAAAAAATAGTAGCTAATGACTGAGAGAATACTTAAACATGAGAAATCATCATCTCTTCTCATGTAATCCCTAAAATATTTTCTTCAGTTATAGTTCCATATTTGATTATAAGATATCCTGTATGATTCACAATATTCCACCCAGATGCACTCTACTCTCCTCCTCCCCTACAGAGAGCAATA
This sequence comes from Symphalangus syndactylus, assembly GCF_028878055.3. NCBI lineage: Eukaryota > Metazoa > Chordata > Mammalia > Primates > Hylobatidae > Symphalangus > Symphalangus syndactylus. Next base: position 30,482,854 of record NC_072430.2, read on the forward strand.
TACGGCAATGAAAACACGTGTTGAACAGTCATTTGAATTTATACAATCAAAAGTGGCTCCCAGAATATGTTCATGAGGCAGGGATCATTTGCTATACTGTTTACTGAAATGTCTTAACTGTTTATAAAGGATCTTAGGACACACTAAGTGCTTGCTAAATATTGGTTGAATAAAGGAGTGACAGTAAGAAAGAGAAACAAAATGATGGATAAAAGGACATTAGAAAAATGTGTGTGCATTCATGTATTTGCCAAATATTCGTTAATTGTGTAACATATGTGGGACAATTAAGAATGCGTGAACTAAGGGAACCGATGAGAAATAATACTCCCACCTGAAGGATGAATATTCTAGTATTTCTTTTCATTGTTACTGATGAAACATGGAAAGAGGCATTGTTAAATAAATTATTAAACTTCCTTGAAACTTCCCTGACACATGAGAATATTTTAAAAATACACCTCAAAGTTAAGCTTCAATATTTTAAAGATATATTTTTTAGGAAATTCATGGGACAAATAATTCATGTGTTTTGTGCAGACTAGCTAAAATTTTCACTCTTTTATTAATAGTTTCATGATTATTTCCTCCAGTAGCTTCTTAATTGAGACTGTTTTTCATATACTAACATTTATTAATTACTTGAGAAATTTAGAGTATCAGGGCTTTTAATAGATCTTTCTATAGTAAAAGTCAATTATTTTCCCAGCTATAAAATATTTCACTCTAATGCTGACTGTTATAACCCTACAATGAAGGTAGTTATAACTCCATGTTTAGGACTTGTCAATCTACTAAAAAAATAGGCTATATTTAATATGGTCATCTCACTGCAAGAACAAGAAGATTGGATTGGCAAGGAAAAGACACCATTTTCAAACAATGCGAAATGGATTCCACTCTCCTTGTCGTGTGAATGGGTAGACAGAGTTGTCTTAGTCAAAGAGGGCAGGCTTTGTCCCCATTTTATCTTTGACAATGAAGGAAAGTGACAAGAAAAGTGATGAAAACACATGAAAAGTAAATGGCCATAAATTGGAGTCTCGTTGAATGGAAAGTTTCCTGTAATAAGAACGTCTACTTGGAATAAGAAGCTATTGAACCTGGAAGGGGAAGAAGACAGCATGGCACTTTTGGGAACAAGTCAACTAAATGTAATCCACTGAACCAAAAGATAGACATTTCCAGCAGGGACTTATCCAGAACTGCTGTTTGCCTCTCTAGGTGATGACTATCATTGAAGTCATAGGATAAGTATTTCTGTTGCCTTAACCTGAAGGCTATCTTCATAATACCACTGGAAAGATACAGCCAGGGAATGTATATATATATATATATATATATATATATATATATATGGAACCAGTTGCCACTGCCTGTAACCATCGACATGGCACAAATGATGAACAAGTCTGTTGCTTCAACCTCCTTTAACCATGAGCCCTATTTTATTACCTGTGACATATCATTTGTGGGGGGGGGCCTGACAAGGTTATACACGAAGGCAAATTCACTAGTTTCACATTTCCTGAAGAAAATCCTTAAAGCATAGCTTTTAAAAAATGGCAGAAGTTGACAGCTTTGGTAAGTGACTACATTAGGCACAGCATCAGTAATGGTGAGGTAATGAAATTGGTGTGGTGCTGTGCTGTACCATTTGTCTAACTTGAAAGGCACCTTTCAGATATAAATACTCTGGTCAAAACTGTCCTACAGAGTCAGAATGATGATGCATATTATTGAAATATTTTTCTACATAAACCAACTAACAATCATGAGTACGGGGGATATAATTCTTTGACTTTTTCATACCGATCTTTTAAAGTCTTGATAGCATGCACTTTTCTAGAATATATCCTGTCACACACACAAACTTTCTATTTAGAAAAGGTTACAAAGAAATGCTTATGACTTTCAATTTACTGTCATTTTTAGGGTTGGAAGAATTAATATCATATAGAAGTACCTTCAACATATCCAATGAGATACACCAAGTTGGAAAAATAATGAATGAGGCAAGCTATTTAAACTATAATGTGACCCTGGAGGGCATAATATACTCTCTGGTAATATTCTACACAATTAGATTAGGTAGAAATGCATATATTTATAGTCTTTGAAATAGTAGTAAATCTTAGCTGTGAAAAAGGAAAGCTCAAGGATTATTATTTATAGGTGATGAATCTTGCTAAAAAATGGACCTCCAAAGAATCACCTTATTGAATTGTAGAAATTAACTTGCTGCTTTGTACGCTATGGCCAAAGGAGTCTCACAGAGATATAGCCATTTTATTATTGGTTAATGTAGGGAAGGAGATGGAGAGGAGGATAAGGTATTTGATATATAGTAGAGAATGTTCTTTGTAGTATAATATCCAAAAAATCATTTGGAAAAAGTTAATTACAATTGTTTATATCTGCTTTTTCCTCTGTGGATAAAGGCTAGCAAACAATCCACACAGATTTGTTAAACAAACATATTTATCCACGTATTTATTTAAAACTCATGAAATATCTGTATGTGTCATTCACTGTTCCAGGTACTAGAGATATAGCATGAACAAAAGAAAGAAGTCTCTGTCCTCATGTTGGTGTCATTCTAGAACAACGAGACAGACATTTTTAAAACAAGCAAAATAGAATCCATCAGCACAGCAATGAGTGCTGTAGAGAAAAATATTAAGCAAGAAGGGGGATAGAGAGTAGCTTTGGGGAAGAGTGATATTTTTCATCTTTAAGGTAGTCCTCAGAGATAAGGTAACATTCCTGCAGTGACACAAAGAAATCAATGAGATGCCAAAAGCCATGTGGCTCCCTGGGCCATTCCATTGAAATATGAAGGAAACCAGTCTGTTCAGTCTCCGAAGAGACTTTTATTTTAACTTGATATATGTGGATCAATTTATAGTGATAATGACCCTGTCATGCTGGGGGGGAGACAATTGAGGATTTGTGTCTTCTGTCAAAGAATAACCTGGTATCATGATCACACATGATATGTACAACAGCATCACTTGTCTCAAAGATTTTGCCTACAAAAATGAAGGATGTTTTGTCTTCTGAGGTGATTGCAGTAAACGTCATCAAAGCTTATAATCTAAATCATCACCTTTCCTGAGTTTTTTTTTTAAAGAAAAAGTAACAAGTACAGAGTTCTTTTTTTTTAGAATAGAAGGTAGCTTGTTTTTGAGACTAGATACTACTGCCTTTCTAAAATATGTTTTAAAAAGCATCACTTTCTTCACAATCAGTACAGATAATTTAGTTATGAGAAGAAAATAGAGAGTTTATCCTATAACTCAAAGTTTGACAGATACAGTCACACAGCACAATGTGAGTATCTGATAAGCCAGGGAGAATTTGAGAATTTTTCTTAGAAAACATTCACTTTGTATAAAGAAAGTTGAGGGAAAAAAATTACTAGCTTTATTCTCCTTGAATAAATATTTCTTTACTGAATATAAAGGAACAGTCATTGAAATTGAAGTGACAGCAATTTTATACAGTTAGGTGAGCTTTATCAGAGATTTTTTCCAGTGGAACTCTTGATGTGGCAAAGACATGAATGTCGGATCCATTAATGTTCACTATAAATTCTACTAATGATAGCGATTTTCGTAAAGTGTGATTTCACTGATTGGTTCAAAAGGATTCAGAGTGGAATGTGTGAATTTCTAATGTGGCTAATTAGTAGTTTGGACAATTGGTGAACATAAAAATGTAGATCCTTGGGCAGGTTCTATATATGATAGAAGTTGCATGCATTTTGTGCATTAGACCACCACCAGGATCAACATAAAGGTAAATGATAATATGAATGTGGCTATTTAATATATGTGGTTATTTCTATAAGCTCCTTGAATTAAAGCTATTCCGTGAAAGTAACTTAGCTGGTGAATTTTATAAAAGTGTGTATTCCTTGTGTAACATTAGCATGACTACAAAATTCATATTAATTGTAATTACATTTTTCCTATTCTATATTTGTTAGCAAAATTGAATTTCAGCGGCTAACCTATTCAGCAATTTTGTGTTTTGTGTATATTGGTTGAAGAAAGATGAGTAAATGTTGCAATATGCTTAATTTGGGTCCTGTAGAAACATTCTCTGAGACTGAGAGTTGTATGTCAGAATTTTATTGGGAGGTGCTTTCAGGAGAGAGCTAGAAGGTGGAGAAACAGTAATTCTATAGTGGAAAAACCTGGCAGATGCTACTTTCAGCCTTTCAGCAAATGACCAAAGTCAATGTCACCACTGCTAAGTCATGCAGATATCATGTACCCCTCAGAAGATGCAGTGAGAAAAGCACTTCCCCTCAGAGGTAATTTTGCTTCATTGGTTAACCTCAGACTGATTATGAGAAAATATTAGACACAAATTGAGAAAAATACTACAAAATACCTGGCCAAGGCTCTTTAAAATTGTTGAGTTCACTAAAAACAAAGAAAGCCTGAGAAATCATCACAGATTAGAGGAGACTAAAGAGACAGGATGACTAAATGCAATGTGATCTCCTAGATTGAATCTTGGAAGAACAAAGTAACACCAGTGAGAAACACTGAAATCTAAATAAAGTCTTTAGGTCCATTTTTATAATGCTATACATTGGTTAAGATAAGGACACATAAATGATGTTCGATGGGTATGAAGTTTCAGTTATGCTAGTGGAATAAGTTCTAGAGATCTGCCGTACAACATAGTGCCTGTCGTGAACAACGTGATATGGTGCATTTCAAAATTTATGAAGTGGATAGATCGCCTGCTACATATTCTTATCAACTTCCCTCCTCTCCCTACCCCCCAAAAAACAATGAAAACAACACAAGAGAACTTTGGAAGGTGTTGGATATATTTGTTTCCTTGATTGAGATGATGATATCATGGGTGTGTGCATATGTTCAAAGTCATCAAACTGCACACATTAAACAGGTGCAGTTCTTTGTACATCAATTATACCTTTAAAAAGCTGTTAAAAAAGAAAGTTATATAAATGTAAATTGTATATAAATCCCACAAAAGGTGAGAGAAATTGGATTGGACCATGAAAAGCAAACAAATTCCAATTACAGTTGAAGATTCAGCTGATTCTATGGGCAGCTCTTGGGCTGAGTTACCCTTTAGAGTTTTTACAAAGTGAGGAAAGAGGGAGGAGGGTTGGTCCTTTGTGTCCTTGCCTATGTCAGTCATTGGCCAAAGCTGATCTCTGGGATGTGCCATCATCTTGGACAACTCAACACATGGCTCAGCTATCAACATTCAGCCGCTGACATGCTCATCAGCTTGAGGAAGGGATTAGCCTTGAAAAGGGAAGCTGGATGGGGAAAACACCCTCATCTGAGAATACCCATTTCTTAGTCTTGAGTTGCTACCAAATAACCTTCATCAACATTTGACTTCTCTTTGCCTTGGTGTCTGTCTGTAAAAAATAGATCCCATCTGGAAAAAGCAGATTCTATCTTTCTCTTAAAACACCAAGCTGAGATACATATTCAAGAACTTTTTCTCTTCTCCAAGTCTCTATGGAGCAAAATTAAATGCCCAGAGAATTAAATGATAAATATTATGATGAAACTGAATGGTAATATCAACAAAAATGTGTGTGCATGTGTATGTGTATGTGTGTGTACACATACGTATAAATTAATTCAGATTACAAGGTTAAATAGATATTCTGTAAACTCTACAATTCCTTTGGGGATAGTGGAGAATGCTCATAGAGAAGTTTTAGGAAAGTTGCTAAGGGCATTTATCTCTAACTGGCATAAAGGAAGACAGTTGAATGCAGTGAAGAAAGCAGAATAAGGATATTATTTTTAAAATTTGCACTGGGGCTATGGAAATATTTATATTCAAATATGAACGTGTGATTCACATTATTTTTGAAAGTCCTATCAATGGAGTTTTAAAAATCCTTTAAATATTGTGTTTTTTTAATAGTTGACAATACTTTATCTTTTTCATACAAATACAAAACTTAAATGTGAATAAATCAACTCTTTTAAAATAATTGCTCCTTTTGTAATTCTGAGAATATTTTCAGTTATTAATTTTAATTAAAGAAAGGGTTTAGAATTGTGCAGCTTTGTGTTTACACTATGTGATGATATATCAAAACATTAGGAAAGAGCATCCCTAGGTTTCTTTGGTGAATTGAATATCCTTCTCTCCACAGACATATTCCACCAATTCTAAAAGTTCCTTGATCATTTTACAAACCAACTAGTAGATTGGAAGGGAACAATAGCTGTTTGAACATAGGATAGTAAATTGATGGCTGCATTTCTCAGATTTGAATCACTGCCAAATAACCTTTTGTATACATTTGGTGTGCGTATCGGCAAAAAATAGATTCTATCTTTCTCTTAAAAAATCAAGCTAAGGTAGTTGAGAGGTTTGAGAATTTCCTTTAGCTCCTAGGAGAAAACATTATTAGAAATTACTTGTCGTCGACTTCTACATCAGTGATTATTAAACTAGGGCTCATGGGTCCAAGTGCCTTAGTAGAGTGTCAGGGGAACATCTAAACCCCCTGAATAATACATTTTGTGTGAATGGGAAAATTTGCATGGGGGGTAGGAATCAATAGTTTTACTAAATTCTTAATGTGATTTCTGCCCCTCAAATTTTAAGGCCACTGTCCTCTACACAATATTTTTGTCAAATATTCCAAACCAGATGCTTCTTGTCTGAAATGCTGTCTTTGGCAAGGAATCTGCAGAAGAATCAAAGGTCACACATAAGACAAATTTTACTCCTTGAGTTTGATGGAATACACTTGTTCTTAGCCAAGTCTCCTTCTCCCTGGAGTCCTGTTACCTTCCAAGGAAGAGCCTTCAAATGGAAACAAAAGTCTTTTTTCTGAGGTCATCTTTTATTCTTCACTTATGGTTCTGCCCTTGTACGAATGTAAAGGCATTTTGATTATATGTCTCCCCTGTTTGCACCCTTCTCTTAATTATTTCACTACTTAAATAAAGGTCCATGTTCACACCACAGCAGTACTTTCTTTCTCATTTCACATCTGGGCAGCATTTGAGTTTAGAGCAGCATTCATTTTCAAGAGGGCCCCAAACATATCTACTTATGGCAATTATCAAAGCATCATTTGAGACTCACCTCTCCCACCCCTCTGAACACTGCCCTGAATTTTTACTAGACTATGATGAGTCCCCAGTCTTATCAATGACCCCTGTCTACACCCAGCTGGCCTCTTTTTCAATGGAACGTCCAGCCATAATTAGACACAGCTGTGTGGTGCCTGTGTCTGCCCTGTAAGAAAAGCCTCATGGGAAGGGCAGTGTCTCCACACCACCTTGGTCCCTAAAGGGTGAAGTACACGTCTAACCCAGCAACCTTTAGGAACACAAGGGGTAAAGAAACTCCTGATATGAAGGAAAGGTTTGCTATAATATTTGTTTTTCTCTCCTAATTTATCACTCAGCCTTGGGCCAGACAGCAGTTTAAAGAATGCAGTTTGGTGGAGAACTTTATGAAGGCTAAGAGCACGCATTACGATCACAAAATGTTCAAGGCTCACAAAGCTTGCATAATTACACTGGCTGCCGAGGCCTTCCGGCACTTTTCAGCTATAATGGCAATCTGGCTAATTTCCCACTGGCTTAATCTATAACTTCAAAGACTCCTAAAGCAGTTACAATTATTCTGTTTGCTTTTCAGGTGACCTACACCATTGGTATTGAGCGGCCAAGTTCTCAGGTTGATTAATTAGAAGAGTTCAGCTTTAATTTAGGAATTTTTCTAAATATTTTTTCTTTCTAAAAATAATCTCTAGTTGATACAGTAGCGAAACACTTCTCAAGAGTCACTTTTGCAAGTTGGAGGACAGTTGAAGACCAACTGTTGTTTAATTTTATTTTAACTGCAACTTCTTCTTGAGATGCCAAATAATATATGTTCAGAATATAAAGCTTGGAAAATACACAAAGAACATGAAGAAGAAATATGAAGTCATCAACTATTCCACTGCCCAGCCATAACCACTATTAATATTTTCTTGTATTCAATAATTAATTCAGTAGATGCCAAGTAGGTGACTAGGCACTGTGATAGACTAGGTGTTGAGGATCATTTAGTGATTTTTTTTTAAGTACATTTTTGGCCGGGCACTGTGGCTCACGCCTGTAATCCCAGACTTTGGGAAGCCAGGGCAGGTGGATCACCTGAGGTCAGGAGTTCAAGACCAGCCTTGCCAACATGGTGAAACCCTGTCTCTACTAAAAATACATAAATTATCCAGGCATGGTGGCGCATGCCTGTATCCCAGCTACTCTGGAGGCTGAGGCAGGAGAATTGCTTGAACCTGGGAGGAAGGTGGAGGTTGCAGTGAGCTGAGATCGCGCCATTGCACCCCAGGCTGGGCAGCAGAGTGAGACTCAGTCTCAAAAAAAAAAAAAAAAAAAAAAAAAAAAAACCAAAGTATATTTTTGCATATACATACGTATAATATGTATCCATTTTCTTCATATTCTATTTCTTTTGTAAAAAGTCAAGTTAGACTCGTGGGTGTCTTTTTTATCCTGCCATTGTTTGTTTGTTTGTTTTTCTCTGCTTTATTCTGTGACCTTTCCCATGCAGTTGCACATTCTTTAAAAGCATTATTTGAATGACTGTGTAATATCTCATCCTATGGGTTATCATAATTTATTTAGACAATTCCTCATTCTTGGGCCTTTACATTATACATGAAATGAAAGGAAGTGAACCCTGGTTATCTTTCTCCTCTTGTATTTTAACCCTTTCCTCACTTTGAAACTTCTCATGTTTACCTACTATGAGATTTTGATTCTCAGTGTATTTTCCATGTTTTCTGCCTAGCCTTTCCTTTTTCATAAAAAATAGAAACAAATTTTTGACTCCCCTTAAGGCATTAGGGGGAAAAGTAGAAAAACACTGAAGAGCTTTCCTTCGAATGCCAAGTGGAAGATGATAATTTGATTTTGTGTTTTTATTTCCTCTTGCTTAATATAACTCCTACAAACTATAATAGATTTTTCAAAATAAAGTATGTAGTGTTAAGTACATCATAGCTATTTATTAAATGGTTAATAGTGGTAATAAAGATAAATTATACCAAGTCCCTAACATAAAACACAAATATTAATTAATGTGTGAGTTTAGTAGTACATATCCATACTGACATAAATAAATGATAGAGTAAATAAAGGATTAATAAATAAAGGAAAAGGAGCAAATCTTTTTACAGAAGAACTGCAAATAATACATGTGAAATGGAAGAGAAAAATAGAGAATCATCATTAAAGCAGCATGTAATAATTCTTCCAGGCAATTGATATATGATAAAAATCAGTGGGCAAAGGTTAAAGAGTAACAGGATATTTGCCTAGCCTCAATGCATTTTATCCAAAATATTTATTACTTAATCTAGTGGCTTTAACATTTGACTAGGGATTCTTTTACGCTCCTACTGGATTTAAAAACTGAAATCCAAGGAATAGATTATGGAAAGAGAAATTTAGTGACTACTTAGGATACCATCAGACAGCACATTATCCAAGTGATCAAAGTCAACAACATCAATAATAAGTCATATTGTTGTCATCTTCCAGCTGATATGCGATGAGAGAGGCAACTTACTCTCAGCGAAATGGTGTCCCTCAAAATGTATAATCCTTGTCCAATCATGAAAACACATCAGACAAACCAAAACTAAGAGACATTGTACAAAACAACTGACCAAGCCTCTTCAAAAGTATCAAGGTCATGAAAGACCAAACAAACAAACAAACAAAAAAGAGCACGAAATTCTCAGTTTGGTGGAGGTTGAGGAAATATGTTGTGACAAAGTGTTATGCTAGATTGCATCATGGACAAGAAAAAAGACATTAGTGCAAAATCTGGTGAATTCTGAAATAAATAAATTCTGAAATAAATTCTGTAGTTTAGTTAATAAACATCCTATCATTGTTGATTGCTTAGGTTTCATGAATATGTCATGATTATGTAAAGTGATAATATTAGCCATAGCTGGGTGAAGACGTAAATGAACTCTGTATAACTGTTGTGATTCTTCCTGTCAATCTAAAATTATTTCAAAATATAAATGTTTTCAATCGTATTCTCATTGTTTGTTAAAATTTGTTCATAAAGCTGTCAAGTGTGTTTAAATACTGTAGAGAGCTTGTTAAAAATTCATTGAGGTTGAGCATATGTAAGAGATTATAATTATCAACATATTGTCCTGCCATCTGATTGAACTAAGCTGGAGCATGGTGGCTCCTAATCTGTTCCCTTATGATTTAGGGATTGTTTTCTGCCTTTCTTACTTTTGGTTTGTTTTTGTAGGCTAGGGAAATACAACCATTGAGTCCTCTCAAGTAATTCATTCTAATAAGCTCTTTGATCCTGTCATATTAAAACCTACAAGCAAAGTTGATGCTTAGTGCTATGTCCCAGAGGACTTACTTCAAACGACTCAGAGCAACAAAGGAACAAATTATTTTACTTTTTTCCCTTTTTGGTATAGTCAGGCTGTTAGTACTATTTCTTGCAAATTTCAGCAAGTAGTTTTTTGAGAGTGGAACTCCAAAAGTCAGAGGATAAGAAATGAGAATTACTCATTGCTACTGTTCAATAACTTGATACAGTTTCTTATAAGAATGAGTGATTTCTATATTTCCTAATTTTGCAAACGATGAAGATTTTATCAACATGTTAACAGTAAAGAGAAGTAAATAGAAGGTGTTACATAAAACTAATTAGCATTTTTGAGATTATGTCAAGCATCAAAATTGACTTTCTCATTCTCAGATCCTTCTCTGTGAAATGGATATGTAATTTTGAGTGTGGCTTACTTAAGCTTTAATTACAATGAGAAATAATTAAGAAGAGGACATTTTCAATCTTAAATTGGGAAGAATACACATAAATCTCTAGCATCTTTCTACTAATTTTGATATTTGCCCAAAAGGAAAAATTTATTTGCTTTTAACTATAAGGAAGTATTACTGAAAAGTGTTCAGAACCTTGTCAAGGCTCCTTTTACCCATTTGTTTATTTATAAGTATTATTTTTATGAAATGTTAATTTTATTATGATTATTATTATTATTTTTGAGACAGAGTTTCGCTCTTATTGCCCAGGCTGCAGTGCAGTGGCGCCACCTCGGCTCACTGCAACCTCCGCCTTACTTGTTCAAGCCATTCTCCTGCCTCAGCTTCCCGAGTAGCTGGGATTACAGGCCCCTGCCACCACGCCTGGCTAATTTTTGTATTTTTAGTAGAGACGGGGTTTCACCATGTCGGCCAGGATGGTCTCGATCTCTTGACCTCGTGATCCTCCAGCCTCGGCCTCCCAGCATGCTGGAATTACAGGCATGAGCCACTGCGCCCAGCCGAAATGTTAATTTTAAAACAGAACAAATGTTATCATTTTGGTTTTGCCACGTACTATATATAAGTTCCTGGAGGAATTTACATAACCACCTCATGCCTCAGGTTTCTTACCCCTGAAATATAAATTATGCAATTTTCAGTCACAGAGGATTATTGGAATAAAACATGTAAATGGAAAGTAGTTGCTTAATTAATATCAGTATACATACTCCCTAAGGACTAATTATTTTCTATATATTCCTTTCAAGTTAAAAGGTGGAAAACACTAATTTATAATCCTATAAAAATAACATTTAATACAAATAAAGTAATAGAGAAAAACTATATTGTTTTAAATAGTGTTATCAGCAAATGTATGTACATACTCTAGTGTGAGATTCGCTTCAGACTCTCAGTCTGAAAGTTTACATGGCTACATTTCAACTTTATATTTAACAACAGAGAAGTTCCTCACCATGGCTGGGCAGGGTTACTCTCATTTCAAGCCTTCCTAAGGTATGCTTGCATGTTGAAGATTGCAGGCCCTAAATGGGCAAGACCACCCACTCTGAAGCCAGCCAAAAATGAAACCACATTGTTGCTTCACCTCTTCTTTGAGAAAGTTACTAAGCCTCTGGTATGGTAGTTCTTGTTTGCAAAACAAGCCCTTAGGGTACTGCTGTGATGTTTAATGAAATTAAATTATGTGAAATAACTAGTGTAATCTATGTATCATTGTAAACACTTAACAACAGTTAGTTCTCCTGCACTCATTCATTTATGAAACACATGTTCAGTTAAAGTATTGTAGTATCCATATGACCCATTCGATGAAATTCTGGGTCAACCCCCACATATAATAGAACAAGTCTCTGTGTCCTTGAGCTATACTGAGATAGGCTTCTTAAAGTAGGTGCTTATTAAATATTTTAGAAAATAAAGGCAGGGAAGATGTACAATAATAAAGGCATTAAATAGTGTCAATATATGAAATAAAAGCAGAAATAATTTATACTAGTCCATTCTCACATTGCTATAAAGAACTACCTGAGGCTTGGTAATTTATGGATAAAAGAGGTTTAATTGACTCACAGTTCTGCAAGTTGTAAAGGAGGCATGGCTGGAAAAGACTCAGGAAACTTACAATCATGGAGGAAGGCAAAGAAAAGCACAATCTTCACACGGGTAGCTAGAGCAGGAGGAAGAGAGAGGGCAAAGGGGGAAGCACACACACTTTCAAACACCCAGATCTCCTGCTAACAAGAACAGCCAGGAGGAAGGAAGTCTGCCCCGATGATTCAATCACCTCCCACCAGGCCCCTCCTTCAAAACTGGAAATAATTTGACATGAGATTTGGGTGGAGACTCAGAGGCAACCATTATCAGTATTGCTTAGCAAGCGAGGAAGAGCTATAGTTCTAAGGCATATTATCTGCGAACAAAGAAACTGATGATTTTATACAGAGTTTGGGGAAGTACAGAGTTCAAGGATCTGCAGGCTTTTAGAAGCAGTAGTGTTGAGAGACTGGTTGACCCTTCAGACACTCACAAGCATGGCCACTGGAGCCAGGGGGTTGCTGATGGGCTGTCTGATTAAGGAAGACAAGTTGTTACTGAAAGACTGAGAAGGTTTAAAAGCAGTTCTGATGAAGACTTGGATTCATGACCAAAGAAATGGTAATCTATCTTCTTTCTTGAACTTGGAGGATAGAAATTGTTTATTCTTAATAATAGAGTTCTTCAAGATTTGCAAATACTTTAAATCCGTCTGTTAACTGAACATCTCCTGCTACTTGTTCATATGTACATCATGCCATTTAGCCACATCGACTGAGACTTTTCCTAAAATCCTGCCCTTATGTATATGCACATTCCAGGTACCCATTCCTTATCATCCTTTCTCCATTTGGTAAATTGCCAATCATTCTTTACAGCTCAGTTCAAATGTCATGACATTTGTGAAGCTTCCTCCAGCCACACTACTTGCTAATTGAAGTATTCTCTGATCATCCCTCCACCCACCCCCCAGCCTAGACAACGATTAAACCAACCTTCCTTGAGTTCACATAGAACCTTGAAACAACTGTAGTCAATCATTTCTCATTGCATGTTGTCGTTATGTTATCATGTGTGTATTTGTCTTCCTCTCTGCATACTAAGTACCTCGAAGGCAGGCTCTGTTTTGCACATTAAAAAAAATCCATTGCCTGGTTTCCTGTCTATACGTAGGTACTCAATAAATGTCTGCATGGATAATAAATGTATCATTTCACTTCTGGCCAGTAATTCAGTGATTTATTTTCATCTTTATTTCATTACTATTTAGTGAGGGAAGGATGACATTAAATAATTTTCTCAAGTTTACACTTTCAGAAGTAGCAAAGCTCGCAAATCCAAATTGCAAGTGTCATTATCTTTCTTCTGTTTCCCCAATATAAAGTGAAATCATGGAATAATATAGAGCAGCTTCTCTCAATAGAAGACTCAAGACAACCACTAAGAATCTTTCCCATAAGCAGTGAGGAAAATGCAGCAGTACAAGCAGTATATTCTGTAAGTGTCAATGGCCATAAGAAAGCCTCAACACCATAGTCAGAAGGAGATATTTCCAGACAGAAGGAGGTTTCCAACATGCATAAACTATAGCAAGTTGCATAGTTGACAGCATTTCTCCTCCATGAGACTACTGCTCTCCTAAGGCAAGGTATTACAAACTGGGAGACTTCAACAACAGAAATTTGTTACTATTATGAATGCATTATTAATATAGTTCCACAACCCTGGTGACTGCCAGAAATCTGAAATTAGGGTATTGAGGAGTTTAAGTCCCTTTGAGGGCTGTGAGGGTGAATCTGTTCCATGCCTTTTACTTAGCTTTTGGTGGTTTCTGACTTCTTTAAGGTTCCTTGACTATGGCAGCCTAACTCCAGTCTTCACGTGGTGTTCTTCCTGTGTCTCTATCTGTGTGTCCTAATGTCCCCTTTGTATGAAGTCACCAGTCACATTGGGTTAGGAGCCCAAATGACTCCAGTAGGGACTCATCCTAACTTAACCAATTCCATCTATTATAATACAACAATTCTATTTCCAAATAAGGTGACATTCTGCAGTACTGGAGATTAGAACTTCCATGTATGAATTTGGGGAAGACATAATTCAACTAAACAGAAGCCAGAGTTCTTCAAGGAAGACCAGAGAGTCTCCAAAAGAGAGATTTTGCAAAGAAGCAGAAGAATATAGAATATGTGAGAAGGCAGGCAATGATAGTGGAAGGGTTTGTGTCAGTCACCTTTGCTGTGAAGGTAGTCTCTTGACCTGAGAGGAAACTAGAGTGGGGTGGATACCAGGAGATCTCAAGTCATTTCTGTAACTGCTTTGAGTCTCTATGCAAGCACCTGAGGCAGTCATCAGGACTGTGGAAACTACATTAATAGCACATTAATTATAATAACAAACATTACATACAGCTTGCCAAGCATTGTTTTAAACACACTGCTTATTTCAATGTTTAGAACTCGTAATACAACTTTATGACGTAGCTACTGTGTTTGATCTGTATTGCAGGTGATTAAACTGGCTCACCAGCAGATTAAATAGTTTGCCCTGGATCACACAGTTTGTAAAACCCAGATCATAATTTGCATTCAGGTAACTGGGATTCAGTATATGTGCCATATTGCCTAATACTTAGGCATTAATCATTTACTTCCTTTTCCTTTCTTCCCTTTTCTTCCTGTCTCTTCCTTTGATTTTAATCATTTTCCCTCCCTCCCTCCTTTCCTTCCTTCCTTCCTTTCTTCCTTTCCTGTCTTCCTTCCTTCTTTCCTTCCTTCCTTTACTATCTTCCTTCCTTCCTTCCTTCCTTTCCTGTCTTCCTGCCTTTCTTCTGCCTGCCTGTTGGCCTTTCTATAAATCTGCAAGGAGTGAAACCAAAAATTACAAACAAATATTGAACGTTTTTCCTTTATATTCCCTTTATCACCGAAAAACTTCTTTTTTTTTTTTTTTTTTTTTTTTTGGTTAATACAAATCCAAGTTAACTATTCAATAAATGTAAAGTGGGTTATCAGTGTATTTCCAAGAATGGAGGTAGGGCATGTTTGATTTCATATACTGGCCTGTTCTGACTCCATCAAGTGCCTTGACCTGTCAAACTCTACACTTAACCCCTAGGCGTAAGTGGAAAACTAAATTTATACTTTCTACTTCAATATCCAAATCCAGGGTCCTTCCTGCCACATGATTGTCAGAGCAAAAGCATCAGGAAATTCTAAATCTAGTTTGTCTCCATAGCTTATATGCAGCTGTCATTATAAATAAAGGCTAGTGTCACTCTCATCAAACTTGAAATTTAACACGTGCTTTTGCCACTCAATGAGGGATTTCCTCTAACACACTTACTACGTAAATCTACTGTTCTCCAGTGGTTTTACTTTGGCATTATGCTACTATAAAAGCACATTTGGGGACAAAGTATTAACAATATAAAAGAGTAATAATGAGCCTTAAAAATAAGGCTGAAAATTCCACAAAAATAGGATCTTCTTTTATGACATTTGCCATTTTGATCTCCCAAACCAGAATTATTACTCAAAAATCAGACATCTAGATGAGATGAAAAATATCTGGAATGGAAAAATCAGATAAAGTTAACAGTTTCAGGCCTAAAATTTATTTCAAAGCCTTTGTTAATAAAGATGAAGTTTTTTTTAAAGACAACATTTATGTAATATATTCCTTTTTACATTTTGTGATATACTCATAAGACTTTCCAATTAATCTGCAATTTAAAATGGCACGCAGACATATTTTAGTAGCAGAAAATTCCTCCTATCTGGGATAAATAAGAAAGACATAAATAGATTTGTTTATTTCATACTTTATGCATCACGGTCATCAAATATGTGCATTAAAAACTTTTAATGTCTTCTCACCCTTGAATTTTTACATTATTCAGCCAATATTAAGTGCTAATTTGAACTACTATATATATATAGATCTATCTATTTATCTAGTGCATATATAAACATAAATATATGTTTATATATATATATGTTTCCTCCTTTATCTTTGTCTAAGGGCAGATGAGGAAACATATAATAAAAGGGTTATAATGGCATTGATATTGCAGTATTTAGCAAATGAACATTGCATCATAGTTCCAGGAGATGTTTTAGAAGACTATCTATCTATCTTCAATGTTTTGAGTCAAAATTTAATTTCATATCTAAAAAAATTGAGTTCTTTTATTGGAATCTAAAATCACAGGCACTAGCATTGAGCTAGAGTCTTCATAATCCATGAATATTCAAGGCTGCAAAAAAGCATAGATTAGTCACATTCTTGATGGTAAGCCACAGAAACTGAATACTGATTTCTCAGACAACCAGGGAATGTATTAGAATATCAGGTAATCATTGAATTGATAGGACAATGGAAGGGTAAACTTGGTAAAATGACCAAAGGCAAGATTTTGTACTAGAAGTTAGGTAAAAAGAACAATGGCCAAGGTCACGTTTTAAGAAGATTCTGGTCCTTCTTTTGCTCATTCAGGATTCACTATCCTTAGAGAAAACGCATGATTGCCTAAGCCCAAGTGAAAAAAAGAATAAATTGACCTACAGAGTTTTTGTAGCGGGTATAGGTACTTCCCCACCTAAAATAGTCCCAGTAATAAATTACTCTTCAAGAAACAACAAAACAAATCAAGAAAGTGTGAATAAGAAAAGAAGGACAATTCAAAAGTGACTAATATCCAGTATGATATAATGCGTGTGTGTGTGCATGTGTGTGTGTGCACGCGCGCGTGTGTGTGTGATGGTCTTCTCTGCTAATAAAAATAATATCAGCCTGCTCATATAAAAAGTATAACTATATAAATGCTTTAATATCAAATCTCTAAAGACTCAAAGGCATCAAAATGCCACATAAAGTGTGTATTTAGACTCAAGAGATGAAAATTGGACTATACCACCTCTAACCTATTATACAGAGCATGTGATTTTGCTTCTTGATCTTTAGTTCCTTTTGTTGGAAAATGAGATTTCTATAAAACTGACAACATAAAATGTTGTGAGATGAGAATATTTTATATAAAAGTCATTTCCAAAATACAGAACACCACACAGAAAGTTAGTTTCTCATTATTCAGATTCCTTTGGGTCTAACGAGGGAGCCTGATTTTTCTTTTTTTTTTTTTTCTTTTAAGAATAGATCTTCTGTGCTTGCTCGTTTCACACCAGAAAAACTCCTGAACAGGGCTCTAAAGAGTATGAAACATTTTCCTTTGGCTAAGAGAGAAGTGTCAGTAGAACTGAAGAAGCAGTCATAAAATTATTTTTTTAAGTGGAAACAATTATCTTAACTAGTGAAGAAAGTCAGCTTCATGATTTTAGCCCTAAGCAAATGTATGGCTCAGTCATTTTTATTTACGCATTTAAAAAGCCTCCTCGTTTTGTCCTTTATGTGACTTTTTTTCAATTAGCTTGGATATATTTTATACCGCCCTGCGAGGAATTTTATAAATTGTGTATTATTTTTCTTTTTCAAAGAAACGGGTTTATAAGTCCCAGATTTTCCCCCTCCATGTGGCCATTATTAGCCTTCCCTGGGGGCTTTTTTACCCCCTGCCCTCCAATGTGAGGCTTAATGGGGATGGTTCTTGCAGTCATAATTGAAAATTAATGATGAGAAGCAGCCCCAAACCACACCATTCCCTTTCTCTCTCCTCAGTCCAAAAAGTGTACAATGCAGATTTTATTTCAGGGACTGGAGAGGTGATTAATCGTCATGGGGTCTCGACACTGGCTTCAGATAAGTGGCGCAGTCTGGCAGTAACACAAATATGTGGACACCATTCCCATTAATCTCTGTACACCACATGGAAAGGCAAAAGTCTCTGTGAGGCCTCCATAAAGGGAGTTATTATTAGGAGGCCAAATTTTCTAAAAAGAAAGGCTAATTTGTAGCCTCTGTGAACCTATCCAAGAGCAAAGGAATTCCTACACTCTACTTATTATAAGGGGACTTTTCTCCAAATAAGAAGACGTAAATGGAATGTGAGGTTGAAAATAAGAAAACAGAAGTATGAGGGAACTGACAATGAAATGCACAGAATCATTACTACCAGTCTGTGAGATCTATGAGACTGGCCGGGAACCGTGTTTTTGTCATTGCTACAGCTGAAGCACACAAATGGCCCTTAATGTATGCTGAGTGAATGGAGAAATGGAACATTTGTATTTTATTAGGATGCAATACTCATATTTAATCGTTTATAACTGCAAATGAGATAAATGAAATAATTTATCATTGATATTATGATCTTTGTACTACGAAATTGTGTAATAAGACACAATTTCTGCTATCTATAATATCATGATCATGATAATAATATTAAATAATGCCCTGTTCATCCACCTGGAAACTCAATTCATTGTCTTTCAGGTTGGCTCATAATTCCCTTTATAATAAAGTCTGTTACCTCTTATTCAGTGTTGTTACTGCGTAGAGTTATTCTTCATTTATTTACAGATGTTGCAATTATATTTTTAGATACTTTGATTACTCTGAGAGCTTCTTGAGACAAAAATCATGACAAGATTTTTTGTTTTTAACCATCAGTGGCATCATATCTATCAGGTGCTCAATAAATGCTTGTGGAATGTTTGCTTCTTCCTCTGACTTAGTTCTGTCTGTAAGAGAAAGTTTCTCCAAATTGTTAAGTATATAGTCTTTGTGTGATCTTTTCTGGATGAGACATTTCTATTCTCTTCATGGGAGATAGATGCTTGTCTTGGGGACTATATAAATGTTGGCGTTTCCTTTTATCCTTGTGTAAACATGACACCCTCTCTCACAGTAGTGCATATCGGCTTCGTTGAGTTCGAGATGGCATAAAATTATTCTTGTTTAACTCTGATTGTTCAAAGAGGATAATTAGACACACAGTCTTATAGTTTCATAGGCAAACATTATTTAATCTGTTTTTTAAACTATCTTTTTTATTTCTAAATACTTTTCATATTTATTTATACTATGAAAAGAGGTCATTTTACTAACTACTTTATTCAGTAATCTAAACCTTCTGTCTTACTTAAGTAAACTTTGAAAATTAACAGCAAGTGGTATTATTCTATTTCATAAAATTTGTTCTTGGAAATATTTCTAATGAAATATATTCCAATGAATGTAGAAGAGTCATAAAACATATATTTTAAAAATATTAATAAAATAAAAGCCATCTAAGCATCAACCAGGTTAAGCTTGTGAGCTATGTTCTTGGTTCTGAACCCTTCTCTCCCAGTAAGGGTAATCATTGCCTTGACTTTTGTGATAATCATTACTTTGATTTACTTTATAATGTTATCACCTCTGTATATACCCACATACTATGTATTATTTTAAATAGCTAGGTTTGGGGCCTCATATAAATATAATCAGTTGTGTGCATTCTCATGTTACTCATTTCTTTTCCTCATCAATATAAATTCAATCTATGTTGGCAGTAGTAGCTTAATTCAGTCATTTTAATTGTTATTTATAATTGTATTACTAGACTATATTTTATTTATCTATTTTATTTTATTTCACATTTAAGATGTTCATTTTGGGCTATTTCAAGCAATGCTCTTCTAAAAATCCTTTTAAATGTCTGCTGACATATATACAGGGTTTTTTTGTTTTTTTTTTTAAGGGCATATATGGAGGGATGAAAAGCATACATTTAGCTTTCTTAGGTCATGTTAAAATGTTTTTCCAAAGTAGTTTTTCTAATTAACTTTCCTCCATTACTCTATGAGTGTTCCCATTATTTAAGTTCTTCACCAACACTTTATTTTCGTATTTGCTTATTATCTTTTTAGAACCTATGGAGTCTGTAGTAAAATTCCTATTTTCCTTGTTAATACTGGAGCTGGAAAGTGATTTTTTTCTCTTTTTTATTTGAAAGTGTATTTTACAATTGGTATTCTTCTTCTTCTCAAAGGTCTGCAGGAATTTATTTACCACTGATGTCATCTGGGTCTTTATTTTGTTACTGTTTTTGTTTGTGGTGATGTTTTTGCTTTTCAAGTCAATATTGCTAATTGTTTCTTAAATTAAACATTTCATATTATACACGTTGTCTGATTTTAATATAATGTTTACAATATTATATTATCTTTTTAATGATTATATGATCAGGAGTGATGGTAATTTTTAATTTCAGATCTTGATATTTTCTGTGCATTCCTGTTTCCTGATGAGACTAACTTTACTGATCTGTTCAAAGAACCAGATTTTGTTTTCACTGATTTTGTTGTTTTGCTGTTTTTCAAGCCATTGACATTTAACTCATATTTTTATTACTTCCTTCTGTCTATATAATTGGTTTTAATTTTTCTCTGTTTTTGTACTAGCTTCCTCATGTGGGAACATAGATCATTAATTGTACACATTTTTCACATTAAATATGAGCACTTAAAAGTACGTAGTTTCTTTTTTTCTATCTTTTTTTTTTTGAGAAAATATCTCACTCTGTTGGCCAGGATGGAGTGCACTGGCACAATCTCAGCTCATTGCAATCTCGACCTCCTGGGTTTAAGTAATTTTCCTGCTTCAGCCTCCTGAGTAGCTGGGATTACAGGCACACACCACCATGCCTGGCTAATTTTTGTATTTTTGGTAGAGACAGGGTTTCACAATGTTGGCCAGGCTGGTCTCGAACTCCTGACCTCAGGTGATCCACCTGCCTTGGCCTCCCAAAGTACTGGGATTACAGGCCTCAGCCACCACACCCAGCCTGTATACATTTTCATCTGTGCTTTGCTTTAGCTGTTTCCCATAAAGTTTGATAAGTTTTATTTTCATTATCATTTAGTTTAAAGCAGTTTCTAATATTGCTAATGTTTCTGTTTCACTCACGGGTCTTTAAGCATGTGTTGCTCTATTTTGAAATAATTTTAACTTTTCTCATTATAAATTTAATTATTTTATCTTTTTCTGTCCTTTTTTATTTGTGGTAATAAGTTAGCCGTCTTTTTTTTGTGGTTTTCCTCAATGTAAATCTACCTTTTTTGCTGACCATTTTTAATATATATTTTTTACTTTCTGTTTTAAACAGCTTTACTAGTGCCATGGTTTAATGTCCCCTCCAAAACTCATGTTGAAATTTAATTGCTAATATAATGGTATTGGGAGGTAGAACCCCTAAGAAGTGATTAACTAATGAAGGGTCCATCTGCACAAATGGTTTAATACCATTATCTCGAAAATGGCTTAGTTATCCTGGGAGTGGGCTTCTGATAAAAAGACAAGTTTGGCCCCATTCTCTCTGTCTCAGGTGCTAGCTTGCCCTTCCACTATATTATGACTTAATAAGAAGCCTCTTGCCAGATGTTGGTGCCATAATCTTGGACTTCCCAGTCTACAGAACGTGAGCCAGATAAATTTCTTTTTATTACAAATTACCCAGTCTATAGTATTTTGTGACAGCAGCAGAAAATGAATCAAGACAACAATGATGTTCCTGTACGTGGTTTTCTTAGACTTATTTGGCTCATACTTTTGCTGCTTTACCTTGGCATTTTATTGAATAATATATCTAAAAGATCTATGGAAGTCTATGGAGACACTCCTCTTTCTTTGTTATAGCTGCATCATAATCAACCGTATGTAACATTAGACCTTAGTTAAAAGTTTCCTTATTGATAGACATATGGGTAATTTTGAGTCCTAGCCTATTAAATCTACTAATTTATTGAATAAACATTATATAGATTTTTGCATTTTTTTCTAATTTATCCCTGGAAAAATTCCTAGAACTGATCAGAAGGTAAATGCACTTTTGTCTGATATGGCTACATTTCTTCCAGGATAGATTTTGCTATTTTCTGTTCCTATCATCAGTGTATGAGTGTCTATTTTTCCACAGCCTCACCAACAAATATGTCACCAAATTTTGATTTGTTTCACCTTGGAGATAGGAAATTCTATCTCAGTGTCACTACTCTTATAAATCAAGTGATTGAATATGTATGCATTTGTATCCATATATTTTTCCTATCTTAATAATGAAATGAAAACATGCTGTCTTATGTTTTTTTATTTATCAAGATTTTCTTGTTATTTCTGGTCCTTTGACTCTCATATACATTTTGAATCTTTTACAATATTTACACATACACACACACAGAACTTGGATTCTAATTGAGATTTACAAGATCAATTTGAGGATATTTTACATATTTACAAAATTGACTTTAATTTTTTATCATGATGTGTATCTTTTCTTTTTGAGATTTTAATTTTCCTTTTCCTTGGAGTTTTTAGCTTAGAGAACTTGCACATATTTTTAATGTATATTTATATTACCTTGAACCTAGGGACTTTGTAAACTTATTAATTCTAATATGTTGGGTATATTATTTTACATTTTCTGCATATGCAAATGTGTCATATGCAAATAGTTGCTGTCTAGTTTGTTCCTTTCCATTGATAACATTTTTTACTCTTGTTTACTGCACTGAATATAAATTGTTGTAAACTTTACTCTTGATTCATTTATAAATTACAAAAAATATTATATAATTAATATTTTACTATTGATTAAATTTGTTATATCAATTAAAATATTGGTATTAATACTAGTATCACATAAGAATAATAACTTTCATGTTTTCTCTAATAGGAAAGAGCTTTTTATTTCCAGTTTGTTGCTAAGATTCATTTCAGCATGTGTTGAATTTTATTTTCAACATCTTTTTAGATTATCAACTTTGAATTTATTTAATTTTTCTATTAATCCTTAACTTACACTGTTATTTTAAATGTTAAACCAACCCCTAATTACAGAAATAAGCCCAATTCAGCTGTGATTATAATTTTTGTAATGTAATACTGCATTAAATTTGTTATTTGTTGAGCATATATTTTTCTGAGAAAGCTTGACCGGTAACTTTGTTTTCTTTTCTTTGTCACATTTTTGTACCAAATGTATGTTCACCTCAAAAAATGAGTTCAAATGTACCCCATCTTTTCAAAATATCTTAAAAATTTTTCTAAGATAATTTTTATTCCTAACAATTTTAGAAAAATTCATGGTAAAATATTGTAGTTCTAGATATTTCTTTGTTGAAATATTTATATTTACAAATTTATTTTTGAAATAGATATAGGTTTTTTTTTTAGGTTTTGTGTGTCAACTGCCATACTTTTTTTCTTATGAATAGGTCTATTTCATCTAAATTAAATTTTATTATCAGAGAGATTCTCATAATACGCTCCCATAATTAATGCCTTTAAAGTCTACAGTAATGTTTCTTATTTTCACAACTATGTATCTACCTTTTGAAATTTGAAATTTTTGTTTTCTCTCTTTGATTCTTAATTATCTTTACTTGGAGTCCACATTTTTATTAGTCATTTTCAAAGATCTTTATTTTATTTTTTTTTGTTTTACAGAATCTATTGTAATTTGTTTTTAATTACTTTATCTTCCTGTGTTTTTTCCTTCTATTGGATTTGAGATTTTTTTTAATAGTCTAGCTTCTTGAGTTAGAAGCTCAAATCAGTGGTTTCTTTCCAGCTTTTCTCTTTTTTTTTCCTTATATATTTACTTAAGGCTTATTGTTTTCCATTAAGCATGACATTAGCATCATCCCACAAATTTGATATATCATTTTAAAATCACAGTTTAGGTCAAAACACTTCTTAATTTCCTTTGTGGTTATTTTCCTGTGGTTATTTTAAATTGCAGACTTATGTGAAAAATAGCAAATATTAGCTTATTTTTTATTTATTCTTTTTAGATATTGCTTTCTAACTTAATTCCACTCTGATCATTGAATACATTTTAAATTATTTTAGTCCTTTACAACTTGTTTGGACTTGCTTTGTGTCCTAGCATACTGTCTATATTGATAAACAGTTCATGTAAATTTCAAAAGAATGTGTATTCTGTAATTTCTTGGTCTAGTATATTATGTTGATAAGTTAATTGTTATTCAAGTGATCAATATTCATAAGGATTTACTTTGTTTGCTTAGTCTATCGAGTATTTGAAGGGCTCGCTGGTCTTCCATTTCACTGTGACTGTGAATTCTGTAGCTTTGTCTTTTAGCTTTATCAATTGTTCCTTTACATACGTGATGCTATGTAATTAGAGATACACACATTTAGAATTTTTATATCTTTCTGGAAAAATGATCTTTATTTTATTATGAGACAGATATCTTTCTTACTTTGTAGTATTGGCCCTTGCCTTAAGTCTATTTTGTTTGACAGTGATATATGTGTACCAGTTCTTAAGGGTTACTGTTTGTGTGTTAATGCTTTTTTATTATCCTCTAATTTCTTATGAGAAGCACTGAAAGGGGTATCCTTTGTAGGTAATATTTTTTCTTTGATGATTTTTATTTTACTTTGACAGTTTTAATTTTAATTGTATTATTGAATTTACTAATATGTAATATAATGTTTACTGTATTTGTCTTTTATATATCTACCTTATAAAATGTATTTTAAATTTTCTACCTGTTCTACTTTTTACTTTTATTATCACCTTTGCGCTCTTTTGCTGTTGAATGTTTATGCTGTCACAGCCTTCAACCTTGATTTCACACATTCTATTTTTTATGTGTAGAACTTGCTGGGATTTTATTTGAGTGTTATGTGATCCTATTTCCTGTGACACTGTTACTCTACACTTTAATACTATTATATTCCCTGTATTCATTATCTTTTTTTGTCATTTCTTCCCGATTTTCCATGTTTCTTCCCGAGATCATTTTCCTTTACTGGAAGAACTCACTTCAGTATTACTTTTGTATGGACACATCTTTTCTCTCCAGGTGCTTTTTATCTCTTAATAATTGCTTTATATAAATTTTATTTTGATGTTCCTATGCACACATCCATAGGTTTTATTTTTACTTGTTCCACCTCTTCATACCGGCCCAATGTCACACATTAGTTTTGGAAGAGTCTCAGCCATTATCTCTTCTAATATTACTTGTGCCTCATTCTCTTTCTGTTCTTCTGGGACACCAGGTAAACAAGACTTTTCAGATGTGTTTCTCATGCTCTTTTCTGTTGCTGAATTCTTTTATAATGTCCATGAATCCACTTGCATGTTTTCTATACCCCTGTCATTCCTTTAACCAATTTTCTTTCCTATTGTGTCCTGTTTTCTGTTAAACTCACCTATTTAGTTGTAAATTGCTATTATGATATTTTTAATCCTAGATCTCCTATATCATTTTTCAAGGATTCCCTTTCTCCAGTGAATTATCTTTTTCTCTCTTTCCTCACACATATTAACCACAGTTAATTCAAAGTCAGTGCCTGATATCCATAATTACTCAAATACCTGTGGATCCGTTTCTGTTGTTTGCTTTTCAACCTGATCATTTGTGTGTGTGCATGTGTATGTGTATGTGTGTACAACTGTTGCAGAACACTAGATAGAAAAAATATAGAGTATCTAGATACTATTAATTCTCTCTAAACTTTACCATATCCTCTACCAGGCATATAGAGTGGCAGCAGGTGACCTAAATTCAGTGACAGCCTTAGCTGACTCTAGCCCAGTCTTGTGGTTTTCACCAGACTTCCTCTACTTCCGGTTCTCATTCTCTTAGAGTGTAGCTCTCTGGAGTTCCCAGCTTAAAGCCTGAGTCTTATATTCTGATTTTGTTATTTGTTTGTATGTTTCTCATTGACACCATGACACAACCATGTCTTTTCTTGATCATAATGGGAAGGCCTGTAGTGTTTTCCTTTCAAGTAAAGTGGCTGTTTATTGATTTTTTTTAATTTTATTTTTTAATTAATTATTTATTTATTTTTTCTTTTTTTCTGTGTGATTATTTCTTTTTATTTATTTATTTATTTTTATTATTGTACTTTAAGTTTTTGGGTACCTGTGCACAATGAGCAGGTTTGTTACATATGTATCCATGTACCATGTTGGTGTGCTGCACCCATTAACTTGTCATTTAGCATTAGGTGTATCTCCTAATGCTGTCCCACACCCCTCCGCCCATCCCACAACAGTCCCCGGAGTGTGATGTTCCCCTTCCTGTGTCCATGTGTTCTCATTGTTCAGTTCCCACCTATGAGTGAGAACATGCGGTGTTTGGTTTTTTGTCCTTGCGATAGTTTACTGAGCATGATGATTTCCAGTTTCATCCATGTCCCTACAAAGGAGATGAACTCATCATTTTTTATGTCTGCATAGTATTCCATGGTGTATATGTGCCACATTTTCTTAATCCAGTCTATCATTGTTGGACATTTGGGTTGGTTCCAAGTCTTTGCTATTGTGAATAGTGCCGCAATAAACATACGTGTGCATGTGTCTTTATAGCAGCATGATTTATAGTCCTTTGGGTATATACCCAGTAATGGGATGGCTGGGTCAAATGGTATTTCTAGTTCTAGATCCCTGAGGAATCGCCACACTGACTTCCACAATGGTTGAACTAGTTTACAATCCCACCAACAGTGTAAAAGTGTTCCTATTTCTCCATATCCTCTCCAGCACCTGTTGTTTCCTGAATTTTTAATGATTGCCTTTCTAACTGGTGTGAGATGGTATCTCATGGAGGTTTTGATTTGCATTTCTCTGATGGCCAGTGATGATGAGCATTTTTTCATGTATTTTTTGGCTGCATAAATGTCTTGTTTTGAGAAGTGTCTGCTCATGTCCTTCGCCCACTTTTTGATGGGGTTGTTTGTTTTTTTCTTGTAAATTTGTTTGAGTTCATTGTAGATTCTGGATATTAGCCCTTTGTCAGATGAGTAGGTTGCGAAAATTTTCTCTCATTCTGTAGGTTGCCTATTCACTCTGATGGTAGTTTATTTTGCTGTGCAGAAGCTGTTTAGTTTAATTAGATCCCATTCGTCAATTTTGGCTTTTGTTGCCATTGCTTTTGGTGTTTTAGACATGAAGTCCTTGCCCATGTCTATGTCCTGAATGGTAATGCCTAGGTTTTCTTCTAGGGTTTTTATGGTTTTAGGTCTAACATGTAAGTCTTTAATCCATCTTGAATTAATTTTTATATAAGGTGTAAGGAAGGGATCCAATTTCAGCTTTCTACATATGGCTAGCTAGTTTTCCCAGCACCATATATTAAATAGGGAATCCTTTCCCCATTGCTTGTTTTTGTCAGGTTTGTCAAAGATCAAATAGTTGTAGATATGCGGCATTATTTCTGAGGGCTCTGTTCTGTTCCATTGGACCATATCTCTGTTTCGGTACTGGTACCAGTACCATGCTGTTTTGGTTACTGTAGCCTGGTAGTACAGTTTGTAGTCAGGTAGCCTGATGCCTCCAGCTTTGTTCTTTTGGCTTAGGATTGACTTGGCGATGCGGGCTCTTTTTTGGTTCCATATGAACTTTAAAGTAGTTTTTTCAAATTCTGTGAAGAAAGTCATTGGTAGCTTGATGGGGATGGCACTGAATCTATAAATTATCTTGGGCAGTATGGCCATTTTCACGATATTGATTCCTCCAACCCATGAGCATGGAATGTTCTTCCATTTGTTTGTACCCTCTTTTATTTCATTGAGCAGTGGTTTGTAGTTCTCCTTGAAGAGGTCCTTCACATCCCTTGTAAGTTGGATTCCTAGGTATTTTATTCTCTTTGAAGCAATTGTGAATGGGAGTTCACTCATGATTTGGCTCTCTGTTTGTCTGTTATTGGTGTACAAGAATGCTTGTGATTTTTGTACATTGATTTTGTATCCTGAGACTTTGCTGAAGTTGCTTATCAGCTTAAGGAGATTTTGGGCTGAGATGATGGGGTTTTCTAGATATACCATCATGTCATCTGCAAACAGGGACAATTTGACTTCCTCTTTTCCTAATTGAATACCCTTTATTTCCTTCTCCTGCCTGATTGCCCTGGCCAGGACTTCCAACACTATGTTGAATAGGAGTGGTGAGAGAGGGCATCCCTGTCTTGTGCCAGTTTTCAAAGGGAATGCTTCCCCTTTCTGTCCATTCAGTATGATATTGGCTGTGGGTTTGTCATAGATAGCTCTTATTATTTTGAGATACGTCCCATCAATATCTAATTTATTGAGAGTTTTTAGCATGAAGCGTTGTTGAATTTTGTCAAAGGCCTTTTCTGTATCTATTGAGATAATCATGTGGTTATGTCTTTGGTTCTGTTTATATGCTGGATTACATTTATTGATGTTTGCATGTTGAACCAGCCTTGCACCCCAGGAATGAAGCCCACTTGATCATGGTGTATAAGCTTTTTGATGTGCTGCTGGATTTGGTTTGCCAGTAGTTTATTGAGGATTTTTGCATCAATGTTCATCAAGGATATTGGTCTAAAATTCTCTTTTTTGGTTGTGTCTCTGCCAGGCTTTGGTATCAGGATGATGCTGGCCTCATAAAATGAGTTAGCGAGGATTCCCTCTTTTTCTATTGATTGGAATAGTTTCAGAAGGAATGGTACCAGTTCCTCCTTGCACCTCTGGTAGAAATCGGCTGTGAATCCATCTGGTCCTGGACTATTTTTGGTTGGTAAGCTATTGATTATTGCTTCAATTTCAGAACCTGTTATTGGTCTATTCAGAGATTCAACTTCTTCCTGGTTTAGTCTTCGAGGGTGTATGTGTTGAGGAATTTATCCATTTCTTCTAGATTTTCTAGTTTATTTGCATAGCGGTGTTTGTAGTATTCTCTGATGGTAGTTTCTATTTCTGTGGGATCGGTGGTGATATCCTCTTTATCACTTTTTATTGCATCTATTTGATTCTTCTCTCTTTTCTTCTTTATTAGTCTTGCTAGCAGCCTATCAATTTTGTTGATCTTTTCAAAAAACCAGCTCCTGGATTCATTAATTTTTTGAAGGGTTTTTTGTGTCTCTATTTCCTTCAATTCTGCTCTGATTTTAGTTATTTCTAGCCTTCTCCTAGCTTTTGAATGTGTTTGCTCTTGCTTTTCTAGTTCTTTTAATTGTGATGTTAGGGTGTCAATTTTGGATCTTTCCTGCTTTCTCTTGTGGGCATTTAGTGCTATAAATTTCCCTCTACACACTGCTTTGAATGTGTCCCAGAGATTCTGGTATGTTGTGTCTTTGTTTCCGTTTGGTTTCAAAGAATATCTTTATTTCTGCCTTCATTTCGTTATGTACCCAGTAGTCATTCAGGAGCAGGTTGTTCAGTTTCCATGTAGTTGAGCGGTTTTGAGTGAGTTTCTTAATCCTGAGTTCTAGTTTGATTGCACTGCGGTCTGAGAGACAGTTTGTTATAATTTCTGTTCTTTTACATTTGCTGAGGAGAGCTTTACTTCCTACTATGCGGTCAATTTTGGAATAGGTGTGGTGTTGTGCTGAAAAAAATGTATATTCTGTTGATTTGAGGTGGAGAGTTCTGTAGATGTCTGTTAGGTCCACTTGGTGCAGACCTGAGTTCAATTCTTAGGTATCCTTGTTAACTTTCTGTCTCATTGATCTGTCTAATGTTGACAGTGGGGTGTTAACGTCTGTCATTATTATTGTGTGGGAGTCTAAGTCTCTCTGTAGGTCACTCAGGACTTGCTTTATGAATCTGGGTGCTCCTGTATTGGGTGCATATATATTTAGGATAGTTAGCTCTTCTTGTTGAATTGATCCCATTACCATTATGTAATGGCCTTCTTTGTCTCTTTTGATCTTTGTTGGTTTAAAGTCTGTTTTATCAGAGACTAGGATTGCAATCCCTGCCTTTTTTTGTTTTCCATTTGCTTGGTAGATCTTCCTCCATCCTTTTATTTTGAGCCTATGTGTGTCTCTGCAAGTGAGATGGGTTTCCTGAATACAGGACACTGATGGGTCTTGACTCTATCCAGTTTGCCAGTCTGTGTCTTTTAATTGGAGCATTTAGTCCATTTACATTTAAAGTTAATATTGTTATGTGTGAATTTGATCCTGTCATTATGATGTTAGCTGGTTATTTTGCTCGTTAGTTGATGCAGTTTCTTCCTAGCCTCGATGGTCTTTACAATTTGGCATGATTTTACAGTGGCTGATACCGGTTGTTCCTTTCCATGTTTAGTGCTTCCTTCAGGAGCTCTTGTAGGGCAGGCCTGGTGGTGACAAAATCTCTCAGCATTTGCTTGTCTGTAAAGTATTTTATTTCTCCTTCACTTATGAAGCTTAGTTTGTCTGGATATGAAATTCTGGGTTGAAAATTCTTTTCTTTAAGAATGTTGAATATTGGCCCCCACTCTCTTCTGGCTTGTAGAGTTTCTGCCGAGAGATCCGCTGTTAGTCTGACGGGCTTCCCTTTGTGAGTAAGCCAACCTTTTTCTCTGGCTGCTCTTAACATTTTTTCCTTCATTTGAACTTTGGTGAATCTGACAATTATGTTTCTTGGAGTTGCTCTTCTCGAGGAGTATCTTTGTGGCATTCTCTGTATTTCCTGAATCTGAATGTTGGCCTGCCTTGCTAGATTGGGGAAGTTCTCCTGGATAATATCCTGCAGAATGTTTTCCAACTTGGTTCCATTCTGCCTGTCACTTTCAGGTACACCAATCAGACGTAGATTTGGTCTTTTCATATAGTCCTATATTTCTTGGAGGCTTTGTTCATTTCTTTTTATTCTTTTTTCTCTGGACTTCCCTTCTCACTTCATTTCATTCATTTCATCTTCCATCACTGATACCCTTTCTTCCAGTTGATTGCATCGGCTCCTGAGGCTTCTGCATTCTTCACGTAGTTCTCGAAACTTGGCTTTCAGCTCCATCAGCTCCTTTAAGCCCTTCTCTCCTTTGGTTATTCTAGTTATCCATTCATCTAATTTTTTTTCAAAGTTTTTACCTTCTTTGCTATTGTTTTGAATTTCCTCCTGTAGCTCGGAGTAGTTTGATCGTCTGAAGCCTTCTTCTGTCAACTCATTGAAGTCATTCTCCATCCAGCTTTGTTCCATTGCTGGTGAGGAACTGCATTCCTTTGGAGGAGGAGAGGTGCTCTACTTTTTAGAGTTTCCAGTTTTTCTGCTCTGTTTTTTCCCCATCTTTGTGGTTTTATCTACTTTTGGTCTGTGATGATGGTGATGTACAGATGGGTTTTTGGTGTGGATGTCCTTTCTGTTTGTTAGTTTTCCTTCTACCAGACAGGACCCTCAGCTGCAGGTCTGTTGGAGTTTGCTAGAGGTCCACTCCAGATGCTGTTTGCATGGGTGTCAGCAGCGGTGGCTGCAGAACAGTGGAATTTTCATGAACCGGGAATGCTGCTGCCTGATCATTCCTCTGGAAGTTTTGTCTCAGAGGAGTACCAGGCCGTGTGAGGTGTCAGTCTGCCCCTACTGGGGGGGGCCTCCCAGTTAGGCTGCCGGGGGTCAGGGACCCACTTGAGGAGCCAGTGTGCCTGTTCTCAGATCTCCAGCTGCATGCTGGGAGAACCACTACTCTCTTCAAAGCGGTCAGACAGGGACATTTATGTCTGCAGAGGTTACTGCTGTCTTTTTGTTTGTCTGTGTCCTGCCTCAAGATGTGGAGCCTACAGAGGCAGGCAGGCCTCCTTGAGCTATGTTGGGCTCCACCCAGTTTGAGCTTCCTGGCTGCTTTGTTTACCTAATCAAGCCTGGGCAATGGCAGGCGCCCCTCCCCCAGCCTGGCTGCCGCCTTGCAGTTTAATCTCAGACTGCTGTGCTAGCAATCAGCGAGACTCCGTGGGCGTAGGAATCTCTGAGCCAGATGCAGGATATAATCTCCTGGTGAGCCATTTTTTAAGCCCGTCGGAAAAGCACAATGTTAGGGTGGGAGTGACCCGATTTTCCAGGTGCCGTCTGTCACCCCTTTCTTTGACTAGGAAAGGGAACTCCCTGACCCCTTGTGCTTCCTGAGTGAGGCAATGCCTTGCCCTGCTTTGGCTCGTGAACAGTGCTCTGCACCCGCTGTCCTGCGCCCACTGTCTGGCACTCCCTAGTGAGATGAACCCGGTACCTCAGATGGAAATGCAGAAATCACCCATCTTCTGAGTAGCTCACGCTGGGAGCTGTAGACCAGAGCTGTTCCTATTCGGCCATCTTGGCTCCACCTCTCCTGTTTATTGATTAAGATACATACTTTGTCATGTTAATAATGTGTCCATTAGGTACCATTTTATTGAGTGTAGTTTTACCATGATGTGTGCTGAATTTTGGCAAATGCCTTCTCTACATCTTTGGAGTAATCATATAATTTTTCTTTTATGCTGTCTTTATATGGCCTTTCTACCATTGAACCATACTTGCATTACTGAAATTAACTATAGTTGTTTATCTTGTACTGTTTTTTATGTGCTATTAGCTTCTATTTGCTGGTGTTATATTTACAAACTTTGCATTAATATTTATAACTAAAATATATTTGTAATTTAGCAGTTTTGTGCAATGTATAAAATGAATGTTATATTCATAATATAAATCAAATTCAGAGGTGGTTCTTTTTCAGTGCTCTGAAACAATTTACGAAGCATTAACATTACCCGATCTTTAAAAACTTGGTAAAATTCCTAGATGATGTAAATTGGGATTGCTGCTTTTTGGAAAGGGGCTCTTTAACTACTTTCTCTATTTCCTCTAAGATAATTATTCTGTTTATATTTCCTATATATTGAGTTTAGTTTTGGTAAGTTTTTCAAAAAAATTATTTATTTAATATAGATTTTATTTTTTCTTTGGAGAGCGTGACAGAATTTATGAAAAAACTAGATTTAGCATTTATTCATTACTTCTCTTTTAGTACATATCAGTTTTCTAACTCATTTATTTCTATCTTTATTAATATTTCCATCATCTTTATTTTTATGTACTTTATCATTCGTTTTCTAGGTTTTGGAAATCGTTAATTTATTTAATTTTGTCTCATTTTTATTGATATAGTTATTTAATACTATCATTTTTTACTCACAATCGTTTTAGACATATGCCACAAAATCTTTTGTAGCCTATTTTTATCAGCCTTATTTTCAACTCCACTATCACTTTATATTTACCCTTTGAGTCAGTATTATTTAATATTATGCTTTTTATTACATTGTTTCAATATGAAAAGGCATTTTCTTCTGATTTTTTGAAATTAATTTCTAGATTTTATTATAATCAGAATGCTATTTTTATTATTTCTATACTTTGGAATTTATTGAGGTTTTTCTTTTGAGAACTCACTTAAATTATATTTTCTTGAAAAAATATTATTCAGATATTTATTTAGATGAATGTTCTACATGCATATTAAGTAAAGGTACAATGGCGAAAACTGCAATTACTTTTGCACCAACCTAATATATTGTCTGGTTTTGGCAATCATAGTATATCTTTAATTGCATGACAGACATTTCTCTAAAAGACGACAGAAACTGAAGTAACATTTACCTCCAGAATGGGGCACACACTTTTTAGTGCCATGCCACCAAATAGAAGCCAAACGGATTTCATTTCTAATGGAGCTAGGTTTGACCGACTTGTGCTGCAGATTTCGTTGATTTCATTAAAATAAGTTGAGGGGTGAATCAGGACCTTTCTCGTAACTGGGACTAGAATCTAAAAGCTGGCTGGCAAAGGCGCCTGTGCTTCATTAATGACACTGTGCTGCCTAGGATTGCTCTAGATCTTGCTGTTTTCTCCATGAAGAGTTCCAGTAGCTCTCCATGCCCATCCTGTTTACTGTGTCTCTTTCAATCTTGAAGTGTTGCCTCACCCCAGGACCTTCTCAGGGTAGCAGCCCTAGCTTCTGTGACAATCTGGATGTCTCCCCGCTCTTATTTGCTGAACTTTCAAAGTGGAAGGAAAAGGAATCTCAGTCCTTGTGCCCTACTTTAAGCATCAACTCCTAAGGGCATCTAATAGATTTCACGTAGATCTGCTGTGTTTGCAGATTGTGGATACCTTGAACTTATGGCATGCCCTATGTATCCGTAGGTGCTCTTTCTCTACTGTCTTGTGGTCATTAATATTTCAGTAGAAGAGAGGCTCATTTCTCCCTCCCCTGTGTATGGAAGATTCCTCCTTTTGCAATTGCAGCAGTGATTAAAGCAAAATTAATATACTTTCTCTGATGAAGGACTTCTCACTTTTTTGAAATTTAGTTCACTGGGCATCTCCATGTGCTCAGCTCTAAAATTATCCAGTTTGTTTTGGTTGTTATGGTGAGAATGACTGTCTCTTTTTACTTTCTAGATCTATACTGGATTCCCGTTTTGTTTTTGTTTTAATTTTTAACCATTCCTTTTTGTTTTTCTCTTTCTTATATCTTTCCTTAAGCTTTCATATATGATCATGTTTTATTATTGTGCTCTCTTTTCCAATTGTAGTCTTATCTCTTAAATAATTAAAAAATTTCTAATCCATTCCTAAATGTTATCAGCTACCTTTGTAAATCTTTTTTTATTCTAATCACATAATTTCTGAGCTTTTCTAGTTTTGATTTATCCTATAAATTAATTTTTTTCTTTTTCACTTGAAATATTAGAGTATCATCTTTATTGTGGGTGTTTACATTGGGCATGACTTCATTGTCTAGAGAAGTATTATTATTGTGAATTTTTTTTACCTTTTAATGTTGCATAAGATTCAAATGCAAAAATTATTACATGGAGCATAAGTGTAATCATTTTGTGCTGTCACGTATAAGTGGGATTAATTTTCTTTCTTCTTAGATAGAGGGGTCAGGATAGATTAACTTACTTCGTAGCTCTAGAGTTCTCTCATCTACTGATTTTGAGAAGTGTTAAAAAATAACACATGTCTTAGATGCTTCAAAACCTTGTGTCTGTTTTCCTCTAATTTTCGATCTGGATTTTATCTTTTTATTGTCTCTGTCCTACTAAAATGGAATTACACTCCTAGGAGTCTCTTTTTTTTTTACTCAATCTGTGGCTTTACCCTGAAATGAAATAACCATTATCTGGTTTCAAAATCTACAGGACTCATATTATCTCACCTTATAAATCTATATCATGGCCCTTCACAATTTCTTCTTTATTGTTGCTATTTTTGTTATTTATATTTAAATTGTACAACATGATATTTTGATAGACATAATAAAATGATTACTATAGTAAAGCAATTAACATTTCCATCTTCCTACATATTTACCTCCCAATGTTTTGTACGAAGAGCACCTAAAATCTATTCCCTTTCTTGTATACAATATATTATTTCTTGTATATAATATATTATTAACTATTCTCTTTATGCTAGATGTTATTTTTCTAGATTTATTAATCCTACATAACTGTAACTATGTACACTTCAACCTATTTATTCCCTGACTTCTCGCTATTGGTAACCACCACTCTATACCCTGTTTCTATGTATTTAACTTTTTTTTTAGATTTCATATTTGAGAGAGATTGTACAGTATTTTTTTCTTTCTGTGTCTGGCTCATTTCACTTAACATAATGTCCTCTGGGTTCATCCATATTGTCACAAATAGTAGAATTTCTCTTTTTAGGCTGAATAATATTTCATTATATGTCTATGTATATATGTGTATATATGTAATCACCATAATTCATTTGTCCATTCATCACACCGTAGACACATAGATTGTTTCTATGTCTTTTTTTTTTTTTTTTATTATACTTTAGGGTTTTAGGGTACATGTGCACAATGTGCAGGTTTGTTACATATGTATCCATGTGCCATGTTGATTTCCTGCACCCATTAATTCGTCATTTAGCATTAGGTGTATCTCCTAATGCTGTCCCTCCCCCCTCCCCCCACCCCACAACAGTCCCCGGAGTGTGATATTCCCCTTCCTGTGTCCATGAGTTCTCATTGTTGAATTCCCACCTATGAGTGAGAACATGCGGTGTTTGGTTTTTTGTCCTTGCGATAGTTTACTGAGAATGATGTTTTCCAGTTTCATCCATGTCCCTACAAAGGACACGAACTCATCATTTTTTATGGCTGCATAGTATTCCATGGTGTATATGTGCCACATTTTCTTAATCCAGTCTATCGTTGTTGGACATTTGGGTTGGTTCCAACTCTTTGCTATTGTGAATAGTGCCGCAATAAACATACATGTGCATGCGTCTTTATAGCAGCATGATTTATAGTCCTTTGGGTATATACCCAGTAATGGGATGGCTGGGTCAAATGGTATTTCTAGTTCGAGATCCCTGAGGAATCGCCACACTGACTTCCACAATGGTTGAACTAGTTTACAGTCCCACCAACAGTGTAAAAGTGTTCCTATTTCTCCACATCCTCTCCAGCACCTGTTGTTTCCTGATTTTTTAATGATGGCCATTCTAACTGGTGTGAGATGGTATCTCACTGTGGTTTTGATTTGCATTTCTCTGATGGCCAGTGATGAGGAGCATTTCTTCATGTGTTTTTTGGCTGCATAAATGTCTTCTTTTGAGAAGTGTCTGTTCATGTCCTCTGCCCACTTTTTGATGGGGTTGTTTGTTTTTTTCTTGTAAATTTGTTTGAGTTCATTGTAGATTCTGGATATTAGCCCTTTGTCAGATGAGTAGGTTGCAAAAATTTTCTCCCATTGTGTAGGTTGCCTGTTCACTCTGATGATAGTTTCTTTTGCTGTGCAGAAGCTCTTTAGTTTAATGACATCCCATTTGTCGATTTTGGCTTTTGTTGCCATTGCTTTTGGTGTTTTAGACATGAAGTCCTTGCCCACGCCTATGTCCTGAATGGTATTGCCTAGGTTTTCTTGTAGGATTTTAATGGTTTTAGGTCTAACATATAAGTCTTTAATCCATCTTGAATTAATTTTTGTATAAGGTGTAAGGAAGGGATCCAGTTTCAGCTTTCTACATATGGCTAGCCAGTTTTCCCAGCACCATTTATTAAATAGGGAATCCTTTCCCCATTTCTTGTTTTTGTCAGGTTTGTCAAAGATCAGATAGTTGTAGCTATGCGGCATCATTTCTGAGGGCTCTGTTCTGTTCCATTGATCTATGTCTCTGTTGTGGTACCAGTACCATGCTGTTTTGGTTACTGTAGCCTTGTAGTATAGTTTAAAGTCAGGTAGCGTGATGCCTCCAGCTTTGTTCTTTTGGCTTAGGATTGACTTGGCGATGCGGGCTCTTTTTTGGTTCCATATGAACTTTAAAGTAGTTTTTTCCAATTCTGTGAAGAAAGTCATTGGTAGCTTGATGGGGATGGCATTGAATCTATAAATTACCTTGGGCAGTATGGCCATTTTCACGATATTGATTCTTCCAACCCATGAGCATGGAATGTTCTTCCATTTGTTTGTATCCTCTTTTATTTCATTGAGCAGTGGTTTGTAGTTCTCCTTGAAGAGGTCCTTCACATCCCTGGTAAGTTGGATTCCTAGGTATTTTATTCTCTTTGAAGCAATTGTGAATGGGAGTTCACTCACGATTTGGCTCTCTGTTTGTCTGTTATTGGTGTACAAGAATGCTTGTGATTTTTGTACATTAATTTTGTATCCTGAGACTTTGCTGAAGTTGCTAATCAGCTTAAGGAGATTTTGGGCTGAGACAATGGGGTTTTCTAGATATACAATCATGTCATCTGCAAACAGGGACAATTTGACTTCCTCTTTTCCTAATTGAATACCCTTTATTTCCTTCTCCTGCCTGATTGCTCTGGCCAGAATTTCCAGCACTATGTTGAATAGTAGCAGTGAGAGAGGGCATCCCTGTCTTGTGCCAGTTTTCAGAGGGAATGCTTCCAGTTTTTGCCCATTCAGTATGATATTGGCTGTGGGTTTGTTGTAGATAGCTCTTATTATTTTGAGATACGTCCCATCAATACCTAATTTATTGAGAGTTTTTAGCATGAAGGGTTGTTGAATTTTGTCAAAGGCCTTTTCTGCATCTATTGAGATAATCATGTGGTTTTTGTCTTTGGTTCTGTTTATATGCTGGATTACATTTATTGATTTGCGTATGTTGAACCAGCCTTGCATCCCAGGGATGAAGCCCACTTGATCATGGTGGATAAGCTTTTTGATGTGCTGCTGGATTCGGTTTGCCAGTATTTTATTGAGGATTTTTGCATCAATGTTCATCAAGGATATTGGTCTGAAATTCTCTTTTTTGGTTATGTCTCTGCCAGGTTTTGGTATCAGGACGATGCTGGCTTCATAAAATGTGTTAGGGAGGATTCCCTCTTTTTCTATCGATTGGAATAGTTTCAGAAGGAATGGTACCAGTTCCTCCTTGTACCTCTGGTAGAATTCAGCTGTGAATCCATCAGGTCCTGGACTCTTTTTGGTTGGTAAGCTATTGATTATTGCCACAATTTCAGAACCTGTTATTGGTCTATTCAGAGATTCAACTTCTTCCTGGTTTAGTCTTGGGAGGGTGTATTTGTCAAGGAATTTATCCATTTCTTCCAGATTTTCTAGTTTATTTGCATAGAGGTGTTTGTAGTATTCTCTGATGGTAGATTGTATTTCTGTGGGATTGGTGGTGATATCCCCTTTTTCGTTTTTTATTGCATCTATTTGATTCTTCTCTCTTTTCTTCTTTATTAGTCTTGCTAGCGGTCCATCAATTTTGTTGATCTTTTCAAAAAACCAGCTCCTAGATTCATTAATTTTTTGAAGGGTTTTTTGTGTCTCTATTTCCTTCAGTTCTGCTCTGATTTTAGTTATTTCTAGCCTTCTGCTAGCTTTTGAATGTGTTTGCTCTTGCTTTTCTAGTTCTTTTAATTGTGATGTTAGGGTGTCAATTTTGGATCTTTCCTGCTTTCTCTTGTGGGCATTTAGTGCTATAAATTTCCCTCTACACGCTGCTTTGAACGTGTCCCAGAGATTCTGGTATGTTGTGTCTTTGTTCTCGTTGGTTTCAAAGAACATCTTTATTTCTGCCTTCATTTCATTATGTACCCAATAGTCATTCAGGAGCAGGTTGTTCAGTTTCCATGTAGTTGAGCGGTTTTGAGTGAGTTTCTTAATCCTGAGTTCTAGTTTGATTGCACTGTGGTCTGAGAGACAGTTTGTTATAATCTCTGTTCTTTTACATTTGCTGAGAAGAGCTTTACTTCCAACTATGTGGTCAATTTTGGAATAGGTGTGGTGTGGTGCTGAAAAAAATGTATATTCTGTTGATTTGGGGTGGAGAGTTCTGTAGATGTCTATTAGGTCCACTTTATGTAGAACTGAGTTCAATTCCTGAATATCCTTGTTAACTTTCTGTCTCGTTGATCTGTCTAATGCTGACAGTGGGGTGTTAAAATCTCCCATTATTATTGCGTGGGAGTTTAAGTCCCTTTGTAGGTCACTGAGGACTTGCTTTATGAATCTGGGTGCTCCTGTGTTGGGTGCATATATATTTAGGATAGTTAGCTCTTCTTGTTGAATTGATCCCTTTACCATTATGTAATGGCCTTCTTTGTCTCTTTTGATCTTTGTTGGTTTAAAGTCTATTTTATCAGAGACTAGGATTGCAACCCCTGCCTTTTTTTGTTTTCCAGTTGCTTGATAGATCTTCCTCCATCCCTTTATTTTGAGTCTATGTGTGTCTCTGCACGTGAGATGGGTTTCCTGAATACAGCACACTGATGGGTC
This sequence comes from Symphalangus syndactylus, assembly GCF_028878055.3. Lineage (NCBI taxonomy): Eukaryota > Metazoa > Chordata > Mammalia > Primates > Hylobatidae > Symphalangus > Symphalangus syndactylus. Next base: position 30,522,677 of record NC_072430.2, read on the forward strand.
CTGACTCCTTATCCAGTTTGCCAGTCTGTGTCTTTTGATTGGAGCATTTAGCCCATTTACATTTAACGTGAATATTGTTATGTGTGAATCTGATCCTGTCATTATGATGTTAGTTGGTTGTTTTGCTCGTTAGTTGCTATAGTTTCTTCCTAGCCTCGATGGTCTTTACAATTTGGCATGTTTTTGCAGGGGCTGGTACCGGTTGTTCCTTTCCATGTTTAGTGCTTCCTTCAGGAGCTCTTTTAGGGCAGGCCTGGTGGTGACAAAATCACTCAGCGTTTGCTTGTCTGTAAAGTATTTTATTTCTCCTTCACTTATGAAGCTTAGTTTGGCGGGATAGGAAATTCTGGGTTGAAAATTCTTTTCTTTAAGAATGTTGAATATCGGCCCCCACTCTCTTCTGGCTTGTAGAGTTTCTGCTGAGAGATCAGCTGTTAGTCTGATGGGCTTCCCTTTGTGGGTAACCCGACCTTTCTCTCTGGCTGCCCTTAACATTTTTTCCTTAATTTCCACTTTGGTGAATCTGACAATTATGTGTCTTGGAGTTGCCCTTCTCGAGGAGTATCTTTGTGGCGTTCTCTGTATTTCCTGAATCTGAATGCTGGCCTGCCTTGCTAGATTGGGGAAGTTCTCCTGGATAATATCTTGCAGAGTGTTTTCCAACTTGGTTCCATTCTCCCCATCATTTTCAGGTACACCAATCAGACGTAGGTTTGGTCTTTTCACATAGTCCCAAATTTCTTGGAGGCTTTGTTCATTTCTTTTTATTCTTTTTTCTCTAAACTTCCCTTCTCTCTTCATTTCATTCATTTCATCTTCTATCAGCGATACCCTTTCTTCCAGTTGATCACATCTGCTACTGAGGCTTCTGCATTCTTCGCGTAGTTCTCGAAACTTGGCTTTCAACTCCATCATCTCCTTTAAGCCCTTCTCTCCATTGGTTATTCTAGTTATCCATTCTTCTAATTTTTTTTCAAAGTTTTTAACTTCTTTGCTATTGTTTTGAATTTCCTCTCGTAGCTCAGAGTAGTTTGATCGTCTGAAGCCTTCTTCTCTCAACTCATCAAAGTCATCCTCCATCCAGTTTTGTTCCGTTGCTGGTGAGGAACTGCGTTCCTTTGGAGGAGGAGAGGTGCTCTGTTTTTTAGAGTTTCCAATTTTTTTGGTCTGTTTTTTCCCCATCTTTGTGGTTTTGTCTACTTTTTGTCTTCGATGATGGTGATGTACAGATGGGTTTTTGGTGTGGATGTCCTTTCTGTTTGTTAATTTTCCTTCTACCAGACAAGACCCTCAGCTGCAGGTCTGTTGGAGTTTACTAGAGGTCCACTCCAGACCCTGTTTGGCTGGGTGTCAGCACCGGTGGCTGCAGAACAGCGGATTTTCGTGAGACCACAAATTCAGCTGTCTGATAGTTCCTCTGAAAGTTTTGTCTCAGAGGAGTACCCGGTTGAATGAGGTGTCAGTCTGTCCCACTGGGGGGGTGCCTCCCAGTTAGGTTGCTCAGGGGTGAGGGACCCACTTTAGGAGGCAGTCTGTCCGTTCTCAGATCTCCAGCTGCGTGCTGGGAGAACCACTACTCTCTTCAAAGCTGTCAGTCAGACAGGGACATTTAAGGCTGTGGAGGTTCTCGCTGAGTTTTTGGTTGTCTGTGCCCTGCCCCCAGAGGTGGAGCCTACAGAGGCAGGCGGGCCTCCTTGAGCTGTGGTGGGCTCCACCCAGTTCGAGCTTCCTGGCTGCTTTGTTTACCTAAGCAAGCCTGGGCAATGGCGGGCGCCCCTCCCCCAGCCTCATTGCCGCCTTGCAGCGTGATCTCAGACTGCTGTGCTAGCAATCAGCAACACTCTGTGGGCATAGGACCCTCCGAGCCAGGTGCGGGACACAATCTCCTAGTGTGCCGTTTTCCAGGCCCGTTGGAAAAGCGCAGTATTAGGACGGGACTGACCCGATATTCCAGGTGCCGTCTGTTTTCCCTTTCTTTGACTAGGAAAGGGAACTCCCTGACCCCTTGCGCTTCCCGAGTGAGGCAATGCCTCGCCCTGCTTCGGCTGGCGCACAGTGCGCTTCACCGACTGTCCTGCACCCACTGTTAGGCACTCCCTAGTGAGATGAAACCGGTACCTCAAGCAGAAATGCAGAAATCACCCGTCTTCTGTGTCGCTGGGGCTGGGAGCTGGAGACCGGAGCTGTTCCTATTCGGCCATCTTGGCTCCACCAGCTATGATCTCTATGTCTTGACTATTAGAAATGATGCTGCAAGGGACTTGGGAGTACATATATCCCTTTAAGGTGCAGATTTTATTTTCTTTGGGTTATACCAAAAAGAAAGACCGCTTGATCTTACAATAGTTTTAATATTAATTTTTCGAGAAACCTCCATACTGTTTTTAATAATGGTTGCACCTATTTACGTTTCCATCAGCTGTTTGTAAAGACTTTCTTTTCTCTATATCCTCAGCAATACTCATTATCACTTGTCTTTTTGATAAGTCATCCTAATTTGTGTGAGGTGGTATCTCATTGTGGATTTTATTTTCAAGTTATGCAAATTAATCAATGTGATATACCACATTAACAGAATGAAAGATAGAAACCACATGTTCATTTTAATACATACAGAAAAACCACTGGACAAATTAACATGCTTTTTTGATTAAAGACTCTCAACAATTTACATATAGAAGGAAATTCCCTCGACATAATAAAGGCCACTTATGAAAGATCACAACTAACAGTATAATCAGTGGGGAAAAAAACTGAAAGCTTTTCCACTAAGACCCGGTACTAGACAAGGATGTCTACTCTTGCCCCCTCTAGTCAACATAGTTCCAAAGTACTAACAAGCGTAATCAGACAATAACATAAATGCACTTAAATCAGGAAAATGTAAAATTATTTCTATTTGCAGATTATATGATCCTATATGTAGAAAATTCTAAAGACTTTACACACAGCATAAAACTCTGTTAGAACTAGTAAATAAATTCATTACAGCTGTAGAATATTAAATCAATATATAAAAATCAGTTGACTGTACAACAATAATGATCTATTTGGAAAAGAAATCAAGAAAACAATCTCATTTACAAGATCATTAAGTAGAATAAATTATTTAGGAATAAAATTAACCAGGAAAGCTCTACACACTGGAAATTATAAAATATTGATGCAATTGAAGAAGACACAAATAAATGGAAGCATTTTGTATTCACAGATTAGAAAAATTAGTATCATTCAAATGTCCATATTACCCAAAGCAGATTCAATTCAATTTCTATCAAAATTCAAATGACATTCTTCACAGAAATAGAAAAAAAATCTAAAATACATATAGAAGCACAAAAGATCCCCAGTAACCAAAGCAATCTTGAGAAAGAAAACAAAGTTGGAGGCATCACACTTCCTTATTTCAAATTACATTACAAAGCTATAATAATCAAAACAGGATGGTACTAGAATAAAAACAGACACATAGACTAATAGAACAGAATATAGAGCCCAGAAATAATTCCAAATACATGCAGTCAACTAGTTTTTGACAAGGGCACCAAAAATAAACAATGGAGAAATGATGGTCTCTTCAATAAGTTGTTTGGAAAAAGTGAATATCCACATGTAAAAAAAATGAAACTGGACCATTGTCATACATAAAACACTAAAAATTCAACTCAAAACAGATTAAAGACCTAAATGTAAGATCTTATCTCATGAAGCTGTTAGAAGTAAACATAGGCAAATAGCTTCTGGACATTGACCTTGGCAAGGAATTTTTGAATATCACACCAAAAGATCAAGCAACATAAGCAAAAATTAAGAAGTGGGACTTCATCAAACTAAAACATTTCCACACAACAGAAGAAATTAATAAAATTAAAAGGCAGCCTACAGATTGAGAGAAATTATTTACGAACCATATATCTGATAAGTGGTTAATATTAAAATAACCTGCCTGCTGCTGTCACCACTGCCAGTACACACAGACATCTTTTGGGGGCCTGGAGATTGACCCTTTCTGCCCAACCCTGCTGGCATACACTTGCATGCCTTTTGGTGGCGTAAGGGTGGGCCAGTCCCAATCACTGCCACTGCTGGTGCAAACTGCCCAGGATTCTGAGGATAAGTTCATCCTGTCTGCTGCCACCAGTATAAAATCCACCTGGTGTATTCACTTTCAGACTAAAAGTGAAGAGACTGAAAATATATTCCACACAAATGGAAACCAATGGTGTACTTATGTCAGAAGAAAATAGACTTTAAGTCAAAAAAAATCACAAAGACACAAAGAAGGTCATTATATAATGATAAATGGGTCAATTCAACAAAAGGATATAACAATGTGAATATATATGAAGCCAACATTAAGGTACCCACTTATATAAAGGAAATATTATTAGTGATAAAGACTGAGATAGACCCCCTAAACGTAAAGTTGAGGATTTCAACACTCCACTTTCAGCATCATCTAGATAAAAAATCAGCAAAGAAACATCAAACATTTTGCAATGTAAACCAAATAGACCTAAAAGATATTTACAAAATATTTTATCTAACAGCTGCGGGATACACATTCTTCTCTTGAGCACATGGAACATTTCTCCAGGATAGACCACAAGTCTATCCTGTGGTCACAGAAACAAGTCTCAACAAATTTTTAAAAAATCAGAATCACATGAAATATTTTTAAAACACAATGGAATAAAACTGGAAACCTTAACAAGAGGGGTATTGGAAGTCCACAAATACGTGGAAATTAAACAACATACTTCTAAACAACCATGGTTCAACGAAGAAATTAAGAACAAGATAAAAAATTATTTGAAGAAATGAAAATGGAACCACAACATACCAAAACCTATGAGATATAACAAAAGCAGTGCTAAGAGGTAAGTTTGTAACAATAAAGGCCTACAGCAAAAAAGTAGAAAGATTTTATATGTAGAAAAATCTAAAGAATCCATCAAAAAATCTTAGAACTGATAATGGATCAAGAAAAGTTGCAGGATACAAAATCAACATACAAAAATTGATAGCATTTCTATACACCAATAACAAATGTATGTAATTATTTTATGCCAGTTAAAGAATAAAATGGAAAAAAAATCCCTTCATTTTTATAGAACCACAAAAGACCTTGGAGGGCAATAAATGTAGGAGGCATCACACTGCCTGACTTCAAAATATACTATAAAGCTATAGTAACCCAAATGTTATAGTATTGGTGTAAAGAAAGACACACAGATCCATGAGCAGTATAGAAAACCTGGAAATAAATGCAGATATTTACAGTCAACTGGTTTTTGACAAAGACACCAAGAACATCTATGGGGGGAAGGACACCCTCTTCAATAAATGGTTCTAGAAAAGCTGAATATCCACTTACAGTGGAATTACATTAGACTCTGATCTCTCATCATATAAAAAATCAATCGAAGTAAATTAGACTTAAACCTAAGACCCAAAACTATAAAATAACTAGAAGAAAACATAGTGGAAACACCTCAGGACTTTAATCTTGGCAAAGATTTCATGGCTAAGATTTCAAAAGCACAGACAACCAAAAAATATATAGATGTGTGACTATATTAAACTCGAAAGTTTCTGCACAGCAAAGGAAACAATCAATAGCGTGAACAGACAACCTGTAGATTGTGAGGAAATATTTGCTAATTACTTATTGGACAAGGGACTAATATTAATATATACAAGGAACTCCAACAACACAACAGAAAAGATACCCAAATAATCCTATTCAACACGGAACAAAGAATCTGAGTAGACATTTCTCAAAAGATGACATCCAAAAAAACAGGTATTTGAAAAGCATGTTAAGTATCAAGGGAATGTATATCAAAATCACAATGAGATCATCTCTCTCCAGGTAGAATGGCTTTTATCAAAAAGACAAAAAATAACAAATGATGCTGAAGATGTGGAGAAAAGGTAACTTCTATGCATTGTTGGTGGGAATGTAAATTAGTACAAATTTTGGAAAATACTGTAGTGATTTCTCAAAACAACAGAAAATAGAACTGTAATACAATCTGGCAATTCCACTACTGGATATATATTCAAAGAAAAGAAAAATCAGTATGCCAAAAAGATCTCTTCGCCCCCATGTTTATTGCAGCATTATTCACAGTAGCTAAGATAAGGAGACAACCTAAGTGTCCAAAGGCTGGAAAGGTTGTGTGGGTGGGTTGTGGGGAGAATAAAGAAAGGTTGGTTTGGGGTACAAACATAAAGTTGGATAGAAAGAATAGGTCCTAGTGTTCAACAGCACAGTACGGTGACTATATAGTTAACAATACTTTATTGCATATTTCAAAATAGCTAGAAGAGAAGATTTATAATGTTCCCTACAGAAAGAAATGATAAGTGTTTGAGGTAATGGAAATTCTAAATACTCTGGTTTAATCATCGCATATTGTATTCATGTATCGAAATATCACATGTAGCCCATAAATATGTACATTTATTATTTATCAGTTAAAAAGAAAAAAAATCCAAAATATATAAGGTTTTCACACAACTCAATATTAAAAAAAAAGAATAACCCAATTTTAAAAGTGGGCAAAGTAATTGAGTAGAGATTTCTCCAAAAAAGACATAAAAACATCACTAATTGTACTGGCTTAATTTGGAGTTGGTGACACCTGTTTCTAGTTTTAGAAACTACTGCAAGATTTGACCCATGGCAACTCCACTGAGCAACTATGGGCAATTTGTGGATATTCAACTTTGTAATAAAGCTGAGTTGTTTATCAGGATGGTTTAGCACCAATTTTACCTGAAAATAAGCATGGAAACTAATATGCCTTGATAAAGAACCATTTTATATTCTGTGCCATACTTCCCTTCCTTCAAATACAGTTTCACAGCTAGAACCCTGATTCAATTCTCAGACTTCAGGCCCTGTCTATAAACATCATCTTGTTTATTCATTCAACACATATCTATTGATTACCTCCTCTGTGCGGGTATATGCTTGTTTTTGTGAATACAAAATCAAATATATAGTAATCAACTCCTTGTGGGTACTTAAAGTCTACTTGGTCAAATTGTCTTAAGACTCCTATGTTCTTATGTGCATATTTGGGTCAAAGTGAATGTCCTAAATTACAGTTTTGACTACATTATATTCTGAAAATAAGCCTGTAATATTTGCCCGTCTCCAAAAAGAAACAATTTTTTAAATCAATATTCTAAACCCTCTTCTATCTCTTCCTTGTCTTGCTATTTGATTCTGTTTTTGAAAACAGGATGCTCCATTTTACCCATTACTTCGTATCAGTAACTACAGTAACTATTGTTTTGGAGTTTTCTTCTTAAACTCTCAAAGTAGTTCCACATTTAATTCTGACAAGAAAAAGTCTGACTCATTCATTTACGTAAGAAACATTTATTGCATATCTTCTAAGTTCTACCCACTTGTCAGATTGTCAGATAATAGGTACCCATTGGTGCCCAAGAAAATGGGCACAATCCACAGTCATAGAAGACATTGTGAAAGACAGTTATTATTAGCTAATTACAACTATCGTACATGTTACAAAGGTAAAATGCATGACAATAGTTTTCTAAAACTAAAAAAATTAGAGTGACAGAAATTTTTTCATGAGGAAATGACATTTGAACTGAAATCCAACGAGTAAAATTTGCCTGGGGACATGGAATATAGCTGTGCAAGCAGAGAGAGAAATCCCTGTGAATTTTCTCAAATGGGAAATTAACTAGAGGAACTGACAATTTTCAGTACAATATTTTTTCTTTTTTGAATAGACTACTTTTTAGAAGAGTTTTAAGTGCACAACAAAATTGAGCAGAAATTCAGTTCAGTTTTCAATTCAATTTTAAATGTGAACTTAATGATAGTGTGTGGAATTAAAATAAGGGTGAACTGGACTTCAAGTTATTCGATTATTAAATATCCAATGTGGATTTTTTTTAACTTTTTGTTTTGAAATAATTGTAGGTTCAGAGAAATTTAGGCAGAGTATTATAGGACATATTAAGCAACATGAATTTTCTTTTCTATGCAATGATGAACTAATTGTATAAATAAGAAAAGGAGAAAAGGCAAACATACCATCCATTAATTTGGTAAGTTTATATCCCAGGACTGGCAGGATTTTGCTATCTTCAAATCTCAATGGCTTAACACAAGAAACACCTCTTTCTCCTTCAGGTAATATATACCACTTCAGGACATTAATCTAGGCAAAGATTTTATGTAAAATTAAAAACACAAAATATATTTATTTTATTGGAGAACTGTGAGTGTAGTGGTTAAGGAGAAACCAGAAGGAGCCACTGAAACAAATGTTTATGTTGATGTGTCTTCCTGGGATTACCACCGCAGAGGGACAGCAGAGCACACCTGGCATTTGATTACTTCAGGTTCCCCGCTGGAATGATATATCATATCTGCTCATATTTGCTAAAGCATGTTATAAATCCATGCCTAACGTCAAAGGGGCAGGGACTTACAAGCTTACTCTGTGTCCAGAAGAAGGAGGAGGTTTGTGAATGCTCATAATGACTATGAAAGTAAAAATTAGTATACTCTCTTCACAGAAATAGAATAATCTATTTATTAAGCAGCCACATTTAATTACACTGACCCTAAATTAATACTGTGTGCTGGGGCCTGTTTGTGGGCATAGAACTGTATAATCCTATGTGAAAAATGAATGGTACATCAAATATAAATGTGTGTGTGTGTGTGTGTGTGTGTGTGTGTGTGTAATGATGGACTATGGCTTCTTTCTTTTTCCCCTAGTTGGATGAGGAAGAAAAGTTGAATGTGTGTTATTCATGAATATATTAGAATTCTAATTCTATTGGGCACTCTATTATTGGCAGTAGTTTTTGGCCGGCAGAAATGATCTAACACATTCGGCATTTACTACCTTTGTCTCCAAGATGAACATCACTGTCTTGTAATATGGCGCAAATGAGGTTTATTTTACTACTTTTAGACAAGGCAGTGGGGGCGATCCTCATAATTATCAAAATAAAATTTGGCTTCATGATGGCATTACTACCCCATTAGTCTGTGGAACTTCTTACTGAATCTATCCCTTAAACAACAGCATGTGAAGTTTGATGACCTATCCAAGCCAACCCTCTTGTTCAAAGACCTGGTGGTAGCAAAATACAAAAAAAATTGCCATCGGGTAGTTTATCTCACTTCTTATAACAGAGCTGTGAAGACATTATTATCAGCAATGAGTAGAAACCAAATTTGAACACACCCTGTCTGACTACAAAGGCAACATTTTAACCATTAAATCAATTTGATTTTTTTTTATTTGAATAAAAGTTGATGATTAACTAAATAAATCAAATAATTATTATCAGATTTTAACCGAAGATAAGAAGTATTACCCATTCCCCCAAACCCTTTCCAGTTGCTTAAAACCCTTTCAGTTGATGAAAAAATGAAAGAAACTCATTGGTAGATAATAGATTTTGGCTCAGTGGACATGTAGTTTATCATTTTAATGTGTGTGTGTTTGAGTGTGTGTGTGTGTGCAAGTATATGTCTGTTTCAATTTTCAGGTCTCATGGTTTAATATGCAGTCACATTAGTAACTTTGCTAGAGACACTAATCTGTGAAGAGCCGAAACTTAAAAAAAAAAAAAAAGATTTTTTTGAAAAGACATCACAAACGGATCACCATAGAAGATGAAATACAAATGAAAGCATTCCTCCTTTTTTTATTTGAAAATAGTGAATACAGAATACAATTACATTAGAATTGAAAATGATTTAGCATCATTTCTAGTTCAACCCCTTCTATGTCCGAGAAGGAAAAAATGTTTCATTGGAAGAACCAAATTTTACAGAGAAGACTGACTTCCCCAATGATGTACAGTAGCTTTGTGTAAGAATAGCTTGATAACGTTTCCACCTAGAACTGAAGGAGCCCCAGTGAGTAACAGTGGGTCACATACATCTGTGTATACCAAATCATGGGACTTTAAATAAGTGTTTCTTGGTCTAGCTAAAGCTGTGAGCTGATGAATGAGTACAAGCCTTCAGGATTCTGAGACCATATACCCCAGCTTTGTTATTACTTCAAAAGAAAAAATAATTTCGTCTTTCCTGAATCACAAATACATACTTCTGCCCAAGTACAGTTAGAATTACTGAGCACAAAGATAAAGTGTTTCATCAACTCGGATGTACTTGCAACGAAGTAGAAGAGGCTCAAACCACCTATGGCTAAATAAAATTACAGATTTGCAATAGTTTTCTGACCCGTATCTATCAAAATGTCAAAAGGATATTAGAAGACAGCAGGCATGCAACCTGGAAATAATAGGGCAACTATTAATCTCTTACAATGTTTGATTCTGCTTCGGGCAAATGGAACACAAACCATATATAAGCCCAGAATGAGAAACACTGATTTACAAAGATCAATGTATTTGACTTCTGTTTGATTCTTTGAGGGGAACTCTGTCTGTTTATTCTAGAAACACACTGTGGTCAGCTTCTCAATCATCTGGTACTCAGTGACTCTGTTTACCTCAGGATCCCCTAGTGGCAAAAATATGGACATTGAAATCAATATTCCTAAAATCACATTCCAGCTTTCAAGCTAGCTCTTGAGAAAAAAAAAAAAGTCTAAGACCCACTTTTTTCATAAATAAAATGAAGGGAATAGTCAGTATCTATCTCCCAAAGTGTCCATGAGAACTAAATATGATATATGTAAAGAATATAAGAAGTAGTCAATACCTGAAAGTATGCCATTTATTGTTAATAAATCCTTAATTAAGGCTCATGTTACATGAAACTGTGGCATACCCAGAACTGATGAAAAACAAAACAAGACTTTGCTTACTGAGACATTTCTAGAAGAAAAGGGAAAACAGGAATGTAATTTAAAAAGTAAAGAAGTGTCTCACTCACCGGACGGGTATGCCTTAGGTTCTATTGTGAGAACCACAATTTTGCTAAAGGCAACACCTCCTAGCTACAAATGCCAGAGCTCCAGCCGGTCAGCAAATCAAAGTAGAAAACTCTTCCTTTCGTGGGTGCTGAATCTGCTAGTAATTCCTTAGGTAGTAGCTCTATGTTATTAAATGTAGAAGTGAAGTTAAATGATGCAGAATCATAGATTACTTCCTTTGGATATGGATCAGTTTTGAGGATTTACATTCCATGTATATTCCAGCTTAACATGTTGAAGTCTTTATAGTCCCCTCAACTGGCTTTTCGAATTGTTTTGAGAACTCATTTGGATGTGTCAGAAGGCAAAGAAAGCATGCATTTAGGAATTCATAGGAGGCAAAGTCACAGTTTCTGTACCCCAGGTTTCTTATAAAAATGTTCCTTTTTAAATAATTGATGAGCTCCCTCTTTGACTACACATACTCAGACAGAAAGTATATTATGATGTAGTCTTTGGCATTTGCATTTTGTTATTCAATAAATTCTTATTCATAGGTATATGTATGTATATATGTGTGAGTATAATATATATATATGCAATTCAGAATTTAAACATTAGTCATTCCCCATGAAACTAATACAATTCTTATCCTATAAGTAAATACCATTGAGTCAATAAAAATCTGTGAGTGTAAATATAAAAAAGAAAAATGTTTCAAACTGAGTGGGAAAAATGCTTAGATTTGAAAGGGTAGCTATTAGCAGGAAAACTAATCCAAGGAATTGGGAGTCATACACAAGAAACATTCAAGACAAGCAAAAATAATAGCGGAAGCAAATATCTGCTATGTATTGTATTTTACATATTTTATTTTCACCTTATGGTGGCCCAGATAGGTAGACATTATCTCCCTTTTACAGAGGGAGAAAAGAAGGCTCAGGTACTTTGAATATTACATAATTAGACTGCTAGAATAAATATTCGTTATTAGAGTACAGATATTTCTATACTGAAGTTAATGATTTTCATTTGAATGTTTGTTTTCTACCTACACCTAGAGGTCTATATCCTCTTGGATTCAACATGTTAAAAATTTAACTTCATTGATGTATAACTTAAATAACATAAATTGTGTCCATTTAACTTGTACAATTACATAACTTTTGAAAGTTGTATATGCTTGTAAAACAACTACTGCCATTAACATAGAGATCTTCCTCACATCTAAAAGATTTTTCATACTCGTTTGCAATCCATCACCCTCTTCATTATCAGAGAAAACCCACTGATAAGCTGTCTGACATTATATATTAGTGTGAATTTTATAAAATTTTATAAAAATGGAATGAGACTGTATTCTATTTGGTATGGCTTCTTTCACTCAACATAGTGATATTGAGACACATCCATGTTGTTGCATGTATTACTAGTTCGACCACTTTTGCCATACAATGATATTACATTGTATAAATCTGCCCTATGCTGTTTATCCAGTCAACTTTTAGAAATTTGGATTGTTTCTCATGTTTGGTTATTGTGAATAATGCTGCTATGCACATTCATGAAAATCTTTGTGTGATCATATGTTTTTGTTTTTCTTTAGTGAAAAGAAAAAAACCTAGGAGTTGAGTGGATTGTTCTTAAATTAATATACGTTTAACTTTTGGAGAAACTTCCAGAGTTTTCAATATTAATAACATCATTTTATACTCCCTCCAGCCGCATATAAGAGTTTCTATTCCTACGCATTCAGGCTAGTCCTTGGTGTTATCAATTTTTAAATTATTAGCCACTCAATACTCACAGAGGACTAATTGTGGTTTTAATTTGCATGCCCTAATAACTAATAATGTTGAGAATATTTTTATTTGCTTATTCATAATTCATATATCTTCTTTGTGAAAAGCCAAATCAGTATTTTACACATTTTTTCAAAATTGAATTGATTGTCTTTTCATTTGTCTGCATTCTTTATATATTTTGGATACACCCTTTTGTTAGATAATGTATTGTATTTTCTCCAAGTCTGTCTTTTAACAGTGTATGTTTTCTTTTGTTTCTTTACAACAGCAAAATATTTTAATTTTGAAAATATCAGTGACTACTTTTTATAAAAGTGTGTTGATACATAGTTTTTTATAAAACTATGTTGATAATTTGATGTATCATATCTAGGAAACTTGTCTAATGTTTTTCTCTCGAAGTTCAATTAAGTTTGCTTTTACATTTAGATTTTTTATCTATTTTATGTCCAGTTTTTGTGTATTATGGGAGGCGATGGACTTCCTCCTCCTTCTCCTCATTTTTCCTCCTCCTTCCCCTTCTGTTTCTTCTTTTTATAAAATACAGATTAGTTACTTCAGAACTATTTGTTAAAAAAGCTTTCCATTCTCCATTGGACTGTCTTGGTACCTTTGTCAAAGCTTGATTGACCATATAGGCTTGAATCTATTTCTGGATTCTTTATCTTTATGCTTATGACACATTATTTTGATTATTAAAGCTTTACAATTAATCTTTGAAATAAGATAAATACATTTTCCATTTTAAAAACTACCTTAGCCTAATCTCTACTCTTTGCATTTACTCATATTTTGGTATCAACTTATAAATTTAATCACAACATACTATTAGGATATGATTAAGGTTATGGTGACTTACAGTTGAATTTAAATAACATTGATATCTTAATACTGAGTTTTTGGACATACACGCATGTACACATTTCTGGTGGTGTTACATTTTCTAAGCAACATTTTGAAGTTTTCAGAGTAGGAGAGCCTTTCAGGATTATACATCACTTGGTAAAATTATTACTAAGAATCTTGGGTTTTCTTATGCCTTTGTAATTGAAATTTTCTTTTAAATACATTGTTTAATTGTTTGCTGCTTGTATATTGAAGTTTTAACTATAGTGCAGTGCAACCAACTGTGACCTGCCTTCAGGATAAAGCTGAACAAATGAGAAATTCATTCTTTCCAAATTTTAACAACCTTCCAGAGGTAGCCTACTTTTGTTCACTTACTTCTTTTGTAAGTGTATCTATGGGAAAAAAAAAATGCTCTTTTAGTAGTTTACTCCACTATGCCAGTACAGAACTCTTGCCATGATAGCTTTTTATAATTAGCAAATAGAAAATATTTTTAAAGTATTTGGGAAAAAAGAACATTTAATTTAGTTATAGAAAATGAATTTCGCACATAATACTGTTACCTATTCACTTAAAAACTAAGCGAATTTTGTCATACCTTAGTGATTAAATAAAAGACATATAAAAAAAGTAAGTATACAAATTAGTTGGAAGATTCTACTTCTGCCTAGGATGTATATGCTTGAAAGGCCACTGTTTCCCCCTTAACAGCAAGGAAAGACCAGATAATATAACATTCTTTAATTGTGTCAAAGAGATGAGCTAATAGAGCTATTGCTTATCCTGAAATGGAAAGCAAGGTAGGTGTCTCCAAGGAGAGCAAGGCCAGAAGTTCTGACTCACTGTGGCAGAGCACAGAAAGAGGACCCCCTGTACGATCTGGAAAAAGAATTTAGGTGAGATAGGTAGTGTGTTACTAATGTCCAAATGTGGGCTATCATGAAAGTATAGAACTGCCTACCTAAAAGCCACTCATAAGCTCATTTCCATAAATCCCCACTAAGTACCCACAAAAAAATGTAGGGAATGGGGCCAGAGACTGGAGAAAGCCTCCTTCAGTGGTAAATGCTTAGAGAAGGGGAGGAGCTGCTGCTGCAGGAAAGACACGTGTCTCAGCCGGCCCTCCGCCTGAAGTCTTCTAGGAAAGAAAAACTTCAAAGTGCTTGGGAAAGTTGCATTGTGGCTAAGAGCGGGGTAAAAGGAGAAATTCTCCATCCCTGGATGGGGTAGAGGGTGGCAGAGAATCATCCTAGATCCGGAAATTTAAGTGATCTCCTGTCCGGGGGAGAAAGGCAGAAATCAGTCGGCTACACAAGTCTCATCAAAGATATGAGGCAGCTTGACAACTATAGGGAGAAATAAAGCCTCACCCTAGAAAGCCAGGAGCTCAGGGCATGCCCAAGACAGAAGCTGGACTAGAATTCCAGACTTTCTGCTCCTAGCAGCAGGCTAATGAGCTTGTCGCCACACATAACCTATCGCTGGAAAGGGTCAAGAGCAAAAGGAGCAGATATGCAGGGAAGAACTAAAGCCACAGGTGGTGGATTACTCCCTCCTCACCCCTCACCACCTCTAAGTACAAAATTATAATGGGGAAATTGGAATCCAGGAGCGGGCATTAGTTACTAATCCAGATAACTGCATTAGTTACCTACAGCTGCAAAACAAATTATCCCAAAACTTAGCGGCTTTAAACAATACATTTATTATCACACAGATTCTGTGAATCAGGAATTCAAGAGTTGCTTGACTTAGAGCTTTCAGCTTAGAGTCTCATAAAGTTTTAATCAAATGCATTTTGTGTCTGCAGTCTCCTAAACCTTTGACTGGTGCTGTAATTTAGTCCTTTTGCAGGATATATCAAATATTATTAAAAATCAAATATATTTCCATATTCTGTCAACAAAAGCAATGGAAATTTAAATGAAGCTGTGCTATTTACAATGAAACCCTTAGACATGAATTAAACAATATGAGTTCAAGGCCGGGCGCGGTGGCTCACGCCTGTAATTCCAGCACCCTGGGAGGCTGAGGCGTGTGGATCACAAGGTCAGGAGATCGAGACCATCCTGGCTAACACGGTGAAACCCCGTCTCTACTAAAAAATACAAAAATTTAGCCAGGCATGGTGGCGGGCTCCTGTAGTCCCAGCTACTCAGGAGGCTGAGGCAGGAGAATGGCGTGAACTCGGGAGGGGGAGCTTGCAAAAACAATATAAGTTCAAGATCTGAATACTGAAAAGTTTAACATGGTTAAACAAAACAAAACAAACCGAGAAAACCTAAATCCAAGGAGACATATATCATGTGAATGAATTGAAAGACCCAATATTGTTGAGATATCCATTTTCCACAAACTAGCCTATACATTCAACACAATCTCAATCAAAAAAACCAAGCTGAACTTTTAAAGATCAGCTGGCTGAGTCCGAGTATTCTACGGTAAAATAAAGGAAACAGAAGAGTCAAAACAATGTCGACAAAGAAGAACAAAGTTGGAGGACTCACACTAGCTGATTCCAAGACTTACTATAAAGGCATAGTAATCCAGACAGTATAGTATTGGCAAAAAGATACATACCTAGATTAATAAAGGCACAATAAAGACTACAAAACAGACACACACATATGTGGCCAATTTATTCTGGACAAAGGTGCAAGGCAGTTCTAAGGTGAAATAACAATGTTTTCTAAAACTGATTCTAGAACAATTGAATGTCCAAATAAAAATAAATGACCCTCAACCCATATCTCATACCTCAAAGACCTAATCTTAAGCTCTGAAATATAAAATTACTAGAGGCAACCACTGAATAAAAATCTTTTTGATCTTGGAGGAGACTTAGACACAATACCAAAAGCATGGACTATAAATAAAAAAACTTTATAAATTTGACTTTATCAAAATTTAAAACCTTTATTCAATTGGCTTTGCTAAGAAAATGAAAAGCCATAAATTGGAACAAAATTTTGTAAAACAAATATTTAATAAGTCATTTGTATCCAGAATATATTAAGAAATCTCAACAAGCAATACTATAAAACCACCCAGTAAAAGATTGGACACATTTTTGAACAGACAGTTCACAAATGAAGATATATAGCACAAATGAACACATGAAAAAGTGCTCCACATTATTAGTCATTAGGCAAATTCAAATTAAAACCATAATGTGATATACTACATGTCAATTAGAAGCAATTAGAAAAATCCTGATTAAATCAAGAGCTAGTGGGGATGCAAATTAAATGGTACTCTCATAGACTGCTAGTTGGAATGTCAAATGATATGGCTTCTTTGCAAAATAATTTACCAGTTTCTTATAAAGTTAAATATATGCTTATCATACAATCCAGCAATTTTACTCCTAGGTCATCATTATTCAACATAAATAAAAATTGACGTTCATATAAACATACACACACACACACACACAAATTGAATAAGAATGTTGATAGAGGCTTTATTTATAGTTATCCCAAACTAACACCAACTCAAATGTTCTTCAGTGGATGAAGGGATAAACAGCTGAGGGACATCCATTTAAAGAAATATTCTTCAGTATCAAAAATGAATAAACTATTGGCACACACTTTTTGTGTATTAGCCTGCATCGTATGTGTATTGTGAGGAAGATCAGATCTCCAAAGAGGTGGAGGAAAAATTTGGAGGGTTGATGGAACGGTTCCAAATCTCAATTGCTGCCTACACAGCTGTATGTGTTTGTCAGAATTCATAGAAAAAGTTTGAATTTTAGTGTATTAAATTATACCTTAATAAACTTGACTTCCTATGAAAAACCTGAATGGAGTGAACTAGAAAATAATACACATTTCAATATTTCAATACTCAGCAGGACACTGGGGGCTATAATTACGTAGTCAGATGCTTTTGTTTATGTAGTGTGGAACAAATGCAGTGATACAGGTATGATATATTGACAGCTCAAATACTACAGGTAATGCTGCTGTTAGAAATGTGAATTTCTGAAATACGA
Source organism: Symphalangus syndactylus (assembly GCF_028878055.3). Classification (NCBI taxonomy): domain Eukaryota; kingdom Metazoa; phylum Chordata; class Mammalia; order Primates; family Hylobatidae; genus Symphalangus; species Symphalangus syndactylus. The sequence goes on from NC_072430.2 coordinate 30,540,226, forward strand.
ACCATTCTTGGCAAACTTGAAAACAAAAGTACAACATTCTCACATTTAATCACCTTTTATATGGTAGTTACATTTCTAGAAAGCTCACTGTATATTATGGCCATACAACAATATTTAATGTTGATATGAAAATGTAATTTGATTTTAGGCTCAGAAAAATTAAATGAGTATCCTGTTATGATTTAGAGCAGAGAGTTTCAGGCCAGATTTCTTGAGATAAAATCTTGACTGCTGCTTCCCCACTCTGCGACATTGGGCAAATTATTTAAATCTCTGTGTGCCTTGATTTTCTCATCTGTAAAATGGAAATGGTAATATGAATCTAGTGTACTAAATTATACCTTAAAAATGACTTCCAATGAAAAATCTGAATGGAGTGAACTAGAAAATAATACACATTTCAATATTTCAATACTCAGCCTGACACTGGGAGCTATAATTACATAGTCAGATGGTTAGTTTGGTGCAGAGTGGAACAATGCAGAGATACAGGTATGATGTATTGCCAACTCAAATACTACATCCATGCAATACACATAACACACATGCAGATACACAATCAGCATGTATCGTGTGTATTGTCTGCGTATCAGCATGTACCGTATGTGTATTTTGTACCTCCCCATGAATCTACTTGTATTTTATAAGGATTAAATGACTTATCTTTGTAAAATACTTAGAATTCCTTGCCCATAATAAGTGCTAGAAAAGCATTCTCAGAGCAATTTGGCTCTTGGTGACAAACCTATGTGTGTTTTTTCAGGTCTGATTACAGGCAGTTACAAAGGCTTTACCTGAAAAGTCTTACAGGGGAAAATTGCCCTCCTCACACCAGAATAAGAGCACAGCCAGTGCATAGCAGCCCCTGGAGGGAGCTAAGGTCAAGGTCTCAGGCCCGCTGGCTGGTCATGCTCTTACACATGTTGTTCTGGTGCCTTCTTTCCTAGATCTGTTCATCTGAGGCCTCTGTCCCAGCCTCCCTATAGGGGAGGAAGAAGACATCTTGATGACAGTTTTCCCCACTCTGACTTAGTTCCCATCTCAGGGTTCATAAAACCACTGGAGCGTTTTGTCCTGGCCTCCTTTGAAAGTAAGTTGGCCTCCATATCTCTGCTGGTCCACTGACCCTTGACCTGCATGCCATTCTACGGGTGAAAATGAAATAAAGGGTCTGTGCTTTTTCAGGTTTTAGACTCTTGCTTGTGCTCTTGCAGCAAGTAAGACTTTCCTCTTTCATTTTTGGCTTGTGGCTTTAAACTATGGCTCAACATCTGACAGCTCAGCTCTCTTCCAGCTCAGCTGAGTTCCTGACATTATCGTGGTTAATAGTTATCGTAATTATTGTTATCACCATGTATAATAAAACAGTTTTGTTGATGGGTATATCTGGCCAGATGTTTGAATGTCCTGCAGAATATGGAAAATATGTTTACTGTACTGGACTGTCCCTTGCATTGCAGTAAATAAGTGTCTGTGGCCTATACCCATTAAATGCTAAGAACATGCTGGAGTCATGGGGACTGTGACAAACACTTAGATCTTACTTGCAAAATGCCCCCAGGAGGAGCAGTGCTCACCTTTGAGCACCAGTACACTACACTGTTAACTCTACTCAAAAAAGGTCTCTGATTCTTGCTGGTTCCTTCCTGGGAATATGCAAAAATAACACCATGGGTGCTAGGCTATATCCCATCTTTCTACATTAGTTAGGTAATCTCTCACAGAGATCTCCAAATTTGCACATTACCATTGTCTATTACTCTGATATATGGTAAATTTTTGAGTTTGGTATTTACAAACATCTCTGTTCTTGAAAATAACATAATGCCACCGTTATCAGCATTTAACAACATTTAAATGTCTTTCAAATATTACTAAGAATATAAATTGCACATCTACTCACATATTTACTTTCTGCAACCATGGGTAACCTGTAGCTTCCTTAGCAGTTATAATCGGCATAGATTTTTATTTTCTTTCAGATATACTTTGGCTGGAGTTCCTCATTTAATAGTTAAAAGTGTATATTTTACACAGCAATGAAGACATAAAAACAATGGCAATGGTTGAAATGGGTCAAACAAACGAGAAGATGACTTGAGCATTGAAACCGAAATGAAATTACCATATTAGTATTCATGTATTTTGGAAGAAAAACACACAGTCATTTTCCTTCCCAGGAGGTTTCCAATAGGCTTTAGGTGAATACTAGTTTGGGAAATAAATATACTTTTGGTTTTTAGCAGAATTTGGAAAACAATTTTTCCATACACTAGGAAGTGTTAATTTATGTCTGAAATAGGCCATATTAAAATTATTACTATGGTCAATTGGTCCTCAGCAAATCTCACTGAAATACTTTTTCTAAAATTGGAATGGCTTTTATTTATCCTAGGGAGCACAAGCCTGAGAATCAGAACACCTAGATCTCAGTCCAGGACTTGCTCTAAATGAGCTCACTGTCTTATCTACAGCAAGATATGAGTCATTCAGTCACCAACAAACCAGGAAGGAGTGCCTCTTAAACACAGCCTAAAGATAACAAAACAGGTCAAAGAAATTCTATTATTAAGAACTTGATAATTGCAAAGATATTATATAAGTATATAATACATGACATATGTTACTAAATAATGGAGAGCATAAATGCTCTAAGAGTAATATCAAATAAACGATATAGGAGTTGAGTAGGATAAGTAATTAGTTTTTCCAATAGCCAAAATAGAGAATGGTAGACAGTGATATATTTCCCAGAGCGGCAACTTCAGACAACCAAAACCACATAGAAGGCAAAACAAACAAACCAAACCAAACAAAAAACCAAACAAACAGACAAACAAAAAGTTTATAATTAATCAGTTTTATCAAGGTACAGCATTTACGAAGTGAGTTCTTTTGACCACTTTTTTAAGCATTTTCATACTTAAGGTACCTGCTTACTTAGTGCTACAAAGAATGTTCAGTGGAGTATGATAATTTTAGGGGAGTGAGAGTTAACAAAAGATGATGGAGACAAGAACTACTTTAGATGTGAAAATAACCTGACTGGTTTACTGATTAGATGTTAGAGGGGAAAATGAGAGAAAAATACATCACAAATATATGATTCCTAAAGGAAATGGCTGAGTAAATCTTGCCATTGATCAAGTAGTGGGTCTCAGAAGTAAAAGGACTCATTTAGAGAAAGATTTTTTCTGCATATTTAAAACCAAGTTGCAGTTGTCTGCATATTCTTTGACACTCTGCCCTTCAGAAGGTAGAGCAAGTTTCTTCCCCTTGAGTGTTGAATGAACTTTCTCAATTTGAATAAATGGAGAATGGAGAATTTTTTAAAAGTAACTTGATGTAGAGCAACCTGGTAGAAACCAGCTAATCCTTGTGAACAAGGCTAACATCACTCATAAGCCATGTTGATATCATGTACCTGCTGATTTTACTCACTGAGAACATTTCTCCACTGTGATATTCTTCAGCAAAAGCCAGATTCTCAGTTAAATCATAAGAAAACATTAGGCAATCCAAAATTGAGGCATTTTCTACAAAATACCTGACTAGACTCTTCCGAAGCGTCAAGGTCACCAAACAAAAGGAAAGAGTGAAAAATTGCCACAAATCAGAAAAGGCTAAGGAGACATGAGCACTAAATTGAATAAATGCAAAAGTATTATTCTAGTTCGGATTCTGGAACAGAAAAGAGACAATAGTTTTTTAAAAAAAGAACAACCACTGGTGAAATCGGAATACAATGTGTAGTTTAGTTAATAATATTGCATCAATGTCAATTTCTTAGTCTTGAAAAATGTATCATAGTAATGTAGGATATTAATACTGGGAGAGGCTTGGTGAATGGATATATGGGAACTCTGTACTACATAGCACCTTTCTGTAAATCTAAAGTTCTTTCCAAATAAAAAGTTTCAGAATGATAAATAAATACTTGTAGAAATGGGTTGTAAGTATTGAATTGTACTTAATCTTTAACTCCATGCTAATATAAATAAATTAATTAATTAAAATGCTTATGTGTCAAAGGATATTTGCACATCCTCAAATTCCTCTTCAAAGAATACACTTATTAATTACAAAAGGTAAAATAGTAATTTTATATTACAGAAGCCTGGAAGATACCTTCTTAATTAGGTGATCAAAGTTAACATACTTGGAAATCGGACAAATCAATATCTTCTTCCAGGTGGTAGGATGCAATGAAAAGACCAGATCGCTTTATTCCTTCCGTGGTATTCTATCCAAACATGCATAATCTAAATCTAATTGTAAAACAACACTAACAAAAACAAATGGAGGGATGTTTTCAGGGTCCAGGAAGTCATGTAAATAAGTGTAAGGCAATTCAGAGCAGGAGGGAAGCAACAAACTGGACAGTGAATAACTTGCCTAAAGGAATTCAAATTTAATTAAAGAAATTTGATGGGTGAAATTAATCCTCTGATGAAAACAAGACTAGCAATAGCCAATGTTTATCGTGAACTTACTCTGTGTCAGGCAACACAATGGAGAGGTTCTAGTGTGGACTGTGGAAATAGATTTCTGGGCCTGAGTCCTGGCTTTACTCCCTGTTAGGGGTGAGACTGATCACATTACTCCTCTCTAAGCCTCAGTTGCCTCACTTGAAAAATGGAAATAATAATAACATCTGCCTTATAGGATTTTTCTGAGGATTCAAAGGCTAGTACATGGAAAATACATAAAATAGTGCCTGGCACGTGGAATATAACCTCTCCCCTCGAAAAAACAACGACAAAACAAAATAGCAGAAAAAAAAACTGCCATATTCATTTACAAATGAAGAAACTAATGTACAGAACATTTCAGGAAATAGTTCAAGGTTACTCTGCTAATTAGTATCGGGCTACTAATTGGACCAAAACAAGTTAAGACCAAATCTTAATTTCTACTGCTTTTTAAATGCTGCTGTCTTCCATAGATACCAAAACTTTATGAAAAACACTATATTATGACACAAATATTATTCAAAAATATGCTCTGTTCTCAGTGAGTTTGTAGTCCCCTGGAAGGGATAAGATACACCTATGAACAAGGACACTAACCGTCACATAATACAGGAAGAGATGCTTCATGTATAGAAATGATAGGAGGTCAATTTGAGTTGAAGGTAAAGAATCTATTCATGAAGAAGTGGGATTGGAGCTGGCCCCTGACATGTTTGTGTGTGTGTGTGTGTGTGTGTGTGTAACCTACTCATATGTGTAATCTACTCATATATATATATATATATATATATATATATATAGAAATAAAATTATTTAGCAAAGTGAGAGGACTTGGGTGTAATCCTAGAAGGCATGTAAACCACAGTCATTAAAGCAAAAAGAGGAACATTGTGAAAAATGTTCTTTTCTTTAGCAGGACTGAAGGCAATGTATTTGATATTTACTTCTTTCTAACTTCTGTGATTTATGCGTCATCACCTCGTATTGCCAGAGAGTTTCCAGGTGTTTCTATTGTTGTCTGTCTTATTCAAAAGGGACACCATACTTGTTGCACTTGTTCAATATTTTTATTAAAATTGTAGTCATATAGGTTAATATTTGCTAAAGACCTAAAATGTAACAATGATCCTGTATTTAATTTAATTTAATTTAATTTGTTTGTTTATTGAGATGGAGTCTCGCTCTGTCACCCAGGCTGGAATGCAGTGGTGTGATCTCAGCTCACTGCAACCTCCGCCTCCTAGGTTCAAGCGATTCTCCTGCCTCAGCCTCCCGAGTAGCTGGGGTTACAGGCGTGTGCCACCATACTTGGTTAATTTTTGTATTTTTAGTAGAGACGGGGTTTCACCACGTTGGCCAGGCTAGTCTCAAACTTCTGACCTCAAGTGATCCACCCGCCTCTGCCTCCCAGATTCTAAAAGATCAGATTAAAAGGTCAAAGGAAGAAGTGTGTATATGTGTGAACACACTGTATATAATTACATATACGATTATATAGATTTTGACTTAATAGAATTGATATAACAATTAAAGTAACTAGTTATACACTTTTTATTTTCCACTTGTAATAATGACTTGAAAAAATTTTTTACTTGTCAGAAAATACTCGAGTTCTCTTAGAGCCAGGTCAACATGAAATAAATCTCTTATTTCATTTTTTAAAGAGAAATATTGCACTTTAATGATGTATGAGTCTATACATAATATAATATTGAAATAGATGTAGTTTTAACAAACTTTGGAGTAAGGTTAAAATCCAGTGAATCTGAATTTTAGCTTGGTCTTTCCAAACAAGCACTTTATCACTAAAGTGCCTACAAACACACAATGTCTCAGGTTTTTAATAGTTACTCACTTCCTCTTTTAAGTGTCCCAATTTAGTTAAAAAAAAAACAGCCTCAGTACTTGCTCAATAAATAGGTGTTAAATGGTTGAAAGAATCAATGAACTGCTAGAGTCTAAGAAGATCTTTCCTTTAAACTCCTTCCTGGAATATATAATCACTCCTCTACTTATTTAGCAAGTACAGTTTTCTACTTCATAAAGAGAGAATCCTGGATTCACAAGGTTTTCAACTTGAAGAAATATGGATATAGTCTAGGGGAAATGCAATCTTAGGGCCATAGAGAATCTGAGTGGATACTCTCATGACACTCAATTTTTCAGTAACAGGATGGGGATCTCAAGACTATTACTATTTTCTCTTATGTCCATTTGGTCTTATTTTGTCGACTAAGTTGCAGACTCATTAAGGCATTAATGTGGGGGGGCTGAGGCGCTGGCAATTTCTTAGATGATGGATATATTGGTGTGTTTATTGGAATAATTCACAGAGTTATTATGACTCACACTCCATCCTTAGGTTCATTTGACCCATGCGAGACATTACTACACATGGAGGAAGCTGCTCAGTGTTCTCACAGTACTGTATTCTTGACTACCCAGGAAATCAGCAAGATACAGTTAAAAGGATGGATTCAGAGTTCACAGACTTGAATTTGTGAAACACCCCTGACACATACAATGTGAACTCACCTAAATTATTTAGTTTCCTAGACTTACACTTGTAGCTACACAAAAGGTATCTGCAAAGTAAGTGAGAAAGCCTAAATATTCACACCATAAAATGTAAGGGGAAAAACAGTAATGGTACCTTCATTTTACAAAACAGGATATAATGCCAAGCAAATATCAGTTATGTACAATATGGCAGGGTTTAATTAATGTTCCTGAGAAGTGCCCCCACCTTACTATTTCAGTTGCATGGGTTACTTTGAGACAAGGCAGTAATTGACATATTAAGTTTTGTAGATTTATAAACAAATAGCAAAACTGCCAAACTATTGTCAGTCTATTGAAAAACGGTAGGTAGTGATTTTCTTTTCATTCTTAAAAATATTTCTGAAAAACCAAGAGGTCACACTCTTTCAATAAATTTCATATTATTTATGTCATTATATTTATATTACATTTATAAGTCTGCAAAATGATAATATATTAGTCTTATTTAATTTAGGTCTCCCCTCCCCAGTCTTTTCTTGTGGCATATTGTGATGGACTTATTAATAAAATAAGAAGGCTGATTATAATAGAAAATTTTTAGTACAGAACAAATAACTTTGATAATGTGTTTTGGATCTCCAAAATTAATACATAATTCCTAAAATAATTTCTCTAAGCCTTCCTCCTTTTCAAATGAAATATTGGGGACTTAATATGCCATTATATTTCCATAATATAATACTAGAAATGTGAATGTTTTAATTACTGGCAAGATATCAAAAAATAAACTAGAGAAACAATGAGATATTAAAGAACAGGCTGGTATACTGATACATATAATATTTTCTGATATACACATACATATACATATCTAAGAATATTGAGCAGTTGGAGAGATAGCTAGAACTAGAATAAATGTTCCAGAGCAAGGGTCAGCATGGCACCTACTATGTAAAACATTTTTTGGAACACAACCATGCTCATCTATTAACATTCTGTCTATGGCTGATCTCAAGTAACAACAGTAGAGTTGAATAGCTGCAACAGAAATTCTATGATTCACAAAGCTAAAATTATTTGCTATATGGCTCTTTATAGAAAAAGTTTGCTAATCCACAGTCCAGACGAGAGATTCTCAAAGCCTGGTCTGCAGACCAGTAGCACCATCATAAGCTAGAAATATCTTAATGCAAATTATTGGGCACTGCCTAAGACCTACTGAATCAGTATCTCTGAGGGAAGGATCCAGAGGCTTGTATTTTACCAAGCGTCCCATTGGATTTTGATGCATGATAATGTTTGAAAATTATTGTTCCACAGTAAACAACATGTGTAAGAAGTGGGCAAGACAGCCAAGTCAGAGAGACATCTGTGACTCAGAGTCCATGGCTCTGACCAACCCCACAGGGCTGATACAAATTACATGTGCCAGGTCAGAAATTATTAATGGATGCAAAATTAAGATGCAACTGAGGACTAATATATGGTGCAAATCTGGCCTTCCTTCACACTTCCAGTGTTCCTAAACCTACAAGTCATCACTGTCTCTGGCCCTGGCCACTGCAAAAACCAACCAATTGGTCTTTTCTCTTCATTCTATCCTCTACCTGACAATCTAGTGACCCTTTTGAAATATAAGCTTGCCATATTCAAAATCCTCAAAAATCAGCTCATATAATTAAAATTTAAAAAATAAAATTTCCTTTATATCTTCTTCCCACCCAAGCCAAAGCTTTGGGCTTTCTGTTCACTCTAGTGAGAATGCCTTCTCAAAGATATACACACTATTATATCGTAAATATACCTTTCTCATATACTGAACTCTTCTCACTTGACTCTTCTGCATAAAAATCTTCCCTGACTTTCCTATCTAAAATAGCTACCACTTTAAATGGGTGAATCATATGGTAGGTGGTTTATCGCAATATATGTATTAAAAAGAAAAACAAAAGGTGAAGGCTTTCTACAAAATACAGTGTTTCATGGGATTATGTTCATATTTACAGCATAAAATTAAATCAGATAACACCTTAAGTGTTCATAGCACAGCCCCTGAGTTTTAGTAACAGCTCAAAATTATTTACTGTTATATTTTATTATACACATCATATATTATGTTATTACAAAATATTTTCTATTACGGCCATCATATAATCATACTATTATTATGGTGTCAGCCTCATTTAAGCTGAATCCTAGGGACATTTGTTGGTTAAAAGATTACTTAAATAGAAATAAGAGAAAGAAATCAAATCAGGCTGGTAGCGAGGAATCTCTACGTATTTTTTTTAAATGGCCCACTAATTTAAAAATGAGATAATGCACTTTTGGTTCACTGAAATATTTTAGGCCAGTCATTTTAGATATAGAAAAAATGATACAATTTGTTCAATATCCTTTGGTTATAACCTGTTGTATAAAATATTTGGATCTTCTTAATCTTTTTGTATTGCAACAATACTCTCCCCACTCACAATTAACATGTACTATTATCATGACATGCATACTTCACTTATACTCAGTGATTTTAAATAATCATGACTATGTACTCATTTTTATAATAAAGAGAACTAATGTAAATTAAAATACTCTTATGATATTATCATTCAAGTCTCCCAAGTTGGAACAAACACTTTGTTTTCATGCTTTACTACTCCTATTCTTAGAAATGTGCAGTAAATCTCTTATGAAAAACAAAATATGTTGTGTTAGTTTGGTGTCCTTCTTCTCTGGTACTCTGAACATAACAGTTTTGCTCTACACTGCAAAACTCTTTACTGTAACTGCTTCCATATTACTCTGGGGGAAGGAAAATGTCACAGAATACAAGCGAAGCCCCAGTCAATGCAGTTATTTTGAAAAAATATACAAACTATGGAAGTTACAAAACTGCTTTTGTAAGCTTAAAAACTGATCTGATCATGAGGACAGCATTTCTGAAAGATAGCTTCCTACTGAGTTCCCTCGAAGAATGTCTACTTTCTAGTAACAATTCGATGACTGATCTGAAAACAGAAGTCAGAAATTTTATTTTCTGTCTCCTACATGCTGTATTTAATTCTGTTTCTTGTTGTCATTAGTTTTGTATGTTGATGGTCTCGTAGGTATCATGAGTAAGCAGAAATATTAGGAGAGCACAACATGGAATTATCGCAATGAAATCAGCAATAAATATATAATGGATGATAACCCTGAGAGACAGAAAAGAAAACTGAAAACAAAAGCATAATGCTGTGACAGAGAGGTTTATCCCACCAGCATAATCATCATGAAGATCATGGAGCCAGTAGCTGTATATCAGTGAAACAAATACAGATCTTTCCTACTCCATCCCCAAAAGTCACCTAACTAGAGAAAATTGTACTATCATTATAAGAAATGTATATTGATTGCTTAATTTATTTTGCTTAGCACTTTCCCTATATTATCTCATGTAATCCTTACAACAGATATAAAATAAGAGCACCATCCCCATTCAACAAGTGCTGAAGTGTGGTTAGGGAGGTGAAATAACTTGCCTAAGACTTCATCCTTATTAACTGGAGAAGCAAGAATTAAAAGCTAGACTTGTCTGACTCCAAGTCATTGCTTTTTGTCCATAGTTATTAAGTGATACCATCTTTTCAGCAGTCTTAGGGACCTTTAATGACTACAAAAATGAAACAAAAACTAGCTTGGTTCTTAATTTCATTTTGCCAAATTATTTCTGAAGATCCTGCTGTTATAAATTCTGAAAATGTCAATCAGTCATAATTATTTCATATACAGACCAAATTATTCTCAATTGATGGGGGACAAATGACTTTTTAATAAAAGCAGATGAATAGAACATTTAGACCACACCTACATAAGTAAAATAAAGAGCGTTGCCACTTTATTCAACAAATATAAGGTGACAGAAAGAAACTTGTTCTTTTAATTTTCCAAAAACATTTTATTTCAAAAACATTTTATTTATATCAAACACCAGCGTGATTGCCTTTCACTTTCTAGAGTGTAGACAAAATAATTGAATGCAATGAGCAAGTTTTTAAAAAAACTATGTAACATATTGGAGGAAATAATTTGGCAAAATGAGAAATATCTAAGAATAATATGGTGAGACCAATCATTTGTAAAGAGACACACCACTTAATGTATTCTTAGAGGTAAGAATATCTGTAAATGATAAATGTTTTTGTTCCTCAGGGCAGTTGATACTACTAAACATACTTTCAGCATGACGGAAACTTCCAGCTGTTTTTTAATATAGCAACAATTGGCTTTGGTTTGGCCTTGCCTTCTTGTGTAACTTCCTTGCAGAACACGGACAATGGTGTACAAGGTTTGGGGAGTAGTTTATGATTCTGCAGGAGCAAAGCCTACTATGACCTGAACTCCTGGCCTTAAAGCCTAAGCATTTTCAACTGTTTATAGAAAAGAATTTAATTAAAACTATTTGGGGCTCAAATTGCACAGAAAATATAGTTAACATAAACACCTATGCAACACAAACATCAGTGTGCACATAAAATATCCAAAAGACAGTAAGATAGAGAGGAAAGATGACCTGCACCTGCAAGCCACTTATGAATTTGCAGCCTGTGTAAGCTTGGGCAAGTAACTTTCCTTCTCTAGCTTCACTTTTCTCCCACAAATTGGACATGATCATCAATATCATGTTGCTGTTTTGCAGTGAAGATTATATAAATTATATACACAAAGGGACCACGATGATGTCTGACACAGAATTCATCTTCTCCTAGATGACTTAGACAAAAGATACACAGGCAAATTATTACTTCCTGGAGACATTTGTTGAAGTACTAAACTTACTTTGAGAATGACTTTCACTTTATGTCCTGATGGTTCATTTCCTTTTTTTTTTCTTCCTTCTTCCTTCTTTCCTTCCTTTCCTTCCTTCCTTCCTTTCCTTCCTTCCTTCCTTCCTTCCTTCCTTCCTTCCTTCCTTCCTTCCTTCCTTCCTTTCCTTCCTTTCCTTCCTTCCTTCCTTCCTTTCTCCCTCCCTCCCTTCCTTCCGTCCTTCACTCTCTCTTGCTTCCTTTCTTTTTTTTTTTTTTTTTTTTTGATACAGTATTTTTTTTTTTTCCTGAAACGGAGTCTTGCTCTGTGGCCCAGGCTGCAGTACAGTGGCGCGATCTCGGCTCACTGCAACCTCCACTTCCCAGGTTCAAGTGATTCTCATGCCTCAGCCTACTGAGTAGCTGGGATTACAGCATCTCGATGCAGCATCTTGGTGCAGTGTTATGCTGGGATTCATTGCCAAAAATACTTCTTAGAGTAGGACTATGAATAGGAATGAAGTCTTTCTGATAACTTTTGGATGATTTTAGGAATCCAGGCTTAATAAACTTTGTCCTGGAATTAGGACCTGATTGGAAATGAATAAAAGAGCCTCATTAAATCGGCTGTGTCCCTTGTGTAGCTAAATTATGTATTGGACAGCCAAAGAGGTAAGGTGTCCTTTAATGTCAAAACAAATGGTATTAGGAAGTTAAAAAACAGAAAGGTGAAATAGGAAGTTAAAAATTTCCTAAATGCCTTCTTAGTCTATATATATGTATATAGAAAATAAGAAACTGCCTATGAAATCAAGAAAAAAAAAGAAAGAAAGAGGAGGAGAAGGAAAGAGAAGAAAGGAGGAGGGAAGAAAAGAGAGAAGGGGGAAAGAGAACTAAACACTCTCACAGATCATCACAAAATTGGCAACTGGCAAAACCATTCAGGAAGATCATGCAGTTGGATTGATGACTGAACACATTTTGTGACTGAGTCAGTGTTGCTCCTACTATTTCCCCACTCCTACAGAGAGAGACTGGCGGATGGGTAACAGCAACTGCTCTCTCAGCTTCTGTTTCAGCCAACAGCCAGTATTTGCTGCAAGATGAAGCCTGGTAGGAATCTAACAGGCTAAGCGTGATGGCCAGCCAGACTGCATGTGAAGCCACTGCCTGAGGATAAATGAGGGGAGGCAACAACCTCCACAACAACACAGTAGTGGCAGCTTGTTCATCACAAGCTGCATCACAACAGATGCAGTGGTAATTAAATTTGGGGGGTGGATCTCAGGCAGTCACTTTCAAATAGACTGTCAAATTTAAATAGAACTGCATCGAAAGAGTTTCTGCCTGGCCATCTGCATTTGGGAGGGGGTTTTATTTATCAAGACCCAGCAGCCAGATTGCTTTTAGTACCAAGCTTATGGATTCTCATAAGTTTTTTCTGCTTAATTACTTGCCTATTTTACTACAATGACTACTGTGGACTGTGTTCTTTGGAACTGACAAAGCCTTTTGCCCAGTATAGTTATTTCCTGATTAAAAATAGGCCATCCAATGTTGTGTGCAAGTTATGTTAATTCACAATAAATATATTTTGTCTTGCATGACTGCAGACATTTTCACTGATTATTCCAGGAAGATTATGATATTGATAGGACCTATATTGTAACTGTCCTAGGATCAAGGTGGGTAGATATATTCAGAGCAATGAGATATCTCGCGAGTGAGTAGAAAACAAACTCCTATTCCAGTAATTGTTGAACCATATCATACTGCTTTTTCAGTTCATTCCTTTTTTAAAAAAATATATAACCTTGCCACCAGTAGATTTTGATACCCAAAATAATACCTCAAAGTAATCATTTACAGGAGAAACTCTGGGATGGAATTTTCTATTGCTGTCTACTCAGCTTTGATGATAAGCCTACTACAATAAATACTAAACATTCACTTCATTATTATTCTTTTTCCAAATTGGCAGAAAGCCAGCCCTAGATGATATTCCACTTAAATTTCTAACGTTTGTGTAGAATAATATTTGTAATAAATCAGATTATCTCTCTTGGCCAGATAACTCACTGCCTAAAACATAAAGCTCCCCAACGGTCTGAAAGCCAGTAAATCCTAGGTAGAAAATTATCTCATTAATTCTAAACCCAAGTCTACATGGGACAAATGTTTCCAAGCTCTACTTTGCAGTCCAAACATTCCTGGATCCTCCCATGGATGTTGAGATTCCCTCCCCTTTCACCTCCTTTTCATCTTTCATCTATCAGTAATGTGCATACCCATGCACACACACATGCAAACAATTGATACTCAAGCATAGGGAAGGGCTCAATCTAGACTGCAGAGTTAACTACTAAGAAATTAAAATAATGAAAAGCTCTATCCCATATGAAACATAGAAGCACTAATTAAATAATATGTAAGCACCCAGGACTAAGTATACAAGTAGACAGATTTAATGATGTAATATAATGGTGATCTGGAATTAGTTCTGATCCAAAAGTCTTCCCTCATTTGATTATTATTGGTACCTAATTTATTTAAATGAAGAAGAACTAAAATGTAATGCAAATATAGTTGAGAGTTGCACTTACTGAATTGGCAAATGTTTACTAAACACTTAACTGTGCAATGATCAAGATAGTATAAAAACTATGTGTAAAATACAGGCCTTGATCAGAGCTAGTCCATAATCCTTTTGCAAAGAGAAGGCTCACACGCAGTAAATAATGCAAAGTTGAGTGTTACCAAGGATTAAAACTGATTCCTATATAAATCCTATATAAAAAGATACAATGTGTATCTTTTAAGAAAAGTCTCGTGGAATCTATTTTGGAAATAATGGTTGAAAGATTATCATGAAGGCAACAGATCTGAAAAACCAAGAGATTCCAAAATAATCCAGGGCCTATTCCCACTGAATTTATGTAAAAGAAAAGTCCAGGAAAGAGCCTGAGAAATGGTTTAAATTTGATTAAGAGGTAAGAACATAGCTTTAATAGAATTGTGTCTGGGGTTTCTGGTTAGTGAGGAGAGCCATGAGTCATTTTGCTGAGCATAGCTAGCATAGGAGTTTTAAGAAATAAGGGTGTAATCCATAAAGGAGGAGGATTAATATGGTTTGGCTTTGTGTCCCCACCCAAATCTCATCTTGAATTATAATCCCCATGTGTCCAAGGAGAGACCTGATGGGAGGTGATTGGATCATATTTCCCCTTCACACTCTCTCTCTCTCTTCTGCCACCTTGTGGAGAAGGTGCTTGCTTCTCCTAAACTTTCTGCCAAAATTGCAAGTATGCTGAGGGCTCCCCAACCATGCCGAAGTGTGAGTCAATTAAACCTCTTTCCTTTGTGAATTACCCTGTCTGAGGTAGTATCTTTATAGCAGTGTGAGAATGTACTAATACAGGGATCAATTGATGACAGACATGTTGATGAAATGAATGGAGAGGCAGATGATACTATAAAAAGTGAAACACCAAGCAGAACAGAGAGGCCTGTGCAGAAAACTGCCAACAGTCTTAAGTTGAAAATATCCCCTAAATGAAAGACATCTTTTGTCAATACTTCATGTCAAATAAGCTTGTTAATTTTAGTCAGTTATTAAACATCTAACCAACACTTGGCAAATTACTTCCATTGTTTTTTAGATTTTGGGCGAGGAGGCAGGCATGTAGAGTCCACAAAATAACTATAACTACCAAGGAAGGGAGAATTCCAAGAAGACAAAAACACGACTTACTAAAGAGACTAGCAAACTGTACACAGGATTTCACGCTTTGCCCAGCATGGCCAGCTCTGAAGAGAATGATGTTTGTGGCTTCTTTCCTGTTAGAAGAGGTAGACTCAGCTTAAGACAAAAATAGGTATGTTCCTACCTACCCTATAAAACGAATACAAATAATTCAAGGGTGTAATGAATGAAAATATTCCCAAAGAAGCAATGTAGAAAGCAAACTATGCTTTATTTATTTATTATTATTATACTTTAGGTTTTAGGGTACATGTGCACAATGTGCAGGTTTGTTACATATGTATCCATGTGCCATGTTGGTTTGCTG
Organism: Symphalangus syndactylus; assembly: GCF_028878055.3. NCBI lineage: Eukaryota > Metazoa > Chordata > Mammalia > Primates > Hylobatidae > Symphalangus > Symphalangus syndactylus. The sequence continues at coordinate 30,556,051 of NC_072430.2, forward strand.
CACCCATTAACTCGTCATTTAGCATTAGGTGTATCTCCTAATGCTGTCCCTCCCCGCTCCCCCCACCCCACAACAGTCCTCGGAGTGTGATGTTCACCTTCCTGTGTCCATGAGTTCTCATTGTTCAATTCCCACCTATGAGTGAGAACATCCGGTGTTTGTTTTTCTGTCCTTGCGATAGTTTACTGAGAATGATGTTTTCCAGTTTCATCCATGTTCCTACAAAGGACATGAACTCATCATTTTTTATGGCTGCATAGTATTCCTTGGTGTATATGTGCCACATTTTCTTAATCCAGTCTATCGTTGTTGGGCATTTGGGTTGGTTCCAAGTCTTTGCTATTGTGAATAGTGCTGCAATAAACATACGTGTGCATGTGTCTTTATAGCAGCATGATTTACAGTCCTTTGGGTATATACCCAGTAATGGGATGGCTGGGTCAAATGGTATTTCTAGTTCTAGATCCCTCAGGAATCGCCACACTGACTTCCACAATGGTTGAACTAGTTTACAGTCCCACCAACAGTGTAAAAGTGTTCCTATTTCTCCACATCCTCTCCAGCACCTGTTGATTTAAATCACAGCAGAAAGAACATGCCTTTGAAACTTTATGTAATTAATTTTATGAGTCAAACTTTACTGAATTCCTATAATGCTCTGGATTCTTTCCAGTTTTCTCAGAACCTGAGTTGGATGTAACAATTATACAGTGTTTATGTTAATAATATTTTCAGAGATAAAGTTGCATTATGTACCTGGAGCATACAGTTTGAAATATTGTGAATAATATATTCATATATTTACTGATCGATATGGTTTGGCTCTATGTCCCCATCCAAATCTTGTCTTGTAGCTCTCATAATTCCCACGTGTTGTGGGAGGGAACTGGTGGGAGATAATTGAATCACGGGGGTAGTTGTTCTCAGATAGTGAATAAGTCTCACGAGATCTGATGCTTTTAAAAATGGGAGTTTCCCTGAACAAGTTCTCTCTCTTTGCTTGCCACCATCCAAGATATGACTTTCTCCTCCTTGTTTTCCACGATGATTGTGAGGCCTCCCTGGCCATGTGGAACAGTAAGTTCATTAAACCTCTTTCCTTTGTAAATCTCCCAGTCTCGGGTATGTCTTTATCAGTAGATTGAAAATGAACTAATACACTGATTAAAGCCCTCATTTCTTCCATTTCAGGGCTAATTTTATACAAGTGTTGAAGCATAAGTTTTTTTCATTTAAGCTATCCTTTTAACTTATTGATTTCTTAATTCACTGGTTCTCATAATATGTCTGGGATGAACAGCAACAATTTCACCTGAGAACTTGTTAGAGTTGTAAATTCTAGGCCTTCACTCAGGCCAAATGAGTCAGAGCTTCAGGGGGGTAGAGTCCAGTGATTTGTGTTTTAAGGAGCTTTCCAGGTGATTCTGACACATACTCTGAAATCTGAGAAGTATTGCATCACCGCCCAAGACATGGTGAACTCCCAACTTGCTCTCCTTTTATCCCTTAACATTTGTAATCTCTAGGTCGACATATGTGGCTTCATATCTATATGGACTAGGATTTGATAAGAGCAGTTGTACATATATTGTACATTAACATAATTGGTATATTTGTATATGTACATTGCCTTTTTCTTTTTTGTTTTGTTTGAGATGGAGTCTCACTCTGTCACCCAGGCTAGAATGCAGTGGTGTGATCTCAGCTCACTGCAACCTCCACCTCCCGGGTTCAAGCGATTCTCCTGCCTCAGCCTTCCAGGTAGCTGGGACTACAGGCATGTGGCACCAAGCCTGCCTAATTTTTCGTATTTTTAGTAGAGACAGGGTTTCACTGTGTTAGCCCGGATGGCCTTGATCACCTGACCTCGTGATCCATCTGCCTCAGCCCCCCAAATGCTGGGATTACAGGCATGAGCCACCACACCCAGCCCTATATGTATGTTGTCTTTCCACAGTGAGTTTATGGGGTTTTTGTAGACTGAGTCTGTCTCCTATTTTGACATAAATTGGTGGTTCTCAACTTGTTTTTGTGCCTCAGCAGATATTTGCCAATGTCTGAAGAAGTTTTTTATGTCATCATGGAGGTAGATGCAACTGGCATCTGGTGGGTAGCATTCAGTGGTGCTTCTAAACGTCCTACAATAAGCAGGATACTGCCCCACCTCAATAAAATTATCTGTCCCTAAATGTTAATAGTGCCGAGACTGAGAAACCCTTATGTAATCCACACTGCTTAGTACAGAACTACACATGTATTTTGGTGCTAACCATATTATCACCTTTCATGTAAGACTTCTATTTTAGAAAAAGATCCAAGAGTCAACTTATATTCTCTTCTATATATATTATATTAGTCAAAAGCTGTATCTGCTGGCCATTAATGGAAAGAGGAGCTTGGACTTCTTGGTATGTACCTGGGAATAGAATTGGGGCATACCTTTTCTGCTTTTCCCTTGGTTCACATATTTGCAAAAAAGAAACAAAATATCATCGATAAAATTTCCTCAAAACAAAGCTATCTGCCGCAAATGAAGCAGATACAATTTATAGAAGGAATAAGGAATAATACAATAGTGTCACATTATCTTATTGGTCAATATACATTATATAATTACACAGAGTTTTGTGTAGTGTATTGGAGATAGAAATCTTTGCTAATAATAATGAATTTCATTTGCAAATTTTCAGCCTAGGCTCTTTCATGCATGTGTGTATAAATGTTACTTAAAGAGAGTTATGTATTATATATAGTCGAGATCTAGATGTTTCCTAAATACAAAATTTTCCCAATGATTAGCATGCCTGATTAGCAGGGTAATTTTGCTTATTGTCCTTATAAATACAGAAGTGATTTGATTTGTAATAATCTATCCGTGCATCATCTCATCTGCAGGCAATTTGGATGCTTCTACAGCTAAGATGGCCCAAGTATCAATGGCTGTCATACTTTTTCATCAAAGATGCCCATTTTACTCCCACTTCTAGGAAGGAGACTAAAAGGAGAAAGATTGGAAAGAAGATCTACCTGTACTTGGTAACTGACTGAATGCAAGGGTTAACTGGAAGAGAACATAAATCAAGATGACATCCAGGTATCTGAGTTGGAAATCTAAATAGAAGATTTTGAAATTCCCTGGCAGAGAAACATGAAAGAGAAGATAGTAAACAAATGAAGCCATTCCTTAAATTAACAAAAATACATGTATGGATTAAAGTCTTATTTTCCTTATTACCAGCCTTGCTGTTTCTGGCTAAACACTCCCCAAAGAGAGGAAGGAGAAGAGACAGGAGACAATGAAATGAAATGTGAAAATATTATTCAAAATTTAAAATACAATTTTGAAAAAGATGCCAGCATCCTCAACAACAGCGTATACTTGCATCCACATGAATGAAAGACAAATGCCTCAGGCTGGTTGCTGCTGGGCTTCTGATTGCGGGTGTGCCTGCAGGAAAACCTGTGTATTTCAGCACCGTTTATTAATCATCATGGCCAAAAAGGACACCTAATCCTACTTAAGGCATTTTCAGATCTTAGCTTTAAGAACAGCCCATTTTCTCATAACAATATATGAAGAAGACAAGAGCCCTGAGAGTGTCGCTGTCACAGTCTCTACTGTGAACTTGCGTGAGGCATATCAGACTGCAGTAAGGGTGTCTATGTCTATATTATCTAGATCTATATTTATATCTGTATCTAGATATCTATAGATAGACAAAATAACCAAGACACTTCCACTTCTATGGGTGTTAGAATTCATAACCAACATACTTAAAACTTCACCTTTATTAAACAGGCAAAAACACTTTTTCTTAATGACTTGAAATTCCCCTATTTTTGTCTTTTGGAGTCAGATGTTTTGAATAAATCAAGGAGTTCTCATCAGTTTCTTAACATTTCACGTGATCTGCTTTCAGGAAGGCAGACATTGGAGTAAAGTACTGTTATCTTCTACTAACCCCTATGTGAGGGTACCCATGTTTTCTTGTAGCACCTTATCCATAAGCGTCTCCATCCAACCTATACCAACTCCCTTGGGAAAGAAGTTTTTCTATTGTTATTATGTAAAGTGTTTTATTTATGATGAATCTTTTACACCGGTTGTATTTTATGATGTGGCAGCATCTCATTGTGAAGCAAATATAAGCCATCGAATAACAGCAGACCACATCAGACTAAAAATCAAAATATGGCACAGAGGGAGGAAGCCTGTCACACTTTTTAGAGAAAAATAAAAATATTCTGGCAGTTGCCAATTTGAACAGTATTGCACAACTGTTACACAAAGGAATTCTGCCAAAATAATGTGTTTAGTTTACTTTGAACCCCATTGTTTATCTTCAACCACATAGCTTATTACAAATGGAACAGCATGTCTAGAAGGGATAGGATATCCTGATGGCCTATGCACTGTAAGTTACAAAAATCCAGACACCATTTCTGCAAATGATATGTTGTACAAATGCAAATGTCACATTAGACTTTCAAATCCAATGATAATTTGACAAACAAAATCAGCCACAATATTGGGAGGTGCCAAAGTTGATTCCTATCTCTTGAAACTGCCTTATGCCTCAGTTTGTTCACTGAGCACTGGCAACATATCTTTTTGAAGAGACTTTAATAATGAGAAACATAGTTACCCAGTCAAGACTGTGAGACAGGCAGAAATGTTTCAAGTGCTTCCACTGGGTTTAAATGTCTTGATTTCTAGGGAGTTCATTCACTCTAGCTTAGGGTGAACGAACCCTCAGCACTGTTGACATTTAGTGTCAGATAATTTCTTTTTGCCTGAGCTGTCCTGTGCATTGTAGGAGATCCAGCTGTACCCCTAGCCTCTACCCACTAGATATCAATAGTGCTCCTCTGGGTATAACAACCAAACCTGGGGGACAAAAGTGCCCCAGGCTGAGCATTGCAGTTTATCATAAAAAGAAAATAAAAACAGTATCCACACAGTTTGAAAAGTCTTTGCAGGCTATCTACTCTCTGCATCCTACTTTCCAACCCAAAGTTAAGACAAGTATTTCTTTGTTAAGAATGGGAAAGAGTGAGGGAGATTGTTGTAGAAATTGGTTTGTCATTTCTCAAATAACTCTCCTATTTGTCAGTAAGCACTTTCTCTTTGCCTAGGTTGAGGGTGAGAAAAATGAAATACAGAATGATATCAATGCAGGGCCATAGCAGAATCATATGCTCCTCATGTAATCTCACCTTTCACAGGAAAACACATGTTCATGGTGAATGACTCAGCCCAGCTTTGCTGGCCTATTTCCATCTAGAATTTTCACCCCCATATCTCTCTATAGGTTTCCATACTTATTCCCCCTTCTGTTTTTCTACCGCTTTATGGATTGATGGGAAGCTCTTTGTGGTAAAAACTTCCCAAATGAGTGGGGACCATGCTATGAGAACATGTATTTGCTATAAAGGAGACTAGACAAAAAGCTGGACTTTTCTCATTTTTAAATAGAAATAAACAGCTTTCCTTTTCTATCCATTTATTCAGTCAGCAAATATGCATTAAGTGCTACTCTATGACAGGAATTGTACTAGAAAATTTCAGAGACAAATTTTTTACAAATAAAAATGGCCACAATACACATCGTCTTTTTTTTCTTAAAAAAATCTGCTATTTCATATTTATCCTTTATATGATAAATAATTTAATATTATCAGCAAGTAATAATAAGCATAAAATAATCTTCACTATTTTCTCAAGCTAAAACTTTATACTACATTTTTGTATAGATGATTCCAATATGGTTTGTTTGGTCATACATGTTTTAAGATTCTAAGATATAATCACGATTTTTGCCTTAATTCCTGTCCTTTAAAAAAAAGCAATTAAAAGGAGGAAATCTATGTCCTAGTTCACATGTTCAAGTTGCTTTGGGGACATTTTCATCAATCATACCTTCAGTGTATCTGAGAAAGGTTAGCAACTCTTGTTCAGAAAATTACAGCACTAATATCTTAAGTGACTTGGGTACATTGACCACAACCATATATATAGTCACATAATCAATTGACCAACTAGAATTCTACTCTGAACACTGTGGGAGGCAAGTCATTCCGAAGCCATTTTCCTCTACGTTCCCTCACATGCCACACTTCACACACCTGCATTCCAGCTTTCTCACTCTCTCCCAAATACTTTTCCACGTGTTTAGTTGTGCTTACTTACAACTTCCTCTTCAGTTTTTTCAATTCCAACCACGGCCATGTGAAATTCACATTTATATATATTTTCATACCAATATCTTATCATGGTAGTGGGAGGTGACAGCATGCTGGCAGTCCTCACAGCCCTCGCTCGCTCTCGGCGCCTCCTCTGCCTGGGCTCCCACTTTGGCGGCACTTGAGGAGCCCTTCAGCCCACCGCTGCACTGTGGGAGCCCCTTTCTGGGCTGGCCAAGGCGGGAGCCGGCTCCCTCAGCTTGCAGGGAGGTGTGGAGGGAGAGGCGCGAGCGGAACCAGGGCTGCGTGCTGCGCTTGCGGGCCAGCTGGAGTTCCGGGTGGGCGTGGGCTTGTCGGGCCGGTGGCTGCGGAGGTGTACTGGGTACGGACCGGCGGCTGCGTAGGGTGTACTGGGTACCCCAGCAGTGCCAGCCCACCGGCGCTGCGCTGGATTTCTCGCCAGGCCTTAGCTGCCTTCCCGCGGGGCAGGCCTCGGGACTGCAGCCTGCCATGCCTGAGCCTTCCCCCGCCTCCGTGGGCTCCTGTGCAGCTCGAGCCTCCCCGGCGAGCGCCGCCCCCTGCTCTATGGCACCCAGTCCCATCGATCACCCAAGGGCTGAGGAGTGCGAGCGCACGGTGCGGGACAGGCAGGCAGCTCCACCTGCAGCTCTGGTGCGGGATCCACTGGGTGAAGCCAGCTGGGCTCCTGAGTCTGGTGGGGCCTTGGAGAACCTTTATGTCTAGCTCAGGGATTGTAAACACACCAATCAGCACCCTGTGTCTAGCTCAGGGTTTGTGAATGCACCAACTGACACTCTGTATCTAGCTGCTCTGGTGGGGCCTTGGAGAACCTTCGTGTCCATACTCTGTATCTAACTGATCTGATGGGGACGTGGAGAACCTTTATGTCTAGCTCAGGGATGGTAAACGCACCAACAGCGCCCTGTCAAAATAGACCACTGGGCTCTACCAATCAGCAGGACGTGGGTGGGGCCAGATAAGAGAGTAAAAGCAGGCTGCCCAAGCCAGCAGTGGCGACCCACTCGGGTCCCCTCCCACACTGTGGAAGCTTTGTTCTTTTGCTCTTTGCAATAAATCTTGCTACTGCTCACTCTTTGGGTCCACACTGCTTTTATGAGCTGTAACACTCACCACAAAGGTCTGCAGCTTCACTCCTGAAGCCAGCGAGACCACGAGCCCACCAGAAGGAAGAAACTCCGAACACATCCGAACATCAGAAGGAACAAACTCCAGACTCGCCACCTTAAGAGCTGTAACACTCACCGCGAGGGTCCGCGGCGTCATTCTTGAAGTCAGTGAGACCAAGAACCCACCAATTCCGGCCACAGTAGTATATCCATGGTCCTTTTGTGGGTAAAAGCAAATGCTGAAAAGCTGACACAAATAGTCGTGTTATACTATTACAGATTGTACGTGTTTTCAGACTCACTATTTATTTCTAGTGCATATGAGTAGTCTCATTTAAAAGGGATGAGGTAAAAAGGATCTTGAAGATAGTCGATTAAAAGAAAATAAAAAAGCTTCCTCAGGCAATGATGATTTTCCATGTCTGTCATATAAAGTAGTATTCATTTCTTAACCTTAAGTGAGTGATTATTTCTGTGTCTTTACAATATATTTACAAGCTCAACACATAATCTTTCACCAAGTTGTTTTCCAATTTTATTTCTGGAAATCTAAAGATTTCTGAGATCCAAGGTAGATTTTGTGCATTCAATTAATTTTTCCATAAGAATGGCATCTTCTGGTTAAAATTCTCTGATATCTCTCAGCTCTGTAACTGTCACTGTTAGATTGCATTGGTCAATCAATTTTTGATAACCATTTGTCAATCTTGTAATTATTAAGTGTTACAATGCTTATGATTAGCCTAATACATTTGCAGAAATTAATCATGTCCAAATTAATATCAGTGGCAGAATTAGACATACACCTTACTGCATTAACAGTCCGTTAGGCAGCTCACTTAGCTAAGTTAGAAGGACCAATAGAAAGGAATATTAATCCCAACTTCAAGTTGTCCTTTATTATAGCACTTGGATAAGGTTTAATAGAGATCAATGACGATACATTTGAGCAGTGAGATTATCGGAAACCCTTTTCTAAAAAATAAGCTCACGAAAATGAAGGAAAGAAAACTTCAAGAGATATTTGAAATTTCAAAAGAAATCCTTTTTTCTCAAAATTCTTGCTTTGTTCCTGTTCTTGACCACACTTATTAAAGTTGTAAACGCTCCATATTAGAAATGTATGAAGGTGTCATATGTTTATGTTTTTAAGTAGATTTTTATTATAATCAAGAGCATCAACAGTGATATATCCAGATTTATTATAGTGACAATGAAATGTCTTCCAGCTCTTGATCTTTTTTCTTCCTATTTTCTTTCATTCCTTTCTTCCTTTTTTCTTTGTTTTCCTTTCTTTCTTCTGTGTTTCTGCCTCTCAGAATATTAGATACATTTCTTTTATACGAATTTAGGAATAATTGTAATGATGAGCCTTGCTTTCTATCTAAAGAATAGGGTTTGGGCTGTGCGTGGTAGCTCACATTTGTTACCCTAGCAAGTTGGGAGCCCAAGGCAGGAGGATCAAGAGTTCAAGACCAGCCTGGGCAACATAGCAAGACTCTGTCTGTACGAAAAATGACAAAAATTTAGCCAGGCACGGTGGCATGAACCTGTAAGTCCTAGCTACTTGGGAGGGTGAGGCAGGAGGATTTCTTGACACCAGGAATTCAAGATTGCAGTATGCTCTAATTGCATCACTGTACTCCAGCCTAAGTGACAGAGCGAGACCCTGCCTCCAAAAAAACAAAGAAAACAAACTAGAATAGGGTTTCAATTTACTTTTCCAGATTACTACTCCTTTGCATTGGCTCAGAAACTTTTTTTGCTCTCTTATAAAAGGGATAAGAAGTTAATATACTGTTTCAGTAGACATTTATTGAATGATTTTTATGTGCCTCAAACTTTCTTTAGTACTCGACATTCATTCAGCAACGGTATGCAATAAACACTATAATGATCTTTGCTTTACAGATAAGGAAATTGAGGCATAAAAGAGAGATAACTTGTCCAAATTGTATGTAGCTATCAAGTAGCAAAGCTGAAATAATACCTCATTTCTATGTAACTTTGAAGTATGTTTTCTTAACTGCTATACTTTGAGGGCTGAAGAATTTGTCTTTTGCAAGTTCATGCAGATTATGAACAATAGAACGACAATTTGAATACAGATATTTGGACTCCAAAGCCAGTGTTTTTCATCACCATAATACCTTGCTCCAGGAAAATTATGTTTGCTGATATAAAATAATACATGTGGAAGCTGTATATGATGTGCCTACAATTGCACTTTTTGGTTATCATACCTGCATTTTTCAATGTAGAAACCACAGAGTCTATTTATTTGTAATTTGTAGCCAAGATTTACATTCTACTTTCATGTAAAATCATCATTTTAATAATGTAACTTGTTTATTTTTCCAATATTAGGAGGGTGAGGGGAAACTTAAGAGACTGAAACATACCTGCAACATTTTTCTATAAAATGCGTAATTCCATAACAATTAGAAAAATTTAACAGAAATTATTACTTTTATATCTTCATGGTTTGTGCCTTTTTTTTATATCTTGGGAAAAATGGTTATTCCCTTGAGAATTGGAGACTGGCCATCAGTCAATCAAAGCCACTGACTCTCAGATCCTGCAGCATCCTTAGGTGCTGACCTAGTCTGATTGTGTTCCCATCCACCGCCTTCATTTGCTATCATTCTTTCTCTGGGTTCCAGCCCAGTAAGATATGGCAGAATAGCACAACAAGCCCAGGAAGCCAGAAGGATTGGAAAGAAAATACAAATCTACCTCTTATTAACTGTGTGAACTTGAGCAAGCTTATTAACTTTTCTCAGGCTCCATATCCTAATTCATAAAATTGAAATATTCATTCCTACCTACAAGGTTGTTTTGAAGAGCAAATGAGCACAGTTCTGGCAATATGGTAAGAACTCAATTCATGCTATGTTCTCTTCTCCCCTCCTTCCACTTCATGTATATCCCATTTGGTATGCTATCTGTATCAGCGCCATATGCAGACACATGTCCTTCCCAGACCCTGAAGGAATATGATTCATTCTCTCTAATTATGTCCTCCTAGCACTGTGTACATAACTCTATAATGGCATTATATTGTCTTAGAGTTATTTGTTATGTGTCTCTTTTGTCCACTAGTCTACGAGCTTCATGGAAAAGAAAGCTTATCTCTTTGTTAGTTGTATCTCGATCATTTACAACAGTTCATGGGACATAGCAGCCAAAACATAAGTGTTTGCTAAATGAAAACGAGGCCATTTACCCTTGTTAGTCTTGGTTTTCTTATGATTAAAATTACATCATGGATCTGGCCTTTTAACTTTCAGGATTTCAGTGAGAGTCAAATGAGACATGATTATGATTAATAAAATAATTCCAAATATTCAGTTATAATAACACCTAATTTGGCATTCAATACAGAATGTTTCAAAAGTGGCATACTATTCATTGTCACAACACGCACTTGCATTGTTCTGTCTTACATGATTTAGTATGTTAGGTACAGAGCTAAACTTTGGCTCATATCTCTTGTAGTGGTCATCCATTCCATAATGTCAACCTTCAGTTATCCCAAACACATTTTTGCTTTTGGAGAAATTCTGTCATTTGTAAGATATTCATTGGTTTATGCAAGACCGTTTTCTCATGTAAATAAATAAATTAAGAAGAACTAAAAGGATATTTTTTGAAGTCCTATGGCATTTTTGTTTTTCAAGTGCTTGATTAATTTTAGAAGGTAACTCCAAACATTTTTTTTAATGCACATCAATTTGTGCAACTGTCTGAGACTAAAAATCACAATAGCAAAGACTTGGAACCAACCCAAATGCCCAACAACGATAGACTGGATTAAGAAAATGTGGCACATATACACCATGGAATACTATGCAGCCATAAAAAATGATGAGTTAATGTCCTTTGTAGGGACATAGATGAAACTGGAAACCATCATTCTCAGTAAACTATCGCAAGGACAAAAAGCCAAACACCGCATGTTCTCACTCGTAGGTGGGAATTGAACAATGAGAACACATGGACACAGGAAGGGGAACATCACACTCCGGGGACTGTTGTGGGGTGGGGGAAGGGGGGAGGGACAGCATTAGGAGATATACCTAATGCTAAATGATGAGTTAATGGGTGCAGCACACCAACATGGCACATGTATACATATGTAACAAACCTGCACATTGTGCACATGTACCCAAAAACTTAAAGTATAATAATAATAATAATAAATTAAAAAAAAAACCACAAGAGAACATTTTTCCCCCTGTGGAAGATAAGGGTACAGGTGGGTTCATGAACCAGATAGAGTGTCTGAAGACCAAAAGGAAACTGAACAATGGAATTATGTTTTCTTCCTTATCCAAACCAATTGTTAGCACTTGCCCCAAACTGTTAAATACTCTCTGTGGGCAGTTTTACCTCAGGAAGTATGCAGACTATTCCCCTTGACTTTGAAAGCAGAACCTTCCCTCACTGAGGCTGCTCTTTCCAATCATTCAAGTTTCCCATGAAATATCTTTTCTGAAATCTTTCCTGATTACCCTACCCAGTATACATCTCCCTTCATTGTTAGGATTCACTTGCTCACTCTGTGTCACTCCTTGGAATCTCTTCCTTCCCTTCCTTCCTTCCTTCCTTCCTTCCTTCCTTCCTTCCTTCCTTCTTTCCTTCCTTCCTTCTTTCCTTCCTTCCTTCCTTCTTTCCTTCCTTCCTTCCTTCATTCCTTCATTCCTTCTTTCCTTCCTTTCTTTCTCTTTCTTTTTCTTCCTCTCTTCCTTTCTTTCCCTTTCTTCTTTTTCTTTCTTTCTTCTCACAATAATATAAGAACTATGTGGACATCAGCACTGCCTTTCATTCATTTCTGATTTAAAAATAACATGAAGAGTGTCTGGCAAATGTAGATGCCAAAAAGTAGTTGTTGAAAAAGAAATGGGTTGGGTGCAGTGGCTCAAGCCTGTAATCCTAGCACTTTGGGAGGCCGAGGTGGGCAGATTGCCTGAGCTTAGGAGTTTGAGACCAGACTGGGCAACACAGTAAAACCCTGTCTCCACTAAAATACAAAATATTAGCTGGGCAAGGCAGTGTGTGCCTCTAGTCCCAGCTACTCGGGAGGATCAGGCAAGAGAATTGCTTGAACCCGCCAGGGAGGCAGAGGTTGTAACGAGCTGAGATCGCACCACTGCACTCCAGCCTGGGCGACAGAGCAAGACTGTCTTAAAAAAAATAAAAAATAAAAAAAAGGACATGAGTGAATGAATAAGTGAATGGAAGAGTTTCACTGAGTAAAAAATAGAAGCAAAAAGAATTGTTTCTGCAACCTTCATTTAAAACTCATTCATAGCTGGGTAAATATCAAAGCCAAGCTGTTTCTTCTCTTGGTAATGAGGTTTGTGCAAAGCAGCATGTTACTCTTAATCTTGGGAGTCCTTCTTTATGAAAAACTTTAATATCATCGACAAATGTCCTTAGGCAGATCCACCTGAGCAGTGTCTTTTAAAAAAAAGCTTATTTGCACAATTTTGAAATTGTATTTTCAAACTTTATTTCTCCTTAGAAATGTACGTTTATGCAGACAGAGACACTGGTATAAATATTTTGATATTTTGTGTTTTTTTTCCCTAAAAGCATTCTGGAAGGAATCCAGAAAAGCATAGAAATGTGGCATTGTTTGAGTTATAATATTAGGTTTCCTGATCTAATTGTCAATGATGTTATTGCCAGAATGACATTCATTTGAAGGTGAACCCAGAAGATCATTCAGATAAACTATAGGAAATGCATTATGGGTTATTCTTACACATGTGCACACACACACACACAAACACACACACACATCCAATGACAGCATGTATTCAAAATTAATCAGAAATAAAATGAAAGTAATACATAGTATGACACCTACTTAAATATTTTTAAAATATGGAGTTTTCTAACCAATCTTGAGTCTTTTCAAATAGTAAGTTTTGTATTTTCATGTATTTATAATTTGAGCCTACCCCTTTCTCCTTCAATGAAGAAAAGGGCAAGCCATCTAACTCTTAGTTGAGCTCTCTTCTTCATCTTTTGGTATAGCTGGACTTGTCTTCTTAGAACCTCAGTATTAGCCCTTTTGCTGGATCGGAGCCCTAGCCAGATGCTTGCTATTACCTCCGACTGTTTTTAAAAGGCAGCAGTTACCATGTGGATGGAGATATTCCAGGGCTGTTCTCAGAGATCTAAGCAGCCACGTTCATTACCAAGGAATGAAAATACCAAGTTTAACTTTATTTGTCCCATAGTAGATTGTAGAAAGTTGCTTTAGTCACAGACCGCAGCCTGCATCTCCACATGGAGGGGCCTCTGATTATGAATTGTGCAGTCCTGCGGGTCCAATATCAGGTGAGGTAGTGGATGCAGAAAGTCACTGTCAAGCCTCATGAGAGATGTTGCCTTTTATTGTAAGGAGGTCCCAGATGCTTCATGTATTTTATCCCATTTTCACTATTTTTTCTACTACTGCTATTACTGCTATTGGCACTAATGCCATCACCACAATTATATGTGTCCACCTTGTGCAAGATATTATTCCAGGACATTTATATGCATTCATTTGCACTTTAATTCCCCCTAAAACAAACAAGGTAGATATTTTGCACATTTGATGGATGAGGAAACTGAGAGTTTCATATACAGCCAATGAAGTGTAGACATAGAGCTAGGACTTCAGTCCAGTAAATTAGCACCCAAAGACTGGTGTTCTCCCACAGATGTATTCCATTTGTATACAAGGCCCTACAGATAATGCTCTGCTGTGCCTTCCAACTTTCCAATCTTCTCTAGTTAATAAAAAAGTAATATTCTAAAATGGAAATATTTATATCACATTTCCAGGAAATAATTCCAAGATGATCTTTGAGTTTTCCTGTACTTATCACTGTTTGCAGTTTTCTTTTATAACACATGGATTATATACCTCTGTTCTCTTAGAGGAAAACACACACACACACACACACACACACACAAAAAAACAAAACAAAACAAAAGACAATTGCATTTTCTGGGCATCAACTAAAGGGAATAAAGAGGTTATTTTCACCTTCTTTATGAGCAGAAGATGGTCAGGATCTCAGATTCTCCTATTTGCATATGCAAGAAGGAATTCAAGCTGTGTTTGTCAGCACTGACCCACTCAAGCCCTGTAAATCTGACCAAGCATCACACAGTCAAGTTCAAAGAGAATTGTTAGAGAGAAAACTTTGAGGATGGAAAAAAAAAAATCAAAAGTGACACATTTGTGATGAATTAATTTTGAATGAGGATAGAGATACTGATAAGGCAAAATGTAACAGAAAGAAATTAAAGTAATTGCCTTGAAGTTCCTTGATGATGGGACAATTCCAAGATGTACTATCCATGATTTTACTCATTACTGAGTAGTTGGGAGAAAAAAAGTTTTAGCATTTTACTAGCAAAAAACTCTTCCAGAGTAGAACATTTTGTAACAATAGCCAACAAGTAAATGTAGGTAGCATAATATTTTGGGAAATAGTTTTATGGCACCATAGGTACTGTTATCTAAGATATCCAGCAGGAAACTCAGCAGCCAGCAAGAGATCCCCCACATTTTTGTGTATAGACTGAAATGTGGTCTCTAACAACATGACAGATGGATGTCTAGCCAGGTATTATGCCTTCATTTGCTTAGAAATTTTAGGTTTGAATCTTGACACATTTCTTTCTTAGATGAATTGATAAGAGAAATTACAGTCATAGCAGCAATGCTTGTCTTTTGAAATATTGTCCTTGTGTAAATAGATTTTTTATATGGCGAGAATTTTAAGAATTTTATATTTTTTCTTTGATCTGGAAAACCTTATCCTATTGCCAATAGGCAGTATTTAATATTGCATATTCTGTTTCTATGATGGGAAATTATTAAAGTTAATGAATCTATCTAGATCCTTAGGCTTCATTACACGCGCACACACACACACACACACACTTCATCAGAAATAAATATGATAGAGACTCTCCCCTTGAATTTGAAATCTCATTTCCTTGATTTTCCATAAAAATTTCTATTGTAATAAACATAGTAATGGGGAAGGGTAGAATAGAAAAACAAAAAATGGCATGGCCTCATCTAAATTTATATTCTAATTTATTTAAAAATTGAAAAGGATGTCCTTGTTTGTTGAGTTTCTGTAAGGCTGAAGTCACTAGGCACACCTTACTGTTTATAAAAACGTTAAAGTAGATCTATTGATGAAGAGGTTATATCTCAATCTGTGGACTTAGTTTTTGTATGTGTTATTGGGGCAGGGTGAGGTGGTGGAAGAGGTGCAGACACCTGGATATTCTATTGTGTCCTCTTCTGAAATACCTGTAACAGAAACACATCTGAAGAGATGCCTAAGGAATTTAGGACACTCCATTCTCTCTTTTCGCAAAGAGAGGAGAGCGGGAAGGCCAATCTTTAGGTTGATAAGTCATTCATTACCTTGTTAACTCTACTTACTGGATCACATTTAAATTTCTACTTTTCTCTTTTAGGGGGTAAAGCTGGTTGATGAAGATTGAGTCACTTGACTGGCTCTGCTATCTTTTATTAAGTCAGCCATAAGGAATCTGTCACTTCTCTTCAGAATGTGAGGGATAGTGATCTCTATTATTTTTCCATCTTTGTGGTATCTGCAGAAATCTGAGACACAAGACTCTTAGCCCCAAGGTTGATGGAAGGTAAAAGAGTCCATATATTGTGGGTTTTATCTTGTTTCCCATTTCTAGCAGACTAAATTTTATTGCCAGCTAAGTTCTGTTAACATATTTTTTATTCCCTGTACAGAAAGCCATGAAATAGTTGGCAAAAGATTAATTTATATCACCCCTTTGAAAGGCAATGAATGAAGAAGAGAGAAAATTTCTAAAAGTAGGAAATAATACTTTCTGGGCCATTGGTCAGGATTTTCCAATTTTCAGTTATTGTATAGAAAAGCGTTGAATGTAGGCACATTGTAAGTAAGTTTTAGTGTATTTAATGGATCTGAAAACCCCTTGAATTCCATTTATGCACTCTTCCATTAGTATTTTAAGATTCTAATTGTGTTCCCACAATGAGTTATTCTATATCAGTCGCTGACAGTTGACAATCAGTGTGGCTTAGAAATGAACATTTTTTACCTATCGAATTAGGCTTTGTATATTTAATAATTGCTACATGAAAGACACTGACAAAAGTAATTTGATCACAATGTGGATTTCCAGAATCTGCTTCTCATTATAAAACATTTCCAGAGGCCATTAGGTGAAATACTGGGGATTTGCAGTGCAATAGATAAGCAACAGGTTCAAAAGTCTATATTTTAAAGTTGCCTGGAAAATTTCATATTCCTTTTAATATAATATTCTTTAGATCTTTCTGTTCACATGGATTGACTGAGATGCACAGTTGTGTAGGCAGTAGAAAAATTGTATTCTTTTTTTCCATTATGATGTATTGTGGCTGACTGGCACGATTCAGAAAAGCAATGTGATTCTTAGCAGCCTTCTGAAAGCAATGGGTAGTAAGTACATTTAGGTAGTGAAATTTTCCCAAGTTTGAACTCACAAAATATGATGACCTTTACCTTCCAAATACTTATTTTAAATGTCATAATCAGTTTCTTAATTATGTAGATTAAAAATATAGATCTATACCAACCACAAATCCTGACTCTAGTAAGTAGACCATCAAGTGCAATGTAAACAAAGTTTCAAAATAAGGATACTAAAAATTACAAAGTTAATGTTGTCTCACAGGACTTCAGGCAAATACATTCAGACAGAAAAATAGCAGCTTTACCTAACACTTCCCAGGGGAACAAAGATGAGTGTTTCTGAAGTATAATATAAAAGACAAATATTTTAAAAACATTACTGACTAGACAGTTTCTGAGAAAGGTGGACAATTGCAAGCAATCATTAAAATTGTATTTAATGAGACAGGAATAACAAAAAAACAGGATAATTTCAATATATCAGACGATGGTAAATATTTCCCAGTATCTCTGGTATGCAGTTCATCATGCAAGGAAGAATATCAATAAGAAGCTGTTGACTGAATAACTGCATGACTTTTCTCTTGCTGGGTTGAGTGTCTCGGAGTCAAGGTCCATTTATTCATACTCTTTTGTGGCCTAGCATCTGCTGAGGGAGAGAAGAGTAAATTAACACACTGAAAGAGTGACATAGGCCTGCTTGAGACATCTGCAGAAGCAAATAGAAAAGAAGGGAAAAGCTGATACAACAGTTCTGTTAAGATGGCAAGCATTCATAAAATTGAGAATCAAAAAACTATGATGCACTCGGAAAACCTTGCACATTGACAGGTAAAAGTACAAAGTTTAGCTTTTAGATGATCAAAATTGTGATACTAAGGGGAATAAAAAGATGTTGGAAGATGTCTCCACAGTTTGGATGGTCATCAAACTGTTGTTTTCCTGAATTTGTTTATATTGTTCTATAGTAACGCACACAAAATCCATCCAGGTGATCTCTGATTCTAAACACCTAGTATGTTCAGAAAAAAAGAAAAAATTCTTAGTATGCACAATAAGGTGACCTGAGAGCAAACATCTGGTTTCCAACTTTATCTTCTGGTTTCTTCCATATACTTTAACCTAAATAGAATAATACTAAAATGCAAACAGGCAAACACAAAAAACTTTACTGGTTTATAAAAGTCTAGGTACATGCATGTGGCTTCTATTTTCATCATTACGAGCATTCTGCCTGTAACATGTAGAACATCAGACATGTAAAATAATTTAAGGCTCGTTTGCTAGGAAAGTCTGTTGCCTCTGACTGCTAGTTAATGTCATGACTCATTAATAAGTGAGAATTCCTTGTTTATATCATCGAAAGAAGGCAACACTTTGTATGAATGCTTTCCCAGAGTGAAGATAGGGAAAGTGATATAAGAGACAGCAGAAAAATAAGAGCATTGCATTATCTATATTTCTTTATTCAATACGAATTGAAGAGTTAGGTATGTTGTAAAATTAAAGCAATATCATGCTGTCTGCCAAGCTAGTCTTCAAGAAAATTCTTAGGGAATTGGCTGGTTCTAGTAAAATTAAACTTGGGAAACCATATGTTCTCTACACTTCAATGCCTCGAGTATTGCTGTTCCTTTTACCTATAATCTCATTTTCTTCACACTTCTTTCCTAGCTGTTGGCAGCCTAGTCTTCTTTCCATCTTTGGCTTCAATATGTGCTCCATTGCAAAGCCTTTCCTGGTATCTTTATGGACAATAAATATTTGTGTATACACGTATGCTAAAAACAATGAACTTCATTACCCCCGAAGCCACTTTTAAACATTGTCTTCAATTAACTGATACTACATTTTATTTATCTGTGTAGGCATGAGGGGGTGAGAGCCATACTCAATATCTAACAAAATGTCTGGTACATATGAAGCATGTATTCAATAGTTATTTAATGGAAAACTATGAAAGGAAATAGGGTTTAGATTTAGTTATATCCGAATATATATCCCAGCTCTATCACTTAAAGTTGTGTGCCCATTTATTTAAAGTGAGGATATAATATTTATTTTTTGGAGAATTTAGGGATAATTAATTGCTGAAAGATATGTATACATACTACATATGTGTGTATATATTTATATAATTTATATATATGGATCCCCAATTATTTGTTATAGCACTAGGATATATGTTCAATTATATTTAAATCAGAATGTTTACTATTTTCTTTGCATAGTTGTTCACTTAATAAAGATTAATTAGTTGCCTTCTACGTACAAGGCGTTTTATAAGGTATTGGACATATTCACCATAATTGAGGCTTTGTATCATTAATCAATTGAGAATTAATATGCACATATGTAATATATGCATATATATCATTGTCTTCAATTAAGTACAATCCTCAATTAATTAATATGTAATTAATTATATATAAATATATTAATATATAATTAATATATCATAAATTAATTATATATCCTCAATTAATTAATATATATAACCATATCCTGAATTGTCTTATATGTATGGAAGTTCAATGCATAGAGAATATTACTCAAATAATTCCTCTATGTTTCATACGATATTATGCAGCTCAAGTAAAAAGAAACAAAACATATTAAAATGTATCTTCAAATTAAAGTGTGGCTTTGTATTATTTTAGTCTTCTATTAAAGGCATTTATTCTCATGTAACCTTGAAAAATCTATCCCAATTCTTTTCATCATTAGTGTGATTTAATGAGACAATTACTGAGTTAATTTTCCATAATGACAAAAAAATCTACTCTATCTGTTTTTTCAATTTACTTTTAAAAATACCACAAGCAAAGCATAACTCTCTCTAGCTTGTTTATCTAGGGCGCTGGTGAACAAAATTCAATTGCAAAGCAGGAAGAGAATATAAAAGTGAACTTCACTTTGAGCACAGCTCTCAAGAGTGTGCCGTGAGTACTGAAATGGAAGGTAACAATGTCGTCATATAATGTTTAGTGACCATGACCTGTGACTAGCATTTGTTTTGAAGTCTTCCCATGTCTTAACTCATTTAATCCTAAAAAATCCCTCATGCAGTAAATGTTATAATTATTCCCATTATTAGAGACTTGTATAAATTAGAAAACTGAGGCAAAATTGCTGTGTCATATAGCTGGTAAAGGGCAGAGCTGAAATTTGAAACACAGAGAGTCACTAGGACAAACTGCTTCTCTGTTGCAGTCATATAATTTAAATAAAGTGACAATTTCACCAAAATAGACACTTTCCTAGAAAAAAAATTATTAAAAGAAAAATAAGTAGCAACTCGTTTTAGAACAATACCGTGGTAACGTGGATGTGAGAGGAAGAGAAAGAAAGATAATCTGCCTAGGGGAAAAAAAAAAAAAAATAGGGCCCAGGGAGCTTTGCAGCATGGTTCTAGAAAATGCCTACATGTGATGGCTAATATTGAATGTCAACTTGATTGGATTGAAGGATGCAAAATATTGTTCCTGGGTGTGTCTGTGTGGGTGTTACCAAAGGAGATTAACATTTAGTTAGTGGACTGGGAAAGGCAGAACCCCCCTCAATCTGAGCGGGCACCATCTAATCCACTGCCAGTGCAGTCAGAATAAAAGCAGGCAGAAGAATGTGGAAAGACTAGACTAAGTCTTCTGGCCTCCATCTTTTTCTCGTGCTGGATGCTTCCCGTCCTCAAATATCAGACTTTACGTTCTTCAGCTTTTGGACCCTTGGATTTACACCAGTTATTTAGGGGCTCTAGGGCCATTGGTCACAGCCTGCAGGCTCCACTGTCAGCTTCCCTATTTTTGAGGTTTTGAGACTTGGACTGGCTTCCTGGCTCCTCAGCGTGCCGACGGCCTATTGTGGGACTTTACCTTGTGATCGTGTGAGTCAGTTCTCCTAACAAGCTCCCTTTCATATATACATCTACCCTATTAGTTCTGTCTCTCTAGACAACCCTGACTAATACACCATAGAATAAATACTTTTCATAGAATGTAAGCATTCTTCCAGATCTTTTAAAGGTTTGATAAATAACCTAAGTACTTGAATGAAGCTAGCATAATTCTCACAGAAACTCAGACAAGATACCAGGAAGACACATACACACATAGACATGTAGCACACACACAGGCATGTGCTAGGTTTTATACACAAATTTTTAGGTCCCATCCCTGTGAGTTGTGATGCGGAAGTTCCATATAAAAGACAAGAGAGTAGAATTCGAAAGCCTGTTAAACTGAAAATCTAAGAAGTTTACATGCCCATAGAACAGATATGAATTTGTCCTCGCAATATTCAGGAGCGTGAATAATCTCATGTCTTTATTTTTCTAAATCAAATTAAAGCTAACTCCACATTCCACCCAATCATCATCACCCACTCCCTCTGCCCCCTGAATCCCAAGGTATCACACAAAAAGCCTAGTGATGACATGTTCTGAGATCAGGAATGGCTCCAATCCTTTCATCTTAGTGGCCTCCATTTTTCCGCTTGCACTATGTATTTTTAAGTACACTAGCCTTAGGCTTCCTCTAAACATGGATGTTCCAGGCAGCTAAGCCATACCTTCCTGCCATTCAGCCACTCATAGCCTGTGTTCAGGACACTACATCAGGACCCTAAAAATTTGGGTGCTTGGTGAATTTATGTTCCACATGCCACTTCCATCCATGCTTCTGTATCTTCCATTGTGTGGAAAGCAGGTTCCACCTCTGAATAAAAACCACTGGACTTCATTTCTTCCTCCCTCCATTGTCCACGGTATATTTGGCCATTCCTCTATTCCTATCTCATAGCAGCCTTTCTTCAGCATTAAGGATCCACTCTGCTTTTATTTCTTGGTTTCTACTGTCAAAGTCACACCTCAGTAGGTATTTTCTTTGACTCAGCCCCTAAAACAGGAAGAAGGTATTGGGCTGGTGGGTGGGAGTGTGAAGATGGAAATTACTATACCTTAGAGTTCTAGATTTGCTCTGTTTTCTAGAAAGGGGAGAAAGAAAAAGGACAATTGGCTTTTGTAACCTTTCTCCCCTACAACAGCAAGAACACATCAAAAATTAGGCTGGGCGCAGTGGCTCATGCCTGTAATCCCAGCACTTTGGGAGGCCGAGGTGGGTGGATCACCTGAGGTCAGGAGTTTCAGACCAGCCTGGTCAATATGGCCAAACCCCATCTCTACTAAAAATATAAAAATTAGCCAGGTGTGGTGGCATGCACCTGTAATCCCAGCTACTTGGGAAGCTGAGGCAGGAGAATTGCTTTTACCTGGGAGGCAGAGGTTGCAGTGAGCCAAGATCTTACCACTGCACTCCAGCCTGGATGACAGAGCAAGGCTCTGTTTCAAAAAAAAAAAAAAAGAAAAGAAAAGAAAAGAAAAGAAAAGAAAAAAAGTAATAGATTTTCCTAACACACTAGAAATAAATAGTTTAGTATTAGTAGAGACGTTAATATAGTATATCACATCAATACGTGAAATATACAATAATCATATGATTTCTAAATAGGTGTTCAACATAAAGGCCTTATAATCTAACACCTATTTTTGGAAAATACTTAAAAAATAGAATTGAACATGTGAAAATCATGTTAAATTAAAATCCAACACCACCATTAGTGGTGAAACACTACAGACAATCTAGCTTAATACTGCTGCTATTATTAACTTTCTTAACTATGTTATTATTAATGTTACTATTATTAACTATAATAGCTATTAGCTTATTAACTATTATAACTAGATTGCATCACAACTCACAGGGATGGGACCTATAAATTTGCATATAAAACCTAGTATATGCATGTGTATGTGCTTCCTGTCTATGTATGTATGTGTCTTTCTGTTATGTTGTCTGAGTTTCTATAATGCTGCTATTATTAAGCTAGATTGTCTGTAGTGTTTCACCACTAATCATGGTGTTGGTTTTATATAATGGTTAATATAGTATATAATGGTTTTATATATATATATATATATACACAATGTTTAATAGGCTAAGATGTAAAAGAAATCACTGCAGGGATTGGTGATGGCACTAGATCATTGTGGTCCTGGAATACCACAAACATAAACAGACAATGCAGTGGCTTTAATTCATAGAGATGTAAGTCTTCCTACATGAAAAGATATGCAGTGCAGGCTTCATGGATATGTGGCCTCTGCAGTGACACAGGGCCTCGGGCTTGGAAGGCTTGTGCTTAGATTAATGCTCTCCTGTTGCCGTCTTGAAATTCTTGATAATTTTTGAACAAGAGGCTCCACACTTTCCCTTTGCCCGGGGGCCCACAAATTATGTACCTTGTCCTGGGCCCTTGCTTAATAATGGAGATCTGAAAGGCTGTGATAATCTTCCCTGGATAGCAGCTGAAATGGAGCTACTAATCCAGGGTGGAGGACTACCAGACATTCTTAAAATCTGGGTCTGCCCTTCACTTAACAGTGGTCTAGGAATTGGAGTATTAAAACCGCATGGACAAAGAAAGCAGGGTCACTAATATTAGAAGTGGCACTGAGCTAAGTGATCTCAGCAAATAGTAAAAATAAAGCTATTTATAAAGCTCCAGACAATTATCATTGAAAATAAAATTTTGTCAGGAAACTCCATGACTTTCTAAGTATAAAATACGTAACAAAGAACCAATGTACACCTTACCTTGCAAAATGTAAACAAAGAAATAACAAAGAAACATATAGAGGAGTTGGCTAGATACAAACGAAAGCATTCTGTGTGACAAAAATTATGCACCTAAACATACTGTAAAATATCACACAGGTGTTGCACACATATACTACAGATGGCTAATATTTCAGCAATAGTAACATGTATCTAGAACTAAAAAATATGTATATATTAAGGCAGCAAATTCCACTGTACAAATATACTGTCATAGTATGGACCATAGGTTTGGTAATCAGTTAAACAGGGTCCAATCCTAGCCCCACCAATTTCTGGCTGTGGAATCTTTATTTGTACCTCAACATCTTTATCTATAAAATGGGGAACATATTATTCCCTCTTATGATGGCTATTGTGGGGGTCAAGAGAGATAATACGAGGAAAAGATTTACCATGGTGACAAAATGAACACTTGGTGAGTGTTATCTGCTGTATAACAACTAATATTAATGTCGTTACTGATATTATTGTTAGTTTCATAAGAAATGATCATATATGTGATGAAAGATGTATTTTGAAATATGTGACTCTAAATTTACTCATTGTATTTTATTTTCTGAAACAAAATATTCTATGTATCCAAGAAAGTTAGTTACATGCTTTATGACACTTATAAAAATAAAAAAGTTATAGCTTTAAAAATTATCTTCAAATAGTATACTACTTAGATACAAAATATATTTTAGTATATAAAAGTAATATATTAAGGTTATATATTTTAATATACAATAATATACAAAATGGTCTTCATTGCTACCTCTCAATCTATAAATTTTAAATATGAATAAGAGAAAAGACATTAAATAAATTATCAAAGATGATGATTTCCTGCTGGCGAGGTATGTCATTTTTATTTTATTGTTTTTACTCTCTTGCTTAAAAAAATCTAAATGAGCTTAAAAACATTCTACTTGAAAATAAAGTTTTTGAAATAACTTCATACATTGTAAAAATGGCACACTTGCACATAGGTATTCGAGATTTTTTGGAAAAAAAAAAGCCCTCTTTGAAAGTAATATTCAAAGAAGATTACTGAAAGTAGGATTATTGGGGAGAGTGAGTAGTCCTAATAAAACTCAGGAATATTATCTTCAAGATATCGGGTAATTGTGAGAATCTGAAAGTACTGTCTATTACATTTAAACTCAGTAGAGAAAATTGGAAGTATGTTAAATTAGTCTAATATAGTAAAATAAGTATAGTTTTAAATTACTACTGATTTTAAAAACAAGTCTCTGCATTCTGTGTTAGTTTGAAATTCTGCTAAGCCTTTCATGATAAATATTCTTGGTTTGGCCTTAAAATGTACGTATTACTTAGTGTTAAAATGCAGAATGTGGAGCAATCACACAGATGGTGAAGCACTGAGCAATCTTTCAAAGGGAAAAAGTTATAAACACAAGTACCAGGCTATTGCAGAGGTCATCAATAGATGATATTTAAAAGAAAATGTGTGAGTTTATGGGGAATTTTGTTTCTCCCAGAAAGGTTTTCATGCCTCCTATTCTTATCATCTATATCAAAACTTACAGGACAGCAAGTCAGTCTAGTTTTCTGCCTAAGAGTGTGTGATAAAGTCAGTTATTAATTTAAATTCTTGTTCTTCCACTTAGTAGCTCTATAACATCAGGCATGCTATGTGAACTTAACTAGCCTAGGCTTTTGCTTTTTATTCTTTAAAATAAACACACAAAATGTACTTACTTGAGTAGAATAATAATTAAAATAATAGGGTATATATAAAACACTTAGCACAATACTTTTTACAAAGATTATTATTATAATATTGGTAATGTTGATCATTACTATAAGGAGAAAAATGACCAAAGGATATCCAGTAAGTGTGAACTGTAGTAATGATCTCAGAAGGATCATTCTGTAAGTCAGAAAATCTGTTATTTTTCTTTATAAGCATTCATAATTTTAATAAATGCATATTCATAACATCATGCATGTATAATATGTATATATTTCAGCTAACAACAACAATGTGAACATTACTTGTAAAGTTCTGCATATGCCAAATCTTAGAAAAGCAAATGTATTGGTAGCATTGTTATCATGATTGTCTAATTTTCTCTACCCTAAAATTGCTATTGCAGCTCTATGGCAAATGCTTTCCAGAATCTGTCAATGTTAAGATTTAAGTTGATATAAGCAATGGCAAATTGATAACTCTGGAAAGATCCAGCAGATAATATAATCCTGCTCTCTATAACAATTTCATAAGCACTAGCTGGGCATAGCATATTTCTGTACTATTTTTCCATTCTAGTCATTATTAAGAGCATGATCTCAATTATAATAAAGATACAATCAAAACTGATAAGAGACTTTCTCATAACAATGGTCAATATGCCAAAGTAGGTCACTTTTTCTGAGCCAATGTTGACCCATTAAGATATCATTTATTTATTGCAATAAATATAATCCAAATATAACTTAGTACATCACTTGTAGGAAATAAAATTCCTCCCTCTCACAACCTTCCGCTTTGATAAAGAAAACCTGGACATTCTACAAAGATATCAAAAGGTCACACAATAACAACAAAAAATGCAGTTGGCATTGTCTTTCCTAATTTATCATTACAAGAAAGATGAAAATAATGGATGATCACAAACGGAAGCTCCTACAAGGATGCAATGTGTTATTTTCCACTGAGAATTGGTAATCTCACTTTTCCTAGATTTATTTCTCAAGTATAACATTTCCTTTTTACGCCTTCTATATTATGTGATTTGTGAGCTTTAGGAATTCTGAAACAACCAGTAATAAAACATAATACAAGATCAAAGGCATTCTGATATATTGTACTCTTTTATGTTAAATAAGAACAAGCATGAATCACATCAGATTTTATCAACCTTTGATGTGCAGGAGATTCACAATTTGGAGAGCCAAAAAACCCACTGAAACATTAGTGGCTTTGAAAGTACAATTGAGACCCATTATAGCTCATTGTTATCTGCAGATTCACATCATAAAGGCCAAGTTGTGTCATTTCACTCCAAACAACCAAATATTGATAAAAGTTTGTTTTATTTTATTTTTTGAGAGTGAAAGCTCTATGTTATATGTGATATAATCTTCCCCTGAGAGAATGTTTTTTCTGTTTCCAAAGCTCCTGTTGTCAATAATTTTGGAAAAACAGATCATTTTTCTAAACACACAGAGGAAACTAATTTTCTCTTACATTACTTCTGAAGAAGGTAGAATAGGAGGTCAATAATAGCTTTGATCCTAAGTATTTGTCTTATTTTTGATCTCAATTTATAGATTAGCCAATATATACTGTCTAGTTACAAAAATGAAATAATTTGCTCTGAATAGACTTATATAGAAAGATGACAGAACTAGATTTTTGAGTAGAATAAAGCAAATAGCACCACACTGTTTATCTTGTGACTCTGTGTATGTGTTACAGGCCTAAGGATGTACACTTTTAGTCTTTTATTTTATACACTTCACTATACATAATGGAATTTTGTATAAATATGCATTTCTTTTTTAATTAAAACATAAATAGTAAAAGATTGAATCTCTAATTATTTCTAATATTTTTAGACTTTCTCTAATACTGATGTACAGAGAAGGCTACACAGAAAAATCTATTTACTTCATCCAAAGAGGATAGAAGATTGTGACTTTTATCCTGTTTAGCACAAAGATGTTCTGAAAAAATCATCCCAGAAATGAATGATTGATAGTCAATGTGATGAAATATTAATGACGAATAAAGGTTCATGCAGAGAAAATATTTGAAAGTACCACTGTGATAAGGAAAGCTTGAATTGCACAAAAGATGTAACAAAATGCAGCAGTGGTGCAGAAATCAGGGGAAGTGATTAGAGAGGAGACTATTGGAATCTTAAGCACAGGGATCTATGTTAGGTGTTTTAACACACATTGTCACAATTAAAGGAATTGCTGAGCATCAATCAAAGAGAATTGAAGACTTACAAGATTTAATTCATAGTGAAGCAGGTTGAAACATCATTGCATAATATTATTCCAACAATGCTTATCAGACTAAGCGTAAGCAAAGAGGAAAGACATGGAAGGGGTGATCTGGATAAAAACAGCCATACAATATAGGACAGCTTGCAACGGTAACTTAAAGGTAAGAGAGGCCCAGACCACTAAGGGGCCACTGGCCTCAGAAAAGGCATCAACTGGACTCAATTGTACACATGAAATGATGAGAAAGGTCGTAAGTGGAAAAGTTGCAGCTAGTGAGAAGTTGCCAAAAATTGGATGTAGTCATTGAAGTATATTTGTGATGGATTCACCTTGACTGGTTGTACTGATCAGAAAATGATTTCCAAGTAGCAAAGCAGATCGTGGCTTCAAAAAAATAAATATATTAATAATAATTTCAAACTGAGGTCAGCAAAAAGATTATTACTGAGAAAGACATCCCAATGTCATTAAAGGATTATAAAAGGATGCTATAAATAAAGGACTGGCTTCAGAATATTTAGGAATAAGGAATCCATATGACAATAGAAAATGGCAGCAAGGACTGTGGTAAGGGAATGTTATAGAGCCTCCATCTGATATAGAGAGAGGTTGGGAGCTTTGACAGAGAAGTGCCAGGAATGAGAATAACTAGAACAGGGTATCAGCAAGATATGCATCTTGAGTTAATGGACACGAGTAGTATAAATGTTAACTTTTTCAATTTTTGCTGTATTATTTTATTGATTTCTGCTCTTATATCAATTATTGTCTTGCTTACTTTGAGTTTACTTAGCTTTTTCTTTTCTAGCTGCTTATAATGCTACCTCAGGCCACTGATTTTAGACTTTCATTCTTTTCTTACATGACCATTTAAAGCTATAAATTTATTTCAAAACATTGCTATAGGGGCATGTCAAAATTTTTGATGTATTTTATTTTACTATTATTCGAGATGAAATATTTTTAATTTCCTCCTACGGTAACTTTGAATTACAAATTAGGTGTCCTTTTTAAGTTTTCCTAGTATTAATAGATTTTCTAGATACCTTTTGGTAATTTGTTCCTAATTTAATTTTCTCATAGGTGGAGAATATACTATGTATGATTTCAATATTTTCATAAACATCTAGACTTTTTTAAAGGCTCAGCATGACATCTAATTTGAATATAATGTATACTTGAACACTGGAAAGGAATGTGTACCTTGCAGAAGTTGTATATAATGTCTTATTAAAATCAATTAGTTCAGGTGGTTAGTAGTGTTGTTCAGATAACCTGTCTTTACTGATTTTTGCCTAATTTTTATAGATTACTAATATGGTGTTAAAATATGCAACTATAAGTATGGAATTGTTTGTTTTTCCCTTTAAGTTATACAATTTTTGCTTCATGTGTTTGAAGCTCTCTGATTAGATGAATACATGTTTATAACTGTTGTGTCTTCTTAGGGCACTGACTCCTTTATTACTGTGAAATGTTGCACCTTATCCCTAGTAATTTTCTTTTCTTGCAGTGTATCTTATCTAAAATTAACATAATTGCTACAGTATTCATACATTTATAGTTATTTTATGTATATATATATACACATAAAATATATATACACTATATATACATAAATTATATATATATACACACATTATATATATATACTCATAAAATATATATATATATATATATATATATATACACACACACACTTTAGTTTAAACATACCTGTGCCTTTATATTTAAAGACATCTCTCTTAGTCAGAGTGTAGTTGGGTCTTGCTTTTTCATCTATTCTAAAAAATCTGTGCCTTTTGGTTTAAGTCTTTGGTCCCTTAACATTTAATATGATTACCGATATAGTTGAATTTAGGTCTACCATTTATCATTTGCTTTTTCTCCCCTCCCACCTACTGCCAATCTCTACCTGCCTTTCTTGTTCCTCTGTTTTTCCTGTCCTACTCTTAGATTATTCAGATTATTGTTGAGCCCATGAGAAAAATGAAAATCCCCAGGCTCTATTCTATTATAGCTTGAAAAACAAGCTCAGTAAGAGCTACGTTATTTTATAGCTCTTTTCTTTCTTCTAATTATTAACTTAATTTTGAGGTGAAAAAATATAAAACTTTTCATGTATTGTTCATGTTTGTTCATGTTTAAAGAAAACTTGGCCAGGTGTGGTGGCTCACACCTGTAATTCCAGAACTTTGGGAGGCCAAGGCCAAAGGATCAGGTGAGCCCTGGAGTTTGAGACCAACCTGGGCAACATGGCAAAACCCTGTCTCTACTAAAAATACAAAAAGTTAGGTGGGTGTCATGTGCCTGTCATCCCAGCTATCCAGGAGCCTGAGGTGGGAGGCTTACCTGAGCCTGGGAATTCGAGACTACTGTGGGTCATGATGGTGCACTCCAGCCTCAGTAACAGAGGGAGACTCTATCTCAAAACAAAACAAAACAATAACAAAAACAAAAATACTTCCAGTTTTCTGAGAGGGAGATAAAGGGGCTTAATGAGAAACTCATGAATGCTTCACAGTCTAGTTCTAATCCCACTCATCAGACCAATCATCCCTGTCCTCACAAAGTACCCACTGCCCCAGCTCCTTTTTTCTCCTCAACTTCCCACACTCCCATCCTCCACAGATCATCACAGTTCTGAGTCTTGGCTTTGTGCTTTCCTCTATTTAAATTCCCTTCTCCTTCTTTACTGCACGATGAATTTGTAATTGTTTTTATTATCCACGTTGCACATTTTGTCCTCTTCTATGACCACTGCTCTATCATTATCATAGCAGAGAATCGCCTTCATTCAAGAGTCCGCAAATGTGGAAAACTTTGTTATAACAGACAACTTTATCACTATTAGTACATTTTATTATAATATATTATGTACTACTAGTAGTAGTACCTGTGTGTCCCTTTTATGAGCTTATGGAAACAGAGATCTTTTCTTGTGATTTTCTGTTTCTTCAACATCTAGAGTACCTGCAGTCAGTCAATGAAATTGTCAGAATAAAATACTCTATTGTAGTTTAAGGGTAAGCCAGAATTTGCTTATACTAGAAACAATAGCTATGGTGTGGATGAAAATGTCAGCACAGTGGCAGTGAAGTGGGATGTGGTGAGGGTGATGCATACGAAGGTTTGGGTAGAGAGATCTAGCCCTTGAGTAAACATGGGGCATATTGGGATAGATAGTGGTAGGGAGGATGCTAGTGTTGACTTCAAGGATATGATTCTATTTTCTGATCAGTTATGATTTCTTGGGCTTAGGGCTCATGCAAGAGGAGTGACTGGCCACTACACAATATAATGTGTGGCAGTGTCCAAGGGGGAAATAAAGGTGTGTTACCTCTGCTGACATTCCAGTGTATCCTAACTTTCTCAGATAAGCCAATATTTCCAAGCCACTCCACAGAACTGCTATTTTCCGATGTGTTAGGAACAAGGACTTTCTGAGCAAAATGTTAGCTTACCTTAGAAAATTTTGCTTTCTTCAAGAAGTAATTATAAACTAAAAGTAGAGTACTATAATCATTTGTTTATGTATGAAAATCAGGCAGTATCTACAAGAGTCTATTTTCCCCTTCAGGGTGTCTCTGACTTCCTTTCAGACTAGATTTTTAAATACATACCCATTTTTATTGTGTCTTTAATGTTTGTATTGTGTAGGTATCTCTGGGTAGAGATGTTGAATTTGCATTTTTTTCAGAGCCCCAAATTCTTACACCTGGCCCGAAACCTAATTCTTTCTTAACATCCTGAGGGAAGTATCAAAAAGGACCACTGAATGCTACAGCAAAATTTCGGGAAAGCTCTGTGGATGTTGGCTGATTCTAAACTTCTATTTATAGAATAGGACTACACAAATTTCCTCTTTTAATATTTTCTTTTTGGTTCTTATTCATGTGTGTCTCCACAAAACACACCGATATATTTTCTCCTTCTTCCAATGTCGCTCCCTGTCCCTGTTTTTCTTGCTTACATCAAAACTAATATGTTTGGTATCTGTGTGCTGAATTTTAATCTATGTTCTTCATCCACACTTACACTTCTAATATTGCCATGTGTTGTTCCTTCTTTGGAATTCAGTTTCTAAAGCCCCGTAGCGACAGATGACTGACCTCCCCAAATCCTTCACTAGCCTGAGTGTTACATAAACCACCTCCTCACCCAGGAAACCACAGGTGTGAGAGATGAGGTGTCTTTGTTGTTTGGGGGTTGTATTTTTTTGTTTCTAGAGCTCTTACAATTGAGTACTTCATTGCTATAACCCAGCAGGAACTCATAAACACCCACGTAGAGCATTTAAATCAATGTGAGAGAACAAGGCTCCCAACTGTAACTTTTTTAAACTTAAAATATATTGTTACAGGCTACAAGAAATTTACTGCATCCCCTGTATAGTTTTATGCGTGTCACAGAAGTTAAGTGTCTCCTAACTCGGCCGGTGGGTAAATCCTCTAAGTGAGTGCCAAAATCTTGTAATGAAGCAGATGGCAGATATAGCAGACAATAGCCTTCAATGAGGGATGCAGGCTGGTTCCCTAACCTTTCATCACCAGAAATCACTCCCATTGTTTAACTCTGCATCTGCAGCCTATTTGCATGGGAGAGTTGATTCACTGAATGTTTATGATGTGTTGCACTGGAGCGAGACACACACTACTCAGATTTTTCTCCAATGACCATTCTAACTACTATGTAAGGTCACTGCTTTTAGGTGGTAGTATTATTGTTATTATTTTTTGATTGTTATTCCCTAATGCACTTTGAAATATAAATCCTCAAATTCGAACCGCTAAACATAAAGTCATTCTATCTAACTTCCTCTGAACTTGTGATCTTACAGCTGTTGGGTAAATCCACCGTAGCCAGTATCACAATAATCACAGTGTATCCTGAAAGCTTACGCTCAATTTTCATTCTTCCTGTATGAAATATAATGAGAACCTTAACTAGCAAGTGAATTCGATTGTGCCACCTTGGGAAAAGTCTTGTTGGAAACACATACCCAGCAGGGGAATCAGTCACTTGGAGAAATGGATTGAGTGTCTCCATTTCTGACTTTGCTACTGACCCCATAGCCATCTCAGGCAAATTACTTAAATATCTTCCCTCCAACTTTCTTTTTATAAAATAAACACACAATTATTTATTATTTTTATCACATGCTGGAGAAAAGTTAGGTGCCTTTATTTTACCAAATGATCTGGCAATACCAAGTTCCTTTTGGTTATAATATGCTACATTACAGCATTGTTAAAGTAGAGTTACAGCTGGAAATAATCCCCCTCAGTAAGGTACAGTTAGGTGGGGAAATACAATCATAGAGATATAGCCATCCTTCAGATTAAGATATTCTCTGGATCTATACTGATAACAAAATGGCAATCAAGGCCGATGTATAGGACCCTAGAACAAGAAATGTCTAACAAATGAATGATCTTGTGTTATGTAGCTTCAAAGCCCCAATATATAGAACCAAACCCTCATGTTTCCTTTTAATATCAAATTGGTGTTACAGGCTAATAAATTATCACAAAATGAACAACCATATCCATACCAGTAATATCCTGTTACTGGTAATCCCAGTAACAGGAATTATCAGCACCCTTAGGAAAGCCTTGGGAAATCCCGTAATCATTACCAATATCCTTAACTGCATCCCAAAACAGAAATGGCTGATAAATGGAATCCTATAATTTGTTGCTTTTGTGTGTGGCTTTTGCCATGGTTGTGCAATTCATCCTTGTTGTTGCATACAACAGTAAATTATTACTTTTAAAAAATTTGGATTCCAATTCAATATATAAAAATGTATTACCATTTTATTTTTGAACATTTCACGTTTTAAATTATTTAGAGCTTACTTTTTCTGGGCATAAGTATGTGCGTTTCTGTTAGGTACGTACACAGTTATCAAACTGGGTCACAGTGTATGTACATGTTCAACTTTATACTGCCAAGTAGATTCCCTAAGTAATTGAACTAATTTACACTAGATTAACGGAGTATAAGTGTCACAATTATTCCTAATTTTGGAGAAACTCATTATTGCCAATATTTTTAATATTACTTTTCTGGGGGGTGTTTAGTTAATAATACATTGTAATTTTCATTTTCATTTTTGATGACTAATAGGTAGCTTTTGGCTCTGTTGGTTATCATTTTATGTGTTTTTTTGTATGTTACTAATTTGTCTATGATATTCGTTATTTCCTTTTCTACCTCCTATTTGAATCCATTGTAATATTCTCTTTCTAACTTCTTAAGACAGATTTTTGATTTTCAATCTTTCTTTATTGATATTATATATGTACCTAAGACAATCATCTGCATCTAAGAACAGTTTAATTGAATTGCACAAATTTTGAAATATTGCCTTTTAAAATTGTGAATCAGAACAAAAGTTTTGTGATTTTTTCTTTAGCCTATGGGTTGTTTAGAAGGGATCTGTTTTTCTCACTTCCAAATACTTAAGAACTTTTTAATTATCTTTTTGTTATTTTATTCCACTCAGCTTAGACCACATTGTCTTTATGATTTCAATCTTTT
This sequence comes from Symphalangus syndactylus, assembly GCF_028878055.3. Taxonomy (NCBI): domain Eukaryota; kingdom Metazoa; phylum Chordata; class Mammalia; order Primates; family Hylobatidae; genus Symphalangus; species Symphalangus syndactylus. The sequence continues at coordinate 30,590,053 of NC_072430.2, forward strand.
GAAATTTGTCAAGAATTGCCTTATGGCTGAAGAAAAATTCCAATTTGATAAATACCCTATGTATATTTTTAAAGTTCATATGAACTTGTGTAGAATGTTGTCGTGTGTCTCTTAGTCATTTTGTTAATCATGGTGTTCTAATATTCTATATGCTTACTGATTTTGTCTTCTTGTTCCATCTATTACTGAGAAAATGAAATTACAGTACTAAAATGGTGTCGTCTTTTTAGGTGCCATTTCTAGGAAACTTAGTCAACCTATCATGGATTAAAAATGTCATTTTTCTAAGTTTTCTAAAAAGATTTGTTGAAGTTCTAACCCTAAGTAACCTTATTAAATGGGATCTTTACAGATGTAATCAAGTAAAATGAAATTATTAGGGTGGGCAGGAATCGAATATGGCTGGTGTCTTTCTAAGAGGAAAATGCTATGGGAAGACACTGACATAAAGAACAGCCACATGAAGATGGAGGCAGAAATTATAGAGTTATGTGGCCACAAGCCAAGGAACTCATGTGGCCATCGGAAGTTAGAGGAGACAAGGAAGGGTCCGCCTCTAAAGACTTTAGAGGAAGCATGGCTCTGCCAGTAACTCGATTTCAGACTTGTGGTATACATAACTGTGAAAGAATAAATGTCTGTTGTTTTAAACCACCTAATTCAGATGCTCTGTTATGGAAACCCTAGGAAATGAGTAAATTTACATATAGATTTGGGAGTATGCACTGGAAATTGTAAATTCGCTAAATCATACATATTGCATGGATTTGAGAAAATACAGAAAAAGTAAAGGTTAAGTAAATACATTTGTGAAACTCCATGCTTGAAATTCTAAATTTTGAGCAATTGCAATAAAGAATTAGTAGATAATAGTGACTACTGTGTAAAAGAATAATGATAATAATAATATAATAAATGACTTAAACAGATTCAGGAAAATACATAAATCTCAGATCCACTTCTGGCTAAGAATGTTTTCAACCTTGCTGTAAGTATACTAGTCTACTAATTTGGGCTTGTTAAAACTGAAATATGTGTTTAGGTTAACAGCCTAACAACTTGCATCTGGCTTATTTCATTGTATATGTTCTGTAATTTCAGTGGTTTTCTCTGTATTTCCAGTTGTCAGTGCTTCCACAAAACCAGATGGACCAAACTGACAACTGTAGTCAGGATCTTGGTGCTCAAAATAAATAGATCACTGGAGAAGCAGCTTCACAAAATGAGACCAGAATAAATACTCTTAACTATATTGATATATCACATATTACAAGTTGAAACTCCAGGCTGCATGAAATTGAGTAGAATTCACAAATAATTGAATGTATTAAAAAAATTTAGACTCCTTTACAGAAAGTCATGCAGGTATCTTTGAATTTTGAAAATGTCCAACTCATTTTGCTTTGCTTTTCAGATATATTCAGAAGAAAGACTGTATAAAAATGAATATCTTTAACAACTAAAAGGCACACTCAGGTTTTAACATTAATGATAACTTTTTTTGGAGAGTAAGTTATTTTTTGAAAGATTATTTGACTTCTTTTTCTTCCTTTTCTTGTTTTCCTTTCTTTCCATTTATTTTCTTTAATATGCTTCTTTCTTATTTTCTTCATTGATTTCTTCCTCCTGTTTTTGCCAAGTACATTTTAGATGGACACAGCCCCTTGGTTTAGTCTTCACAAAATATGTTGAGACAATAGCAGGTGATTATTTTAAGTTGACCATAACCAACAAAAAATCAAATGACATTTTTGTGCAGAACCAGATAAATTATTTTTGTACAATGACATTCTCAAACAGAAATGTTGCATACTTGAATCTAAGACAATTTAATCACCATAGCTTTTAATGACAAGGCCTCAACCTTCTCCTATTTGATTGTTAGTGTACATTTCTTTGCTATGTTTACCTTCTATTTTCTTTGAGAAAAAAAGACAGTGATAGTCTTAAATGGTAATAGTGCTGCAGTTGTTACTAATTAAAAAGTTAGAGATTAGGAAGATGAGTTGTTTTACACTGAGAGTTAAACTATGAAACCAATCAAAAACATGTAAAAAGACTGGCTAGGTGTGGTGGCTCAGGCCTGTAATCCCAGCACTTACAAAGCCTGAGGTGGGAGGATCACTTGAGCCAGGAGTTCAAGACCAGCCTGACCAACATGGTGAAACCCCATCTCTACTAAAAACACAAAAATTAGCTGAACGTGGTGGCACCCACCTGTAACTCCAGCTACTCAGGTGGCTGAGGCACAAGAATCACGTGAGCCTGGGAGGCGGAGGTTGCAGTGAGCCGAGATTGCACCACTGCAGTCTAGCCTGGGTGAAAGAGCAAGACTCTAATTTCAATTAGAATCAAGGAGGATAGAATAGATAAAGAAAAAAAAAGATATCAAAAAGCTGATATTTCCCTATTTTCATCACTGGAAGACAAATGGCTCCTAAGTCACCAGGATTTGAATAACCTTTCTATAAAATATGATTAAATAAAAAGAACACATTTAAACATATGATAATCGGTCTCCCCCTCAAAAGAAAAAAGGGCAGGGAAAATAATATAGATTACGAAGGCAAATAATGTTGATTTTCACCCAAATGCTACCTGTTGGTAGTAAAGTCTACCTACAATTTTATCTCAAATATAGAGAGCAATAAGTACATTTTAGCCAAAAATGCTTGAGCATTTGTGATGCCATAGGAGAGGCCACAAATGCAAGGAAGATGCATCAGGATATCTTCACTTGATGCCGTTAAGCAGTGCATTCATGGAATGGTCCTTCTTCCTCTTTGTCTTACTCCATGCTTGGCAAGAAACCATAAAAGTTCCTTATGAAAAACATCCCAATTTGCATCCCACACAAAATGATATCTGAAGAGAGAACGTGATGTGATGATCAGGCTGACAAGAGTATCCTAGGTATCACCACAACATTTTCTTTCCATAGAAACTTATACATATATTTATGAATGCAAAATTTCTGATTCCTCAAGGATCTAGAAGCGGAAATACCATTTGACCCAGCAATCCAAACAACCCAAAGGATTATAAATCATTCTACTATAAAGACATATGCACGCGTATGTTTATTGCAGCAGTATTCACAATAACAAAGACTTGGAACCAACCCAAATCCCATCAATAATAGAGTGGATAAAGAAAATGTGGCACATATACCCCATGGAATACAAGGCAGCCATTAAAAGGGATGAGTTCATGTCCTTTGCAGGGGCGTGGATGAAGCTGGAAACCATCATTCGCAGCAAACTAACATAGGAACAGAAAACCAAACGCTGCATGTTCTCACTCATAAGTGTGAGTTGAACAATGAGAATACATGGACACAGGGAGGGGAACATCACACACCAGGGCCTGTCAAGGGGTGGAGGGCTAGAGAAGAGATAGCATTAGGAGAAATACCTAATGTAGAGGATGGGTTGATGGGTGCAGCAAACCACCATTGCACGTGAATACCTATGTAACAAACCTGCACATTCTGCAAACGTACCCCAGAACTTAAAAGTATAATAAAACAAAATTTCCATTCTGTATGTCTGTACAAAAACCACAACATAAAATGATTTTAACAATTTAGACCATAAAACACATGTAGATTGCATTGCTTTGCTAATTGTAGGAATTTAATAAATATTTTTATATAAAAGTGATGACTGATTAATTGGAGTATTTGCTATCTTCTTTATTTTACCAAGTGCTAGAGTGACTTCTAGGGAAAATAAACTATTCTTTGTAGGAGGGATGGGAAAATGAGATCAGCCTCTTGAATTACCCACCAGACAGTATGCTAGGTATTTCATACATATTATTGCAAAAAGTCTCATATCACACTAGGTATTGATATCTTTTTTCATAGATTAAAAGTAAAATAACTGAGACCTGGGGATGTTAAGGAGTCAACAAGAATACTAAATTACACATCCAGAGTTTAAAAAGAAGTCAAGCTGACTGTAAAAACCATGCGCTTTCCACCATAGCACATTTATAGTTATATTAAAACTATGATCTGCAGAATGTGGTATGCATATCCTGAGGGATACAGTAAAAGTTTCCAAGTAGTGTGTGGGCATAGATAATTTTGAGAATGTTGCTTTCTAATCCTTAATTTCTTTTTTATTTTCTTAACCTAAAAGTGAGAACACACCTGCATTTTGTGATACCTTGTTCATTCTCCTACGCTCATTCCTGTTTCAAAATAGCCCCCTTTCCCACTTATAAAAGTATACCTCTGAGCATTCTCAATTCTTACTAGTATGCATTGCTTTGGAGTATACAAGTCTCTGTTCTCCAAACAGTTTAAATATAATTCTCCATTAATCAAAGTGCCATGAACCCACAGTAGACCCCATGTCTTTCCTATTTTAAAAGTATTTCTGTTAATGGTGAAAAATGACATTAGAAATTGAATTTTTTCACAAATTATAATACCATGAATTCAGATATAGCATACGTTTGACAACTGGAGTGAGAACTTCCCCTAAATATTTAAAAAAAAATGGTTTTGTTCCATAGAAAGAACTTGTGAAAACCAACTAAAAAGAGCATTGGAAAACATATTAAAGACAGTGGTATTATATTTCATTCAGGAAACCAAATCACGAGAAGGTATTTGAATTTTGCATATTTTACAAATTCCAAGTATTTAAAAGTGTTTGCAAGTCTGCTTCGAAATACCAGTCTGTTTCTCATTATTTACTCTCTGCATTTTGGTTATTCTCACTAATGAATGGAGAGATTCTCCTCTTCATCACAAATATCTTGTGTGCATCTGATGGTCAAAGAGTTCAGTGAAAATATATTTAAATCATGTGATAAGATGAAAGCATCTTACCAAAGCTATTACATTGACAAGTGGATATCGAAGTACTAGGAAATACCAAAGATTTCTGAGTGTGCATAATTAAATATGATGCCACTAAATAAAAGAGTAATGAGTGTCATTAATAATCATGACTTTGGCCTTAGCAAGTTTTTTTTCATGGTACACCTTATGGAAATGATGAAACTAAACAACCAACTTCCTGTTCTTGGTGTAAATTGATGTTTCAATAAGAATCAAGGGGGATAGAATAGAGTTTCAAGCTAATAGGTTACTAAATGTAAAATTTGATACCTGATAGTGATATTTTACATATAATTTGTAATGAATTTAGTTAGACATTATTTATGTGAACAAGCTTTTTGATGCTTTTACATACAAAGATGTGAAATAGAAATATAATTAATAACCTACATATTCTAGTGTGAGCAACAAATAATAATCGTCCAGGGATGCAGGAACTACCTGGTGAAAAAAAATCCATCTCATTAAGAAATGTATTACTAACAAAATCACTAACCTTTAATGCTTAATAATTATGTAATACAATTTATAAAATGTTATTTTAACCAATTTTTTACTAGTGATACAATCCAGAAGATTTTTTAAAAATTTACATAGTCATAAGAACTCTTTAAACATCTCTCTCTTTGTGTATATATGAGATATGAATATATAGATATATATTTATGTTATATATAACATTATATAAATAAATTTTAATATATCTGTATTGTTTATATATACATATAAGTATGCTGCATATATAATTATTACAGAAATAAATAATAACAAACACTGAGCACACAATTATATTAAAATAAAATATTACAAATGGGCTTTAGAATGAAAAAAATAGTTTGAGGAGAAAAAGAGATTTAAATGCACACTACTTCAAGAACTTGTCCCTTTTAAAATAGAGGATATAAAATTACAATCATATTTGTATTTATTTAGTGCATTTTAAAGGTTTCTGTAGTACATTTATTTTTCAATGTCAATATTTACAATATACAACAAGCTATATTCTTTGTAACTTTTAAACTGAAATGAAAATTTTAAGAAGACACCTAAAAAATCAGGGAGAGGACATTTAAATTTTAAAAATTAAAAATATCCTTTAGGATATATATAAGTTAAACGAAAAGCTTGAATTCTACTGGATTAAATAAATGACACAACATAGTCTGGGCACTTGGAGTTTGCTTGGGCCAAAGGATGTGAATCAAATACTGCTGTTTAGCTTCTGAGATGCCTGAGGACAGCAAGAATGCCTGTGAATATCATAGATGCTCAAAGCATGAAGGGGTTACATTTTCTAAAATTTGTTGAAGTTTCCTTTTTTATATTTTGAATTAAATTGGCATCCAAAAGAAGATTTAAATGAGAATAGTGATTTGGTAAAGAACATTGAAAGATTTTGCTTACAACTGGGTATACTACAGTGTCAACTGAGAATAATAACAGTAGTAATAGACGTCACAGACTAGACTCTTAGTAGTCATGGCCCCTCTAATGGAAAACTTACTTTATTTCATTTTTTTACATTGACGTTTGTTCATTGATTAAATTTTGCAACATATGTATTTAACTGAACATACCATCCATGCTGAAATGCTTCTAACAACCTTAAAATGGGAATTTTTTACTAGTGGTTACAATATGCATTATCTGAAGAATACAAAAGCATTTTTATTTTTTCCTTTAATGATACAACATACAAATGCTGACGTGACATATATTCCCATATAATTTTTGTCTTCCATTTACATCTCCAAGATTAGTGAACCCAGAGGACATGCTGTAATCACAATACGGAATATATAATATTTGTATTTCAAGACTTTATTCCAACCAATTTCTTCTCTTATGTTGTAAAACATCTTCATTATATTGTTTAAGGAGATGGTCCACAGGAAGTTGACGATGCCCAAGGTCCAGCTTGCAGCCAACTAAGTTTGCTATGTTGTGGCTCCCAAATTAAACCTATGACCAGGCTGACGGACCACTTATGAACAGGGCCATCTGCCTCCCTCTCTGTCCTACCCCTCTGGGAATCAACCTATTGTTTCATTTTATACCATCAATAACTTTATTTTCCTTATGAAGATGAAGTTTTCATGGCATAGAGAAGTAAAATAAATTTGGCCGAAGTCACTGTTATGGATTGAATTGTGTTCCCCTCAAATCCGTTTATTAAAGCTTAAGTCTCAATGTGACTGTACTTGGAGATAGGCCTTTAAGGTGGTACATTAAGGTGGTAATTGAGGTTAAATGTGGTCAAAATGTGGGGCCCTAATCCAACTGACTCATGTCTTTATAGGAAGAGAGAGACACACCAGGACACCAGGTATGCACACACTCAGAGAAGAGGCCAGATGAAGGCACAATGAGATGGTCATCTGCAAGCCAAGGTAAGATCCCTCAAGAAAAACCAAATTTGCTGTCACCTTGATCTTGGACTTCTACAATTTGAAACCATGAGAAAATAGATTTCTGTTGTCTAAGGCACCCAGTCTGTGGTATTTTTAATGGCAGGCCGAGCTGATTAACATGCACTCATGTGGTAAGGGGCAGAGGGAACTCTAAGTCATTTATTAATAATTCAAAACTTTGTTCCTCAGTACTAGTAAATATTTTGCAATCACTGAAGCACTTGTCAAATGCATATTTTCTCCTCATGTTAACTAGCAAAATTAGCCTCACATAAACTCATCCACAAGTTTGCTAGTAGTTTGCCCCAAATGTACACCTATTAAAGTGGCAAGGCCCAGATTTGAACCTCTTCAAACAGGTTTTTAACTGTTTCATTGCAACTACCTCAGACATTAGTGTACCTAATTTATATTTTTCCCCTGAAGTTAAAAAATTGATGGTATGTTTAGAGTTAACCTTCTGGGCTAAATTCCTGTTGTTTTAAAACATTCTTTTTTCAACAACTCCCTGAATATTCAAAGAGAAGAGTATCAGAGTTAGTTTTGATATAAAAATACAATCATTTTACCATTGATATTTTTCATGATCTTACTATCACTCTTCAAACCCTGAAAATTCTCCTGAAAACTGAGTAGACATTATTGCAGGTTTTCATGGTACCCATAATGTTATAAAATTATTGAAAATTTAAATCATAAATGTGTAAAATTCCAACATTCCTGTTAAATGACTAAGACTAGTTAAATCAAATCTCATTCAGAGAAAAATATAATAATCAAGCGTGAATGATTGAGCTGGTAATTAAAGACCTCCACTGTGTCCAATTTTTTAACACCTGAAAGAAAATTATGCTCTAATTTAGCATTAATGCTGACAAGAGATGACATAAAGTTGTTCACATTAGACAGGCGGACTGCTGAGGAAAAAAAAAATAGTTCAAGTATTTTCTAGCACCAAAAGACCAGAGAGACAATTTACAGATTCTCACAGAGAATGATCAACCGTGTTTCTTTCTTGGCTGTTGCCTAACTACAAAATATTCTTCTCTATTCATTTAAAAAACAAAAGAGAGACTATAATTTGCAATACAAAATCAAATGTAATTTAATGTCAGTGAACTAAATAATTACAGTATTTACTATTTCAAGTTGCACTTTTCCACCATGGTCTAGATGGGCTTAATTAAATCTCTTTAAATGGGATGGGCTCATGGTCTGAAATCTTACCAATTCAAGAGTCAGGCCAAGGGCCATGCCTAGTTATTTTCTGCTGTACTCAAGTAGCAATGAAGTCAGTGCGTAAAAGTAAAGTTAAAGAAACACCATGAAATCAGTAAGGATCTGAAGTTTTAATTTAGTGAAAGAGTTAATTTCATATTGATCATTATGGGATTCCCTTGCTAAAATCCTTCTCCTTAGTGGCTATCTTCCAATGAATATGACTAGCCATGCATACCCATTTCCTACTCTACCCACAGCTCTGCTAATGGACAACAGCTGTCCTGTAGTCCCTGTTCTCCAAGCCTGAAACAGCCTGTTGGGTGATGGCAAAAGATTGAGACAATATGAACTAGGAGTTGAGGTGAGAGCATGATTCGTGAAAGAAAGCTCGATTTGGGCCTCAACAATAAGAAGGCTTCGAGGGTTTTTTTGTTTATGCAGCTGCTTGTTTATTTGGTTTTTGCTTGTGCATCTATATTTTGGATTGAGGAGCCATTGACAGATTCTCCTGGCTTGCATCAAGTTTATGCAGGAGCTCCACACACTTCCTGAAGCCATTTAGGCTTACTTTCTTTTTATTATTATTATTATTATTATTATTATTATTATTATTTATTTATTTATTTATTTTGAGACGGAGTCTCGCTCTGTCACCCAGGCTGGAGTGCAGTGGTGGGATCTCGGCTCACTGCAAGCTCCGCCTCCCGGGTTCACACCATTCTCCTGCTTCAGCCTCCCGAGTGGCTAGGACTACAGGCACCTGCCACCACGCCCGGCTAATTTTGTTTTTGTATTTTTATTAGATACGGGGTTTCACCGTGTTAGCCAGGGTGGTCTCCATCTCCTGATCTTGTGATCCTCCCACCTCGGCCTCCCAAAGTGCTGGGATTACAGGTGTGAGCCACCATGCCTGGCCCATTTAGGCTTACTTTCATATCCACTGGAGTGAAATAAAAGTAAGGCTAAACAGACTATTTGAGGTTGGTTGGTTTGTTTAAAATATATGATAAGCACACTCAATCTGTATGTTATTGGTTCTTCACTTTTGCTCTTATAGTCCAGTTATGTGCTTGGCATCTATAAAGATTGCTTAGGTCATGTGGCTCCTGGGACAGGCTTGGCCTGGGTTAGAGGCAGTCAGGCTGGCAAAGCTCAGACATTTTCTCCATGTAGTTGCACTTATGCCAATAGTAACTCTTGGCTTCAGCATTCCTCCCTAGCTTCCCTTAGAAGGCCAACTGGCTACAAGAACATATTGTGAAGCTATCTTTAGGAACAGCTTTCCTCAAGAAGATTAATAGCACCAAATAGATTTCTCTGCATGCTGGAATTAGGTAACTAAGAGACTGAAGTAAGGAGAAATAGCGCTAAAAGCTTAGACGAGGGATTTGAAAACTACAACCTATTATTTGTAGAGCGCATGAGCTACAAACACACACACACACACACACACACACACACAAAACAGACAATGGCAATAACAAGGAATATGCCTGGATGTGGCCAGCAAAGCCTAAAATATTTGCTGTCTGGCCTTTTACAGAAAAGGTTTGCCAACCCCTGGCCTAGAGGCACTATTAATAATCACCATTATGAGTTGCAAATAAAGAGAAACTACCTCTGTATAATTTAACAGAATTCTTACCCAGACCATGTAACTTATAGTTACTTTGGGAGTTTGGTAGACCAGTTTGCAGGCTCCAGATTAGAGACATTTCTATTAATAATGAGGCCATAGAGTAGAGCCATGAAGATACTGCTGTTGTCATTGTGATGAGCAGACCACAGCCTGTCCCACCAACATTATCAATGGTTGGACTCTGTTACTGGGACTGCTAAGCTGCTATTGCTGGAAATGGGACTTAGGGACTACTACTTCCAGCACCGTCACCAAAATGGATTGCTCATGGTCCCCAGTCCTTCACAGCTAGCTTCTGATTGAGTAACTCTAAAGGACTGCATGATGGGTGGATCCTCAGTCATCTTTCTGTGTTCAAACTGTATGGGTAGCCAGGAAAATAATAAGTGCTCTATGTGTTATCTATAATTGTTATTGTAGTTCTTTTCATTCCAGGAGCTCAAGGGGTAATTTGGTGCCTTCATAATGCCACATGCAAGCCAATGATTTAGCAGAGCAGGGTCCATAAATGGTAAACAAAAACAAATTAGTCAAAAAAGAAAATGGATTAGATGCACAGAAGGAAACACAGATAACATGAGCAATTACTCTACGCCCCCGAGAGAGGCCTGCCTGTTGATAGTTGTCATAAGGTTTAGGTTTCCTGTTCTTGAATTTCTATGCGATTCACATTTATTTTTCACTTAGATTTTTTTTATATGTACTGGTGTGAATAAGATATATTTACAGCCTGGTAAATGTTAATTGGAAACACTTTCCTGTTTGGGAATACCCATCCACCTCCCATGTTACTTAGGAATTGTATGGCTATAAGTAACAGAAATACATCTCAAACTAATTTAAAAAGATTTTAGAAGTCTCCTGAAACCCAAAGGTAGAAATGATAGGGTTCTAAAGAATAACTCCATCAGTATTTTGTCTTCCTGTTACTACCTTTGGTTTCTTTTATATCTCAATTCAATTTCTTTGTTAGACAGGCTTAAACAAAAAACCAAAACAACCAAAACACACACACACACACAAAAAAAAAAAAAAAAAAAAAAAACATGCAATAAACTTTGTGGACATCATGACAAATGTTTACCTCTGGCCTTTAACTTTCACAGCTTTAGCCACAGAAAAAAAATAAAAAATATTTTATCTGTCTGAAGTCTAAAATCTTAGTGAAAAGACTCACTGATCTAACATTCATATCCATCCCTACAACCGTCAAGTATGGCCAAGGCTGTGGCTTCTATCATTGGCACGATTTGAGGCAAGTGTTCTTTCTTGTAGACACAGAAAAAGGTACATAACATAGCTCCTATTTCTAGGAATACATAACATATTAGAAACTCAATTATGTAATTATAACACAGCAGTAAGTGCCATAATTAAGTGATGTGCTTATGCACAGCTTAGCACATCCAGTAAGAAACAGGAGAGACAAAATTAAGCATTAGTCTTTGACTGGATGCCACACTCTTCTTATAAGTGATATATGGTCCAGATAAGCCAGATGTGTCTTTCCAATTACTATGAGGATTTTAACTTAAAATGTATAAAGGCAAAATCATACATGTAACTTGAGACTGTCTGATTCCACACTTTACGATGACCAGCTACCAGTTTATTAATATGCATTTATGTGTAATGATGTAATTGTATTCAGAAGGACTTAGAAAAAGACTTCTCATACTCTTTCTCCAAGAACCATGTGAAAACACAAGTCGAAATGTCATTAAAAGAATTGTCTCTGCACTGGTATTTTCCCGGATTTCTCTTCTTAAGTTGTCCAACATTTGTGTTCCTTCTCTGGCCAGCTGTGTCTACTGATTTTATTGTGGTATTGGCAAAAAGAACATCTTCAGGATTAGGGTGGAATGCAACAAGAGATTCTGCCTTGGAAAGCAGCGTTGGCAGGCTTATAGCTCTCTGCATGATATTGAGCATCCTTTCTGGCAACAGTAGCTCATGGCATTTTCTGTTTGACTGTTCTGTGACTACTCAGGATATTACAGAAAGAAGGGAGCTACTGGTTCAACAGTCTTCAGAGGCATCTCAGAAGAGATGGCATTTGAACTATAATGAAATAAATTCAGAATCATATAGCTATTTTAACGGTTACTGAGATGCCAATTTCTTGGCCAATGCTGTATTCTTTTATATCTTGCTGTTGTCCTACATTATTTGTTGCATCTGAAGAGCAAACAATTAACTGAACTAGCTGGTACAGGTCTGTGGTTGAGGACAATGAACATCTAACAAAATCTTGAATTCTGCAGCAAATTTCCTAAGGTATGGGAAAACCTGACATTACAGTTCTAACTTGGCTCTCGGTTGGTTTTGATTCAAATTGTGTAGATCACCTTTTGATCTAGCAATTTTAAATGTAATTGTTTTCCTGATAAAATATCAAAAAATAGTGCATTTAGTTCAATTGGAGAAGCACTAAAAAATTGGAGAAGAAAAAATGGATAATGTAGATAAAGCTGAGTAGGATGAGAGACAGATGCAAGGAAACATCACATTTATCAGAACTCAGTCTTTGATGCTCTCATGTAGTTAGAATTGTATGTTCTGAGACCTCGGCATAACAATGAAAGAAGATGACTTTTGAGTAGTTGGTGCTTTTTCTCCTAATTTTTCTACAGGACAAAGTTTATGATTATAGTGTAACCCTATGTAGGAAGCAGGAATTCTTCTTGGACGACTTTGCTGCTTCGACATAGACAAACCCTTGACCAATAAGAAAGGCCACTTCTTTTATTCAACAGTGAGTTTAAGTACTTGTATGTAGTATCTCATACCACAAACAGATGGTATGAATGGTGATATAATCAATAATCCAAAAAATGTCAAGTCTAGAATGCGCACAAAACAAAATAACCTATTTCTCACAAACTAATCCAACAGGGAGTGTCTCATCAGAGTTTTGTATAGAAATGGAGGCTTATTGAGCCTAGGCTTCCATTATTCCCCATGAAACACTCTCCTATACATTAACAGACACAGACCCCATATAAGCCAAAATGAAATCATATGAAACAATACCTTGAAATTTATATACATATTATATATATATAAAGATTTAATGACCTTATACAAAGACATAGCTCTAATCACCTCATACAAAATGCTATTTGCTTATAAATCTTAGGATAAAACATGAAGTCAGCAATGAGAGCTCAATGAATCCAGTTAGAGCTCAGATCCTTGTTGAGCCATATTAGAAAGGAGTCTTTTTTATTCTTATGGGCAGAAGAATTGAGCAGAACAACCTCAGTCAATGTAGGGATGGTTTGTTTTTTATTTTCCTCTACTTAATAGGAACTCTACATCTAATGTTGCAGCTCAGGGAGTTTAAAAATGTTCTAATAGTTTACTGGCTTGGTTAGATGAAATATGAATTAACAGATGACCTGCTGTGAGTGAGTTGGAAATGCCTGACGTCCCTTGGTTTAATGTAGAGGAAGGGATCCAAAGGATAAGGGAGATTTGGATGGTGGAGTGGATTAGTCACTTTAGACCTATTATTCCCAGATGGGAGAGTCCAGAAAATATACCCTTGACCAGTGCTTTGCAAAATAGATTTGTGAGGGCAGCACCTGCACCTTTGAAGAGTCCTGAAATTGCTCTTCTCTGTATGTCAGATCTAACAATTGGAACCACAGTCACTCAATTGCAAAATTTAATACAGTGAGAATAATTGGATCCCAAGTGGCAGGGGCCAAATGGCAGCACTCAACCATCAGAAATAAATCCAACTAAAATTCAGGGATCTTTTACCTCGGTAAAATTTCTAGGGATGCAGTGATGTGAGACCTGTTGAGACATTCCTTCTAAGGTGAAGGATAAGTTGCTGCATTTGGTCCCTTCTACGACCAAGAAAGAGGCACAATGCCTAGTGGGCCTATTTGGATTTTGGAAGGAACACATTCCTCATTTGGTTGCGTTACTGTGGCCCATTTATCAAGTGACCTGAAAGGCTGCCAGTTTTGAGTGGGGTCCAGAACAGGAGAAGGCTCTGCAGCAGGTCCAGGGTGCTGTGCAAGCTGCTCTGCCACTTGGGCCACATGACCGAGCAGATCCAATGGTGCTTGAGGTGTCAGTGGCAGATAAGGATGCTGATTGGAGCCTTTGGCAGGTCCCCATAGGCAAATCACAGTGGAGGCCTCTAGGATTTTGGAGCAAGGCCCTGCCATCTTCTGCAGTTAACTACTCTCTCTCCTTTTGAGAGACAGCTCTTGGCCTGTTACCGAGCCTTGGTGGAAACTGAATGTTTAACTATGGGTCATCAAGTCGCCTTGTGACCAGAACTGCCTATCATGAACTGGATACTTTCTGACCCATCTAGCCATAAAGCGGGTCATGCACAGAAGCATTACATCATCAAATGGAAGTGGTATATATGTGATTGAGCTTGAGCAGGTCCTGAAGGCACAAGTAAGTTACATAAAGTAAAAAATAAAGTTGCATAAAGTAAAAAATAGAAATAAAAAAGAAATTCTTTCCCTCTCTGAAAGCTACAATACTGAGAAACTGTTAAGGATATGTTAATGTAATCTCTGCCTTCAGTGTAATGAACATAGTTGTATTTTCTTGTCCACCTGGGCCCATTGTCAAGGATCTCTTCCCACACAGCCATGAATGCACGGAGCTGTAACTTATTGAGCGGAATTGTATTTGCAATACAAGTGTAATCAGTTGTGATCCATTCCTGTATGAACAATGCTATAAAATGATATTGTAATATGTGCTTCATTAAGCACAATAGCCATTTTCAAGTGTAAATTCAAAATATTTCCCATTATGAGTTATTAGGCTTCCAGGTTAGGCTCTCTTTGAAACAGGCTTGTAAGGTTTGTAGTTGTATCTGTGCTTATTGGAATAATCTAGCCCATTAGGGGTTTCAAATTTATTCTGTAAAATCAAAAAAAAAAAAAAAAAACAGCTTCGCTAATGTCATTTCTATTATGCTTGGAATGTTGCCTGAACTAAAGTGTCATGGGACTAGTCAGCCTCCACAAGTTTTGGCATTTGCCCTTTCTTCCTGGATTTCACCAGCTCTAAACTGACAGACTAGTCTGGGGAAAATGTACATTTTGGAATTGGTAAACGGTCAGTGATTTGTCTACTACCTCTACCATACCCTAACCTGAACCAGCCTTCTCACTTACCATCTCCCAATTCACACACTCCTTTCTTCTTTTTAATGCAAACCACATGCAGTAGATTGAAACTGTCATAATATGCAGTAGCCATTGCTCTCCCCACATTCAATTTGAACATTGAAACAAAGTTATGATAACTTTTTGAATGAATGTTGATTTATTCTTTTGAGTTGACAGCCACAGATTAAAATCCACCCTAGCCACAGGGAGAGACTGATTAGGCAAAATATTTATTTTCCTTCTCTATAATCTATACAACTATGAGAATTCATTCCCTGTGAGTGAATGTTTTTAACTACCTGCAATTCATAAAAAGTTCTCAAGCCTAACCTCAGGTGTTAGGTCTTTCCTGACCTCTTGGTCTGAAGATCAAATTCCTAACAAAATGTTCACTTTTTATGACCCCTTCCAAATGGAGCTTATCATCATTCTCCTAATATCCACACACTTCAGTGTGCAAAGAAAACAAAGTCTACCTTCCGTTGAAACTCAGAGGGCTCCTGGTATAAATGGGATATGGGTGCAGGAGAGGAGGGAGAGATGGGAGATGGACCCTGGGTGTGGAAGATCTCTGAGAAAGCTTACAACAGGATGCCAGGAGGTGGTGGATACTGGGTTTAATTTTTCTGTATTATCTCTATGCTCTGACAATCTAAAACATTAATATGGTTTATTGTGCCTGCTAACTGGGCACCTTTATCTATCCTAAATACTGAATCTCATCTGTAGAGTCTTCAGTATATCCTTTATTAGCGTCATCAGCCTGCCACATACATGATGCCTGAGCTGAGGCCACAGAATGAGCATCCTACAGAAGAAGTTCACTCTTGGGCTGGAAAACTAAATGGATCTCTTGGCCTGTATGCAATTCTTACTTTCTTCTTTTTATGGCCGTTTATAGAAACAAATACGTAATAAATACAGCCATATTTTAATGAATGTCAGCCACTTGATTTATGATTTTTTGGACAATATTTTGTATGAGTACCCAGTTTATCCTTATCTGGACACCATGTACCATTCTTAGTGGGAGAACCAAATTGTATGTTAGCTGGGTCCTCAGAGTGCCAGCTGTCCCTTCTCTCTGCACTACTTGTCTGAATCCTTAAATCTAAGGGAGGAAGGGAGAACATGAATCAGATTGGAAGGAAAGGGTTGATCTCAGAAGAAAGGTAATGATCATTAAGGGTATTCTGGAAGTAAAATGTGGACATCTACCTGAAATAATTCTAATTTGGAGATAGAGTTGTTAAAGAAAGTCATCATGAGAGGAGAAGCAAGTAAGGGCACTATCTCAGAAGAAACAGATTCTTTCCTTTTAGATTTACCATTTCCTCTAAAGCTCTCCCACACCATGCCTATCACCACCACTCATGGCCAGGATGCTTTTCCTAAAATAGAAATCTGATCATATCATCTCCATTTAAAATGCTTTTCTGGTTCTCCACCCTCTTTAGGATAAATGCTATGATGTCCCTTGGCATGTAAACATTCTGTGATTTGTCTACTATCTCTACCATACCCTAACCTGAACCAGCCTTCTCACTCACCATCTCCCAATTCACACACTCCTTTCTTCTTTTTAATGCAAACTACATGCAGTAGCTTGAAAGTATCATAATATAAAATCCATACCTGTACCTTTTCATACAAGGCAATCTCTCGCCCACAGGTGATTCCTCTGATTTTCTCATGGCAGCCTCCCCTTCTCAAAGCACCATCTCCTCCAAAAAGCCTTGATTGACTTGTTACAGGCTAAGCAACGGGTTCATTCAATATTTGTCATAGCATTTTTTGATTCCCTCTATTATAGTACTTATTATCTTTTACTATATACTTTTTGCATACGTGCACCCCATCGGAATATGAGCACCTTGTAAGCAAATAATATGTTTTCTATATTTTTCTGTCTTAATGCATGGCACTATTGGGACTTAATCAACTGAATCGAAAGAGTAAATACCTATTAAAGTCCAGATGTTCACACCAATCCTGTTGTTTCTAATAATGTAGATAGGAAAGGGGCCCAAAGCCTCTCCAATAAGAGCCTAGGCTATTGGCCTGATTGAGATACAATCTTATTCATAACTCAATCCTTCATGCTTTTTTTCACTTATATCATTTTGGTGGGTAGGGGATATGTTTACACATCATGTTATAATTTTTTATTACTTTACCACTTAGCACAGAATCTAGAACTTTATATTAATAAAGCAAATCATTTGAGGCACTATAAAGCATATTAAGATATTAATTTTACATAATACTTCTGCCTTTTCTCTTGCAGTGGTCTTTTTGTTCTCTGCCTATCAAACATAGATATATTTTTTTGCCAGATATTTTTTCTTCATCATCAACCCTCCTAACTGATAGTCAAAATTGGAACTGTCATGCCCAAAAAGTAGCAAATGTTTAGCACAATGAAAACAAGGTGTTAAAGGAAAGAAGTAGTCTTTCTCATTCCAAATAACAATGTTATTCATTTTCGGCAATACTAGAGAGTTCGTAAATCTACACTCTCTATATTCTCTCCACTTATGATAATATTTATGTGTTTCAAAAATTCAATATTGGTGTCATAGAGTCATTTTTTATTTCTGAAACAGAGATATTTATTTTGTGTTTTTGCTGTTCAAATACAGAATGAAATAATAACCTTGGCTCCATCAGCATCACTTAGACACACTGCCCCAAACAGAAGATAAGATTTTAATAGGTCTGCAATTAATTTATCTTTGCTTTATAAGAAAAAAGTATTTCATTTCAGTTTACATATACAAAATTATCTGATGAAGTGAGCGTACTGTTTCTGGTTGCCTAGTTTTTTTCATCAATCATAAGACCTATCTCTTACTGGATCTGCCATATGCCTTAACAAACATAATAGTTTATGTGGGTAAATAAAAGGATATGTGAACTCAGAAAATGGGATATATCACTGTGTTTAAACATATAAAAATTTCAAGAAAGTAAAAACATACCAAGCCTAAATCTCAAATAGAACAATGCAGAAAGAATCCAGATCCTTTTGTGGACTAATGGCAAACACGTCTGTCTCTGTATTTTTGTGGCTTTCCTATTACTAGTCTAACACTTAAATTAGTATTTTCTTATCCTTGGAATAAAAATAGCATGCAAATCAGAAGATAGCTCTACACATTACTGTATTGAGTATTTCAAGGACAATGCTGATTAAGAATAAACTTTACTATAAAGCAAATAACAAGAAAGAAAGGAGACATTTTATAATAAAGCTTGAAGTAAGTGGAACACAGATTAAGGCTACTCCATGATCCACAAGACACTTCATATGCATAAGAGAGTCACCAGTGGAAGATTCCTCAACTCCTAAATGACACACTAGCCCCTTTTATGGGGCTCTTAATTCTTTAGAAAAGTATATGTGTATTAGCCAAAAAATCATTTATAAAATCAATATTCTTCTGGTGAATAATTAAAAGTTTGTTTTAAATGAAATTTTAAAATATAACAAAATATTAATACATGGTACAGGTTTTAGAAATCAGCCTTCTCTTCATAGATGACCTAGTTTAATCCAGGAATATGAAGTAATTTGTGCAAGATTGTACATCTCTTTAACACTAGACATGGGTCAAAACTCAGGTTGCATGACTTTCAAGCCAGCGTGTCACTACATTGTTTTCCTTTTAACAAGATCCACAAACGGGCAAATGATTTCCCCTTCTTACCCATATCGTGCTGATTAAGCCAGTTTCTGAAGACTATGCATATTAGCAGCAGGAGGATAGTTATAGACATATGAAAAGGAATGACTTCACCCAAAGAAACAGTCCTGTTGACCTTAAAAACCTTATAAAGCTTCCAAACTTATCACATGTTTTTTACTTATATACTATTTTTCATATTTGGATTTCTATCTTCTTCTTTTCTAGTTCTATATACTATTTGACAGTATACACACATATATATGTGTTCATGTGTATATATACTTGTACATATATGTATAATGAGAAGTTGTAAATACATGAGTGAGTGTGTGTGTGTGTGTACATAGAGGTATGCATGTATGTGTGTAGGTATATATATATATATATATAGTCCATGAAGTCAATATTGTCTCATTCAACAATAACTGAAGAATATGTTATAATTATGGACAAAAAATAGCACCGTAATATTTTAACAAAACCTATTTTTCAATCATAGCATATATATTTTAAAAACTAAAGAAATCATGAACATATAGCCTGATTAATTTTCACAAAGCAAATGCATTCATGTAAATAGCACCCTGATCAAGATACTGTTGTATTTTTACACCTGTAAATATATCCTATTTATATTTAACTTTGTAAGTGGAATCGCATTTTATGATCGCATCAGAGTGTTCTTGAAGAGGATTGACAAAGCCCTAAATTGTTTGAATAATCAAGCCTGCATTCAGCTTTTGATTACTAATTGGGTTATTTAAAAGCTTTCGGTTGAGCCTGAACAAAAAACATGTATTTAAACCAGTTAAGAACTTACTTTTAAAAATGTCCTGCTTCCTCATTTAATAAATAATCATAATAGGCAGTTGCAACCCCATGTAATTTCTATCTAGAAATATTTATTTGTGCCTGAGTATATATGGTACTGTGCGAGTAACTTTAATTTCATAGTATAGACTGTACTTCTTGATCTCTTTGTTACAATTTCTTAACTCTGCAGACGTAAGGAGATCAGAATGTTAGATATTATCCAAGAGTTATTAATTAGATACTAATTGCCTTTATAGAAGAGTCATCACCAAACTTTTGACTCTAATGTAGCATTCCATTAAATTTATTTCAGTAAGTTCACTTATCTCTGCCTTCTGAACTACCTTGGGACTTGCTATTAATAATGAATGCATTAAATTTCTACTCATGCTAGAGAAAAGATCTTCCACCATCCCACTTATCTCTTCTTACTAAAGTGGTGGTTTGGAATGTTAAGAACAATCCATGCTGCAGAAAGTAGTCCTGGATTGTGCCATTTAATGGCACATGGGAAACATGGAAAAACCACACAGGATCCCTACACAGTCACCTGTAGAGCCTCTTGTTTACATAACAAGCTTTGCTTAGAGAGACAGCCAAGCTTGTTGGTCTCACAAAAGGGAGGATGATTCTTTTATTAGAATTATCACTTTTTTTGCAGTGCATTTATTCATTCATCATACGACTGTTACAGATGTGTCTAGATGAAAGGAGGAACTTAATTAAGATTTATTGAATAAACACTGTGAGAAAAGCTATTGTACTGCCATGCTGCTTTGCAGAGCAATTTGATCCTTGCTTCCCTCCTTATTCAATGAAAACTTCACATGAAAGTATCAATTTGTTCTTGGCTTCCTTGATATGCGTTTTGAAAGACAGTTGCTGAACCACAATGCAAGTGTATTTCCCTCCAGTTTTTATTCTATATTATGCACTATCACGTTGACTATTTTATTTCGCCATGAGAAATTCTCAAAGATGAAGGTAAAGTGAATGTGAAGACTCAAATAAAACTCCACTCTTACTGAGCAGGCCAATTCAGGTGTTTCCCGGTCCTAGGACTTTGCAGATATGGAAACACTTCTCTAGAGAACCCATTATCCTCTTTAACTCAAAAGCCTAAAACATTCTGATGTGAACCTTATGCTCCCAAAGCATTGTGAATACCTGTATCAATTCTAATTGTTATTGCAATTAAGAAAAATATTTAGACAACTGTATTATACATTTCTTAAAATAAGGGATGGTATATTCTGCTTATACTCAAGAAGTCTGTATTGAATGAATTGCCATCTGTTTTTAATATACTTGCTCAACTCCCAAGTTATCCAGGAGGACTTCTTTATTTCATCCTTACCTGAATCAATATCTGTTTCCATATACTGCCAGCAGTACTTTTCTATATTATGTGACTATCTCTATGTGTTTCTGTTGTGAAAGGAAAATACATCCTGGGGCCCCAAAATCATTAAGCTAAAGGGAAAAGTTCAGCTGGGAACTGCTTGGGCAAACTTGCCTCCCATTCTCTTCAAGATCACCCCTCTGCTCACTGAGATAAATGCATATCTGATTGCCTCCTTTGGAGAAGTTAATGAGAAACTCAAAAAATGCAACCATTTGTCTCTTATCTACCTATGACCTGGAAACTCTCTCCCACTTCGAGTTGTCCTGCCTTTCTGGACCAAACCAAAGTTCATCTTATATGTATTGATTGATGTCTCATATTTCCCTAAAATGTGTAAAATCAAGCTGTGCTCAGACCACCTTGGGCACATGTCATCAGGACCTCCTGAGGCTGTGTCACAGGCACATGTCCTTAACTTTGGCAAAATAAACTTCCTAAATTAGGTGAGATCTGTCTCAGGTTTTTTGGCTTCATACTATTCTCCCTTACTAGATTTGAAGATCCTTAATTGTAGGGATTTTAGCTGATTTATGTAGGCATGCTCTTCTCTACCATATTCCTACATAATTAACAGGTATTCATTAAATCTGTGTTGAATCACATCTACATCCATTGGCCATTACGTGTTCATTTACATCAAACAGGCAGCATATCCTCCACTGAAAACTACGGATATATAGTAAAAATGAATCCAGAGGAAATCGATGTAAAATATTTTATTCCCAATAAAATGAGTGTTTTGAAATAGTGTTTTAAAATTACCAAATGAATCTGTATTAGTCCATTTTCACACTGTTATTAAGAACTGCCGAGACTGTGTAACTTAATGAAGGACAGAGGTTTAATTGACTCACAGTTCAGCATGGCTGGGGTGGCCTCAGGAAACTTACAATCGTGGTAGAAGGCAAAGGGGAAGCAAGGCATCTTCTTCACAAGGTGGCAGGAAGGAGAATGAATACAGGAGGAACTACCAAACGCTTATAAAACTATCAGTTCTCATGAGAACTCACTCACTATCACAAGAACAGCATAGGGGAAACTGCCCCCACGATCGAATTACCTCCACCTGGTCTCTCCCTGGAAATGTGGGAATTATAATTTGAGATGAGATTTTGGTGGGGACACAGAGCCAAACCATACCAGGATCTAAATTTTGTTTGGCATTGAGATGGTAAGATGTTGCTAATATTAGTGTTTTAATTTATGATGGTATATAATTAAATAGAATTTCAAGTGTTCAAGGCTGAGAGAGCTATGTGTCAGCCTCTGTCTTACATTAGAGTATAGTCTACAGGTACAAAACGATTAAAGGATAATCATACCTTATTTGCCAGTGTAATCTGCAGTGGTTAGCAAGGTTAGTAGTCAACCGTAGGGATGAAATAGAATGCTTGCTACAGCGTGCAGCACGTAGCATTTATATTCTTCAAGAGCAAAGCATAAAGAGTAAAACCTTGCAACAAAGCCACTATGGAAATAGTCTGTTATTACAGCAATATAAAGTCAAGTCACTATGTAAAATCGCATACCAATTTGAAAACTAAAATTGTCTTTATTTTGTTTGGAATTCCCAACACATATCTATATGTATAGAGTTCATATTGTTTGGAATTCCCAATACATATCTATATGTATAGGGTTCATATTGTTTGGAATTCCCAATACATATCTATATGTATAGAGTTCATATGTATATGAACTCTAAAGAGTAAACAAAAGGCATGAAGCTCTAAGCCAGTGGGCTTGAATTTTCTCAACCACAATTTTTTTTTTTTTTTTTTTTTTTTTTGAGACGGAGTCTTGCTGTCTCCCAGACTGGAGTGCAGTGGCCTGATCTCGGCTCACTGCAAGCTCTGCCTCCCGGGTTCACGCCATTCTCCTGCCTCAGCCTCCCGAGTAGCTGGGACTACAGGCGCCTGCCACCATACCCGGCTATTTTTTTTTTTTTTTTTTTTTTTGTATTTTAGTAGAGACGGGATTTCACCATGTTAGCCAGGATGGTCTCAATCTCCTGACCTTGTGATCTGCCCTCCTCGACCTCCCAAAGTGCTGGGATTACAGGCGTGAGCCACCGCACCCGGCCTCCACCATAATTTTTAAGACACTCTCTGCTGTAATATTTCCAAAGTGACCTTCCAGCTTTATCTTTCATTTCTAAAATTATGTTTCTGCCTTGTTAAGAAAAAATGATATATTAAGGCCATTTGTTAAATAGCTATCATTTAAAAACTTATGATTTGTCACTTTAGGAAAAATTGTAATGACAAATCACCATAAAATTAGAGGTGAGAAGGTTTCAACTCCGGAATTTGTGTTGCTTTTTTCGATACAATAATTCTGTACAGGCTTCAAAAAGAGCAAACTAATGTTACAAAATATTTATATCATGCAATATATTTTGTAAGTATAGTGTGAAAACAGCACAGTACACTGGAAATATCACAATTCTTTCAACACTTCCTTTCAATTATGAACATTATTATTTCATATTAATTTCCTAGAATGAGCATGTATGTACATTTATAGCCATAGGTTCTAAGTGATTTTTTTACTACCCATATTTTTGAGACCCAGAACCTGTGTTGGGTGTCTCAATATGGACAAATATACACGATTACTAAATACAGCAATCAATCCGCTCAAGACTCAGTGCTGCCTGCACCTCTGGCTTTGCATTTTTGTCATTCATGCTAAACAGTACATTTAAGGATTTGCTAAAATGACAATATATAAACTTATGGGATGTTGTTCTACAGGATAAGAGAGGAATTTATGTGATTGCTTATATTATGAAACATTAAGGCAGCAAATTGAAAGGGTAGATATCTCTAGAGGTATTTCCTGTATCAGAGAAGCCCAGTACATTTTTAGCTGACACGGCAAAAATCAAATTCTAAGTTTATTATGTCATCTGCTAATTTGAAATTAGTCTCATCAAGTCTCTTATATAAAACTTCAGCTATTAATTAAAAAAAAAGGACTGTAAAAAGTGAAAGTAGCCTATATTTGAGAATGTATTTGGATGACTCTGAGAATCTAAGCCCTGAAGGCCTGCTGAGTGATGCTGGCCAGAAGCAGCAGCCTGTCCATCTGTGCCTGACGAGACTCTTCTTGCTTTGCTTGAATGACCTTGCCTAAGGGCTTAGCTAGCAATGGGAAGCAAACGTCCTCAAGTCCCTTCCCCATTGCCTCCATACCTATGACAAAATTTATATCCCAGAGTTGGTGGAGGACAGGGTCACAAAGTCTAACAGAAAGCTTAACCCAACAATGGCAAAATTTTGCTAACTTAAATTGGCAAAAATGTGAAACTTATTTGTTTCACATGAATACATTCTAAGGAAGCCAAACCAGGGAAAGAGGAATAGCTTCCAATCAGGATGGAAGTATTGATAAAGATGCAATTAATGGAGAAGAATCCTCAAACAATGAGAACTGGCTCTAATCGTTTACTTGGTTGATTGCTGGCTTTTTTTCTTAAAGATTTCTAATACTAAATAAGGTTGAGAAAAAAATTTCTTTAGGATTTTATGGAAAAAAGTTGGAATGTATTTGACATTTATGATTCACTGAACTACTACAAACAACCCTTTAGCAGTCTGCTGAACCTGCTCTATCCAACCTTACTAACATCTAATTTGACATTACTCAGCCTTTCTTTCCATTGACCTATCAATTTTTGACACTAAGAAAACTTTTGTTTTGCAATATTTTTAGCATAGTTGGAATTCCATGTTGGGACTGGATGAATAGTTTTGTAGGAGGTAAACAAATATACACAATCTTCAAAAAGTCTGGCTATAAATGAGGTTAAGAACCATGAGCAGTGGGAACATACACATTTAGGGTTAGTACTAAATATGGATAGAAATCTTAAAATTCTGTGTTCTTAAAATCTAGATAAGAATTAGCATTAACATTTAGGAAGTACTCAGTAATTTTGGATTAAATATATGAATAAGCTTAACAAGAGATAGTAATGCTTTCACTGGTCATAAGTAACCTTAATTGGCAAGAACAATCCAATTCCAGCAGGTTAGGCTCCTGTATCTAATTGAAAATAAATAAATATGGTGGGGCATGGTGGTTCAGGCCTGTAATCCCAGCATTTCAGGAGGCCGAGGCGGTGGATCACCATGTCACGAGATCGAGACCATCCTGGCTAACACGGTGAAACCCCATCTCTACTGAAAATACAAAAAAGTAGCCGGGCGTGGTGGTGGGCACCTGTAGCCCCAGCTACTCAGGAGGCTGAGGCAGGAGAAGGACATGAACCAGGGAGGCGGAGCTTGCAGTGAGCGGAGATTGCGCCACTGCACTCCAGCCTGGGCGACAGAGCGAGACTCCATCTCAAAAAATAAATAAATAAATAAATAAATAAATAAATAAATAAATAAATAAAGTAGGGAACTATTCTTCAATCATTTGTTGACTTCTCCAATCATGGGCTTTGGTTGATCTCATTAAGGGAGCTCATTCATGTTGGTGTGTTAGAAACAGTCTCTCTATAGCACTCATATCTACTAGAGAATAGGAATAATACCTGGAAAACTACTTCACTTTTGAAAACTGGATATTTCTTTCTTGATTAAAAAAATTGTTTCTTTAAATAAACCAACAAACAAAAAAAAGAGCTACTACGTTTTAATAGTGTAGAAAGTCATGAGATATTTCTCAATCCAAGGTAAAATATGTAGGTATATAAAATATAATTCTTCATTCTTGAATTATTACTATTTAAATTCATTACGATTTTATTGATATGAGTACCTTTAAAAGCCGAAGGCTAAACTGCACAAGGTAATAACTTGAAAATAAGTAATACTTTAAGCATAAGAATATTTATTACTAGAGATTTTAAAATTGTATCATCTTGGGCTGGAATAACTTACAGTGGTTATAATTCAATTTATAATAGGCATCAATTTGTTTTCAAAAGCTAAGATGTAAAGTCAAGAGACTGGAAAATGAGAATGAATTCATAATGAGTAGTTATGTTCCCATCTGGAAATGGTATAAATAAAAATAAATGAAATAAATGACCTTTCCTATTTGCATATTTAAAGATTAACTAGAAACAGACTGTTTTGAATTATTTCCATTTAAATAAATTGTATAACCTGAGAAGTTTGCATTTTATAAGAAGAATCACAGCATGAGATTTATTTTATTCACATAGTGTGTTATATACTCCTGAGTAAAGCCACAATTTGGTAACTCAGTTACAGCCCAAGTGAGCATTCATAGTACCTTTAAGTATGTCCTTGCATCCTTGCAAACTGCCATGTTCACCCGTTTTCCAAATAGCCACACTCATGTTATTTAGTAGGTGCACCAGGAGAATGCCACCAATAATCATTTGCATATTCAATTGCTTTTTGTGCCAAAACTCCTGACAAAGGGAAGCATTTGACATTTACACTGTTGTTAGCTTATCATATTGAGAAAAACAAGCCATATAAAACTTGCCAAATTTTTTATAAGCCTCAAAGTTAAATGCATGTTGAAAAAAAACTTTTATGCAAAATGTCAGAAATGGTGACTAGGGATATTTCTGCATTCTCAAATTGCATTAAAATTACTACAAGGGTAGAAGCGAAGGAAAGGATTAAATCTGTAAATACGTAGGAAAAATACATGTACCATGAATTTTGAGGAAGTTATTCAAAAACGAATACCTATAGAATTAGTTTGATGGAGAAGCCAGAGGAAAGAAACTGTAACCCCAAATTCACACCAGTCAGTGAATCCAGATGTAAGAGTTTTTCTGTTCATGGGGAAAATTTTCAAGCCCAGAGGCAAGAGGCACAGAAAGTATAATCAAATCATAGGAAAATTTCGAAGTAATTAATTAAATAAAAGTCTCCTATGAAAGAGATGAGCAGATTTCCTTGAATGAGCTTCAGATCTCTGCAACAGTCAGGAAGTAAAACAAACAAAACAAGCTAAAAACAAAGCAAACTAAAGTAATATGCCAGCTTGGAGTAAAACAGAGAAGAATACTTAAATTGTTTGCTTGCTCCTCTCCAGGAAACCTAAAAGACATTCTGACACACAATATTAGATTCCGTTCTGCCTTGTAAGATATGTCTATTGTAGAAAGAGATGACTCCCCAGTTCCAATTCCCCCATCTCTCTTAATTACACTTTAAAAAGTCCAGCCTTTGATGAATCAAGCGTATTTTGGGAAACCACTATGTTTTTAAAAACTAGTATTTAAAGTTTTTGCACATATTGCCCTGGAAAAATTTTGAAGATCTAAGTATTTCCTCACAATCTTATAAACCAATATCTAATTTTTTTGTATGACTTACAAAGATTATAATTTCATATATAATGTAAATTATATAATTTTAAATAATATGATTATATCACCCTTTATGTTCATCTGATGAAATGTAATTGTAAAAATTCATATACCAATATTCGTTTATTTAAAAATACATTAAGAAGTTTTACTTTTATTATGGGAAATTTTAAATAATTTCTTTTCTCCTGACATTGTATTTCCATTCCACTCTTCTTGAAGAATTTCATGCCAGTGCAGTATATTCTTATGCTTAAAGTATTATGTATACCTCTATCATATGTCTCTGTAACAATTACAACAAATATACATATGTGTATATATATGTATGTGTGTATGTATGTATGTGCATATACATATATAGAAATCTATTCATTTTAATTTTCTCTAATAATAAAGCTCTAAACATTTTACAAGAATCTCTAGATTTAACTTCAGTATTTATAGTGTATAATTGATGAAAACCATTTAAATATTTATTCAAGTTTTGCTAAAATAATATTATTGTTTGGTATGGAGTCCTGCGTAAATTTTAAGATGGTGACAGATATGTCTTCCTTTTGTAAAGTAGGTAAAAACAGTTTTTTCAAAAGGGAGGAGGGAAAAGAGAATGTCAGGTGCCTTCAATGCAGGCCCATTGTCAGTCGGATCAATTTTGGAAAATCATGTACCTCAGTTAACCAAGATGTGGTTTTCTTTCTTCCTCTTCTTCTTTTTTTTTTTTTTTTAATTATACTTTAAGCTCTGGAATACATGTGCAGATCGTGTAGGTTTGTTACATAAGTATACACATGCCATGGTGGTTTGCTGCACCCATCAACCCATCATCCACATTAGGTATTTCTCCTAATGCTATCCCTACCCTAGCCCCCGACCCCCTGACAGGCCCCTATGTGTGATGTTCCCCTCCCTGTGTCCATGTTCTTATTTTTCAACTCCCACTTTTGAGTGAGAACATACAGTGTTTGGTTTTCTGTTCCTGTGTTAGTTTGCTGAGAATGATGGTTTCCAGCTTCATCCATGTCCCTGCAAAGGACATGAAGTCATCCTTTTTGATGGCTGCATAGTATTCCATGGTGTTTATGTGCCACATTTTCTTTATCCAGTCTATCATTGATGTGGTTTTCGCAACTGCATAGCTCCTGAAACATTTCCATGTACTCACGTTTGTGCATATATTGCACTTTTAGGTCTACTATTTTAACGTGTCAAAAGTATAGGAATTTTTTTTTTTGCAAAAATACAACCTATGAACTTTCTGAAAATTACAATTTGGTTACTAGAGAGTGGCTACCTAGGATAGAGGTAATTTTGTCATACTGAGCATGTATAAAAGGTTAATCTTAGAGATATAACATTATCAATTCCAAAAAAAGATATTTAAAGGAGTGCTGATGAAATGTATTTGAAAGGTTCATGGTATTTTATACAGTAATTAATAAGGATGTATCATTTGGTTGAGAATTCTTTTATTTCTCTAAATTGTAATGCTGTCTTAATCTAGAAGGAGTGGTTTCTTCATTAATGACACCATTGGTTATATAATTTACTTATGCCAAAATATTTATTTCAACCTACTAGGTGAAAAACAAAGGTTTTACAACTAACTGATGAAAGTGATTACCTCTAGGAAATAGATTTAAGGGCATGTTGGCATGGTATTATGAGGAATAGAATTTCAATGTTTACTTCATAGAATTTTTAAATGAAGAGATTAAAATTATTGAACTCAATGTTTTGAAATATCTATAGATAGGAAATGCCTACAGTGAGTTAATCAACATATGCATTATATCACAGAGTTATCATTTTGTGGTGAGAACAATTAAAATCTACTCTCAGCAATTTTCAAGAATACATCGCGTTGTTACTAATTAAAGTCACCATGTTATACAGTAGATCTCTTGAACTTAATCCTCCCATCTAACTGAAGTTTTTTATTGTTTGCTCAACAACTCCCTCTCTCCATCATCAAACCCCTGGCAACCACCAAGCTATTGTCTATCTCTGTGAGTCTCACTTTTTTAGATTCCACATGTAAGTGAAATCAAGTAGTATTTATCTTTCTCTGTTTTGTTTATCTCACTTAACATAATATTCTCCAGGTTCATCCATGTTGTTCCAAATGAAAGGATTTCCTTTTCTTAAAAAGGCTAAATAGTATTACATTGAGTATCTATACCACATTTTCTGTATCCATTCATCCATTGATAGACATTTAGGTTGATTCCATATTTTGGTTATTGTGAATAAAGCCTCAGTGAACATAGGAGTATAGATATCTCTTTGACATAGCGATTTCTTTACCTTTGGCTCTATAGCCAGTACTGGGATTTCTGGATTAGACAGTAGTTCTATTTGTCATTTTTTGAGACACCGTCATACTGTTTTCCATAATGGCTGTACTAATTTGCAATCTTACTGGTAACATACAAGGGTTCTCTTTTCTCCACATCCCTGTCAGCACATGTTATCTTTCCTTTTTTTGTTTTTTGATAACTGCCATTCTAACAGGTGTGAGGTGATAATGCTGTGGTTTTCATTTGAATTTCTCTCATTAATAGTGATGTTGAGCATTTTTTATGTATACCTGTTGACCATTTATTTGTATGTCCTTTTTGGAGAAATATCTGTTCAGGTCATTTGCCCATTTGGAAGTCAGTGAAAGTTTTCAAATTATTTTTGCAAGAATTGTATATGCAAAAACTTAGAGGTAATTAACCTTTTCAAATACAGTTATTCATCCCAATTCTTTATGTGCCTTTATATTTTCTTATTAATATCATGACAGTAAATTCTCAAATTGTTTCTGTTATATATAGTAAGTTGATTAACTTTACATATTTTATTCTAATATAGAGATACACATTTGACAATATTTTTGGTAAAAAATAATGTCGCTTTGTTTTGTAATTTACAGTTTTTTGAAGCTGTGGTAAAATAGTCAAACCTGGAGAAGAAATAAAATTATATCGTATTACAGTAGAATAGGAAACAACCAGTTCACACCAGTAATTAGTTTGTAAGCAAAGGCTGGATTGCTTTGACATTATAGGAGAGAGTCTGTGTATCACATTAAGTCATAGAGCAGGGTTTGGCCTGGGGTCTGTGGAGCATTTTTATACATATATATAATTGGAGAAACAACTGTAATCATGTGTCAGTGGAGTGTTACAAGTTACAGTACAAACTATTTCTCTGGTTAAATTAAGAGAAGAGAATATTACTATATTCTGGTTGTATAGCTTTCTGGAAAGTTTTGTGGTTAGTGGGCTAGTTCTGCAATCAGCTTGCTTAGCAAGTTTGGAATATTTGTACTTTTCATATAAAGACAGGGAAATATAATATTTGAAATGTTTTTACAAATAGAAATGTCAGCTAAAATGACTTTTCCCAACAGTAGTGGTGCTAGGATTGTGTTTTTCTTTTCTAATTCTTGTTTTAAAAAAGAATATCTTGTATTCCCCCATGAATTAAATGGGAACCACAAAAATAAAAGAAGTATATATTATTGTAGAGTATTTTTATTTCAGTTAAATGTGTTATTGGAAAAAACATAAATTTTATAAAATGCAAATTCAACACTTATTGAAATCACATATGTATACGTACAAACATTTTCTTTCTTTCTTTTTTTTTTTTTTTTTGAGTTGGAGTCTCACACTGTCACCAGGGCTGGAATGCAGTGGTGCAATCTTGGCTCACTGCAACCTCTGCCTTCTGGGTTCAAGCAATCCTCATGCCTCAGCCTCCTGAGTAGCTGAAATTACAGGTGCCCACCACCAGGCCCGGCTAATTTTTTGTACTTTTAGTAGAGATGGGGTTTCACTATGTTGGCCAGGCTGGTCACGAACTCCTGACCTCATCATCCGCCCTCCTCGGCCTCCCAAAGTGCTGGGATTGTAGGCGTGAGCCACTGTGCCCGGCTTGTACAAACATTTTCTTTGTATAAACTCTGTGTAGTTTTCTTTCTTTCAGTTTTTTTTTGTTGTTGTTTTCATCTAGTTTATGGTATTAATAGACTTACTTACATGGAACACATCCTTGCATTTCCAGATGGGTATTTAATAAACCATTAATATTAATGGATTGATTATTAAGGCCATCTTTAAGCAGCTATTATGTTGGTTTAGAGTTTGGTTTCTGACTTCACATTTCCCAGTTGGTATGCTAGGTTCTTCCCTTACCAGCCATATAAATTTAATCAAGCTGCTTATCCGCACTGTGCCTCAATTTCTTTATCTGTTAAAATGAGAGCAATAATAATACCGCACGTATTTATTATGATGCTTTAAAATGATAGATATAGACAGAAAGATAGCTCAGTCCTTAAAAAATCATGCTTGAATTCTAAAGTAAGGGAGGTACAACAATTCATTAAACAATAATAAAAATAACTTTACCAAATGGCTGACAATGATTCATCAGGGTTCCCACTGATAAAAGACACTGCCTTTAAAATTCACAAACACATGCACGCACACATGCACACAAGCACATATGTGCATGCACGCCTACATACATTTACTGCAAACACTTGCT
This sequence comes from Symphalangus syndactylus, assembly GCF_028878055.3. Taxonomy (NCBI): domain Eukaryota; kingdom Metazoa; phylum Chordata; class Mammalia; order Primates; family Hylobatidae; genus Symphalangus; species Symphalangus syndactylus. Next base: position 30,622,088 of record NC_072430.2, read on the forward strand.
AGTGCAGGCAATGATAGTGCTCTTCAGGTGGCCCCTCAGTAGTGGCATGTTCAGCGGATGGAGTCATTTCTGATTTGGGTTGGAATAAACAGAAATAGGAAATAAGCAAGGGTGTGTGTGAGAGTAATGGCATAGGTAATAGTTCCCTTAGAAAAAGATTAATCAAACAATCCTAGAATTATGCAGAAAAACTGTAGTAGAAGAACTTTCACAATCAAAATTATATCATGTTTTTGTCACAGTGATGTTTTTGCCTTACTTTTATTTCTGAGATGTTCATTGAATAAAAAAAATGACTTACATTCACACTCATAGGCTATACCTCTGGGAATAAGTGTACTTGCCTGCTAGTTCTGAACTGAACTAGCATCATTCGCATCGCGAGCCTGGCAGCCAATAGAGGCCAGCCCAGTTGTTAAAGTTCTGTTCATGGTGATTTCACAGCGGACTCTTCCTGACTCCATTCTTCCTCTATCTGATACTTACTTTCTAGTTGGTCTCTTGCTTGGGGCTCAAAAATTACTTTTGTCTTTATCTATTGACTTTCATTCTCTTGGTTTGTCCCAAAGCACAGTCTTAAGACTGCAACATCATAGATTCAAGTCTCTATATCCTTTCAATGGTGAAGGATGGGAGAAGGGGTGGAAATCGGCACTCTCCAGGCGTGAGAGACTGGAAAGCTTGTGGAGTTCACTCCAACTTTGCTTCAAAATGTGTTCCAGGGTTCACTGTGACATACTATTTTAATTACAGATCATACTAGAAAATTTAGCGTTGGTTTTCCTCTGTATTTATGGTTAATAAAGAAAATGTATATGTACCTGCACACACACACACACACACACACACAAACACACATATTATATTGGAATTACATGTCCCTCTTCAATAGATACTTCCCAATAGTAACTAGAAAAGCTACCGAACTATCATAAATATTTATTAGGCAATTATTAAGTGTTTAACCTGCAACAGTCCAACAAGTTACCCGCTATGATTCAAAAAACCTACCCTATATTCTTAGATAATTATGGCTCCTTAAAAAATTTTAATACCATTTTTCATTTGAAAAAGTAGAGAAAAACATGAAGAAGAAATCTTCCACTTTCAACCAAGCGGCAATGAAACATAAAAATCAATAGATTTTTCCCACAGCTAAAAATATGAATCACCTGAGCCACTCTCATTTTTTCCACTACACAATGCAGAATTATATTCTTGGGTGAAAGCAGCTGTTACCCTATCATTGCTCAAATCAATATCTACTCTATGTCTGTGAACCCTCTGGCTAAAAATGTGTATCAAAGATGCTATAAGCAAGAAAGAATCATTTTTATCGTGTTTCTTTGACTTCTCTACTCTCCCTCTTTAAGTTTATAAATAAAAGTCAAGGCATTGGGATTTTCCTCAAAGCTTCAGCATTGAAACACTTGTTAAGTGCAGTTTATGACCTCATATTATTCTTGAAAAATACTAGCCTTTAAAAAATAAATCAACATTTTTGTCCAACTCAGTCAACTATTCTGAGATAAAAATCCATCAGAGAAATACACACTTGAAGTGAATTTGTCCTAGTTAGCAATATAACATTTCAAGAAAGTTATGAGGAAATTATTCCTAATAAATTTACGTGTAAATAATTTAGTCAATAGTGAGTATACCTATGAGGTTACACTTACATTTCTGGTTTTTAAATATTTTAAAGCTACAGAATAGATTACTGTTTTTCTAAAACAAATATATCTCATTTTCTTAGTTTACATTTTTACAGAGTGACACAGATGCATAGTTTAGATATCTGTCCCTTCCAAATTTCGTGTTGAAATTTGATCCCCAAAGTTGGAGGTAGGGTCTAGTGGCAGATGTTTGGGTCTTGGGGGTGGATCTTTCCTGAAGAGATGAATGACCACCCTGGGGAGGGGGGTGAGTGAGTTATTACACTGTTGGTTTCCCCTCCATTGCTGCTTTTCCATGTGACCTCTGAATACATCAGCTCCCCCTCACCTTCTGCCATGAGTAGCAGCAGCAGCAGCCTGAAGCCCTCACCAGAAGCAGAGGCTGGTGCCATGCTTCTTGTACAGCCTGCAGAACCTTTTTTTTTTTTTTTTTTTTTTTTTGAGGCGGAGTCTCACTCTGTCGCCCAGGCTGGAGTGCAGTGGCGCGATCTCGGCTCACTGCAGGCTCCGCCTCCCGGGTTCACGCCATTCTCCTGCTTCAGTCTCCCGACTGCAGGCTCCCGCCACCACGCCCGGCTAATTTTTTGTATTTTTAGTAGAGACGGGGTTTCACCGTGTTAGCCAGGATGGTCTCAATCTTCTGGCCTCGTGATCGGCCCGCCTCGGCCTCCCAAAGTGCTGAGATTACAGGAGTGAGCCACTGCGCCCAGCCTTTTTCTTTCTTTCTTTCTTTTTTTTTTTTTTTTTGAGACCGAGTTTCACTCTTGTTGCCCAGGCTGGAGTGAAGTGGCGCGATCTCGGCTCACGGCAACCTGGGCCTCCAGGGTTCAAGTGATTCTCCTGCCTCCGCCTTCCTGAGTAGCTGGGATTACAAGCATGCGCCACCACGCCCAGCTAATTTTGTATTTTTAGTAGAGACAGGGTTTCCCCATGTTGGTCAGTCTGGTCTCTAACTCCCGACCTCAGATGATCCCCCCGCCTCGGCCTCCCAAAGTGCTGGGATTACAGGTGTGAGCCACCGCGCCCAGACTCTTTTGTTTATAAATTACCCAGCGTCAGGTATTCCTTTATAGAAACACAAAAATGAACAAAGATGCAAAGCTTTATTGTGTCATTCCCAGCAAAAACTAGGAATACAAAGATTTGCATCTGTTACTGATGATTAAGAACCACTGAGAACACATATGGATTATAATGATGACTTCAAACAAACAGAAAAAAATAAACCTTAATGACAAGTTTGATAAACTTTTTTTCCAGAAATTTTAAATTCAGAGAACTAATGTTTAGGAACATGCACATTATTAACTTGTTGATTTATTTTTTTTAATTTCCTCATTGTAGTTTAACTAATGCTAAATTTTATTCAGGAACCCAACATATGTCTGTAAATAACTTCTTAAATTAATCTTTTAAATTAATATATCGTTTTATAAGTCTTTCCTGGCTGTGACGTAAGTCAGATGCAAATATTTCTGATAGCTGCAGGTCCTATTAAATAGCCAAGAGCTAATAAAAATGTCATGAGGCTTAACACACCTCTGACTTGTATATCCTCATCACTCCCATTAGATTTTGGTGGCCTTAAATTAAATTAAGAATTAAATAAAAAATAGAGAGAAAGAGGGAGAGAGGGAGAGAAAGAAAGATAGATCAAGGATTGAGAGAGATAGAGTGTATATGTGTTTGAGTTTACATTTGGGAGGTAGAAAATTTCTTCTCACCAAGTTTTAAGACAACTTAAATGGTGGAACAATTTGTAAATTATGGAATTCAAATCAAATAAAAAGTTTTAATATTAGTTCATATAAGTATTTTTCATGAACAATGTACTCAAATGATATTAATTTTATTTTGAGGTTTTCTGGAGGTTTTTCATTTAAGATGATAGAATGAGGTGGTATGTTTCAGCTCCCCAACTTAGCCACAAACACAAATGAAGACAGATTAAAATAAAATAAATAAACACATGAGCTAAAGTAGAAGAAAGAGGAGGAATTGGAAGATAAGGAGAAGAAAGAGAAAATGATAGAGAGTAAGAGGAAAGAGGAAAGAAAGAAGGAGGAAGAGAAGAGAGAAGAAAAGAAGAAGGGGAGCATGTAAGTCTTAAATTGGAAAGAGAGTTCAAAGTGGGGATAATCAACAAATACTATTGGTTTAGACTTGCTAAAGAACTGGGCTTGAAAAGTTAGCACCCATACTGACGTAAAGAAGAAGATGCCACTTTTATGGCTAAGAAGTTGGAATTTAATTTCCTTCAGATACCCCAGTTATACATATGGTTTCTATAGACTGTTGGAAAGTAGTTCTAAAAATGCCACTTAATGGCCCAAAGAATGAGAGAGAAAGTTTGCCAATTGACTGCAGATCTGTGTGAGTGTGTGTGTGCATGTGTGTATGTGTGTGTGCATGTAGAAGGGGTATTAGTTGTTTCATTGTATTGTAAAACTAAGTGCACACCTCTGCCAGAGTGGGGTGTGAGTTTATATAGAGACATACCTCATTTCATTGTGTTTTGCTTTATTGTGCTTCATGGATATTGTGTTTCTTTACAAATTGAAGGTTGACGGCACCCCTGAGTGGGCCATGTCTATCAGTACCAACAGGTTGTGCTCCCTTTGTGTCTCTGTGTCATATTTTTAAAATTCTCACACTTTTTCAGACTTTTTCCTTATCATTATATCGGTTAAGATGATGTGGGATCAGTGACGTTTGATGTTACTATTATAACCGTTTTGGGGTACCACAAACCATATCCATATAAGACAGAAAACTTAATAAATTTGATGTGTGTGTGCTGACTGCTCCACTGACCAGCCATTCCCCCATCTCTCTCACCTCAGGCCTCCCTATTCCCTGAGGCAAAACAATATTAAAATCAGGCCAGTTAATAAGTCTACAATGGAGTCTATGTGTTCAAGTGAAAGAGTTTCACATTTTTCATTTTAGATCAAAAGCTAGAAATCATTAAGCTTAGTGAAGAAGGCATGTCGAAAGACAAGACTGGCCAAAAGCTAGACCTCTTGTGCTAAAAGTTAGCGAATTTGTGACTATAAAGGAAAAGTATTGAAGGAAATTAAAAGTTGTTACTCCAGTGAACACACAAATGACAAGCAAGTAGAAGAGCCTTGTTGCTGATAGGGAAAAAGTTTTAATAGTTTGGATAAAAGAATAAAACAGCCCACAACATTCCTCCCTTAAGCGAAAGCCTAATCCAGAGCAAGACCCTAAATCTCTGAAATTCTACAAAGGCTCAGAGAGGTAAGAAAGCTGCAGAATAAAAATTTAAAGCTCTCAGAGGTGGGTTCATGAGGTTTAAGTAAATAAGCCATTTTCATAAGATGAAAGTGCAAGATGAAGCAGCAAGTACTGATGTAGAAACTGCTGCAAGTTATCCAGAAGATCTAGCTAAGAATGGTGATGAAGGTAGCTGCACTCAATGACAGGTTTTCAAGTTAGATAAAATAGCTTTATATTGGAAGAAGATGCCATATAGTAGGTTTATATCTAGAAAGAAGTAAATACCTGGCTTCAAAGAAGTAAATTCCAGGTTTCAAGAAGTAAATATGTGGCTTCAAAGCTTCAAAGGACAGGCTGACTCTCTTTTCAGCATTAGAAGTGGAGTCACATCTTTAAGCCCCACTTCTAATTCTAACTAAGATATGACTGAATTGCTACAATCAACATAAAACTTGAATGGATGAGGAGTTGCTTCTTATAGATCAGCCAAAAAAGTTATATTTTTTTTTGAGATGGAAGCTGCCTCTTGTGAACATGCTGGGAGCATTGCTGAAAAGACAACAAAGGATTTAGAATATTATGTAAACTTATTTGATAAAGCAGCAACAGGATTTGAGATTAACCCCAAATTTGAAAGAAGTTCTACTGTGGGTAAAATGCTATCAAACAGCATTTCATGCTACAGAGAAATTATTCGGGAAAGGAAGAGTCAATCAATGTGCAAACTTTATTGTTCTCTTATTGTGAGACATTGGCAGAGCCACCCCAACTTTCAGCAGCCATCACTATAATCACTCAGTGGTTATCAGCATCAAGACAAAACCCTTAAACAGCAACAAATTACAGCTTGCTGAAGTCTTGGGTGGTTGCTAGCATTTCTTGGCAATAAAGTATTTAAAATTAAGATATGTATATTTTTTAGAATAGTGCTGACACAGGATCCTTAGGGTGTTCCTTCATCAGCCGGAAACTTCTGTGGCTGGTGGCACCTCTGCTTGGGTTTTGCTGGCACCCACTGGAATCGTTCCACCCACTTGGCCCAGCAGGCTGCATTCGGCTTGTGCTACCAGCCTGGATCTGATGCCTGCCAAGGGTGAGACAGGAGTGGAGTGGCTAGGGGTGTGTGAGCGAGCAAGTGCGGGTTCTGGCCCATGCATATAGCCAGGTACACCAGCTGCAGCTAGGCAGGCAGCTCCAGGTGCCGGCATAGGCACCAGCTCTGTGCAAGGTTGCAGCTGGACCAGACATACTGCCAGAGGCTTCCACTGCGGGCACCTATGTCTGGACAAGGGGAACACAATGTTGCCCGAAAGCTCTGAGATTCCAGAAACCGCAGAACTCCAAAGAGGGTTTTACAGCATGTCACAGTCATGGCTCTGGGAGCCCCAAGTTCTGGGCTTCCAGAAGGACTGCAGCTCTTCTCGCCTTCTCATTGCCCACAACATGCCAAGCAGAGGGTGTGTTTCAGCCTTTTTTGTGTTACCATTCTTTCAGTCCTGCCATTCAGTGGGTCCTGAGTCCTTGTCTCATGTCCAAGAAGAATGAGGTATGCAGACAACTGGAGGGTGAGCAAGATGGAGAGGAGCTTCACTGATTGACAGATCAGCTCTCAGGAGACCTGAAGTGGATAACTGCCTTCCACAGGCAGGTCGTCCTGATGAGTGCAGAGACCTGAAGTGAATAAGTTATCCACAGGCAAATCGTCCCAACTAGTGTAGAGGAGACCTGAAGTCTGTGGCTCCTTTTGGCAGCCAGGTTGTCCTAAGAGTGTCTGAGTCTGGCTGAGTCCAGAATTTTTCTTGGCTCAGAAGCTAGGAAGTGCATGCTGACTGGGCCATGGTCAACCATGCTTTAGCCTGGAAAAAGCACCATAGGTTCTCACTCCTGGTTGTGGACTCCACCCAGAACTGGCAGCCTGGCCCCAAGGCTTCTGGCCATCCCTGGCTTGAAGGTGGGATTTCACAAGGCCATCCCTGGCTTGAAGGTGGGATTTCACCCATCCCTTCCTGCCTAGGAATCTGTCTGCCTCCTGCCACCTCAATATGTCATCTATGGTGCCCAGGCTGTTTGCATTGAGGGGCACCTGCAGGCTCATGCTGAGCCGCCCTCAGCCCACTGGCCTCCCTCCCATGCTTGTCAGTAATCAAAGTCCGGAGGGGACCAAGGCAGCAGGGGGCTCACATGCCAGCATCACTCTGAGCTTGCGCATACCTGGCCAGGTCACGGCAGTGTCTGGGCTCGGCCACAACTTTGCTCTGCACTGGAGCAGGCACTGAAAGCCAAGAGAGGCCAGGGAGCAGGAGCAGGCACTTCAAGCCTGCAGGGGCAGGGGGCTTCCCAGGCCCCCAAGGGCACAGGGATGCCCGAGTCCAGACCCACTGCTGGGCATCTGTAGCTGTGCCCAGGATCATGGGGCTCCCACCCCATCAACTCAGTAAAGGATGAGGATCCTGCCTGTTCCTGGCCCCCACCAGCTCTGTGTAGTGCATGGCCTCGGCCGAGCCTCCCCTGCTGCAGCTGGCATCCTCATAGCAGCCACTCCAGATGTGCCACCACTGCCATCATTACTATTGCACACTTAATAGACTACAGTATAGTATAAACATGAGTGTTATATGCATTTGGAAACCAAAAAAATGTGTGATTTATTTTATTGTGATATTCACTTTTTTTGCAATGGTCTACAACCAAACCTGTGATGCCCCCAAGATGATCCTGTAATATGTGAGTACATGGGTATCATCTAAATGAAAATAAATAAATAGATAATAGATAATTGATACAATTAGATAGATAAATAGATAGATAGATAGATAGATAGATAGATAGATAGATAGATAGATTATATAGATAGATAGATAAAGATTTACTCAGAACCTAGGAAAAAAGCAAGAAATAAACATTGTCGGGCTGCTTGTGGTGACTCACACATGTAATCCCAGCACTTTGAGAAGCTGAGGCAGGCAGATTATCTGATTTCAGGAGTTCTAAATCAGCCTGGCCAAGATCGTGAAACCCTGTCTCTACTAAAAATACAAAAATTTGCCAGGTGTGGTGGTGTGCACTTGCAGTCCCAGCTACTTGGGAGGGTGAGGCAGGAGAATTGCTTAAATCCAAGAGGCAGAGGTTGCAGTGAGCCGAGATCATGCCATTACACTCCAGCTTGGGTGACAGAGCAAGAATTCATCAAAAAAAAAAAGAAAGAAAGAAAAGAAAGAAAGAAAGAAAGAAAGAAAGAAAGAAAGAAAGAAAGAAGAAAGAAAGAAAGAAAAAAAGAAAGAAAGTAAGAAAGATACATTGTCTAAAGGCATGCCCACTAATGGCAGATGTAAGCATATGAAAACAGCAATTGAGGTGAGCTCATAATTTTATAAAATAAACATAATTTGAAATAATAATCAGCAGATTAAATAAACAAAAATTTATTCTGCAAAGGCTTGAAATAACAGAAATATCTTTAAAAGTTTAAAAATGTGTTAAAATAATATGTTTAAAATTATATGCAAATACTATAAATGAAAATAAACAAATTATAACTTCTTACACATTAAAAATAGAGTCTTTACTATTGAAATTGAATGGGTGGTGAAACATCATTTCAAGCACAAAGCAGAAGACAAAATTTGTTACACAGGAGCTATGTGTCTGTGTAATATTTTCCAGAATGCAAGACAGTTATAAACAGAAGATAGGAAAAAAGAAATGAGTAGACCTGGAGAATAAATTATAAGATCCGATATATATCTGTTAGGAATTCAAGAATAAGAGAATAGATAAAATAGTTAAGAAATAATACTCAAAGAAATATAAAATGATAAAACAAAAGAAGTGGTAGGTCACATACCCTGAGATTAAAAATATCACTTTAAGAACTACAGAGGAAGCAAATTCAAAAACCACATCTAGACATGTTGGAATGAAACTAAAAATACCAAAAATAAAATAAAATAAAATAAAAATCCTAAGTGACACCAAAGAAAAAAAGGATGAGTATCAAACTACACAGATACATCATTAGCAAAATGTGGATGTCAAAGACCCAGTTATTTTCCACCTAACAAAAAATGAGATGGTTAACTATTATAAATAATACTTGAAAAAATACTAAAGGCTTGCTATGGCTTTAATGTGTTCCCTCCAAAATTTAGGTGTTGAGACGATGGCCAATGTGATGACATTAAGACATGGGGTTTTTATGAAGTGATTAGGTCATTAGGATTCCTTTCCTTGTGGATAGAATTAAGACCCTCGTGAAAGAGGCTTCATGCGGTGTTGGACTGCCTAGACCTTCCGCCTTCTGCCATGTGAAGACACAGCTTTCCTTTCCACGGCAGCAAGGTGCCGCCTTGGAAGCTGAGAGCAGCCCTTGCCAAATAACCAAACTTGGTCTTGGACTTCTCAACCTATAGAACTATGAGAAATAAATTTCTATTATATATAAATTGCCCAGTCTCAGGTATTCTGTTACAGCAGCACAAAACAGACTACAAGTTTCAACTTCCGAAAGTGGGGAAATACATCCAGAAGAAAAGATATAAAATACAATTTTGGACAAAAAAAATTATTAAACAATAACGAACCTAAGTAACCATTCATGGTAATATACAAATCATTTTAAAAATCACAATTAATTTTCCATGGATAAAGAATCCAAAGCGACTAAAACACTGAACAAAAATGACTTGGGTGATGTGAAGGAATATAATATTTACAATGTTTCAACAAAACTTATTTTGTTCTGGAGAAACTTAGAGATATTAACAACTTTTGAACTTTGTTTCAAGTGTACTTGTCAAAGATTTAATGGTAACTAATAAAGTAGAATGTGTAACACACAATTTATTAGTTGTGAAGTGTGTATTAAGAAACTGAATAATTTGACCAATAAAGTGACCAAAGTTAATAGAAATAACTAAAGGAGGCAGTTGAAAATGCTCCATCTAAAAATTGAACAATCAAAATACATAGGTAAAACTATATAAATGGTTAGAATAATTGTAAGTAGATAAAAGCACCAATTTTACAAATTATTTTTCTAATCTTCAGGAAATGTTTTGATATATATATCATATATATTCCTTGAAGATTAGAGAAATAATTCATAATAATTAATAATTCATAATAATTATTAATTCATAACAACATATATATATAGTATCTTAAGCAAAAAATGTAAGGATCTTAGCAAATTTTAACCTCACTTTTTATATCACAGTCTTTAATTTATTAATATTTTATTTAGATTTTTGCAATTATATTTATAAAAAAGATTTATAATTTTTATTTTAATGTCCTTTCTAGGTTTTGATACAAAGATTGTTTTAAACTAATGTAAGCAGATGAGAATTATTTTCTTTTTATATTAGACAAAAGATTTTGCATTTAATTTTCCTTTCTTAAATATTAGAAGAATTTGCCAGTTAAATCACCTGAATATAGAGATTATTGTGGCATTTAAAAAAAAAGGATTCAATATTTTTAAAACAGGTAATACTGTTAACGATTTGCCTAGTTATTCTTTCAGTTTTTGTGTCTTTTAAAAATGTGTTTACTTCATTCAAATTATTAGATTAATAGACATAATTTTTTAATATTCTCTTTTTATTTCTAATGTCTTTAAGATATGTAATTATGTCTCTTAAATTTCTGATATTAGAAATTTGTTAACTTTTTGGTTTTCTTCTTGATTCAATTTGCAAAGTTTATATTTAATTAATTTTTTTTCAGAAATCAAATTTTGGTGTTGATTTCCTCTACCGTACATTTGCTTTTAAATTCAGTAATGTTTACTTTTATATTTATTATTTCCTTTCTTTTTTTTTGAACCAATCTGTCTTTAAGCTGGTCCAGTATCACTTTACCTTCAACTACTCCACAAAAATAACTCTTGACAAGTTCTACGGGACCTCCACTTTGCTCCTAAAACTCTTGTCATTTCCTGAGTGATAGGGGTGCTAGTAGTATGTTACATAGAGCTCCTAAATCCTTGGAAATTTCCTGAGTGATCGCATCTTTTGTTCTATAAGGTGACTCTTGGCAGGTTCCTGGATAGCTTCGGATGGGTACTGGTTACCAGAGAGAGAAGGTCATGATTAGAAGCTTGGAACTTTCAGCACCACCCTGCACCTGTCCCTGCCTTCAGGGGGGAGAGGGGCGCTGAAGATTATATTAATAACTCATCATATATACATGATGAGGCTTACATGAAAATCCATAAACTATGTGGTTTAGACAGATTCTAGATTGGTGAATACAACCATTTGCCAGAAGGGTGGCAGCCCCCAAACTCCATGGGGACAGAAGCTTCTGCAAACAGGGTGCCTCTGGACCTCACTCTATGTACCTCTTCATTTGGCTATTTTTATTTTTTATAATATTATTTATAATAAACAGGTAAGTGTAAGTAAATGTTTCCCTGAGTTTTATGAACCATTTTGGCAAATTATTGAACCAGAGGGTGGGGTGTGTGGGAAGCCCCAACTTTGTAGCCAAGTCAGACAGAAGTATGGGTATCCTGAGGACCCAATACTTGCAACTGGCATCTGAACTGAAAACTGTCTTTCAGGACTATATTATTAATCCTGTGTAGTTTTGTGTCTGGAATTGGTGCGTTCTTGATCTCACTGACTTCAAGAATGAAGCCACGGACCCTTGCGGTGAGTGTTACAGTTCTTAAAGGCAGCGTGTCCGGAGTTTGTTCCTTCTGGTGTTCAGACGTGTTCAGAGTTTCTTCCTTCTGGTGGGTTCATGGTCTCGCTGGCTCAGGAGTGAAGCTGCAGACCTTCGCAGTTAGTGTTTCAGCTCTTAAGGGGACGCGTCTGGAGTTGTTCCTTCCTCCCGGTGGGCTGGTGGTGTCACTGGCTTCAGGAGTGAAGCTGCAGACCTTCGCAGTGAGTGTTACAGCTCATAAAAGCAGTGTGGACCCAAAGAGTGAGCAGTAGCAAGACTTATTGCAAAGAGCGAAAGAACAAAGCTTCCATAATGTGGAAGAGGACCCCAGCGGCTTGCTTTTATCCTCTTATCCGCCCACCCCCCACCACCCCCCGCCCGGCCGCCAACCCACATCCCGCTGATTGGTAGAGCCCAGAGGTCTCTTTTTGGCAGGGCGCTGTTTGGTGTGTTGTTTACAAACCTTGAGCTACATACAGAGTGCTGACTGGTGTATTTACAATCCTTGAGCTAGACATAAAGGTTCTCCAAGGCCCCACCAGACTCAGGAGCCCAGCTGGCTTCACCCAGTGGATCCCGCACCGGGGCTGCAGGTGGAGCTGCCTGCCAGTCCCGCGCCATGCGCTCGCACTCCTCGGCCTTTGGGTGATCCATGGGACTGGGCGCGCTGAAGCAGGGGGTGGCGCTCGTCCGGGAGGCTCGGGCTGCACAGGAGCCCACGGAGGCGGGGGAAGGCTCAGGCACGACGGGCTGCAGTCCGGAGGCCTGCCCCGCGGGAAGGCAGCTAAGGCCTGGCGAGAAATCGAGCGCAGCGCCGGTGGGCTGGCACTGCTGGGGGACCCAGTACACCCTACGCAGCCGCTGGCCCGGGTGCTAAGTCCCTCATTGCCCGGGGCCGGCAGGGCTGGCCGGCTGCTCCGAGTGCAGGGCCCGCCAAGACCACGCCCACCCGGAACTCCAGCTGGCCCGCAAGCGCAGCACGCAGCCGCGGTTCCGCTCGCGCCTCTCCCTCCACACCTCCCTGCAAGCTGAGGGAGTGGGCTCCAGCCTTGGCCAGCCCAGAAAGGGGCTCCTACAGTGCAGCGGTGGGCTGAAGGGCTCCTCAAGTGCCACCAAAGTGGGAGCCCAGGCAGAGGAGGCGCCGCGCCGAGAGCGAGCGAGGACTGTGAGGACTGCCAGCACGCTGTCACCTCTCAGTTTGACATTAAATCCAGGTACTAACTGTTAGAATCCAGTTAAATTACAGGACATTCAGTTGGAGTCTGGAGAGTGAGAGAACTGGGTATATGGGGAGAAAATACTCATACATTTGGTGTCAAAAGTTTTGTGAGTAGAGAAAAAGTTTTCTTTTACTAATTCGTAGAAAATAATATTTGTATATTGGTATTAAATACCATGATCTTGATCTTGAACTTATTTGTTTTAACAGTTTTTGTGAATTTTCTTAGAATTTTTACATACAGTATCAGGTCATATGGAATTAAAAGCAATCTTAGCTTTTCCTTTACAATCTGAATCCCTTTTATTTCATCATCTTTTATTGCTGCTGCCCATTTGTCTGTTTGCCCAATTGCACTGCCTAGATTTCCAGGCCTGTGTTAGTATCTATTGATGTCTTTTTTCCCCTTAGTGATAGAATTAATAGTTGCCTCATGGAATGGGAAGTTGTGAGAACAGACATTCTTGCCTTTTTCTGATTTTAAAAGGAAGCATATGGTCTTTCGCCAAACTTATGAGGATATTGTACAATTTTTGTAGATATCCTTTATCGGTTTAAGGAAGACTCCTTCTATTCTTGGTTTGCTAAATGTTATAATAAAAAGTCATGCTGAAAACTGGGATTTTCAGATAACATTTTGCAGTAGCTTTATGTTCTGATTCATTTCATCAGAGTAGATATTTGTTTCTTTTTTGCTTTTTTATTTTCAATTGACATTTATTAATTGTACAAATTTATGGAGTTCAGTGTAATATTTGATACAGGTTATACAATTGTAATGATCAAATTAGGGTAATTAGAATATCAATCACTACAAATTGATTGTTTGTGTTGGGAACATTCAAAATTTACTCTGCCATCTATTTGAAAATATACAATAAATTGTCATTAATATAGTCATCCTGTAGTGCTGTAAAACACTACTTTTACTTTTTAAAAATTTGTTTAGCAACTTGTTTGGACTAATTTGTGGCTTGTGTGGTGGCTGATGCCTCTGCTCTGTTTTTTTTTGTTTTCGTTTGTTTTGTGTGTGTGTTTTTTTTTTTTGAGACGGAGTCTCGCTCTGTGTTTAAGGTTGGCTTCTTTTTGGAAGTTCTTGAATCAGTATGGCTTAGTTATATCCAATGCAGGTTTAGAGGCTGTACTTAAACATCAGTAGAGGCTGTACTTACTGGGGTATTAAGTAGGGCTTTCAAATATTGCCAGTGGATCTTGGTAGTTTGGTGAATACATTCAACGTTTGGTAGTTTATAAGTCTATCCCAGGTTATACTTTTAAGGAGAATTCAGTAGCTCATTAGCACCCCTGAAATGTCTCCTGTCTGCACACAGCACTGTGTATGCAGACTTTCTGGCAGTGAAGCCTCATGCCATGCCCTGCACTTTGAGGTTGAACTTCTGGAACACAGAGCTGGGATGGGGTAGAATAGAGCAGCCCCAGACAACAATTCCACAGTACTCCACTATTTTTATTGAGGCTTAGTAGGTTTTCTTAAATTCGTGTAACTTAGTTATCATATAATATCTGTCAATTTCCAGAATACTTAAATGGTTATCTTTGAAAATTTGTCCATTTTGTCATTGCTTTTGGGGAAAATAATTTGTCAATTTTTTCAATTTGCCATCCTAGAAATCTTATATTATTCTTTTAAAGCTGTTTTAGACTGATATTGTGTTTTTCTCTATTGTTTCCTGATATGAATTAGAAGTGTTCTTTGTAATTTATCAGTCGTATTTAAATTCAAACTCTTGCGTACATTGTAGTATATACATTGGCAATAGCATTTTCTTTTATAACAAGATATATTTAATTTAATCTAATAAAAATATATTTAAGTTCATTTTTTCTCACACACTTTGTATACAGAAATATGCCCAAACTCCTTTGACTTAATTTCAAGGTAACTTCACAATTTCTTTGGCTAAAAATGTCCAATTTCTCTTAATCAAAAAATGCGCAGAGGACATCTATATAAACAATATATATAAAATAATCAGACTAACCAAATTTGGAGTGTTAAGATAAATATCACAGTTTTTCAATGAAAACTGGAATTTTTTTTTTACCAGCCTCAATATTTTTCTAGTAAAATTTCTGTCTTTGAAAAATGTAATATGAAGCTTGAGAGAAATATGTCTTTAATAATTAAATGTATTAACATTATTTTTTGCTAATGTGGGTAGAGAGAGATTATCTTATGATTCTATGGCATATGTTTGCTATATACAAATAGGAGTGTAGCACAGTTCTGCTTAGAATTCTAATTTCTTGACTGATAAAAGAAATCTCATCATAATAATCTCAAGAATTCTGGTTGCAACCTAATAAAGATTGATGTTACCCCGTTATATTTGGTGTCACTCAAAATAGATTTACACTGACATTTTTTTCCTTGGCTTTATTTTTCCTTAACTAAAATTCCCTGCCATTGTGAGAATTGGTAATGTTCAGATTTGCAGGAATTTGAGGTTGAAATGGTTTCAGTAAGTGACTAAGAATTTTATAACTAATAATTTTGTTCAAGTTTAGTTTTCAAGTTTAATTGCCAAATTATTCGATCACACAGTTATTCAGTCATCCAGTTCTTCATGCCATTTTTGATTATGTATAACTTTGTAAGACTAATAAATTGAAGAAAACTTTATATTTAAAATTAAATATGGAACTATCTGGTTCATTTCAGGGCACATAAAATAATTGAAATCATTCTGGAAGGCACTTTGTCTTTAGAGCTTCCCTTTAAGCCTGCAGATAGCAGTCTCTGCCTATTCTGAGGTTGTCTACACATGTTGACAACAGGCCAGTTTTGCTACCATCTCCATTAGACTTCTTAATTAAGCTGTCAATCCTGTCAATAATAGTTCGCAGTTGTTTTAGAAGTTAGACTTTCAGTTTCTCAAAATTACTTCTTCAAAGATGAAAGAGGTTAATGTGCCTATGTTGTGTAAAGTATAATTCTAGATTTTTTCACATATTATATTTCCGTATTTCAAATTGTCTTCTTAAAAATAGATTGTTTAACTGCAGAAACTGAGGGACAAGAAGTTAAATAAGCCATCTGAGGCCTAATAGATTTTCCAGCTGGCATTTGAATTCACGCTTATCTGATTGCCAAACCCACATTATCCCTGTATTCACGTTGCATCATAAGGATTAGCTGAGCGTCTACTGGGTTTAAGTACGTATGGTGGACTTTCTAGGTTTCCCTGTGTAGATCTCCTAGTCCATCATTGAAATAAACATTCAGATTAAAAATGATTTGAACTTATTTGTCTACTCACCTTCAAAATATACATTTATAGAGCCTGTGGAACTTTATACCTTGCCAGATTAATTTTTAACAAAAGTTGGAACTATTTGTAATTATTTCAGAGTCGGATTACTCTGATTATTGTTTTATTCACTCGCTTGTTTTCTTTGAAAACTGCTTGCCAGCAGTGATATGCCACCTTTATAAGTTTTTATTCTATTGCCTAGATTATATTGATAGTAACAACTTTTTCCCTGTTTGTCTGTATAGGTATATTACCCCAGGCATTCATTCTGGATTTAAAATTATAAGGATCTATAATTTTACACTAAATAAAAGATTATTCTAAAATAAATCTGTTTCCATTTGGAGTAGTAAAACCAAAGTCTTGTGTTTCAGCTTTACAATAAAATGCAGATTTCCCATTAAGTGGAACATCCTATCTTTCAAAAGGCTGAATAAGATAATATTTAGAAAGTCATTCCAGTTAATTAGGGCAGGGGGTGAAGTGCAATACAAAAATACCGTTGGATGTATTGCATTTTTATTTGATTATGAGCAGGACTCATTTTCACCTAATTTGCCAACATGTCTCTCATTATTTTACTCTTAGATAAACAAGTGACTAGAGGCATGTTGAGCCAATTATTCTGATTCTATTCCTAAATTGGCATTGATACAGTAGCTGAATGGAAAAGGTCTCATGCTTGCTGACACATTAATAGTGATCAAAATGAAAAAAAAAAAAAATCCTGTTATAGTCATACTTCTTTGTTTTTGTGCTTCAGACTAATGTATTTGATCAGCTCCCTGCTGCATGTTGTTTTTCCTTTTTGGAATCTAGGTAAGTAGGATGAAAGTAGATTCCAAAAAGGAAAAGCAATATAAAGTAGTTTCATATGAAAGTCAGCATCGTAACTGTGAGTTATATTGGATGCTGAGTTTTGGCACAGATAGGACAAAAACTTTTTGGTGATTGTGCACTGGTTCTGTATTTCCACTAATAAATACACTTAATGCTTGGAACAACATTCTAACTTCAGCATATTGTGACTTCTTTTTTGGTGAGAGGAGGAAGTCTTCAGACTTGATATGTTCCATCAACAAGCCATATTCTCATGAGCTTTAATAGTCAAGTGCTTGATGATGACTCTCTTGTAGACAAACGTTTAAAACTAAATTTTGGCATCGAAGTTAAGAACTCAAGCCCTGGAGTAAGAGACCTGGGATTTAGTCATAAGTGTTCCACTTAGTAGATGTGTTAACTTGGACCCATCACTTAAACTTCATATATGGTTTTTCATCGCTAAAAAAAGGATAATATTAGTCATTTTTATAGAGTTGTTGTGAGAATTAAATGAGATGATTCATAGTATATATCATCAAATGAATCTTCTTGTTTCCTCTGTTATATCATACTTTGCTTATAGTCATTTGAATCTTGTTTTGTTCTTGACATCAAACACCGTTTTGATCCAATCAACCATGGAATTCAGCCCCCTCATGATCAAGCAGCACTTTGAGTCCGTCCCAATTTTGTGTTCATTTTCCCTGAAAATGGGGCCCTGTGTTTCCTCCCAAGTATTCCTAGAGATCCCATTTCTACTTCTTTCCACCTTCTTAGGTGCTGTTCCCATAAGCGTTTCTCAATGCATGCCAATCATCATCTCAGAGTCAGCAGCCTGGGGAGATGACCTAAGACAATCCCCACCTTATAGCTTGAATCCCTACTACTCTTTTATAATCATTATCTACCTTCTCAGAGCTATATTTATTACTGACTTTTGCGGATCTTTAACAACAGATCTAGTGCTTCAGGACATCTATTAATTAATGCATTCGTTACCAATCAATCCTAACATTTGTTCTAAATGATTTGTATGTACTGTTTCACTTAATCCTTATTATAAATCTATGAGGTGGGTGCTATTCTTTTCCCCTTTTCCAGATGAGAATGCTAAGGCAGAGGAGCCAGGATTTAAAATTTAATCTTCAAGCCTCTGACTTGAGAGGTGGTACTCTTCACCCCGCTCTATCTCTGTGAAAACCAAGCAGACTGCCTCCTCAGAATTCCCGCAGGTCTCCTATTTTCAGACTCTATGAGTGTTTCCCATGTCTCCAGTTGAAAAACTCTCTGAAGTACCACTCCTAGGCTCCCCTGAAGAAACTGGCTGAGGCTGAGACTTTATCTCTCTTGGCTTCTTTACTGCCTTCATTCCACACCCTTATGGGTCTCTGCAGAGAGTTCTTGCTCAGTAAATAACTGGCACACAGTGCTCATCTCAGGCTCCGCTTCTGGCAAACACAAACTAGGCACAAAGGGTTAATTACTAAAGAGAGATTTTGAGAGAAAGTAGAAGACCTCAGTGTGTGAATTGTGATGTTCTTTTTAACAAGTGATAAGCATCTCTGCAGATGGAGATGTTGAGGAAGCGTATGTGGGGGCTTGTGGAAACTGACCAATAAAACGACACAGTGGGAGAAATCCAATAGAAACAACTATTTCTGAATGCTTGAGAATATGCACATGAGGTTGACTATCATATGTATAACAGAAGTTCATTCAGTGAATTTCACAATTTTCTTTCAGTCTGCTCAATAGCTTGATAAACAGTTGCAACAACAACAAAATCTCTCAGTAGGCAGTAGGCAGAGACTCAGCATGTAATTCACATTTTGAAGGCATAGAAATAGAAAACTTTCAATCCTAAACTATCTTAATGTTGATAAAATCCCATCACATGCTATACACTTTCTTATTTAATTTTCATTGAAGAAGCAAATAAAAGTGGAAAAAACTGAGATATAGTCAAGAAATAGTGTATAAATTTGTTTGATTGAACAGGTACTTTCAATAGAGAAATACTGAGAAATGAAGGTAGGAAATGATACTTCTTCCCTGATTTCAGAGGAGTATGAATATCCAGTTAGGGAGTTTTGAATTCTCTTTGAGGTTTTACTAAATCTATTTTAGTTGGCAAGTGACAATGAAGAAAGAAGATTAATTGTGGGTTATGTAGTTTTCAGGATATTAGGTTAAGTGAATTTTTCAGTAATTTCGATGGAAAATTATAAAGGCCTCTCCTATACTCATGCTACATGGGTAAAAAAAGGCAAGCTGTATTTTGAAGGAAAAGAACTATCAAATTAAACAAAAATTTCAATTAAATATATGCACACACTTAACAAACACTACTGAGCATCCTATAAACAAAATTCCATGATTACAATAAATGAGTAGATACCTATTCTTGCTGTCTCAAGGATGTTGAAATCTAGTTGGATAAAGGAAGAAAGCTTACAAATGTAATTAAATATGTTCTTATTTTTAAGAACTTTGTAATTTTACTATTCTTGCCTTTCCCTCTCCTCTTTTCTCCTTCCACACCCTTATGGGACTCCCTAAGATCATTTCTGTAATAGATAAGTTACAAACAAGTCGTCTACTTCATCCCAGGCCCTACTTCGGACAAACACAAGCTAAACTCAAAGTGTTAGTTGTTATAGAAGAATTTTGAGGGAAGGTAGAGGACTCGAATAGTGAAGAAAGTATCAGATATATAATTTCAACCAGAATTTCAAGAAAAAGGGGAAACATTTGTTTTAATCACACCTAAGATAAATTAGCAATAATGTATTTTTTTCTATTTTTATTTTCTTTTTCAAGTTTTATTTTAGATTCAAGGGATACGTGTCCAGGTTTCTTACATGGGTATATTGCAAAATGCTGAAATTTGAAGTACAAATGATCCCATCACCCAGGTACTGAGCATAATACCCAACAGTTTTTCAACCCTTGCCCCTTCCTCCCTCCCCACCTCTAGTAGTCTCCAGTTTCTATTGTTGCCATTTTTATGTCCATGAGTACCTGATGTTTGGATCCCATTTATAAGTGAGAACATATGGTATTTGGTTTTCTGTTTCTGTGTTAATTCACTTAGGATAATGGCCTCCAGCTGCATCCAAGTTGCTGCAAAGAACATGATTTAGTTCTTACTTATGGCTGTGTAGTATTCCATGGTATATATATATATACTACATTTCCTTTATCTAATCCACCATTGATGGGCTCTTAGGTTGATTTCATGTCTTTGTTCTTGTGAATGGTGCTGCAATGAACATGAGAGTGTGAATGTTTTTTTGGTAGAACAATGTGTTTCCTTTTGGATGTATACCACGTAAAAGGATTGCGAGGTTGAAAGATAGTTCTCTTTTATTTAAGAAATTTCCAAACTGCTTTCCACAGTGGCTAAACTAATTTACATTCCCACCAACAGTGTATAACTTCTCCTTTTTCTCCGCAGCCTTGCCAGAGTCTGTTATCTTTTGACTTTTTAATAATAGCCATTCTGACTGGTGTGAGATGGTATCTCACTATGGTTTTGATTTGCATTTTTCTTATGATTAGTAATGTTGAATATTTTTTCATATGATTGTTGGCCGCTAGTATGTCTTCTATTGAGAAGTATCTGTTCATGGTTTTGCTCATTTTTTAATGGGGTGATTTGGTTTTTGCTTGTTGAGTTGTTTAAGGAACTTATACATTCTGGATATTAGATCTTTGTTGGATGCATAGCTTGTGAATATTTTCTCCAAATCTGTAGATTGTCTGTTTATTAATAGTTAATTTGCTGTGTGGAAGCTCTTTAATTTAATTAGGTCCCACTTGTCAATTTTTGTTTTGTTCAATTGCTTCTGAGGACTTAGTCATAAATCCTTTCCTAAAGCTGAAGTCTAATATAAAGTTTCCAAGATTATCTTTCAGTAGTGTTATAGTTTGAGGTTTCACATTTAAATCTTTAATCTATCTTGTGTAACGTTTGGATATGGTAACAGGTAGGGGATCTACTTTCATTCTTCTGCATATGGCTAGCCAATTATCACAGCATCATTTATTGACTAGGGAGTGCCTTCCCCATTGCTTATTTTTGTCGGCTTTGTTGAAGATGAGATGGCTATAGATGTGCAGCTTTATTTCTGAATTTTCTCTTCTGTTCCATTGGTCTGTTTGACTGATTTTGTATGAGTACTATGCTTTCTTGGTTACTGTAGCCTAGCAGTATAGTTTGAAGTCAGGTGATGTGATTCCTCCAGATTTGTTCTTTTTGTTTGGGGTTGCTTTGGCTGTTTAGGCTCTTTATTGGTTCAATGTGAATTTTAGAAAGGGTTTTGTAATTTTTTGAAAAATAATATCGGTAGTTCGATAGAAATAACATTGGATCCATAGGTTGCTTTGGGAAGTATGGTTATTTTTATGATATTGACTCCTCCAATCCATGAACATGGAATGTTTTTACATCTGTTAATATCATCTATGGTTTCTTTTAGTGGTGTTGTGTAGTTCTCCTTGTAGAGTTCTTTCACCTCCTGAGTTAGATGTTCCCTTGGGTATTTTATTTTATTATATTTTTGTTGCTATTTTAAATAGGATGTGTTATTGATTTGGCTCTCAGCTTGAACATTATTAGTGTGTAGAAATACTACTGATTTTTGTACATTGTTTTGTATCCTGAAACTTTACTGAAGTCAAAAATAATGTTTTAATATCAAATGACCACTCAAAGTTCAAATATCTGTCTCATAAGTTTTTTTTTAATCAGTCTATGTGAAATCCACACATATAATTGTTTGATGTTTCTTTAAGTCTCTCTCATAAGCTCTGCATAGTTTCTTTCTTTCTTGTGGTTTATTTATTGAAGATACTGGGTTGTTTGCCTTGTACATTTTCTGTGGTCTATATATTGTTGATTATATTCCCCTGCTGCAGAGTAATATGTTCCTCTGTGATTTGGTAGCTGTTTATAGAGGCTTGATGAGAATCTATTTTGTTTCTTCTTTTGTCAAGACTGCTTCAGTTGAAGGTTTTGCAGTTAGGAAGCACACCATGCCCAATTGTCTCTCATTTTTATATTAGCAGTAGTTGATGATCAGTGCCAAGATTTAATAGTTCATACAAAAGTTGCAAAATTATCCTTTCTAATATTATGATATCTTCTTTATCAGAAAAAACATCTATAAGGAGAAAATTCCCTTCATCTAATGTTTAGCCTATCAATTGTGTAGATAGTATCAAAACAGCAATGTAAATGCTTGTTTTTTTTAATTACCAGTTGAAAACAATGAGCATGTTTCGTAGTATTTCCCAATGTTGAATGATTTGTTTCTTTTCTCATTTTGTTGTCATTATGAACTCGAGTATATAATCATATTTCATTTCTTTCATTCCATAACATTTATTGTTCTTATTAATGTTCAAATTGTCTCTTCTTTGGCCAATGATATCTTCTTCAAATCGACTCCCAAGTACTTTTTGATAACATGCTTAATTTATGATATGATAAGATGTACCAGGTACGTTTCCTGTCTTGGACCTGGAATCATCTATTTCTTCAAGAAGTCCTGTCTTTCATCCCTGGGTCCATTTAACTTTTAAACCCTTTAATGTGTTCCTTCCAATCTCCTCAAAATTAAAAATTTTCTCTTACATGTGACCAGTGACTCAGCACTTATAAAAACAGTGACTTTTCCTTGTAATTCTTTAGAATATTTTAAATTATTTTTGAAATATCCTTTGAAACTTTTTTCCTTTAAAGTATTTTGGTATCTCTACCAGTGATACTTTTCTTTTTTTTCATTTTATTCTTTCTGTTACCTTTTTCCTGATATAATAAGTATAATTAACATATACACATAAACATATGGGATATATATATACACACAAATGCACATATGTTTATGGGAATATATATATATGTTTATGGGAATATATATATATGTTTATGGGAATATATATATATTTATACCCTAAAATAAATCTATCATCTATCTCTATGTATAATATATGTACTATATTTAAGAAATCAAGATATGTATATCCTATATATAATATATAAGAAATCTATATATAGAGAGTGATTTATTTTAGGGTGTGTATATATATATATATATATATATATATATATATATATATATCTTGATTTATTTTATGGTATATCCTTTAGGGTATATACCTTTTAGGTGTATATAAATATATATACACCTAAAAATATATGTATATGTTTATATACACCTAAAAGAAATACAATAGTAATCGTAATTGCTGGCATATCTGGGTATTGAAGGGAGGGCTCATCTCTATGAATCATTCCTTACACAAATATGTATTGAGAGGATATTATATGACAGATGCTATTAGATGCTATGAAAAAGTGAATAAAACAGGCAAAGTCTGTGTTCAAGCATCAGGAGATAGAGGATAAACAAAATCTATAAATAAATGCCAACACATGTGCCTCACCTTCCATATGGGCTATACAGAAAATTATAACTGGAGAAAGATTTCCAGTGCCCACAAGGACTGCCATTTTAGAGAGCAAGCTCTGAAGGCCTCTCTGAAAAGCTGACACGTTACCAAAGTCAGAGAGGTGTGGGGATCCAGGTATAACCATCTGAAAAACAGCCTGCCAGGAGAGGGAGCAACAGGTGCAAAGGCCCCAAGAGGGATGTATGCCAAACATGTTTGGAAAATAGAGAGGAGTCACCTGTGGCTGGAGGGAAATGAACACAGGGAAGGTGAAAAGTAGACAAGGTCAGAACAGTAGGGAGTGGGAGAAGGAGAACAGAGAGAACTTTATAAACTGTAAGAACTTTGGCTTTCACTAAATGAGAACAATCTGAGGTTGTTGAGCAGAGGAGTGATGGAATGTAACTTAACAAATTGAAGGGATCTCTTGGGCTCACGTGTGGCAGATATATTGTGAAGAGGTAAGAAGAGTAGCCTTGGGAGTTTTTAGGAGGTTATTTCCATAATCTCAGCCACAAACCAGAGCATTAGCAGTGCTGGTGGCAGGAAAGGGACGCATTTGCCTAACCGAGAATCTATTTCCTGCCAACACCAGCATCTTGCACATTGCCCTAATGTGCCAGGGGGAGCCAATTGTACTGTGTCCAGGAGGTGCTGAATTTTAGGTAAATTTTATTCTTTCAAATTAACCCATTCTTGCCTCTTTGAGCAAGTTGTATTCTAATGAATGCACACTCATCCACCTTGGTCAGCTTTTTGTGGGGTACCACCCTGATCCACTCTTTCACATGACTTTTCCCATGAGTGGTTGCAGTCCACAGGCATTCCTCCTTCCTGCTGCAGGCCCCATGTCCTACATGATGGTCAACCAGTCATCTTCTATTTCATATCTATACTCAAGATTCTCAATTCATCCTTCCTCCTGAAATCGCAGCTCATCTTATATGTCACATCTATACTAAAGATTCATGCTTCCTCTCCAAATCTCTTAACACCTAGCCCTTCTCTTCACATCTTATTCTTCCTATTTGGTATGTCCAGTTTGCTTCGGTGTTAAGCTTTGTATGGGTACTTGCCAAATTACTCTGTCACCTATGTAATAATCTCATTCTGGACTTCAGACAAAGTGGTTCAGAATCACAAAAAAGTTCATGAGTAAAGGTCAAATTGCACCATGAATATCAGGGTCCTATGATGACTATTTGTTATTCAGTCCCCTTGACTTGTTTAAGAGACCTGGAGTTGAACCAGTTTGGCAGGAATTCTAAGAAGTAATTACCTGAAGAGAAACAGCAAGCTAATGTAAACACAGGCTTTCTGCCCTCGGATGATTACTAACAAGGCACAAAAACACTTATTTTTACTCAGGAAGGAATCCCTCCAATTCAGAGTAACAAGAAAAAAAAAATAAGAAAAAGACTAAATTTAGGAGTTTTTATGAATACTTTTAATCTGAAGTTACTTACCAAATGTATTAGTCCATTCTCATGCTGCTATGAAGAAATACCCAAGACTGGGCAATTATAAAGGAAAGAGGTTTAATTGACTCACAGTTCAGCATGTCTGGAGAGGCCTCAGGAATCTTACAATCATGGGAGAAGGCACCTCTTTACAGGGTGACAGGAGAGAGAATGAGTGCAGAGTGAAGGAGGAAGCCCCTTTTATAAAACGATCAGATCTCGTGAGAACTCACTCAGTATCATGAGAACAGCATGTGTGGAACCTTCTTATGATTCAGTTATCTCCACCTGGTTCTGCCTTCAATACATGCGAATTATTACAATTCAAGGTGATATTTTAGTGGGGACACAGCAAAACCATATCATTCCACCCCTGACCCCTCCCATATCCCATGTGTTCACATTTCAAAACACAATCATGCCTTTCCAACAGTCCCCCAATGTCTTAGCTAATTCCAGCATTAACCCAAAAGTCCAAGTCCAAAGTCTTATTTGAGAAAAGAAAAGTTCCTTCCACCTATGAGCTTGTAAAATTGGAAGCAAATTAGTTACTTCCTTAATACAATGAGAGTACAGGCATTGAGTAAATACACCCATTCCAAATGGGAGTAATTGTCCAAAACAAAGGGTCTACAGCCCCCAAGCAAGTCTGAAATCCAATGGGGCAGTCATCAAACCTTAAATCTCCAAAATGACCTCCTTTGACTCCAAGTCTCACATCCAGGTCACACTGATGCAAGAGGTGGGCTCCCAGAAGTTTGGACTGCTACACCCCTGTGGCTTTGCAAGGTGTAGCCCCCCTCCAAGCTGCTTTCATGGGCTGGCATTGAGTGCCTGCATCTTTTCCAGGCACACAGTGCAAGCTGTCAGGGGATCTACCATCCTTAGGTCTGGAAGACGGTAGCCCTCTTCTCACAGCTTCACTAGGCAGTGCCCCAGTGGAGACTCTGTAGGGACTCCAACCCCACATTTCCCTTCTGCACTGCCCTAGCAGAGTTTCTCCATGAGGGGTCCGCCCCTGCAGCAAACTTCTGCTTGGACATAGAGGTATTTCTATACATCCTCTGAAATCTAGGCAGAGGTCCCAAACCTCATTTCTTGACTTCTGTGCACCCACAGGCCCAACACCATGTGTAAGCCACCAAGGTGTGGGGCTTGCACCCTCTGAAACAATGGTCTGAGCTTTACTTTGGCTACTTTAGCCAAACCTGGAGCTGAAACAGCTGATACACAGGGCACCATGTCCCAAGGCTGCACAGAGCAGGGAGGACCCTGGGGAGTGAAACCGTTTTTTCCTCCTAGGCCTCTGTGCCTGTTATGAGAGGGGCTGCCCTGAAGGTCTCTGACATGGCTTGCAGGCATTTTTCCCATTCTCTTGGTGATTAACATTCAGCTCCTAGTTACTTATGTAAATTTCTGCAGCCAGCTTGAATTTCTCCCCCAAAAATGGGTTCTCTTTTTCTACTGCATTGGTAGGCTGAAAATTTTCCAAACTTTTATAATCTGCTTCCTCTTGAACACTTTGCTGCTTATAAATTTCTTCCATCAGATGCCCTAAATCATCTCTCTCAAATTCATAGTTCCACAGATCTCTAGGGCAGGGGCAAATTGCTTCCAGTCTATTTGCTAAAGTATAGCAAGAGTCAAGAATCTCCTTTATTCCAGTCTCAACAAGTTCCTCATCTCCACCTGAGACCACCTCTGCCTGCACTTCATTGTCCATATCACTGTCAGCTTTTTGGTCAAAGCCATTTAATAAGTCTTTAGAAAGTTCCAAACTTTCTTATATCTTTCTGTCTTCTTCTGAGCCCTCCAAACTGTTTCAACCTTTGCCTGTTACTCAGTTCCAAAGCTGCTTCTAGATGTTTGTGTATCTTTACAGCAGTGGCCCACTACCTAGTGCCAATTTATTGTATTTGCCTGTTTTCACACTGCTATGAATAAATACCTAAGACTGGGTAA
The DNA here is from genome assembly GCF_028878055.3 of Symphalangus syndactylus. NCBI lineage: Eukaryota > Metazoa > Chordata > Mammalia > Primates > Hylobatidae > Symphalangus > Symphalangus syndactylus. The sequence goes on from NC_072430.2 coordinate 30,648,867, forward strand.
TTTATAAAGAAAAGAGGTTTAATTGACTCACAGTTCTTCATGGCTGGGGAGGCCTCAGGAAACTTACAATCATGCTGCAAGTGGAAGCAAACACACCCTTCTTCACATGATGGCAGGAGAGAGAGCTGTAGAGTAAAGGGGGAAACACATTTTAAAACCATCAGATCTCCTGAGAACTTGCTCACTATCACAAGAACAGCATGGAGGCAACCACATCCGTGATTCAATTATCTCCACCTGGTCCTGACCTTGACATGTGGGGATTATTACAACTCAAGGTGAGAGTTGGGTGGAGACACAAAGCCAAACCATGTCACCAGACATCCTTTTTAAAAGTCCATAAACTGGTCATAAAACAAGTCACAGATACACACACATATAATCATACACATTCAAGTATGTTATATGAAATATTGTCATTGGAAAGCTCATACTCAAGAGTTTAAGTTATCTGACTGTAACAAGCTCATTCTATCCCTAATTAGGCACAGTGAAAGTAAGGACTTGCATATACTTTGTCTTAAGCTCATGTCTGAAGTCCATAGATCTAGAAAGTTGATTCACTTAAATTTAGAAAATCTCATATCCCTACTCATTTTATCTTTCCATTTTTTTTTTTTTTTCTAACTACCAATATACAGGATGGGAAAGAATGCTAACCTGGTCTAGGTAAGGGAATGGAGAGGAAAGAGGATGCAGGTTACTGAGACAGATTATGTATGTAGAATGATAGAGCACCCAGCTCTTTTGGGTACAAAATGTCACTCATCCCAATCTGGTATTATTCAGTCTGCCTCCTGTGTTATTGTCCTTTAGGTTATTTTTTGAATAAAGTGAACATCTGATGTAATCTGAGCACCATTTCCTTGTTCTTCCAAAGAGGGTATTCTGAAGTTTGGAGAACTGGTCATGGTCCAGAGAAATGGCTGAGGATGAAGCTGCAGCAGAACAGCAGTGCCAAACAATTTGGAGTGGGTCCCTGATCCATGAGACTTTCAAGATAACCACTGTGTTCTGTTCTCAAGTATTAGATCATTACCTGACCTGCACATCTGCAAAGCCATGATGGCTGGTGTATCTTGCTGCACTTATGACACAGTTTATTGTCTCTTCTGTACAGTACAAAATAGTTAACATGTGTTTGGTCAAGGTGACAGCTACTCAATCAAAACTGGCTTAAGGCCGGGCACAGTGGCTCATGCCTGTAATCCCAGCACTTTGGGAGGCCAGGACGGGCAGATCTCTTCAGCTCAAGAGTTCGAGACCAGCCATGGGCAACATGATGAAACCCCGTCTCCACTAAAAATACAAAAATTAGCCGGGCATAGTGGCACATGCTTGTAGTGCAGTAATGTGGGGGGCTGAGGCAGGAGGATTACTTGAGCCCAGGAAGTGAAGGTTGCAGTGTGCCGAGATCATGCCACTGTACTCCAGCCTGGGTGACAAAGTGAGACTCTGTCTCAAAAAAAACTGGCTTAAGAAGGAGAAATGTATTAAGGGGAACTCTTGGATTCAGAAATCAATTAATCCAATAATTAAAATAACTTCAGAGATTTTCTTTCATCTTTTCCTTGCTCCTTTTCATGTATCTCCCTATTTGTCCCCTTCCCCTGTAGAACATCTTCCATGTTGGTTGTGAAGTAGGAAGTATGGCTATGGATCACTCTTTTGGTACCAAAGGAATTAGTTCCCCAGCTCTGTTGGGTTCAAGGGCAGAAACCTTGGGAAAGAGTCCTGCTGGTTCAACTGGGGATTGGTTCCTACCACTGAATCAGCCATTTGGGGTAGCTCAGTATTGTTGGTGGCTAGAATAATCTTATTATCAGCCAAGTTTGAGCCATGTGTCTTCCTGGAAAACCAATCAACTCTGCTTAGGAAAAAAAGATTAGGTTGTAGTATGGCTGCTTCTGTGGCAGTAATAAGAATGGATAGAAGAAATGTAAATCTTAGAAAAAGAGATGCTGGGGGCATACTAAACTACACGCATATGTTGTGTATCTTTCCCTCATGTCCATCTCCTTTTCCCTTTTTCACATTACATATTATAAACCCCCAGCATTTCTTTCTAGATGCACAATTGTCAGTGCAGCCTCCCCACACTTACCCATGCTGCTGACCTAAGTAACTGGAAATTACCGTCTACAGAAAATATTAAGACAATTTTATGCCATGGGTAATACAACTTGTAATTTCCTCTTAGTACATATAAAAAAGAAATAAATGTACTGCAAGAATTTTTATTATTGAAACTTTGTAAAAATTAAAAGAAATAGTTTTCAACTCAATAATAATTGGTTTTTGCAGAGAGTCAAGTGATAGACAAATAGGATTCCTTTTCAGAAAAATAAATAAAATAAGGACTATAAAGATTAAATTACCGTTTTTATTACTATTAGATATATGTACAAAAATGTATGTCAGTATCCTTTAGCATTTCAGCATCAAATGAATGTATCTATCTGCAAATATTAGTTTTCTAATCCCTTGGAAGATGACATTATTGAAAGTTCTTTTTTAACGTAGATTCTACCCCAAAACAATTTTATAGTTGCTAAGTAGTCAATATGTCAAACCGGATACTAAAATATATGTAATGTGAATGGAGGCAAGAAATGGGAGTAGGTAAAGATGAGAAAGAAACACAAAAATTTATATGTGATTGGAAAAGGAATTGATAGCTGGTCCCTGAGAAGGAGACAGACCAATTTGTATGCATAGGGGAATGACAGAACACAAAACCAGAAATGGGAGGGGAGAAATCCAGATTGATTCAGGGCTAGAACAAGGCCTACTTGTTCATGGAAAAGGCTGGATATTGCCCCTATGTGGCTGATGGTGAGTCCTTTTGAAGATAGACACCTTGGTACCATAGGTGGGTTTGTGGTTTGTTGGAGGGGATGGTTAATTTTATGTGCCTGCATGACTAGGTTTGGGGATACCCAGCTAGCTGGTAAAACTTTATGTCTAGGTGTGTGTCTGTGAGAGTGTTTCCAGAAAAGATAATTAATTGAATTAGTAGAATGAATAAAGAAGATCCATGGTCACTGTTACAGGTATTAACCAATCTGTTGAGACCCTGGACAGAACAAGAACAAAAAAAGACGAGCGAATTTTCTTTCTCTTTGAGCTGGGAAATTCATCTTCTCTTCCACTTAGACATTGGAGTTCTTGATTCTCAGGCCTTTGGACACTGGGGCTTACACCGGCGTCTTCCATGAACACCTCACCCCCACTCCTATGTTGCCCCCACCCCGACCCCAGTGTCTCAGGATTTTAAACTCAGACTGAATTACACCACAGGCTTTCCTGATTCTCAAGCTTACAGATGGCAGATCGTGGGATTCTCAAGCCTCTAGAGTTGTATGAGTCTATTTCCATAATAAATCTCCTCTTTCTTTCTCTCTCTTTAGTGTATATAACATATATTTGATATATAATATAAATATATTTCATAATTATATATAATATATATAATTGCTTCTGTTTCTCTAGATAACCCTGACTAGTTAAGTGAACAACATATGTGTATCAATATGCAGACTGCAACTGAAGGAGTGGATTAGGGAATTTGAGTTGGTATATGAGACACTTTTAAAAATCCATGCAGTGGCCAGGCAGTGGCTCACACCTATAACCATGGCACTTTGGAAGGCTGAGGCAGAAGGATCACTCGAGCACAGGATTTCCAGACCAGGCTTGGCAACATAGCAAGACATAGCCTTTACAAAAAATAAAAAATAAGTCAGATGTGATGGCTCGTGCTTGGAGTCCCAGCTGCTTGGGAGGCTGAGTAGGAGGATTGCTTAAGCCCAGGAGGTCGAGTCTGCAGTCAGCCATGTTCTTGTCTCTGCACTCTGGCAGAGTGAGACCCTGTATCTAAAATGACAATAATAATAATACTTGTACTACCTGTATTATGCATGGATTGAGTCTTAATTTTCAAATAATCAGAAGTTATTGAGAAAAATAGAGACTTCATAGTAATAGATTGAGACTTAAACACTGTTCTCCCTCTTATAAACTAATGGCAATTTGACAAACTTAAACTTTCTGAATTAACCTAGTGCAAGTTTACTCTGAAGACTGAATCCACTGCTGAAGGACCACAAATGCATCTCAATTAAAGTACTTAGTATGGTGGATTGTGTATTCTTGTTTCTTGGTCTGTAGGTCTGTACTCTGTATGTAAATAGTCTTACTTAATTTGTTTTTGAGCTCCAGTGCATCATTGTCTCTAAATATTGCCTGTTGAGTAAATGAAAGTACCTTCCCAATAGCAAAGAGGGCCATTCATCCTTAATATACAAATTTAATTAAATCATGATCAGTTTATTAGCTGGTGGTTAGAGGTGTGCTTGTCAATACGGCTGAGCCTCAGGGCATCATTAAGAACATTCAATATTTCTGTACTATTGACACTTGGTTGCACTAGATAATAAGAACTGTACAAGATAGCATGATAGATGAACCAAGTTTTATAATTTATTTTACAAAGGAAGCACACCTTAATTTGTCTACTTTGAGGGAAAAATGAACACTTTATGAACACATTATGAAAAACCAGAGTTCAAAGATGTAGTGTTACTCTTGTGAAAAAATATTCTCGGGGGTGATAAGGGGCATTTGGCACTGCCAGCCCAGTACAAGTGCTTCTCACTCCTGCTCCATGAAAAAATATTCTTAAGCACTGCTTTTAAAACTGAAATGTATATCAGAATTACTTATTGAACATAGAAGTATCAAAGATAATATATTGATCAAAAAAATTTGCTCGTCTCCCAAACTTCTCATCTCTGTCCGTGATACTGTCATTCTTAGCAACACTCAAGACCTATTTTCTGAAATACTCATCTTTCTTCCATTTCCTGAAATCTATTTATCTTTATCTTCAGTTGGATAAGCCTACTTTCAGCTTTTTGTTATGTAAGCTAACACAAGTTAAATGTAAGTTGTTTTAATTTCTTTCCTTCTTTATTTTTTCTTCCCTACTTGTCTTGCTCTCTTCTTCCCTCCCTCCCTCCCTCGCTTCTTCCTTCCTTCCTTCCTTCCTTCCTTCCTTCCTTCCTTCCTCCTTCCTTCCTCTTTCCTCTATTATTTCTTTTCTTCCTTCCTCTCTTGAAGCTGAAAGCATCCAAAATTACTTTACTTTCAATAATTTTGTATAAGACAACACATATTATCAAGTTATTTCCTTAAGCCTCCCTGTAATATTAATAATTCTGGGAACACAAAGAAGTAAAAAGATTTCTTGCCTTACTACATTAATCTTTCTTTTATATCACGAAGACCAACTTTTTTTTTCTTTTGAGACAGGATCTTGCTGTGTCACTCAGGCTAGAGTGCAGTGGCATGAACTTGGCTCACTGCAGCCTCGATGTCCTGGGTTCAAGTGATCCTAATGCCTCAGCCTCCCAAGTAGCGGGGAATGCAGTCACATAACACCATGCCTGGTTATTTTATTTTATCTTTTTGTAGAGACAGGGTCTCCCTAGGTTGCTCAGGCTGGTCGCAAACTCCTGGTCTCAAGCATTCCTCTCGCTTCGGCTTTCCAAAGCACTGGGATTACAGACATGAGCCATCGCACCAGACCCCCAAAGGCCAATTTTTGCCTTTAATGAGTTTTGTAAGTTTGTGTGTGTATAGGATGCCTTTTTTTAAATTCATTTTCACTTCATAGCAATCCTAGGAAGTCTACTAGGTCTAGTGAATTGTATTCACTTTTAAAGATAAGGAGCCCAAGGCCAAGATGCTTTAAGGCTACAGTAATAATGGCAGATTTGGAAGTGATGCCAAAACACATCGTCTTCCACTATGTCAACACTTAAGGAGTTGGATGTTAGGTGACTTGACATAAAACACAAAACTCAGAATAGATGTATTTTTTTTTAAGAGACAGGGTCTTGCTTTGTTACCTAGGCTGGAGTTCAAGTGGTATGATCATAGCTCATCGCAACCTCAACATCCTGGGCTCAGGTAATCCTCCTGCCTCATCCTCTCATCCTGGGAAATAACTGGGACTACAGATGTATGCCACCATGCAGGATGAATTTTCTTTTTTAATTTTAATCGTTTGTAGAGATCAGATCTCACTTTGTTACCTAGGCTGGTCTTGAACTCCTAGATTCAAGCTATCCTCCTGCCTTGTTCTCCAAAAGTGCTGGGAGTACAGGCATGAACCACTGCACCTGACTATTTTGTTTTGAGGTTTTCATTTTTATTTAATTTCATTTAATTTTTTTTTTTTAAGCAATATCTAGCAGTTGGTCATCATTATTGTTACTGTTCCAGGATCCCTGGGGTGAGACTTTTCCAGATAGAAACCTCTGTGGCCAGTGGTGCCTTTGCTTGAGTTTTGCTCAGGTCTGTTGGGCTTGTTCTGCCCACTCAACCTGGCAGTCTAGATTTGGCTTGTGCTTCTGGCCTGGATCCCATACCTGCCAAGGGTAAGCAGAGTGGTGAGGGGTGTGTGAAAAGTGAGTGTGGGGTCTGGCCATTGCACACAGCCAGGCACACTGGCTGTGGCAGGACAGGAAGCTCCAGGCACTGGTCCAGGTGCTGGCTCCCTGTGAGGCTGCGGCTGGACAGGGCATACCACAAGCAGCTTCCACAGCTGGCATCAGGGAACACAGTGATGCCAGGAACCACAGAGCCCCAAAGAGGGTGTTACAGCCCTGGCTTGGGGAGCTCCTAGGTCTGGGATCCCCAAAGGGCTTCAGCTCTTCTCTCGTTTTTCCTTCTCTCCTTCTTGTCACCCACAACATGATGAACAAGGAGCATGTTTCAGCCCTGTTTGTGTTATAGCTCTTTTAGCCATGCCATTCAGTGGGTCCCAAATTTTTGTCCTGTTTCCAGGAATAATGAGGTATGCAGACAGGTGAAGGGTGAGCGAGGCAAAGAGAAACTTTATTGAGTGACAGAACAGCTCAGAGGAGACCTACATTGGGCAGCTCTTCTCTGCAGGCAGAGTGTCCTGATGAGTGTTCAGCTCTCAGAAGACAGGAGACCCTGGAGTACATAGCTCCTCTCCACAGCTGGTAGTCCCAACATCTGCTCAGCTCTCAGCAGAGAGGAGGCCCTGGATTGGGTAGCTCCTTTCTGCAGCTGGTTGTCTCGGTTGTCTCTTTTTGAGTCTGGCTGAGTTCAGGGTTTTTATGGGCTTCAGAGGAGAGGAAATGTGTGCCGATTGGTCCATTGGTGGCCATGGGTGGGCCTGGAAAAAGCACCATGAGTTTCCATTCCAGTTTGTGGTAGTGGCAGCCCAGCCCCCAGGTTTCAGGCCTTGAAGGTGGGGCTTCACCAGGGACCTGCCCTTTTCTGCCCAGGAGCCTGTCTGCCTCTTGCCACTGTTCATGGTGCCCAGGCTATTCATGCTGAGGAGCACTTGCAGGCCAGCACCAAACTGTCCTCATCCCTGACTTGGCCTTCCTCCTGTACTTCTCAGTGCCCAAAGTCTGGAGCAGACTGAGACAGCAGGGCTGGCATGTCAGCATTGCCCCAAGCGTGTATGCACTCAGCTAGGTTGCAACAGCACCTGGGCTCAACCTTAACTCTGCTCTGAGATTGAAGTGGGAGCTGGGAGGAGGAGAGGCCAGGAAGCAGGATCAAGACATTTCCAAGCCTGCAGGGGTCAGGGGGGTGTGTTTCCCAGACCCCTGAGAGTGCAGTGATGCCAAGGTCTGCAATTGTGGCTTGGACAGCTCCAGCTATGCCTGGGAGGGAGGGGCTCCTGCCTGCTTCTCACCCCCAAGAGCACAGGGATGCCCAGGTTCACAGCCATGGCTGGGCAGCTGCAGCTGCACCTGGGGAGTGCAAGGCTCCCATCCTGCCATTTCAGTAGGTGCGGGGCTTCCACCTGGTTGTAGGTTCTAGGTCCTGCTGGTTTTTTGGATTGTGCAGCCCCAGCTGCACCTTTGCCACTGCAGCTGGTGTCATGGCAGCAGCTGCCCCAGATGGGCCACCACTGCTATCATTACTGCAACTCTTACTAAGTGATATGGATTGGCTGTGTCCCCACCCAAATTTCACCTTGAATTGTAATAATCCCCACATGTCAAGGGCAGGGAGAGGTGGAGATAATCGAATCATCAGGGTGGTTTCCCCCATACTGTTCTTGTGGTAGAGAGTAAGTCTCACAAAGTCTGATGGTTTTATAAATGGGAGTTCCCCTGCACAAGCTCTCTCTTGCCTACTGCCATGTAAGACATGTCTTACTTCCCCTTCAATTTCCAGCATGATTGTGAGGCATCCCTAGCCATGTGGAATTGTGAGTCAATTAAACCTCCTTCCTTTATAAATCACCCAGTCTCAGGTATGTCTTTATTAGCAGCATAAGAACAGACAATACACTAAGCTTCCACTTTTCTAGTCCAATATATCAGTTGTGACACAATGTAACTATGTGGTAAAAACCTACCTTTCACAAATCAGCCCACATTCTTTATCCTAATATTTTCCCACAGGCTGTATGCTCCTAATTGTGGTCTGCTATGGCCTCTACTTCTCTTAGACCATTAAATCTCTGGCAGAATTAGACTTATTTTCAATATGTGTTGATTAACTGTTTGAATAAAAAATATTTGCTTGGGTAAAATCTTACCCCTAAGTCACACAGCTAACATGTAACAAAGCTGGGATACAAATGCATGTCCATCAGACCCCAACGAACATTATGTTTTATTCTGAAGAGAATAAAACATAGGATACCTAGTGACTATCTCTTCAGATAATGATGGCAGATTATTGCAGATGTTGATTACTTAATTTTGTTGAAACTCCCTCTATTACACCCCCAAACAGAAACCTTTAATGCCCGTATACAGCCTAATGCAGAAATTAAGGTCTTAGAATAGAAGAAAGTGTGTGGATGTGTGGGTATGATTTCCCTACTTTCTTTCTTTTTTTTCTTTTTTTGCCCATCTACCTCCTTGTCATTATTTAGTTAAATTTCTGTTCCCTAGTAAAGCCTCTCTTGACCCACCTTAACTGGGTCATGTCTACAGACCAAGATTCATAAAATGTGTTGTCACACCATGACATTGATCATACTTTATGGAATTTATTTGTATAATATTTATTTTTGCTGAGAAATTTTAAGCCTTTAAAAGACATAGGATGTATTTATCCTCTTTGCTATTATTGCGCAGTGTGTATCCTTGTTTTCAGTATATAATAGGTACTCACACACACACACACAAATGTGTTGACAAAGGGAGGGTTGCCTAAAGAAGAAGCAAGCACAACTTTCCCTCTTCTTCCAGTTAACAAAGCCTCCAAAACCGAACATGTTAGAATACACATACACATGAAAACACACACAAATACAGAAGTGCAACAGATCGTACCTATTAATTAAAGGCAAAAGTTGCCCTTAGGTGACTGTATGTGTCTTCTAGGGTTGTCATAACAAAATATGGTAGACTGGGTAGCTTAAACAATAGAAATTAAGGTCCAAAATTAAGGTGCCAGCAGGATTGGCTTTTCCTGAAGTCTCTTTCCTTGGCTTGCAGATGCCAGCTTTCTGACTGCCTGTCCTGACACAGCCTTTCCCCTGGGTACATGCAGCCCTGGTTTCTCTGTTATATTGGATCAGGGCCCCACCCTTATGATTTCATTTAACCTTAATTACCTCCTTAAGAGCCCTATCTCAAACAGCAATCACGCTGGGGGTTAGGAAGATCCCCCCAATCAACATGAATTTCAGAAGGACACAACTCAGGCCAGGCGCATTGGCTCATGCGTGTAATCCTAGCACTTTGGGAGGCCAAGGCAGGCGGATTGCTTGAGCTCAGGAGTTCAAGATCAGCTTGGCCAACATGGCAAAACTGCATGTCTACTAAAATACAAAAAATTAGCTGGGCATGGTGGCGCACACCTGTAGTCCCAGCTACTTGGGAGGCTAAGGTGCAAGAATCGCTTGCACCTGGGAGGTGGAGGTTGCAGTGAGCTGAGATTGCACCACTGCACTCCAGCCTGGGCAACAGAGCAAGACTCTGTCTCAAAAAACAAACAAACAAAAAAAGACACAATTCAATCTATGATAGTGACATAAAGAGATTTCTTTATACCCATGCTTTTCTTGATGTCTGTATATTTAAAATATGAAAGTGTAGCCAATTTTGACCTAATTACGTTTGAAGAATAGGATGCTCTTTATACAAACATGTACTTAAAATATCAATATCACAGAATCTCCCTTGAATCATTTCCTATAGATGTGCAACAGGCAACTGGAAAATGCAATACAGAATAATTTGTAATCCAAAACTTTATTAGGAAAATCTTCCACACTTTATTGGTGTGGGTACTACATTTGCTGTAATTGCCTTATATCCTCTTACATATACTTAATTGCTTTTGTTTCCACTAACAAAATTGTAACATGATTGTAAAATGCCAAGCAAGCACATGAAAAACAGGAATAAAAAAGTTTGCTTAAGAAAGAATGGGCTATTTTACTTGTAAAATAAAACATTTACCTATTGTACCCATTCTGCATTTTAAGTGTAATATTTGCAGACTGAGAAGTAAACTTAAAGAATAAAAGAAAATGCTGGTTCACATAGATGGCAATGATATATTGGATTCCCTAGTTGTTTCTTTAATATATTATTGAGGAATTTACTTAACAACTGTACTTATATATAAAACAATAATATTTATCAATTTTAGTGTAGTTTTTTTTTCTGTAAACCAAGCACATTTTTAAAAACTCTATGGAATAGATACTAATGTTGTTCCTATTTTGCAGGAGAGGAATCCAAGTTCAAATACTTTAAAAAGTTTCCCTGAGTTACCTAGCTGGCATGTGATAAAGCTGGGATACAAATATCGATCCATCAGACTCCAGTGCACATACTCAGAATCCCTCCTGCTATACACTCCTCACTTTCTTGCTGCTTGTTTTTCCTCCTGTTCTAAATTCCATAAAACTTTTTATTTGTTTACTTTTTAAAAAATTATATTTCTTAAAAGTTTTCCTCCAAATAATTGAAAGAATTAAAAGGAATCAAAAGCATCTCTTCTTATTTTTATATAGTAAGAGAGGTAACTGATGGCTCGTGCTTGGAGTCCCAGCTACTTGGAAGGCTGAGTAGGAGGACTGCTTAAGCCCAGGAGGTTGAGTCTGCGGTGAGCCATGTTCTTGTCTCTGCACTCTGGCAGAGTGAGACCCTGTATCTAAAATAACAATAATAATAATACTTGTACTACCTGTATTATGCATGGATTGAGTCTTAATTTTCAAATAATCAGAAGTTATTGAGAAAAATAGAGACTTCATGGTACTAGATTAAAACTTAAACACTGTTCTTCTGCTTATAAACTAATGGCAATTTGACAAATCACTTAAACTTTCTGAATTAACCTAGTGCAAGCTTACTGTGAAGACTGAATCCGCGGCCAAAGCACCACACGTGCATCTCAATTAAAGTACTTAGTATGGTGGATTGTGTATTCTTGTTTCCTGGTCTGTAGATCTGTACTCCGTATGTAAATAGTCTATCATTGTAGTGTCTATCATTTCTAACATTTCTAAATCTAGACCAGGTTCACTGTGGCAGAGATTTTTAAAGCTCACTAAATATCCAAGAGCTTCTTACACTCCCCCGATGCTTGCGTTTGGTCTTGGTCACATATCTTGGTCTGGCCAGTGGCCTGCTAGTGGCTGTCACCATTGTTTTGAGGAAGTGAAAAGTCTCTGGGAATGCTCCATCTCTCTCTTGTTCAGTGACAACCATGCATGCAGCTAGCAGAGGCATAAGATGGTAGCATAAGAAATCTCTAAATCAATATTTAAAGTTTACCTGGAAATCCACCAAAAATGTAGCGAGTTAATGTGGGTAAAAATAAACTTTTTTTTTCTTATTCAGCCTAATCTGATTAATGCAGGCATAGGAAGAGACTTAATAAACATGAATAGTGATTGACGCAAAATCCTGACGTTAAAGTGAAGTCAGTGGACTTTCGGTTTGGAGTATCAGAAAACCTGACCGTAAATTACTTAAACAGTAGGCATTTTGTTATCTCATATACAAATATATTCTGGAGGTGGATTATTCTAGGATAGTACCTCAGTGATATGTCTGTGGCAGCTCCAAGGATGCATGACATTATAAACATTGGAAGAAAAAGAATTTATATTATAAATTTCCCATCCTAGAAAAACAACCCTTTGTATTTAATTGTCCAGTGTTGTATTAAATCCTTCTTCCTAAACCAATTACCACAATTGAATTGGACATAATAGGATTGGTTCCCTAGTCAAATTAATATTCATTACCCAGGGCTGAAAGAGCCCATGAAATGAACGGTTGTCCAACTCTTGAATAAACTCAGAATACTGCTAGCGAGGAAAAAGTAATACTGTCTATTGAGTAGACAATAAAAAACATGTTCAGAGAGTGAAAATGTTCTCTCAACCTTATGCATCCAAATTCAAATGCAATTTTAAGTTAAGAATATGGTTAAGATTATTTTATATTTAAACTTTATTTTTTGCCAGGTGACCAATGTTCTATGGTAGCTTGAAACGTGTTATCCCTGAGTTTATTAACCCAACATAAGAGTAGAAACACTTTCAATGGGAGTAAAAATTTCTCACAAATACTCAACTATTAACTTAGTTTCTTTTTATATCGTAAGTGGGTCCCACTCTTGGGTTACTGGTTTTAAAATGTTATTTTTATTTATCCTACCTAAATTTAAACTAGTTGTTCTGGCATCGGGTAGATAATACCAATTTTTTTTTTTTTTTTTTAAATTCACCTTGGAGTACTAGAGCTTGTGGGTATTGTTAAGCAGGAGCTCATTTAGGATCAAACATGGATTCTCCTCACTGTCCAGTAGGCTTTAATGTCAGGCATTAAGCAAACTTGACTAGAGGAGATTTTTTAAATTTAATAAAAATATTTGCTTACTGTGAACTCAAGTATAATTACATATTATAAACATGTAACAGAAGCTCCACAAAGGAAACATTACTGTATGTGTGAAGGGTAGTCAGGAGCTAAATTAAGGAATTCTACTTTCTGGCTCCACATTTCATCATTTTCTGAGATGATTTCTAAGAGGATTCACTCTCAAAGTCCCCAGTGCATACGCTTTTTGAGAATTTGTATGATCATCTCCACCTCCCTACACTATGAATTTAAATGATTAGTGCTAATGTGCACACACAAGCAGGTGGGTTCTTGGCTCTTCAGAGTCACTGGAGCGAGGTGTTGAATGATGTGTGAAATGAAAAATCCTATCCGAAGCTCAGAGGGAGTTGAGAGAGGACTGTGCTGTGGGTTCCTGGCAGCCCGGGTTAGCATCAATGAGAATCACATTGGTGCATAATAAAAGCTCCTGAGCCTCCCACCACTCCGGGTGTGGGCAGGTGAGTGGGCTTTAATGAGCTATTTTATGCCTGTCCTTGTCTCAGTACATTTCTCTTATCTCTCCAGCTACCCAGAGTTGTAACAATTAATAGTCTCTATCGCAAAGTGAAGTGTTAGGTGAGAAAATTACCTGGACAACTTGAGCTAAATGATTCAAATGAACTCTATTTTCCAGAGAAATTAAGGGGAAATGAGGAAGAAATTGGAAGAAGGAGTTGGTCTTTAGAAATATTCAGTTCTTTACTTTGGTTTTTTAAGGGATCAAAGGTCTACGCTTAGAAGTATCACATGCTTCTCTTTATTAGCCTGTGCAAAATAAAATAAAAATAATAAATTAACCTCATATACACATGCACACACTGTATATAATGATAACAAAAATGATAATAAAACACACTCCTGCACAATGAGATAACAAGTAAAAATGTACAATAGTATCCCCTCAGCCACAGTGTCACTTTCCAAGGCTTCCGTCACTTGTGGTCCACCAGAGTCTGAAAATCAAATGGAAAATTCCAGAAATAAGTAATTCCTAGGTATTAAATTGGGAGCTATTCTGAGTATTGCGATGAAATCTCAGGATTTTCCAGAATTTGAATCCTCTCTTTGTCCAGCCTCTCCATATTGTCTATGCTGCCTTCCTGTTAGTCACTTAGCAGCCATCTGTGTTATCAGGTTTACAGATCACAAGAAGACGGAAGAGAGCAGAACAATAAGATATTTTCAGAGACAGAGAGAGAGAGGGAGAGAGATCATGTTAATACAGGTTTTATTAGAGTGTCAGATTGTAATTGTTCTATTTTACTATTAATTATTGTTAACCCCTTACTGTGCCTAATTTATAAATTAAACTTGATTGTAGGTATAGATGTGTAGGAAAAATCACAGTATATATAGGCTTTGGTACTATCTGAGGTTTCTGTCATCCTCTGGGAGTCTAGAAACATATTTTCCATGGATAAGAAAAGACTACTTTACAAAAGTGCCTAAGCTCTTTGTAAAATGTGAGGATTTTCAACTTGTGACAAGTATTAAGTGACAAGTTTTCCAGGATTGGCTGGCTGACTATAGAGGGATTGGGGTTTGGGGAGAAATGACAAATACCTGTAATAGACAAACAAACCAAAACAACTGAATTCAGGGTAGCTGGACCCTCTTAATCTCAGAAGAGATTAATCTCAGGACTTCATTAGATCTGACTTGTAACATTACAAGCAAAAATTAATTTGTTAGTTTCAGTATATCCCCAAACTGAACCACCAACTATCACACAAAGGTTTCCTTGGAGCACAGAGGATCTGATTTTTAATTTTGACAGTTACCCATTCATTTTGGTGTGTATTTGAGAAAAATACAACTTGGGAACCAACATGTGGTCCTTTGAACCCTTCCTTAGGAGGAGACTAACTTAGAAAGTATACTATATAGGCCAGGCATGGTGGCTTACGCCTGTAATCCCAGCACGTTGGGAGGCCAAGGCAGGTGGATCATGAGGTCAGGAGTTCGACCAACATGGTGAAACCCCATCTCTACTAAAAATACAAAAATTAGCTTGGCATGGTGGTGTGCTCCTGTAATCTCAGCTACTCAGGAGGCTGCCGGGATGCGGAGGTTGCAGTGAGCTGAGATCACACCATTGGACTCCAACCTGGGTGACAGAGTGAGACTCTGTCAAAAAAAAAAAAAAAAAAAAAGAAAGAAAAAGGAAAGAAAGAGAGAAAGAAAGGAAGGAAGGAAGGAAAATAAAGAAAAAGAAAAGAAAGAAAGAAGAGAAAGAAAGAAAGAAAAGAAAGAAAGAAAAAGAAAGAAAGAAAAAAGAGAGGAAGGAAGGGAGGGAGGGAAGGAGGGAAAGAGAAAGAAAGGAAGGAAGAAAGAAAGAAAGAGAGAGAAAGAAAGAAAGAAGAAAGAAAAGAAAGAGAAAGAAATACCAGCTGGGCGTGGTGGCTGACGCCTGTAATCCCAACATTTTGGGAGGCGGAGGTGGGCGGATCACAAGGTCAGGAGATCGAGACCATCCTGGCTAATACGGGGAAACCCTGTCTCTACTAAAAATATAAAAAATTAGCCTGGCATGGTGGTGGGCGCCTGTAGTCCCAGCTACTTGGGAGGCTGAGGCAGGAGAATGGAATGAACCCAGGAGGCGGAGCTTGCAGTGAGCAGAGATCCTGCCACTGCACTCCAGCCTGGGTGACAGAGCCAGATTCCATCTAAAAAAAAAAAAGAAAAAAAAAAGAAAGTATACCATATGACAAAACCGGTGAAAGCAGTACCCAAATAACAAATCCAGGAAGCACTGAGATACAGCAATGCCAAGGGCTTAAAGGGTTTTAAGTAAAGAAGTGTCACAATTCTTAAATATTTTTCTAAAATTAATAACATGTTTAGCTTTCTTTTCAAGTGATTTTCTCCCCTCTAACCTGCACATTATCACCATCATTCCACCATTTTCCCTGATTTTATGCCATTTTATTCAGCACCACCATCATAATAGCTCAATTTCTCAAGTAGTTACCATGTGTGAGGCAGCAGGGTATCAAGTGCTTTAAATACACTATTCCACTGAATCATCAAAATAATTCTGTAGGAGACACTATATTTATTCCCATTTTCCAGATGAAGAAACTGAAGTTTCAAGAAGCTACCCCTAAATCTAATTTGTTTTTGAAGCTTATTTTTTCCTTCTGAAATTCCCACCTCATTACCTGTATCTCCTATATATTAATGGTATAATTAAGAGTATCATAATAATAGCAAAGACTTACTGACCACTCATATCTTTAGGACACTGATTTAAATGGTTACAAAGATTGCTTTATTTAGTACTCAGAAGAACCCCTCAAGTAGATACTAATATTATCTGTGTTTCACAGATGTGAGAATGGAAGTAGAGAGAAGTTAAACAAGTTCTCCACTGTTACATAGCTATGGATTGTAAGAACTGGGGTTTGATTGCAGACAGCCTGACCTCCGAATATATTTCCAAGAAAAGGTATTTGCACTCACCCTTAGTCGTGCCTGTAGGGTGGGACAGACAGAGGGTGCACCAGAGTCAGGGTAAATCGGTCAGGTTATCCTGGGGATGCTTGCCTGTGAAAGCCTAGACAGAGTTGTTAAACCCTGAAATCCTGGTTTCTGTCCCACGTTTTTGTCACATGTGCTAGATTTACTTGTAGGAAAGAAGGGAGAAGAAAAGAGCAACAAGAGGGCAAGAAATAGGGAGAAGAAAGGAAGAGAAAGAATTGAAGCAGAGCAAGTTAAATTGATCTTATTCTCCACTTACGTCTCAAGTCTTGAATACATTTGGAGATTTACAAATTAAAAAGTTTTTCAAAGAGCTTCTTGGCTAAATTGACCTCAGTGTTCTGAGACATTCCAAAGCAACGGTGGGCTCTGTCATACCACCTCTAAAAACAAATCTGCTTAATAAGCTGAACTCTTCAATTACAGACAGCTAGAAGCCAAATTATGTTCACAATGCCCTTTAAACAAAATCCTCCATTCTCAGATTCAGCAATCAGGTTAATCTTATGAATATAAATAAGAACCGACATGATTAAACTCTCTTACATCAAATTTATTAATCTAGTACCAAAGGGATGCAGACTTTTTGTAAAGTGCTTTCTGAAGACTTCTTGGTTCAAACTACTTAATATTTTATCCCTAAAAATTTCAATATTATTTATTTATGGTAAGAGAATCCAAATGCTTTATAATGCAAAACGTGATGAATTTAATGTGGTGATATAAAATAATTAATTTTTAGTTTAAAAATTTCAGAGACTAAGGGTGGCAACCCAAATCATCTGTAGGTGCATTCTTTACTTAGTTACATGGGGGCAGTTCCATACTTTCCTTTTACAAGTTAGCAAAGAAACATTTGTTTTTCTATTCAACCAACATTTATCTCTAGCAAATCAACAAGTCATGCAATCTTTAGCTTCACTTCTTGAGTTAGGCTATTTCTATGTTCCTTGACAAATAAGACTTGAGATAAGTAATGGCTTTTATAACTATTAGATATACCAAAATGCAGTGATAACACCTATAAAATTTATTAAAAATAAATTATACGGCTTTTAGTCTATAGGAAATGGTATTACCAGCTGACAAAACAGAATGCCACTTCTATCTAAGGCTTCAGGCAACCTGGCTACAATTTTCCTTAGGCTGATTGGAAATAGCAATTATAGAAAATCTGATCAGTGCAATTGCTTAAAGTGGATCGATTGCATACAGAAGTCCTAAGGAAGAGATGACATATTTAATTATACAGCAAACACACATTAGCTGAGCTTTTAGGAAAATAATGATAGCTAGGTACAGAAAAATAGACATTATAATATTTATAAGAAGAAACATGATAATAGTGACAGTTGATAGAAAGAAAGGCAGCCACTTTAGCATCCAGGCTTTTCTTGACTTAAATTTTACAACACAGAGAGAAAGAGGCAATTAATAACCCCACATGAAAAGGGATTCAAATAAGGCTAAGAGAATTAATGATTTTCACCTAATATTATCCAGCTGATGAGTAACGGAGACAAGATTGCAACCCAGGTCTTTATATCGCCGAGGTCTGTTCTCTGAATTGCTTGGTTTGACTTTCTACCAGCACCATGGGAGGAATGGTGACAATATAGATAATGGAATATATGATAATTGTGCAGATTTTCTATCAGTGATAGCCAAGTAAAATTTATACACAAATATATCCAAAAATATAATAATTTCTCTTTAATTCAGTGTGACTATGAGACTGCACAAATGGAACATAGCAGTTACATTTAATGAGAAAAGCCTTAGTATTTATGACATTTCCCTGCCTCTGGTCTGAAAGGTGGGTGACATTTTGGACAGACAGAGAACATGAGGAAGCCATTGCTGACTAAGAAGAGATCCTAAAACAAGTTATAAAGTAAAATACACACTCGTATTGTCCTTTAGAGTTAAAAGAAAATATGTACATTATTTTATCTAATCTTTACTGAATTCCTCAAGAGTAGGTGAGCTGGAGATTATCATCTTGATTTTAAAGATAACATTTTGAGGCTCAGTGAGGCCCAATTAGTGGAAAAGCCTGAATGGAGACTTAACTTTTCTGCTGACCAGCAGACTTTCTAGTATATTATCATCCAAGGCGGTAGAATATGCATGCTGTGTGTGGTGAGGGATAACAGATGAGGGTGGGTGGTTAAGAAAAAAAGATCATAGCCTTTGATGAGGGTAGAGGGAGGTAAATATGGATGTACAAATGAGGCCAGATAATGAAAAATTGTACAGAGTACATGTAGGAGTTTAAATGTGATTGAGCTAGAAAGAGAGATAGTGTGGTTTGTTGAGCATAGTAGGAAATATCTCCTATTGAGTTTGGAGTCATTCAAACCTAGGGTGAATATGATAAGCTATCTTACTTCTGTAGCCTGGAGTTTCCTTATCCTTAACATGAGACCAGTAATACCTCTGTGACTAGGGATTTGTGGTGACAATAAAAGATTTATTTCATAATGTATGTAAGATGTATATGGGAAGCTCTCCATGGAAAACAATGATTGTGATTATAACTATGAATGAAGTGAAATGAAAACTGTGTTTGAAGTTGCTTAACCAGGAATCTGTGTGGGAAAGTAGAGAACATTGAGACCTGGAGTCAAGGGACAAAAAACCATGTGACATTATTTTTGTATATAAAACCCGACCATCCTCTATGAAATTCTTTACTGGTTTCCAGTTACACTTGGAACAAAATTTGAATTCTAAAGCCCTTCTTACAAACATGTGCATAATGTGACTACTGCATGTCTCTTGAAGCCTTTTTTATGTTCTTTAATCTCCAGACACACTGGGGTTATTTAATTTCTTGCTAAATCAGTCTTCCTAGAATATCATTTTCCCAACTCATCACTTGGCCTCAACTTAAAGGTGATATCAGTAAGCCTTCTCTGACCTATTGTCCTATCTCATTTCATTAATTACTAATGTTTAAAATTACATATATATATATATTTATGCTTGTATTTAGGCAATTGAATTATTAACAAGGAAATAGAGAAGTAATGTATTAATGAAGTTGAGCTGAAGTTCTCTGAAGTATAGTACTCTGGACAATATAAAGAAGAAAAAGGAGAAGACCCTCTCCAGGGAGATTTTCAGCATGCTCAAAGTAGAGTCATATATATTACATTTAGAGATATCAACACAAGTAATTCCAGATACGATCATAGTGATTACTCGCCAAACTAAAGGGAATTTTAAAAATCTCTAAGTGCTAGAGTTGAAGAGGGCATAAGGCAATTGGCTATTCTAAGAGCTCTAGAGGAAACCAGCAAGGATTTTACCACTTAGAAACATGAGAAGTCTAAATACTGTTACAAGTTTTCTCCAAGCTGAAGAAGCTTTGGTTTTAAGCTCTTTGAGCCTGTGGATTAATGCTGTGTGAGTGTGTGCCTGCATGTGTGTTGAGTGTGTCTTTCATCTTCTGTGCATTTTTGTGTATCCGTGGTTTATTTTGAATGTTTTTTGGTGAAAGTCGTATGTGTGACAGTGAAGTCAACAATTGGATAGCAATGGGAAATATGCCACTTGATGGAGGTCATTTCATTGCATGTGGCTTCAGCCTTATAGCCCCAAGCTCTGTCACAGCAACATCACTAGAGTATCAGGGGTTAGATTGTCAGAGGTCTTCTATGTCCAACTAAAAATGCCCCTTCATTTGTTGAAGACTATCATATTAAACCCAAAATAAAATTTTAAAATATTGCTCAATAAAATAAAACAAATTTTTGATCCCATATAATAGTCCAAGAGGCATCTAGTTGGTTATTTATGTATTTTCATTAGATAGATACCCTACTTATGTTATGTAAAAGGTGAGTAAGAAATAGAGCTGACAGGTTAATATTATTTAAGAGATGTAATAAACCTGAATGTCTTTATGAAATTTGATGAATATTTTTCCTACGGTTAAAGAGATACTGGTTTACTTCATCAATTTCAACCATTTTTATTTTAATTTTTGACAAGAAGTACAAATGTAGAAGTATCCCACTGTGCCCATGGGTCTGGCATCACTGAAAAATAGCAAACATGTCACCAATTGACTAGTGGAAAGAAAAAAATACATTTAACAATGTCATAATAAAGAATCTTCACCGCATGTTCTCACTCATAGGTGGGAATTGAACAATGAGAACACATGGACACAGGAAGGGGAATATCACACTCCAGGGACTGTTGTGGGGTGGGGGGAGGGGGGAAGGACAGCATTAGGAGATATACCTAATGCTAAATGACGAGTTAATGGGTGCAGCACACCAACATGGCACATGGATACATATGTAACAAACCTGCACATTGTACACATGTATCCTAAAACTTAAAGTATAATAATAATAATAAAATAAATAAATAAATAAATTAATTAATTAATTTGTGGATTAAAAAAAGAATCTTGAAATCTGACAGCATTGGGAAGACTTATGAAACAAAGAGTGAATATAATTTTGAAATTTCATCTCCTAAGGAATTCTTTCAAAATCAACCATGAACGCTGGTTTTTGGAGATCATCAAGATAGGAGTAGATCTAGAACCAGGAACCAAAAGCCAAGATCAGACTGACAAAGGAATGTTTCTAGACCCTGTTGCTCTCCAGGACAACAATTTAACCCTTCTTTAAATAGACTTTCCCTGATCACCTATTCAAAAGAAGAAATATCATTTACCTTTGTCATGCAGCATTGGTCCTTCTGTTATTTATGATGCTTGAAATTACATTGTTTATATGCTTGTTCATTTAATTATACAAGTCATACAATAGTACCTGACACATAATGAACTCTAAAAAAATTTACAGCAAATGATGTGAAAACAAGATAAGAAAACACAAGGAAGATGGAAAAGCTCTGGCATTATAACATGTTAGTTATCTGCTCAGAATTTATTTGATATTTTTCTCCCATAGCTTAAAACATTTTGTAATATAACTATAGTAAAATACAGTAATTAAAACATTTAAAATCAAAAAGTGCTGCATTCATTCATTAAAGGATTATGTTGATTATTATCTTTCATTATAATTACAGCACTGTGTCGTCAAATCAGAATTAGATGGAATAACTGTGAATATCAACATGGTTTTATCCTTGGAGGAAGATTCATTTTTTTACTTTTATGTATTATCATTTATGTATACTTTTTTTTTTCTTCTGAGGTGGAGTTTCACTCTTGTTGCCCAGGCTGGAGTGCAATGGCACGATCTCGGCTCACTGCAACTTCTACCTCCCGGGTTCAAGCGATTCTCCTGCCTCAGCTTCCCTAGATGCTGGGATTACAGGCATGCGCCACCACACCCAGCTACTTTCAATTATTCATTCCTGTATTAATATTTATAGAGTAACTAGTGTCTGTCATTTTCCTAGTATGTTGCATAAAAGACATAGATAAGTCCTGCCTTCTAGGTATTTAGAATCTAGTAGGCAAAAAGATAAGGAAACCAACATACACCAGTGCAATATGGCAATAAAGTTAAGCACAGTGAACTGTGAGAGCACAGACAAGCAGACCCTAACCTGGCAGAGGTGGTCAGAGAAGGCTGACCACAGAAAGGTGGATGGACACCAAAAGGTAGAGGTTAGGTCAGGCTGAAAAAGTAATTTCTATAGCAAACAGAGAAATTCAACCTGTTGGTATGACCGGGCAAAATTTATCAAGGAATTATGGGAGATAAACATGGAGGGGCAGGCAAGAGTCATATCACAGGGGCCTTTCATACCATACATACTACAGATAACATACATTAAAAAGCTATTTTCCATCCAATATGACTGAAACTGAAACTTCCACTCACACCACAGGAAGCAATAGCTTGCAAGAAGATGAGCTGATGTGAGAAGCAAGGCTGGGATCTCCAGAGACACGGACAAATAGGATAAATACATGAGGACACTTATTATATAAATCAGGGGCAGAAAAGTCCCACAACCTGTTGCCTGCAAGCTAGAAACCAAGGAAAGCTCGTGGTGTAATTCAGTCTGAGTCCAAGGGCCTGAGAACCAGGAACACCAACACTGGCAGACAGGAGAAGATGGATGTCCAAGTTCAAAGAGAGAGGGTGAATTTGCTCTCTTCTTCCTTTTGTCCTATTTGGGTCCTCAAAAGATTGTATGATGCTCACCCACGTTGGGAACTGCACATCTTCTTTATTCAGTCTACTGATTCAAGTGGCAACCTCTTCTGTAGACACCCTCACAAACACACCCAGGAATAATGTTTTACCAGATATCTGGTCATCCCTTAACCCAGTCAAGTAGACATATAAAATTAACCATCACAACCACCAATGTTCTCACATTTACAGATTGAGAAATTTAATTTGTTTAATTCATCCAGAGTTCTGGAGAGTTTAGAATGACAAAATTCATAAGAGGCAGATACTATTATGTCCAAGTATAAAAGAAAACTTAAATCAACTTGTCAGTCCATTTTCTCCTGGACAACAGCCTAGAAATTGGACAAGAATGGGATAATCTTATTAAAAAATATATTAAAATAAGTTATTATAATAAACCCATTCAACTGTGGAGAGAAAAAAATAGAAAATTATGTGCATGGTCAGAGTCACTCAAAAGGACTAAAAATAAATTCATGTTATATATTGTCCTTTGAATCTCCTTTTCTAAATTTCTACATTATGTACTTTAAAAAATAGTTTTTCTTTAGATTATAGTAAGTTTCACTGCACTTGGCATTCATAAGATTCTATGAGGATGTATTTTTTTAAATAAAAAGGTTTTTAGATTATAAATGTAGTACAGAAGCCTTGTAAAAATTTTACTAAATATGTAAAGATGAAAGTGAAATCACATTTTAGCCCATCACTTAAATATAAACTCTATTGATATTTTAGTAGAAATATTCATCTTTTTGCACACGTGCTATACAAATAAACATATATTGCTTTGTAAGCCTATTTTTGATTTAATGATAAACTAAGCATCTAGTTGCATTAATAAATGTTTCTTGTTGTTTCAGACAGAGTTTCACTCTTGTTGCCTAGGCTAGAGTGCAATGGCGCAATCTTGGCTCAATGAAACCTCCGCCTCCCAGGTTCAAGCGATTCTCCTGCCTCAGCCTCCCGAGTAGCTGGGATTGCAGGCATGTGTCACTATGCCCAGCCGATTTTGTATTTTTAGTAAAAACAGGGTTTCTCCATGTTGGTCAGGCTGGTCTTGAACTCCTGACCTCAGGTGATCCATCAGCCTTGGCCTCCCAAAGTGCTGGGATTACAAGCGTGAGCCACCACGCCCAGCCAATAAGTGTGCTTTGTATCTTGTGTACTGCTATACTCATATTTTATATATTCAAAGCCCTTTACTGGAAATTCAGATGATACCTATGACTATTTACTTTAATAATGAATATTATTAGAAGATATATTCTTGCATGTGTATATATGTCCTCTTCACTTGATTTTTATCATAGAATAAGGTGCTAGAAATAGAATTTATGTGTTAAAGGCATGCATGTTCTGTAGATTTGGGATTAAATATGAACATTTTTTTGCTCTCCAGAATTTATATTTTATGCAGCAACTTTACCATACTCTAATCAAAATTATATTAATATTGTTGTCAATGATTTCTACTTTATAGGCAAAAAAGTATAACTCATATATATAAAATCCTTAATTACTAGCTAAGCTGAATACCTCTTATTCTTACTAATCCTTTGATTTTCATTTTTAACTGAAAAGTTATTCTTTTTAACTGAAAAATGAAAATCAAAGGATTAGTAAGAATAAGAGGTATTTTTCAATACTTATATTGAGATGCTAGCTTTTTTATTAATAAGTGTTGAATTCTATTAATACAATTAATATTGATCACTGCTGTGTACCAGACACTATTCTAGGCATCTAAAGTATGGAAGCAAGGAGAAAAGAAAAAATGCCCTCACCAGGACCAAAAATAAATAAAATAAATTATACACACACACACATACATACATATATAATACATACATATACACGTACTCTGTCTTTTCTCCACTGCAGCTTAAACACATGAAAAATATTTCTCCCACACTTTTCAGTGATATATAATAAACTACTTTTTAAGCTAGATGCCTCGATGATATTTCAATATATAGATTACGGTCTGATTTCTATTATTTTTCCTTTTCAGAGGATGATTTTCCCTCCTAATTCTACGTCTTTTTATTGGAGCAACATCAGCATTTATAAAGTATTATTGGAGTCCAGAAAATACATTACCAAACCCCTTTTAAAGATTCCCAGACTTCCACAGGGTGTATTTGAGGAAAATATGGATACTGAGGCTAGTTTTATCTTTAACCCAATGCTGGGTATGCCTTCATCACGATTAAAGCCAGGGCCAAGATTGTGCTATAAGCAGAGGGTCAGCATCAGCCATTATCAGGAGCACTGCAGACATGAAGATGAGGGCTTTTGCTTATCTTTCTTGTTCATGTTCTATTCTGTTTTAATCTAACTTGTAAAAATGGGAACTTATTTACCAACAAAAAATAAAAAAAGAAAGATAAAAGTACCCTAGCTCTGGCACCTCAGCTAGTTACAAACTTGAGAAATAGTACAGCTTGTGTAGACAACAACCTTAGCTTACCTTATCCTGTGTACACTTTCCAGTAGACATAATAAATGGCTTTACCATAGCCATAACTACCTGGAGTTTTCATCATACTCTTTAGACCTTCAACACAAATTTAATTTGAATCTTTTATGCTCATAAAGCTTCAATATCTGCTCTTCCTACCCCATATTTTTATTTTATTTTTGATTGCCTCTGCCCTTGCTCTTTCCAACAAGATCTAAATGAAAAGTGTCAGAATATTATATCAAAAGCCATTTAGATTGTTTTTGAATAAAGTGCTGGAGTGCAGATAAGTATTCAAACTTCTGAGTGCTTGGCCTAACCTATTATGCCTTTCAGTGTGCCTTCAGGAAGCAATTTCTGAACTGTGACAAATGTTTCTCATCACTGTAACTCGCAAATGAGTCCGAACTCCTAGAGGTGTAGGACAATTGTTGACCTGAAGGATAAACAGGAAGAATTTCAAGTAAATGGCTTGGACTGTCATTATCAAGACATATTTGGTGACTGCTTGGTCCCAGCCCCTGCTGAGTGATGTGCTACATCATTCCAAGACCTGCATCATTTTATCAGAAAGAACATCTTTGAAAATTCATCTCATAGCAGAGTCAATATTGCTTCTGCATGTGGATTTTTATTATCGTCTATCAAAAACATAAAAAAGTTTTCTTTTGTTATTATTTGAAAACAACTAAAACTGAAAACTCCTCTCTCGGTTTATTCGTGTTTGGTATTTCTAAACAAATAGAGTAAACTGCTGGGTGTAGTGGCTCATACATGTAATCTTAGCACATTGGGAGGCCGAGGCAGTAGAATATTTTGAGCCCCGGAATTTGAGACCAGCCTGGGCAACATGGCAACACCCCATTTCTACCAAAGGGAAAAAAAAATTAGCAGTTCCTGGTGGTGCATGCCTGTAGTCCCAGCTACTCTGGAGGCTTAGGTAGGAGGATAATTTGAGCCCAGGAAGCAGAAGTTTCAGTGAGTCAAGATCATGCCATTGCACTCCAACCTGGGAAACAGAGCCAGTCCCTAGTTTAAAAAAAAAAAAAAAAAAAAGAATAGGATAAATTAACTTAGTCTCTCTTGTATCTAATTCAAGCCATTTGTTTGTTTGTTTTTGTTGTTTTGTTTGTTTTTTTTTTTTTGTTTTTGAGATGGAGTCTCACTCTGTCGCCCAGGCTAGAGTGCAATGGCAAGATCTCAGCTCACTGCAACCTCTGCCTCCTGGGGTTCAAGCAATTCTTTTGCCTCAGTCTCCCAAGTACCTGGGATTATAGGCACCCACCATCATGCCTGGCTATTTTTTTGTATTTTTGTAGAGACGGGGTTTCACCATTGTTGGCCAGGCTGATCTTGAACTCCTGACCCCAGATGATCCGCCCACCTCAGCCTCCCAAAGTGCTGGGATTACAGGCGTGAGCCATTGCGCCTGGCCCCAAGCCATCTTTTTTAATTGTGTCATTTACATATATTGACTACTTTGTGAGTGATTTTTATATTTACATAATATTTCCAGGTGATTCAGGTGCTGTGCAAATATTACATTCTTTAAAGATTGCTATTTCTTTTGTCTTTTTAAGAAGAAAGAAATGTATTACATAGACGTTAAAGGTCATTAATCTTGAGTGAGGAGGTGACGTCAGCAAGATGGCTAACTAGAGGCACCCATGGCTCATCCTCTCACAAAAAACGGACAAAAACAACAAACAAACAACTACATTTTGACTACAGGGTCTGAAGGAACGTGCTGAAGTACAGAGAAGGAGTGGCAGAGACCCTGTGGAACATAGAGACTCAGGATGGCCAAGAGAGAAGAAAACAAAACACTCTGCTCCTGCCACCCCATCTCATCTATCAGGATCAGCTTGAAACTACGAGGGACATTTCCTTATAGGGAAAAGGCAATCAAAAGCCACCAGAATCCCCTATTGACACCATAGGCATCTGCAATCTTTGCTGCTGGAGAATCCTACAGTTTTTTACAGGTCATGAGGCCAGTCTGGGGAGCTACCAACAGTTCACATAGTTGTGTTGCTCTTGAGAATGGCCACATTGTGCTCCTCCCCTTGTGACCCAAGCTGCTGCTGCTGCTGCATGGTGTCGTGTTGTAACCAGAGGCACTGCTAAAGTGTGTTCTGCTCCAGGGGCCAGTAGCCACTGCGTCTCCCAATCACCGAGGCTCTGTCACCATTATACCATACTCATATATGATAGTGCACAATTCCCCAGCTGAACTGCTACAGAGCCCTACCCCTGGGAAAAAACTGCTTGGGAAGCACTTCATCTACCCCATTCCAATGGCTGCAGCACCCTGACTTTGTGCACTTGGAGCCTAAATCCAGTGAAACAGACATTATCTTGGTGTCTGAGTCCATGTGGTGCCTTGCCTCCCAAGGAACAGTTGGACAGTTGGTCCTTTCCCATGGGAAAGCTGAGTCCAAACTGGCACTTCTTTGGCACATAAAACAGCTCACCATCCTCTCACCTCAGGAGCCCCACCCAAGATGCTGGAACAGCTACACAAATTCCAGCAGCCTAGGCCACTGAGGTAATCTCAGGCATTGCTGACATTGACTACAGCTGAAGAAACTTCTTGGAGACTACACTACTGTGTCTACTTTGAACCGAAGCCAAAGCACACTACCTAACCAACACCACATCTATAGGTAAAAGTCTTTTTCTACAGAAGCCACTTCATAAAATTAGAAAGAAAACCATTCTACCAGATGCACAGATATGAAAGCAGGGATACAAGAAACATAAAAAAGCAAGGAAACAAAACAGCACCAAAGAAACACAGTAATTATTCAGTAACTGACTCTGAATAAAGAAAATTTACAAGCTCCCTGAAAAGAAAGTGAAAATAATAATTTAAAGAAAATTCACTAAGATATAAGAAAACACAGACAATTCAATGAAATCAGGAAAAAAAAAATCACACAGAAGGAGATTAAAAGAGCCAAACATAAATCTTGTACCTAAAGAATTAAATGAATAAAATTTAAAAAAAATACAATCAAGAGCTTCAACATCAAATTAGATCAAGCAGAAGAAAAATTTCTGAACTTGAAGACTGATCTTTTGTGTCAGAAGAACACACTCAGAAGAAAAAAAATTACCCACTCAGGAAAACAAAAAGAGAAGGAATAAAAATCACTGAAGAAAACCTACAGGACTTGTGGAATACCATTAAGTAAAGAAATTTCCACATCATTGAAATTCCAGGGGAGAAGAGATAGATGAGGGCACAAAACTTAATTTAATAAAATAATAGTTGAAAACTTCTGAAGTCTTGGAAGCTATATGGTAATTCAAATCCATGAAGCTCGAAGAACACCAAAGAGATTTAATCCAAAGAAGTCTTCTCAAGAAACATAATCAAAGTATCAGAAGTCAAAGCCAAAGAGAGAACTCTAAGCAGCAAGAAAAAAGTGTCAGGTCACATATAGGGAATCCCCATTAGACTATACGCAGGTCTCCCAGCAGATATCTTTCAGGCTAGTAAAGAATGGGATGATACATTCAAAGTGCTGAAGGGGGAAAAAAAACCCCCTGCCATTCTGCAATATTATATCCAGCAAAGCTGTCCTTGAGAAAAGATAGAGAAAGAAAGTCCCTTCTAGAAAAGGAAAAGCTGAGGGAAATTATCACCAGCAGACCAGTCTTACAAGAGATGCTTAGGGAGTGCTTCAACTGGAAGCAAAAGGGCAATCATTACTATCATGAAAACATGTGAAAAGATAGTCTCACTGGTAGAGGAAAATTCATTAGCAAATTCAAAATACTTTGTTACTATGATGGTTATTATATAAACTTTTAAGTATGTAGTATGAAGGTTAAAAGTCAAATGCTCAGTGATAACTATTTATAATAAATTGTTAAGAAAAAATGATATAAAAAGATACAAACAAAGAAACAATTTATAAATTAGGAGGAGAAGTTAAAAATGTAGGATATATACATATAGGTACATATATAATATGTATAACAAAACTTAATTTATTATTGGCCTAAATAGTTTATTTTATCTAAAATATTTTCATGTAAGGCCATAGTAACAGTGAAGAAAAAAATTATGGCAGATACACAAATAAGAAAGACAAAGTTATCAAAGCTTATCACTACAAAAGAATCACCAAACCACAAAAGGCAAAAAATAAGAGAGGAACAAAGAATATATAAAACGAAACAAGCAGAAAACAGCAAAATGGAAAGAATAAATCCTTACCTATCAAAAACAACCTTGGATGTAAATGGCGTAAATTCTCCAAATAAAAGATACAGAGTGGCTGAATTCATAAAACAAAAACAACAATAATCAACTATATGCTGCCTACAAGTAATCACTTCACCTGTAAAGACACACAGACTGAAAGTGAGGGGATGAAAATTATTAATCCATGCAAATTAAAACCAAAAGAGAGCGAGAGTATCTATGTTTATATCAAATAAAATAGGCTTTAATTAAAAAACTGTAAAGGGATAATAGAGGTCATTATGCAATAATAAAGGGGTCAAATGAACAAGAGAATAAAAGAAGTATAAATATATCTGAACACAGCACAGTGAATATATAATGTAAATGTTGTTAGATCTAATGGGATAGAAAGACTGCAATAGAATAATAGTAGGAGACTTTAACAACCTACTTTCAACAATGGACAGATCATTCAGAGAGAAAATTAACAAAGAAGCATTGGATTTTAACTGCACCCTAGGCCAAATTGATCTAGTAGAGATTTACAGACCATTCTACATAATAGCTACATAATACCCATTTTTCACAACAGGACATGGAACTTTGTCAAGAATAGATCATGTGTTAGACCAAGTAGAGATTTACAGAATATTCTATGTAATAGCTACAGAATACCCATTTTTCACAACACCACATAGAATTTTATCAAGAATAGATAATGTGTAGGCCACAGAAACTCTCAACTAATTAAAAAAATTATCTCAAGTATTTTTTCTGACTTTCTGACCATAGTGGAATAAAACTAGAAATCAATAATAGAAGGAACTGTGGAAGCTATAAAAATACATGTAAATTAAACAGCTTATTCTGGAAAAAAACAGTAACAACATGTCAATGAAGAAATTTAAAAGAAAATTTAAAAAATTTCTTGAAATAAATGAAACTTTAAACACAACATACGAAAACCTATGGGATACAACAGCAGCAGTTCTAAGAAAGAAGTGTGTAGCAATAAACATCTACTTCCGAAAAGCACAAAGATCTCAATAAACCAACTAAAACTATACCTCAAAGAAGCAAAATGCAAGAACAAACTAAATCCAAGATTAGTAGAAAGATCAGAGCAGAAATAAATATAATAGAAAAGAAAAACAATACAAAGGTAAACAACATGAATAGTTGGTTTGTTGAAAAGATAAAAATAATTGACAAACTTTTAGCCAGTTTAAAAAAAAAGAAAAGACTCAAATCAGAGTTGAAAAAGGAGCTATTAAAAATAATATTACAGAAATGCAGGATCACTGGAGACTATTATGAATAACTATTCGCCAACAAATTAGAAAACCTAGAAGAAAGAGATAAATTCCTGAACATGTTCTACCTACCAAAATAGAATCACTAACAAATTAAAAACTTGAACAGAACTGTAATGAGAAACAAGATTGAATCAGTAATAAAAAACATCCCCCATCAAAGAAAAGCACAGGCCCTAATAGATTCATGAGTTCTACTAAACATTTAAAAAAGAATTAATAACAACTCTTTTCAAACTATTCCAAAAAATTGAGGAGTAGATAATTCTTCAGACTCATGATATGAGACCAGCATTACTCTGATATCAAAACCAACCAAGGACAGAACAACAGCAACAACAAAACTAGGCCAATATATCTGATGAAAATAGAGGCAAAATTCCTCGTCAAAATACTAGCAAACTGAATACAAAAGCAAATTAAAAAGATCATTCACTATGATCAAGTGGGATTTATCCCATGGATACAAGGATGGCTGTATTAGTCTGTTCTCATGCTGCTATTAAAGACATATCCAAGACTGGGTAATTTATAAAGGAACGAGGTTTAATGAACTCACAGAACCACATGTCTGGGGAGGCCTCACAATTATGGCAGAAGATGAAGGAAGAGCAAAGGGACGTCTTACATGGCATCAGGCAAGAGACCGTGTGCAGGGGAACTCCCCTTTATAAAACCATCAGATCTTGTGAGACTTATTCACTGTTATGAGAATAGCATGGCAAAGACCCACCCCCATGATTCAATTATCTCCCATTGGGTCCCTGCCACCACACGTGAGAATTATGAGAGCTACAGTTCAAGATGAGATATGGGTGGTGACACAGCTAAACCATATCAATGGTTCAACATATGCATATCAATAAACATGATGCACTAAGAGAATCAAGAGCAAAAAGTATATGATTATGCCATCTCTGATTTCTTTGAGCAGAGATGTGTAGTTATCCTTATAGAGGTCTTTCACCTTCCTTGTTAGCTGTATTCCTAGGTATTATACTCTTTCTGTGGCAATTTTGAATGGGAATTCCTTTGTGATTTGGCTCTCAGCTTGAGTGTTGGTGTACAGAAATGCTAGCAAATTTTGCACATTGCTGCTGTATTCTGAGATTTGCTGAAGTTGCTTATCAGCTTAAGAAGTTTTGGGGCTGAGACAATGGTGTTTTCTAGATATGAGATCATATGATCTGCAAATAGGGACAGTTTGACTTCTTCTCTCCCTATTTAAATGCCATTTATTTCTCTCTTTTGCCTGATTGCCCTGGCCAAAACTTCCAATACTACATTAAATAGGAGTGATGAGAAAGGGCCTTCTTGTCTTGTGCCAGTTTTCAGAGGGAATGCTTCCAGCTTTTGCTCATTCAGTATGATCTTGCCTGTGGGTTTGTCATATATGGCTTATATTATTTTGAGATATGTTTCTTCAACAGCTAGACTATTGAGAGTTCTTAACCTGAGGGAATGTTGAATTTTATCAAAAGCCTTTTTGCTTCTATTGGGATAATCATGTATTTTTTGTCTTTAGCTCTGTTAATGTGATGAATCACATTTATTGATTTGCATATGTTGAACCAACCTTGCATCCTGAGGATGAAGCCTACTTGATCTTGCTGGATAAGCTATTCCATGACCACGGATAGAAAAAATAAATATGGTTAAAATGACCATACTGCCCAAAGCAATTTATAGATTCAATGCTATTCCTATTAAACTAACATTGACATTCTTCACAGAATTAGAAAGAACTATTTTAAAATTTGTATGAAACGCAAAAAGAGCCTGAGTAGCCAAGGCAGTCCTGAGCAAAAATAACAAAGCTGGAGATATCTTTCTACCCAGCTTCAAACTATACTACAAGGCTACAGTAACCAAAACAATATGGTACTCATACAAGAACAGACCCATAGATTGATAGAACAGAATAGAGAACACAGAAATAAGCCAATACACCTACAACTATCTGATTTTTGACAAACCTGACAAAAAGAAGCAATGGAGAAAGGATTCCTATTCAATAAATGGTGCTGGGATAACTGGCTAGCCATATGCAGAAGATTGAAACTGAACCCGTTTCTTACACCATAAACAAAAATTAACTGAAGATTAAAAACTTAAATGTAAAACCCCAAACTATAAAAACCCAAGACAAAAACCTAGGTAATACCGTGAAGGACATAGACATGGGCAAATATTTTATGATGAAGACACCAAAAACAATTGTAAAAAAAGCAAAATTGACAAATGGGATCTAATTAAACTAAAGAGCTTCTGCAAAGCAGAAGAAACTATAAAGAGAGTGAACAGACAATCTATAGGATTCAAAGAAAATTTTGCAAACTATGCATCTGACAGAGGTCTAACATCCAGGATCTATAAAGTACTTAAATAAATTTACAGGAAAAAAACAACCCCATTAAAAAGTAGGCCAAGGACATGAATGGACACTTCTCAAAAGAAGACATACATGCAGCCAACAATCAAAAGAAAAAACTCAACATTACTGATCATTAGAGAAATGCAAATCAAAACCACAATGAGATGCCATCTCTTCCCCAGTCAGAATGACAATTATTAAAAAGTCAAAAACAACAGATGCTGCTGTGGTTGTAGAGAAAAAGGAATGATTTTACACTGTTGGTGAGAGTGTAAATTGTGGAAGACTGTGTGTCAATTCCCCAAAGACCTAGAGGCAGAAATACCATTTGACCCAGCAATCCCATTACGGGGTATATTCCCAAAAGAATATAAATAATTTATAAATAATTATGTTATAAATATACATGCATGTGTATGTTCATTGCAGCAATATTCATTACAGCAACGGCATGCAATCAATCTAAGTGCCAATTAATCATAGACTGGATAAAGAAAATGTGGTACGTATACACCATAGAATACTATGCAGCCACAAAAAACAAAGAGATCCTTTGGAGGAGCAGGAGGCCACTATCCCTAGCAAACTAACACAGAAACAGAAAACCAAATACTGCATATTGTCACTATTAAGTGGGATGTAAATGATGAGAACACATGGACACAGAAAGGGGAACAACACACACTGGGGCCTATCAAAAGGTGGAGGGTGGGAGGAGGAAGAGGATCAGGAAAAATAACTAATAGATACCAGGCTTAATACCTGGGTGACGAAATAATCTGTACAACAAACCCCCATGACATGTGTTTACCTATTTAAGGAACCTGAACATGTATTCCAAAAGTTGAACTAAAAGTTTATAAAATTTTAACAAAGTATATGATTATTTCAATAGTACAGAACAAAACATTTGATAAAATTCAACATTCCATTTTGTTAAAAGCTCTCAAAAAATAAAGTATAGAAGGAGTGTTCTTCATCATCAACATAATATAGAAGTTGAAAGTGATCCCTCTTAGATCTGGAACAAGACAAAATTGCCCATTTTCATCACTTTTATTCAACATAGTATTGGAATTTCTATCCAGAAAAATTAGGCAAGAGTAAGAAATAAAGAGCATGTAAATTGGAAAAGAGAAAGTCAAATTGTCTCTTTTTGAAAATGAAATGATCTTATGTATAGAAAAAATTGAAGGCTCCAACAACAACAACAAAAAACTGTCAGAATAAATATACACATTCAGGAAAGTTGCAGAAAACATAATCAACATACAAAAGTAACTAGTATTTCTACATGTCAATAGCAAACTCTGAAAAATAACTAAGAAAGCAATCCCATTTGCAATAGCTACAAAAAAAAATCCCTAGGAATCAATTTAACCATGAAGATGAAAAATCTTTACAATGACAACAATTAAAGATATTTCTATCAAAATAGCAATGACATTCTTCAGAGAATTAGGAAAACAATCCTAAAATTTGTATGAAACTACAAAGTCTTGTTGTAGCCAAAGAAATTCTGAGAAAAAAGAACAAAGCTGGAGACATTACACAGTCCGACTTTATATTACAAAGTATGTACCAAAACAGCTTAATGGAGACATGAAAACAGACATAAATTACTGGAACAGAAAAGAGAATAGAGAAATAAATTCACAATTTTACAGCAAACTGATTTTAGACAAAGTCACTAAGAACAACTATTAGGGAAAGAATAGTTTCTTCTATAAATGTTGTTGGGAAGACTGGATATCCACATGCAGAATAATGAAACTAGACTTCTATTTCTCCCTGCATACAAAAAATCAACTAAAATGAAAGACATAACTGTAAAACCCAAAACTGTAAAGGCACTAGAATAATGAGAGAACTTAGTTGCAAACTATACGTGTAAAAAGAGAATAATATCCAGAATAAATGAGAAACTCAAACAACTGAATAGCAAAAAAACAAATAACCTAATTAAAAACTGGGCAATAAATATAGAGAGTAGAAGGATAGTTACCAGAGGCTGGAAAGGGTAGCAAGGGTAGGGTTGGATGGTTAATGGGTACAGAAAATAGAAAGAATCAATAAGACCTAGCATTTGACAACACAACAGGGTGACTATAGCCAATAATAATTTAAAAAATATGTGTAATAATTATACATATGTATGGGGCACAATGTTATGTTCTGATACATGTATGTATTGTGTAATGATTAATTCAGGATATTTAACATATTCATAATTGTAAATTTTAAAATAACTGGGTATAATTGAATTATTTGTAACACAGGAATAAATACTTGAGGTGATGGATATCCCCATTTACTGTGATATGATTATTCCATGCCTATATCAAAATATCTTAGGTACCCAATCACTACATACACCTATTATGTACTCACAAAAATGAAAAATTAAAAAAAATTAAATGGGCATAATACCTAAATAGACATTTCTCCAAATAAGCTATACAAATGGTAAATAAGTATACATAAAAATGCTCAACATTTGTAACATCAGAGAAATGCAAATTAAAACCACCATAAGATATCACTTCATTCCAATTCTAATGGCTCTTATGAAAAAGACAAATACCAAATGCTGGTAAGCAAATTTAAAAAGGGAAACTCTTGTACACTGTTTGTGTGAATGTAAACTAGTATAGTCATTATGAGAAACAGTATACAGATTCCTCAAAATATTAAAAATAAAACTACTATAAGATCTAGAAATCCCACTACTGAATGTTTATTCAAAGGAAATGTAATCAGCATGTTGAAGGGCGGTCCG
The DNA here is from genome assembly GCF_028878055.3 of Symphalangus syndactylus. Classification (NCBI taxonomy): domain Eukaryota; kingdom Metazoa; phylum Chordata; class Mammalia; order Primates; family Hylobatidae; genus Symphalangus; species Symphalangus syndactylus. The sequence goes on from NC_072430.2 coordinate 30,684,535, forward strand.
CACTCCTATGCATACTGCAGCACTAGTAACAATAGCCAAAATATGGAATCAACTTAGTGTTCATCAACAGATTGGATAAAGAAAACTAGTACATACACACAAGGAAACACCACAGCCATAAAAAAGAATGTTATTCTGTCATTCGTGGCAGCCCAGATGAGTCTGGATGACATCATGTTAAGTGAAATAAGCCAGGCACAGAGAGACAAATAGTGCATGATCTCATTTATATGTGGAAAAATTGAAAAATATATAAGATCATGAACATGTTAAATACCTTGATTTAATCATTACACAATACATACATGTATCAGAACATAACATTGTGCCCCATACATATGTAGAATTATTACATGTAATTTAAGTCATGAAACATAATGGTCATAAGAGGTAAGAAATATTTTTCAACTATGAAGGATCAAACCATCCCTTCCATTTTGGGGAACAAATGTCTATGTTTGCTTAGTGTGGAGTACAGCTTCTTATAGTTTATAGTTTCATAAACAGAGGTTCATGGATTCTATGTTTTTGCTAAGAATGCAAAACCCAAATAGGAGATTCATCCAGGAATGTATCTTGTTTTTGTTCTAAATAAATTGGTTTAAACTAGATGCAAGTAGACAAATTTGTTTTCTGCATCAAAAATTCAAAGAGGATATTAAAGACCTTCACAATTCATATAAATAACTAGAAGTACACTTGAAGTGCCCACTTGCTAATTGGTCCATACTTACCTCTTCCCTAGTGCCTTCTGAAGCCAGGGAAATGTTAAGCACCTTATAGCCTGTGACTTGCCTCTGTGGAAAGACTCCAAAAATTAATCAAGTCAAAATCAATCATTCTAAAGTCATGTGGTAACATTTAGCTTGAGACCATTCTAGTATTTTCAGAATAAAAATATGAGCTTTCTGTTTATGCTAGAGATTTAAAACCTTAAAAAAACTACTTTAAAAAAGGTGAAAATAACAGTCAATTTTGGCTTGGCTGAAAGGTGATTTAATTATTTTTAAGTATTCATTCATTGATTCATGCAACCATTTTTTAAAAACTTATTCGTTGAGCACTAGAACCAGGTGCTGTTGAGTTAGACTTAGTCTGCAAAGAAGCACAATATTGTCATCCGTTTTGAGAGATGAGTCTGGTCTTATACAAGGTCTTTCCTTTGGAGAGATATTACTTAAATAAGATTTTACCTTAAACAAGAAACAGAAAGAAAGCTAGTTGAAATACAAGTTGATATTTGTCGCATTGTTTAAAGCAGTGGCACCATGGTGTAGATTGTGAAGTTTCTGGCTTTAATTCTGTTGACTTTGGACAAGTCACATAATCTCTTAAAAAGATTTCCTTCTCTGAATAAATGGGAATCATAAAAGAGGTAATCTTACCTTATGACTATGAATATTAAATGAAGTATCATCTACAGTACAATTAAACTAGCATTAGGAAATGTTTAATAAATATTACCTATTTTAATGTTATTCTTTCAAAAGTATATTCTTTCTGAAGCAAAGTCCTTAGTAGGTATAGAACATAAAGCTACTAAGTCTTTATGAAGGAATAGAAAAAAAACCCACAAAGAATGGTGTAACATGGTATGAAATCCAGCTGCTTACTAGTTTTGCATGTGTAGAAATATTTTTAGAAGCGTCATTTGTAAATTAACCCCCTCCTGTCCATGGTCTAATGAGATTTAGAAAGGGTGGCAATTATTTTTGGTTGTCTCAAGCCGTTACTCAATTCTTGGTATAAAATCACTGTTAGAGATAATTTCCTTCTAATTTCTAGCAAATTTATTATGGGACTTAAGTATATTTATGATGGAAAATGATGTAAAGTATATATTTTAATCTCTTTAAGAGAAGAACAAACAAAAATATACACATAGAGTTAACATATTGTCATCTGCCCTAGTTAATCCATTGTTGAGTTTCCTTTGACTTTAAGCTTACAAATATTACAGTCCAGCTGTTAGCTGAAACAGGTCTCCTTCTGTCAGAAGTTTATAAGAAAGAAGTTACTAGATGTTCTACCTCAGTTCCCATAAACTTGAGTGTGATAACAAAGTGGGCTACTCTCAGTTGTGATATATTTATAATAATGAATGAAGATATTCATAACAAAGACGAAATCATTTATTGAGAATTACTGAATCCACATTCTTTAATGAGAATTGTGGTTATTATGTTCATATATAAGAATGTGGAAGGACAAAAAAGTTCTATTATCAGACTTGAAGTCCTTTTTACTGAGCATCAGGTAAAATCTTGACCAGTGGTTGCAATCTGAAACTTCTGTACATCCCACAATATATCTGAGGCAAGATGTATTTCTCGGGCTTCAGTGCCCAGTCTTTGCCTCTGCACTTACTCAGTATATAAGATGAATGTATTGATAGATATTATTCGTTAAATCCTCAAAGAAAGTGATATGATTTGGCCCTGTGACCCTACCCAAATATCATATCCAATTTTAATTCCCACATGTTGGGGAAGGGGCCTGGTGGGAGGTGATTGGATTATGTGGGTGGTTTCCCCATGCTGTTTTTGTGATAGTGAGTGAGTTCTCATGAGAGCTGATGCTTTAAAAGTGTGTGGCAGTTCCCCCCTTGGTCTTTTTCTCTGACTCCTGCTTTTTCGTAGTAAGACGTGCTTACTTTCCCTTCACCTAGTGCCATGATTGTTTAAGTTTTCTGAGGCCTCTTAGCCATGCTTCTTGTTAAGTCTGCAGAACTATGAGTCAAGCTTCTTTTCTTCATAAATTTCCCAGTATCGGACAGTTCTTTTTAGCAGTGTAAAAATGAACTAATACAGAAAGCTTTGTTTCCCTCCAATGTCTGCAAAATTCTGTCATTATTTAGATGATTATTAAACTGACTCTAACTTGACTTCATCTTCATTTGCAACTAAAATGCTTTAGCAACTCTATCTGTCAGATTAGTATTTGGAGATGTAGGGAAAGTGTCAGATCTCTTAAATATTTTCTTGTTGGGAAGATTCATTCTGTGCTTAGAGTGTGTTGTGAAAATGGATTCTTAATTTTTGCACAAACATGAGTATCATGATAGTTGCTAAGCAACGTCATCAAACATATTCTCTACATGGGACACTAGAGCACTTCACAATTTCATCATATTTTGGGGGGGAGTTACATTTATAACACACTAATTTGCAATTGTTACTAAGCTATAACATTTCTCTATTTCATGTTAATCATAAATCCTCAACTAGGTCATCAACCCACAAAATTCAGTCATAATGCTTTTAAGATTTGTGCGTCTGAAGTAATAAAATATTTTTACATTATTTAGGAACTGATTCTGAAGATATTTTGGGAAAAAAAAAAACAAAAAAAAAAAACACAAAAAAACAAAAAACAAGGCTTCCTAAAGAGCTTGAGAATTTTGAGAATTAAAGGGCATTCCCTGGAGCCTTCTGTGAAGATGCAGATAAAAATGTCACTCATCTGGCAGATTGTTTTCAAAATCAGTTGCATGACTTTACATCCAAACATTGCACAATGAGAAGTATTCGATAATAGTTCCTTTGATTGGGTAAGTGAAAATAAAATTTGAAACCATAATTCTAACTCAATGGCATGAATAGACCAAAGATGACAGCATGTACCTCTTTCTCTGCTAAAGACAGTAGATTCTTCCTGTTTTTTCAAAAAAATTATTCGGGAATTTTCTGCAAGGCCTGCCTTTGATGCAGCTTTTGTGTCAGACTCTGAATGTCTAGAATTACCTTCCTGTAGGCTAAATCCTGATCGTGTGGTCTTATTTCATTATAATTATCATTATAGTTCTGGCTACAGGGTTCTGCTTAGTTTTCCAGAGTTACAATTCCCTTTTGACTATGATTAAACTGTCTATGGATTCATGGACCTGGAAAATTTAAACAGTCCAATTTAATGAAAAACAATTTTCATAGCCATCTGGCAATGGTCTGAATATTTCTATAAGTTAGCTTTTTGCACATTAAACTTCTAAAAGAAACAATTAAATCAACTTTTGTAATAACCTACTTGGAGAGAGTATGTTCTGTGTGTTTCCAACAGCTCACTGATTTGTGTATCAGTTGTACTTCCTCAGTAGTTTTGGAGAGAAACAGATAATTTATATAAATTATAATCGATAGGGGTCTGTATTGCTGAGCATTTTAGAATAACCTCTTGGGTATGTTATGTAGTTAGAGACTAAGAAATTAATCTTACCTGCTTGGATTCTTTCATTAAGGCAAGATTTAAATCAATTAATTATAATTTAGAAAAATGTTAAAGCAAGAAAGCTTCCAGAATGAAAATTGTATTTGTATAATTATGAAGAAAGTTCTTTTTACTTAAAAAAGATAGCTTCACAAAATGCCATTTTGCAGGTTCCTTAAGTTGCTTATAAATATTTTCATTATATTTTTATTTTCCATCTCATGAGCAATGTCAGCTGTGAAAACTAAGCATTTATTAGTGATGGCATGCTAGTTTGCTAAGAAAGGTACCTCAGACTCACTCAGAAACAAGCAGATAAACTTTGTATTATTTTGAATCTTTCAGGCCTGGGTATGATTTGTATAACTATTAAATAACACGATGTTTTCTGGGAGAAATTAAAAAAAAATAAAACAAAACAAAATGAACACACAAAAAACAACTCTATTGAGCCTTAAATGTGATTTTGATTTGAAATTATTAGTTGAGGGAGGGAATAAATGCCCCCTTATGTATTTTGTCTGGCTTTTTCTGAAAGTCTAGATAAATAAGAATTTGGAAAAATTGCTGCTGCCCAAATATTTTTATTGACAAACCCTTACCAGATGGTAAAGCCAGTTGGGAATGGTGTTTGCCTTTCAGCCAAACTTGATCTGGGTCTCTTCTATTGCTAGTTTTTCTATTTCTGATAGGACAGTAAGCCACAGCCCATATCCGATATTAACTTTCTGTATATGTAAATAGATAATACCAAGATAGATTTGTGAGTCAAGTAATACAATGAATGTTTACAAGAAAGTATAGATACATATCTTTAATACATAACCCTTGAATATCTTTCTATAGAATTAAGAACACTGATTGGTGTTTCATTCAAAAACAAAACCCTATTCAAAAGAATATGGTTTATACAAACAAAAAATTACTTGCTTTAGAACCCAATTCTTGATAACCATAATGAAAATTGATGCATTTAATGAAGGCCAAATATAGTTTATTTCTGTTTTAAAGTTTAAGGTATTTGTAGTGCTAAAAATTCGCAGGTAGTCAATAACTACAATAATGATGCTGGTAAATCTAAATCACAAGGTACATTTGGAATCTTAATACTAAGCAATACTAATAAAATATGTGATTGAGCTGACAAAACATTCGCTGTTTAAGTAAGTAATTAAGCTAGTGCAATCAACAGAAAACTATTTAAAGAGTCAATGGCCTTTCACGAAAGAAACAAATCTACAGTTTTATCTTGTTTTATAATATCTGCAGGCATGTTTTTCTTCCACCCACACCTCCCCCCCCCTTTTTTTTTTGCTTTCCCTCTTACCAAGCTAATAATCCTTGGGAAACAACAAAAAAAGGACCTTATTCTGTCCCTGCTGTTTATCACTTTCCTGAAATCATAATCCTCTCAGTGTAACTATAATCATCTCTGCAGGAATTGTGATGTCACAGAAGATTATGACATTAAGCGGGAAAGAGGCAGCAGGAAACTGAGCGTTATGAAGAGTAAAGATCTGTCTTATAAAAATATATGTTGTACATATATTACGCCTCTCTTTAAGAATGGCATCAAGTTAAATAAGAGTAACTAAATACTTAAGACTGTTAGGTATTTTTACAGTGCATTTTTATAGAAATTTAAGGGTTAAGCTTTAATGCTTCATTAAAATGTATTATTTTTTCATCAATTGTATCGGAAGGGTAATTTACAGTTATGTGTCAGAAGGGTAACATACAGTAATATCAACATGTTTCAGTCAACCACGGACCACATATGCAACTACGTCCATAAGATTGTAATGAACTAAATATTTCCTGTTGTCTAGTGGTGTCATAGTCATCATAAGCTGACTGTGCAATGTGTTACTCATGTGATTGCTGTCTCATGTGTTTGTTGTGATCATGGTGTAAACGAACCTACTGCACTTTTATTCATATAAAAGTAAAGCACGTACAATTACAGACAGTACATAAAACTTTCTAATGATAATAAATAACTACGTTACTGGTATATTTATTTAGTATACTATACCCTTAATTATTTTTTAGTGTACTCCTTCTACTTATTAAAGAAATTAACTGGTTTGGTGCAGTGACTCACACCTGTAATCCCAGCACTTTGGGAGGCCAAGGTGGGCGGATCACCTGAGGTCAGGAGTTTGAGACCAGCCTGGCCAACATGGTGAAACCCCATCTCTACTAGAACTACAAAATTGGCCGGGTGTGGTGGTGTGCCCCTGTAGTCCCAGCGACCTGGGAGGCTGAGGCAGGAGAATCACTGGAACCCAGGAAGTGGAGGTTGGAGTGAGCTGAGATTGTGCCACTGCACTCCAGCCTGGGCAACAAAGTGAGACTCTGTATCAAAAAAAAAAAAAAAGAAAAAGTAAAAAAAAGTAAAGATGCAGCCTGGGCAACAAAGCAAGACTCTGTCTCAAAAAAAAAAAAAAAGAAAAAGAAAAAAGAAAAGAAAAAAAAAAGTAAAGAAATTAACTGTAAAACAGCCTCAGGCAGGTCTTTCAGAAGATATTCCAGAAGAAGGCTTTGCTATCACAGGAGATGACAGCTCCAAGCATGTCACTGTCCCAGAAGACCTCCCAGTGGGACAAGATGTGGAGGTTGAAGACAATGACATTGATCCAGACCCTGTGAAGGCCTAGGCTAATGTGTGTGTTTGTGCCTTAGTTTTTAACCACGAAGTATAAAAAATTTAATTTAAAAAGCTTATAGAATAAGGATATAAAGAAAGAAAAAAAAAATTGTACAGCTATACGATGTGGTTGTACTTTAAGCTGTTATTACAAAAAAGTCCGAAAGTTAAAAGCGAGAAAGCTAATAAAGAAAAAATGTTGCAGTAAATGAAGATAAATTTATATTTGAAGAAAGAACATTTTAAAATAAGTTTAGTGTAGCCTAAATGTATAGCATTTATAAAGCCTCGAGTAGTGTATAGCAACGTCCTAGACCATCACATTCACTCAACACTCACTCATTGATTCACTCAAAACAGCTTCCAGTCCTGTAAGCCCCATTCACTGTAAGTGCCCTATACAGGTGTACCATTTTATATCTTTTATACTATATTTTACTGTACATTTTCTATGTTTAGATATATTTAGGTACACAAATACTTACCATTGTGTCACAGTTGCCTACAGTATTTACTACGGTAACAGGCTGTATAGTTTTGTAGCCAGGAGTGATAAACTACACCATATAGCCTAGGTGTGTAGTAGGCTATGTTATCCAGGTTTGTGTAAGTACACTCTGTGATGTTCCCAAAATGACAAATCACTTAAACATACATTTCTCAGAACATATCACCATTGTTAATGGGCACATAACTGCATATCTTTTCTATTCTGATATTAAATTGTGTTTATCAAAATTTCTTTGGTTGTATTGCAAATAAAATGGTACATCCATCGGGGCTCTAAACCTTAGCTTCACTTGGGAAGCTAAGATTTCGAACCACTCACATTACGATCATTTGGGAAAAAGTATCGACACCCTGGCTCCACCCCCAGAGCCTCTGATTTAATTTTCCTGGGATAAGATCTGAGTATCAGAAATTTTAAAAAGCTCCCAGGTGATTCTGATGTGCAACCAAAGTTGAGAACCATTGTTCTGTATCATTTGCCTCACAGTAGCCTGCCATCAGGGGAAACATTTATTTTATTTTTTATGGACTCTTTATATAGAATTTTAGAGAGAAGCATATTTTCTGAGCATTGTTTTACCATCTCAGCATAATTCCAGATCATATCTCAGAATTTAATTTTTAAAAAGCTCACCATCTTATGGACCATTTTGTGTGAGAAGAAGCTGATGTGTGATCTTGGGCCCTGAAATGCTTGTTAATTATCCGGAAATTTGCAGAGCAGCAAAGCATAACATGCTGTGATATTTCTGCAGAAGAAAACCTTCTCCAATGAGTGGCTTTCAGTTCCACAACTGCAGCACCTGGTGAGCTTGATCATGAGCATTTATGGGACACTTTCCAGTGGCTTCCTAAAATATATGAGATACAGAAGATTTGAGAGGGAGAGATTGGGATGAGAGCTAGGTTTCCCTTTATAGTTGTTATGGTTAATCAACTTTAGTGTGTACCACATAAAAGGTATTTGAAAATATGGGAACCTCAAAGGAGCATGAGAAATATTTCCCTTGCCATCCCTCAATTAAAAGCTAAGAGAGGAAACTAGAATTATACACTCCAGCAGTAAATACATACAGGTATATGATTAGCAAAACATTCTGGGCCATGGATTAACTCCAGAGAGCCTCTGTGGGAATTAGAACTGGAGCCTCCTCCAGATGGCTTCAGGTTCACAGACACAGGACCCATGGTTTAAAGAGTGAGAGCCGTACTTCAGCCCAAGTCACCCCCAGACTTGATGATTTGATGCAGTTCACAACATCTCAATTTCTAGGTACACAGCTGCAAACTATGGGAATACAAGCAGTTAAGTAACTGCAGAACTCCTAGTAGGGGGAACTTCTTCCCCAACCTTTAGGAACTCTGCCCAAGTCTATACCACTATAGGAGATCCAGGCAGGATGAGGACATACAGACAACACACTATTCAGAAAGAACACTATGTTCAAATAGCAAACCTGATCACTCTTCCTCTGGACCATATTTTCTCCTGATAGTTTGAGCTATAATGAACAGGGACTAACTTAATCAGTCTACTTATGTGGAAATGGATTTATTTTGCAATGGATATAGATGAAGCTTGTCTTATGACTAAGCACTAGAATTGCAATTAGATACATTTATTTTTCTAAGTATAGCAGTGAAGCTGTGTGTGTGCACTTGTGTGTGTGTTTAATAATTTAAAATACAGCAGTTCATCAGAATGTGTATGTATGTATATTTATATAAATTGTTATAGACGAGGCAGAAATTTTGTACACTAATTTATAAGGACTATTGAATTTCTGGACACACATCAAGCCCAAAGATGTCAGCTGAACAAGGAATGAGAAGACGAGGGGACAAAAAAATGCCACAGGCAAAAAAATCCAAAAGAAGAGCAAATAGGAAGGGAGAAGTGGTAAAACATGCTTGAGCAGGAAAGGATGAGGACTGAAAAAGCCAGAATATTTTAAATTTGTTGTCATGTATAGCGATATAACCTCTATTATCTCCAAAATAGGATTAAAAGTGGATTGCAAATAGTGATCTGGGTAAATTATATTTTGAGGAAATCAAAGAACAAAGATTTTATTCTTGAGGCCTTGCAGGATGGAGAAATGAAATAGCCACAAAAAGCTGAGAAAAAAGAGATTGAGAAATCAGCAAAAGTATGAAATCGCAATTGGCAATGACTACAATAAACCCCAGGGATCTGTTGTCTGTGTAAGATAATAGACTGCAGGTAAAGTACTTGACATAGCACTTCGCATACAGAAAACATGCAATAAATGGAAATATTATCACTATTAATTTATTATTTTTAGTGACAATAGATAATAGTTTTAAGTAATCTCATACAGTATGAAGATTCATTTGAAGGGATATGATATCTAAATTTAGATAAGAGTGAGTTATGGTATGGTTTAACATTTTGGAATACACTGGCTTAATTAGAAGTATATTCAGTATCTAAGAATGTTTGATTCTGATAGTATTAAAAAAGGAGATCCTACTGATTTGTTTTGTTCAAGCTTCTGCTTATACCCATTAGCAAAGAAAATCAAAGTCAAATTTCCCTTGAGCTTGGTGTTATGCTCAAGAATAACAAAACAAGCCATGCAGAAGAAACTTGGTATAGAAACCTAGATTTTTGAAGACACCTATATTTTTCAATTTCAATGTTTGTGCTTATGAGAAATAAAAAAGACAAGTAAATAAGAGATTGGGGAGTAGGGATGGGAATGGATCCATTATTTCACTTCCTTCTCCTGGGGAAATATTCCTGGCAGGATGCATGTTCATTTTTTGCACTTCTTGCAGGTTGCTTTTATTAAACAACTTTTTAAAAGCCTGTGCTTTTGATATATTAAAACAATAAGGGTAAATCTACATCTACTACCGAGATAAATTACCCCCAGATCTAATCTAGAGAAAATGCATTTTCACCCTCATAATAACACTAGAAAAGGAGCTAGTGATCAGATTTCCTATTAGTGAAAATAAGCACTTGAATAAACTGCTTGGTATCTCCCAGGTATTATAAATGGCAGCTGCTATTAGAATTAGTCTCAATAATGTAATAGATCACCAAATAAAACCACATACCTTAATGGAGCATAAATTAAATACAGTCTTTGGATGGCTTCAACATGTAAATGCAGTTTTTGAAAAATGTTTTAATTTTTCATTTAATAATCTTGCCAGCTTTGCACAATGGAGAATAGTAAAGTCTCCATCCCTCCTGACCTTTATGATATAAACCATAACCAACAACACTTTCTGCTTTAATCCTACTAATTTTAAGGCAAAAGCTCCTGATACTAAGTTCATTAAAGTAAAATCTTATAAGAGCATACGAGTGAAGTATGATTAATGATAGAGCTTATTTAATATTTTGTCTTGTTACTGTTTTTAGATAAAATATATTTAGATTTTAAAAGCTGTATTTCATGTGTATGTGTGTATATGTGTGTGCATTTATTTCTGCATTTCAATATTAAGCTACCTGCGGTTTATGTATCCTAATTAAGGCACAGTTAGTAATATATGTAAAACTTTAAAAAATTAGGAACGATCATTAGTAATTTTAACCATATCTAATGTTTATATTCTATTATTATGCTAATATTTTATTATAGCACACTTAATTTATTACTAATATCCTCTTCCTTTATACATGATGACAAATATATGTGTATACATATATATTTACTTATAGGCATATCATAATAATTAGCTGCTCTAATGTCAGATATTTATCACAAGAAATATCATAAACATAGCCAAAAATTTTATATATCTGTATGAATAACACAAAGGCTTTTTAAGAAAAACAAATTGTCATCTAGAAGTTGTCATTAGAGAAGCAGATTCAAATAATCCATCTCGTTAAATCAGGCACTCCAATATTTACCAGCAAAGTCTCAGATGTTTGGTCATAAAGTATAGTTCCATTTTTTAAAATAATTGAAATTATTAGTTATGTTCTCAATTGCCAAATAACCTAAACCCACATGACTAAAATTGGACCAAATTGGAGCTAACTAAACTATTGAGACAAATAAAGAGAAACATTTAGTCAGAACTGGAGGTTGCACTACCTAAACTTTTGGCAAAAATAACATCTCCTGGTCTTACATTAAGAAGGGAAGGCCTAAGGGAAGACTTTTGTTGAGGCTATCAGAAGTTTCTTTGCTAAAATGTTGACTTAGATTGTATTTTGGTTTGCTGTATTTTAATCTCTATATCTAATGGATTTACCAACTATTTGGCTACAGTTAACAATGTCCTCCTATTTCTCTCTACACATGCAGACATTAAGACAGAGTCTCTTAAAAAAATAGTTCAACCATTGTGGAAATCAGTGTGGCGACTCCTCAGGGATCTAGAACTAGAAATACCATTTGACCCAGCCATCCCATTACTGGGTATATACCCAAAGGAATATAAATCATGCTGCTATAAAGACACATGCACACGTATGTTTACTGCGGCACTATTCACAATAGCAAAGACTTGGAACCAACCTAAATGTCCAACAATGATAGACTGGATTAAGAAAATGTGGCACATATACACCATGGAATACTATGCAGCCATAAAATATGATGAGTTCATGTCCTTTGTAGGGACATGGATGAAACTGGAAACCATCATTCTCAGCAAACTATCGCAAGGACAAAAAAACCAAACACCGCATGTTCTCACTCATAGGTGGGAATTGAACAATGAGAACATATGGACACAGGAAGGGGAACATCACACACCAGAGACTGTTGTGGGGTGGGGGGCAGGGGGAGGGATAGCATTAGGAGATATACCTAATGCTAAATGACGAGTTAATGGATGTAGCACACCAACATGACACATGTATACATATGTAACAAACCTGCACATTGTGCACATGTACCCTAAAACTTAAAGTATAATAATAATAAAATTTTTAAAAAAAGTGTCTCTTTGGTCTTTGGTCAAACAAATATTATAGTAACAGTAATATATAGATGTACACATTAATGCCTAAGAAATTATGTAGGGTTCAGGCCGGGCGCGGTGGCTCACGCTTGTAATCCCAGCACTTTGGGAGGCCGAGGCGGGCGGATCACGAGGTCAGGAGATCGAGACCACCGTGAAACCCCGGCTCTACTAAAAATACAAAAAATTAGCCGGGCGTGGTGGCAGGCGCATGTAGTCCCAGCTACTCAGAGAGGCTGAGGCAGGAGAATGGCGTGAACCCAGGAGGCGGAGCTTGCAGTGAGCCAAGATTGCGCCACTGCACTCCAGCCTGGGTGACAGAGTAAGACTCCGTCTCAAAAAAAAAAAAAAAAAAAAAAAAAAGAAATTATGTAGGGTTCATTAAATTTATTTTCTAAATTGTATTATTAGAAGTACAGCATATTTTTATAATTGTTCTTAATTATGTCTGGTTATTAACTGCAGTGACCTGGTTTGCGCCTATATCAAGACTGGTAAAGTTGAATAGCTCTATTTCATCTTCCCCTGTGACACCACCAGTGACCTTCCTAAAACAGTCTATTTGATTGATTTCAGATGATGATTTTCTTAAAGCAAAATCCTGGAGTCCCAGCTATTCGGGAGGCTGAGACAGAAGAATGGCGTGAACCCGGGAGGCGGAGATTGCAGTGACTGAGATCGCACCACTGCACACCAGCCTGAGCAACAAGAGCGAAACTCCGTCTCAAAAAAATAAAAAGGTGATGTGCTAGGCCATTCATGGACACTAATACAGCGTGGGCTATTATCTATGAAGAGATGTTACAGAGTGCTGCAGATGGGGCTCACCAAAAGAGCACCTCTGGGACCTCAGCAGGAAACTCCATTTACATTTAAAGATGACAACATAGATGGTGATCACCATCTTATCTATGCAGATGTGGCTGCCATTCTGGAGGAAAAAAAAAAAAAAAAAAAATTTCTCTTCCCCTCTTCTTTGCCTGAATATGAAGACTGACTGGTTTAGAGCTGCAGAAAGTGCTTGCTGTTCTGGATGTGAGGGTGCTCCCAGTTGTCGTCCTTAGTTTTGTTCTAAAAAAAAGTCAACTTTCTGTCCAAGTGCTGTAGGCCATCCTCATTTACTCCTGGATAACCCCTAAAATTAATACCCATCATTTGAAATGATTGATTAAGGTTTACTCAAAAGTGAAAAAAAAATTATCAGTCTAGCTTCTATGTAGTATTATGTCTTTCTCTATTACCATCTGCTTAGTTATACAACTTCACCTCTCACCATTCTATCTTCTCGCACACTTACACACTACTCCAGCACAAACACGCACACACACCAATACCTTACTGCTGCAGCTGTGAACATCTCTCAGGTCTGCAGTGTGCCATTCTTGTTCACAGCTTCAAGCCAGAGAGCATATTGTTGCCCTGAATAGAATACCTTTTTTCTCTTCTTTGTTTGGTGAATTTCTATTTGTCCTTCCCATTGAGCTATGACTACCCCTATGACACTTCCATCCCTAAAAGTCATTCTTCCACGTTGCCACTCTTACCTCCATTATAGCATTGATAGCACATTCAATTGGGTTGTTTCCTTATGTGACTATCTCTCCAAAAATTAATGATTATTTTTCAAGCACTTAGAATGGTTCCTGGCCAAAAAAAAATTAAAAATCACTGATGAATTAATAAAGAAAGTAACAGCCTATTTCTCCAATAAAACTGGTTTTCAGCAAGCATCAACTTAGTGCTGATAAACCCGCTGCATTACAATAAATCTGGATAATCTAAACTTGTCATTTTAAGCCATAATTATAGCTCAGAGATGACACTGAAGAAACAGTTAAAAGATTGGGTGCAAATTTGTAACTCAAGGAAGTCTGAGAGTTCTTAGAAAAAAATAAGGCAGAACTTCTCCTCTGCATATCTCCAATTTGCTCTATAACTTGATTGAGTCATGGCCACACGCTCTGTCTGGAAGACATAGCAAGGTCACTCTGAACTTGATTCAGTTTAGGAAGAGCAGCAGGCAGCAAGTTTCATCATTTCTAACCTGTATCAACTACTACACAACAGCAAGAGAAATCAAATCTCAAACATTTTTGAACTCTCCAAATGCCCAATTCTGCACTCAGTCCTGAAATGGTGGACTCCTTGAGGCTTATGCTTGGAAATGATCTTGCAATAAACTGACTTATTCCCAAAGTAAGAATGTTCTCTACAATATGTGGGGAAGATACTCACTTACCTCCACTTGAAAATGTCTACAGACAAAACACTCCTTACTCTATGAGTTGTATATCTATCTATCTATCAACTTCAAACGCATGTAAAGTACTGTATTAATCCATTTTCATGCTGCTGATGAAGACATTCCTGAGACTGGGCAACTTACAAAAGAAAGAGGCATAATGGACTTACAGTTCCACAGGGCTGGGGAGGCCTCACAATCATGGAAAGCAAGGAGGAGCAAGTCACATCTTACGAGGATGGTGGCAGGCAAAGAGAGAGAGAGCTTGTGCAGGGGAACAACTCTTTATAAAACCATCAGATCTCATGAGACTTATTCACTATCATGAGAACAGCATTGGAAAGACTTGCCTCCATCATTACCTCCCATTGGGTCCCTCCCACAACACATGGTAATTCAAGATGAGATTTGGGTAGAGACACAGCCAAACCATATCAAGTACATGGCATAGTACCTGCCACACAGTAATTGCTCAATAAATGTTAGTTATTGACATTAAAAAAAAATAAAGCAAAAATGTTAATTTTCATCTGATGTATTGGGTTATTCAGTATAATTTTGTAATTCAACAAAAATTTGAATTTTAAGCTGAAATGTAGTTATGAATACACAAAGTAGCAGCAGATGATACACGTAGTATCGTATTTAATTATGCATTTCCTAGGAAAAACCAGAAGAGAGAAAAAGGGAGAAATTCTATAAACAAATGAGAAAATTATCAGCTGCAGCATTTTTTTTTTCCCATTTACCCTGGAATTTTCAGTGGTCACCACTCTTGGCTATCCTCATTTTACTCAGTTATCTGTAGTCCCACAGACTA
Source organism: Symphalangus syndactylus (assembly GCF_028878055.3). Lineage (NCBI taxonomy): Eukaryota > Metazoa > Chordata > Mammalia > Primates > Hylobatidae > Symphalangus > Symphalangus syndactylus. Next base: position 30,699,916 of record NC_072430.2, read on the forward strand.
CTCCGTGAGCCTGACTGAATGATAAAGCTTATGAGTCCTGGATTCGTACTCTGGAAAACCTGTGTCTGACCAGGTGGTCCACTGCAGCTCCAAACTCCTATGAGTTGGCTATGAAACCAACACTGAGAAATCCCAGGGTCATGGTATTTCTACCTTGCCAGCAAGTTTTTCAATTCCAGGGGTCATGTTACCTTTCAGTTCTGCTAAATCTATTAGCTTTATGGGAGTATTGCCTGATGTAGTGCTGAATGTTCTGCCTTTAGCATTCCAGGAACAGAGCAGGGCAATTAGCTTCTACTTTAGCTGAATTATATATCTGTGCAGCTAGAAAACCATGGCTCACATTAGAGGTAAATTGGGTATTTAATTTAGACTATAATATAGTCCTAAACTCGCTGTGATACTTCCCATTCCCATTCTTCTCTCCTTGGATGAACTGGCATAAGTCTAATTTTTAGAATGAAAAGCAAAGAACATACTCAGTTTAGGCTGTCACAGCATAGAGACAAAAAATGTAATTCAGAATTATCTTCTTTGAAAACAAGTCTTTAAATTGACAGTGCAGTATTGTATACTACAGAATACAAGCCTTTTATGTGTCATATTAATATACTACCTTAAAATCTTGACAATTTACACTGATATTTTGCATTAACATTGCAGTTAACTACTTGGTAATACAGCAGCCACAGAATAAGATAGTATTTTAGGGGCTTATTTTTTTTCTCTTGCAGTATTATTACCAGAAGTAATAATTTTCTCACCATGACATTTATTGTATCTTAGGACCTTTCACTACATACCCAAATGCATGATTTTATAAGGGTCTGCATTTGTTGAGTAAGTACTGCTATATAGATTCTTTTTCTCCTTGACACCCAAAGTACAACATGGACATATTTATTAGTAAAATATGTAATCATACCAGGAAAGCTCTTTTCTAGATTTGTCTAAGATCTAAGTAAGTTTTTCTGATTCTTATTTAGAATAAGAAGTTTGCTTTTGATTCACATAGTGACTGTGAAATTGCATTTTAAATATGCTATATGATTAGAAAGTCTTATTTTACTTACAAAACATGGTATCAAGAGAAAAGGCAGGTAAGTCAGTCAGCAACTCCAGGGCATCATTTTTGACTTGATGTAGGATAATGCTTTTCTTGATGCAAAAATATCCAGTTTGATCTCCTTTACCAGGCTACTTAAGGTGACTTTATAATTCAACAAAATATGTATTTTTAACAGAAATATACACTTATAGAAAGTAGTAGCAGAGTATGTACAACTGTATTTTATTTAATTACACAATTCCAAAGAAATAAAAAAGAAACGTCTCTTATGAACTATAAAAATTGTTTGAGAAAGTAGAAACACCCACAACAACAGGAAAACAAAACAAAACAAAAAACACATAAACTAAATTTTCTTATTAGTCTTTGGTTTCCTAAAGCGGTCATGTCTTCATCATGCCCAGGTTTACTTCTTCAAAACAAGAGGTGCCTAATATTCTACTTTTCTTTCAATTGCCCACAGACTATTTCACATGTGTTGTTCCAGTTAAAACAAAAGTCCATTCCATTTATCTGTTACAGAATATTAGTTAGAGAAGTTTTTCCCAATTTGTTTTGAAACAAGCCTTCTTTATTGTTTGTTCAGACAGCTGTGGTTCCAAAATGTCATTTTTTTTCTTTATACTATACTTTAAGTTTTAGGGTACATGTGTACAACATGCAGGTTTGTTACACACACACATATATATATATATATACGTGCCATGTTGGTGTGCTGCACCCATTAACTCGTCATTTAACATTAGGTATATCTCCTAATGCTATCCCTCCCCCTGCCCCCCACCCCACAACAGGCCCCAGTGTGTGATGTTCCCCTTCCTGTGTCCATGTGTTTTCATTGTTCAATTCCCACCTATGAGTGAGAACATGCGGTGTTTGGTTTTTTGTCCTTGCGATAGTTTGCTGAGAATGATGGTTTCCAGCTTCATCCATGTCCGTACAAAGGACATGAACTCATCATTTTTTATGGCTGGATAGTATTCCATGGTGTATATATGCCACATTTTCTTAATCCAGTCTATCATTGTTGGACATTTGGGCTGGTTCCAAGTCTTTGCTATTGTGAATAGTGCAGCAACAAACATACGTGTGCATGTGTGTTTATAGCAGCAGGATTTATATTCCTTTGGGTATATACCCAGTAATGGGATGGCTGGGTCAAATGGTATTTCTAGTTCTAGATCCCTGAGGAATCGCCACACTGTTTTTAAAAATTTAAAACCTTATGGGTATTTTGTGTTTTGAACATTCTTAAAGATGTGCATTGCAAGATGTAGGATGAAGTCCAGTAGCTTCCTTAATCTACTGGAGGAGTGCTGTGGCCCTCGCAGTTTGTATAACTCAACACTTTCTACTAGAGATCTGACTTTGCAGCAATATCACAATGCAAACATTACATGACTAGACATATCCCATGTATACTCCAGGTATATAGTGGGAGAAGTTGTCTAGAGAATGCTCTGAGGAGGAATAATGGAGGGCGATATTCTCAGAAAGTGAAATTGCAGGGAGCTAATCAACATCGCCTGTTACATGATTCACGCACTGTTTCCAGCTACAACTATGGTGGGAAGGGCAGGGAAGGGGAGTGGGAAAGAATAAGAGAAGGAGGAGGAGGTAGTGGAGGAGGAGGAGAAAAGGAAAGATGAGGACAGGAAGAAAAACAAGGATATTAGGCCAGGAGGTGATAGGAAGGTTGATTTTCTTCATGAAGCAATTAAAATCCTCTGGCAGGGGTGCTTGACCTATTTTTCATCAGGAACATTTTTTTCGTCTTTGAAATAATGGGCTCACTTTGCCAGAAGATGAATATTCTTTCCTATAAAAACTTTGGATAAAAATTCAAGTTTCCCACAGACCTTCCAAAGTTGATATACTTCAAGTTAAGGAGAATAATTAAGGACACTAGACTTTGATTTGCATTACCTTCTTCTAGGAAAAGACACTGATTGGCCACCATCACACCAGAGGCTCAAAAATTACCCTTCTTCATCAACTAACTGACTGGTGTGCACATGGATGAGGCACAGAGGCAGCCATCTGCTCTGCTCTTAAGATATTCTGGTGCTTTTTTAATGCTTGATATATCAGAATAAAACTCCCTCTGGCATTTCCTTTCTATCTTACAGCTCCCCAAAGTTAACTGCAATTAGCAAATTTACCTTCCTACACACACCTCACTGTTGTCTTATGGTTCTTCTTGAAGACTGAAACAGGTGACTTCAACATGTTTTGCTTTCATTTACTCTAAAAAAATAATGCCCACATTTATAAACATTTCATCATAATTTTAGAAGTTTATTTTTGGTTAATAAGAGATAAGAATATATTTTGTAAGGTGAAATGAGGATTTACTGTAATTGAAATAAATATTTTATAATTTGATAAAATGAGTTTTAAATACGTTGTTGAATAATGCACACCCAATCTTAAATAATCATGTAAATTTTTCATGCTTGGGTTTCACTTCCTGTAACATGAGAAATTCGGTCATGCTAGGAAAAAAAGTCAACTAAGTTAAAAGGATCAGGTTCAGTAACTTCTAATGCATTAGCCCTTTTGAATTCAGAACATTCTAATACTCTTGATATTTATATGTTAAATGCAAAGGAAAGCAGGAGACTAATACGTTTAAGACATATCCATGAATCATTAAAGGAGTTTCTGCAAAACTTTAATTTTTTTTCTGCAGTTAAGGGCAGTGTTTTTTTGTGTGTGTGTGTAAAATGAGAAAGGCTAATAGGACCATGAGCAATCTCATGCAGCTGAAGAAAGAGACTGTGTGGAAATGAAGGAGCTGGAAATTGAGGACCTAGAAATTGAGTCTCATAAAACTATCTCCTTGGAAAACCTTTATGAACCAACCAGCCTTCTTGTCTAAGGGCTGATGATCTCAGTGTAAAACGCAAGATTCTTGACATGGCTCACAAGTCTTGATTTGGCTCTGCCTACTGCTTCAGAACCCTCATCAATCCCTTCTCACCTTTGCTGTCTACCCGGAGAAACCAAGTGCTTGAGATGCTTCATAAACCATGGTATTTCACTAAGTCATCTCTTTGATCTCACCACTTATCAGATAGGATATATCTTTTATTTATACACACATTCAGATGAGGTTAACATTATGATATGGTTTGGCTGTGTCCCCACCCAAATTTCATCTTGAACTGTAGCTCCCACAATTCCCACATGTAGTGGGAGGGACCTGGTGGGGGATAATTGAATCATGGGGGTGGGTCTTTCCCATGCTATTCTCATGATAGTGAATCAGTCTCACGAGATCTGATGACTTCATAAAGGGGAGTTTCCCTGCACAAATTCTCTTCCCTTGTCTGCAGCCATGTGAGACGTGCCTTTCACCTTGTGCCATGATTGTGAGGCCTACCCAGCCAGGTGGACCATGAGTTCATTAAACCTCTTTCTTTTGTAAATTGCCCAGTCTTGGGTATGTCTTTATGAACATCGTGAAAACAGATTAATACACATTAATATGTCATTCAAATGAATGTAGGGTTGAGTTGTTCGATTCACTGGATAATTACTGACTCTGTACTTGGTGGTAATATGTTCATATTTGACTCTTGTAAGAGGTAGGGTATTGGCATATTTTAACCCTATTCTAAGTCCTATAATTATTACCAACTCCAAACTATTAAACACCAGAATGATCAGCCCTTGAATGTAACAATTGGTGAATTCTATTCCTCTCAAACATTACTCAAAGTTAAGATTTAAGGGGCAAAATATTAACCAGCTCTGCCAATGCAACCCTTGTATGCCACTTCTTAATTTCTTCTTCATAGATTTAAGAGTAGTGGCACCCCTTTCATGAAGTGCAGAAGTGCATGTTCCTCCATGTTTGCTGCTGCAGCTGACTGTTAACATTGGGAAATTACTACTTTTTCTCTGCTAGGATACAAGATAGAGCTGGTGAGGAGTGTGGGGGATGGAAAGAGCCCAAAGTTATAGAGGAAGGGTAACGTTATTTCTTTACTCCAGTTGAAACTTTCTTTACTTCAGTTCTAAATAAATCTTAGTTTTTAAATATTTTGGGCAAAAATTAGGTAGTTGGAAGTGATAAATATTTATTTTAAACATACATTTATAATATGCAATATTATATAATCTTAATAGTATTTATATATCTAAATATATGTATATTACAAGCATCTTTAAAGGAAAAGCATGTTTAGCTCTGTTAGCTGACTCATTGTCAAAAACAATTATAGCCAAGTGCCATGAAATTTGCCCATATGATCACTTCTCCAAAAAATGTGAAGTGTATTCTTGCATTTTCACATTAACAAGCATTGAAAAGTGCAAGTATTTTTTTGCTTCCCCATGGGGATATCAGTTGGTCTACAAATGCAATGCACATATGGTAGAAGTTATAATGACAGAATACAAAGAAGGATAAAGAAAATGAAATCAAATGAGTCTATCAAGATGATAATATAATCTTTCTCCTTTGACTCACTATAAACATCATGTAATAGATTAACTGCTATACAAAGTTACAACTTGGTAGACAGGCTAAACCTCATTTTGACCACCATCAATAGTCCCAGTCCCCTCCTACAGGAAATACCTGTCAACAGTTTGCTGTATCATCTCTTTTCAGATGTTTTTCTGTGTATTTTAATACATATATATGTATCCTTATAAAATAATACAATTTGGTAACTTTTTATGTAAATAGTTTTGAAGCATATGCATAAAATACTTCCCTTAATATATAATTGATACCAATTTGTCTATTTATAATTGGCATATGGAACATCATATAGCATTACCATGTTATAGCTAATTTAGATATTTCAATATCACAGAAATACAGATTCGTTTTTCTTTCAAACTACACTGTCAAAAGTTATGATGCAGTTTAGGTCTATATATATATATATATAAATATAAACACACACACATACACACACACATATATATAAATATACACATATATATTCTGTGCATTTATACGTGTGTTGTAGTGACTATTCAGTTGAATTGCTGGCTTTGAGACCATGGACATTTTTATTATTATTATTTAGGAAATTCTGCAGAGGGTCAGAATGCAGACCTATCTAAACTCTACAACTTATAAAAGTTTCATTATTTTTGTTTTTGTTTGCATTAATCAAGCTACTGCTGAAGTTAATTTTTCTTACATTCTTAGTCATCTTTATGTACTTTTCTATAAATTGCCTAGCCATAGACATAATCCATTTTATTGGCTTGCCTGCATTTTCTTGATATTTTAGGATACCTTTCTATATTTTGGAGAGTAATTTTTAGACATATTAATGTTTTTGGTTTGTTGTGTGGTTATAACCTCCAGTAATATATTGTACTGTTGCTTGGGTAAATTCAACAATATCTGATTTCTTATATTGATAATATGGTTTTAAGTATATTAATGAGAAAGGTATCTCCTATTAAGGACATTTCCCTTAATTTTATAGTTGCTAAGATATTGTTTGTATTTAATTAACATGACAACTGCTTACCTTTAGCTAAGACTTGGCATGTGCTGAGATCATATTTTCTCCTTTGGCTTATCAATACAGAAAATTACATTCTTAAATGTAATGCATGTAGAATGCAAGTAGATAGGTAAAATGCATGTGCACATGTAGAAAATATGCACATGTTCTTTGCTATTGAAAATTTTTTTATTACTGGGGATGGATCTTAATTTGCTACTATAGGCAATTATTTTATCATTTGATTTATTATCATTTTACTTATAAGAGATTCTTAATTTTTTTAAGAATTTAAAATATTTTAAGAATTTGTGTTATTCTGACTGTTTGGCTGTCAGGATTTGGAGTGTCCCTGGTATATTGAAGGACTCAGTAAGGGTAGAATTATAAAATGGTTCAGGAGTGATTGTCTTGCAAAACCCATACTTACCAAACTTCTTTTATGTAGTAGCAGACAGCCTCTTGTATTTTCAGTTCAGCCTCATATGAAAGCTACACTCGGTTGTTTGATACCGAAACAAAGGGAAAGTGGCCAGTTTCTCTTGATGTTTTCTTTGTTTTATTTCCTCTTTCTACAGTTGGCCTCCCTTTGGGGTCCCTCCAGTGTTAGGATTAGGGAGTAGTAAGGATTAGAGAGAAATAACAAAGTCTTATATAGCTCTTTGGCTCATTATCATCCGGTATCAGGGCCATCTGTGTGATAGATGTCTGATTTCTGGCTTTTTCTCTTATGCAATGCTTTTGTCAACTCTTGGAAATTTGTATTATTCAAGATGTCACACTGTTGTTATCTGATGCAGAAGATACCTCCATCCGGCTGGCTTCTTATGAACTGACAGTCCCTGGCTTCCATCAATCTCTCTTATACAGACTCTTTCTCTTGTAGGTACCTCACCACTCCAGATGTCCTTCTTGAAAGGGATAAATTTTAGGCTGGTTAAGGCTTCACTTCCATGCTTGGATTTGTTCAACTCACAGAGAAACTCATGAATAATTACCTCATTAATTTCTGGAAGCAAGTTCCAGTCTCCTAAGTGCTCTAATCTTCAGGGTGCCCATATCAGGCTTCTGAAGCCCTTCTTCTTTGGGAAAGGGGTGAGGATTCATAGTATACCAACTATTTCCAGTGGAATTCTCACTGGGGAATACTTCTGATCAATTTACCCAACTGCAGTTTTAAGGTTTTTAGCTGGGTGATAGGCTAAACCTTTCATGAGTGTTAACAATATCCCAGTGTGTTCTGCAGCAATGGTCTGGCAACTATTGTCGTCCAGCTTCTTGGTCTCTGTTGAAGTTCCAAGACAACAGCACAGTTGTCCTTATGCATCCCTTTGCAAAATGACTTGGAGAGCTTCCCACCTTTTTTCTGTGTTCTAAACAGTTTTTATAAGGTAGGAGTTATTTGTTCCTTGAGAGCTCGATATCACTTGAAACATCTGTGTCTATTTACTTTTAGGAGATAGATTTCTTTCCTTGCTGTTTTAATGTATCCCGTAGTTTTTCTATTCAGGTTTTCTATTTTGAAACAATTTTATTAATTGATAGCAGAAGGCTATACATTTTCCATAATTTTATTTGGTCACAAAAAGCATTTTTTAAAGTAATTGCAATGTCCAATTTTCTTTCTTTAAACCAAAAATTATTTAGAACTTCATGTGTGTATGTGTGTGTATATATGCTTTGAGAGGATACAAGAAGTCTGCAGTCTGCAAACTGGGTTCACCAGAACCCAACCATACTGCCACTCCAATCTAATACATATATATACACATACTACCACCCTAATCTAATACATATATACACATATATATGTATATATATATGAAATGTATCTGGTATCTCATCCTCTTCTTATAAACATGTACATATGTTTGTGTTAATTTCCAGATATACACAGATTTAGCTACTTTAAATTATTGATCTCCAAATATACTGCATGATAGTCATTGAACATAGCATAACATCAGTTTTGAAATATTGTATTTTTCTTTGTAGTTTAGTACATGATCATTTCTATGTGTTTGATCTGCTTGAAAACAGTGTTTACTGTGTGTTTTAGGGGGTGAAGGGTTCATTACATATAGCTTTGAATTATGACATAATTCTCTAACCTCCTCTAATCTTCCTTAATTTTTGCTGTATTACTCTATATATCCTGAGACTAGTGTGTTTAATTATCTTCACAATAATTTTTCACCATTGTTAATTTCATTCCTTGTCTTCTTCCTAGTTTCATGTTTTTGTCTTGTTAGAATGGATCTTTAAATGACACTTTATATTTGGTTAAAATATATACAACAACTTCTTCTGTTGTAACCCATTTTAACTGTATGATTTGGCAGCATTAATTGCATTCACAGTGTAGTGCAACCATACCCACTATCTATCTTTTTTTTTTTTTTGAAACAGAGTTTTGCTCTTGTTGCCCAGGCTGGAGTGCAGTGGCACAATCTCAGTTCACTGCAACCTCTGCTCCCCAGGTTCAAGTGATTCCCCTGCCTCAGCCTCTTCAGTAGCTGGGATTACAGGCATGCACCACCACGCCTGGCTAATTTTTGTATTTTTAATAAAGACAGGGTTTCTCCATGTTGGTAAGGCTGGTCTCAAACTCCTGACCTCGTGATTTGCCCACCTCAGCCGCCCAAAGTGCTGGGATTACAGGTGTGAGCCACTGCGCCCGGCTTATCTATCTTTAATAATATTTTGAGATAGAATTTGCATGGTGTAAACTTTTAGAAGCCTTACATGTTTGAAATGTCTTCATTTTACCAACTTTGTAGATGTTATCATTACACTTAAAGATATTTTCTTTCAAAAATTTAAATCTGTTGCTCTATTGACTTCATGCTAAGAATATTGTGGATGAGAAGGTGTCTTAGTCTGCTCGGCTTGCCATAAGAAAATATTTTTACACTGTTGGTGGGACTGTAAACTAGTTCAACCATTGTGGAAGTCAGTGTGGCGATTCCTCAGGGATCTCGAACTAGAAATACCATTTGACCCAGCCATCCCATTACTGGGTATATACCCAAAGGACTATAAATCATGCTGCTATAAAGACACATGCACACGTATGTTTATTGCGGCACTATTCACAATAGCAAAGAGTTGGAACCAACCCAAATGTCCAACAACGATAGACTGGATTAAGAAAATGTGGCACATATACACCATGGAATACTATGCAGCCATAAAAAATGATGAGTTCGTGTCCTCTGTAGGGACATGGATGAAACTGGAAAACATCATTCTCAGTAAACTATCGCAAGGACAAAAAACCAAACACCGCATGTTCTCACTCATAGGTGGGAATTGAACAATGAGAACTCATGGACACAGGAAGGGGAACATCACACTCCGGGGACTGTTGTGGGGTGGGGGGAGGGGGGAGGGACAGCATTAGGAGATACACCTAATGCTAAATGACGAGTTAATGGGTGCAGGAAATCAGCATGGCACATGGATACATATGTAACAAACCTGCACATTGTGCACATGTACCCTAAAACCCTAAAGTATAATAAAAAAAAAAAAAATAAATAAATAAATAAAAAAAAAAAAAGAAAATACCATAGATGGGTGGCTTGAACAGCAGAAATGTGTATTCTCACAGTTCCTGAGGCTCGAAGTCTGATATCTGTGCCAGCATGGTGGGGTTCTCGTGAGGTCCCTCTCCCTGGTTTACATGCAGTTGCCTTCTCATTGTGTCCTCACATGGTGGAGAGAGATCTCTGGTCTCCCTTTCTCTTCTTTTTTTTTTTTTTTTTTTTTTTTTTTGATGGAGTCTCACTCTGTCACCAGGCTGGAGTGCAGTGGTGCGATCTTGGCTCACTGCAACCTCTGCCTCCTGGGTTCAAGCGATTCTCCTGCCTCAGCCTCCTGAGTAGCTGGGATTACAGGTGCGTGCCACCACACTCAGCTAATTTTAGTATTTTTAATAGAGACGGGGTTTCACCATCTTGGCCAGAATGATCTCAATCCCTTGACCTTGTGATCCGCCCGCCTCGGCCTCCCAAAGTGCTGGGATTACAGGTGTGAGCCACTGCGCCCGGCCCTCTCTTCCTATAAGGACACTAATCCCATCCCATCATGGGGGCCCGAATCTCATGACTTCGTCTAAACTAAATTATCTCCAAAAAGCCCTACTTCCAAATTCCATCAGATTGGGAGTGTCAGCTTTAGACTTCAACATAGGAATCTTGGGAGCACACAAACATTTAGTCCATAACAGAAGCCTAATAGCAAACTAACTCCCATTCATTTGTATGATTAAAAAAAAGTTCTGCCCATCTCTCTCTGGAAATTTTTAGTAATCTGTATCTCTTTTGGTAGTTTTAGGTTTTATTGCAATGAGTTTAATAAGTATATCTATGTGTAAATGTGTTCGTGTTTTATTATTCTCGACACTGGATAGGCCCTGTAAGTTGAATTCATATCTGTGATCAATTCAATAGATTGTATTATTTCGTATTGTTGGATATGTCTTCTCAACCTTCTCTTCATTTTCTCCTGGAACATCGTAAACAGATTTTTACCTAGTCTTTTATGCAGTATTTTGTGAGAGAGATCTCTGGTCTCTCTTAGTGATTGTAAAGATTTCCAATGGGTTCTTCTGAATTTTTAATTCTGCTTTTCAATTCTCAAACTTCAAGTCTTTTTTAAATCACAAGTGGATTCTTTTGTATGAACCCAATATCCTTTCCCATTTAAGATGTTATATTTTCCCTATTTACTATGTTACCTCACTTGAGTGTTTTTACATTAATTTGTTTTGCACAGCATGAGCTTTCCTTAAATGTTTGGTAATTTCTGGCTGTGTATTCATCTTTATAGCTAAAGTTCTCATTACATCAAATGCCGAATCACCATGCCCAGAGTATATGTTTGTGATGAGGAGTTATGAAGGCAGAGCTGCTTATATTCTGGTGCTTGTATTCTTTATAAAAAGATTAGTGGGAAGAGGCCGGGCACGGTGGCTCATGCCTGTAATCCCAGCACTTTGGAAGGCCAAGACTGGCGGATCACTTGAGGTCAGGAGTTCGAGTCCAACCTGACTAACATGGTGAAACCCTGACTCTACTAAAAAAAAATACAAAAATTAGCGGGGTGTGATGGCGGGCACCTGTAATCCCAGCTCCTTGGGAGGCTGAGGCAGAAGAATCGCTTGAACCTGAGAGGTGGAGTTTGCAGTGAGCTGAGATCGTGTCATAGCCTGGGCAATAGAACAAGACTCTGTCAAAAAGAAAAGAAAGAAAGAGAGAAAGGGAGAAAGGGAGAAAGGAAAGAAAGAAAGAAAAGAAAGATAGAAAGAAAAAGAAAGAAAGAAAGAAAGAAAGAAAGAAAGAAAGAAAGAAAGAAAGAAAAGATAGAAAGAAAAAGAAAGAAAGAAAGAAAGAAAGAAAAGAAAGATAGAAAGAAAAAGAAAGAAAGAAAGAAAGAAAGAAAAGAAAGATAGAAAGAAAAAGAAAGAAAGAAAGAAAGAAAGAAAGAAAGAAAAGAAAGATAGAAAGAAAAAGAAAGAAAGAAAGAAAGAAAGAAAGAAAGAAAGAAAGAAAGAAAGAAAGAAAAAGAAAGAAAGAAAGAAAGAAAGAGGCAGGGAGGGAGGAAGGAAGGAAGGAAAAAGAAAGAAAGAAAGATTAGTGGGAAGAATGTGAACACTGGCAATTGTCTTAGTCAGTTTGGGCTACTGTAACAAAGTATTATAGACTGGGTAACTTAAAAACAATAGAAATTTATTTCTTAAAATCTGAAAGCTGGATGCCTGAGATTAGGGTGGCAGTATGGTTGGGTTTTGGTGAATCCAGGTTGCAGACTGCAGACTTCTTGTTGTATCCTCTCAAGGCAAAAAGGGAAAGAGATGTCTCTGACATCTCTATTATAAGGGTGTTAATCCCATTCATTAAGGCTTCAACTTTCTGTACTAATTACCTCCCAAAGACTCCAATTCCAAATACCATCACATTAGAATTAATATTTCAACATATGAATGTAGGGAGCATGAGCACTCAGTCCATAACGGCAAGCTATTTCCCCCGCTCTTTGAGGTAGGAGTGCTCCTCATTTTTATTTGCTATGGCCTGTCACTCAGTGTGCTGACCCGCTTTCCCCTGTCTGCTTCTCATGTCAGGAGGCAGACACAATTTCCAAGTAGCCCAAGACCACATGGGTATGAGTGTTGAGAGATGTGTCAAGGGTGTGACTTCACCTTTTATGATATCCCAATAAATTATTTTGTAATTTACACGTAGATCTGCTTTTATGACTGGAATACATCCACCAGACATAGAGCTCTTTTTTTACCTGGTAGCCCCTTGCAGCAATACTTTCTTATGTACATTGGAGCTGAGATTTTCCTATTTAGTTTGGACCGTACCTGCCATCTGCCTCTCAGGATTTTAAAAAATTTTCTTATCCGTAAGATTTCATTTTGTTGTGTTCCAATGTGATTATTGATTTTTTTAAAAAACCACTGCTATCTTTGGTGCTAGAGATTTTAGAGGGGATGGAAAAACTAGGGCATCTGTTAGGCATTATATATATATATATATGTTTGTTTGTTTGTTTTGTTTTCTTTTTTGAGACGGAGTCTTGCTCTGTCGCCCAGGCTGGAGCGCAGTGGCACGATCTCGGCTCAGTGCAAGCTCTGCCTCCCAGGTTCACGCCATTCTCCTGTCTCAGCCTACCGAGTAGCTGGGACTACAGGCGCCCGCCACCGCGCCCGGCTAAGTTTTTGTATTTTTAGTAGAGACGGGGTTTCACCATGTTAGCTAGGATGGTCTCGATCTCCTGACCTCCTCATCCGCCCGCCTCGGCCTCTCAAAGTGCTGGGATTACAGGCGTGAGCCACGGCACCCGGCCTAGACATTATATTTTTAATTCCATCGAAACCTTATGAACCTTGTGAATTAAATTTTTTTCTAACTTCTGCTATATCTCCATCGTTTTTAGTAATCACTATTTTGTATATTACTAATCATAATCTATCTTTGTTGTATCATAATTATGGGAATAAATCCTTGATAATAACAATAAAAACTGGATGCTAATGCACTTTAAAATTCTATAAGTTCTAGAGCCTTCATCATCATTTATTTCTGGTTTGCCATTCTCTCTCTTCCTAGGAGGCAATTCTAAAGAAGAGCACAAGATACAGATATATTTTATATCTCTTTAATAAAAATCCACTGAGAGTTTATTTTAGAAAATTGAGGCCAGGCATGTTGACTCATGCCTGCAATCCCAGCACTTTGGGAGGCTGAGGCAGGCAGATCACCTTAGCTCAGGAGCTCAAAACCAGCCTGGCCAACATGGTGAAACCCCATCTCTGCTAAAAATAAAAAAATTAGTCAAGTGTGGTGGCAGGCACCTGTAATCTCAGCTACTCGAGAGGGTGAGGTGGGAGAATTGCTTGAGCCCATGAAGCGGAGGTTGCAGGGAGCCGAGGTCGTGCCACTGCACTCCAGCTTGGACACCAGAAAGAGAAATGAATAGTATTAATTCCAGACAAACAAAATTCATTGCTTTTTCCTAAGTAAACATAGAGAAAAAATTAAGCAGAATAAAATTGTTCTGAAAAATATCATTTTGGGAATCCTCAGTCACAACCTCCTCTATCCCCTTTGATTCTCAGAAGTAACTATGCAAGAGATAGGGCTTTTGAGTACTTCAAAACCATACATCTTCCAACACAGCCTTCACAGGAAGCCCTGCATTTGGACTCAGTTGGAATATAAAGCCAATTTTCTATATTGGTCTAACTCGGCATCCTCGTGTCCATTTTTGCTGAAAGCTAGACACCCTGTAACCACTAGTATGTCTTAATTCAATATTTGCTATGGCAATATCTGGAATATCCGATTTTTTCAAGAAGGAATTAAATAAATGCTTCTTTCACTAGCACCACAATTTTATAGCCCTGATGCCGTGATATGTAAATGCAACATATTTTAAAATGTATTCATAAGTTTAATGTTTGTTTATTGATGACTTATGAAAACAATATAGTATTGTTTTCAGCACTGCCATTTTTCAAGAATAGCAAATAAGCTAGATAATCATATCAGTAGCTAAATAATATCAAGAACTAAAACTATCAACATCAATAGTTAAAACTTATGTTGTGTTGATTGTATTTCATGAATTTAGTTTCACAACTTTACCATGCAGTAGTTCCTATATTAACCTTCTCCTAAAGTAGTTGACACATAAGTAAATAAATAAACAAGACTATTCCAGTATATATTATTTTAAGCAAAAAAATGTAGTGGAATACTAGAGCAGTACATATATAGTTCCCTGGTGTCTTTGTCAGTTTAGGCTACTACAACAGAATATTATAAACTGGGTGGCGTAAACACAAACACTACTTTTTCTCACAGTTCTGGAGGCTGGAAGTCCAGGATCAGGGTGTCAATATGGTCAGGTTCTTGGTGAAGGCCCTATCTCTTGTTAACAGGTGACTATGTTATTGTGGTATCCTTGTGGTATCCTTGTGTAAAACAATCCCTTTTACAATAGCATATATATATATATTATATATATGACATATATAAAAAATATATATAATATATGTATCAGATATTATATATATCAGATAGAGCAATCTCTGGTCTCTCATTTTATAAGGACGCTTGTATGACCTCATCTAAACCTAATTACCTCCCTCATTTCCCACTTCTGAATATCATCCAGTTGGGAGTTAGGGTTTCAACATATGAATTTGCAGGGACACATTCATGCAGTCCATAACACCTGAGAGGTAAGGAATATTGAACATAAATTATTATTTGATGTGAAATTTGAAGAAAATATAGGCAAGGCAGAACAAAGTCAGTATGTTTTTTAAAATATCAGGGAACATCATATGAAAAAATCGTGGAGGTAGTATGGATTCATGGTAAGATCTGGGAAGTCAAATTCCAGTGGTGCTAAACTATAAACATAAGGGGTGATGGGGTGGACTGTGTAGCTAGATGCCATTTATGAATGACTCATACACCACAAGTGATTTCAGCCTTTATCCTGGAGCTATTAGCTGTGTTGAGTAGGGGAGTTACGTTGTTAAGGTTGTATTGTCAGGGTGGAGAGTATGTTCAAGAAGAATGAATTCAAAGGTAATTAGGCAAGAAGAAAGACTATTATAATGGTTTGAGTAAAAATTATTGCAGGCCAGAATTAGGACATGGATTACAAAAACAGAGAAAAAAAATATAGACTAGAGAAGTTAAGAAGACAGAATCAAGGGATGATGCTATATTGAATATGAATGGAGTGAATGAATTGATAAGTAGAATAGATACAAGGAGAAATCAGGAAGACTCTGCCTTTTATGAATTATGAAACTGAAGTGATGAAACCATCATTTTCTAAAAAAGGATAAATAGGGCCTAATGTTTAGCAAGCCTCTGATGGCTTTAGCATTGGCCCTGTTGAATTAGTAATGCCTGTGAGATATGTCAGTGGAAAGGCCTAGTAAGCAAATAGATATATGGGTCTGAAGCTCGAAAGAGTCTTTTCTCTAATTTAAAGAGAGGTTTCCATTACATATATTGTGTGCATAAGTCATTTGCAGCCCTGGAAGCACCAATCTCTAAGGCTAAGGAAGAATAGGCATTGAGGGGAAGAGAAATGGAGATTTGAGGGATGTAAAATATGAACCAAAAGTAAACAAGATTTCAGAATTCAATCCAAGTCAAATTTGATAATTAAACAGTTGATAATGCACATGAGCAAATAATAGCTAGAAAATTGAAGGTGAAAAAAGTTGAACCACGTTGGCTTTAGCAACATGGAGGTTACGAATGAGATAAATAAGATCAATTTAATTTTAAAGGTCAAGAAAGCCAAATTTCACGGAGAGTTGATTGAGCATTGAGAAATCTGAGAGAGTGGGTATATAGGTTCCCTCTAAAAGCATAGATGGATTAAAATTATGCAAGATATCAGTCAGGATGACTAAGACGGTGAGCAAGCAAAGACAGCTCATTCCCTCCTATAAAACTTATCTCAGGAGAAACAGAAGAAATAAAAGGGAAATATATGAGTCAGAAAAACTGATGTAAAAACTGTGCGGGGCTCCTACAGAGCTAGATAAAATTTGCAAACTGAACTGGAGAGGAATTGGCAGCCTGAATATAGAAGGCCAAGTGCCATGTTCAAAAGATGAGTTAGAGAAAAGCTGTTGGATTTTACTCATTTTTCTCCCTGAGAAGAAAAACAATCTGAAAATTTCCAGAGGAGGGAAAAATTTTAAAAAAAACAACAAAAGAACAAAATAATATTGACATTGGACTGGTTAATAGCAGCACTAGAACCACATACCCACCCCCATCCACACACACAGAAAATCTGAGTAACATACTTAAAGTGTAAACAAATTACATAATAATAAAATGTAAGTTTTTCATTTCAATATGAAGATGCAATAAAGATTTTTCTCATTCATACAAAATCCCAGAAAGCTTATTACATAAAAATTATGTTTCAGAAAGACCCTTGATGAACACAACCAGAAAAAGAAAAATTTAATTAAACGAGATTTAATTATAGACACAAAAGCAATGTAAATAGGATAATTTAGTATACTATAATATTGCCTACAAAGATAATAGAAAAAAGTACACTTATTAATATAATTTCAGAATTTAAAAATTGATCTCATTAATGACTTTTCCATTTTTTAAAAACTGATTCAGGATATTTCTAAGCATACATATTTTGTATTTTTTCTACATTCAGTGTTTATGTAGTGAATGTGACTTTGCATACGTGTATGTGTATATAAACGAAGGAAGTTTTATAAAATGATACTTGCCTTTTTGATGTGTGTTGCACACTAAATTTTGTTAATTTAGTATGTTACTGTTTAATGATTGTGACCCCCTGAATTGATTTCTCAAAATGCAATGAAATATGACAATTTAGTTTGGTGAGTGAAAAAGAGAAGAAAGTGATTATATTATGTCATAAAATTATCTTATTTGGAGGTAAGCTATTGTTCATTATATAGGTAATTAAGCAAGAAAAGGAAGTAAAATATACTTCCAAAAAAATGAGAAAGGAAGAAGTAAAACTGCCTCTGTTTGCAGATGACATAATCTTACCAAAAAACGTTTAAAACTATTAAATAAATTCAGGAAAGTTGCAGAAGACAAGATTGGCAAACAAAAATTAATTATGTTCCTGTACACTAACAATGAACTATCTGAAAAAGAAATTAAGAAAACAATTGCTTTTACAATAGCATCAAAAAAATGAAATACTTAGAAATAAATTTAATCAAGGAGATCAAAGATTTGTACACTGAAAACTATATAACATTGATTTAAGCAGTGGAGGAAGACATAAATAAATGAAAGATATTCCATGTTCATGGATTAGAAGAATTAACATTGTTAAAATGTTTATAGTATTCAAAGCAATCTACATATTCAATGCAATTCCTATAAAAATTCCAATGGCCTGCCTATTGATGGTGTATAGAAATGCTAGTGGTTTTGGCACATTGATTTTGTACCCTGAGATTTTGCTGAAGTGGCTTATCAGCTTAATAACCTTTTGGGCTCAGACAATGGGGTTTTACAGATATAGAATCGTGTCATCTGCAAACAAAGATAGTTGACTTTCTCTCTTCCTATTCGAATACTCCTTATGTCTTTCTCTTGTCTGATTGCCTTGATAAAAAACTTCAATACTATGTTGAATAGAAGTGGTGAAAGAGGGCAACCTTGTATTGTGCCTGTTTTCAAAGGTAATTATTCCAGTTTTTACCCATCCGGTATGAGAGTGCCTGCGAATGTGTCATATATGGCTCCTATTATTTTGAAGTATGTTCCTTCAATACCTAGTTTAGTGAGAGGTTTTATTTGTTTGTTTGTTTGTTTTGAGGTGGAGTTTTGCTCTTGTTGCCCAGGCTGGAGTGCAATGGCATGATCTTGGCTCACTGCAACCTCCACCACCAGGATTCAAGTGATTCTCTTACCTCAGCCTCCCGAGTAGCTGGGATTACAGACATGCACCACCATGCCCAGCTAATTTTTTATATTTTTAGTAGAGATGGGGTTTCTCCATGTTGGTCAGGGTGGTCTCAAACTCCCGACCTCAGGTGATTCACCTGCCTGAGTCTCCCAAAGTGCTAGGATTACAGGCATGAGCCACTGCGCCCAGCCTAGT
Organism: Symphalangus syndactylus; assembly: GCF_028878055.3. Lineage (NCBI taxonomy): Eukaryota > Metazoa > Chordata > Mammalia > Primates > Hylobatidae > Symphalangus > Symphalangus syndactylus. The sequence goes on from NC_072430.2 coordinate 30,718,636, forward strand.
GAGAGTTTTTAAGATGAAGGGATGTTGAATTTTATCAAAGATGGTTTCCACATCTATTGAGATAATCACGTGATTTCTGTCTTTAGTTCTGTTTACGTGATGAATCACATTTATTTATTTGCTTATGTTGAACCAACCTTACATCCCAGAGATGAAGCCTACTTGATCATTGTGGACAAGCCATTCCATGCTCATGGATAGGAAGAATCAGTATCATTAAAACGGCCATATTGCCCAAAGCAATTTATAATTCAGTGCTATTCCCATTAAACTACCATTGATATTCTTCATAGAATTAGGAAAAATTCACATGGAACCAAAATTCACATAAAACTAAAAAAGAGCCAAATAGTCAAGGCAATCTTAAGCAGGAAGACCAAAGCTGAAGGCATCACACTACCCAACTTCGAACAATTCTGCAAGGATACAGTAACCAAAACAGCATGGTACTGGTACAAGAACAGACACATAGAGAATGGAACTGAATAGAGAACCCAGAAACAAGACTGCACACCTACAACCATCTGATTTTCAACAAACTTGACAAAACCAAACAACAGAGAAATGATTTCCTATTCAATAAATTGTGCTGGAAGAACTGATTAACCATACACAGAAAATTGAACCTTGACTCCTTCCTTATACCATATACAAAAATTAACTCAAGATAGATTAAATACTTAAATGAAAACCCAAAACTGTAAAAACCCTAAAAGAAAACCTAGGCAATACCATTCAGGACAGAGGCATGGGCAAAGATTCTGTGACAAAGACACCAAAAGCAATTGCAACAAAAGCAAAAATTGACAAATGGGATCTAATTAAACTAAAGAGCCTCTGCACAGCAAAAGAAACTATAAACAGAGTACATGGACAACTTAGAGAATGGGAGAAATTCTTTGCAAACTATCCATTTGACAAAGATCTGATATCCAGTGTCTATAAGGAACATAAACAAATTTACAAGAAAAAAAAACCTCATTAAAAAGTGGGCAAAGCCCATGAACACACACTTCTCAAAAGAAGACATACATGCAACCAACAAACATGAAAAAAACTCAACATCACGTATTATTAGGGTAATGCAAATCAAAACCACAATGACATGCCATCTCATGTTAGTCAGAATGGCTATTCTTAAAAAGTCAAAAAACAACAGATACTGGCAAGATTGTGGAGGAAAGGGAACACTTTTACACTGTTGGTGGGAGTGTAAATTAGTTTAACCATTGTGGAAGACAGTGTGTCAGTTCCTGAAAGACCTAGAATCATAAATACCATTTCATCCAGCAATCCCATTACTGAGTATATGCCTAAAGAAGTATAAATCATTCTATTATAAAGATACATGCATGCGTATGTTCATTGCAGCACTATTCACAATAGCGAAGACATGGAATCAACCTAAATGCCCATCAATGACAAACTGGATAAAGAAAATTTTGTGTATATATATACCATGGAATACTATACAGCCACAAAAAGATAGAGTTCATGTTCTTTGCAGGGACATGGATGGAGCTAGAGGCCCTTATCCTTACCAAACTAACGCCAGAACAGAAAAACCAAGTACTGCATTTTCTCACTTATAAGTGGGAGCTGAATGATGACAGAACAACGCACACTGGGGCCTGTCAGAGGGTGGAGAGTGGGAAGAGGGAGAGCATCAGGAAGAATAGCTAGTGGATGCTGGGCTTCATAGCTCAGTGATGGGATGATCTGTGCAGCAAACCACTGTGGCACAAGTTTACCTATATAACCACCCTGCACATCCTGTACATGTACCTGAACTTAAAATAAAACGTGGAAATAAAAAATATATAAAATAAAATTGATTTTAAAAGTTACAATGGCATATGTTCAGAGAAATAAAAAGTCCTAAAATTTACATAGAACCACAAAAAATCCCAAATAGTCAAAGTAATCTTGAGAAAGAATAAAAAAGCTAAAGGCATCACAAATCTTATTTCATAATATATAATAAAAATACAGTAATTAAAACATTATGGTACTGGCATAAAAAGATGTATACACCAATGAATCAGAATAATGAGCCCAGAAAAAAAATCATGCATTTATGGTCAACTGACCTTTGACAAAGTTGCCAAGAACACACGAGCAAAAAGGGCAGTCTCTTCAATAAATCATGTTGAAAAATCTGGATATTCTTATGCAGAAGAATGAAACTGGACCCTTATCTCACACCATATACAAAAATGAATTCAAAATAGGTAAAATACTTAAGACCTAAAACTGTAAAATGTCTAGAAGAAAAAATAATAGTGGTCTATGACATTGGTCTGGTCAATAATTTTTTGGATATGACCCTAAAAGCATAGGCAACAAAGCAAAAATAGACAAATGAGATTGCATCAATTAAAAAGCATGTGAACTGAAAAGAAATACATGTGAACCGAAAAGAAAACAATCAACAGAGTGGAGAGACAACATACAGCATGGGATAAAATATTTGCAGGCCATACATTTGATGAGCAATTAATATCCAACATATATAAGAAATCCACACAACTCAACAGCAAAACAAACACACGCAACTGATTAAAAAAATAGGTCAAAACCCCAAATAGACATTTTCCCAAAGAATATGTGAACAGCTAGCAAGTATATGAAAATATGATTAACAACAGTAATTATTAGAGAAACTCACATCAAAATCACAGTGAAATATCACCTTGGACATGTAAAAATGGCTATGATAAAAAATACAAAATATAAGCTCTGGTGAGAATATGGGGAAAAAAGAGAACCCTTGTACATCTTTGGTGGGAATGTAAATTAGTACAGCCATTACAGAAAGTGGCATGAATGTTCCTGAAAAATTATAAATAGAACTATCATATGGTAGATTGATCCCATATCTGAGTATATATCCAAAGGAAATGAAATTAGTATCTCAAAGAGGCACCTGTATGCCCATGTTCATTGCCGCATTATTTACAATGGCCAAGATATGGAAACAATCTAAGTGTCCATGTTAATGGATGAATGAATAAAGAAAATGTAATATCACATATATATGTCTCCTAAGATATGTCTTACATAAAATTTATAATTTGCTAAGGAAGTAGATCTTAAGTGATGGATATGCAATTAACTCGATTGTGGTAATCATTTCACAATGTGTACATTATATAGTTTGGATGTTTGTCCCCTCTCAATTTCATGTTGGAATGTATTCTTTATTGTTGGAGGTGGGTCCTAGTGGGAAGTAATTGAATCCAGGGGGCGGATGCTCCATGAATGGCTTGCTGCCATCCCCTTGGTAATGGGTGAGTTTTAAGAGATCTGGCTTGTTTAAAAGACTCTGGGACCTCTCCCTTTCTCTCCTTTGCCGTGTAATATGCCAGCTCCCCTTTTGCCTTCCACCGTGATTGTAAACTTCCAGAGGCCTCATCAAAAGCCAGTCAGATGCTGGTGCCATGCTTATACAGCCTGCAGAACCATGAACTGACTAAACTACTTTTCTTTATAAATGAAAAAGCCTCAGGTATTTCTTTATAGCAGTGCAGGAACAGTCTAACACAATACATATATCAAAACATCACATAATATAACTTAAATATATACAGTTTTTACTTGTCAGTTATATAATACATCAAGAGAGAAGAAAAAAAGTATTATCTCCTTGTAAATTAAATTCAAACATCATTCTTCTATTCCTTTCATTTATATTTAATAATATATTTCTGTGGAATTAAAGAATAACACAAAGATTTACCAAATAATATAGAGTTCCTTGGGGAGTAAAATTCAAGTGATGTAATCATGCCCAAATTATTTTATACTAACAGTGAGACTATGTTGTCTGCTTTGATTATTTGAGCTTACCTTTTAAAGCTAAAAATGAAACTCAATTTCTTGAGCGGATATTACTAGACTTGAGATAATTTAGAGAGCGATTTTAAATTCTTTTTCCATTAACAAGTTAAACTGAAAATTAAAACTTCACCAAAAATTTACCATGCCCTACTTAGTTGATAAATGTCGACATGTCACAAGCTAATGCAAGCACATTAGTGCTAAGACCTCAGACTGGGCCTTAGCAAAATAAACAGGAAATGATCGCCCATCAGCGATTAAACAGTAGATGTTAAAGGTCTTAAGAGCAGTTCAAATCACAATCTACTCTTCTTAGTATTAGTCATCAGTTATATTTAAGGCAAAAATATGGTATTTTAGTGCTCTTTCTCCAATGATGTTTTGAAAGGCAATTGTGACATATTCCTAAGGACATAAAGTGAGAAATAAGGTCACCCTTTTTAAAGTTAAAACTTAGATCAATTATTATTGATATATAAGTATCATGGAGACAGGACTGTAAGACTTGAGTAAAATAAAAGAATGTCTCTACCAAATTAACCTTTGATAATAGAACTCAGAACACTGATTGCTTGGAAGGGCTGGAGTTGGAAAGGAAATGAAGACTGTATGGAAAGGACCACTGGATTCCAGAGAGCATTCTAGGGTTGACGTTCTATTGAGGCTGAACTAACCTGCATCCAGAATGTTTCACTCACATAGCTGGGAGGTGATGCTCCCTGTGGCCTCAGAGCTTAGCTCAGGTTGCCAACCAACCTGTGATCTCTCCCACATGGCTGAGTCAAGCAGTTGGACACCTTACATGGTGGGGCAGGGATCCTAAAGCAAGTTTCCTCCAGAGCAAGGCAGAAGCAGCATCACTTTTTATGACCCAATTTTAGAAACCACATGGTCTTATTTTCTATGTACTTTATTCATGGAAGCCTGATGAGAATACTGAGAACAGGCATAGATCCTGATATGGTTTGGGTTTGTGTCCCCACCCACATCTCATCTTTACTTGTAATTCCCCGCCATTGAGGGAGGGACCTGGTAGAGGTAATTGGATCATGTGGGTGGTTCCCCCATGCAGTTCTCATGATACTGAGGGAGTTCTCACGTGGGCTGATGGTTTTAAGTGTGGCACTTCCTCAGTCCTTCACTCTTTCTCATTCCTGTTGCCTTGTGAAGAAGGTTCTTGCTTCTCCTTTGCCTTCTGCCATAATTGTAAGCTTCCTGAGGCCTCCCAAGCCATGCGGAATTGCAAATAAATTAAATCTCTTTTCTTTATAAGTTAGTCTTGGGTATTTCTTTATAACAGTGTGAGAACGGACTAATACAAATCCCAGTATCAATGAGAGGAGTGTCAAAGAAATTTGGGACCATGTTTTTAAATTATTGCGCTACATCCTTTGACCAAAACCAATATCTATGCCTGCCACATGCAAGATAACCCACCTCATTTCCCACCACACACTCCCACAATCTCATCCTGTTAGGGCATCAATTCAAAATCTGAAAATCTCACCATTTTGCCTCTGTAGCAAAATTTCTGTAGCGGTTATTATTGCTGCGTAACAATTACCCTATAGTAGTTGTTAAAAGCAACCACTTTATTATCTCACAGAATCTGTAAGTTAGGGTTTCACACTCAGGATAAGGAGGTGCCTTTTCTCTCCTCTACAATAAACAGGACCTCAGCTGGGAAGACTCAAAGTGCGGTGTGGGTGTAACTCAATGACTAGGCACTAAACTAAATTCTCTTTCACTCATGTTTGGAGGCTAGCTGGAAGGATGCAAGGGCTGGCTCAGCTAGGACAGCCGACTAGTGCCTATACAACACGTCTCCATGTGGCTTGGCTTTCTCCTAGAAGGGTGACTACAGGATAGTCAGATCTCCTCCCTGGCAATTCAGGGCTCCAAGATTGAGTGTTGGGTGGCACTGTGTCTTTAAATACGCAGTCTCAGAAACTTATTATACAACCTCTGATTTAGATGACAAAGGAAGGAAGTATAGGCAATTCCGAGTAAGAGCAGTGCCAACAAATTTAAAAAGGGTATTGTGATTGGGGCAGAAGACATTTCTTTTTACAAAAGAGAAAACAGAATTGCTATCTCAATTAGATGTTTACCACAATGTAATGAGGCATTAGTTACATGACTAAATTTGCCAAGACTTACTAACAGTTTCTTAAATTGAAGACAACATTATCACCAGAAGCAATTAATCTTGAATACTGCAGATCCTTTGCTGTGTTGCCTTTCCCTATCTGTTACAGAAATTCTTGTGTGCTCTGGGAACAAGTCCTTAGACTGACATGGAGAACAACTCAGATCACCTGAAAACATTAGGTACATTCAGAGGTGGTTACCAAGGAATATTTGTTAGTGAAAGGATCTGTCTCACTTTCTTATTTTACTCTCAAGATAGTGTCATCAAGGAAGAAGGAGAAATATTATTGTTTCCATTTTGCATTGGAACAATTAGGGCATTGAGAAGTAAGGAAACTCAGAACGATTTTGAAGCGAGACCTTTGGAATGTTGGCCTGTTGTGCTTTGTTTGGTACCAGCTTTGGAAACTTGATCTGAAATCGCCTTATGTATTTTTTAAATGTGAATTTAATTATTTGTAATAGCTAATAAATGTAACCTAAAATTTCATCAGTTATGGCAATTATGGGTCATTAGTAACTGAGAGAATCCTTTCTCATTACTTAAAATTCCTAGCATTCATGCCCAAGTTCCATTCCACATCTTCATGGTTTCCAGCTCTGGAAACCTTGCTTTTTAGTGAGTCTTAAAATACAGCTAATTCTGACATATTCTTAGATTATTGCTTATTTAACCAACTTAGTTAGCTACATGTTGCTGCTTGGTAACTAGAGCCACAGACAACCTTTATGCTTCTGGTTGTTATAAATGGGCAAAGATCAGAAGAACAGATAATGAACTTTCAGAATTGATAAATAAAAAGACACACTCATTTGTCCAAAGCTGGTGAAGGGCAATCTTCTTATGAGATTCATTAGTTTATTTTCAGCATAAAAAATAGTTACCATGGAAACACATTATGACGATATATATTCTCATTTTTGGTGGAAATATAAATTAAAATAACCTTGAAAATTGGAACCACAGCCTTTTAAAAGAGCTGTGCACATTTTCCATACTCTGATACAACATATTTAAAAGAAAATTATATATTTTCTTTTGTTTTCATGTAATTTCCATAAAATAAAAGAATAAAATGTTACTATAAAATAATATAAGCTCAATTATACAAGGTCAGAGGCATGTTTCAAAAAGGAATCCATGGATATTAAATCTTAAGGGTGAGAGATTTTACAAATCTCACTTTGTATACATTAATTCTATTAGGATACATCAATTGGTTTCCATATTTCATCACACTTGGTAGTTTGTAAGTATAGTTATTTTACTGAATGTATTAAATCCTATACTATTGAATTTCCTTTCTCTCCTTAGCTTATGACCAATGTTTTAATTGAGAGATGGAATAATTTCATCTTTTTTCAAGAAAAACACCTTCTCTATACTCAGTTATAAAATAAACTTGCTGTGTATTGGAAAATAGAGGTAATGTAAGTAATATGTATTTAATATTTAAATTTAACTGTAATATAACATGTATTTAATATTTGAAAATAACACAAAAAGTGTACTTTTCTCTGTATACTTGCATTTAAATATGCAATATTTTGTAAAGATAGCTGTTCTTGGGCTATAAACAGATTGAAAATGAGTAAATTTGAGGAGTCACATATGTTAAATTTTAGAACAACTATATTTGAGAGCAAGTATATTTAAAAGCTTTAGCTTGAATAAATCACCAGAAATGTAATGTTCATTAGAAATTTCTAAATTCTTACATTTTTGAGAAATCAAACCAGCAAACAAACACACACAGATCAGTTTCCTGAGATCATAAGCCATGGTTGTTTGCCCTAAGGTGATGTCCAGTTAAACACTTGGATTATTATATAGTCTGTCTTTTTCTATAATAAATCACATGAATGACTCCAGGAAAATGTAGTTTCATATGCTTTAGAGATATATCATTTTAAGGCTTTAGTGAATTCTATGTGCCAATAATTAAGTTCTTGTCTCACTGTCAAACACTTACTGGTGAGTTACAAAGGACAATGCTACATCTCAGTTTTCTCGACGTGGTGATCACAAGTCTAACCTCATATATGAATGATATTTTTGAAACACATTTTTATAGAGGCAAACCTGACAAACTCCATCCTCATACTACATATTTTATGCTAATTTGTTTAGCAGTTTGTGGCTCCTGCCAATTTAGGAGCAAATCTCTGTGTCCTATTCATCCTGTAAATGGCCAGCAGAGAGTTTTTTTCCTTGTTTCAGGCCCAAATGCATATTTTTTTCATCTTCTGTCATTACCCACAGTAACATTTTAAAAGGAAAGCCCTTGAAACAAACTGATAATAAAAATCTAAGGAGACCTTGCTGGATGTTTTTACAGTTTTTCTTCCCTCCAAATGGAGAAACCTGGCTTACAGACACACTCCAAGTTAACCTTGAGGATTCTCAAAACATTTTATATCCTCAATTAAATGTTCAGCTCCCATTATCAGTAGCCTATGCTATTATATTCTGTACACAAGACACTAGAAATGAGTAGAAGTTTAAAACTTAGGGAGATTACAGTGCATAATTACCTGCTCTTACTGGCCAACTCTTACCTAAAATTTTTTCTTCACATGGAACATCATTTATAAAATTTTTTCTTCACATGGAACATCATTAAAAACTTTCACTCCAAACTCTTCATTTCATTTTAAACATTCATAATGGAGAGAAAATCTGGAGAGCCTACTCAATGGAAAACTGTTTAATGTTATTTTTCTGAAAACAGGGAAAAATAATAATCTTTCCCTAACTGTACAAACAGGTAGCTGTATAAAGAGAAAATTGGGAAGATAATGCAGCAAACATTGCTGCATAGATTACTACGAACATAGGAAAGAAGACATGTCCAGCCTCAAAATTAAGATTAACATCTTTGAGGAATTAAAACCCAAAGTTTACTGCTAGAGGTATCAGCCTGATAGGTTCTATAAGCAGCAGTGGGGACCGGGAGTTTGGCTCTTCTGTTGTATGGAAGAAGAAAAGTGCTTATCTGTCTCTCCTGAGAGAACTAGATCAAAAAATGTTTGGAGGAAAGGCTATGAAAAGTGCGTTGTTTAATAGCTTCTGTAGCAGCTTCTCAATGAGGGAGGTGGGAGGGCAGAGATAGAGTATGGGGAAGGAGAGGTTAACTAAGGCACTGTATCAGCCAATGTTCTCCAGAGAAACAGAACCAGTGGGAGTAAAGACATTGTAAGAAATTGGCTTATGGGATCTTGGGGACTGTCAAATCCAAAATATGTACGGGATTGCATGTTGAAAACTCTTATGCAAAAGTTGATATTTAGGCCGCGAGGCATAATTTCTTCTTTCTCAGGGAAACCTCAACTGTTCATAAGTCCTTTCAACTGAATGGATGGTGTCCACTCACATTATAGAGAAAAATCTCCTTTACTGAAAGTCACTAAATTGTAGAATTTAACCACATCTACACAATACTTTCACAACTGCTAGATTCTTGGTCAATTGAATAACTGGATACTATAGCCTGATCAAGTTGACACAAAACTAAGTACCGTATATACTTTCTCTGCTTCTTTGGCTAGATCTATGCTATTCAAACTTTTATCTTGGACAAACAGTCACAAATCGCCAATTGAAAAATAAGCAGTCTGAGAGATAAATAAAATAAATTGATAATCATATAACCATCAACTGTTTTGAATAGTTTAAAATATTTCAAATATTAAAATACCAGGCTCAAACATTTACCCAATGTTCAAACAGGTGATTTCCATCTTATACAACCCTATTCAGAGAATGAAAAAAGTAGAGAGTGTAGTCAAACCCCATATAATAATGTTTCACTCAACAACAGGCAATATATATGATTTTAGTCCCATGCGATTATCATAACATACTTTTACTGTACTGTTTCTGTGTTTAGATATGCTTAACACACAAATACTTACCATTATGTTAAAGTTGCCTCCAGTGTTCAGTACAGTAGCATGCTGTACAAGTTTGTAGCCTGGAAGAAACAGGCTATACCCTATATCCTAGGTGTATATTAGGCTATACCATCTAGGTTTGTGTAAGTGCACTGTGTGATGTTCACACAATGATGCAATCACCTAACAATTCTTTCCTTGAAACATATCCCTGTTATTAAGTGACACAAGACTGTATATCCAAACACATTCTAAGAAGCTTAAAAAAAAGCTTGATACCAAAATTCAAAACAATTTATAATTAATTTTGGCCAGAAAAGGAATATGCTACATTAGTTTAAAATTGGAAACTAAGCCATATTAAAAAATTAAAGATGAAAAGCCATATCATCTTTTCCAGAAATGAAATAAAAAAGCATCAACCCATTCTTGGTAAGCTGTCTTAGCAACTTAAGAATGGGTGGAAACTAAATTAACTTGATAAAAGACAAATTTAATAATCTCTAGTAAACATTATAGGTAACGGTAAAATGTTAGAAAATGTTTTTCTGAAATCAAGAAGAACACAATTTGCTTTGGACTACTATTTCTGTTTAACACTGAACTGGAATCCCCAGGTAGTGCAGTAAGACAAAAAAAAGGAAAAATAAAAAATGAATTAAAATGAATGGCTCAAACATTTTAATTATTTCCAAATAGTATAGTTGATTATATAGAGAACTTAAAATGGATACAGATAGATTATTTAAATTAATAAAAGTTAATTTTTATTATAATCTGGAGAAGTCTATCACATATTTATATACCAATAAATAAAAAGTAGACAATCTAATATAAAAATGTGATTTATAATAGAAGCTAAGATATTATCTCTATATAGGTCTGAGAGAAATTGGACAATGTATTTATGAAGAAAATTATAAAATACTATTTTTTAATATTAAATCAGACCTAAACAAACTTCAACGTATATCATGAATAGGAACATATAATATAAGGAAGATGCTAATTCTACTTATTTGATCTGTATAGTCAATACAATATTAATCAAAATCCAGAATGATGAATCTCGACAAACGGATTCTAAAATGTAAGGTGAAGTAAAGTTAAGGCACTGTCAAAAAAGTGCAGAACGAACAGAGAAGGGTAGGAGAGGAGATATATTTACCCATATGTTGTTGAAGCTTATTAAACTTTTGGATTATAGGTCAGTGTGGTAGTCCAGAAGGATAAAACAGTAGAAGAGTGCAACAGAATCAAACTCCAGAAACAGAACCACACATACAGGGAAGCTTGATATATGACAGCACTGTGCTTCACAGGGAAAAAGAGGTGACCTACTCAATGACTGGTTGCTGGTATGATTGGTTATCCAAATGGAAATGAGTGAAATCAGGTCCTTACCATTACCAGGCATAAAAATCAATTTCAGGTGGTCAGAGGGCTTACATCTGAAAAGCAAAACTTAAACAAAAAAATCAACACATTTAAGATATGTTCACATATCTGCAGTAGCATTGAAAGGTATAAACAGGGTACAACCAAAGCAAACTGTAAAGGAAATGATGGATACATTGATTATATTAATATCAAATATCTCTGCTTCTCCAAGAAACTTAAAGCAAATTGCAGAATCATACCTACAAGATATAGTTTTGTATAGTTAAAATATTCAAGTATATGCAAAATATTAGGGATGAAGAGGTACATATGTATATATTTTATATATATTAGGAATATAAGTATTTTGTATGTATATGTGTACACATATATATACACATACATAAATATGTATACACACACAGTTATATCTTGGAGATATTGCAGATTCAGTTCCAGACCACTACAATAAAGTGAATATCACAATAAAGCAAGTCACACAAGCTTTTTGGTTTCCCACTGCGTATAAAAGTTAACAGTATACTATGGTCTATTTAGTGTGCAACTGCAATATGTCTTAAAAAATTTACATACCTTAACTTAAAAATACTGTATTATTAAAAAATGCTAACAATTATCTGAACCTTCAGGGAATCACAATATTTTTGCTAGTACAGGGTCTTTCTTGATGATGGCTGCTAACTGACCAGGGTAGCAGTTGCTGAAGGCTGGGGTGGCTGTGGCAATTTCCTAAAATAAGACAACGATGACATTTGCTGCATTGGTTCACTCTTCCTTTCACGAGAGATTCACCATAATATGTGGGCACAGTTTGTGGCATCCCAAAACAATTACAATTGTAATGTCAAAGACCACTAATCACAGATCACCATAAATGATATAATTAATAATTTAAAACTTTGAAATTTTGCAGGAATTATCAAAATGTGACACAGATACATGAAGTGAGCACGTGCTGTTGGAGAAATGGCACTGATAGACTTACTTGATGCAGGATTGCCACAAAACATCAATCTGTACAAAATGCTGTATCTGTGAAGTGTAGTGAAGTAAAGCACAGTAAAATGAGGTATGTCTCTGTAGATCCACTAAAAATATAAAGGAAAGCAAGGGAAGTATAAACACGTATTTCCAGGTACTGTTCAGTTTTGGGGAAAGGTTAGATGATACATTCAAAAGCACAGGTAAAAATTCTAAAATATTGTTAATGTTGAATGTATTAAGTTTGGTCGTTAATATTCTAGGACCTTTATTCTAATTATCAATACCTTAAATATATATACTATATATAGTATTCTATCATTTTATTGAAGTATAAAGTATATTCAGCTACATATATAGATTTTAAGCACAGAATCCAATGGATGTTGGCAATTACATATACTTATATATTGATATGGTAATATATAAACTATATATATACACTATATAATTTATATTATATATTGTCATTTATATATTGCTATAGCAATATAAAAACATTTCAGTCATTATAGAACTATTCATCATGTCCCTTCCCATACCAGTCCATCATTGACCTTCCATCCCAGGCAACCATCATTTGGATTTATTTCCCCATAGATCAGTCATGTCTCTTCTAGAAATTCATATAAATGAAATCCTGGCTGTCTTGGCTTCTTTAACTCAGCATAATGCTTTTGCTATCCTGGCTTCTTTAACTATCCTGCTATCCCGGCTTCTTTAACTCAGCATAATGCTTTTGAGGTTTATCAATGTTTTTGCATAGATCAAGAGTTTATTTCCTTTTATTTCTGAGTAGTGTTCCATGGCAAAAAATCAAAATTTTGTTTATTCTCTTGTTAATAGAGAGATTGTTTCTAGTTCGGGGCTACATTGTTTTGGGTTGTTTCCAGGTTGGGCCTAGTATGAAAAAGAGCTGCTACGAACATGTTTAACGTTATGAGACATTTCCAGACCAACTTCCAAAGTGGTTACAGATATATACATACGTACTACAAATAACTACAAATACAAGTGTGAGGGGAGAGAAATCAAATATGACATCAAGGTTTCCAGCATTAACAAGGAGAGAGATGGATTTGGTATTTACTTATTTGTAGAAAGTTTGAGGTGAAAGGTTTGGAGTTGAGTTTTCCTAAAGTGAATTTGAAATTACTGACATTTGAATACAGATATAGAATAGGCAGTGAACTATGTATGTCTAGAGTTCAAAGAAATCAAGGCGGGAGCTGCAGAGTCATCATTATACCAATTTACTGATTCATTCATTCAAAATATACGCATTTTATTGAATGAGCACCATATGTGCCAAGCTCTTGTATGTACACATGGACCATATCAGTTAAAAAAATTTCTGCCCATGTAGGACGTATATTACCTGTGGCCTAGGAGACTAGATAGGGAAGCTTAAACACAGAGTATGTATATAGAAAAGAAAAGGGATTCAAGGACAGAATCCAAGGGCAATCCATTGATTCAAGATTAAGAGATGAAAAAGAAGAGCTGAGAGTCTGCAGAAAAAAAAAATGTCCTGAAATACAACAGAAAATGTGGGAGTGTGTTGCACTGTGAAGTCAAGTATGGTAAGCTGTGTTACTGGTCTGTTTTAGCAAATCTCTCTGTATCCATGTTCTTTTGCAATTCCTGCCACTACAGGAGTAAAGTGCATTTCTCCATGCTTTGGATCTTGTTGTGCCAGTAGAATTAAGCAGAAAAGTGAGTGTGCTGGTTCCATGGCTAGGCCTTAGAGGATTTGCAGGTGTTATTTTCACTCTCATGCATCTCTCTTTGCCATGAGAACATGTTTGGACTCGCTTGCTTCTACCAGAATAAAAAAGATGTGAACTAGAGCTTCCCAGCCTCCATTTTCACCTGGCTGGTTTGTTTCTCTGATTTCTTTCCCATTGCCTCTTCCTATAAGAACACAAGTTATTGGATTTAGGGCCCACTCTAAATCTAGGATGTCATCTTGAGATCATTAAATTAATGGCATTTACATTTACAGAAATAAGGAGTAAAGACTTGGGCATATCTTTTTTAAGGAAACACAGTTCTACAGCATGTTTATAGAATCGTTTGCTGTCTACTTAAGTATATTTTTCTCAAGGAAAGGAGCCACGTTTATTCATGTTCCACTATAAAGTTTCCAGAGAAATACCTTGGAATCAATTAGCTTTAAAATGATGTCAAGTATTTTATTCAAGGACACAGCCACAGTTTCTATTGTAAATAATAGTTTGTATCCTAATGGTCAGGAATTCTTTATTGTTATGGATTGACTTACTTAAACTTACTATCTTAAAATCACTGGGGTGATATCTTCTGCTGTTGAGTTCTAATGAGTCCTTTTTTCTCTGCCATCCTCAATCTTCTGAGTCACACATTGCAAAAATCTCATTAAAGTCAGATATGGTCTTCGATATGAAAGGAAATAATACATCGAAATAATTACCTAAAATTTCTAATAATGATTTGCCCTTTTATCCTAAGAGTAATCATCGGTCTACATAACAAAGAACCAACCATCCTGGTGTCTCTTTCATTAAACTTCCTTTGTCCCAAAACATATTGCTTGGTGTGCTCTGCTGATTTATTTCCTCTCTCTTCTGAAAAGTTCTATTTCTTTTCAAAAAAGATAATAGTGAGTTTTCTGTAACATGCTGTTCCTGTTGTTAGGTAATTATTCTGTCTGGAAAAAAAATATTATAATAGATTTTTCACAAAAGAACTATTCAACACAATGCATTTTACTATGGAAATCAACAGTCTCAGGAAGGCGGGAGAAGTTAAGGCAAAAATGAACACTTATCAACTTGCCTAGCTGCCTACCACATTTCAGAAATCCAGCCCATGAAATCAGCTACGAAAAAAAATGGAACAAAGCTTTATGAAAGAAATATTTTAGTCTACCACAAATGAAGGAAATGAGTAATAGCCAAATTAATAAATTATGTTATTTATTAAAATGTATGGTTTTCTTTATGTCTCAGATGAACCGATTTATATAATAACAGATAGCTAGAAATGTGTTTAACTATCAAAAATACAAATATATAAACCATACATAACAAATGTTTTTTCATCTCATACATTATTTTATTTCAATTCGGTTAAAATATCTACTAAATTCCAAATCTAAAAATGCTTCTGAAATGATGACACATATATATCTTTTCATTCATACACTTATTAACTTTAAAAATTGCACATTGCTCAGGAAGTTATTTAAGTATATTTTTGACAGAAAAAAATAGATGTTAGAGACAACATTGGCCAGGGCCTATCTGTTTTAATAGTTTTCATTGTAAGCAATAGGTTGAAATTCATAATTTGAAATGCATAATGCATGGATTAAGATTAAATAAATATTCTGAGTTCATTTCTTTTTAAGATTTTGATTTTAAAATAATTGTAGATGGACAAGTTGTAAAAATTACACAGCAAGTTCCTATGTATCCCCCATCCAAGTTCTCCCAATGATAGTATCTTATATAATCATAGCGTATTTGTCCAAACCAGAAAATTGACATTTGTAAAATACTATTGACTATATTACAGACCTTATTTCCATTTTACTAGTTTTAAGTTAAACTCTTCTTTGTGTGTATAAGTCTATGCAATGTTCATCACAAGTATGGATTTTTTTTAGCCACCACAGGATGAAGATATGGAGTTGTTCCATTAACAGAAAGAAATTCCTTCTTGTCACTCCTTTATGTGACAATTACCCCTGGTAACCACAGAGCTGTTCTCTGTCACTAGAAAGAGGGATTTTCAGACTGATATAAATGGAATTTTACATGACCTTTTGCAGTTGGCATTTTTTTTTTTCACTCAGTGGAATATCCTTGAGATCCAATCAAATCATTGTGTGTATCAATAGCTTGTTCTTTTTATTGCTGAGTACTACTACATTTTTTTTTGAGACAGAGTCTCGCTCTGTCGCCCGGGCTGGAGTGCAGTGGCGCAATCTCGGCTCACTGCAAGCTCCGCCTCCCGGGTTCACGCCATTCTCCTGCCTCAGCCTCCGAGTAGCTGGGACTACAGGCGCCCGCCACCGCGCCCGGCTAATTTTTTGTATTTTTTAGTAGAGACGGGGTTTCACCGTGGTCTCGATCTCCTGACCTCGTGATCCGCCCGCCTCGGCCTCCCAAAGTGCTGGGATTACAAGCGTGAGCCACCGCGCCCGGCCAAGTACTACTACATTTTATGGATATACCACAGCTTGTTTAAAAACTCACCCATTGAAAGTCATTTATTATTGCCCTGTTTCCCATTTTTGGCTATCACAAATAAAATTGCAAAGAATATTCATGTTTAGGTTTTGTGTGAACACGAATTTTTATTTTTTTTAGAATAAATAAATACCCAGGAGTGTGACTACTGGGTTATATTTTTAACTTTATAAACAAATTTCAAACTTATTTCTATTGAGTTGTATGTTCAGCTTTTTAGAAAACTACTGAATAACTGTAAAATGTTACAAACCCACCAGCCATGTATGAGGGTCACACACCCTCACCTGCAAGGATTATTGTCTCTATTTTTTTTATTTAACCATCATATATGTGGGTAGTAATATCTCATCACATCTTTAATTTGCATTTCCTTAATGGCCAATTATGTGAACATACTTTTATGTGCTTATTTGCCATCCATATATCCTTCAAAATACTGCTTCAATGTTTTGCCCATGTTCTTACTGTTGATTTTAGTGAATTCTTTATACATTTCGGATTTAAGTACTTTGACAAATATGTGACTTGCAAATATTTCCTCCTAATTTGTAGCTTGTCTTTTGTTTTTCTTAACACAGTAATTTACAAAGCAAAAGTTGTTAAGTCACAGTTTATTTCTACTGAATATATAGAAACATTCTATATATAGATACTTGAAATAGATACTTGACTTACAAAATGTATATTTTAATTGCTTAACCTTTGTGTGTTTGTATATGTATTTGTATATAATTTTTAGAAATATAATAAAGAATTACCTATAACAAAAAATTAAGAACATTAACTATTAGGGTTTTAAAAATATTTTGAGAAGTTATTCATTTCTTTTTTTTTTTTTTTTATTATACTTTAGGGTTTTAGGGTACATGTGCACAATGTGCAGGTTTGTTACATATGTATCCATGTGCCATGTTGATTTCCTGCACCCATTAACTCGTCATTTAGCATTAGGTGTATCTCCTAATGCTGTCCCTCCCCCCTCCCCCCACTCCACAACAGTCCCCGGAGCGTGATGTTCCCCTTCCTGTGTCCATGAGTTCTCATTGTTCAATTCCCACCTATGAGTGAGAACATGCGGTGTTTGGTTTTTTGTCCTTGCGATAGTTTACTGAGAATGATGTTTTCCAGTTTCATCCATGTCCCTACAAAGGACACGAACTCATCATTTTTTATGGCTGCATAGTATTCCATGGTGTATATGTGCCACATTTTCTTAATCCAGTCTATCGTTGTTGGACATTTGGGTTGGTTCCAACTCTTTGCTATTGTGAATAGTGCCGCAATAAACATACGTGTGCATGTGTCTTTATAGCAGCATGATTTATATTCCTTTGGGTATATACCCAGTAATGGGATGGCTGGGTCAAATGGTATTTCTAGTTCTAGATCCCTGAGGAATCGCCACACTGACTTCCACAATGGTTGAACTAGTTTACAGTCCCACCAACAGTGTAAAAGTGTTCCTATTTCTCCACATCCTCTCCAGCACCTGTTGTTTCCTGATTTTTTAATGATGGCCATTCTAACTGGTGTGAGATGGTATCTCACTGTGGTTTTGATTTGCATTTCTCTGATGGCCAGTGATGATGAGCATTTCTTCATGTGTTTTTTGGCTGCATAAATGTCTTCTTTTGAGAAGTGTCTGTTCATGTCCTCTGCCCACTTTTTGATGGGGTTGTTTGTTTTTTTCTTGTAAATTTGTTTGAGTTCATTGTAGATTCTGGATATTAGCCCTTTGTCAGATGAGTAGGTTGCAAAAATTTTCTCCCATTCTGTAGGTTGCCTGTTCACTCTGATGATAGTTTCTTTTGCTGTGCAGAAGCTCTTTAGTTTAATGACATCCCATTTGTCGATTTTGGCTTTTGTTGCCATTGCTTTTGGTGTTTTAGACATGAAGTCCTTGCCCACGCCTATGTCCTGAATGGTATTGCCTAGGTTTTCTTGTAGGATTTTAATGGTTTTAGGTCTAACATATAAGTCTTTAATCCATCTTGAATTAATTTTTGTATAAGGTGTAAGGAAGGGATCCAGTTGCAGCTTTCTACATATGGCTAGCCAGTTTTCCCAGCACCATTTATTAAATAGGGAATCCTTTCCCCATTTCTTGTTTTTGTCAGGTTTGTCAAAGATCAGATAGTTGTAGCTATGCGGCATCATTTCTGAGGGCTCTGTTCTGTTCCATTGATCTATGTCTCTGTTGTGGTACCAGTACCATGCTGTTTTGGTTACTGTAGCCTTGTAGTATAGTTTAAAGTCAGGTAGCCTGATGCCTCCAGCTTTGTTCTTTTGGCTTAGGATTGACTTCGTGATGCGGGCTCTTTTTTGGTTCCATATGAACTTTAAAGTAGTTTTTTCCAATTCTGTGAAGAAAGTCATTGGTAGCTTGATGGGGATGGCATTGAATCTATAAATTACCTTGGGCAGTATGGCCATTTTCACGATATTGATTCTTCCAACCCATGAGCATGGAATGTTCTTCCATTTGTTTGTATCCTCTTTTATTTCATTGAGCAGTGGTTTGTAGTTCTCCTTGAAGAGGTCCTTCACATCCCTTGTAAGTTGGATTCCTAGGTATTTTATTCTCTTTGAAGCAATTGTGAATGGGAGTTCACTCATGATTTGGCTCTCTGTTTGTCTGTTATTGGTGTACAAGAATGCTTGTGATTTTTGTACATTAATTTTGTATCCTGAGACTTTGCTGAAGTTGCTAATCAGCTTAAGGAGATTAGTGAGACTCCGTGTCAGAAAGAAAAAAAAAGAAGAAAAGAAATGAATAACTTCAAGCTGATTAGCAAGAAGTTATTCATTTCTTTTCTTCTTTTTTTTCTTTCTGACACGGAGTCTCACTCTGTCGCCCAGGCTGGAGTGCAGTGGCATGATCTCAGCTCACTGCAACTTTTGCCTCCTGGATTCAAGAGATTCTCCTGCCTCAGCCTCCTGAGTAGCTGAGATTCCAGGCGCCCGCTACCATGTCAGGCTAATTTTTATATTTTTAGTAGAGATGCGGTTTCACCATGTTGGCCAGGCTGGCCTTGGAACTCCTGACCTCGGGTGATCTGCCTGCCTCGGCCTCCCAAGGTGCTGGGATTACAGGAGTGAGCCATCACGCCAGGCCTGATTTCTTTATACAACACAGTCTCAAAGAGACCTAAGCTTGTTGGCTAATATACTGTAATGGTATCTTTATGCATGTGACATTTTGTCTTTTAATTACTGACTTTTTCAGCTAACTAAGTATTAAGACCACTTAAACCAATTTTTTTAAAAGACAAGCAATTTTTTTCTGAGACATTATTTTAAGATATTGTGTCAGATAACTAATTATAACATAAATCAGCACTGTTTAATTTATGCAGTGTCACCCAACAGAGAAATTTTTGAGGGTTGAATGAGCAGTATAAAAAACCATCCTTAAAGGAACTTAGTGAAACACATTTTACTTTGAGTCAGGGTTCTTTAACAAGAACACCCAAATAAACAATGCTTTATCTGAACATTTCAAATCTTGTGAGGCACTATTGTTTTTAAAGGTGAACAACAGAAAACTAAAGCCATAAAGGTTATTGAGGGGAAGATTTAGAATGTGGTTGATTACAGCAGATCCTCATTACAGAAGCAGGACATTTAAAGAGCAATCAATAGCTTCAAAATAATGAAATTGTTGTGCCTATATTCACAGTAAGGATTAAATAAGAACAAAATTGTCTCATTTTGTATGCAATCATTTAATTTTTTAAGCAAAAAAAGTACAAGAGTGATGTAAAAATAACACAAAATTATGTAGTTGAGAGTTAATGGGAATTATTTGAATGTCGTTTACAGCTGATAGTTTCTTCTCCAACATTGTGTAATTTTAGACATAGAAAGGATTCTAGAGATGTTTTAAATCAAATCAAGAACAGAAAAATGTCATTTATAGGGGAATTGAAGACTTATGTCATACCAAAATGATTAGCGAATTCATGATAAGGAGATGGGTGTAGTATTGGGATTATCAGCACCTGAGCAAGTTAGTTAATTTTCCATTTATTCATCTTTAAAAAGGGGAGGAGAGTATATTATTTTTTAGGGTTGTTGTGAGGACTATATAGGTTGGCATATATAAAACCTTTTGAAAGGTGCCTGGCATGAGAAAGAATATTAGAATATAAGACCATGGCATAAAAATTATAAGAATTAATGAACATAATTATTATTTGAAATCATCATATTCATGCAGTAGATTTGTCAGAACATCTCATGATGTTTTTCATGTCATTTCTATCAAAAGGCTCATAGCACTGTTTCTAACCTATTGAGTTAAACTACTTTTCACAGAAGATGAAATTGAAGATTGGAAGATTATTTTACTAGGCCTGGAGAAAAAGAAAGGAAGAATTTCAGAAATGGGCCTTTACAACATACATTCACATCTTGCACAGTGTTCATTTATTGCATTAATAGGAATTAGAGTAGACAGACAAGGCTGGGGAAGGGAAGGTCACAGGACTGGTGGCCAGAGAGCATGGGCTGACCAACAACATTACCTTAAGGCACCGTAGGATTCTGCTAAGTGACTTACCCTTATTGGGTCTTAGTGTTCACATCAGTACAATCAAAGCAATGTAGAATGAGGCAGCAAAGAACATCAGGGTAACAACTGACATTTAGTTCTATCTGGGAGAATGTAGGTCTCTCTGGAATTTCTGTATCTCTGTAAGAAATAAGAAAAATAATAAGTGGATCCGCATGTGTGGGGCAACCAATTTATATAATCTAGGTACCTGCTTTACATAAATGTCAAAGAAAGACCAATACCAACAAATGTATAGGGAAGTCACTGATTACAAAAGGAAGGGGTGATTTTCAGAATACACGAGAGAAAGAGAAAAGACAAAATCAGAGTAGAGCAGAAGTATCTCTACCAAAAGGCTGTCTTGAACATTGTAGACAATTTCTAATACAGGAAGGAAAATTACTGGTGTAGGGCATTACCAAAGGTGATTTGAGTGATAGATTGCTCATAAAGTTTAGCATTAAAAGATATGACAAAGCCGCAGAGAGCTTGGGACAGATAGACAGAAGCATTTAGCATCAGATGCAGGAACACGCTGCCTTGGTGCTGCCTGCCCTCTTTTAGCAATTGAATCACCATCACAGGCATCTCTCAAACTGACTAACTAGGCAGGGTCAGCTCCCCAAGGACACAGGACCTGTGGGTGCCGTAAAAGGGAACCCCACACATGGAAGAGTTCCACACTTTGTTTAATACTCTGTAGTCACTCTCTTGAAATTCTTAATCATTTTTTAAAAAGTAATTTCACAATTTAATTTTGCACTGGGCTTTACAAATTACTTAACTCATTCTGTCTCTAGGAGCATGAGTTGTTAGGCGCAGTTGAAAATTGTCAGTTATTTTAACAGAGATCCACTGCCTCAATTGATGCAAATATAGTAATCAAAAAGCATCCTCTGTTTTGAGCTGGCTTATGATTTCTAATTGTGATACTCTGAGCAAATTTCTTGAATATACTTCAACTAGCTAATAGCTTTCTTTAAATATTTTAGACAACCCCAAATGCAAAACATAAAGTATAGAAACAAAATAGTATATTGTGGCATCCAACCCATGAAACTTCTCTGTCAGGAACCTCAGCTGAAACCCCTCAAGGTGTCATGTCTATTAATAACTTACTGTAACTCACGCAGAATGCGGCTGGGTGGTGCCACCATTTATTTCCGTACTGCATGTTGGACTGCTGGGATTTCTCCTCCAGATCTCTCATATCATCTGGCCCAGATTGTGGGATTATATATATATATATATATATATATATATATATATAAAATTTTGAATTTCCGAAACATAAGAATCCATGAAATATTTATCTTTCTCGGTCCCATTGTGGATATGAGACTATTTCCCAAATAAATTCTGCAAGTTAATATCTCAGTTATGAACCTCAAAGTAAAAAAACAGTGGCAGGGGGCAGGCGGGGGAAATAAAACTTGCAAATGGAGCCTGTGGTTTTGTAAAAGTCATTTTCAGTCTCTGAGTCGGTTTTGCCATCTGTAAAATGGTTATAATACTAGGCAGGATTATCTTTAAAATTAAGAAAAATATCATTGAAATGCTTGGCCTTTGATGATAGCTCATCACAAGTGTTTGTATTTAATTTGCTCTTTATTGTTGTAAAACATTTGCTAAATTCAGGTGTTTATTAATCATCTGCAATTTATTTAATGACCCCAAATCATTCTATACCCTAAATACCTAGTGGATAAAGCAGGAAGTGTGCTGAGAAAATGGTTGAAACCAAAAGATGTAGAATAGTTTCAGACAAATGATGCTTTTTAATTCATGAAGGACAATATGCACACAGTAGAAAAACTTAAAAAAAAAGATTAAACATGTTACGGCCCAAATGTAGTTTACCACCCAGAGACACTTACCTTTGATGGCTTTTGCTTTGTTATGTTTTTTGGTTTCTTTTTAAGGACAGGCAACTCTGTAACTCTAAGGTATATGTAATATGCTTTTGCATTCATTTCTTGATTTTTCAAAAGTAAGGACTATTTATTGAGTCTCAATAATGAATGATACTGAATTAGCTCATTTTCCATTTCCCTGATATTTTCTTCTCAACTATGCTCCCCATTTATATATTTATACTTTTACTTGTAGGACTTTTAAATGTCACCATTATGTCTTTTAGTAATATGTGTGTACCTTGATTATTTCACTACTTTGAGGAGTATTTCTTGACTCTTCACTATTTAAGATAAAGAAATTAGCAGCCAGAACTTGGTTCTATTTCTCTCCCTCTTTACACCTTCTAATTTCTACTTACTATAAATTATTTTACATTTTTGTCAAAAGTTAATTGTTTTAATTTTTGACCATAGATTGATTCTGAAAACTGAATATAATATTCCATCCAAGTCTGAATAAACTTATGTAGAAAAAAAAGTCAACGTCGTTTGTAAACGAATCACTCAGAGAAAACAAGATTTTCATAGATTCTTATGTTTTAGAAATGCAAAATAATTCCGTGTTGTATTTTGTTTTGCATTTCATTGTGTTTTAAGTTGCCTTTCTATTTTTTTCCTCAGTTTATACCTTTTAATGTAGCATAGATTCTCTGTCATCAAAATTAAACTATTTATTGAGTGAAACCTGCTTTCTTGGAAAAACATATTTTCTAGAGTCCATGACTTTCTGCTCCCAATCACCAGGATGCATAGCTAGAGAACCTCGAGTAGCTTCTCAATTTATTTAATTCCATGCCTTCTTGTTCTTGTAATTCTATAGGTTTTTTCTCCTTATAAATGTAAGATTATTTTTCCCACAAAAACATATTTTAAAAATAAATTTTTTGCCTACCCATACCTACCCATACACAAAATCATTATTTTATCTTCAAAACAGTTTACTTTTTTTGATTCAAAATCATTTTTGTTTCAAAATATTTCTTTATAATCTTTTTTTTTTTTTTTTTTGACAGAATCTCGTTCTATCACCCAGCTGGACTGCAATGGCGCAATCTGGGCTCACTGCAACCTCCGCCTCCCGGGTTCAAGCGATTCTCCTGCCTCAGCCTCCCAAGAAGCTGGGACTACAGTCACGCGCCAACACACCCAGCTAATTTTTGTATTTTTAGTAGAGACGGGATTTCACCATGTTGGCCAGGATGGTCTAGATTTCTTTACCATGTGATCGGCCTGCCGTGGCCTCCCAAAGTGCTGGGATTGCAGGCTTGAGCCACGGCGCCCAGCCTCTTTATAATCTTTTTACTCCTAGTATATCCAGTTTAATGACAGCTATTCAGATTCTGTTATGGTTCCATTTCCTTTGTATGTAAGCTTGTTGCAGGTAGTTAGGTGGGGCAGGAGAGAGCGCTCCCTCGCCATCAAGAATGTTGGGTGATGGTTCAGCAATTATCATATTGCCTCTCTAAACCTAATAAACTGGCAGCTGGTGCCAGAGAGCAGTCATTTCCTGACAGTCCACACCTGTCACACTAACATGTTGATTGAATGTAGTCACCAGGGAGATGCAACTTCTTGCGCATGTGCATTAAGTGACAAAATGGTGGAGTATGACATTCTGTGGCACTCCACTGGAAAAGGGAAAAAAGTTTCATATAGGCTGCATACAGCTTCCCAAACACACTGTGCATGCTCACTTCCCAAGGGTAAAGAAGGCGCTGTGCAGGTGGTCAGCTAACCCTACGGGAAGGATGAAAGGAGTGCAAGATGCCGGAAGTGGGCCAGCTTATAAAATCCTAGGATCACAGTTAAATGTTGCACCCGACCTTCTTAATGCACACTTGGGTCTCTTCCAAGTGCATTTTCCTTTCTTTCCTGCTCTAAAGCTTTTTAGTAAACGTCCACTCCTGCTCTGAAACTTGCCTCAGTCTCTTTTTCTTTCTTAGGCCCCTCAGCCAAATTTTTTCTTCTGAGCCGGCAAGAATTGAGGTTGCTTCAGAGCCATATGAATTCACTGCTGGTAACTCGGATATCTTCCAGTGGGAATATATTGTCTTAATCTTTTTTTCAGAATTTTACTGTATTTAACCTCAGTTTATGAAACTCCATGTGCATGTCTGTCTGCATTCAGAATGTTTGCTCTTAAATGGGTCCTTTGGATCTGAAGACTTTTTGCCTTACTTTAGTTCTGTTGCATTTTCTTTTATTATTGCCTTATTTTCTTCCCTTCTCTTCTTCCTTCTTTACTTTTTAAATGCTATAACTAAGATGTTAACTACTCTGTTGTTTTTCTTATACATCTTTTACCTGTCTGTAATAGTTCAATTGTATTCTTTAGCATATCAATTTTTCCCTGTAATTTCGCCAGTCAAAATACTTCATTGTTTCTCTTCTATTTGTCTATTCTTGTCTTGTAGATTTATTACATTTTTCTAGAGATATTTAAATATTCTAGCATTTTTGCTCTATTTTTGTTTGTTTGTTTGTTTGTTTGCTCATCTTGGATTTTTTTTCTTGCATGCCCTGGATTTTCTTCAAATAGGCTTGGCTTCTAGGATGTCCTTCTGTACTTTACTGTGACAGCCCTGGTTGGTTAAGTTACTCTTGAGTAGCATCTGCTATGAAATAGGCAAAGCCATTTCCCGAGCTGGCCTCTTAACTGGATGGATTTGCTACAAGCAGAAATAACTACTCCTGGGCAGAAAGTGGTGACCATTAAGCATTACTTTAGATGATGAAGGCCAAAACCAGCCAGGGCCTCTTCCAAATGCCAGAATGAGGCACGGAAACTGAAACAGTCCCAGCTAACTCGAGAGACATCAAACATTTTGTTGTTTTTATCTATCTGTTTTAATCTCAAATTATTAAACATTAAACATAACCTGTAAGTGTTTCATCATGTAATTCTACTGAGTCAAAACACTTTTAAGAAAAAAATTCTATTTGAGAATTGACAGTTCTTTTCCTGTTAAGAGGATGATTAAACACTATTTCAACATTGTCACCTAAAAATGTCATGAAAAGAAAAACTCTAAGTTCATATACAATATCAAAATAAGCATATAGTGAAACCGTATCTCTACTAAAAGTACAAAAATTAGGCCTGGTGCGGTAGCTCATCCCAGTACTTTGGGAGGCCAAGGTGTGTGGATCATGAGGTCAGGAGTTCAACACCAGCCTGGCCAACATAGTGAAACTTCATCTCTACTAAAAGTACAAAACTTAGCGGGGCATGGTGGCGTGCACCTGTAATTCCAGCTACTCAGGAGGCTGAGGCAGGAGAATTGCTTCAACCCGGGAGGCAGAGGCTGCAGTGAGCAAAGATTACACCACCGCACTCTAGCCTGGGAAACAGAGGGAGAATCTGTCTCAAAAAAATAAATTAATTTAAAAAAAGTATACTTAATTCAGCCTTAAACACAAAGAATATAAAAATATTAAAACACTGTTATAAAAGATGGATCACTCTGTGTTTGTGTGTCTGTGTGTGTGTGTGCGCATGTCTCTGTGTGTGGTGGGGGTGGGTGCAGAGAGAGAGAGCATTGGACTGTGTAACCAAATAACCTCAAATGGGTGGTGACAATAGAATTGCTATTAAAGTTTGTTTTTCTCATGTCCTGATTCACAGAGGGTGTTCTATGGCAGCAGATGGCTTTCCTCCAGATGGTGGTTCAGCTGCTCAGACTTTCCATAGCTTGGCTTCCCCATTTCCCTGGAGATATGTCATTATTTGCCTCCAGCCAGGGAAAGGAGAGAGACAGAATGATGGGTGTTGGGAGAGAGATACCTCTTAAAGCCTTAACCTGGAAATCACATACTTCCTTCCTGATACATTTTCCTTTTGTGTATAAAATAATAATATTTTCAAATATATTACTTCTTTACATCACACATCAAATATTTGTACTTGTGTAGAAAAACAGATTAGTTTTTATTTTAGCTTGAGAGCTTCCTCGTCTAATGATAAATCCAACATTCTTTCTGCTTTACTTACTTACTGAGAGACAGATGACTACTGAATTTCCAGAGCTAATGAGAGAATGAATGAATTCGATACAAGGGCATGAATGCAACAAAAAATCAATACAAAAGTCTCATGTTGTTATTGGCTATGAATAATTTAGTGATCAGTAGCTTACAAAGTTGTATGCATATTCTTGAGTTGAATGTTCAGAAAATAATTATAGAACAGCTTATATAAAACAGAATTAATGATTATGAGTAGAAAGAGAAGCAACTACTTTCTACATATTTTTTCTATAGCCAAAGAACTACATGACATTCAAAAGAGATAGAAGTATGTATATTCCATTCTAATGTTCTTAATATTGTTTACTACTAATATTTAATTGAAGATAAAGTACTACTTTCCAAGTATCCAGAACTAATATGACTCTACAGTATGTATTTTTGTATTTGTACTCTAAAACTGTTGCTATCAATCTATACAAAGGCACAGGTAAGTGTACATGATATAGTGCTGAGATGCAAGTGTTTTAGGACCACCACCTTCCTATGCCCACTACACAGTAACAAACAAATATATTGAGACAGTAGGGTTTGCAGCAGAGAAAGACTTTAATGATGGCAGGAAAGGTGAGCAAGGAGACAGTCTGAGGAGTTCTGGGCTGGGGGTTTTAAGAGCATCATTGAAAGCGAGGGGCTGGAAAATTGGAGTCATTGATTTTTGAGCGTAAACGGGATGAAGTCATTAGGATGTGCAAACTGCATTCTTTGGTGAATCAGCTCCTCCTGGGGTCCTTCAGACCAGCTTGTATCAGTAGTTTTGCCCATAGGCAAGACCTGAAAGAATATCTCAAATGGGAAACTTAATGTTTCCTGAGGCTTAAAATGGCACCTATATAATAGTTAAGAGAAACTATAATTTGTGACAGGGTTTACTTGATTCTGGGGCAATAGGCAGCAGACGACTATGAGGCAAAGGGGAAGCTGACCCATGATTAATGCCGAATGTGCTGCAAGCTTGCTTTATTTTTATTTTTTCCCTCCCTCCTTCCTTGATTAATTTTATAGTTTATAGGAACACTTTCACAAGTGGATGTTAGCATATCGTTTTGTTATCTTGAAACCAATCACAGCTCTACGACCATACTTCTTGCCTCATGTATCAGGACATTTCCCCATAGGCTTGTGTAGAATTATTTGAATTCATGAAAAAATATTAGAAATTAAAACAAAGCAAAATGAAATGTTGAATGAAGACAATATAATAGGCATGCTCCTGAAAATTCCTGAAAATTATTTTGTCACCTGATATGTTAAGCCTCACTTTTGAGATCACATCAGTGAAAGGTCCCATCATCAATCCTATTTTCCAGTCCAGAAATTGAAAGGGTGACAAGATTATACCTCAGTCATCTCAGAGAGAAAGAAATGGCATAATGCCTTGTTCACAACAACCTAGTATCCTGTGGTGGGGAGCCAGAACAAAAAGTTTATTTTTGCTCCAGCCTTAAAGGAAAGTGAATGTATAGTTAATATTGGAAGTGTGTAGTCTAATAACCACAGGAATAATTCAGTAGCTGATCATGCTAATAAATTATTGTTTTTGCATAATAATGTGGAATTTTAAAAATGTATCTGTTAACATTTTGATAAAACTCTTGTAATTAATTGTGGCAATTTAAGATTATTTTGGTAGTACAGCATTTAATTCTATCCATGATGATGATATTTGACTTTCCCTTGGTTTTGCCTGCATATCAATATCAATACCCAAATTTTCATATTTGGTCAAAATACACACTAGGTACACCTCTCTTTACCAAGGAGGATCTAGTTAAAGGAAGGCGGCAAAATAATAAGACATTGTGAGAAAAGCTCCCAGGTCCTACAATAGAGAAGACACGGTAGTTCATACAAAGAGTTTGAAATTTATCTTCATAATGGTGAAGCCCAATGAAGCGTATTAATATAGAATAGAAATGACAAGAGAGCTATATTTGGAGAAGCCTATCTACATTGATTCTTTTGGTAGTAAGGAACATTAGATTTCAAGTTTGTAGCTCAGAAATGAAGTACTTTTGCAAAGATCCCACAGATTCTAAGGTTTAAGTCAAAATTCTATGACGAAATGCAATAAATCAAAACATTTATGTTAGAAATCAAAAGTATTTTTGCCATTTATTTATATTTATCTAGATTTGTAATGTTATCTAAAGTCTTCTGTATGTTTCTAATCAATGTCATTGAACATCTTTAGTTGAATTAGACATTTGAATACTGAAATAATTCAGGAAACAGATTGTCTTCTTTGCAACATTCCACTTTAGGATACGTTGTTTTAGACACATATAAGATGAATTTTAGCTGAAGGACAAATAAATCATATGTAATAGTTGTTTCAAATGTTCAGCATAGACACCACTTATTGTCTTATAAAAAAGGACTTTAATTTTGAGGAACTTGGAATCCCAGAGCTTAGAAGATCACCTTAGTCCTCTAAACTCAAGCATTGCTGTGATGAAAATGGGCATGGTTTAAGAAGTAGAAAGGCAGAACAGGAAAAAAAGAAAGACAGGGAAGTAGACGAAAACAGGGTTAGACAGAAAAGGTAGAAAGGGGAAAAATTAATGATTAATTATTTTCTCAATAACTTTCCTCTCTCTAATACTTTGAAATGTTTTCAAGTCTTCCCATAGCTCATAAAATGTCTTGATAATATTTTTTTTCATTGAGGTGTGTCCATGGGTCTATTCCCAGGTTTTATCATTTGTCAAACCTCTCAACATCCAGATCTCTATTGTTCAATTATAGGATATCTCCAGGAGGGATGAAACTTCATCTAACTGGGTGGATTTACCACTTATCACTTAAACAGGAATTTAATGGTAATTTTCAGGATTTTCTGCATCCTTAGAAGTATTACTCTATCTGCTTTCTAGAAGTGGTTGTAATAGAATATTTATATGATGAAAAATTAATTTTGGTGTGTAGCTAGGCAAAACTGGAAATATTCTACAGAATTCTGGTTTTTCTTCAAGTGTAATTGTAAAGTATTAATTGGTGGTATCTTGCTTAAACAATTATATTCATGGCTACCTTTTAGTCATGATTTTAACTACTTAAGCAAAAACTTTTTAATTAGTAAAATCTTATTGTGCTTTTTATTAGTTTATTTTGGCCACATCTAGAATTTGAACGTATGGCTTCAAATATGACTTGAAAACACTAATAATAACGTACCAAAATTTAACATACTTTACCATCCAAAAATATATGATATCCACATGAAACATATAAAATAGTTTTCATAATATTAAATAAAGCTTAATATGATCTAATACACACTATTTGCCAATCTTATCAGAGTTAAAAATAGAATAACAGAACTGGTAGTTATCCATGTTAAACTCTAAATACAAGTTTGAATATTCTCTGTGATCTTGAGATTTAAATAAACTATTTATAATATATTCCTGCTGAAAAGAGTCTGTGTCTCTGAATCGAGACCTCAAAGCAGATATATGGTCCCAGCTGCCAAAAAGTGACAGAGAGTTTTGGACATTCCACATGTCCAAATGATGGCTTCATCTTACTTTATAACATCTGCTTTTGGTAAAGTTCTTGTAGTCTTGTAGTGCATTGCAGATATTTCAGAGAAGAGAGAGAACTCTGGTCAAAGCAGAATTATCTGTAATTTTGACATAAATTATGTTTAAGAGCCCAATATTTCTGCATATGTAATCATTAAGAGATTGTTTACTCAAAAATATTATTCTTGTGTGTGCTACCTCCAAAGTCCTCAGTGTCAGTAAACTCATAGGTTAATGGTAGCATTCCACCTGTAAACAGAAAATTACAATGCTAGAGCTTTGTACAAGGTACCATGGCAACAGAGATAAGGAGTGCCTAGACTGGTTATGAAGGCTCAATAAATAATTTCTGGAAAAGATAATCTAAAACAAAAAAAGCACAACAAAAATGGATTCATATAAACTCAAGCAAGAGACCTTTGGCAACACCTAGTTCAGCCTCATTTTATAGACAAGAACATTGATGTTTAGGGAAGATAAAACACTATGTTACTTAACATAGAAATTGATGCTGGAACTCAGAAATATACTACTAATTTAGTTCTCTTGAATCTCTCTGTACTTAATGATCAGTTTCTTGAGTAGCACTGCCCAGGCCTAACTTCTAAACAGATTACTCCATCTTATTTTGGTGCCTGGTCTAATCATCAGTGGTCAAGTAAGGGTGGGATCATGTCATAGAAAAATAGCTGAATCCTCCCCTATTGTTGGTAGGTGGTACTCAGAGGATTAGATGAACACATAGAATTGTCTACCACAGAAAGAATTTTACCACCATATTTGCCTTAGGAACTTTTGATTACCAAGTCAGAAATGTGTCTTCTATATATCAAGAAAGTAAAAGTCAAGAAGATTTTCAAACAGAATGGAAGAACTTCATGAAAGTGAAGGCTCCTGAGGAAATACCTTGTCAAGCTGCAGAGGACTGTATCCATTGCAAGAAATCACTCTGTGTATGGCAGAGAAGGAAGTTTTTGCAAAGGACAAATTGATGTCTCAGAAGAAAATTCTAGTTTTGCTTTAGGAAGTTTGCTTACAGTTGCTTGGCAGAGGGGAATGGTTGAGCAGAGGAGAGAGAGAGAGAGAGAGAACAGAGAGAGAATGAGAAGAAAGAAAGAGAGGGAAGGAAAGAAGGAAGGAGAAAGAAGAAAGAGGGAGATAAGGAAGGAAGAGAGGAAGGAAGAGAGAAGAAAGAAAAGGAAGAAAGAGAGAGAGAGAGAAAGAAAGAGAAAGAACCAAAGAGAGAGAGAAGAAAGATGGAGAGAAAGATAAGAAAGAGAAAGATGAGAGAAGGAAGGAAGAAGGAAGGAAGGAAGGAAGGAAGGAAGGAAGGAAGGAAGGAAGGAAGGGAAGAAGGGAGGGAAGGAGGAAGGGAGGGAGAAAGGAAGAAAAGAAAGAGAGTCAGGCCAGAATGGGCTTATAAGGGTGTAATACAATAGGCTACTGAATGAGATGTGATGGGGAAAGCAAGTGAAAGCTGCATGCAGCTTATCAGAATCAAAAAACAAGGTAATCAGACACAGCAACAGCAAGAAACCCTTATGGCTAGGGACTCCAGCATTGCTACAGTTCTCAGAGAAAATACCTGAGATAATTTATTATCCAGACACCTGAAACCATCTATGCATCATAATGAGGGCATATCCTGGCTGAACAATGGTAACATAAGAATTAATAAAGTATTTTCCTTTGTAAATGAAATACTGATGGCTATATGTGATATAACAGAAAAGTAGATGCCACTTATTGTGACAGTGATTGAGAAAAACAAGCAACATGAGCATGCTGCTTTTTACACAAGAAGATAATGCTGTGAGCACATTGTAAGATATATGTCTGCCTGGTGTTGTTTTTATAAAGAAATCAAAAAATGAAGGAGGTTGAAGCCCTCCTGGATCCAAACAAAAATAATAAATAAAATCTAGAGCTCATTTTTCTGGCTTCGTCAGCTTATCATGCCTTTAGCATCTGAACAGGATATCTGAAGAGCATGTATTTCAGGTTGTAAACTTTACTCTTGGTTCTTGTGTGCTAAGACATATTTTTCTCCACCCTACCCTCTCCTAGAGGCTACAGTAAAAGGCTGCATGGCAAGGACTAGAATAGGTAGGGAACTTATATGATTCCATGTAAGACCCTTTTAGCATAATACAATGCATGATATATACTAAGTGGAGCTTAGTCTTTGCAGTGACTGATTTTTGTCATCATTCTTAGCTGGCCCAACCAAAGGTAAGACAATTCTCAGAGGCTTCTTCCCTTCTTCTACGTATTTTACTCTTCGAATTCCTATCATCCCTGCCCCTCCAAACTTGACAACATGTGAAATACAGAATCATGTTGAATCGCACATGAGAGATGTTAGACACAGTGGGTTGGCCTTCTGGGCATGAGGAATAAAGAGGCTAAGTGGACTGAAAAACTGTGGGAAGAAATAGGAAGAAAGGAAACAGAAGGTCTGAGTGCGTGAGGAATAATGTTCAACTGGAACACCTCTGTGGCCAAAGATTGAGGCCAAAATAAAGATATTGAACAAATTAAAAATAAACAAAAATCAAAATGAACTCCTTTTGGGTTGTTCAGCACACTGTGCATACTGTATATGCAGTGTAATATTATGCAAACTTTATAATGACTCCAGGATAGATTATATAGTACTTTATTTGTAAAATTGACTGTAAGTAAAATGACTGTAAGTCATTTTATTAAGAATTGTAACAGGCCCGGTGCGGTGGCTCACGCTTGTAATCCCAGCACTTTGGGAGGCCGAGGCAGGCGGATCACGAGGTCAGGAGATCGAGACCACGGTGAAACCCCGTCTCTACTAAAAATACAAAAAAATTAGCCGGGCATGGTGGCGGGCGCCTGTAGTCCCAGCTACTCAGAGAGGCTGAGGCAGGAGAATGGCGTGAACCTGGGAGGCGGAGCTTGCAGTGAGCCGAGATTGCACCACTGCACTCCAGCCTGGGCGACAGAGCGAGACTCCGTCTCAAAAAAAAAAAAAAAAAAAAGAATTGTAACACTATCCACTCATATGATAATATAGGTAACATATAGGTAACGTTGGAGTAACAAATGGAAATGAGCAATGGCTCAATGAGTTAAAAAAAAAAAAAAAAAAAAAAAAAAAAAAAAAAAACCTTGGTGAATTTTCACTTTTCAGAGGTGCCATTAAAACGAAGAACATTTGGAGCCTTGGGATATCCATCATCAGTTGCCATGGCTTCAGGTCTGTGAACTCTAAACTCACACTCACTTAGTGCAAAGCCTGAGCCATGTCTTATAGTTCTAAGAATGGCAGTAAAGGATTTCTCTCTACATCCTTCAGTTTATTCTGCTATATAAGGGATACATTTGTGTGCCGATTAAATGAGATATTTTCTATAAAGCATCTAGCAAAGTGCCTGTCTCACAGAAAAGACCCAGAGAATCTGGGATATCAATATTATTACAAGATTGAGTGTTAGAAGACAGACATTTCTAAATCCTGTCTTAACATTTATAAACCTGGAAATCCAACACACAGCAGTATTGCTTTGAACTTCAAATCTGTAAGTTGTTAGATGAATTAAAATTACTTTGAATTTCTTCTGAGTTCTCAGATTAGAAGAAATAAACATTTAAATAATGTCACCTGAGTTCTCATACTGAAGAAATAAATTACCATAAAAGTATTGCATTGCACTGGCATTGGGGTTGAAAAATAATATGGTTAATTGAATATATGGATAATTCAAATTTATCATGAACATATTATATTTTTCTTTCATTAATATTGTGGAAAATAATTTTAGTCTTTGTTATTATTTCAGTAGATACAGCCAAGTAAGCACTACCAAAACTTTCTTGAATGAATCATCATCTTATAGGGCAACAACAGATTTCCTCTAAGGAACTCACCAAAGAGAAACAGCATTGCTACAGGGGAGCTCAGATATTCAATTGACACGCAATTTGTGATATATGAAAATACACCTAAAAATCCTGAGAAAAACCTTAGTGAGATTATTAATATATTCAGAGAAAGAATATTTTAGTCATAAAAAAGAGATTGGTCAGTAAAGGGAGCCTTATAACATGATTTGCAGAGACAAATATCAGTAGCATTTATTCAAGCACAATCAAAGTTTCTTCAAGAAAGAACGTCTTCTCTAAAATATTTGTGGTGCTATTGGTAAACCATGTCTGAAAAGAGGAAGACTACCTCTAGCTAATTCTATTAGCATTAGTGACATTCTTTTCACTGTAGGAAATTCTATACTTGAAGCCAAATTATAATGGGATTGGCATCAGAACAGAGGTATTAAAGGATTAGCCTAAGAAGGGTTCTGAGCAAAATTTAGTCTCACTTCTTATTTTCCTACTGTGAAAATAACAGGTTACTTTTGCTTAAAAAAGTATCTGGTTCATATCACTGGCATATACTAATTAATAAATTAGAACTGGGGTTTCATATTTCAGTTTGCGGGAACATAGTTGGTGTGAATGTTTCCTTGAAAAAGGAATTGGTTCTCAACATGTAGACATACCAAGTTTCTGACCATGAAAACCTGAGCACTGGATCTATCCTGAAGTATATACCCCAAGTTAGATAGACTGACCTCTTCTGAAAACATCCAATCCTGACCAAGTTCCCAATAGACCATTCACACCATCTTTGTCTTCTGCAAGATCTATTACCAGTGATCAGTTCTTATTCAGTCTCTTGGCTCCAGGGTTTCTCAATAAACTCTTATTATCATACATATAGAAATAAGAGTTTATTGAGAAACCCTAAAGCTCAAAACTTCTTAGCTCCAGACTTATCGATCTATACTAGGATGTGTAAGTCCATTTCTACAGGAATAATTGTCTTAAAAAATAACTCTAGATTCACCCTTCAAATACTCTCTCCAGTACTTCCTCATTAAAGTAAATGACACCCTTATTCACTTACTTGCTCAAGCCTAAAAACTGAGACTTTATTCTAGATTTCTCCCCCACCTCAAGATACCATAGCAATACCTGCCAACTCCTTATTTCAAACATCTCCTGAATTGAATCAATTTGCCTCTCTCCTTCTCCACTGCCACCCCAATCAGCTCACACTTGTATCCTAATCATCTCCTGACTGGCCTTTTTGCTTCCACCCTCCCTCTCCTAATGACTTCTGCACACAACAGCCAGCGTGATGTTTAAAAGTTGTGAATCAGTTCATGCCATCATCAAACTTCTAGGATTAAAATTCACACACTAAAGTATGGTGATTTATGAGGCAATCTGCCCTCTGCTGGTCTCTGTAACCTCAGTGTTCCCTCTTGCCCACCAGGTTCCAGGCCCACTAAGATCTGTCCCTCCCTCCCTCCCTCCCTCCCTTCCTTCCTTCCTTCCTTCCTCCCTCCCTTTCTCCCTTCCTCACTTTCTCTTTCCCTCCCCTTCTCTTCCTCCTTCCTTTCCCTTCCCTTCCCTTGTCTTCCCATCCCTTCCCTTTCCTTCCCTTCTTCCTTCCCTCCCCTTCCCTTCCCTTCCCTTTCCTTCCTCCTTTCCTCCCCTTCCCTTCCTCCTTCCTTTCCCTTCCCTTCCCTTCCCTTTCCTTCCCTTCCTCCATCCCTCCCCTTCCCTTCCCTTCCTCCTTCCCTTCCCTTCCCTTCCTCCTTCCCTTCCCTTCCCTTCCTCCTTCCCTTCCCTTCCCTTCCTCCTTCCCTTCCTTTCCCTTCCCTTCCCTTCCCTCCTCTCCCCTCCCCTCCCCTTTTTATTAATTCTCCTTTCTTTTACTTGTTGATTCTCAGCTCTGAGTTCTTTTCTCCCAGGTCGTTTTTCCTTCCCTTCATTTCTCAGTCTAAATAACACCCCTTTGATGATCTTTCCTGGTTAATTAATCTAAAATAGTACCCCCACCGGGCATTCTTTCCCAAAAAACCACACTGTTTGCTTCATAACATACATCCCAACCTCATAGACTCTTATTTGTTTCTTTCTACCAAAGCAGGGATGCTGTATGACAGATTCATGGTCATTTCCCCTGCACCTGGAAGGACAAATGGCCAAAACATAGCAGAAGCTTATAAAGGTCTGTTCAAAGAATGGATTGCACAAGAAATGTAGTTCAGAGAATACAGGGGAAAAAGAGAATGTTAAAATGATATAGTCCAGTTTATTTATTTTCAAAGTTCAAGCCTGGGTAGATGATTAGACTTGCCTATAGGCTCTTAACTAATTAATGATAAATTTGGAACTCAGGCAAAATTTACTGACTTCTTGTTCAGAAAGTGTTTAGCCGATCACACTGCCTGTTCAATGACACTGACTCTTTAGAGATATATAGAGAGATTACAGAGCATGTAATAACTTTACTTTGCATTTATACCCCATCTATTTCCACACTTAATCAGGTTTTGAGATGACTAACAAAATCTAAACATAAGTAAAACAACACTTGGGTTGAGAAATAGACATATCTTTCTGAGTAATGAATTAAGCGGCTATATTATCTTGTGTTATTTCATAAGGAAAATAGTGTAAAATGTGTTCTAAACTGTGCTTTTGCAATAGACTAACATAGTTTGAGCATTTCAAAAGCACAACTAAACTTTACCTCATTTTATAAAAATGTAGTACTTTTATGTTGTCTTTAATAAACTAAAATGTATGGATTGGGGGGAACCTTCACTTAAATGAGTTTCTTGCAAATCATTTGGCATTATAGTTAATGAAAAAATAAACATATAATGGAAACTACCTGCTATAGTCCAGGGTTTATTTTGATTTTCAAGATTTAACCTCTGACCATAAAAATTATTTCTCAAGGGACCTAGGAAAGGCTCATAAAGTAATATCATTTATGCCAACTTTGTTTTGCTGCATTCTACCTAAATAGATGTGAGAATAGTATTAGTCAGAAGATAGAACACAGCAAAATATAGTATTCTTATTCTTCTATATCTGTGACCTAAATTAAGAGGAAGCCTAAACCAACATCCACTTAAGGCATTAAGTTCTAATTTTGCTGCTTCTTTCTCTTTGATGACTCAGATGACAGTTCACATTTATTTTTTTTCTTTGCAATCCACTTTTATTTTCTTCCTCTAAGAATGCACCTTATCAGAGCATGGATTAATTATCTATGTAGCCTATTTAAAAAGTCTAGTGACAAAAAAAAACTGAGAAGAATTAACTCCAGCAAAATGATGAAATCTCAGTCCTAGCCTAGTCTCAATCAATGGTAGATCCCATGGTTTTGCAGCCTGGAAATACTATGCATGATTATTAGTTTTATCATAATATTTTGACTTTATATTGACCTCATTTGACCATGTCTACATTTCTATTGTTTTGCAATTAACCAAATGTCTTCAGTGTCAGAGTCCCTTTGGTGAATAAGGAGGCTATGAATGGTTCCACTTTTGAAGCATCCCTTGCCAATGGAATGAATTCAATGCAACAGAGTGGGCAAAGTACAGGGCAAAAAAGAAGGCTGATGACACCTGGCTGCATTAGGTTTCCATATTTTGTCTACATAATGCCAAAACTGGTACAAAGGAGAGGCAAGAGGAACATTTAGTTATTTCTCTGTCTTGCTATGCTACATGAAGTGATGCTTTCCCTGTTTCCGCTCAAAACATGCCCCTAATCAGTTGGGGCCTTATAAAGTTGTAAATGGCAGCTAATTGCAGCAGAATTAAGGGGCATTTCTGTAAATGATGGATTTTTATCCTCCCAGGTTGTTTCTGAAGGAAATGATGGGGAAATGGATTGTAGTTTCAAAAACTGTTCACATAATAAATGTTTCTGTTTATATAGGTATGTTATATTCCTTGTTAAATAAAACATATATTTGCAGATCGTCTACCAATGTTTCTCAAGTTATATTTTCCTCCTTATTAGTACATAGTTCACAGTGGCAAAGACCTAAAAATAAAACAAAAAACCATAAAGGGGGCCTCTACAGCCACTGCATATGTTACATCTCACAGTCATAACAATCTTTGTTTAAATTCTTTAAAAACTAATTTTAAAAGTTCACTGGCAATGTAAAAAAAAAGAGCATATTCATTCTATACTCATGCAGTGTATTTGGAGAAGCCTGATGACGTCTTGCGTTATCAGTGTTCCCACTTCTCATGTATATTGCTGAGAAGAAGAAAAACCAATCTGTTTTAATATTCATTACCTCTAACTCTCCCTGCTTGAGCCCTGTTGAACCACACATGTGGCACTTGCCTTATTTTGTGCAGTCCATTTCTGGAACAGGGCAAATCACACACATGAGGATGTTGGGTCATAAGGGATAAGGCTCACGTTCAATTCATCTTTGCGCCAAGTTCCCACCAGGTTGTCCTGCTGTATAAACATTTTCTTAGCAAATAAATATGTGAAATAAATTCACATAAGAGAGTTATATCGCTTAAAAAAGCAGGAGAACAAGCTCTACAGATGCTTTCTACCTGCATCTCTTTGTTCTCTCCATTTTTATGCAGTCTTTAGGCCTCAGAATGTATTTTGAGATATTCTATTTTCCAAGCCATCAGCAATTTTCTAAATGACTTTTTTCAGCTTTCTCAGGGACAATGAAACCAAAAATGGTACATGGGGGAGATAATGGTGGGTAGTTATTCAGAGCCATCAGCCATCACTGTTCAGGGGTTTGTGTGTGTGTGTGTGTGTGTGTGTGTGTGTGTGTATGAAGGAATGAATTTCAGTAGTTCATTTCTTATGAGTCATGTTTATGCAGGTATATTTTCTGGGATGGATTAAATTGATCAGAAACTAATGTAAGCAGAGTGAAGAATTAACAGGATTTTAAAATCACTTTATTTATTAGTAGTGGGTAGTAAATTCAGAAGTGAATTTTCTATCCATAAATCAAGATAGGGGATGATTATTATTTTCTAAATTTTATGAGTGGATAATGTGAGAGTCATATATTAATGTATTCGGCAAAGATGTAGTTACGTTAGTAACTGTCAGATTACCTCTGATAGTAATTTATTTCTTGACATCTACTAATGGTCATCTGAAAGTATGAAATGCCATGTAAGTAGCTTTTAGTGAACAACATGAACTGATGAAAGTAGACGGAGATAATGTAATTTAAATTGGATCTCAGGCACACCTTCATACATACACACGTGGTACCATATATAATGAATGATCTCTTATTAAAAGATGCAAAGTATGATATATAAAATTCTAAGTGCTTGTAGTCTATAAAAAGGGAACTGTCATATTCTCTCAGGGCAGGGAGAGAGCCTCCTTTGCAATTGATAATGAAGGATAAGGAGGGAGAAAAAAAGTCCTACAATTAATGTGACTGCTTTTTGGCAGATGTGATCTATATAAAATGAAGGTCATGGGTATACTGTACATCTAACAAGTTCAATTAGAAAAAGCAATGTGTGGTTTAGTGTCAATCAAGGTTATGTGAGATATATTTCATAAATTAATGTAAAACCAGAATTTTATTGCACGGACCACCATCCGCCTGCCTTGCAAGATACCACTCCAGTCACAGGTAGTGCTTGTGGTTGTGCTGAGTGTTAGGCTGTTCTATTGACAATTTATGTAGTCATGACCACAAGAAGCATTAGGTCTTGTTATAAAAGTCTCGCTGATACTATAGGGAGTTCAAGATTATCGAGATATTGTTGCATGGCAAAAATTTTCAATAGGCTAGAAAAGGAAACATATTGACTGAGAAGCACAATCTGCTATGGTACTGTCTCAAGGAATGAGATATAAAGTAAAAGAAAGAAAAAAACAAAGCACTCATTAATGTTATCAACAGAAGGCAAATAAATTTCTAGTAGCCAATTAAAAAGTAAAAAAAGAAAAAAGCAACAGGTGAGTGAATTTTGTTAACATATTTTATTTAGCCAAATATATCCAGTATAACATTTCGAAATGTAATTAATGTAAAAATTATTAATGAGATATTTACATTATTTTTTCATACCACGTCTTTCAAATCTGGTGTGTATTTTACTTATAGTATATCTCAGTTTGGACTAGCCAATTTCAAGTGCTCATGGACGTATGTGGCTAATAACTTCCCAAATGGACTTCTCAGGTTTAGGCAGACTTTCTTGCAATTATCAAGAAAACAGAGGAAGAAAGGCTGATACTGTTCATTCATTTACATATCTCATCATGTTGGAGGAAAGACATCTAGTTAGAGCTCTCAGGTGACAGACCCAAGCTCTTGCTCCTTC
This sequence comes from Symphalangus syndactylus, assembly GCF_028878055.3. Taxonomy (NCBI): domain Eukaryota; kingdom Metazoa; phylum Chordata; class Mammalia; order Primates; family Hylobatidae; genus Symphalangus; species Symphalangus syndactylus. Next base: position 30,759,352 of record NC_072430.2, read on the forward strand.
TTTGCATTTGGGTAGAAGTCTTCCAATTGAAGAAGCAGAAACAGGGGAAGGGACATCCCTGAGAGTGCAAGTTAACAGGTTAGGGATATATAACCAATTGCCCAATTACTTTTGCACCAGCCTAATATAACAAACCTAAAAACAAGGAGATAACTAAGGAATATGTGCTAAGTTGAGCTGAGCTGCCTTTGTGTTCAATATCTCCATTTGGGTTCAAACCCCACATTTCAGTGAACACCTGACAAATTTTCTGGGATCCAGATGATTTTGTAGTGAAGATCTGTGCCCTGCACTCATGCTCTGGCACTGAAAACAAAACAACAGTGCTATATAATGTGTTGATGGACTATGATTCAGAAGAGAGGTGTCATGCACAGGGTGATAGATGTTCCAGTTTGTCCAAGGCAGTTTCCATTTATGTTTATTGTACTAGTGTAATTATTCAAAATTATTTATTTCACTCTCAAATATGTTCTCATTTGGAAAATAAATTATATGTTCACACCATCAGGCAAACCCCAAGTAAGGGGTGAGGGATGCTCAGGGAATTCCATGCCTAGGTATAGGTCAAAAAGGACAGATAAATTCCCAATGTCAGCACAGAGGAGAAAATTTGAATTTAAAATCCTAATATATTAATAATAATTTGAAAGAAGAAGAGACTAAGCTGACGTCTTTACCAAAGTTTATTTATCTCAAATAAGAACAATATTTCTATCTCCATAGCTTTCCTTCTCTAAGCAATTTTGTGTTCATTTGAATAACAAAATTGCTGTCGCTGTTAATAAAACTGAGTAGTTTAAAAACACAAACTAAGCATCCTAACTGTTTTTGACTCTTATGTAGATATTTCTAAAAATTATCAGGCTTATTTATTCTGATCTTACGGTTTAAAAATATATTTGTAATAAAAGAGATCTAGATAAAGTGTTTTGTCAACATCTTCACCTCATGTTCTATTTTTTCAATAATGATTATTACTTCTTCACTGACCTTTATATGGTTTGAGCTTTAGGGGACACTGCAAATTTTCAATTAACTTTAAATGTGACTAGATCTTTATAAATGAGGGATGATTTAGGTGTACATTTATGGCATGTAAAATATTATAGTTAACTATGTGCTAACGTAAAAAACCTAGCTATCTGGAAAATATTTGTTTATAGAGGAACATAAACAGCCTGCATTAGGGACATTTACAAGAATGTGGGGAATGATTAGACTGTATCTATTGCATTTATATGTGGATATAAAACTTGTAATTTATTATATTGATTTTTTTTGCTATCAAAGATATTGCACTCATGATAACTTTACCTTCTTTTCCAAGAAATTTTAGCAAGATGACTTTATTTTATGGTGTATTCATAATGACTGCATGAATCAGAATGCCTTATTATGTTTTTTATCATTTTTGTTAAAGCCATCAACAATGATTAAAAAATTCTCGTTGTTTACATTCAGAAAAAACAAACATTTAATAAAGAGAAGTATCCATTATGCAATAAGAATATATAGATATCAACACTCAGTTTTATTTTATTTATTTTGTAAAATTGATTTCTTAGTCTGGGTTATTTGTTAAAGGTAATCATTAACAGTTCAGAATTGTTAGGAATTTGACTAAATTATATTAGATGGTTGTATTAGTCCCTTCTCACATTGCTATAAAGAACTACCTAAGACTGGGTAATTTATACAGAAAAGAGCTTTAATTGACTCACAATTCTGCAGGCTGTACAGGAAGCATGGCTGGGTAGGCCTCAGGAAATTTGCAATCGTGGCAGAAGGTGAAGAAGAAACAGGCATGTCCTGGTTGGAGATGGAGGAAGAAAATGAAGGGGGAAATGCTACACACTTTAAAAACCAGATCTCATGAGAACTCACTCACTATCACAAGAAGGGCAAAGGAGAAGTCTGCCCTCATGATTCAGTTATCTTTCTCCAGGTCCCTCCTCTAACATTGGAAATTACAACTCAACATGAGATTTGTGTGGGGACACAAATCCAAACCATATCATTCTGCCCCTGGCCCTTCTCAAATATCATGTGCTTCTCACATTGCGAAATACAATGATTTCTTTTCAACAGTTCCCCAAGTTTTAACTCATTTCAGCATTAACTCAAAAGTTCACAGTCGAAAGAGTCATCAGGGACAAGACAAGATCCTTCTGCCTATGAGCCTGTAAAAAAAAAAAAAAACAAGTTAGTTACTTCCAAGATAAAATGGGAAGACAGGCATTGGGTAAATACAACCATCCCAAAAGGAAGAAATCAGGCAAAACAAAGGGGCTACAGGCCCCATGCAACTCCAAAAGCCCACAGGGCAGTCATTAAATCTTAAAGCTCCAAAATAATCTCTCCTGACTCCATGTCTCATATTCAAGCCATACTGATACAAAGAGTGGGCAAAAAAGGCCTTGGGCATTTCCAACCCTGTGGCTTTGCAGGGTATAGCCCCCTCAGTTGCCTGCAGCTTTTCCCATCTCACAGTGAAGGCTGTCTAGATCTACCATTCTGGGGTCTGGAGGATGGTGGCCCTCTTTTAAAGCTCACTAGGCAGTGCCCCAGTAGGGACTCTGTGTGAGAACTCCAACCCCACATTTCCCCTCTGCACTGCCCTGGTAAAGGTTCTCCATGAGGGTTCCTCCCCTATAGCAGACTTCTGCCTGGACATCTAGGCATTACCATACATCTTCTGAAACCTAGGCAAAGATGCCCAAGCCTCAACTCTTGACTTCTGTGCACCCACAGGCTTATACCACATATGTGCTACCAAGGCATATAGCCTGCACCCTCTGGAGCAACCTGAGATGTATCCAATGACGTTTTAGCCACAATTGGAGCTGGAATCACTGGATGTAGGAAGCATTGTCCTGAGGTTGTGCAGCAGGGCCCTAGGCTGAGCCCATTAAATTATTTTTCCCTCCTAAGCCTTTGGCCCTGTGAAAGGAGAGGCTGCCTTGAAGGTCTCTGAAATGACTTTGAGGCATTTTCCTCATTGACCTGGCTATTAACATTTGGTTACTCTTTACTTATGCAAATTTCTGTAGCCAGCTTGAATTCGTCCCCTGAAAATGAGTTTTTTTCTTTTCTAACACATGGTTAGGCTGCAAATTTTTTAAACTTTTATGCTCTGCTTCACGTTTAAATGTAAGTTCCAGTTTCAGGTCATGTCTTTGCTCATACATATAAGCCTGTGTACACTGTTAGAAGCAGCCAAACTTCCTCTTGAGTACTCTGCTGCTTAGAAATTTCTTCCGCCAGATACCCTAAATAATCTTTTCAAGTTCAAAATTCAACAGATCTTCAGGGCAGGGGCACAATGTCTCCAACCTCTTTGCTAATGCATAATAAAAGTTACCTTAGCTCCAGTTCTCAATGAGTCCCTCATCTCTACCTAACACCCCCTCAGCCTGCACTTCATTATCCATATCACTATCAACATTTTGGTCACAATAATTTAACAAGTCTCTAGGAAATTCCTAACTTTCCCTGTCTTCTTCTGAGCCTTTCACACTCTTCCAAGCTCTGCCCGTTACCCAGTCCCAAAGACACTTCCACATTTTCAGGTATCTTTATAACAATACCCCACTCATGGTACCAATTTTCTGCATTAGTCCTTTATAGCAATGTGAGAATGAACTAAGACTTGGTAATTTATACAGAAAAGAGGTTTAATTAACTTTCAGTTCTTGTACTGGAATCATGGCTGGGGAGGACTCAATAAACTTACAATCATGGCAGAAGGCTAAGGAGAAGTAGGAATATCTTACATGGCTGAAAATGAAGTAAAAGAGTAAAGGGGGACGTGCTACACTCTTAAACAACCTGATCTCATGATAACTCATTCACTATCATGAGAACAGCAAGGGGGAAGTCTTCCTCCATGATCCAGTCTCATCCCACCAGGCCCTTCCTCCAACACTGGAAATTACAATTCAACATGAGATGTGGGTGAGGACACGAATCCAAACCATATAAGTGGCAGTCTAAAAATCATGTTTTTTTTATAACTTTTAAGCATGCACACACACTCATAAATCTTAACAGTTAACAAATTATTATTTTAGGAATTGTATTGCCAGATCAATTTAAATGTAGTGACTTTTAATAAACATTAATCACCTGAATGCTAGTGATGATAGAATTTTGCTAAGACTCATAATAATATTATTTTATATTAAAACTTTTTATAATGAGTTTTTCTAACATCCATAAATGTAGATAGAATAGTACATTGAAACTTAACCTAAGATTAAATAATTACCAACATTTTGTCATATCTGATTCATCCTTTACTTTTTTGTTTGGTAAAATGTTATTTTAAAGTAACCTCCAGATATTTCATTTCTAAATATTTCAAAGTACATCTCTGAAAAATAACTTTTTTTTTTTTTTTTTTGAGATAGAGTCTCGCTCTGTTGCCCAGGCTGGAGTGCAGTGGCATGATCTCAGCTCACTGCAACCTCTACCCACCCGGATTTAAAGCAATTCTCCTGTGTCAGCCTCTGCAGTAGCTGGGATTACAGGTGCACACCACCACACCTGGCTAATTTTTGTTTTTTCAGTAGAGACGGGGTTTCATGCCAGGCTGGTCTCAAACTCCTGACCACGTGATCTACCCGCCTCAGTCTCCCAAAGTGTTGGGATTACAGGTGTGAGCCACTGCATCCAGCCAACATTTTCTTGAATGACTCCAATATTGTGATCACACCTGATTATCACCTGTTAGAAATTTACATGTAAAATATATTCATACAAGATCACCATAGCAATATATTATTGCTATGGTTTCAATGTGTCCCTCCAAATTCACAAGTTGAAACTTAATCATCAATATGATTATATTAAGAGATGGACTCTTTAAGAGGTGATTAAGTCAGGAGAGCAGAGCACTCATGGATGGGATTGGGGTACTTATAAAAGGCTTTGAGGGAATAGGTTTTACTTTTGCCATAGTAAAAGTCACTCACCAGACATGCATCCTGCTGGCAGCCTGAAATTGGACTTTCCAGCCTCTAGAAGTATAAGAAATAAATTTTTTTCTTTATAAATTACCCAGTATGTGGTATTGTTATACTAGCACAAACTAACTGATATGGTTTGGCTGTGTCCCCACCCAAATCTCATCTTGAATTCCCATGTGTTAAGGGAGGGACCCTGTGGGGGCAGGTCTTTCCTGTGCTGTTCTTGTGATAGTGACTAAGACTCACAAGACCTGATGGTTTTATTTAAAGTATAATAACTTCACTAGAATTAATCTTAGAGTTGGCTGTTTTTGACCAATTTCCCAAACCACATGGTGTACCCCTATTTAAAGTAATTTAAAATCCTCTTCAATTTAAACAAAAATAAATTTCAAGTTTTAGTAGGAATTTTGATCCATTGATGTTTTTTCTTTCTTGAAGATCCTTGTCATACAAATGTGGTATCTTCTTTACTTGTATTGTATATATATCCTTTCTCAAGGCCTTTTCATTTTGTTCTTTATTTTGTTTTGATTTAAACAATTTTTTAATATTTCATGTTGCACTAAATAATCTGGCTCTTTATTAACTTGAGTTTCTTTTTCCTTTTGCTTTATTATGGTTATAATTATTTCATATTAATTCTTTTCAGGTTTTAAACTCAATTTTTAAATGTTCATTTCTTATTCTAATAATCTTATCTCTGAGTATTCTAATTTTAATTTAAGCTGTAGTTAAATAGTTTCTATTATTTTCCTAGTACATTTTAGCTCATTTGAAATGTCAGTTTACTATTTTAATCTACCTTGTGAGCATGTATTATTGGTCTGCTTTCCTTCTTGTAAGGTTCCCATAATCACTAAAATTAATGCACCGAACTTTTAAATGAAACAAAATTGAACATTGACAAAAAATGGTTGGAATTTGAATTTAAATTGTTCAAACTATGGATAATATGTTTAAAAGAGTTACAATATATGGATACAAGGAAAGAAAGGGAAGATCTCATAAAGCCAAACTATACACTTTTTATTGCTTCATGGAAACAACAGAAGAGGTAGTTGGAGACATGAAACAAAATTTGAAAGGGGTTTCTCAATATTAAATTTGAAGATGAGCTTAAAGAAACCATAATGGAATGAGGTGATGATGTTGGTGCATTGTGGTCTAGAGATAGGTATAGACCAGCAGTGGACAAACTAGGGACTGCAGATTAAATCTGACCTGCCCCCTTTTGTATAAATAAAGTCTAATTGAAGCATAGCCATACCCATTTGTTCACTTATTTTTTTCTGGTAATTTTGCATTAGAATGCAGAACTAGATCATATAGCCTGCGAAGACTGGAAAATTTACCGTCAGCAGTTTAGAGTTCAGTTAGTTATTTAGAAAACTTATAGGAATCAAGGTAGTCCAACACCATCAAATCTCATTGTTTCATGGTCTTTTGAGCACAGCTGCATATTGGATAGAAATTGCCTTCTATTTTTGGCTGTTGTAAATGTTATCCCTGGATTTTTTTTCTATTCTAATTGCCTTATTTTTAAAAATGGCATTCAATGAGACTAAAAAATTACACCGTTGCTTCTTCTCTGTTTCTTGAAACAAGTAAGGGTCTTAGAAAATGTTTCAAAAATTATATAAGGAGGTTAAACAAGCTTATTTGCAGTAAAATTGTGCACAAGCCTCTCTGTAACAATAGACATTACAGAGTTCAATTTAGGACTAACCATTTTCAAATTGTCAAAAATACAAAATTAAACTTTGTTATAATATTTTACTTTGGTGAGTATTGTTGCTCAAGTTTTCTTCTTAATTCTAAGTCCATGCCAGCAAATTTTATTTAATGACACATATTCATTTAAACTTGTATTAATTTCATTTTTGAAATGCAAAATGAACAAACAATATAGAATTCTGTTACCACAAAGACCTTATCTTGTAGAAGATTAGTTTGACACATAGACAAACATTTGTTAGAATTTTCTAGGACATTGCATATGCCACAATGAATGTGGAAACCCAAAGAAATAAGTATTAAAAGGGATTATCATTTACCAATATTCCACTGGTTGTCGCAGGCTGAGTAACATAAAAGTACACCACAACGTGCTAGTTTACCCATTATTAAAATATTGAAATAGTTTACCTTGAGCTCCCAGGTGACTCTCTGATGTCTCAGACATCCTAGTCACTTCCACAGGGCGTATGAACTATCATATAGCCAGCAACGTTACAGTTGAAAGTATCTAGACATCGTTCAAGATCTATATCTAGTATGTGTTGTATTTTTCAATGTATCTGTCAACTGGATGTTAATACTTTTAATCATTTCTCCTTAAAGTAATACTAATAATTTGAGCATTTAAAAATACTACACATATATTTAAAGGTTTGTTTTTTATTCCTTAAATTTGCTCTTCTATTTAGAAAGGAACCCACTTTATGTGAAAACTCGTAGTTTAGAAATGAAAACAAATCACTATTTTATAATTTCTTTCCTAAACTGGCAAACTTACACTATTTATAATATATAATTTTGAAAAATGCTTATTTTCATGCGCCTCCCTATGAAGAGACCACCAAACAGGCTTTGTGTGAGCAACATGGCTGTTTATTTCACCTGGGTGCAGGCGGGCTGAGTCCGAAAAGAGTCAGCGAAGGGAGATAGGGGTGGGGCCATTTTATAGGATTTGGGTAGGTAAAGAAAAATTACAGTCAAAAGGGGGTTGTTCTCTGGCGGGCAGGAGTGGGGGTCACAAGGTGCTCAGTAGGGGAGCTTTTGAGCCAGGATGAGCCAGGAGAAGGAATTTCACAAGGCAATGTCATCAGTTAAGGCGGGAACAGGCCATTTTCACTTCTTTTGTGGTGGAATGTCATCAATTAAGGCAGGAACCGGCCATCTGGATGTGTACGTGCAGGCCACAAGGGATACAATGGCTTAGCTTGGGCTCAGAGGCCTGACATTCCTATTATGTTAATAAGAAAAATAAAATGAAATAGTGGTAAAGTGTTGGGACAGTGAAAATTTTGGGGGATGGTAGGGAGAGATAATGGGCGATGTTTCTCAGGGCTGCTTCGAGTGGGATTAGGGGCAGCGTGGGAACCTAGAGTGGGAGAGATTAAGCTGAAGGAAGATTTTGTGGTAAGGGGTGATATTGTGGGACTGTTAGAAAAAACATTTGTCATTTAGAATTATTGGTGATGGCCTGGATACTGTTTTGTATGAATTGAAAAACTAAACAGAATAAGAGAAAGGGAAAAACAGGTATTAAAGGTCTAAGAATTGGGAGGACCTAGGACATCTAATTAGAGTGCCTAAGGAAATTCAGCATAGTCCTGTAGAAACAGGGAAGAAGGAAATGTGGGGAAATGGGGTGAACGTCAGGTGGATCAGAGAGATGCAGTCATGAGGGTCAGGTGTGGTATCTGGAATAATGTGGGAGGCCGGATTGAAGTCCGGGGCAGGAACAATGGTAATTGTGGAGCCTTAATAAAGAGTGAGTACAGCTGAAGGAGCCGGGGAGCAGAAAGTATATGTGTCAGGTGTGAGTAAGAAAATAGATTTTGGAAATTATGAGAGCTGTAGAGAGTGAGTTGAGCACAGTTTGTGATTTTTAGGGCCTCTATAAGTATTAAAGCAGCGGCAGCTGCTGCACGCAGACATGAGGGCTAGGCTAAAACTGTAAGGTCAAGTTGTTTGGACAGAAAGGCTACCGGGTGCCGTCCTGGCTCTTGTGTAAGAATTGTGACCTCACTAACCATGCCTAATAAGGAAAGGAGTCGTTGTTTTGTAAGGGATTGAGGTTTGGGAGATTAATCGGACATGATCAGCAGGGAGAGCATGTGTGTTTTTATGAGAATTATGCCGAGATAGGTAACAGATGAGGATGAAATTTGGCTTGACTGAAGTAATGGGGGCTGTCTGTGAAGCCTTGCGGCAGTACAGCCCAGGTAATTTCCTGAGCCTAATGGGTGTCAGGGTCAGTCTAAGTGAAAGCAAAGAGAGGCTGGGACGAAGGGTGCAGGGGAATAGTGAAAAAAGCATCTTTAAGATGGAGAACAGAATAGTGAGTTGTGGAGGAAGGTCTTGAGGACAAAAGAGTGTACGGATTGGGCACCACAGGATGGATAGGCAAAACAATTTGGTTGATAAGGCGCAGATCCTGAACTAATCTGTAAGACTTGTCCAGTTTTTTGACAGGTAAAATGGGGGAATTGTAAGCAGAGTTATAGGTTTTAGAAGCCCATGCTGTAGCAGGTGAGTGATAACAGGCTTTAATCCTTTTAAAGCATGCTGTGGGATGGGATATTGGCATTGAGCGGGGTAGGGGTGATTAGGTTTTAATGGGATGGTAATGGGCATGTAATCGGTTGCCAGCGAAGGAGTAGAGATGTCCCATACTTGTGGGTTAAGGTTGGGGGATATGAGAAGAAGACGTGAAGGAGGCTTTGGGTTGGGGAGAAGGGCGGCAATGAGATGCAGCTGTACTCCAGGAATAGTCAGGGAAGCAGATAATTTGGTTAAAATATCTCGGCCTAATAAGGGAACTGAGCAGGTGGGGATAACTAAAAAAGAGTGCATAGAAGAGTGTTGTCCAAGTTGGCACCAGAGGGGGGAGTTTTCAGGGGTTTAGAAGCCTGGCCGTCAATACCCACAATAGTTATGGAGGCAAGGGAAACAGGCCCTTGAAAAGAAGGTGATGTGGAGTGGGTAGCCTCCATATTGACTAAGGGGACGGACTTACCTTCCACTGTGAGAGTTACCCGAAGCTCAGCATCCGTGATGGTCTACAGGGCTTCCGAGGTGATCAGGCAGCGTCAGTCTTCAGCTGTTAAGCCAAGAAGGAGTCAGTCATAGAGCCTTGGGCCAGAGTTCCAGGGGCTCTGGGAGTGGCTGCCAGGTGAGTTGAACAGTCCGATTTCCAGTGGGGTCCTGCACAAATGGGACACGGCTTAGGAGGAATCCTTGGCTGCAGGCATTCCTTGGCCTAGTGGTCAGATTTCTGGCACTTGTAGCAAGCTCCTGGGGGAGGAGGTTCTGGAGGAACACCTGGCCACTGCAGTTCAGGCGTTTGGAAGTTCTTGTGTGCTGGAGATGTGGCTGGGGTTTGTCTCACAGTGGAGGCAAGGAATTGCAACTTTTTTCTATTATTGTACACCTTGAAGGCGAGGTTAATTAAATCCTGTTGTGGAGTTTGAGGGACGGAATTTAATTTTTGGAGTTTAATGTCGGGAGCAGATTGGGTAATAAAATGTATTTTGAGAATAAGATGGCCTTTTGACGTTTTAGGGTCTAGGGCTGTAAAATGTCTCAGGGTTGTTGAGTCATGAACTGGGCTGGATTTTTATATTTGATGAAAAAGAACCTAAACGCTGTCTGATTTGGGATAAAGGAAAAGGAGCATTAACCTTGACTATGCCTTTAGCTCTAGCCACCTTTTTAAGCATAAATTGCTGGGCAGGTGGGGGAGGGCTAGTCACGGAACGAAACTGTAAGCCGGACCTGGTGTGAGGAGGGGAGGTGATTAAAAGATTATAGGGTGGAGGAGTGGAGGCTGAGGAAGAATTGGGACCTAGCTCGGCCTGGCCAGGAGCAGCCTGGGGAGGAGGGGAGAGGTCAGATGGGTCTGTAGAAAAGGAGGATTAGAAAGACTCAGGATGCTTGGGGTTGGGACTGAGGGGACAGGCAGGGGGGGAAAGAAGGAGGATTTGGGACAAGTCGCATTGGGAACAGAGACTAGGAAGGGACCGATGTGTAAAAGAATGCCTGGATGTCAGGCACCTCAGACTATTTGCCCATTTTACGACAAGAATTATTTAGATCTTGCAGGATGGAAAAATTGAAAGTGCCATTTTCTGGCTATTTGGAACTACTGTCGAGTTTGTATTGGGGTCAAGTGGCATTGCAGAAGAAAATAAGGCATTTAGGTTTTAGGTCAGGTGTGAGTTGAAGAGGTTTTAGGTTTTTGAGAGCACAGGCCAAGGGAGAAGAAGGAGGAATGGAGGGTTGCCCATAGTGAAGGAAGCAAGCCCAGAGAAAAGAGAGAGTAGAGACACGGAGGGAAGGGGTTTGGGGGTTCTTACCTTCCAGAAAAGTGGGAAAGAGTTTGGGGCACACAGATATAAGGGGTTGGGGCACAGAGATAAGAGGTCGGGGCATGGAAATAAGGGATTGGGGCGCAGAGATAAGAGGTTAGGGTGTGGAAATAAGGGATTGGGGCACAGAGATATAAGAGGTTGGGGCATGGAAATAAGGGATTGGGGCACAGAGATATGAGGTTGGGGTACTTGCCCCTCCTCTAGAAAAGCGGGACTTGCTGCTCAGGGTGAAGGAGAAGGGGTTGGGGGTTTCTTGCCCCCCAGAAAGGCGGAGAAGGAGTAGAGATATGGAGAGAAGGGGTTGGGGTACTTGCCCTTGCCCAGAAAAGCGGGACTTGCCGCTAAGGGTGAAGGACCAAGGCAGGCGTCCCTGCATGGTCTGACACCTCTGAAACCTGGGTGAATAATCAGAAAGGCATCCCTGCAACAATTAAACACCAAGGGAAGGCTGCCTTCCCCAGTCCGTGACCGGCGCCAGAGTTTTGGGTCCATGGATAAAACGTGTCTCCTTTGTCTCTACCAGATAATGAAAGGAATTGAAATTAAAAGAAGGTAGAGATTGAAGTGTGGCACCAAGATTGAAAGGAAAAAGAGGTTGAGGGATAGTGAGGGAGGTTGGAGAAGAGAGTAAAAAGGGGCCACTTACTGGATTTGAAATTGGTGAGATGTTTCTTGGGCTGGTTGGTCTGAGGACCTGAGGTCGTAGGTGGATCTTTCTCATGGAGCAAAGAGCAGGAGGACAGGGGACTGATCTCCCAAGGGAGGTCCCTCGATCCGAGTCACGGCACCAAATTTCATTCACGTCTGTGTGAAGAGACCACCAAACAGGCTTTGTGTGAGCAACATGGCTGTTTATTTCACCTGGGTGCAGGTAGGCTGAGTCCGAAAAGAGAGTCAGTGACAGGAGATAGGGGTGGGGCCGTTTTATAGGATTTGGGTAGGTAAAGGAAAATTACAGTCAAAGGGGGATTGTTCTCTGGCAGGCAGAGTGGGGGTTACAAGGTGCTCAGTAGGGGAGCTTTTGAGCCAGGATGAGCCAGAAGAAGGAATTTCACAAGACAATGTCATCAGTTAAGGCAGGAACAGGCCATTTTCACTTCTTTTGTGTGGAATGTCATCAGTTAAGGCAGGAACTGGCCATCTGGATATGTACGTGCAGGCCACAGGGGATATGATGCCTTAGCTTGGGCTCAGAGGCCTGACACTTATGGTATAGTATTTTAATATTCTTCTTAGACTCTTAAATACCAGAGCTTCCTGTTTCAAGACCAAACCAAAGCACATAAAATGTAAAAACCATTAATAGAGATGGATATTGGAACTTCTGCTTCAAATTGGTACATTGGTACAGAAGACCTTCAATCCTGTGGTATACAATAGGAAAAATCCAGTCATATTAAAAAACACACACACTTTATCATAGCCCTACTGAAGAGTGGTAAACTGAATACCATATAGAAACCAACGTTTTATATGTGAGTAGAAAGCTGTGGTGGATTTCATCCTGAAAAACAAACAAACAAACAAAAAAAACACTTGGTTCTAAATATAAGAAAGGCTCGCCATAGACAGGAAAAAAAATGTAAAAATGTATGCAGGAGGTGAAATCAGCTAAGCCTTAGATGACAGTGTGGGCTAGCATGACAAACTGGAAAAAGAAAAAGCCCTGAACTCAAATATAAATTGCTCAATTAGACAATTCTCCTGTCTCTGTGAATTTTGCCAGGGATTCAGCAGTAAAATAGAAAATATTCATTCTTGCACAAAGGGTGACACATGGGTTCAGAAAGATTGCTGGAGTTAAATACAAAAAGGAACCCAAACTATGTGCAACTATAGTGAAATATAACTCTATTTCATATATCAACAAACTCCAAAAGATGGTCATCGGAATAGAGGTTAGGTGTAGGACTAATCACATTTCAGATCAGTTTAATAAAAGTGGTGTTGTAGCGTGAGATTGACTCAGCTTTAGGAAGATTCTGAATGATTGGCTTCTCACCATAATTGGCAGGTTGAGAGAAAGGCTTGACTCTCTGGGAAAAACCACAGCAAAGCAAAAAGGCCGTACTTTAATTGCCATTGTTTTTTAATTCACAATGGCTGGAATACAATAACAAAAACAATTCAAAATGAGAAGAAGCCAAAAAATGTGTCCCATAACAAGGCTGACTCACAGATACTTCACCTGTCAGAATTAGAAGACATTGACTTTAATATTTTTTTACATATGTTATGGAAGGTAAAAATAGATTTTATGATATGAGAAGAGAGGGAACATTTTAGAAAATAAATAGAAATTTCGAAAAGAACAAAATTAAGACACAGAAAATAAAATTAGAATTAACAGCAACTAGCCTGTAATATAAAAGATCAGTAAACATGATGACAGGTCCATAGAAATTGCCAAAATGAACAAAAGATAGAAAAAACTTTTAAATTAACAGAGCACCAATTATCTGTGGAATAACATTGGATGGTCTTCTATATAAGTTATTGGAATTACAGAACAAAAGAAAGAAAATAGTAGAAAAATGAAATAATCCAGAAAATTTTTCAAATTTCAACAAACATGTAATACTACATATTCAAGGACATCAATAAATCTTAGGAATAAAATATTGCACATACAATTAGGATACATAGCTCAACATATTATTGTCAAACTGGAAAAGAAAGAAAAAAGAAAGTTCTATTAGCATAAAGAGAAACAAACAAAAGAATGACAAATGACTCCTCATCAGAAATATTGCAAGCCAGAAACAAAACAAACAAACAAACAAACAAAAAACACAAAAGAGAAAGGGAACCTTTAACTTTGAATCTGATATTAGGCAAGATTATATAAAAGGAAGCCAAAAAGGTGTTTCTCAGAAAAACTGTGAGAATTTGTCTCTTAGAGACTCTCACTGTAAAAAATGAGTGAGAGTCAATTTTATGTGTCAACTTAGCTAGACTCTGGTGACCAGTAGTTTAGTCAACCACTAGTCTACATGTTGCTTGATATGGTCTGGCTCTGCATCCCCACCTAAATCTCATTTTGAATTGTTATCTGTATTCTAATCTCTATGTGTTGGGGGAAGGAAGTTGTGGGAGTTGATTAGATCTTGGGGGTGGATCTCACATTCTGTTTTTATGATAGTGAGTTCTGACAAAATCTGATGGTTTTATAAGGGGCTTTCCTCACCTTTACTTTGCACTTCTCTCTCCTGCTGCTATGTGAAGAAGGACATGTTTGCTTCCCTTTCCACCATGACTGTAAGCTTCCTGAGGCCTCCCCAGCCATGTGGAAACTGAGTCAATTAAACCTTTTTGCTTTATAAATTACCCAGTCCCAGGTATTTCTGTATAGCAGCATGAAAACAAACTAGTATAGTAAATTGGTACTGAAGTAGTGGGGCACTGCTATAAGGATACCCAAAAATGTGGAAGTGACTTTGGAACTGGGTAACAGGCAGAGGTTGGAACAGTTTGGAGGGCTCAAAAAAACACAGGAAAATTTGGAACTTCCTAGAGACTTGGAGGGTTCAGAAGACAGAAAGATGTGGGAAAGTTGAGAACTTCCTAGAGACTTGTTGAATGGCCTTGACCAAAATGCTCATGGTGATATGGACAATGAAGTCCAGGCTGAGATGGTCTCAGATGGAGATGAGGGACTTGTTGGGAACTGGAATAAAGGTGACTTTTGCTATGCTTTAGCAAAGAGACTTGCAGAATTTTGCCCCTGCCCTAGAGATCTGTGGAACTTTGAACTTTAGAGAGATGATTTAAGGCATCTGGCGGGAAAAACTTCTAAAGAGCAAAGCATTCAAGAGGTGACAGAGCATAAAAGTTTGGAAAATTTGCAGCCTGTTGATGCAGTATAAAAGAAAAACCAATTTTGTGGGAGAAAGTCAAGCTGACTGCAGAAATTTGCATAATTAACAAGGGGCCAAATGTTAATCAGCAAAATAATGGGGAAAAGGTCTCCAGGGCATGTCAGAGACCTTTGTGGCAGATCCTCCCATCACAGGCCTAAAGGCCTAGGAGGCCTAGCAGTGTGAAAACAAACTAATACATTGCTGTTAAGGTAATTTTTAGATGTGATTAACATTTAAATCAGAAGACTTTAAGTAAAGCAGATTACTAGCCATAATGTGATGGGCCTCATTTAATCAGTTGAAGACCTTAGGAGCAAAGACAATTTGCCTGAAAAAAAAAAAAAAAAAAAAAAAGAAATTTGCCCCAAGACTGCAAAACAGAAACCCTGACTGAGTTTCCAGCCTGCTCACTTGCCCTGCACATTTTGGGCTAATGACTGAAACATAAACTCTTTCATGAATTCCAGTGTGCTGACCTACCTCAAAAATTTCAGGCTTGCCAAACCCCACAATTGTGTGAGCCAATTTCTAAAACTAAATATCTCTAGATACATACACACATACATACATTCATATATACATTCATACATACATAAACATTGAGATATATTAGATTTTTTTTTCTACTGGTCTGATTCTGTTTCCCTAGGATATCTCAACTAATAAACTATGCTAAAGATAGTTTCCAAATAAAAACTATTCTGAATACAAATTTGAATCTGTTGGAAGCAATGAAGAGAGTTGGAAAGAGCAAATAAGTTAGTAAATGTAAAACATTCTTCTGCTCGTGAATTTGTTAAAAAGCTATTGACTAAATAGAACAAAGTTACTAACAAATATAGAAGGGTTCATAAGATACATATAAATAGAATGTATGACAACACTAACACAATAAATTAGAGGGTGTAAATAGAAATATAGTCTTGTATGGTTCTTATACATAGCGATTAAATATTAATTCAAGATAATACAGTGTGATGTGTAAAAATGCATATTGCAATCCCTAAGTAAACCCTATGAAACACAAAGAGGTACACACAGTTGAAAGCCAATTGAGCAGATAAAGTATAAAAAAATGCACACCTATGTTTATTGCAGCACTGTTCACAAAAGGAAAGAAATGGAATCAATCTAAATGTCCATCAATGATAGACTGGATAAAGAAAATGTGGTACATATACACCATGGAATGCTATGCAGCCATGAAAAAAAATCATGTCCTTTTCAGGGACATGGGTGAAGCTGAAAGCCATTATTCTTAGCATACTAACACAGGAACAGAAATCAAAATACCACGTTTTCATTTCTGGGAGTTAAATGATGACAACACATGGACACATAGAGGGGAACAACAGGTGCTGGGGCCTTTTGGAGGGTAGAGAGTTTGAGAAGGAAAAGGATCAAGTAAAAGGACTAATGGGTGTCATGAGTGTCCTTATAGAAGACCAGCTAAACAGGCTTTGTGTGAGAAACAAGGCTGTTTATTCACTTGGGTGCAAGTGAGCTGAATCTGAAAAGAGAGTCAGTGAAGGGAGATAGGAGAGGGGCAGCTTTATACGGCTTGGGTAGGCAGTGGAAAGTTACAGTTAAAGGTGATTGTCTATTATTAGCAGAGGAGGGGTCACAAGGTTCATGGTGGGGAGATCATAAGACTCATTGTCCAGAAGAATGTCACAAGGTTGATTGATCAGTTGGGGCAGGGCAGGAACAAGTCACAGTGGTGGAATGTCGTAAGGTTGGTCAATCAGTTAAGGCAGGAGCTGGCTGTTTCACTTCTTTTGTGGTTTTTTGGCTGCTCCAGACTTCTTGGCTCCTACAGGCCATCTGGACATATATGTGCAAGTGACAGGGGTTATAATGGCTGAGCTTCAGCTCAGAGGCCTGACAAAGTGTACTAGGCTTAATACCTGAATGACAAAATAGCCTGTACAACAAACCCCCTGACACAGTTTACTAATGTAACAAACCTGTATTTGTACCCCTGAACTTAAAGTAAAAGTTAAAAAAAAAATTGATTTTACAAATATAAGAAAAAATGGAACAAGGAAGCAATGGGAAAATAGAAAACAATTAGAAAAATAATAGAATTAAATTCAACTATATTAACAATTAATTCAAATGTAAATGGAGTAGCTGCTCCAAATGAACAGGAAAGATTGCCAGAATGGGTAAAATTAATCAAGATGCATCTGTATACTTTCTACCAGAGACTTACAGTAAATATAAAAAAGATGGCCAGGCATTGTGGCTCACACTTGTAATCCCAACACTTTGGGAGGCTGAGGCAGGAGGATCAAGAGGTCAGGAGATTGAGACCATCCTGGATAACACGGTGAGACCCCGTCTCTATTAAAAATACAAAAAATTAGCCGGGAATGGTGGTAGGCATCTGTAATCCAAGCTACTCGGGAGGCTGAGGCGGGAGAATGGCTTGAACCCGGGAGGCGGAGCTTGCAGTGAGCCGAAATCGCACCACTGCACTCCAGCCTGGGTGACAGAGCGAGACTCTGTCTCAAAAAAGACAAAACAAAAAAAGACAAGACCAAGAGGAATGGAAAAAATATATACAATACAAACACAATCCAAAGTAAGGTAAATAATAAATTAATTTCAGTATACACACACACAGACACACACAAAATCTGAATATATATGTGTGTGCACTTTTTCCCAGAAAATGTAAATTTTGAAACAAGAAATATTGCAGGTAAAGAACAGCATGTAATTATGACACAAAGGTGATTCACGAAGAATAAATTTTATTTTAATTAACATGTGCTTCAAAAAATATACACGAAATAGTGGACAGAACTAAAGAGAGACATGAAAATTTACAAATTACAAATAGAACAGATAAGCATCTGGAGTATTTGAAAAAAAAATGTTATTGACCAACTTGAACTAATTAATATACACAGAAAACTGCACCAAACAATGGCAGAATACATCACGTTCAAGTGAATACAAACATTCAAAAATATAAACCAAATACTGTTTATGTTCATAAAAAAGTCTCAGTGGATTCAGAAGGCTATGTTTCCTGACTTCAAGGGAATTAAAGTAGAAATAAATGTCAAATCCCTAAATATTTGCATATTAATGCACATCTTTCTAAATTAGACCATGGTTAAAAGAAAAATCATATGAAAATCTAGACAAGTTTTCAAATGAAAGTTATTAAAAATAGCTGAAATAAATCTTAGATGAAAAGGTACAGCTTAAGTTCTCATATTAGAAAAGATTCAAAATGACCTAAAATTAATTATTGAATCTTGCAAAATAAGAAAGTAGAACAAAAGAGCAAAGCAAATGCAATATACAAAACAAGAAAACCAAATAGAAATTAGTTTATTTTTTAAGGAAAGAGGACAGAAAACGAAATAGATGAAATTACTAGTCAAATGGTTTATTTAAAATGCTAATAAAATTAATTAAAAAATGATTTGAGAAAGAAGAAATACAAAATATCAACATCATTAATGAAAGAAAGGAAGTCATTACAGATACTACTGGTTTTCCAATGTTAAGATCATACTAACAAATATATTTCATCACAATTGACTTTGTAGATGAATTGGACACGTTTCTTAAAAGACACAACTTACCAAGATTTATACAAGAATAAATAGAAAATATGAAAAATCTACATCCATTAAATAAACAAACAAAAATAACCCTATTACACAATAGCCTTTCACTAATGGGTATAGAGTTTCAGTTCTACAGGATGAAAAAAGTTTGGAAAATGGTTAGTGGTGAGGATGGTTGCATAACAATAAGAATATACTTAATACAACTGAAATATACTTTTTTAAAAAAAATTATATTAAGATACATGTGCAAGATGTGTAGGTCTGATACATAAGTAAACTTGTGCCTTGGTGTTTTACTGCACCTGTAAACCCATCACCTAGATATTAAGCCCCTCATGCATTAGGTTTTTATCCTGATGCTCTCCCTCCCCCCATCCCCCTGACAGGCCCCAGTGTATGTTATTCCCCTCCCTGTGTTCTCATTGTTCAGCTCCCACTTATAAATGAGAACATGTGGTGTTTGGTTTTCTCTTCCTGCATTAGTTTGCTGAGGTTAATGCCTTCCAGCTTCATCTATGTCCCTGCAAAAGACATGATGTCATTCCATTTTTTGGCTGCATAGTATTCCATGGTACATATTTACCACATTTTCTTTATCCAGTATATCATTGATGGGCATTTGGGATAATTCTGTCTTTGCTATTGTGAATAGTGATTAAATGACCATATGTGTGCATGTATCTTTATAATAGAATGATTCATATATCTTTGGGTATATACCCAGTAATGAGATTGCTGGGTTAAATTGTATTTCTGGTTCTAGGTCTTTGAGAAGTTGCCACACTGCCTTCCACAATGATTGAACTAATTTACATTTCCATCAAGCGGGGAGGCTCAAGCTGATCTGTCCCAAATGGCCCCTTTGGTTTTTTGGTTCTGCCATGGAAATAGGAGATGAGGCCATGGGAAGACAGCAAAGACCCAGAGAGACAAGCAGAGCTGCAGACAAAGGTAAAAGTGTTCATATTTCTCCACAGCCTTGCCACCATCTGTTGTTTCTTTTAATAATCGCCATTCTGACTGGTGTGACATGGTATCTCATTGTGGTTTTGATTTGCATTTCTCTAATGATCAGTGATGTTGAGGTTTGTTTTATTTGTTTGTTGGCCGCATAAACGTCTTCTTTTGAGAAGTGTGGGTTTGTGTCCTTCGTCTACTTTTTAGTGGGGTTGTTTTTTTCTTGTACATTTGTTCAAGTTCGTTGTAGACTCTGGATATTTGACCCTTGTCAGATGAATAGATTGCAAAAATTTTCTCCCATTCTGTAGGTTGTGTGTTTCACTCTGATGACAGTTTCTTTTGCTGTGCAGAAGCTCTTTAGCTTAATTAGATTCCGTTTGTCAAATTTTGCTTTTGTTGCAATTGCTTTTGATGTTTTTGTCATAAAATATTTGCCCGTACCTATGTCCTGAATGATATTGCCTGGATTTTCTTTTAGGGTTTTTATAGTTCTGGGTTTTACATTTAAGTCTTTTAATCCATCTTGAGTTAATTTTTTTATAAAATGTAAGCAAGAAGTCCAGTATCAATTTTCTGCATATGACTAGCCGGTTTTCCCAGCACCATTTGTTAAATAGGAAATCTTTTCCCCATTTCTTGCTTTTGTCAGGTTAGTCAAAGATCAGATGGTTATAGATATGTGGTGTTATTTATGAGGTCTCTATTCTGCTCCATTGGTCTATATGTCTATTTTAGTACCAGTATCATGCTGTTTTGGTTACTGTAGCCTTGTAGTATAGTTTGAAGTTGGGTAGTGTGATGCCTCTAGCTTTGTTCCTTTTGCTGAGGATTGTCTTGGATATACAGTGTCTTTTTTTGTTCCACATGAATTTTAAAGTAGTTTTTTTTTAATTCTGTGAAGAATGTCAACAGTAGTTTAATGAGAATAGCATTGAATCTATAAATTACTTTAGGCAGTATGGCAATTTTGACTATATTGATTCTTCCTATTCATGAGCATGGAATATTTTTGCATTTGTTTGTGTCCTCTCTTATTTCCTTCAGCAGGGTTTTGTAGTTCTCCTTGAAGAAGTCCTTCACCTCCATTGTTAGCTGTATTCGTAGGTATTTTATTCTCTTTGTAACAATTGTGAATAGGAATCAATTAATGATTTGTCTCTCTGCTTGTCTATTATTGATATATAGGAAAGCTAGTGATTTTTGCACATTGACTTTGTATCCTGAGACTTTTACTGTTTTTTTTGACAATATATTTTTTATTTTTATTTTTTCAAGTAATACCAGTATTTTTTTATTATTATTATTATACTTTAGGTTTTAGGATACATGTGCACAATGTGCAGGTTTGTTACGTATGTATCCATGTGCCATGTTGGTGTGCTGCACCCATTAACTCGTCATTTAGCATTAGGTGTATCTCCTAATGCTGTCCCTCCCCCTTCCCCCCACCCCACAACAGTCCCCGGAGTGTGATGTTCCCCTTCCTGTGTCCCTGTGTTCTCATTGTTCAATTCCCACCTATGAGTGAGAACATGCAGTGTTTGGTTTTTTGTCCTTGCAATAGTTTACTGAGAATGATGTTTTCCAGTTTCATCCATGTCCCTACAAAGGACATGAACTCATCATTTTTTATGGCTGCATAGTATTCCATGGTGTATATGTGCCACATTTTCTTAATCCAGTCTATCCTTGTTGGACATTTGGGTTGGTTCCAAGTCTTTGCTGTTGTGAATAGTGCTGCAATAAACATACGTGTGCATGTGTCTTTATAGCAGCATGATTTATATTCCTTTGGGTATATACCCAGTAATGGGATGGCTGGGTCAAATGGTATTTCTAGTTCTAGATCCCTGAGGAATCGCCACACTGACTTCCACAATGGTTGAACTAGTTTACAGTCCCACCAACAGTGTAAAAGTGTTCCTATTTCTCCACATCCTCTCCAGCACCTGTTGTTTCCTGACTTTTTAATGATGGCCATTCTAACTGGTGTGAGATAGTATCTCATTGTGGTTTTGATTTGCATTTCTCTGATGGCCAGTGATGATGAGCATTTTTTCATGTGTTTTTTGGCTGCGTAAATGTCTTCTTTTGAGAAGTGTCTGTTCATGTCCTTTGCCCACTTTTTGATGGGGTTGTTTGTTTTTTTCTTGTAAATTTGTTTGATTTCATTGTAGATTCTAAATATAATTTCTTAAGCAGCCTGTTTTTAGGTATGCCATTATAAGATATGCTTCAGCTATGTTTTCCAGACTGACAGAAGGTTCTTGTGGCATCTCTGATTGGAGACCCGTCTCATTCATTTATTTCTCCTCATTTACATACACAGCCACTCATTTTCCTAATAACTCTCCAGATGCCTTCATCTAGGTATGTGTGTGTTTTTCATTCTAACTGATTATCATCTTTTCTTATCTTGATGCATATGACTTCACCTTTTTTCAGAGTGATACAGCATGTATTTGATGCTTCCCGTTCTTAAAAGTGATCTGAAACCTTAAATGTTAAGGTTTTCTTCTTATGCCATCAACCAGAAGAGAGCCACTTTGACATTTGCACAGAGCAATTTTGTCTTGCTCCTTAAGAACTAATTGAATCTTAAGGTTATGTGCAGAGATGCCCACATAAGGTACACTATTATGTCTCTTGGTTGAGAGTTTGTTGAGAATTTGGGGCATGATATTTTGCTGTAAATTATTTCTCTATATACTATAGAAATTCAAAACCTGACGGTTATTTTATCACCTTATGAAAAACACAAAATCTTTTACAATGTCAAAATATTTTCTAATATGTCTTATGAACCTCATTTCTAATGTGGAAAGCACTTTATGTTCTAAAAACTATGAATTAATTTTGGGGTGGGGGAATATGGAAGAATAATTTCAATAAAAATGGGTCCCTGCCTTTGAAAGGTATAATTATGGGTATACATACATTTTAGACATAAGTAAACTGAGGCATAGTAGGTTGAGGAACTTGCCAAGGTAAATAAAAAGAAATGTTGGAAACAAGATTTGAAACAAGGTCTTTCTGGGTCCAAAGAATTTATCTTTATATTATGCTAAAATGTTTCTCACACCAAGCACTGGTTTTTAATGACTCTCAAGTAAGGTACCATCAGAATGACACTTCACATGAAGTAACAAGATGCCCTTATTTCATTATTTTGTTTGCATTTAAGGGTCTTCCCCCTCTAGTTATTTGAAAGGACTTAACAATTAAAATGGCACCCAATGGTTCATCACTCAATTTTCTAACTGAACAAATAGTACCCTCAATTTGGCATGCCCATTGCCTAAAAAATATTTATAAAAGTAAACACTTATGCAATTTTGAACAGAGCATTTGAAAACAGCTCTGATTGCTAATGACTCTCTTCAATATATACACCAGACAAGGGGGAGTTTCAACTCTTAAGCTTCAGTTATTTTTGAATTGCCTTTGTGCCAGAGAACTCTACCTTAAATTGCTTTTAAACTAGAAAATATACACTTTCTCCTCTCACATAATTCAAAAGTAGTTTAAAGTTATATTTCCTAAAAGGAGAAAAATGACAAGGGAGCTGCGATGAGGTCTTTGTAGTCTGTCCAAGGCAACATGATTTGAAAAGTTTTGCTGTTGTGTGTGGATTTTTATCCCCCTGCAAATGGAAGGATGTTTGGAGAAAGCGTTTGGAGAAAGTTAGGTGCAGTCTCTGCTGTCATAAATATGTTTGTGTGGTATTTGGAGATCCTATAAAGGGCAAGGCTAAATGTCAGGGTGAGGTGAAATGTAGTAGCTAGAGCAGCACTAGGTCAATGTCTGGGATCCAATTTTCCAGGATTACTATTACCCTGAAAATGTGACCCATTCAAGTGATTTTCCTTGAGTTTAGGAGGTAAACTAGATAATTATTTCATAAATTTTATGCATTCACAGTTTACTGATGGAAATATTGTCACTGTAGTTGTTTAGGGCCCAAAGGATGTGCCTGTTACTAGTTCAATTCCAAAAGAGGCCACTTAGTTTTACCATGTCCTCTAGTCATAGATTTATCCTGTGACCCAGACACTCAAAGAACAGGCAATAATAATACAGGGAAGATAAAACATTCTCATTTCTTTGGGGAAGAAGAAGCAACTGAAAATTATATTCCCATCAAGTAGAACACAAACTTGCAGATGGTATGTTTTGCCTAAATGTTTGTTTAATGAACATAAAACAAAAAATAAACATTAGAAACGTCATCAATAAATTGAGCACATATATATAATATATAGAGAGAGCATCTCAAATTTACAAAGATAAAATTAGGTATATCACTGTTTCTTAATGTTCTAGAATTATATTTTGTTAAATAAGCCACCTTTGAATCTCAGAATCCTGGGGTTAAAAAAAAAAGTCATAGTCAAGAGATTAATTCTACCTGCAGAGAACTACCAGATAGCCTTCATAGGAAAAGTGATATCAAGGCCGGGAGCAGTGGCTCAAGCCTGTAATCTCAGCACTTTGGGAGGCCGAGGCGGATGGATCACGAGGTCAGGAGATCAAGACCATCCTGGCTAACACGGTGTAACCCCGTCTCTACTAAAAATACAAAAAATTAGCAGGGCGTGGTGGCGGGCGCCTGTAATCCCAGCTACTCAGGGGGCTGAGGCAGGAGAATGGCATGAACCCGGGAGGCGGAGCTTGCAGTGAGCTGAGATCGTGCCACTGCACTCCAGCCTGGGCGACAGAGAAAAGGTTCTGATATAGGCTAGAGCCAGATTTGTGAATTGGAAGATTAGCTAGGGCTTGCTGTGGTGGTATTTTTGTTTTGGGGAGAATCCTGGCAGCAAGTGAGATGTTGGATAGAAGAGGCTGGATGCAGGAGAGTGAGATAGGAGGCTTTATCTATTGTTAAATCAATTCACTTTAGTGGATTCCACACAGTGCCCCTTCTAATGGGAGTCCAGATTTGCATAGAGTATGCTGCCAGTGATACATGAAAGATTAATACATAAGACGTGTCTTCAAATATGAACACTATTTTTTTTCTTGTAACACTCTTTCCCTATTAAAACTCTTGGAACAGAAAATTTGGGCAATTTCATTTCAGACTATATTATTTTCTGCATGTGCTTGAGGAAATGAAACATCAAGTTGCAAGTGAGGCTCCCTGACACTAAAGTATAGAAAACCTGGAGAGAGAGGCCTGCACAATAGCCTGAGCTAAGAAGAAAAACACAATTGGGGGACGTGTACAGTCAGTTAAAACTTTCAAAATCAACAAGATTAAAATTTATTTTTTTACTATGTAGCTTAACATTAGATGATGTGTGTATTAGGTACCTAAGTTGTCTATGCTGTCTTGGCAAAGATGCTGACTTTTAAGACAGTCAGAAAAATCCAAATGGACTCAGAATATAAAGCATGTTACACTTGCGTTTTCTAAAGCTAGGAAGGGTACCACGGGTCCAGCTTTACAAATTGATGAAGACCATAAGTGTGATAGCGAGGGTGGCATTTCACTGGCATTAATGGGGTGAGGACCTGCTTCTAGATTTGTCTCTGCTGAAAATTCCCTCTAGGATTGATTGATTGATTGATAATGTGATCTTCCCAATGTTTTAGGTGGAAACACCCACCCTCTTAAGCAAAAGACACTTCTATTGCTTAGAATAAAACAGATTCAGAGTGAATCTTGTTTCAATATATGTGCCTTATGGAAGAAACCGTGAACATCAGATTGAAGCTTTTGAAACGATTTTAGTTTTATATGATTTGTTTCTTTCCAAATGACATAGTGCATTTTTCTGTCCAACAAAAGTTACTGATACATTTTCAGTATTTTAATTCTTAATCTGAGCAAAAATAGAGTCCATGCTTTGAGTCTGGTAAGGACAAAGATATACAAACCTTACTACCAAAAATTTTAATTTCCAAGTAAATACCCTGGAAAAATATTCACCTTTAATAGCATATGTGCATCAGTGAATAACTGAAAAGATTAAACATACTGCATTATATGGATACTAAATATTAAATAAATACATTATCATAAGTCATACAGTAAAATTCTAAAGTTAACTAGATCTATGTGTATCACATATGTATACATCTCAAAAACAAAACTTCTCGTGAAGAAAAGCTAATTATGAAATATTACATACAGAATGAAGTCAACTACAAGTACGTAAAACGCAGCACACGCATGTGATGTTGAAGATGGCTACCTATAAAGTCACAAATTGTGAGAGACACACATCCATCTGTTTGAGAATAATTGTTATCTCTTGCAAGGGAAAGACAAAATTAGGATACAAAGAAAGAATATTAAGTATTTATCTTTTAAAACAAAAATGACCTAAAAAACTATTACAACATGATGAAATTTATTAAATTTCTATGGTGGATATATATCAGTATAGTATTTTTTATATGTTTTTGTATGCTTTAAGTATTTTCCAAATGTGTACCTGAATCCACACTAATGAATCACCAACAGCATTTCAACTAATAAGTTGTACTTATTAAATTTTAATATATTCAAAATGGCCATATTGAATCCTCTGTTATAAAAACCACCAGAGTAATCAATATTTTAGCATATTTGGTCCAACACTCACACAGTAATTGTTTCAGTGTTTACTGATTCTTTGCACTTTATAGGAGGCCAGTGGGTATCCTACGAGTAAATATCCCCAGATATCTCCAAAGTAAATAAATACATATACATGAAAAAAATAGTAGCAGACATTTTCAGCTTTAACGTTACAAGTTTTAACATGCTAAAGTGATTACTTATAAATTCAGAGTATAAAAAAGTGATTAAACAAGCATACAAAACATTTGTAAGTAGCTAATATTTAAAAATCTACAGAACCCAGATAATTCCATCACATTTTCATTGACTTTTTGTTTGCTTATTTTGGCCCTAAGAAGCAAAATCTAAACGTCTCAAATCAGTCAACTTCTTTTCTTGACAAGGAGTAACAGTGCCAAAACATGTTGATTCATGGTAATCAAAGAATCACTTTTCTAACCCTACAGTTAATCTACTTTCTGATGAAAATTAATTAAGTGGTGTTTAAGCTGATAGCCACAAGAATACTGCACAGGTTTACCTCTACTAAAAAATAAGCTCACTAGCAGAGAGATGGACCCAGGCGAGAGAGATTCACATACCTAAATAATTGCTTTGTGTAGGAGTTAATAAGATGCAAACACCTATTGATTTACTGATAATTAGACATTAGTCACTATTCCTTGTGAAAGGAAGCATTGAGAACAGCCAAAGTCACTTAGAAAGTCTACGATCTATATTTTGTCAGAATCGTATCAGATGCAATGTTACAAATTATATCATGTTCTGAGACAGAGTAAGTCCTGCCTGAAAGGGCAGGCTTTCTGGGTCCCTCCCTTTTTATTATCAATGTGAAACACTTGTGTATGCATGGTTTTTAAAATTAAAATGTGCATACTAATACATTTACTCTGAATCATGGCAAAAGTTAGTAAATAAATATAAGTTTTTTAAAAAATGAGAATGAAGTCAAGATCATAATGTAGAAAAAAAAGGCCACATGAAATTCAGAGACATTAAAGTCTATAGCCAGAAATTGTAATTGCTGACAGGAGTAAGGCAAGTAATCTAGTTATCAAGCCTGGTAGCACGTAAAATCACAAGAGTTTATATACCTGTACCTCTACAAAAACAGCAGCACCTCATGTGTATTTTTTTTAATGTAATAGAGGCAGAGTAATCCCAGGGCTTCAGATGGTTAAGGCAGGGGGATTACTTGAGGCCAGGAGTGCAAGACCAGCCTGGGCAATCTAGTGAGACCTGCATCTACTAAAAGTAAAAAATAAAATAAAACAAAAAACTAATAATAATTAGCCAAGTCTAGTGGTAAGCACCTATAGCTGTAGTCCCAGCTACTCAGGAGGCTGAGTTGAGAGGACTGCTTAAGCCCATGAGTTTGAGGTTGCAGTCAGTTATGATGGCACTACTGCACTCCAGCCTGGGCAACAGAGCAAGACTCTGTAACTAAAAAAAGTCAAAAAGTAATATGAATGCAGATATACACCCACGGGCATATATATGTACACAGACAAAAATCAACAAAAGATACTGTGGTTTTCCAATTGTGATTCCAATGAGAAATCAACTCACTTAAGAAATTAAGTAAAGTTGAAGCTAAACGTTTCAAAAACAGCTATAAAAAGGTCTTCATATACATTAAAAATATCAAAATAGCAACATATGTTTAATTTTATTAAAATGAGAATGTTTGAGAAAGTAAAAAGTGTCACCTTATTTGAACTAGTCTTATGGGTAATCAGTAGGAAAAACCCGTTCATTGTGTTAATAAAGAGAGAATCAGCGTGGGGATACCCTTGTGCTAATATTCATGGGGAAAAATAAATGAATACACTTGGAAAAGAGGTAAGAAGAATCCGAAGTTGATTGGCTGCACTTTGATTAATAAACACATGCTAAACCACACAAATATTTTCATTTTACATCAATTAATTTTATGGGCCTAAAAACATGTCATATTATTTTATAGATTATACAATTACTAGTATTGGATTGATACTATTCACCCATAAATACCAGAGCAACTAATTAAACTGAGTAGGAAAGGATTACAAAGATTAATATATATATTACATATTTATATATGCAGGGTAATTATGTATTGAAAAATACAGTATTGATTTATAACAAGTAGAGTTTTGTTAAGCACTCCAAGGTACAGATACTGCTTTACTTTGCAAGCAATCAGGAACTTTTTTCATTTCTTATAATTTCGCTCTTCACATTAACTTGTCCCTGAGGTTTAAATATTTTTTTACATATTACTTATGTATGCACTAAAATAAAATTCATATCTCATGGAGGAATTTTAAGTAAAGATGTTTATATAAATGGAAAAGTTACAAAGTTTACAAAATTAGCATCATGAGGGATGATTGAAACTGAAGCAATTCAGTTAAGATTTATAGAGAAAAAATAAATTTTATCTCTAAATTATTACAACAAATGCTCCTTCTAGATTAAGGTGCTTCTGGCCCTGCCTCCTGCTTGAAAAGACAAAATAGTGTTATTATTGCAAGGTTGCTGTTCACATGGACAGAAGCAAAGAAACTATCAAAACTTTTTCAAAATGCCAAATGTGACTAAAATTCTAATAATCTTGGCAAAATGTCAGCACAAATACAGTCATTAATATTTTTTAAGAAGCATCTCATTCTTTTTATGTAGGATTTCTTTTCTCTTTTGTCTTTAGACAAAGAAGTCAGTGTGCACTCTCTGGGAATGATGGCTAACCCAAATTACTAAACTAGTTCTAATACTGGTTCCAAGTTATCAAGTGGCTTCAAGCAGGTTACAAAGCTTTTTTGAGCTTTTCTGTCATCATTGATTAAGAAATGAATAGCAGGGTTTTCTTGTTTAAAAACTCCCTTATTTTAATTCTGTAGAAATGTTCTCTAAGTTTGTGGATGGAGTATTCCTTACAGTGTAATCTCAGAGAGTATCATGGTAATAATATCTTAGAAGTCAGAACACATTCAAATGTACTATTGTGTTTGTTGTTTCAATAAATATATGATTCTACAACTCCTATACATTATATTCAATTCCAAAGTGTTATAGTTTCAGGAAGTAGACGTGAATATTTATTAAAATGATTATCATCTGTACGTAACCAACTATGATCTTAATGGAGTCAATTACCCTTATTCTTTCACCTCCTTGTAAGACAAACAGACAAATCTCTGCTTAATTAAAAAAGGTTTCACACACAGCATTTAAAATAGTGCATATGATAATAGTCTGAAAAATAAAAAAACACAATAAAAATCCATGTTACCATGATGAAATCATGATGTTTCTTAGTCAATGTTCCCAAGGAATAATGATCAGGATTAATTCATCAGTGTCATCAAATTGTATATGATGTCAAAACATCAGGTTGTGCCTACATCTATTTATGAATATCCAGATGTTTGGAGGTATTCAGCCATGGTATTGATTTTTTTTTCAAAGTAATCTGGATATGTTGGCAATTGGCAATCTTAGTCTATGCTGAGCCTACACTTTATCACTTAATGTGATTCAGATGTTTCCAAGTGTTAACACATTCACTGAATTACACTCACATAGTTAATGAAAATATTATGATCCCATAAATATAGCAAGTCAAACTAGCACTTTCTTCTAGCCCATTTCTCCAAATCCAGAGTGGTGAGGCACAACCAGTTGTTCTGATATGTGTACAAATGGTTCTGGCATTAACCAATTCATGGCCTAGCATGCAGCATTTGGTTTAATGGCCCCCAGTCTGAATAGATTTCTTTATTTGAATCACTAGAGATATCCTGAAAAGTCCCTTTGTTGAGATCTAGTTTTTCTTGGCTTTCAGTAGCACAGCATAAGAGGGATAAAATTTGGCACTTAGTATCCAAGCTGTCATTTGGAAATTTCAGATTTGGATTCTCTTCTCGGCATTTAGACTTCTTAATTCAAACCATACTATACTCCCTGAGCACTAGTCCCTTATCTTCCTGCAGGGAAGGGAAAAGCAACTTTCAAATGTCACCTGGATCACCATGTCACCTCAGTATCCTTGAAGCTACTAATGGGGGTTTCAATGACAGCATTATGGCTATCTTCGAAGTGCCAATGAATTCTACTAATGTTCTATGACTAAAAATTTTAGTGATCTCTTTTATTTAAAATGAATCAAAATCCATCACTAAAGTATTTCAGACATTTTGACCTCTTTCTGACCACTGAATTTCCACAATGTGATACACCAGTTGTTTATCAGAAAATCATTAGAAGTCATCAGAACATGATTTTTTGCCCACTGTATTGAAATATACACATTCCTAATGTATTTGCTAGTAACTTTTAACTAGAAATTATTATATTAAGACAACAATAACGTCAAACAAACAACAGGAAAAAAACTTTCATAGTTTTAGTCAAGAAAATATCTCTACTTCCACATTTTTCTTCCCCAAAAGGCATTTTCTCTTATAATATCACAATTTCCCAATGGCATACAAGTACATTCTCTTATGAATTTTATTTTACCTTATTCTAATGAATACATAATATGCCTGCATAAGAAAGTACAAATTTAAGTGCACAGCTTGAAACATTTTCTTAAAGTGAACATCCCTATGAAGGCAGCCCTCAGATCACAAAAGAGAACGTTGCCATACTCTGGAAGTCTCTGCTAGGCCCCTTATCTTTACTTCTGACATAATGGATTAGTTTTAACTCTTTTTGAACTTGACAATGTGTACAGTTTTGTAACTGGCTTCTTCGGCTCACATTATTCTATGATATTTATGCATATTTATGTGCATAGTTTGTTCATTCTCATTGCTTTACAGTATTCCATTGTAAGACCATACCATGATTAATTTAACCATTCAATTGCTAATGGACATTTGAGTGCTTTCCAGTTTGTGAATATCATAAAAGTGCTGTTATGACCCTTTGAGCACATGTATCTGGTAATCATGGATACATAAATTAACTCATATACACATACACGTGGAATTGGTGTGGATTAGGATATGCACATATTCAACTTTAGTAGATGGTGCCAAATGGTATTCCAAAGAAGTTTACTAAATTTTACTTTCACCAGCAACATAAAAAAGTTGGAGTTGACCTGCACTTCACCAATATTTGACAGTGTCTGTAGATTATTTTCATTGTACTGGAGGATGTACAGTAGTGTTTCTATCTTGTTTGATTTACTCTTGACTCATAACTAATAAACTTGATTATCTTTACATGTATTTACTGTCCTTTTGAACATGTTCATTGAGGAGGTCCTTGTTCAATTTTTTGGTCCACTTTTATGTTTTGTTAACCAAGCATGATAATTACACATACAGATAATTGCATAAAATATGCAGTTAAAAGAATTGTAATTATTTTAGAGCAGTTACATGTTCACAGCAAAACTGAGCAGAGGGTACAGAGAATTCCTAAACACTCCTTATCTCCACACATGCATAGCGTCCCCGACTATCAATAGCTTGCAATAAACTGGTGTATTTGTTATAATAGAAAAACTTACATTGATTCATCATTATCACAAAATGTCCATAGTTTACAATGGGGTTCACCCTTGTTGTTATGCAGTCTATGGGTTTTGACAAATGCATGATGGCATGTATCCACTATTATAATATTATACGGAATAGTTTCACTGCTGGAGAAATTATCTGTGCTCCACCAACTCATGTCCCCTTCCCCTAACCCCTGGCAATCATTGATTTTTTTTATTGTCTTCATAGTTTTGGCTTTTCCAGAGTGTCATGTAGTTGGAATAATAGAGAATTTAGCCATTTCAAATTGGCTTCTTTCAGTTAGTAACATGCATTTAAGTTCTGTGTCTTTTCATGGGTTTATAGCTCATTTCTTTTTAGTATTTAATATTTCACTCTCTGGATTTACCAGTTTAATTATCCATTCATCTATTGAAAGTCATTTTAGTTGACTCCAAGTTTTGGCAATTATGAATAAAGCTGCTATAAACATCTGTGTGTAAGTTTTTGTGTGAATTGTATGGTAAGCATGTTTAGTTTTATAAGAAACCGCCAAACCACCTTCCAAAATGACTATATCATTTTATATTCCCATCAACAATGAATGAGAGTTTCTGTTGCTCCACATCCTCACCAGCATTTGCTTGTCAGTGTTTCAGATTTTGACCATTATAATGATGTGTAGTGGTATCATATTTTTGTTTTAATTTGCAATTCTCCAAATGATGTATTATGATAAGTATATAAAAATATGCTTATTTAGCATTTGCATGTCTTCTTCAGTGAGGTGTCTGTTCCAATATGTGTCCATATTTTAATCAAGTTGTTTGTTTTCCCGGTGTTGACTTTTAAAGGTTCTTTGTATATTTTAATAACAGTGTCTTATCAAATGTATCTTTTGCAAATATTTTGTCTCATTCTGGGGCTTTCTTTTAAATGTTATTTGATGCTTATTATCTTTTAATTATCTTGACCGTTTTTTTCATGAAGCAGAAGCTTTTTAATTTTAATAAAGTTCAGATTATTCTTTCTTTCTTTCATGAATTGTACCTTTGATGTTGTATCTAAAATGTCATTATTATGCTCATGATTACCTAGATTTCCTCCTGATATCTTCTAGGAATTTTATGGTTTTGCATTTTACATTTTGGTCTCTGATCCATTTTGAGTTATCTTTGTGAAAAGTATTGAGTCTATGTATGTCTAGATTTATTTTTTTTTTTGCATGTGGATGTCAGTTGTTACAGAACTATTAGTTGAAGATGCTAGTTGTGTTCTATTATATTGCCTTTACTCTTTTGTCAAAGATTATTTGACTATATGTAGGTGTATTTCTAGAATCTCTATTATATTTCATTAATGTATCTTTTTATTATTTTACCAATAGAACACTGTCTTGGTTACTGTAGCTTTATAGTAACTCTTGAAGTTAGATAGTGTCATTTCTCTTACTTCGTTTTTGTCTTTTAATATTTTTTGACTAGTCTGAGTCTTTTGCCTCTCCATGTAAACTTTAGAATCAGTTTGTCAACATCCACAGAAAAGTGGATGTTTCTGACTCAATATGTTGAAGTCTTTTTTTATTGTGACTGTGTTGAGTCTATAAAAGGAGGGAATAACTGACATAATTTTTGTAAATAATCAACAGGTTTTATTTTTTAGTATATATATATATATATATATATATATATATATATATATACAGAATAATTGAAAAGATGGTACATAAAGTTCCATATACTCACCCCTCGTGTTTTCCCTATTACTAACTTCTTGCATCAGTATGGTACATTTTTTATAATTAATGAACATAATATGGATGCATTTTATTAACTAAAATCTACAGTTTACATTAGGGGTTCACTCTGTTGTATACTTTATGAGTTTTGACAAATGTGTGACATGTATACACCATTACAATATTATACAGAGTAGTTTCACATCCCTAAAAATTCTGGGCTTCACTTATTCATTCTGGGTTTCACATCCCTAAAAATTCTGGACTCCCCTCCACTGACCCCTAGCAACCACTGATTTTTTTTCTGTCTATAGTTTTACGATTTCTAGAATGTCTTATAATTAGAATCATACAATATGTAGCCCTTTCAGATTGATAGCTCTCATTTAGCTATATGCATGTAAGCTTCCTCCTTGTCTTTTTCTGACTCAATAACTCATTTCTTTTTATCACTGAATAGCATTCCCTAGTATGATTGTGCCACAGCTTGTTATCCTTTATCTAGTGAAGGACACCTTTGTTTCTTCCAGTGTTTGGTGATAATAAATACACATTCAAATGAAATTTTTTGTGTGTAGACAATAGTTTTCAACACAATTGGGTAAATACCTAGGAGTGTGATTCTTGGATCATATGGTAAGACTATGCTTAGCTTTGTAAAAATCTGCCAAACTATCTCTTCCATAGTGGTTGTACCATTTTGCATTCTCACCAGCAATGAATGAGGTACCTGTTGCTCTTCATCCTTGACAGCATTGATTATAATTAGATTTTTGTTAGTTTTTTTGTATTTTAGCTATTCTAGTAAATATGTGGCAATTTTCACAGTTGTTTGAATTTGCAATTCCCTAACACGTGATGTTGAGCATAGGCGTGGTTGATATCTGTATATCACCACTTATATTTTGGTAAGGTGTCTACCCAGATCATTTGCTCACTTAAAATATATTTGTTTAACATGTAAAAATGCTCAACATCACTAAATATCAGAGAGATGTAAATTATAACCACAATGAGATACCACCTTACTCCTGCAAGAATGGCCAGAATTAAAAAGTTAAAAAATAATAGGTATTGGGGTGGATGTGGTGAAAAGGGAACACTTTTACACTGCTGGTGGGATTGTAAACTAGCATAATCACTATGGAAAACAGTGTGGAGATTCATTAAAGAACCAAAAGTAGAATTACCATTAGATCCAACAATCTCACTACTGGATATCTACTAAAAGAAAAGTAAGTCATTATATGAAAAAGACACATGCACTCACATGTTTATAACAGCACAATTTGCAAATGCGAAAATGTGGAACTAACCTAAGTACCCATCAACCAACCAGTGGATATAGAGAATGTAGTATATATATAACATGGATTAGTACTAAGCCATAAAAAGAAATAAAATAACGTCTTTTCCAGCAATTTAGATGAAGCTGGAGGCCATTATTCTAAGTGAAGTAACACAGGAATGAAAAACCAAATATTGTGTTTTCTCACTTATAAGTGGGAGTTAAGGCATGAGGATTCAAAGGCATAAGAATGATAAAACAGACTTTGGGGATTCAAAGGGGAAAGGTGAGAGGAGAGTAAGGGATAAAAGGCTAAATATTGGGTACAGTGTACACTGCTCAGATGACGGGTTTACCAAAATATCAAAAATCACCACTAAAGAAGTTATCCATAACTACCTGTACCCTCAAAACTATTGAAACAACAATAAATTTTTAAGGAATGTTTGTTGTCTTAATGAGATTTTAATTGCTTTTAATTTAATGTGTAATAAATATTTTAACTGATACATAATAATTGTACATGTTTATGGGACACATGAGATATCTTGATATATGCATAAAACATGTAATGAGCAAATCAGGTTAATTAGACTATCCATCACTTCCAACATTTATCATTTCTTTGACAATTTTTAGTCTCTACCAATAAACATGGATTATTTCTCAATTAGTTTAGTTCTTTGATTTATTTTATGAGAGCTTTGTAGTTGTCTTTATGTAGTTTTTGTACATATTTTGATGGACTTATACATAAGTATTTCATTTTGAAAGGTGGTAATATTAATGGCATTGTGTTTTTAGTGTCAAATTCTAGTTTTTTTATTTCAGACATATGAATACATGATTGACCCTTGTGAATTACTTTTGTAGCCTACAATCTTGCTATAGTTACTTATTTCTTCTAAGAATATGTTGTCCCTTCAAATAGTTTTTATTAAATATGTTATGAAACCAGCAACTCTGAAGCAGAACATTGCCATCAACTTATATTTCCTGCCTATAATTATTATCTTGAAATCTTAAGAACTCCTATTATTATTATTATTTTATCATAGGATTATCGATGGTAAATACTATAGTGTTGTTTATCTGTAAATAGCTTTATTTCACCTGTTTAAAGTGTATTTTCTTTGAATATAGACTTATAGCTTGAAATTGTATTTTATTATTTTAAAGATTTCGCTTTTCCTTTCTGTTTTTCATTATTTCTATTAGAAATTCAGCCATCGGGCTGGGCATGGTGGCTCATGCCTGTAATCCCAGCACTTTGGGAGGCTGAGGAGGGTGGATCACGAGGTCAGGAGATCAAGACCATCCTGGCTAACATGGTGAAACCCCGTCTCTACCAAAAAATACAAAAAATTAGCCAGGCGTTGTGGCGGACGCCTGTATTCCCAGCTACTCAGGAGGCTGAGGCAGGAGAATGGCGTGAACCCGGGAGGCAGAGCTTGCAGTGAGCCGAGATGGCACCACTGCACTCCAGCCTGGGCGACAGAGCGAGACTCCGTCTCAAAAAAAAAAAAAAAAAAGAAAAATTCAGCCATCATAATTCTAATTCCAAGAAGATGGATAAAATATAATTTCCCTTATTTCTCCTGCAATTAACACAAAAAACCTTGACATTATATGTAAAATAAACATAAGATTCTGAAATTTGAACAGAGGACAGCAAGATGGCTAGGCACCGAGGAACGCACAAAACAAGAAATAACAGGACGGCGAGTTTTCTGGAGTTTCATTTATCCTATATATCCTTGACTTGGATCGAAAGAATTTGACAATATGAAAATGCCAATGGGTACAGATTTTTTTAAATGTCAAAAAGCATGCTTTCCCTAGACAATTAACAACAACAAAAAAGAATTCTAGCAAGACAGAAAACTTATAGAAAATAACCACTCTACCACAGCCATGCACTACACAAAAATCTGTGGCTCACCTTCACTCATGCTAGCAAAAGCTGAGTGGGGAGCCTAGACTTCTATCCCTGCAGTCTGTAAAAAGATTTCCAATACCACTGGGGTGAGGACAAAGAAGCCAGGTGGGGAGCCAACACTTTTGCCTCTGCCCAATGGTAATGAAGTCAAACACCTCCTCACTTCTATTGGAGTATCAAGTGGACCATGTGGGAGGAAGTGACAAAGCATCCTGAACTACCACAGCCAGGGAGGTATCAGTGGGACCGAGGGGAAGCCATGAATTCTATTCTCAACCAGTGGATACAAGAAGTTTCACCACTGCCAAGTGCCAACAGAGGCTGAGTGAAGAACCTAAATTTCTATCTGTACATGGGAGTAAAAAGGTGGTGCCCCCCCTTTCTCTGCCAGCATAGTATCAGAAAAATCCAGCTATAACCTAAGGCTTAATATGATCCAAAGTCACACAATATAATACCAAAAGTGTTTTTATTTTTATTAAAAACCCCTTCTAAGATAAAGAACAAGGAAGATCTCAGACTGGAAGCAAAAAAGATAATTCATATTTTTGGACACTACGATTACAGAGGTATTAAAACTATCTGACAAAGATTTTAAGGCAACCATCATAAACATGCCGCAATGAGCAGTTATAAATATTATTTAAACAGATGACGAAATAGAAATTATTGGCAAAGAAGTAGAAGATACAAAAAAGAACCAAATAAATTGATTTTTTTTTAAATAAAAAGCTCTGTAACTGTGAACTTGAAGAGAAAATGATAGAAATTGCTCAATCTGAGCAACAGGAAGAAAATACTTTGATAAAATAGAATAAACAGGGCCTCGGGTACCTGTAAGACTATTACAAAACATCTAACATTTGAGACATCAGATATCCAGGAGAAGAGGACAAATACTGTGGGGGTAAAAAGGTACTCAAAGAAATAATGACAGAAAACATCCCAGATTTGGCAAAAGACATAAACCTACAGAGTTAGGAAGCTAAGCAAATTACCGACAGGGTAATCCACCAAAAGATCTATCAAGATCATAGTCAAATATCTAAAAACTAAAGGCAAAAAATTACCTTGAAACCAGAAAAAGAACAATGACACTTCACTTGTAAGAGAAGAGTGATTTTAAAAAGCATTGATTTTTCATCAGAAACCTTATAGGCCAGAAAGAAGTGGCAGAGCTTTCTTAAAGGACTGAAAGGGCTTTGTCAATACATGATCTTATGTCCTGTGAGAATTTCCTTCAGGTATAAAGGGCAAAACATGGCATTCATAAAAGAAGAAACGCTAAGAGAATTTGTCACCAGCAGACTTTCTCGTAAAGAATGACTATAGGAAGTTCTCTAAACACAAAGGAAATAATAAAAGAAATTTGGAATATCCAGAAAGAAAAAAAAAAACCATGTAAGCAAAAAACTATGAGTAAATAAAATAGACTTTCCTCCTCCTCTTTATTTTTCTAAATTATGCTTGAGGTTTGACACAAAATGTTTAACACTGTCTGATACATTTCTACATTTTTGTAGAGGAAATAGTGAAAACAATTATACTATAAATTGACTCAGGTAGTAAAGGGATGTAAAGTGAGATATCTATAATTTACATGAACTGTAAAAATAATGACATCCATAGACCATAATGAGTTGCATATGTATAATGTAATAATTAGAGCAACCACTAAAAAAACTATATGAAGTACTGTAGGTTGAATTGTGTTCCCAGAAAGTGTATGTGTAGTTACAATCCTCAGTACCTCAAAATGTGACATTATTTGGAGATACGGTCTTTATAGAAGTAATCAAATTAAAATGAGATCCTTAGCTTGAGGGAATAGCTACTCCGTTTTTCACGGTGTGAATTATTATTCATTGTATGTTTGTACTGAAGCATCACATGTACCCCATATATATGTGGGTACTGTGTACCAACAAAAATAAAGGTTTCTGCACATAAAAAAGACAATAGTAAATTTAAGAACATAACAGTAATTTCCTTAAATGATCCAAAGCCAGCAATTAAAAAATGAAACTTGGCAAGGTGTATTAACAAATGTGAATCAACTATATGCTGTTTATAAGAAACTCATTTCAAACACAATGATATAGGCAGTAATACAATACAGCAGGAGTGGCCACAGTAATATTTAACAAGTTAAATTTCAGAACAAAAAAGTTATCAGACACAAAGATGAGCATTATATAATGCCAAAAAAAAATGTTAAATCCACTGAGAAAACAGCAATCCTAAATGAGCATATGCCAAACAACAGAGATGCAAACCGTGCAGAACAGAGTATAATAGAACTGAAGGGAGAAATAGACAGCTCTACAGTCACAGCTGGAGATTTCAACACCCTTCTCCCAACCATTTATATGGTAACAAGACAGAAAAAAAACTTTACCTCATTACCACTGGGCAGAGGCAAAAGTGTTGGCTCCCCACCTGACTTCTTTGTCCTCACCCCAATGGTGGTACTGGAAATCTTTTTACAGATTGCAAGGATAGAAGTCTAGGCTCCCCACTCAGCTTTTGTTGGCATGAATGAAGGTGAGCCACAGATTTTTGTGTAGTGCATGGCTGTAGTATGGTGGCTTTTGTCTATAAGTTTTCTGTCTTGCTAGAAATCTTTTTTTTTTCCTGTTACTTGTCTAGGGAAAGCATGCTTTTTGAGGTTTTAAAAAATCTGTACCCATTAGCATTTTCATATTGTCAAATTCTTTTGATCCAAGTCAAGGATATATAGGATAAATGAAACTCCAGAAAACTCACCGTCCTGTTATTCCTTGTTCCATGGGTTCCTTGGTGCCTAGCCATCTTGCTGTCCTCTGTTCAAATTTCAGAATCTTATGTTTATTTTACATACAATGTCAAGGTTTTTTGTGTTAATTGCAGGAGAAATAGGGAAAACTATATCTTATCCATCTTCCTGGAATTAGAATTATGATGACTGAATTTCTAGTAGAAATAATGAACCAACCCAAATGTCCAACAACGATAGACTGGATTAAGAAAATGTGGCACATATACACCACAGAATACTATGCAGCCATAAAAATGATGAGTTCATGTCCTTTGTAGGGACATGGATGAAACTGGAAACCATCATTCTCAGTAAACTATCGCAAGGACAAAAAACCAAACACTGCATGTTCTCACTCATAGGTGGGAATTGAACAATGAGAACACATGGACACAGGAAGGGGAACATCACACTCTGGGGACTGTTGTGGGGTGGGGGGATGGGGGAGGGATAGCATTAGGAGATATACCTAATGCTAAATGATGAGTTAATGGGTGCAGCACACCAACATGGCACATGTATACATATGTAACAAACCTGCACATTGTGCACATGTACCCTAAAACTTAAAGTATAATAATAATAAAATTAAAAAAAGAAATTAAAAAAAGCAGAAAGGAAAAGTAAAATCTTTAAAATAATAAAATACAATTTCAAACTATAAATCAAAGACATAGAAGAATTCAGCAACACCAAACTGAAAATAATTACAGCAAGATAACAGGAAAATATTTAAACACTTGGAAACTAATCAATGGGTCAAAGAGAAAGACTCAAAGAAAATAGTAATTTAAAAAGTAGAGCTTAATGAAAATATAAATGCAATATGTCAAAATATATGAGAAAAAGCTAAAGTAGTGTTGAGGAAAATTTCTAGCAGTAAATTAACAATCTAAGCTCTTAAGAACATAGAAAAATAAGGGCAAAATAGAACCAAAGCAAGCAGCAGCAAAGGAACAAAAATCCATGAGAAGGAATCAATGAAATCTAAAACAAAACTTTAAAAATCACTAAAGAATATAAACAAATCAATAAGTCAGTTCCTTTAAAACATCAATTAAATTGCCATACATCTAGCATGAATGACAAAGAAAAAAGAGAGACGATGCAAATTACCAGTATCTGGAATGAAACAGTAGGTATAACTTTTTTTAATTTTTATATGTACATAATATATGCATATATTTATGGGGCACATGACATTTTTGATAAAGGCTTACAACACATAATAATCATGTCAGGGTAAATGGGGTATCTATCACCTCAAGCATTTATCCTTTCTCTGTATTACAAACAATCCAATTATATTCCTTTAGTGATTTGTAAATGTACAATAAATTATTGTTTACTGTAGTCACCCATTGGGCTATCAAATACCAGATCTTATTCATTCTATTCAACTATACTTTTTTGTATCCATTAACCATTCTTATTTCCCTCACCACCCTTGCCCCACTACTTTTTCAGTCTCTGGTAACCATTATTTTACTCTCTATTTCCATGAGTTCAATTGTTTTAATTTTTAGCTCCCACAAATAGGTGATAACATATGTAATTTGTCTTGATGTCTTGCTTATGTCACTTCACATAATGACCTCCAGTTCCATCATGTTGCTATGAATGACAGGATCTTGTTCTTTTATATGGTTGAATAATATCATTCCATTGTGTACATGTAATACATTTTCTCTATCCATTGGTCTGTTTATGGATACTTAGATTCTTTCCAAATATTAGCTATTTGAATAGTGCTGCAAACATGAGAGGAAGTGCAGATATCTCTTTGACATACCAATTTCCTTTCCTTTGGGTATATATCTAGAAGTGGGGTTGCTAGATTGTATGGCAGCTCTATTTTTAATTTTTTTGAAGAACCTACAAACTGTTCTCCATAGTAGTTGTACTAATTTACATTTCAACCAACAGTGTATGGGGATGGAGGGGTCCGTTTTCTCCACATCCTTGCCAGCATTTTTTATTGCATGTCTTTGGATAAAAGTCATTTTAACTGGGGTGAGATGATTTCTCATTGTAGTTTTGATTTGCATTTCCCTGATGATCAATCACATTGAGAACTTTTTTATATGCCTGTTTGCCATTTGTATGTCTTCCTTTGATAAATGTCTATCAGATCTTTTGCCCTTTTTTTTTTTTTTTTTTTTTTTTTTTGAGACGGAATCTTGGTCTGTCGCCCAGGGTGGAGCGCAGTGGCGCGATCTCGGCTCACTGCAAGCTCCGCCTCCTGGGTTCACGCCATTCTCCTGCCTCAGCCTCTCCGAGTAGCTGGGACTACAGGCGCCCGCCACCACGCCCGGCCAATTTTTTGTATTTTTTTAGTAGAGATGGGGTTTCACCGTGGTCTCGATCTCCTGACTTCGTGATCCGCCTGCCTCGGCCTCCCAAAGTGCTGGGATTACAAGCGTGAGCCACCGCGCCTGGCCCATTTTTAATCACGTTATTAGATTTTTTCCTACCAAGTTGTTTGAGCTCCTTATATATTCTGGTTATTAATTACTTATCAGATAGATAGTTTGAAAATATATTCTTCCATTCTGTGGATTGTATCTTCACTTTTCTGATTTTTTTCTTTGCTATGCAGCTTTTTAACTTGATGTGATCTTGTTTGTCCGTATTTGTTTTGGTTGCCTGTGCTTATAAGGTATTACATAAGAAATATTTGCAAAGACCAATGTCCTGAAGGGTGTCCCAATGTTTTCTCATAGGAATTTCATAGTTTGAGGTCTCAGATTTAAGTCTTTAATCCATTTTGATTTGATTGCTGCATATGGTTTCATTCATCTGCATATGGATATCCAGTTTTCCCAGCACCATGTATTGAAGACATTATGCTTTCCCCAGTGCATGTTCTTGGAAACTTTTTCAAAAATGAATTCACTGTAGATGTATGGATTGTTTCTAGATTTTCTATTCTGTTTCATTGTCTCCTTTCATGCCAGTACCATGTCGTTGTGGTTACTGTAGCTCTGTAGTATAATTTGAAGTCAGATAATGTGATCCTTCCAATTTTATACCTTTTCCTTAGGGTATCTTTGGCTATTCTGGGTCTTATGTAGTTCTACATAAATTTTAGGATTGTTTTTCTATTTCTGTGAAGAATATCATTGGTGTTTTAATAGGGATTATATTAAATCTATAGATTGCTTTGGGTAATACAGACATATTGACAACATTTATTCTTCTAATCCACAAAGATGGAATATTTTTCCATTTTATGTCCTCTTCAATTTCTTGCATTAATATTTTATAGTTTTCATTGTAGAGATATTTCATTTCTTTAGTTAATTCCTAGATATTAATTTTATTTGTAATTGTTATAAATGAAATTACTTTCTTGATTTCTTTTTAAGATTCTTTGTTGCTGGCATATAGAAATGCTACTAATTTTTGTATGTTGATTTTGTATCTGAAACTTTACTGGTTTACCAATTCTAATACTTTTTTGATGTAGCCTTTAGGTTTTTCCAAATATAAGATAACATCTGCAAAGAAATGATAATTTAACTTCTTTCTTTCCATTTTGGGTGCCCTTTGTTTTCCTCTTGCCTGATTGATCTAGCTAGGACTTGCAGTACTATGTTGAATAACAGTGGTGACAGTAGACATCCTTGTCTTCTTCCAGATCCTAGAGGAAAGACTTTCAGTTTTTCCTCATTCAGTATAATACTAGCTGTGGATTGGTTGTATATCAGTTTTATTGTGTTGAACTATGTTCCTTCTATATTCAGTTACTTGAGGATTTTTATCATGAAGAAATGTTGAATTTTATCAGATGCTTTTTCAGCATCAATTGAAATGATCATATAGTTTTATCTTTCATTATGTTGATATGATGCATCACATTAATTGATTTGCATATGTTAAACCATCCTTGCATGCCTGGGATAAATCCTACTTGCTTGTAATGA
This sequence comes from Symphalangus syndactylus, assembly GCF_028878055.3. Lineage (NCBI taxonomy): Eukaryota > Metazoa > Chordata > Mammalia > Primates > Hylobatidae > Symphalangus > Symphalangus syndactylus. The sequence goes on from NC_072430.2 coordinate 30,802,569, forward strand.
ATCATCTTTTTAATGTGTGGCTGAATTCGGTTTGCTAGTATTGTATTAAGAATGTTTGCATTAATGTTCATCAGGGATATTGACCTGTAGTTTTCTTTTCTTTTTTTTTTGTGATATGTTTTTTTTTCTGATTTTGGTATCAGGGTAATAGTGGTCTAATATAATTATTTTGGATGTATTCCCTTTTTCTCCATTTTTTGGAGTAGTTTGAGTAGGTTTGCTATTATTTATTTACCTGTTTGATATTCAACAGAGAAACCATCAGGTCCTGAACTTTTCTTTGCTAGGAGAGCTTTTATTACAGCTTCAATCTTGCTACTTTTTATCTGTCTGTTTAGGTTTTGGGTTTCTTCACAATTCAATCTTGAAAGGTTATACGTGCCTAGAAATTTATGTTTTTTTTCTAGGTTTTTCCAATTTATTAACATATAATTGCTCATAGTAGCCTCAAATAGTCTTTTCAATTCCTGTGGTAGCAGTTGTAATGTCTCCTTTTTCATCTCTGATTTTATTTATTGGGGTCTTCTCTCTGTTTCTTAGTCTGGCTAAACGCTTGTCAATTTTCTTTAACTTTTCAAAAAATCAATTTTTTATTTTGTTAATCTTTTATATGATTTTTCCTATTTTAATTTCATTTATTTCTGCCCTAACCTTTATTATTTCCTTCTAAAAATACTGGATTTGGTTTGTGCTTGCTTTTCTAGGTACTTAGGTTGTTTATTTGAAGTTTTTTCACTTTTCTGACATAGAAAAAAGTTTTTTCACTCTTCTTGCTGCTATAAACTTTCCTCTCATTACTTCTTTCATTGTATCCCATGGGTTTTGGAATGTGTTTCTGTTTTCATTTGTTTTAAGAAATTTTTCAATTTCCTTCTTAATGTCTTCATTGAGTCACTGGTCATTAAGGAGCAAATTGTTTAATTTCCATGTGTTTATATAGTTTTCAAAATTCCTGTTTTGATTGATTTCTAGTTTTATTCTATTGTAGTCAGAGAAGACATTTGATATAATTTTAATTTGGGGAGGGGGAATTTTTAAGACTTGTTTTGTGACCTAGCATATGGTCTATCCTTGAGAATGACCCATGTGCTAAGGAGTATACATTCTCCTTAGGATGAGTATACATTCTGTAGCCATCGGATAAAATTTTCTGTAAATATCTATTAGGTCCATTTATTCTGCAGTGTAGATTAAGTCCGATGTATTTTTCTTGATTTTCTGCCTGGATGATCTGTCCAATGCTAAAAGCAGGGTATTGAAGTCTCCACCTATTATTATTGTGTTGGAGTCTAGCTCTCTCTTTACCTCTAATAATATTTTTTATATATCTGAGTGCTCTGACGTTGGAGGCATGTATATTTAAAGCTGGTATTAATATACTCTCCTGGTAAACTGACCTCTTTATCATTATATAATTACCTTCTTTGTCTCTTGTTAAAATTTGTGCCTTGAATTCTATTTGGTCTGAAATAAGTATAGTTACCCTTCATCTTTTTTAGTTTCCATTTGCATGGAATATCTTTTTCCATCCCTTTATTATCAATCTACATGTGTCTTAATAGGTAAAATGTGTTTTTTGTAGGCAATACATTGGTGTTAGGTCTTGTTCTTTATCCATTCTGCTATTCTATGTCTTTTGATTGGAAAGTTTAGTTCATTTACATGCAATAATATTATTGATGGTAAGGACTCACTCCTGACATTTTTTCATTTGTTTTCTGGTTGTTTTGTGGTCTACTCATCTTTCTTTCACCAGGAAAGTACAGTGGAGCTGGTTGTTTTAGTTCAATCTGGAGCTAAACTGAATTGAGGCTGGGTTGTAGATTTAGCAATGTTTTTTCAACTCTATGTCTCCTTGCTTACAGAATTGTAGGTGAGAACCTGTGGTATTATTCACAGAGGCTCCTGACACTGGCATGTCCTGAACACTAATCATTGTCTCCTCAGAATATTAATACTGTGAAACTTTTATTTTTAAAAGATTTTTCATGTGCTTTTTAACTTTGACCTCTGAAGATTCCAATGTAGAAAAACGTCTCGCAGGAAAAATCTGTCAAAATCTTCAGCTCAGATTTCTCTTCCTTTTTACCAGAATTTCAGTCCTCAATAATCTAAATTTGTCTCTGCATCCCTGCCAGATTCTTTTTGGCGAGATTCTTCTCAGGATGTCTCCAAGAAGAATGAGAGAGTCCAACACTGAAAATGTTCCTAGAGTTTTAAACTCTCTCCCAAGCAAAACAACCCAAAAGACATTCCAAATGGATGATCATTTAGGTTTTATTTAAATATATACAAGTATGGCAATAGTCTACTGTAAAATGCATTGGTTTATACTTTAGAACATTATAATTGTTAAGAACAGCTGACATTAGTATGGTCCTTTGGAACACTTTCAAGAATTATCTCCACACTGAAAATATTCTATGAAGTCCAATATGGACATTTTACAAATCTGAGTAAATCTCAATGCTGTGGCACTGAATAAAACAATATTTCTGTATTATTCATCTTAGAGTAGATTGACAATTATTGCTCTTCAGATCTCTAGATAGTTTGAGCCTCTTTACTCTTTTTGAGCTCTTCTCTTCTCCCTCCATTGCCTTCTGTCTTCACTGACTCACTTTCAGGTTCTAATGTTGGAAGCTTCCTACCTCAGCTCAAGGACTTTACCTATCTCTTCGATTCCAACTGCCTAACACATCTGACACCAAACCTAACTGTCTGAGAATGTATTTTAGCCTTTTATCACATCTCCATTCAAAGCACAACACATTTTTCCTTATAGCTTTTGTCACCATTGCTATTGTACGTTAAGCCACTATGATTAATTTCTTTCTTCCTCACTTAACAGTATGTGCCATAGATTTTAATACTCATTGACACCATAACCTGAACACAGTACTTTAAACCTTAAAATATAGAAGTTTAGGGGAACATATAAACATTTATTAAGTAGCAGTGAGAGAGGAAGACTGAAGAAAATAATACATGCACTATCTTTACTCCTAATGTGGGTGGGCCACATCCAATCAGTTGAAGGCCTGAATAGAACAAAAATGTTGACCCTCCCATGAGTAAGAGTGAACTGTTCCCGCCTTTCTGCTTTCAGCTGGGATGACAGTCCTTTCTTGCATTCACACTAAATGAAACATTGGCTCTTCTCAAGCCTGCCAGGTTTTGTACTGGAAGTATACCATTAGCTTCCCTATGCATTTAGTTTGCCAACTGCAGGTCCTGGAGATTCTCAGCCTCTTGACACTATACCTTAAAATAAATCCACCAATTTGCAACATCTATATCTGTATATCTGTGTATGTCTCCTATTCTGTTTCCCTGGAGAACCCTAATACAAATGATTTCCTCTTCTTGATAATATCTAATTTGAGACCAGCCTGGACAACATAGCAAAATCCCATCTCTAGAAAAAAAAAATTAGTCAGAAATGGTGGCACATGCTTGTAGTCCTAGCTACTTGGGGTGGGAAGGGAGCTGAGGTTGGAGGATCTTTTGAGCCCAGGAAGTCAGGGCTGCAGTCAGCAGTAATTGTGCCACTGTACTCCAGCCTGGGTGACAGAGGGCGACCCTGTATCTAAAATAAAATAAGTATAACTAGCTTTAGTATCTTCAATTATTTTTGATGAAAATCTAAAACATTTACTTCATTCAGTAGTGCTTTTTTCATTGTTGAGGTAATCTAAACCCCAAATATAATTAAATCTGGTGCAGTAACTTTTTAAAGGTGTTTACATATATATTTTCTCTCTTTATTTTCCTGTACATGTCTCATCCAAGCGGGGGAAACTATTTTTGTGGGTTTTCTTGCCAAGAGGAGGCTTGTAACAAGGAAAAAAGCAGAAATTGCCCGTAAGAAAATTCTCGGCTCGGCCTGGTGGTTCACGCCTATAATACTAGCACTTTGGGAGGGCGAGGGGGGCGGACTGCCTGAGCCTGGGCAAAGTGGTGAAACCCTGTCTCTACTAAAATACAAAAACTGAGCTGGGCGTAGTGGCATGCACCTGTGGTTTCAGCTACTTGGGAGGCTAAGGCAGGAGAATTGTTTGAATCCGGGAGGCGGAGGTTGCAGTGAGCCGAGATTATGCCACTCAACTCCAGCCTGAGCAGCAGAGAGTGAGACTCTGTCTCCAAAAAAAAAAAAAAAAGAAAAAGAAAAAGAAAATTCTCTTTAAGGCAACTAATTTTTTTTCAAAACCTCAAGGCACTGAGGAGATTATGCTGAATGTCCTATAAGGACCGGAGAAGCAGAAACATTCTTAAGAGAAGGAAGGAGTTTCCTAATCAAGAAAGGTCTGTTACTTTCTGTCCTACTTCCCTGATTTTGCCCTGGGAGGGAATAACATCAAGAGAAATATTACTTAGATCTAAGCTTGTCAATGATTCTTGGACTCTATGTGGGACACAGAAGCAGAAAAGCTAGCAGACCCCAGGGAACACAGGGACAGGAGGCTTTGTGGTAATTGAGGCAGACAAATAGCCAAGGGCTGAAGGTGCCTTTGTGCTATTTTAGGCCACTGAGAATTTGCACTATCCTGGGATGCAAAAAGATTTTAGGGAAAAACGAGATTATCTTTCATGGCCCCAGGGCAGATTGAGAACTCACAGTAAAACATCAAACTCACTCAAGACCGGGAAGTATTGTTCAATATGTTGGATACCTGGATTCATGGACTGGAATTCGTATTTTTAATATGGCCTATTTGCCACAGAAAGATGACCTGAGGACTCACCTTGTTCATCTCTTTCACAAACTTTAGCTCTAGTACTTACAAGCTTATCTTCCAATAAGTAAAAACATGACGGAGATATCAAGACTAGTTAAACTAGATTGCACTGGTTGAGTCACAAAACATAGGTGATGACACATAAATACTCATAATTAGGCTTCAAAGTTGACAATCCATGGAGAAAGTAGTTAAAGTTCACTTTTCTTTGAGTAATCATAATTTAATCTTTCCGCAAAATAGGAAACGTCACGGTATTTGGCTTATTCTTAATCAGATGTTACTAACATCATCATTTACACATAATATTTACAAAATATTTAACGTAAGCTTTGGAACCAGATCTCAGAAACAATCCATCTGCATAAACATTTGCAAAAATGCAAGTATAGCCTACAGAAAACAATAACGTCTCAGAATATCACCCATAACAATCCTCAAATCTCAGGAATTAACATATTTTTATTACTGTTGGCTATGAATTCAACCTTAAATTTTCGTCCAGATTAGAAAAAATATATACATGAATACATTAACTCACTTACTCTTAACTTTTCTGTATTTTCTTGTTTTCAGAAAGCCAGTTATTTGTGATAGCTGTAGCTAATAAGCACATTTGTTTACTTCTCAACGCTAGCGTGTCTAGGGAAGGTTTAAGGATTTGAGTGCTTTCTTTCTCTGACCCAAAGTAGAGCTATTAATTGCAAAGAACACTAGCTGCTGCTTCTAATAAAGAACAAAGGCAAACAAAGATAAAACACATGCAAAACAATACAAAAAACAAACCAAAATTCTGGAAGAGCAGAACAAAGTTGGATTACTATGATAACCTATGGCTCTTCGGGTATGTCTCAATAGAAAAGTTTTTTTTTTCCTCCTTCTTTCATTAATTTTCATTCAAGTTATCAGCCATATCATTCAAAAAGCCATTCCACATTGCAGACAGTTAAAATATTGTAAATAATAGAAATGTATACAGATGTCATCATTCAATAAATGCTTATGGTTGCCTGCCTTGTACTGGGTACTTGGGTACTGATCATATAACAGTGAAAAAAAATCAGATAAAAAAATCACTTCCTCTATAGAACTTGTATTCTAGTGGGAGTATGTGTGGATGGGATGGGGGCAAATAAAACATAAAGTAAATGTATAATAACAATAGGAGCTAAGTGTGGTGGTTCACACCTGTAATCCCAGCACTTTGGGAGGCCAAGGCTGATGGATCACTTGAGGTCAGGAGTTTGAGACCAGATTGACCAACATGGTAAAACCCCATTTCTACTATAAATACAAAAATTAGCCAGGTGTTGTGGTGCATGCCTTTAGTCCCAGCTACTCAGGAGGCTGAGGCACCAGAATCACTTAAACCCGGGAGGTGGAAGTTGCAGTGAGCCGAGATCAAACCCTCGATAAAAAGGGTTTCTTAATTTGTTTGCACTGCTGTAACAGAATACTATAGACCAGGTGGTTTATAAACAACACGAATTTATTTATTACTGTTCTAGAGCCTGGAAGTACAAGATCAAGGTGCCAGCAGATTCAGTATCTTGTGAGGGTCTGCTTCCTAATTTAGAGGAGGCTTTTTGCTGTGTTCTCACATTACAGGAGTAGAAAGGAAAACTCTCTTGGGCCTCTTTTATAAGGACACGAATTACCTCAAAAACACCCCCTCTCCAAGTAACATCAAATTGAGAATTAGGTTTCAATGTATAAAGTTGAGGTGGAGTCAAAATTCAGTCTATAACGTCAGGATTGTCTGTGATTTTAAATCATTGATGACCTCACTAAAAAGTAAAGGTCTGAAGAAGCTGAAAACACAAATGGTAAGGATACCGTGGAGAGTGGTATTCCAGGGTAGAGAGAGCTACAGGGGAAATGTCCTGAAGGTAGAAACATACCTGATGTGGTAGCAGAGAAACAAAAGAAGTATTGTGGCAAGAGGAGCGTGATCAAATAACACAGTCATAGAAGAGTAAGTCAAAGAGGTAATGGGGTGGCAATCATCTGGGGACCTCCAAACCATTTTACCATTGAGTTTTACCCTGGGATAGATGGAAAGCTACTGGAAACTTTGAAGTAAGGAGTAATGTAATCTGAACTCATTTTTAAAGGGATCATTACTCCAGCTGTTGTGTTAAGGAAAGTCTACTGGGGGCTAAGGGTAGAACACAGCTAGAAGTTCAAGCCAGGGGGAGATGGAAGGCATTTACAACAATACAGAGGATGGCAGCTGGTTGACTGGAGTACAGTGCTTGGGGAGGGAAAAATGGGAACTGCTGGTCAGAATCTGCATATGTTCTGGAGGAAGGCCACCGTTTAGTAGTGAACTGAATAGAAGAGGAGAGAGAAACAGAGTTGAGAAAATTTCTCCTGAAGAAAAGGCGGGGCAGGGTTGCCAAAACTGGATTTCAGAACATTGACCCAGGCAAGAGATAAAAAAAAATTGGGAGTAGTGTGTGCTAGATGTACTTACAACCATGGGGAAGAATGAAATAACCAAGTGAGGAAGGGATGATAAAGAAGGAAATAAGAAAAATAAGAAACAAAACAGAAGGTTTTTTCCCAATTAGGCTAAAATCTGAAGCTTGTTGCAGTTATAGCTTCAGTTGTTTTCATTAGTAACATTTAGTAAACTCACTAAATGCAGGCACTGTGAAGAAGCAGAGATATAATAATATGTTAGTGATAGTCCTTCCATCAAACCATGTACAGTCTCGTTTTGGAATGGGATTAGAATAATGATACAAACCTTAGAGGATTATATAAGGTTTGCTTAAGAGATGGAAATAAATACATTAACCTGGTGTACTGTTACGGTATGCCTGTTGTGGTATGTCTGTATTCTAAGGGATTTTAGAAATATAAGTAATATCATGTGAAGATGCTGATAACCATGATAACAGGAATGATGACAGTAGTTAATCTTTACTTGGTGTGAAGGTGAGCATCCACGCTGGTGAGATCAGGTGCAGAAATGAATGAAGAACTTAGATATGTTGAATCTGAAGTATTTGTGGAGCATACGTGAAGGAGGCCAAGCAACAAATGGATGAAAACCCAGAATTCAAGGGGACGATCAGTGCTTAGCTTGTAGATATTCTCTCCCAAGCAGCATATTTGGAGTAAAACAAAAATGGATCCATGACAGAGCCATGGAAAAGACTTACTTTTAAGAATTTTGTAAAGAAAGTCAGAAAAGAGTAGTCAGAAAAGTAAGAGAGCTTTCATGATGGCCAAGTTAAAAAAAAAAAAAAAAAAAAGAGGCAAGAGGACCAACTCATGTCTCCAGTAAGAAGATAATGGCTGAAATTTGTGAATTGAATTTGGCAATAAGGACATTATTGGCAATAACTGCCAAGATAATTTCAGTAGAGAAGAGGCAAAAGCAATAATGCAATGAGCTAAAGAGCATATGAGAAACCAAGAATCAGGGATGTTACTGGAGCCTTGACTTCTAAAAGCCCATCTGAGTAGTAAGGGAGGGTGATGCCACAGCAGTGCAGTAACAGGAGTCACAACATCTGTTGTGACTGCTCTTCAGGTTTGAGAACATATGTAAGGCAGAGGAAAGAAGTCATTAGCAAGCCTAAAACAGGAAACTTAGAAAAAGCAACAAGACGTGATGAATAACTACTAAGCGTAAGGGAATAATGACTGGAAACACATCTCAACCTCTGAAAAGGAAAGCTGCATTTAGAAAGCTTGAAACCTGAGGGTGGTCAGAAATTAAAAGAGCACACACTTACATGACCTTAAATTAATCTAAGTTGGTTGAAGACATTCTCTGAGAATAAGGAAGATTAAACACAGGTAGGAGGCCAGACATGGTGGCTTATGCCTGTAATCCTAGCACTTTGGAAACTGAGGCCGGTGGATTGCTTGTGCCCAGGAGTTGAAGACCAGCCTTGGGAACATAGCAAAACCCCATCTCTACCAAAAAAAAAAAAAAATGTACCCAGGTGTGGTGATGTGCTCCTGTGGTCCTAGCTATTCAGGAGGCTGAAGTGGGAGGATTGCTTGAGCCCAGGAAGTGGAGGCTGCATTGAGTTATGATTGCATCGTTGCACTCCAGCCTTGGTGACAGAGAGAGACCCTGTCTCAAAAACCAAACCAAAACATTAACAACAAATAACAAGAAGGGCAGAAAATTAGAGGAGACTGGTGATTCTTTGTATTGGAAATAGGAAAGAGTAGCATGTGTTCAAGTAACAGGAGATTCAAAAGATGCTGAAGTGATTATGGAGTCTGGAGACCACAAATTTAGAATGTTTTCTTTTTGTTTGTTTGTTATACCCAGGGATTTATATACCTACAAAAGGCAGGATGTTGTACTGAAAGATCAAAAAGACAGTGTCCTAATGAGATATTTGGGCCCTTGAATTGAGAGCTGTGCTCAGAATCAGTTGGGCTCCTAGACTGGGTCACTGGAGTCAAAAAATTTCTGGACACAGTGGTTTGGAGACAATAAATTAATTTTTGCTTGAATAATTTGAGTTAGGGCCCTGTTCTTACAACTAAAAGTGTCACAACTCATTTCCTATGGTATGTAGTAAAATATAAAAGGCCAAGAAGGGGATGACGAATAATAAGAAAAAGGGATGAGTAATGTCTACAGAAGCTAAGAGCAGGCGAGGTGACGGTAAAGCTGTGATAATGTTGGAATGATAAGAGACTGTGTAACAGATGCACATTAGAGGCTGGGCACAGTGGCTCACGCCTATAATCCCAGCACTTTGGGAGGCCAAGGCGGGTGGATCACCAGGTCAGGAGATTGAGACCATCCAGGCTAACACGGTGAAACCCCGACTCTATTAAAAATACAAAAACTTATCTGGACGTGGTGGCGGGCGCCTGTAGTCCCAGCTACTCGGGAGGCTGAGGCAGGAGAATGGCGTGAACCCAGGAGGCGGAGGTTGCAGTGAGCCGAGATTGTGCGACTGCACTCCAGCCTGGGCGACAGAGCGAGACTCCGTCTCAAAAAAAAAAAGAAAAGAAAAGAAAAAAAAGATGCATATTAGATTCCAGATATGAAGCAATTCTAAGAAATAATGCCAAGCTCTGAACTAGGACATAGGCATAGAGAAGTTCAGGGAATTGTGAAGTCAGAGTATTGATGATGTTAATCTCATATACGATAGGCTCCTCCAGAATATGACACTATTAAAGATCCAGTTACAAACTCTCAGATATTAATTTAAATCTTGTCTGTAATACTGGCTATGTTACTTAATTTATCTGAGATTTGGTTTCCTCATACATAAAATGAAGACAACTACGATATCCACTACATAAAGTTGTATAGGGATTAACTGAATCTATCTAAACATAACATAGCATGGCTATATTTTGGCTTATTAATAAATATTTTTAAATACTTGCTTAGAGAAGAGAGACTAAGATAACTACATGTTTGATGAATATGGAATAATCTATCAAAACAGATTTTTCTTTGATAGCATTACTGTTACTATTATTACCAACTTCTGAAAGGATGATATCAACTTCCTTTCAGAAGTTGGTAATAATAGTAATAGTAGTGGTATCAAAATAATAGCAATAAAATTGTTTCTGTAACTAGGGACTGGGTGTTTAGTGGTGCTATTCAGAATAGTAGAATATATCCATTTATTTATCCATTAAGAAATGTTAATTTAGAGTGTACAAAAGTTTCAGGCTGTTTTTGAAATTTTTAGAGAGTTCTATAAAGAAGTCACATAAGCCACAAGGGATGTTGGAGAAAATAAGAAAAACAGAGTGATAAGGACGTATCATTGGAGAAAACTGACATTTTAGATTTCGGAAATTATGGCGAAGAAGTCATTCCTGGTAAAGTAAAATTCATTGATTCATTCATTCATTCAGACAACATATTTTAAACATTTTGATAAAGTCAGACTGCACAAAGCACTTGAAATAAAAAAATGAAGAGTGGAAGTAAGAAGGCAGGCAACCTTTGCACCTAGTACTGTCTGAGATTATTGTCCTGAGCTGTAACTCTACTCCAGCCTACTGGTCCATGTTCTCCAGCAGAAGGCCCTGGGGTGTGTGTGAAGATAGAGTATTAGGTCCTTACACTGGGTTTATTCCATAAGCAGGTCAAAGCCTGACTTCTTCTTAAGGAATCTGGCTGTAGTATATATAGGTAATCAATTAGTAGTTTAAAAATGCAACGTGGTGTTTGCTACTTAGTTCTACAAATTTCCAAGAGATTAAGTTCTTCTGCTAGTATCTAATTTAGAAACAGTCAAATAAAATGGTTGGGTCAAATTATTTTGTGGACATGTTTTTCCTCCCTCTTTCTCTAGTTGGTGGTTTTTGCTGCTGCATGTTATGACACTAAGAACAAAAAAATTTAAGAATTAAAAAGCATGTGGTGCTTTTAAAAAAATTTGTAGCTGTGGGGCTTTGTTTTGTTGTAATTATTAGATGGCCTGCCCTTGCTTTTCTTTTTTTTTTTTTTTTTTTTTTTTGGGATGGAGTCTTGCTCTGTCGCCCAGGCTGGAGTGCAGTGGCACGATCTCGGCTCACTGCAAGCTCCGCCTCCCGGGTTCACGCCATTCTCCTGCCTCAGCCTCTCCGAGTAACTGGGACTACAGGCACCCACCACCACGCCCGGCTAATTTTTTGTATTTTTAGTAGAGACGGGGTTTCACCGTGGTCTCGATCTCCTGACCTCGTGATCCGCCCGCCTCGGCCTCCCAAAATGCTGGGATTACAATTGTGAGCCACCATGCCCGGCCCCTTGCTTGTCTTTAATGTTGACAGAGAGAAAATTATTCTGATAGCCCCAGAAAACAAATAGAATCTGATATATATTTTTAAAAAATAACTTAAAAGAATTAGTATGAAATAGAATAAATAATATACTTAGTTGTTTGATAATGAAACAATATTATATAAAAACATTCTTTCTAGAGAAATATCAAGAATCCTTGAGCTTTTTGTCTCTCTCTATATATAAGCTTTGAAGTAAATTTCAAGTCTTTTCTTTCACCTACATGAGAGTGATTCCAAAATTTGTAACTCTAACCTATAATTCTCCTACTGCTGTTTTATAATTGTAATGATTGCTGGTTATCTCTCTGGAGGTCATAAGGATCATGCAATCAAAAAGTATAGTATTTTTGAGTGTACAGAGCTATAATTTTTCAAGCTAAAGGTCTTCCTTCTCCTGACTTACTTGGCGAATCTACCACCTACCACGTCACTCACACTAGAAACTTGAATGAATGATAAACAGCTTGATTTCTCCCTCTCTCTACTTTTCTCCATAAAACCACTCACTAAACTGTGATACTACCTCCTACACTCATTTTTCAGATCAATTATTTCTTCTCCCATAGTGATCTGGGGAAGCTATAATTTCTGTCTTCTAGTGTCCTCAAACAACTTTTTGAGTCCCCATACCTTGAGTTTCTCTAACAGAGTTTGTCCCACTGTCACTGAGGGTATTTTGTGAAAACAGGTTTTATGAAGTTTTCTGCTAATAAAATGTGGATGATGCCCAGTTGGTACTTTATATTATTACTTCCAAATTTATATTATTTTCCAAACCAAATTTTTATTATTACTTCCACTAATTACATTTAACTAAATAATTAATTTTGTAGCTCATCCTGGAGACAAATTTGGAAGGATGAGAAGGCAAAAGTGGGAGGCTAGCTGTGAAGGTATAAGCTGTGAAGGTATAAAAATATACATCCAACTAAAGCCTTGTAGTAGAAGGGGCATTGTAAGAATTTTATTTCTCACCTCAGAACAGCCACACTAGGAGCAGGAATAAAATGATGGAAGAGTAAGAGTAAGAACATGTATACAGGAAGCAATAAAGTATTGACAAGCCAATAATCATGACTGAGAGACAAATGAGATAACCCAAAGTCCAGCTCACATCATCAAGGCTAAAAACAGGGCAGCAAGAGTGAACGCTCCCAGAGAGAGCAGAGCCGTTGCCTAGAGAACAAATGGAATGACTCTAAGAACATGCGAGTCATTGTTTGATCTTACCAAAATTAGATGAGCATTGGCAGAAAGGGCAGGCAGGAGACTGGGGCGGGGGGGAGCTGGTGAAGGTTGGGGTCACAGACAGAGAGTCTGTATTATATTTTTCAGTGTTATGGGCATCTGTTTGATTATTACCTTCCAGGCTGGTGAGGCCAGTGATATTGAAAGGGTGGGATGAGAAATGAAAATGAATATATTTGTTTCCACACATTTCTTTCTTTGTATTTAAAGAAAGAGCAAATTCAACAGTCACAAAAAGTTAGATTTCATATTGTCAGAGGCAGATTTCAAATAAATATATCCTAACCATCTAGCAGCAAATCTATCTTGTAATGCTGGCAATCATAATGAAAAGACAAAATGCAGAAGAAACAAATCAAGTTTTAGCTTTACCAAAATGTGAACTTAGTGTAATATCGTTCTGGTTTAAATCTAATAATTTCACCTCAAATTTCTCAGACTTCTTTATCTATCTCCTCTAATAATATGTGAGTAAATAAATTTAAATGTCTTCCAAATGTAAATGAAATTCTCCATTTGATTGCAGTAAACATGAAAGCCTTGTTTATACATTTTAATTTCATTTGGAAAAAGAGCCTCTTCCAAAGCCCCAGGTCTCACCTCCCTTCTAGCCTGCTGAGTCATGTTTTCTAGCACAGAGGTCCCCAACCCCCAGGCCAGGGACTGATAGCAGTCCATAGTCTGTTAGGAACCCAGCCACACAGCAGGGGGTGTGTGTCAGGGGAGCAAGTATTTACCACTTGAGCTCTGCCTCCTGTCAGATCAGCAGAGGCATTAGTCTCTCATTGGAGCACAAACCCTGTTGTGAACTGTACACCTGAGGGATCTAGGTTGTGCACTCCCAGTGAGGATCTAGCTAATGCCTGATGATCTGAAGTGGAACAGTTTCATTCCCAAACCACCCACCTCCAGCTCCGCCACTTCTGTCTGCGGAAAAAATGTTCTTCCACAAAACCAGTTCCCAGTGCCAAAAAGGTTGGGAACATTTGTTCTAGCAGAAGACCTTCCACCTGCCTACAGATAGGGCACATCAGTCCTTAGTAGACAATAGAGGAGGTAGATACAGATTTTCATGCTGAAAAAAAAAAAAATGCTATATTTCTAGAGCAAGTATTCATTAAATATCCACACAAAACAGTAGTTTTGGAGTATGTATGCACAGAAAGCATTGTGCAGAATTCTTTAAAGAAATAAGTCTATATATGTATATATCTGGACTCAACCCTGGAGTAAATTATAAGCTAAATGTGAAAAATACACATAAAATGTGATAAAAAGGAAAGGAAAGAAAGAAAATACTAAATTGAGATATGATTGAAATTAGCATCTGATCAAAAGTGTTCAAAATTTGAGAAAGAGAAAAATCAACTTGTCTTAGAGGAGTAGGAAGCAGTTCAAGAAATACTGGCCTACAGTTGAACTATTGAAGACAGAGATCATAGCTGCAACCCAAAGACCCCCAAATTTCATCGTTTTAAAAGTGTATGCTTTAATGAAAATGTTACATCAGAATTAGAAATGCAAATTGACAAATTAGAAAGAAAAAGTAATGCAGATATTCACTGCCTTAATGCTTACAAAGAATGGCGGGCAGAAGACAATAGAATAATATTGTTAAAATGCTGAAAAAATACTCAATAAAGCAAATATAAGGAAATTTAAAAATATCTTCATAGAAACAATTATTGGAAGAATGGTTGACCCCGCATCTATGATAATAACAAAATTTAATCATATCCGCCTAGAATTAGATACTCAGCTAGTATATTATTTTAGAACAAAAGTAAAATTAACATAATTATGCATACATATAAAAACTGAGTTTATGACTCAGAGAATTTTGTTGAAAGAAGTCCACAAAGTCATTTGTAAACTCAACAAAGAATAGGAGTAGGATGCAAGTAACAATGGCAACTATCATTCCTAGAGAACAGTACATTAGATAATTCAGAAAAGCATTACTACCGATTCAACTAATATATTTATTCAGCTATGTAAAAATACCTAGTTGAATAGATCAGAGAGCTAATAAGGCAACTAAGACTTGCAAGAACAAATGTTTAAGGATTAGCTAATCCTTTTCTTTTACAAAAATTCTTCGAGATAATTGAAAGAGAAGAAACTCCTCAAATATCTGTGAGGTTAGCATTATCTTGATATCAATATGTCAAAAGGACTGTACGAAAATCCTAAAATGTTAATCAATAGTAAACAAAATTAAATAATGTTAATAAAACATTGGATGACTAGAAACCCAGTGCTACCAATTTATGAAAGCATTCAATACAATTCAAAATGCATTTACAGTTTTTAAAATTGCAATACAAGGAAATATTTTAACAGGATAGAGTATCTAGCAAGACAATATGGCAAACATAATATTATTGATAAAGTATTAGAACTATTTTCATTAGAATCAGAAAAAATCAATTAAAAAATGAACTTTACACTTGAAGTTCTAGGCAGTGAAGTAAGAAAGAAAAAAAAATGTAAGCAATGTTAGGATTAAACAGGAAGAAACAGCCTTGCTCTTTTTAGTAGAAGATTGTTAACATTGAAAATCCATGAACATCTACATACAAAATATGATGACTAATAAAATAGTAGGGCAATGTTGTTGGTTACAAGATCAATATGTTAAAACAAACTTAATAAAAACAAATCAGAAAATACGATTTAAGATAGGCTCTTTTCACAATGAGAAAATATATGTAAATCGACAAACAATAAATTCAACAAAAGAAATGTGTCTGAAAATATGATAATTTAATATAAGGAAATCCATGAAAATCATTGTTTTTGAATGAAAATAATCACTATTATAAACATAACAGTTTTCCTTGAATTGACATACAAATTTAATTACAATTTCAATGGAGCTTTGTTATTTTACTTGAGCTGATTCTAAAATCCAAGTAAAACGATGAAAAGCTAAGGCGACCAAAGAACACAGAGAAAGATACGGATGCAGCATTTATTCTACCAGTGCATTATAATGTGTAATACTTAAAACATGATATTAGTTTAAGATAGACATAGAATTGAAAGAGAAGAGACAATATAGAGAATCCAGGGATAGAAACATGCTTATATCAAATATTGGTGTATGAGTAGGTAGCTTATAAGTGCTAAGAAAAAGGTAGGTGGATCATTAAATGGCATATAGGAAATTGTTTATCCATAAGATAAAATGTCAATTATTACTTATGTCATTTAAGTAAATAATTAAAGCTGTGAATCTGAAAAGTAAAATTTCAAATTTTCTAGAAATAATAGAGGAGAATATATGAGAATATATTGATTATCCCAAGATGGAGGGGAGGACTTCACAAATAAAAAACGTAAAGCATAAACTATATAACAAAGCGGTGACATATAGAACTGCATTAAATTGCCAAGTTATTTACAACAATAAATATTATACCCAGCATTATAAACAAACCATGCACATAGAAAGGAGATTTAAACTGTATTAGCGTTCAAAGAATTATGACACAAAACATATAAAAATTCCTACACATAAAGAAATAAGATGAATACGTAAATTTAAAAAGTAAAGGATGTAAACAGGCAAGACATAGAAATGAAAATCCTGCAGGCCGTTAGCTGGATAAAGATATATCAACTTTTTTAACATCAGGGAAATTCATACTAATACGAAACTATACTAAATAAATTCGTAGAAAAATAAAATATTCCAGAAAAAGCAAGTAAAAATATATTGGCATAATATATTAAGTTGGTGCAAAAGTAATTGTAATTACCGTTTTTGCCATGAAAACGAATGGCAAAGACCACAATTACTTTTGCACCAACCTGCTATAATAGAGGCTACCCTTTATATCTTGTAGTATTAGAAAGACTCGCTAATCCATCAATTTCAATGGACGAATGTATGCGATAGGGAACAAAATTTCTTTATTTGCTAAATCTGGGTAGCAGGTACATAAGTTTTCTCTACGGTTAAGATTTTCTACAATGATTTATTTTATTTTATTTATTTATTTTGTATAATTTTCTTAAAGGCGGGAGGCCGGAGGCGGAACAATTGGGGCGGGCGGGAAGGCGAGGCGAGGCGAGGGGAGCCCCGCGGGCGGGCAGAGGAGGAATGGGTGGGTGGAGGAGGAGGAGGGAGAAGGGGGAAAGAGACCCCGGGGCGAGTGAAGGACCGCGGAGGGCGGGCGAGAGAGGGCGCAGGCTGCCACTGCTCCAGCTGCTGCCTCTGCTGGTCTTAAAATGATATCCTATACAATGAGTTTTTTTTTAATTCATGAGCCATTACATTGAGGAAATGCAGTAATCTCTTGACTGAATAAGTTGTGGCAGCAGAGGAAGAAGCTGTCTAAGGTCTCCTGACTGGAGAGCACTTCCACTAGAAATCCTATGCCCTGAACCCTAATTCCTCTCTGGAGAAGCACCAAGATGCTGTTGGAAACCATTAAAAACATCTCCAGGCTTATTGAACACTCTTTAGAAGTGTGAGATACAGGTTTGTCATTAACATTTGCCAAAATAGCCATTTATTACTTGATGTTTGTTCAAATCGTTTCACCATCTGCCAGTTTATCCATTATTTACACTCTTACAAACAGTACCCTCTCATTGTATAAAAATATTTCTATTTCTGAGACCAACAGTCTATAATAGGGATAATTAGCTTGTATTTTCAGAAGTAACTGATATTAGAAATCGGACTTGGAAAACCCAAAGTCTTTGCCAGCCTTTTCATAACTTTGAATTTGTGACAATGCATTTACCAAGGAAAATACTGGTGACAGACTTCTCACTACTACCATGAAACATTTGAAAATGTTAGGCCTACAGTGTTTATGTTACCCTATATTTCTATTTACTCTTTAGTCTAAATATAAGCTTCTTTTTAAGGTGATGTGGGATTATATGCTGAGTTTGCCAGGCCCATCTTGGTTGATTTCTATTGGCCAGGGATATTCTTCTGTGTAATAAATTTTTCTGGAATTATTCTTTATTTTAAATACATCATTTTTACTATGTTACTGTCATCATTATCACACTAAAATAAATAAGGATGGGTTTTGTATTACTTCCAATTTCTTACAAAGTCTCCATTAATAACGTTTGAAAATCAAATGTACTCGAGTTCTCACTAACAGAAAATTAAATGGAAAAGATGATTAGTAATAATGCAACTCTCTTGTTTCTGTCCTTTCTCCATACAAAGTACTAACAACTCCTTTTAGGTTACAGTTTTTACATTAACACTTGAATAAAAGAACTAGTGCTATCAGAAACCAGCAGCTAGAAAAAGTGAACTCTTCTGGTGTCATAAGGGAGACGTCTTCACCTTGGCTGGTCACTTGTGCCAGCCAGTTATGTCCTTGTCCATGTTACAGACTGTGGCATGCATAAGTTTGCCTGGTCTCCACCTGGTGGTTCAGTGGTAAATATGGACAATTATAGGTTTGGTTTCCCTGAGATCCATGTAGAAATATGGGCTGATCTGTTCCACTGAGGAACATAGGAAGTTGTCTGAATACTGCTGCTACAGAGGTGTGTGTGTGTTGTCATTTTTTACATGGCATCATCTATTGCTATTTATTTCATTGTGTGGTAACATATTTTACTTTTTAAGAAACTCTGATAGTAATGCATTTGGAAAAACACAAATAACTGAGAAAAATTTAGGCACTGAGTTTCTGCTTCTCTAGAAAGTTTATATTTTGGCATTTGTATTTTGTACAAATGCCAGTCAACCTTTCCCACATTCCATGAGGGTTGTGGTATTATTCATTACCACTTGAAATCTAGAACATTCACATTTTCATCTACTTCAGAAGTTAATAGTTGTAGGAGGCAACCTCTGAGAAGTCCCTCAGGAATTTCTGACTGGTATTACCAACCTTGTATGGTCCTTTCATAGAAAGGTTGGTCAGTGTGGCTAATAGCAGAAGTCATGGTATTCCACATTAGGTATTGTGGTTTCTATCTTGAGCTCCTGCACATACGTGAGCACTCTCTCTCTCTCTCTGTCTCTCTCTCTCTCTCTCTCTCTCTCTCTCTCTCTCCCTCTATCTCTGTCTCTTTCTCTCTGTCTCTCTTTCTTTCTCTTTGCTTGCTCTAGGGAAAAAATTGTTGTTATGAGAGAAACCCACATAGAGAGAGATTAAAGCCTCTGGCCCACAGACAGATAAGGAACTGAGGCCTTTCTAGAAGTGAGCTTAGAAGCAAATTTTCCAGCCCTCCCTAGGCGTGACTTGAAATAACTTTAATCCCTGCCATCAGCTTGATTGCAACCTTGTGAGAGACTCAGCCAGAACTACTCTGCTAAGGTATTCTTGGGTTTCTAACCTTCAGAAACGGAATCATTTTTCTTAAATCCGGGGTCATCTGTTATGCAGAAAAAAAACTGAGCTGTTTTACTTAAATTTGGGGGTAATTTATTATGCAGAATAGATAAGCGATATGTTGTTTAAAGGAGTCTGTGCACAAATTATTTAACATGTACAGCTACAGAAATTGCATTTGCATACCCTTCTGTGAAGCATGACAGTTTATTTAGATAAAGTAACTGTCCTTCTAACTTAATTTGTCTTATTTTTTCATTTCAAGTTTTCTTGTGAATGCACAAGAAAATGAAGTAATATTTGTTATTGTGTTGAATTAATATCAGAAATGTGCAAACAGTTAAACATGTCAAGTTTATGTCCCTATCTGAGGTAATTTAAGTAGAAAATTGGTTTAAATAAAGTTTCAATTTTAGAATTCTCTTCATGGAATTAATTTTTTGAAATATGTTTTGTTAAAGACAAACATCTAACAGTTTTTTGAATGCTTTTGTAATTTAGTTAAAAAGTTAACAGTTGGTTAAATTAGTTTTGAGTTGACAATACACATTAAATTCTGTTTAAAGTTCAATAATCAGAAAGTATTTCGGTTTGATAATAATAAAATGTATACAAATTAAGAAATATTTTAAGAACAAATGTACTTAACGATTGAATTTCATGCAGATGTAATGTATAATTGTGTCTGGGGAAGTTGTAGTGTTCTAAAACCTAAAGCTGTAGTTGTCCATGTTAGAAAATTTGGATAACCATGCTACAACATTTTTGTAATAAAGCTGATATATTGAACGCCAAAACCTAACTCACATTGTACATATATGTTTCCTTATTTTTCTTTGTTTTTAGAATAGAATTGAGACAACCTTTAATAATGCAAAATCTGTATTTGATTAAACACTCAAAAAAATACGTAGAGACAATTCGTTTGATAAGTTTTGGCTATTGAAAGTAATTGTTGAATACCACTGAAAGAAAGTCAAATGAGTAGCTATAAAAGTTTTTGGCTGAAATATTTATATATTTTAGTAAAAACTTAGAATGGAGAATATCCTCCATTTAATAAACTTTTTCCTGAGCTTACTAGATATCTTAGCATTTATAAAGTGAAAATTTTCTGAATTAAAAATATTATGGTGGGCAGAAAATAATCAGTTTAAATTTTTAACAACTGCAAATTAATTGACCATAAAATGCAACTTTGTAGAAAATTGCAAGCAATTTTGCAAATGTATCAAAATAATATGTTAAGCATATTGATTAGAAAACATGCATTTGAAATGTGTAGGATAAGTAAGAAACTAAGATACAGCTAAGAACTGTGCAACGTACAGAAATAAGAACTGAGAGTACAGTGCTTATTTTTTAATAAGAGAGTCAAAATAAAGAAGTTTCTGGTTTTGCTTTAAAATATAATATATGTGATTTTTTATATTTTTATTACACAAATTCAAATATAAATGCAAGTATTTTATAAGCTTACTGATATAGTAAAACAATTGTTGACTAACAAATGTTAAAAAACTATTTGATCTAAATATTTTACTGATATAGTAAAACAATTTGTTGACTAACAAATGTTAAAAAACTATTTGATCTAAATATTTTTTTTTGTGTGTGTGTGTGTTTTTTTATTATTTAGGTTTTAGGGTACATGTGCACAATGTGCAGGTTTGTTACATATGTATACATGTGCCATGTTGGTGTGCTGCACCCATTAACTCGTCATTTAGCATTAGGTATATCTCCTAATGCTGTCCCTCCCCGCTCCCCCCACCCCGCAACAGTCCCCGGAGTGTGATGTTCCCCTTCCTGTGTCCATGAGTTCTTGTTGTTCAATTCCCACCTATGAGTGAGAACATGTGGTGTTTGGTTTTTTGTCCTTGCGTTAGTTTACTGAGAATGATGTTTTCCAGTTTCATCCATGTCCCTACAAAGGACATGAACTCATCCTTTTTTATGGCTGCATACTATTCCATGGTGTATATGTGCCACATTTTCTTAATCCAGTCTATCGTTGTTGGACATTTGGGTTGGTTCCAAGTCTTTGCTATTGTAAATAGTGCCGCAATAAACATACGTGTGCATGTGTCTTTATAGCAGCATGATTTATAGTCCTTTGGGTATATACCCAGTAATGGGATGGCCGGGTCAAATGGTATTTCTAGTTCTAGATCCCTGAGGAATCGCCACACTGACTTCCACAATGGTTGAACTAGTTTACAGTCCCACCAACAGTGTAATAGTGTTCCTATTTCTATGCATCCTCTCCAGCACCTGTTGTTTCCTGACTTTTTAATGATGGCCATTCTAACTGGTGTGAGATGGTATCTTATTGTGGTTTTGATTTGCATTTCTCTGATGGCCAGTGATGATGAGCATTTTTTCATGTGTTTTTTGGCTGCATAAATGTCTTCTTTTGAGAAGTGTCTGTTCATGTCCTTCACCCACTTTTTGATGGGGTTGGTGGTTTTTTTCTTGTAAATTTGTTTGAGTTCATTGTAGATTCTGGATATTAGCCCTTTGTCAGATGAGTAGGTTGCAAAAATTTTCTCCCATTTTGTAGGTTGCCTGTTCACTCTGATGGTAGTTTCTTTTGCTGTGCAGAAGCTCTTTAGTTTAATTAGATCCCATTTGTCAATTTTGGCTTTTGTTGCCATTGCTTTTTGTGTTTTAGACATGAAGTCCATGCCCATGCCTATGTCCTGAATGGTATTGCCTAGGTTTTCTTCTAGGGTTTTTATGGTTTTAGGTCTAACATGTAAGTCTTTAATCCATCTTGAATTAATTTTTGTATAAGGTTTGAGGAAGGGATCCAGTTTCAGCTTTCTACATATGGTTAGCCAGTTTTCCCAGCACCATTTATTAAATAGGGAATCCTTTCCCCATTGCTTGTTTTTGTCAGGTTTGTCAAAGATCAGATAGTTGTAGATATGCGGCATTATTTCTGAGGGCTCTGTTCTGTTCCATTGATCTATGTCTCTGTTTTGGTACCAGTACCATGCTGTTTTGGTTACTGTAGCCTTGTAGTATAGTTTGAAGTCAGGTAGTGTGATGCCTCCAGCTTTGTTCTTTTGGCTTAGGATTGATTACCCCAAAATAATTAGGGTAATCATTTCTGTTTCCCTATAAAGCAGAGAAGTTTTGAAATAAAAAGGAGCACTAAAAATATTTATCGGCAAGGCTGATGCGGGCTCTTTTTTGGTTCCATATGAACTTTAGTTTTTTCCAATTCTGTGAAGAAAGTCATTGGTAGCTTGATGGGGATGGCATTGAATCTATAAATTACCTTGGGCAGTATGGCCATTTTCACGATATTCATTCTTCCAATCCATGAGCATGGAATGTTCTTCCATTTGTTTGTATCCTCTTTTATTTCATTGAGCAGTGGTTTGTAGTTCTCCTTGAAGAGGTCCTTCACATCCCTTGTAAGTTGGATTCCTAGGTATTTTATTCTCTTTGAAGCAATTGTGAATGGGAGTTCACTCATGATTTGGCTTTCTGTTTGTCTATGATAGGTGTACAAGAATGCTTGTGATTTTTGTACATTGATTTTGTATCCTGAGACTTTGCTGAAGTTGCTAATCAGCTTAAGGAGATTTTGGGCTGAGACAATGGGGTTTTCTAGATATACAATCATGTCCTCTGCAAACAGGGACAGGAAGATCTTAAATATTTTTAGTGCTCCTTTTTATTTCAAAACTTCTCTGCTTTATAGGGAAACAGAAATGATTACCCTAGTTATTTTAGGCATATTTCACAGTTGAGAATGTAGGCCAATTCCATTGATCAAAGATAAGTACCTCCACATTGAATAATAATTAGTACAGAGTGAATGGTGTCAAAATAAGAATATACATATAATTTACTATCTATTTCTATAAAATGTGATTTAAATTCTGTAGCAGAAAATGTTTAAATATTTTGTAATTATCTAAAATTATTTGTGTATAGAAACTAGTAAAACTAGAGAATTAAAATTAGTTGTGGTATAAATATAGCCAATATATTAAGCTGAAATATAGCTTTAATTTTTCCACTGCCTGGATAGAGGTAAATATTTGTCTTAGATTTCGCTCTCTTTATACCAAATCTCTTCTCAAAGAGAGTCACATACAAATGTGTATGTTTTTATATCAGGGATTTGTAAAGGCACAATGATTTAAGCAATCAATAGGGAATGTAAAATCCTGAAACAATTCAGAAGAGAAGTGAGTAAATGCAGAGAAAGACAAAAAAGACCCTTAGAAATCTGAAAGATTATTTTTTTTCCCTTCCAGGAAGTAACGCATGGACACCTTAGATAATATTTTGAAATACGAATCTTTCCATAGGTAGTGAGTTTCTTGGATTATCTGCAAATACAGAAAACCTACAGCAAAATGAAATCTACAGGCAATTTATAATAAGTCCAGAAGAAAAGGCTTACATTTTGTCCATTAGTTATTGACATTTCTTTCGCAACCAGTGAAATGTAGCATAGCCATTGCCTAGGATTATGCTTTGTTTGCCAATGGAAGAACTGCAGCTGAACAGCCCACGTTTTTCTCCAAATATTCTCTCCTTCCCCACTTTTCCCCAACAAATACAAGGTTTTGAAATTATTGATTAAAAGTTGACAAAGGAATAATTCCAATAACTTCAACAATGCATCTCAATGTGCCATTATATTTTTGAGGTCTTAGAGAAGGCTCACATTAAGGCAGTGTAGCTTGTGGCTAATACAAAGTTAATTTGTACTACATTCTAATCATGAGAATAAACTATTGCAGATAAAGTAATTTATTCTCAAAACCTCAACATGCTACAGGGAAATATCAGAAAGAATGTATGAGGCAGATCTTCTCTTTTCATCTGGTAAAACTGAATTCAAAGGTGTAAGAAAAAGCAAATTCATCTCAGAGCTTACTGAGATAGATTTCACCTCTAACTATCTGATCAGATCTTTCTGCCTCTTTCCACATCAAACCTGGAGGTGCCAAACATAACTATGTGATTGGGGGAGGAGGGATACAATAACAAAGAGAGAAATAGTGGGGAATATGACCACAAGAGCCTCTTGCAGTGCAGAATTCTGAGTTAGACTTGAGGAAGTCTATAGTCACATGATTTCTCGCCTGTACACTTAGGGTGACCAATCACCTCAGTTTGCTTGGGGACTCCTCGTTTTAGCACTGGAAGTCCTACAACCCGGGAAGCCCTGGAGTCCTGGTAAACCTGGACTATTCATTCCTCTAGCTGTACTGGGAATTTTGTTAAATGAAATAAATAACAGAAAACTGTGAGAACAAATATTTCAACCACAAAGGTGAGAATGGGGATGGTTTATTTAATCAAAAGCAAATTTTTAAAGTTAAAAATGAAGTCATAAGAACAATAAATTTACTTTCTGCCTGCAGAAGTTCATTCAGTAAATAACTTCTACTTATCTTGTATATCTGTTGGCTAAAATTCAGTCAATTACAAACCATGCTGGGAAGAGTGTGAAGAAAGTTTAAAACAAAAGAAATTTTAATCTCACTATGAAGATTCTGTCGGTCCATATGTATTTTATATATATTTTTAGAAACAATTGTGACACTTTTCTATGTCACTTCCCCTATGTCTTTGCCTAAAGTAACAGAAAGATGTGACGTAAATATTTTAACCACTGTAATATTGCACATAATATTTATTCTGCTTAATTTGGTGCCACAAAAGCAAAAACAGGACTCTGATTTAAGGTAAAATAAACACATTTCTTTGAAAGAGAATGGTCTTTTAAAAGACAAGATTTACTTAGCAATTATGTAATGGGTATCTATATGGAAATCAGTGCTTACGTGCTTTTGTAGTATTTCTGTGTTTTTCTATAATTTTAGGACAAATAATAAAATCAATTTTATGTATATATTCTGTTTTATATCCAAAACACACAGCAAGGGAAAGGCTTGTTTTTCCCAAGATCTTTGTACATAACAAAGTCAACCTACAGGAGCTGACTCAGTGTTACATCAGATATCAACCAAAATATTAATGATAAGACGATATAGACAGAGTTGGAATACAAAAGAAATGATTTGCTTACGTTTTCTATATCACATAATTTTAAAAATTGTATCAATCATTTGAAGTAGATTTTTAATATTTAATTTTTAAAGTATTTATTAACAGAAAATAACAAAGAATACTAAGGCATGTTGGCTAGATTATTACAAAAGAATAACCAAATATTTCATCAGGATGTGATAGTTTAGTTTTCAAACTAAACAGTGCTTTTTCCTGCCCTGTTATTTAAATAGTCATGACTTTATTATTTCAGTCTCATTTCTTTAGCCCTTCTTGTCGTTTCTTTAGCACTTCTGATCATTCATATGGCTATGTCAGTAATCCTAGTAATTTTTGAGTGGGAAGCAGCATCTTCTACATTAATTGAGCAGCAACAAAAGAAACTAATAAATAACGCATTTTTTCTTTTTTGATAATCTAGAAAACAGAGCTGCAAGGAAATGTTTTGTGGTGCCTTCCTGCTGTGCAATTTTGAGTCCCTTTTAATAGACTTAAAAATATCACTGAAGCAGCTCGTGCAGATTGAAACCTATTAAGTCAGGTAACGCTTCATTTTCCACAGGCCTCTTGTTGAGGAGAGGTCAAAAAAAAAAAAAAAAAAAAAAAAAAACAACTAGGAGAAGAAACAGCGCTTTTTGTAATGCAGTTAACATTTGACATTAAGTGAAAAATATTCATTCATTCCTTTCCTATCCAAAGCATAGCAATCTTCACAAACAGTAACATACTATATACTAAACATCATTAAGAAAACTTCCCTAAAGCTCTCCATTAATAATCCCCTTTGGGTGGAACAACTTTGAGGGGAACTTAAGTTTACCCAGACTCCAGAGGCTATAGAGTTTGTCTGGAAATATCATGAAGTCTGGATCCCTTGTGAGAATTTTCAGCACTTGAGCCTCCAGACTCAGCTGGAAACACTATAACCAAGGTCTTTCATGTGGTATTTCAACATTTCTCACTTCAGCCTCTGAAAGAAATGGAAATAAACCTTGTCTATGTTTATTATAACCCTAGAAGGAAGGTTGGATTTCAAGACTGTTCTTCCAGGAGAGTGAAAGGTCGATCTGGAAGTGAAGAAATAACAAAAGTTATTCTCATCCCCCTTCAGTTCTTCTTCACTCTGACCTCCTGGTTCCTAATGGGGGTTCGTGGTGTTGGTGACATGGCATTCATGCATGGCATTCATCTATGCTTATTTTCTTCCCATGTACACATATACCTCCTTGCTACTTAACAGTAGACTTCAGGAGACACAGAATAGTACTAACAGTAGCTATTGTTTATAAGCAGATCATATCCATCTGTACATTATTGTATTCAAGTGGATTTTCAAAATCACATTGTAATTATAAGTACATAAATGCACCTAAATGTTATACTATTATGCATTGAGACATCATGATAAGAGCTAGCTCTCATTCTTACTTTCAAGTTAGATCTTTAACTTCTTAACTTGGCACATGCTTGAAGTTTAAAGTACTTTGATCCGCATTACCTTGTATGATTCAAGATTATGAGTAATGACTCATAATCATCAGTGGTGGGGTGACTGGGTTACTATTTTGCAAATGAGGGCAATATTGCTTGATGCGATCAAGTGACTTGCCTAAGAAAAAGTAGTTTACTGAGCCTAAGAACCATGGCTGGAAATAAGGTCATTTGACTTTTTGTAGGTGGCCTATTCTTTCAATAAAATACTTTCTGATAATCTATCAGAGTCAAAAACAATATATCATATTATTTACATAGATTTAAAAGTACAGACACTTTGCTTCAAATAGTTTCTTCAGAGTTGGAGTAATAGGACACACAAATATATATGACAACAAACAATGCAAGTGAATGGTAAATTAATGAGCAAATAATGGTCATGATTATTGTCAAAAGGAAGAAATCTCATGCCTTGGGGTGGTAAGGTAAGGCTTTGCAGAGGTCCTTATTTTGATGCAGTTCCTATCTTCAATATAAACTATTCTACACTTGCTGCAGGACATAGGGAGATGCGGCAAAAGTAGTAATAGAGTATCAACATTTTGACCACTTACTATGTAGCAAGGATTGTCCCATTGTATTGTGCAAATCCTGACAATAATTCTGTAGCACAAGGACAATGTTACCCTTATTTTACAGACAACGACTGTTCACCAGGGAAGTTACTACCCAACAAACAGTCTTTAAGCAGAGGGTAGTAACCTACTCAATAGACAGCTAGAAAGTGGAGCCTCAGTACTGAAATTGAGCCCTGACTGACTCTATGGCTGGGAATTTTAGTTACAACATATATTATCAGGTGTGAAGAAAACAAAATAGGTAGATCATTAATTTTTCTTTTAAGTGTAGGTCAGTAAGGCTGAGAAACCTATCCAATGAGTTTGTAGTGCTCAATTGAAAATGGATCTACATAAACATCAATAAGCATGCAACCATTCAAAGCCACTAGAATGGAACGGAGACTATATGTGGAAAAAAATGGATTTTTGATCATAAAGTCAAGACCACTATTCTTGTGAAACAATTTAATCTGGATCCGTTTAATTTGCTATAATAACTGTTAATGATTGAATACATCTTTACATTATATATATAAACCTTAACTGTTTTTAACATTTCTATCAATGAACCAAATAATTATCTTTAATCAATTGCATTTTATAATATGTATTGTGTGCCTGTAAGGGGAAAATATAATTTTTTATCTAAATTTCTCTTCACGAAAATTACCCAGGGAAAAATTAGCGTTTCAATATGGAAAAAAAATTGCAGAATTGGGAGATCTCTAGTTCTGGCCTTGCTTATTTCTTATATTACCTTGCCTATATTTTCTAAATGAGTCCCCTCATTTGTAAAATAGATGTAATATTAGGTCATGCTTCATGAGACATGAGATAAGGGAGAATAAATTTCTTCATTTTTGCCTGAAAAGAATATTATAAAATAAGTCATAATATCCAGAGTTCTTTTCTGATTGAGATACGATCTGCCAAAAAGAAAAAAAAAAAAAAAACGAAAACTATGCAAGAAGACTTGTGATGGGAAAGTCAAGCAAGAGTGTGAGCCTACTTGGCAGCTCTGATGCTGAGGCCAATCGTACCATTGACTGTTCAGTGCACTGTCCAGACTTCTAGAATAAGTATTACATTTCATAGCAGTGAATGCAATTTGGCACCATAAAAAAAATCTCATGTTTGACTGACAGAGTCCCTCACTTTTGAATTAGTTTCAAATGTTTTAGAAGTACGCAGACATGACTATACCATCACAACATCATTTGCCACAGGAATTAAAATCAGAATATATGTAGATATCAAAACAAATTAAATTCTTTTTTTTTTTTTTTTTTTTTTTAGAGACAGAGTCTCACTCTGTTGCCCAGCCTGGAGCGCAGTGGCATGATCTCAGCTCACTGCAACCTCCACCTCCTAGGTTCAAGCAAATCTCCTGCCTCAGCTGCCTCACAAGTAGCTGGGATTACAGACATTCGCCACCACACCTGCTAATTTTTTGTATTGTTAGTAGAGACGGGGTTTCACCATGCTTGCCAGGCTGGTCTGGAACTCCTGACCTTAGATGATCCACCCACTTCGGCCTCCCGAAGTGCTGGGATTACAGGTGTGAGCTACCACGTCAGGCCCACAAATTTAATTCTTGGTTTCTCTTGAACTCACATTTGAATGCTTTCCTTACAAGTTTTTAATTTTTACACTGCACCTGGAGTTGATGAGCAAGTAAGCCCCAAAATTGGGGCTTAGCTTGTAATATGGTTTGGTTCTGTGTCCCCACCCAAATATTATTCAAATTGTAATCTCCAGTGTTAGAGGAGGGGCCTGGTGGTAGGTGATTCAATCACAGGGGTGGACTTCCCCCTTGCTGTTCTCATAACAGTGAGTGAGTTCTCATGAGATCTGGTTGTTTGAAAGCATGTAGTACTTCTCCCTTCGCCCTCTTTCTCCTGCTCTCACGATGTGAGATGTGCCTGCTTCCCCTTCCACCATAATTGTAAGTTTCCCGGTGCTTCCTCAGCCATGCTTCTTCCTGTAAAGCCTGCAGAACAGTGAGTCAACTAAACCTCTCTTCTTTATGAATTACCCAATCTCAGGTAGTTTTTTATAGCAATCCAAGAACAGACTAATACAGCCCGAGAGGGCTCTTGGCTTTGCCCAGGAAAGAATTCAAGGGCAAGCTGGTGGTGTTAGACAGTAACTTTTATTGAAGCGGCAGTGTCCAGTACCAGCAGAGGTCCTGATCCTTGCAAAGCATGGCTACCCCACATGCAGTGTGCTCAGAGCAGCAGCTCAGAGGCATGTCTGCACTCATATTTATACCCACTTTTAATTGTATGCAAAGTAGGGGACAGATTTTGCAGATATTTCTACAAGGAGGGTGGTAAGTTCCAGGTTACTGGGTCATTGCCACGGAAAGGGGCAATAACTTCCTGGTGTTGCTGTCACAATGGTAAGCTGATGGGGCACGCTGGCGGTCATGTCTTATGAAGAGTGGCTTCTGCCCTGTCCTTGTTTTAGCTTGTTGTCAATTTGGTCTAATATCTGAGCCCTGCTTCCAGAGTTGAGTCCCTCCTGCTACCTCAGATTCATTTGATTTTTAAAAAGAAAGGGAAAGAATGGGAAAGGAAAGCACTTAGTATTAAGCCATTTTGAAAACTTTCTATATTATTGGACATGTGCATGACAAGTAATTCCTAAGAAATTATTCTAAGATCTTTCATAGTGTTGTCAATCTCAGAATTCAATAATCGAACTTTGCAATTATATAGTTTAGGGGCTACAGATTCAGTTTCTTTTTCTACCAATTGATAATTAGACAAAACAATAATTCAGATATTTTGTGGAAAATACCTCAAGCTATTTGATTCTCAAAACAAGGAGTTAATGACATAAGAACTTACAAAGTACTGTAGGCCATTAACTAATGAGAGACAATCAATGATTTCTTCAACTAGCATTGTGTCTCCTCTTCTTAATTAAAAGAGTTAAACTTGCAGCAAATATTTTGAACTTAGGAAGATATCACTGCCTTCTTTGTATACTAAATTAATGAGGGTAGAAGAAAATAAATGTAAGAAAATCTTTCAGATGAAAGCACTGCAAATAAATACAGCATTTGGATTATCGTCAAGTAACCTTTCCTGTCTCTTTCATGTGTGGCTCTAGGAATGTATTAATCTTTAAATCCTTTTCACATTATAAATATTGCTTATGGCACAAATCATGCAAATTTATCCCCCTCTCATTACTTCAGAGCTTCCTAGATCAAGAGTTATCATTCAGACGACATCAACTGCTTCGACTAAACCGTATTATATATCTGTGTCAGCTCCTATTCAAATGCATGATGTAGCACCGTGATAAATCCCTCCTAGCCTTTGGCAAAGGTAGCAACATGAGACTTTGTTTAGAAGAGAGGCTTTTATGGTTTAAGTGCACAGTTCCCAGGGAGTTAAGAAAATAATAAGCAACCTCTATGACCAGAGAACTTTAAAAATAGCAGGAAACAATGTCACCAGTGATAGGACCACAATGTGTTAAGGAGAATTGTGCTATGGCTACCCATTAGAGAGGGTGGGAGAATTTTCAACTTATAATGAGCTGTCAAGATGTCTAGAGAAAAACAACATACTACAGTAAAATTTATGGTAAAATGGAATTCAAAAACACTATCTACAATTGCTGTTAAAAATTTATGAAACTGTCATGTCAAGAGTCAAATATTCTCTCACACATATTCCTCATCTCTGGTGTCTCAAAATGCACAAAATCAGGGCCAACACCCAACTTCTTCATCAAACGTTTTAAATTTGTTTAAATCCTTTCTAGATTAGCAGCTCCAAGATGGCAGAGCAACTTTGCTCTCTTAAGCAGTATGTAGAAGTTGTAACTAAAAAGTTTAAAATATAATTTATTAACCAGTGAATCGACAGGATACTTGTAACCCATGTTATGTCTTTTAGCATCATGATCTTGGATGTCCATATACTTGTTCCAACTATGCAATTCGTTTCATAGATTATTCTTGAAAAATTCTTCTAATATATAAAACAATTCAAGAAGTAAAAGCATCTTTTATTCAACTTTAGTATTACTGAACCTACCCTAAATTACCCAACTTGGCTTAGAATGATTAAACCTAACGCATAATTACCTTGATTAGGGACTGGTCACTCTATGAAGTGATTTCCACATGTTCTGTTTCCTTCTGTATTACTCCCTACACTCCATGGGCTAACTAATCTTGATGTTATCATTTTGCAGGTGACACTAGTGAAGCTGGGGAATGTTGAGACAAGGTCAAGGCTGCACAGCCCGTACATATAGTGACTGGGATTGGGTCCCAGGAGCTGGAGGCCCCATGACTCTGATCTCATCTCTATATGCCCTCAAGGGAACCATAACAAAGTACATATTAAACGACAAAAATTTACCCTCTTTGAAGATATTAAAAATAATTTATTGAGGTCAACTACTAAGTCCAGGGCAAGAACTGCCTCACTGGAGTAGGTGCCTAGTTACTGGCAGTTAAAGATAAAACTCATTAGAAGATGTAAAGCTTGATATCTTTTTGAAGGAAAGAATTATATGACCTTATATGTGCATTTCTTATAGTTCTAGGTTGGCCTCACACACAAGTCAGTGCTAGAAATATTTTTTTCCAATGATGATGATATAATGATAAGGCAAGTGAAAATGACAAAAAAAGCTTCCCTTTCTTAGTTATGAACTAACATATACATGGTTTGTTGGATGACATGAAACAAAAACATTGGCAGAGAATTAATCTTTCCATTTATGTTTGTGGATGAGAAAATACTAGAAATTGGAAGAGCAAAGCTGAATTAAATATGGTCCAAAATACACAATAGTTTAATGATCAGGGACTTCCTTGCAAAAGTTCATCAGTGCAGTAATTTAATTTATTGTAAAGAAGATAAACTGGGCTACGTTTGTCATATGAACCTTAGGAGTAGGGCTGCATCCCAAACAGAGGAACTCTGCATCTTTAAATATGACTATGTGGCCTGGAAAGCCTTTGTAGCAATTCCTGGTGAGATTCAGAGATCAAACAGAAAATACAGCAAAAATACTAATAATAACCCTTCTAATTAGCGATTGGCACTTAGTAGCTTGGTCTCATTTTCAATTTCTATTACTGCATATGGGCCAACAATACAAATGGGAGTAACACATGATTTTACTTTAAAGCAACTGATCAATAACATCATAATTATTTTCTGAGCACACATTTAACCCACTGCTATATTCAATTAAAGGATCTTCTTAGAACTAGATAGTTTCAGTTTCAAGTTTGGTTCAGAATATCGTTTAAATTGAAAATTCTCTAAAAGCTTTCTGCAACAATTCTTTAAATGACTCAAACTTACACTGTAACACTGATGACTTCCCAGACCTACTTGCAATAGTAGGGCCAGCTTAATCTTGTAACATTAAACCTAAAGTTAGCATCACAGGAGAAAACAGTCTTACAGGTCCCCAGATTTTGTTCTCTGACTCCAGAGATCCTGCAGAGAGCATAAAACTGGACTAGATCCAGAAGTCTCAGAGGCAGTGACAGCTGGGAAGCCTTGCTAGATTTCCACCCTCTGCACATGGATCCTTATAGAGCAAAGAGACCAAGAACCACTTCCCCTTCCTTATCACTTCTCTGAAACCACTCTACCCCACTCCATCTGTAAGACCCTCTGCTTACACACATAAAGGGACTTCCTCTTGGTCACATGACTCTACATCTGTGTGGACTTTAGAAGTAATGTTAATAGGCACTTAACAGGCATCTCTCATTTCAAAAAATGTAACTGAAATGTAGGGTTTGAATATTGGTGAAGTTCTTATTTGATATATGATAAATATAACTGCTTTACATTAAATATATTTACTTTTGTATTATTACTCTACAGATGTGTTTGTTCTCTTCCAAATTGCTTTTAAAAACCAATGAGTCAGTAAAGCAGAATCTCTCTTACACCTTTGAGTGTTCAAGCCAATTTCTCAAGCATATTTCTTCCCAGTGTTTATCCTGTTTCCTTTCCTTCCATAAAGCTACCAGAACTCCTTATCCAATTTGCCAGTCTGTGTCTTTTAATTGGAGCATTTAGCCCATTTACATTTAAAGTTAATATTGTTATGTGTGAATTTGATCCTGTCATTGTGATGTTAGTTGGTTATTTTGCTCGTTAGTTGATGCAGTTTCTCCCTAGCCTTGATGGTCTTTACAATTTGGCATGTTTTTGCAGTGGCTGGTACTGGTTGTTCCTTTCCATGTTTAGTGCTTCCTTCAGGAGCTCTTTTAGGGCAGGCCTGGTGGTGACAAAATCACTCAGCGTTTGCTTGTCTGTAAAGTATTTTATTTCTCCTTCACTTATGAAGCTTAGTTTGGCTGGATATGAAATTCTGGGTTGAAAATTCTTTTCTTTAAGAATGTTGAATATTGACCCCCACTCTCTTCTGGCTTGTAGAGTTTCTGCCTTCTGCCGAGAGATCAGCTGTTAGTCTGATGGGCTTCCCTTTGTGGGTAACCCGACCTTTCTCTCTGGCTGCCCTTAACATTTTTTCCTTCATTTCAACTTTGGTGAATCTGACAATTATGTGTCTTGGAGTTGCTCTTCTCGAGGAGTATCTTTGTGGCATTCTCTGTATTTCCTGAATCTGACTGTTGGCCTGCCTTGCTAGATTGGGGAAGTTCTCCTGGATAATATCTTGCAGAGTGTTTTCCAACTTGGTTCCATTCTCCTCATCATTTTCAGGTACACCAATCAGACGTAGGTTTGGTCTTTTCACATAGTCCCGAATTTCTTGGAGAGGAAGGGGAACATCACACTCTGGGGACTGTTGTGAGGTGGGGGGAGTGGGGAGGGACAGCATTAGGAGATATACCTAATGCTAAATTACGAGTTAATGGGTGCAGCAAACCAACATGGCACATGGATACATATGTAACAAACCTGTACATTGTGCACATGTACCCTAAAACCTAAAGTATAATAATAAAATAAAATAAAGCTACTGGAACATACCTCTACTTAAACCCCTTCTTCATTTAACATTATAATAAGTCACAAAAGTCCGAAACTCCTTGAACTAAATTTAGTTTCAGTGACTGTTAATTCTGGAGACACAGAGTCCTAGAAATCAAGTGTTGGGTAGCTCAGTAACCATGCACTACATATTTAGGTTTCCGTTACCCCTAAGAAAAGGCAGGGACATTTTTCAGTACAAAAGTAAATTACATGAAATCCATGAAAGTTAAACTAGTGAAAGGAAGAAAAAAAGGAAAAGAAAAGGGCTTGTTAACTTACTCCTCCAGTAGCTCAATAATTTGTAATTTCAATACATTTACAAATTTATTTGAAACCTATTTAGATAGAATACATTTCTGTATCTAAAGGGAACTACAGGCATAGCTCAAAGATGGATAGGTTTGGTCTGGAGTACCACAACAAAACAAATTTGCAATAAAGCAAATTACATGAATTTTCTGGTTTTCCAGTGTATAAAAAAAGTATGCTTGCATGATACTGTAATCTATTAAGTGCTTATTAATAGCATTATGTCTAAAATCAATGTGATACCTTAATAAAAAATAATTTATTGCTACAAAATGTTAACAACCATCTGAGGCTTCAGCAAGTCGTAATCTTTCTGTTGGTGGGGTACCTTGTCTCACTGTTGATGACTGCTGACTGATCAGGGTGGTTGTTGCTTAAGGGTGGGGTGGCTATGGCAATTCTGAAAATAAGACAACCAATGAAGTTTGCCATATTAATTGGCTCTTCCTTTCAGGAATGATTTCTCTGTAGAATGCAATACTGTTTAATAGCATTTCACCCAGAGTAGAACTTCTTTCAAGTTTTACTTGAAAGTTGTATTTGGAGTCAATCGTCTCAAAACCTGCCACTGATTTATTAAGTAGTGCTTTATGTTATAGTAATGGTTTATTTCCTAGTGGCATAAGTTTATGTAATATTTAAAATCTTGTGCTGTCATTTCAACAATGGTCACAGCATCTTCACCATCAGTGGATTCCAACTCAAAAATCTTTTTTCTTTTGCCCATTATAAGAAGCAACTCCTCATCTGTTCAGTATTTATGTTGAGATTGCAGCAATTCTGACACATATTCAGGCTCCATTTCTAATTCCAGTTATCTTGCTATTTCTAACACATCTGCAATTACTTCCTCCACTGAAATTTTGAACCCCTCAAAGTCACCCATGATGGTTGGAATCAGCTTCTTCCAAGCTCTTGTTAATGTTAATATTTTGGTATCTTTTCATTAATCACCAATATTCTTAATGACATCTGGAATGGTAGGTCCTTTACAGAAGACTTTCAGTTCACTTTGCCTAGATCCATCAGAGGAATCACTATCTATGGCACCTACAGCCTTACTAAATGTACTTCTCAAATAATAAGACTTTAAAGTCAAAATTAATCCTTGATCCATGAGCTGCAGAATGGATGTTCCCTTAGCAGGCAGGAAAACAACATTAATCTCCTTGTACATCTCCATAAGAGCTCTTGAGTGACTAGGCGTATTGTCAATGAGCAGTTCAATTTTTAAAGGAATCTTTTTTCTGAGTAGTAGATCTCAATCATGGGATTAAAGTATTCAGTAAACTATGATGTAAACAGATGTGCTGTCATCCAGGAATTATTGTTTCATTTATAGAGCGCAGGAGAGTTGATTTAGCATAATTCTTAAGGGCCTTTGGAATGGTAAGTGAGCATTGTCTTCAACTTAAAGTGACCAACTACATTATCCCCTAATAAGAGAGTCATTCTGTCCTTTGCTGATTTAAAGCCAGTCACTGATTCCTCTTCTCTTGCTATGAAAGTCCTAGATGTTATTGTTTTCTCACAGAAGACTGTTTCATCTATTTAATATATTGAAGAAACTACATCAATTAATGGGCAAACTAACCAGCTAACATCATAATGACAAGATCAAATTCACACAATATTAACCTTAAATGTAAATAGACTAAATGCCCCAATTAAAAGACACAGACTGGCAAATTGGATAAATTCAAGACCCATCAGTGTGCTGTATTTAGGAGACCCATCTCACGTGCAGAGACATGCATAGACTCAATGTAAAGGAAGAGAGGAAGCTCTACCAAGCAAATGGAAAGCAAAAAAAAGCAGGAGTTGCAACCTAATCTCTGATAAAACAGACTTTCAGCCAACAAAGACCAAAAGAGACAAGGCCATTACATAATGGTAAAGGGATCAATTCAACAAGAAGAGCTAACTATCCTAAATATATATGCACCCAATACAGGAGCACCCAGATTCATAAAGCAAATCCTTAGAGACCTGCAAAGAGACTTAGACTCCCACACAATAATAATGGGAGACTCTAACACCCACGGTCAATATTAGATAAATGAGACAGAAAATCAACAAAGATATCCAGGACTTGAACTCAGCTCTTTACCAAGCACACCTAATAGACATCTACAGAACTCTCCACCCCAAATCAACAGAATATACATTCTTCTCAGCACCACATCTCACTTATTCTACAATTGACCACATAGTTTGAAGTAATGCACTCCTCAGCAAATGTAAAAGAACAGAAATCACAACAAACTTCTCTCAGACCACAGTGTAATCAAATTAGAACTCAGGATTAAGAAACTCACTCAAAACCACACAACTACATGGAAACTGAATAACCTGCTCCTGAATGACTACTGGGTAAATAACAAAATGAAGGCAGAAACAAAGATGTTCTTTGAAACCAATGAGAACAAAGACACAACATACCAGAATCTCTGGGACACAGCTAAAGCAGTGTGTAGAGGGAAATTTATAGCACTCCATGCCCTCAAGAGACAGCAGGAAAGATCTAAAAGCAACACCCTAACATCACAATTAAAAGAACTAGAGAAGCAAGAGCAAAAAATTCAAAAGCTAGCAGAAGGCAAGAAATAACTAAGATCAGAGCAGAACTGCAAGAGATAAGAGACACAAAAAACCCTTCAAAAAATCAATGAATCCAGGAGCTGGTTTTTTTGAAAAGATCAACAAAATTGATAGACTGCTAGCAAGACTGATAAAGAAGAAAAGAGAGAAGAATCAAATACAGGCCATAAAAAATGATAAAGGGGATATCGCCACCAATCCCCCACAAATGCAAACTACCATCAGAGAATACTATAAACACCTCTATGCAAATAAACTAGAAAATCTAGAAGAAATGGATAAATTCCTGGACACATACACCCTCCCAAGACTAAACCAGCAAGAAGTTTAATCTCTAAATAGACCAAGAACAGGCTCTGAAATTGAGGCAATAATTAATAGCCTACCCACCAAAAAAAGTCCAGGACCAGATGGATTCACAACCAAATTCTACCAGAGGTACAAAGAGGAGCTGGTACCATTCCTTCTGAAACTATTCCAATCAACAGAAAAAGAGGGAGTCTTCCCTAACTCATTTTATGAGGCCAGCATCATCCTGATACCAAAGCCTGGCAGAGACACAACAAAAAAAGAGAATTTTGGAGTAATATCCCTGATAAACATCAATGCAAAAATCCTCAATAAAATACTGGCAAACCAAATCCAGCAGCACATCAAAAAGCTTATCCATTATGATCAAGTTGGCTTCATCCCTGGGATGCAAGGCTGGTTCAACATATGCAAATCAATAAACATAAATCATCACATAAAACCAATGACAAAAACCATGTGATTATCTCAATAGATGCAGAAAAGGCCTCTGACAAAATTCAACAGCACTTCATGCTGTTGAATGGTGTGTTTTTTAGTGCTATTAATTCAAATAATTGATTGATAACAAAATTTTTTTATTATTATACTTTAAATTGTAAGGTACATGTGCACAATGTGCAGGTTTGTTACATATGTATACATGTGCCATGTTGGTGTGCTGCACCCGTTAACTCGTCATTTACATTAGGTATATCTCCTAATGCTGTCCCTCCCACCTCCCCTGACCCCACGACAGGCCCTGGTGTGTGATGTTCCCCATCCTGTGTCCAAGTGGAGAACAAAATGTTTTTTAAGCACTTCCAGTACTCAAGTTTTTTGCCAGGACAGATAGGTTTGTTAGCAAATAAATTCACTTACCAACTAAACATCAAATTTCTCTGTTCTATTACTCTTAGGCTGAATAAATAAACTTAAATACTTAATCATTTTGCTATATCTTCAAGTGTTTTCTTCCAAGATTATCAGTTAAGTAGAACTAAGATGAAGAAATAATAAATTAGATGATTATTTTTAAGGATATATTTTTAGTACCTTGAGCATAAAAATCACAGACTGATAGAAAATGTGTTTATTTTCTAGTTTCAAAATTATTTTAGGCAGCTGAGAAACTAAAGTCTGAAAAAAGTAATACTATTTGTTTTTATAACTTTATATTTTTTTCTCATCGTTCCTACTTTTTCTCTTTATGCTATTTCCAAAAAATAAAATATACTGAAGATAGCTGAGTGCTGTTAGT
This sequence comes from Symphalangus syndactylus, assembly GCF_028878055.3. Lineage (NCBI taxonomy): Eukaryota > Metazoa > Chordata > Mammalia > Primates > Hylobatidae > Symphalangus > Symphalangus syndactylus. The sequence continues at coordinate 30,841,212 of NC_072430.2, forward strand.
TATTTAAAATAACAATAATAATGGCAATAATAAAGAGAAACTAAACGTAAAAGTCACCTGGTAAATCTGTCTTTATCCAATTCATTCCCTGGGAAAATAATTCCTAAAACAATATATTTACAGGGTTTTGTCCATCTTGAAACGATATTATAATAGATAGTTACCAAAGATGTCTTACTGGTTTTCTTGCTATTCAAATTCTAGTGTACCTGAAATAGTTATGTATCAGGAGACCAATGTGACAGAAACCTTATGAATATAATTTGTCATAAAATTTAGCAGTCTCACTCTCACCCCTCCTTATCTGTGTATTGATTACGATTGTAAACATTGTAGACTTTTCACTTATTTTTATTGTGTTTAATTTATCTTCATGCTTTTTAGTCTTGGGAAGTACAATAAAAATGTTTTCTTCTCTAGAAATGTGTCCTAACCTTTTTCCAGGTGATCTTAAAATTCCAGCAGATAGCTGCATTCAAAAAGCGCCTGGCTATTAGAATGCTCCCTGGCATAATATCCACCCAGGTTGGGAGCAGACTTTTGAATCTCATTCCACTCTCAAAAGATGTTGAGTTAGCAGTTCTTGTTGGCTGCCTGCCACTCATTTTTCTCGGTGCTCAGGGCTTGCATTTATGCTGAGCCCACTTTCTATTTTACATTTCAAGCCTTTATCTCTTCTTCCTTCAGTGATTTTTGTGGATGAACAAACCAGGTCACCTCAGATAACCCACTGTCGCTCTCCATTCAATCTTCCCACTTTTTAAGAACTGTCCTAAAACTGAACTTCTGCTAAGAATTTCTGATTAGGACAGAAACACATGACCGTATTTTAGCAGTGTTGTCCTGCATCGAGGAGAGAAGTCAGGGGTCTCAGTTTTAGCCGTGCTTAATACCTCTTTGACCGGCGGGACGTCTAACTTCTCTGTGTCTCAGCTACTTACAAAGCAAGAATAACAATGCCTGTCTTGCTCATCTCCCCAAATCCTAGAAAGACTGAAGTTATATATATATGAACATACTCATAAACTATAAAACACAAGAGAACAGAACAGAATTTACTTTTTTGACTTTCTCATCAATCAGACATGATGCAGTAAACTGCACTCCTTAAAGATTCAATACTATTTTGTCGTTTCAAAGAGGTATTTTTTAAAATTTTTTAAAGAATAAACTCGAGCATATCCTGTTTAAAAGAAAACAAAACAAAAAACAGGAAGCCTGGAAGTTAAATTAACCCCTGTTTCTGATTCTAGTAACAAGAAAATTATTGAGTTTTTAGCTGCTATCTCTAACTTTATTTTGTGTCTTTTATGTTTCTGTTTGTATTACTACCAGTGAAGACCAGAAAATGTGACTGCTGTCAGAAAGACTCTAGTATCAAACGCTATGGTGTCAGAGCTACTGACAAAGAATATTATGTTTGTGGCTATATGAAATAACAAAAGATTTCTCTTAGCTAAAGTTCACTCCTTGAAAAAGACAATGAAGGCCGGGTGTGGTGGCTCATGCCTGTAATCCCAGCACTTTGGGGGGCCGAGGTGGGCGGATCACCTGAGGTTGAGAGTTCAAGACCAGCCATGACCAACATGGAGAAACCCCATCTCCACTAAAAATACAAATAAGCTGGGCATGGTAGCACATGTCTGTAATTCCAGCTACTCAGAGACTAAGACAGAAGAATTGCTTGAACCTGGGAGGTGGAGTTTGCAGTGAGCCAAGATAGCACCATTGCACTCCAGCCTGGGTAACGAGTGAAATTCAGTCTCAAAAAAAAAAAGAAAAAGAAAAAGAAGAAAAGATAATGAAAATAATAATAAGTTAATTGATTCAACTCATGTAGCTAGTCACCACCTGAATATATCATGATGAATTCCACTGATATACAAAATTTTGAATTTGTTTACTGTTTTTTTATAACTTTAAGGTATAATTGATGTATAATGAACTACACATAACGAAAACGCAATTTGATAAAGTGTTTCTTATATATACAGCTTAAAAAAGATAGTATACTTAGAAGATATATCTCATCATTTTTCCTGTATCCATCCATCTATTCATTTATTCGTATCTTCATTCATTTATTTACTATCTATTGAGCATTTCCCATGGTTCAGGCACTGTTATGAGTACTAGATGGTAAGAAAAACAATGTTCCTACCTTCTTGCAGCCTGCTTTCTAGTAGGAAAAATGAGGCAGTGCTAAGGGAAATAGCAGGAGCTAGAAAGGGAGTAGTGGCTACTATATTACATAGGAAAATCAGGAAAGTTCTTACAAATATAAAATCTGAGCAAAGAACTGGATGAAATGGAATAGTGAGCCATGTGACTTTTTGGTATTAGTGTAAACAGCAAATGCAAAGGCCCTGAGGCAGGTTTGTGCTTGTAGTTTTTGGAAAACAACATAAGGCCAGTGAAGCTGAAGTGAGAGAGGAGGAGAGAGATAGTTGATGCAAGCAAGAGATCATGGGAAACCAGATCATAGAAGGGCTTTTTGAGCCTTTAGGAGAACTTTGTCTTTTACTTTGAGAGCAATGAAAAACTGAAAAGTTTTGAGCAAAAAAGTGACACAGTGTTACTTATATTTTAACTCATTTCAAGGCACTTAGTTGAGAATAGAAAGACTTAGAGTGGTTGCTGTTGCAGGGATCCCGGTAAGAGTTGATGGTGACACAAACTATGGTATTTACAATGCTGGAGGTGGTGAGGGTAGCCTCATTGGGGATATATTCAGTTTAGTTTAGTTTTGTTTTCATTATTTAGAAAATATTTTATTAGTTTCTGTAATCAAATCTATGTATATAAGACCTTACATATTTTATAGAGTGTGTTACCTCTATACAAATGGAAAATAATTAAGTTTAACATTTCTAGACCAATATGGCTGTTAATTTCTGTACAATGACAACTCAACATGGTAAACTGGGATACTTTTTCCAAAGTTGACAGCACAGATAAAGTTTCTAAATATTCAAATTATATGTGTGTGTGTGACAGTGTGTGTGTGTGTGCATGTGTGTGTAAGTGTGTGCATCAGCGTGTGTGTGAGTATGAAAAGATCAATAGTATCAGCATGTTATGCATCAAGTCATCTGAACTAAATCGTAGAGACATCCATCCCACTTCATTTTTAAAAGGGGGAAAAAAGGTAAAAATGAAGTCCCAGAAAATTGCTAAGTTCTATTACTGTTGTGAGACCTGGCATCATTTTTTAGATTCGCTTCTGGATAGTTATCTGGAAAGAAAACATTCTAGAATAATGTTAAAAATAGCTCTAAAATTTTTGACGACAAATTTAATAGAATTTTTCCAACATGTTTCCCAACCTTTATTTTTTTTAAGTATAAACTTTATGCTAAGGTCTCACAATGTCTTAAAATCATCATGTAAAAACTATATTAAACTATACTTAGCTCTTCACCACATATTCTTTATGTAGGAAGTCCAACCAAACAGCTTGATCTAACTAAACATAGTGGTAGTACCTCTTGAGCTCAAGGACTCACTGTCTAAATCCTCTTCCCTTCTCCTTCCTTGATAATTCCACTGAATATTATGTGCTATGGAATTTCATCTCAGTCCTGAAGCAAAACCATTCATACTTTAGTAATTTGGAAAATAATTCTTTTGTGGTCATTCTCTCTTAAGCATGTATGAAATGGAAGCCCATAATGATGTCATTTTATTTGGGGAAACATTAAATGTCTCTTAAGGGATATCTCAGTGTAATGTATAAAGTACACAATGATAATTATGCCTACTTGTCTTTTTATATTTTTCTGCTCCCTTATCAGAAATTCAACATTTATAAAGCCTTTTTTGTCTTCAGGATTTATCTACTTAAAAATTACTTGGGTTGCTCACACCTGTAATCCCAGCACTTTGGGAGGCCGAGGCGGGCAGATCACGAGGTCAGGAGATCAAGACCATCCTGACTAACACGGTGAAATCCCATCTCTACTAAAAATACAAAAACAAAATTAGTCAGGCACGGTGGCGGGCACCTGAAGTCCCAGCTACTCGGGAGGCTGAGGCGGGAGAATGGCGTGAACTCGGGAGTTAGAGCTTGCAGTGAGCCAAGATCATGCTACTTTACTCCAGCCTGGGCAACAAAGCTAGACTCTGTCTCAAAAAAAAAAAAAAAAAAATTACTTGATGAGCTATATTCTGGAGGGAATTAAGGAAGAGTGAGTATTATTGAAGGAGGTTGCTAGGACACACTGCCGTCTTTTGAATGAGTAGGAACATATTTTGATAAAGATGATGAAAAAATATCCCTCACTGATTTGAACATGGGTAAATATTAGGCCAACTTATCATTAATTTATTAGTGACATAATCATCCTAAGCATAGTATGTTAGACCTTGAATGAAAGTATTTGCTTCTGATTTTGTCCCTCCAATAATAAATATATATTCTTTTCCGCCTGGTGCAAAAATATATCAAGAGAAAATAATAATAATGACATCAAGGAAAAATCAGAGAAGGCAAATACATTGATATTATGCATCTCTTTTCAAAGATGTTGTCATAAGCATTTTTTTAAATGTGGGCATATTATTTTGGATTCCCAATGAAAAACCACCAGAAAACACAATTTCTTTCACAAAGAAACCTGGAATGGGTTTAACCTTCCTCTTTCAGAGTGTGTGTGTATGTGTGTGTGTGTGTGTGTGTGTGTGTGTGTCTGCGAAACTTTTTAAATTTTTTCTTTGCTGCATTCCTAATATATTTTTAAGAGAATGTTATCAATCTCTAAAATCATTTTAGACTTAGCAAAAGAAATATTAAAATGCAAAATTAGTTTTTACCATTCTTGGTTATCAGGGACTTTGCTTTTGTTTCTGTATTACAAAAGAGCCACTTGTATTTATTTATTAGTTTCTATTTGAATTACTATATTTGAAAACATTTGCTTTCTTCCTAAATCTATTTGGTGACAGCTAATTTTATGAAAACACACCCTATCAACCAATCTTAAAGAAATAGAAAAATGTATGTGAATGTCAAATTGAAAGGTATTGTTTGAAACTATAGGATTGAACCACAAAATGTTGGCTCGTGCCATTGTTTTCTATCTGACCTAAATACTGAGCCTATTATCAGGATGGTTCTGCATGCCATCCATAGACATTTCCTTGGAGTTAGAGTTCCCCAACCCTCTGCCCCCAGCTAGACATGCCCTTCTGGACTGACTCTGTGGCACTGGAACTCTGTATTCTTTTTCATCAAATCTTGTCCCAATTTTCTTTATTTTCACAGAAGGTTCAGGTTGTACCTGCTCATGCATTAAACGTGGTGACACCCACAAAGACCCACTTTTAGACTACTTCATCTCTTTCTTGACTCTTTAGCAATCACAAATGTGTCTGAAACATCAGCCATAACTTCTGGGAAAATGCTTCACAAAATTTGAGGTGCATTAGAAATTCTCTTCAAAGTTGTGAACTCTTTTGGAAAGGCTGCAAGATATTTCCATTTTAATATTCAGTATACTCTCCAAACTTTACGTGTCTCCAAATATATTTTCCCTCTAATACCACATAAGTACTGAATACAAATATGATGATTAATTTTTTTTCACCAACTTGACTGAGCCACAGAGTGCCCAGATTGATCAAACATTTTTTTTTGCCTATTTTTTGTTTATTTTTATTTTACTTTATTTTAGATTGAGGGGGTACATGTGCTTGCTTGTTACATAGGTATATTGCATACTGCTGGGAGTTGGGCTCCTAGTGTACCCAATAGCCAGATAGTGAACATTGTACCCAACAGGTAATTTTTTTTTTATTATACTTTAGGTTTTAGAATACATGTGCACAATGTGCAGGTTTGTTACATATGTATCCATGTGCCATGTTGTTTTGCTGCACCCGTTAACTCGTCATTTAGCATTAGGTATATCTCCTAATGCTGTCCCTCCCCCCTCCCCCCACCCCACAACAGTCCTCGGAGTGTGATGTTCCCCTTCCTGTGTCCATGAGTTCTCATTGTTCAATTCCCACCTATGAGTGAGAACATGCGGTGTTTGGTTTTTTGTCCTTGCGATAGTTTACTGAGAATGATGTTTTCCAGTTTCATCCATGTCCCTACAAAGGACATGAACTCATCCTTTTTTATGGCTACATAGTATTCTATGGTGTATAGTGCCACATTTTCTTAATCCAGTCTATCGTTGTTGGACATTTGGCCTGGTTCCAAATCTTTGCTATTGTGAATAGTGCCGCAATAAACATACGTGTGCATGTGTCTTTATAGCAGCATGATTTATAGTCCTTTGGGTATATACCCAGTAATGGGATGGCTGGGTCAAATGGTATTTCTAGTTCTAGATCCCTGAGGAATCGCCACACTGACTTCCACAATGGTTGAACTAGTTTACAGTCCCACCAACAGTGTAAAAGTGTTCCTATTTCTCCACATCCTCTCCAGCACCTGTTGTTTTCCTGATTTTTTAATGATGGCCATTCTAACTGGTGTGAGATGGTATCTCACTGTGGTTTTGATTTGCATTTCTCTGATGGCCAGTGATGATGAGCATTTTTTCATGTGTTTTTTGGCTGCATAAATGTCTTCTTTTGAGAAGTGTCTGTTCATGTCCTTTACCCACTTTTTGATGGGGTTGTTTGTTTTTTTCTTGTAAATTTGTTTGAGTTCTTTGTAGATTCTGGATATTAGCCCTTTGTCAGATGAGTAGGTTGCAAAAATTTTCTCCCATTTTGTAGGTTACCTGTTCACTCTGATGGTAGTTTCTTTTGCTGTGCAGAAGCTCTTTAGTTTAATTAGATGCCATTTGTCAATTTTGGCTTTTGTTGCCATTGCTTTTGGTGTTTTAGACATGAAGTGCTTGCCCACGCCTATGTCCTGAATGGTATTGCCTAGGTTTTCTTGTAGGATTTTTATGGTTTTAGGTCTAACATGTAAGTCTTTAATCCATCTTGAATTAATTTTTGTGATCAAACATTATTTTAGAGTATGTCTGTGAGAATACTGGGTATGTTTGTGAGAATACTGGGTATGTCTGTGAGAATATTTCTCTTCAATACGGATGGGCCTCATCCAATCCTTTGCAGGCCTGATTAGAAAAGGCTGACTAAGAAAATATTATTTCTCCTTGCCTGTCTTCAAGTGCGGACATTGTTGTTGTTGTTGTTTTCCCCCAGCCTTCAGACTTGAACTCAGGCTGAATCTTACCTGCTTGATTCTCCTGGTTCTCAGGCCTCAGACTTGGGCTGAAACTGTATTATTGGGTCTCTTGCATCTCCAACTTGCTGACCATAGATCTGGGACATCTCAACCTCAAAAATCATGTGGGTTTGTGCTTTATAGTCAATCTCCCTCTATACACACACACACACACACACACACACACACACACACTCACACACAGTTGCATATATGTAAACTTCTGTTAGTTTTTCTTTTTCTGGAAAGCCCAGATTAATACAACAGATATTCAAATTTCCTAAAATACGATTTGACTGTCACACTCACAGTTTCAAATTTTTGAAGAGCTTTTCCAATAGTTCTTCAAGTAGCTCCTGAAAACAGTAACAGTGATTAATTCTTTTACTAATAAACGATGACCTTAGAGGGTTGGGAAGGAATCACCTTATGTTAAGGGCAAGGAGATATCAGGAAAGTTCTTTATCGAACTTTATGCTTTAATGTATTTTCACTCTAAAACACACTTTCCCAAAACTAATATTTATATACATGCTGCTTTAAGAATAGTTTAATTTTAACAATTGGAATGTTTAGCTTTGCCGCCACTTTGCAAACATAAATGATTTGCCATATGCTTTGTGAAAAATAGGTTGACTTTTATCCAGTTTCCTGGATAATTGGGTCTCAAGTAATTCAGATAGATTAGGTTTTTTTTTAATTTTAAATTAATTCTCATTTGACTACACTTGTCCATATTTTTGAAGGGTCATTTGTGTTATTACTCAGGCTAATTGATGTTCGTGATGTCTGTGAATAAGAGGCAAGCTGCATCTTCCATTATAAATATTCTGATTACCCCTAACTTCGTATCATTAATAAAATGTTTAACACAGGTTTAAGCTGTCAGCTAATGCTTGAAAGAATGATAATTTTAAAAAGAAAAAAACGTAAATCAAATCTAATCTTTGCCATCAGTCAGTAAACCAAGCATTAAATTGTTTTGCTTTTGCTTTTTTTGGTAAATCAAAGTAATGTATAGATTTGCATCTTCATATATCAGCATTTGCATCACCAACACTGACAAAAACACAATGCAATACTCTCTATATATCTTCATACTCCAACAAAAGTTTATTTTTAAAATAAAAAAGTATCTACATAGAACTGTTTATCATATTCTGTATAATTATAAGCCAAAAGACCAGCCAATAACAAAACAAAGCAAAAAAAAAGTGCTCCACATGTGTGATACATTTTGAAATACTTTTAAAGCATGAGGTGGCAAAAATATGCTAAACAGCTAAGATTCCTAAGAGACTACCTGTTATTTCTTCAAATATTCATCAGCCTGTGTAGTAGTAACCCTACTGAATTACTCAGGAGGCTCTTGACCTTCTCAAGCTATGGAAGGAGATAGTTAATACTATCTCAGTTTCTTGATTGGATAGGTTTATTCATGTTTAGGAGATATAGATAAAGCTGGTATGTAACGGTACTTTATGTGATCTGAGTGTTATATAAAATTTGACATCAAACTTCTCTCATGGTAAGACTAGTGAGCAAAATTATGATGATAAATAAGATACATAATCTCAAAATATCTTCTCACAAAACACTTATTATTAATAGTTGCATAGCAAAAAAAGAGAAACATTTTAGTGCAGAAAGACAATGCCTTACTCAAGTGATCAAAATTAATTATATGTGTAATAAGATCATGTGCCTCCTGATAGGATGCACGAAAAAGAGCAAAAACATCACCACTCTGGTATTTCTGCCCAAATGTGCACAACCTGAATATAATCCTAAGCAAACATCATGCTAACTGAGGGACATTGTACAAAACTCCTCAGTACTCTTCAAAATTGTCAAGACCTTGAAAAACAAAGAGAAACAGAAAAACATTTCCAAAGTAAAGGAGATTAAGAAGACATGGTAACTAAATGCAACATGTGATCCTGGATTGGTTCTGGAACTAGAATATTTTTCTGTTACTATAAAGTACATTTTGGAAAAAAAAGAGGGAAATATAAAGATAGAAGGAGTAAAATTGCAAAAAAAAAAAAAAAAAGGAGTGCAAATGTAATAACGTTGTAACATTTGGAGAATCTAAGTGAAGATTATATGGGAAAACCTTGCATTATTTTAAGACTTTGGAAGTTCAAATTTATTTCAAAGTAAAAAGTGAAATAAAAGCATAAAAAGTATTTACATTGGAGTCCATTACACTTCTGCTGTGCACAAATAGTTTTTCCTTCTGTGTTATCACAAAAACATATTGCTAGTGATTCTCATTGGACTTCCAGGCCGGAAAGGATTTTTAACTTTGTTTAGCCCATCCCTCCTCCACCTCATCATATTTTTATTCTTAGAGAATAAAGATACATAGGCCTACACAGATAAAGCCACTAGCTCATGTTCATTCAAATATTAAATGAAGGAGTCATAACAATATATATTATTCATTTTTCATGTTTTCTTTAACTGAGTATCATCTTTATAAAGGTAATCTCAGAACTATTTATCTCTGTATTTACATTTCCCTGACATCTAACCTAAGATTTTGCATAAAGCACACAAAATGATACCCCTGACCATTGTAATTTATGATAGTCCTTTTACTAGAATTCCATTTCTTCATTATTTTAGAAAATCATCAAGTATGTGTGGAGTATTTTCTCCATAGCAAACTCCATGCCAGAAACATTATTACTATGTCCCATTCCTCTCCCTCACCTTCTTCAAGAAACTCACCCTTAACTTAAAGAAGATAGTTCTGTGAACAAAGAATTATAATATGAGACAAGTAACATGGTGGGACCAAAAGATAAAAGAAATATCTGAGACAATAATTAATACTCTGCTAATTTAGAGAATTAACACATTGGTTAGCATACTAATATATGACTACGTTGAAAACAAAGTTATGGTGGGACGTGGTGGCTCATGCTTATAATCCCAACAGTTTGGGAGGCTGAGGCAGGTGAATTGCCTGAGCTTAGGAGTTCGAGACAAGCCTGGGCAACATGGCAAAACCACATCTCTACCAAAAAGTATATCTCTCTCTATATATATTAGCCAGCTGTAGTGGCACATGTCTGTGGTCCCAGCTACTCAGGAGGCTGAGGCAGGAGGCTCACTTAAGCCTGGTAGTTAGAGGTTGCTGTGAGCCAAGATTGCACAACTGTACTCCAGCCTGAGTGACAGAGTGAAACCCCGTCTCAAAATAAAATGAAATAAAATTACATGAAGTCAACCTAAATGTCCATCAATGATAGACTAGATAAAGGAAATGTGGTACATATGCACCATGGAATACCATGCAGCCATGAAAAAGAACGAAATCATGTCCTTTGCAGGGACATGGATGAATCTAGAGGCCACTATCCTCAGCAAACTAACAAACAGAAAACCAAATACCACATGTTTTTGCTTTATAAGAGGGAGCTGACTGATGAGAACACATGGACATAGAGAGGGGAAACATGCACACTGGGGCCTACTGGAGGGCAGAGGATGGGAGGAGGGAGAGGATCAGGAAAATAACTAAAATAATTAATGGATAAAAATAACTAGTGGATACTAGGCATAGTACCTGACTGATGAAACACATGCAACAAACCCCCATAACACACTATGTAATCTTTACCTATATAACACACATTCTATACATGTATCCCAGAACTTAAAATCAAAGTTAAGTAAAATAAAATAAAGTTGAGCAATACATGTACTGTTATGGTAGAGGATAGTTTCAGCAATCTCTAATGCTGGCTTGCAGACTGAGACTGGAATTAGCATAGTTTTGTTGGTCTAAGACAGCATTTTTTTTTTTTTACTATAAGTTTTAGGGTGCATGTGCACAACATGCAGGTTTGTTACATATGTATACATGTGCCATGTTGGTGTGCTGCACCCATTAACTCATCATTTACATTAGGTATATCTCCTAAAGCTATCCCTCCCCACTCTCCCCACCCCACAACAGACCTTGGTGTGTGATGTTCCCCTTCCTGTGTCCAAGTGTTCTCATTGTTCAATTCCCACCTATGAGTGAGAACATGCAGTGTTTGGTTTTTTGTCCTTGTGATAATTTGCTGAGAATGATGATTTCCAGCTTCATCCATGACCCTACAAAGGACACGAACTCATCCTTTTTTATGGCTGCATAGTATTCCATGGTGTATATGTGCCACGTTTTCTTAATCCAGTCTATCCTTGTTGGACATTTGGGTTGGTTCCAAGTCTTTGCTATTGTGAATAGTGCCACTATAAACATATGTGTGCATGTGTTTTTATAGCAGCATGATTTATAATCTTTGGGTATATACCCAGTAATGGGATGGCTGGGTCAAATGGTATTTCTAGTTCTAGATCCCTGAGGAATCGCCACACTGACTTCCACAATGGTTGAACTAGTTTACAGTCCCACCAACAGTGTAAAAGTGTTCCTATTTCTCCACATCCTCTCCAGCACCTGTTGTTTCCTGACTTTTTAATGATGGCCATTCTAACTGGTGTGAGATGGTATCTCATTGTGGTTTTGATTTGCATTTCTCTGGTGGCCAGTGATGATGAGCATTTTTTCATATGTTTTTTGGCTGCATAAATGTCTCCTTTTGAGAAGTGTCTGTTCATATCCTTTGCCCACTTGTTGATGAGGTTGTTTTTTTCTTGTAAATTTGTTTGAGTTCATTGTAGATTCTGGATATTAGCCCTTTGTCAGATGGGTAGGTTGCAAAAGTTTTCTCCCATTCTGCAGGTTGCCTGTTCACTCTGATGGTAGTTTCTTTTGCTGTGCAGAAGCTCTTTAGTTTAATTAGATCCCATTTGTCAATTTTGGCTTTTGTTGCCATTGCTTTTGGTGTTTTAGACATGAAGTCCTTGCCCACGCCTATGTCCTGAATGGTATTGCCTAGGTTTTCTTCTAGGGTTTTTATGGTTTTAGGTCTAACATGTAAGTCTTGAATCCATCTTGAATTAATTTTTGTATAAGGTGTAAGGAAGGGATCCAGTTTCAGCTTTCTACATATGGCTAGCCAGTTTTCCCAGCACCATTTATTAAATAGGGAATCCTTTTCCCATTTCTTGTTTTTGTCAGGTTTGTCAAAGAACAGATAGTTGTAGATGTGTGGCATTATTTCTGAGGGCTCTGTTCTGTTCCATTTGTCTATATCTCTGTTTTGGTACAAGTACCATGCTGTTTTGGTTACTTTAGCCTTGTAGTATAGTTTGAAGTCAGGTAGCATGATGCCTCCAGCTTTGTTCCTTTGGCTTAGGATTGACTTGGCAATGTGAGCTCTTTTTTGGTTCCATATGAACTTTAAAGTAGCTTTTTTTCCAATTCTATGAAGAAAGTCATTGGTAGCTTGACGGGGGTGGCATTGAATCTATAAATTACCTTGGGCATATGGCCATTTTCACAATATTGATTCTTCCTATCCATGAGCATGGAATGTTCTTCCATTTGTTTGTATCCTCTTTTATGGTCTAGGACAGCATTTTAACACAACTTGATTTAGACTGAACCTGTTCTCTTCAGTCACAGTCCTCACCACTCCCTATTGCCTGTACTGGATGCTTCCTTTATTTATAGGCTGGCACCTGAGGATATTTGAATCTGTGAAGCCTAATGTAGCAGGATAAGAAAGACAAGGACATACATAACAATGAAAACCAATTTTAAAAGGATCAGAAGTAAATATTCTATACTTATTTATAAAGTATCTTTTAAATAAAAAAAAAGAGAGATTATTTTAGCTTGAGAGAAGTGAACATAGTACTTCCTCGAAGAGGTAGAATTTTTTTCCCAGGACTGGAAAGACATTGATAAAGGTGGGTGTAGGTGTTGCTGAAAATAATGATAAAGGAAACCAAGAATAAACTTTAAAGATCTATAATTTCCTCGTTCTGGAATTTGCATGAGGCCATTAGAGTTTCTGTAAGATTTCTATGGAAAGGTTTCAGACTTTAAAATAAAATTCCTTATATTATTCTAAATTTGATATTAAAATACAGCCATAGAATTTTATGGCTTTAGTAGACTGCAGGTGAGTGAAAGAAAAGAAGAAAGAGAGAGAGAGGAAAGAAAGAAAAGAAAGAAAGAGAAATAAAGAAAGAAACAGAGAGAAAGAAAGAAAAAAGGAAAGAAAAAGAAAGAGAAAAAGAAAGAAAAGAAAGAGAAAGAAAGAAAGAAAGAGAAAGAAAGAAAGAAAGAAAGAAAGAAAGAAAGAAAGAAAGAAAGAAAGAAAGAAAGAAAGAAAGGGAAGGCGGGAGGGAGGGAGGGGGAAGGGAGAGAAGGAAGGAAAGAAGGAAGAAAGGAAGGAAGGAAGGAAAAAAGGAAGGAAGGAAGGAAGGAAAAGGAAGGAAAGAGAAGAGAGACAGGGGCACATTGCATCACTCCTGCCTGCAGATGAAATTATATCTAAACATCTTGGAAAAACAGGGGCTCTAGATTCATCTTGGAAGGTAGGAATTCCATGCTCTTGTCTGCACTCACAGTCCAGAGTTTAACAGGTCACTACCCACCTACTTACTCCCACTCAAACAAATGTAGATATTGTCAACACACACTCACACACAACCAAACATACACCCCACAAATATTAACATACTTGTCATTTTAGGCTCACTAACATTCATATAAATGTAAAATGCCAACAAATTTACAGTTAAGTATACAAGAACCAGGGCTCTCAGGATTATTCAGATAGTTTTAGAAACCAAAGAGGCTACAATATAAAAATCACCTTAATATATCAGAAATACTAGTGTTTAAAATTTTAGTAAAAATGACTATGGAACAATGAAACAATGCCAAGGAGATAAAAAGTGTTTGTGAAATATTATCTCTGGCCAAATATATGTCACTAGGGATAACAAAAATAAGAGAATGCTTTACATTCTCATTGTTCTTCCATCTTCATTCTGAGAGAGAAGACAAAATATTATGAAGACAACAGAAGAAGGCATAATTGCTATGATATATTCTTTCTTACAACCGTGGAAAAATAAACATTTTATAGCACTCCTTTCTTGGCATGATTTTCTTTGCCGGAGTTTTGGATCAGATCTATCATGAATATGAATAATGGCTTTTAAACACTGTTTAAGACCAAAACTCAAAATTTTGTGAATACTATCCATTCATGTTTAGAAGAAATAGCCAAATATTCAGAGTCAACAGAGGAAAAGAAAAAACATTCACTCATCACTACTACTCTAATATAAATGGAAACACACCTATCTTATGCAAGGTTTCTACGTCAGAGACCTCCATGCTTTGACACATTCATTAAATGAAAGACTTCGCCTCTTTCTATTTAAAGCCTTACTTTCTTAACCATCAGCAAAATGCAAAAATTATAACTCAAACTACAAGTAATCATTAAGTATCCCAATATCCTGCTCAAACTCTCCATTTTGGATTTGCTTTCAATACAGGCTTTGTCTGTTCAAATCCGTGGCATCTAACTAGGACATGTAATTGTTAAACTGGTCTCTATCATTTGCACCATCTGCACCTCCTGAATAATAAAACTGTTACACAATTAAGAGGCAGTCAATTAGGGATGATTACTAATTACACTAGACACCTATTAGAGTTGCTTCAGGGAGACCATTGACTCATTTTATGGATGCATTATGAATGCTTTTTTGTTTCTCTCCATGAGTACAAGTGAAATTGTGATTTTCAACAACTGCACAAATAATTCAAATTATAATTTAAGATAGCTTATTTCAATATGCTCATTTACCTGGGTCACACAAATATTACAAAACTGAATTTCTAGTTTAAGATTATGGAATAAACCAAATCAGAATCAGTGAATTTATTCTGAGTCTTCTTCCTTTTTTTCTTCCACCTTGCCTCCCTCCCTTTTTCTCTACCTCTTTCTCTTCCTTTCTTCCTTCCTTTCCTTTCTACACATTTCCAGTGTGACTCAAAGTGTAGAAAGTTAGCTGTATAAGAATTCAGTTAATTGAAATCAAAAGATTTGATCCTAACCTTTTCTCATTTTATTTTTCACTTTTTATGTTAAAATAAGTAAAACATGCACATTGTAAAGTGTTCAAACAATACAAAAGTAACATGCTCTGGTTAAAGCACTGTTAAATTTTGGATGTATGCCTTTTCTAACTTTTTTGAAGTTTTTTATTGGATCAAATTAAATAACATTTATTAAAAATCTAAAGTGCACTGGACTCTGATAAATACCAAAGGTGAATGACATTATCCTTGACGTCAGATGCCAATCACATAATACAAGGAAATAGATTTATTTACACTATAATAAGTGTGTTTGCTAAAAAAGTATACTGAAGAGTGGTGAATTAAATGGGTTTAAGTGTCAAAAATGATACTTTCATGACACTTTTGTAGAGAAAGTAAACATTAATTCTGTAAAGGTAAGACCATGAATTCTTCCCTGCAACCCTTCCTCTGTTAGACTGTATTAAAAAAATATATAGTTTAGGTGCTATGTGAAAAATATACTTGAAAGTGCACAAAATTAGCACTTTGGGAGGCTGAGGCAGGTGGATCACGAGGTCAGGAGATTGAGACCATCCTGGCTAACATGGTGAAACCCTGCCTCTGCTGAAAAAAAAAATACAAAAAATTAGCTGGGCGTGGTGGCACGTGCCTGTAGTCGCAGCTACTGGGGAGACTGAGGCAGGAGAATGGCGTGAACCTGGGAGGCAGAGCTTGCACTGAGCTGAGATGGTGCCATTGCACTCCAGCCTGGGCGACAGAGAGAGACTCCATCTCAAAAAAAAAAAAAAATGTGCAAAATTAACACACTGGACAACTACTTTTTAGTCTTATCTCATTTCTGATCTTCATTCTTGCCTAATTGTATCCATGACTGACAATTCATCAAAGGCATCATGCATCACCAACTCCTAATTTAAATCCCATATTGCCATCTAGTTGAGGATCACTGAAGGATTGGCATAAATCAGGGATGAGAAAAGACTCAGGTTAGGGATAAGTTTTTTACTTATGCCAATTAAAAGATTGTAAAGGACTCCGTATTCAACAAATGATGCTAGGGCAACTGGCTAGCCATATGTAGAAGATTGAAGCCATACTTCTCCCCTTCACCATATACAAAAATTAAGATGTAAGAAATATTTAAATGTAAGACTTCAAACTATAAAAATCTGGAAGACAATTTAGGAAATACTCTTCTTGGCGTTGGCCTTGTCAAATAAATTTTGGCTAAGTCCACAAAAGTAGTTGCAACATAAACAAAAACAGACAAGTGGGACCTAATTAAACTGAAAAGGTACCTCATAGCAAAAGAAACTACCAACAGAGCAAACAGACAACCTACAGCATGGAAGAAGATAATTGCAAACTATGCATTCAACAAAGACCTAATATGCAAAATATATAGGGGCCTTAAACAAATCAACAAGCAAAAAACATATAACCTCATTCAAAAATGGTCAAAGGACATGAATGAACACTTCTCAAAAGAAGATATATAAGTGGCCAACAAACATATGAAAAAAATGGTGAACATCACTAATCATCAGAGAAATGCAAACAAAAACCACAGTGAGATGCCATCTCACCCCAGTGAGAATGGCTATTATTAAAAAGTCAAAAAATAACAGATGCTGGCAAGGCTGCAGAGGAAAGGGAACACATACTCTGTTGGAGAGGATGTAAATTAGTTCAGCCACTGTGGAAAGCAGTTTGGAGATTCTCAAATAACTTAAAACAGAGGTGCCATTCAACCCATCAATCCCATTACTCAGTATATACTCAAAAGAAAAGAAATAATTCTATCATAAAGACACAAGCACTTTAATGTTTATCATTGTGCTATTCACAATAGCAAAGACATAGAATCAATTCACATGCCCATCAGTGGTAGGTTGGATAAAGAAAATATAGTACAATGCACCATGGAATATTACACAGCCATAAAAAAGAATGAAATCATGTCCTTTGCAGCAACATGAATGGAGCTAGAGCCATAATCCTAAGCAAATTAGTGCAGAAACAGAAAACCAAATATCACATGTTCTCACGTATAAGTGAGAGCTAAGCATTGAGCACACATAGTCATAAATATAAGAACAATAAAAACTGTGGACCACTAAAGGGTTGTGGTGGGGTATAAAAACTACCTATCAGATACTATGCTTACCATCACGGTGACAGGATCTGTACTGCAAACTTCACCATCACCCAATATTCCCCTGTAACAAATCTCCATGTCTCCCTGTATCTAAGATAAATTTGAAATAAAAATAATAAAGACTTTTTTATATCAAAGTATCTTAGATGAAACTGTCCACATCCAAATGGCCACTAAAAATGATTGCTTTGAAATGTCATGTACACAATAACTATTTGTTTATACAGTATCAGTCAATGAATAAACAAAGAACACTCTTGTATCAAATGTTTTACTAATCATTGCCACCATAGAGACATTTATATTGGATAGCTCAAAAAATTACAGAAAGAGAAGTAACATAATTCTTAGAACATGGCACAAAATGACCTTAACAAAACATGGGTGAAGGCTATGACGTTTACATGAGAATGAGGAAGAAATGGAGATGATAAAAATGAAGGGGAGAGAAAGACAGAGATCTCATTCTTAAAATTTACATTTAAAATCTCCCCAATTCTAAAAGGTTTTGGTAGGCTACTAAGCATTGGATAAAGGGCTATTCTTCAGGGTACCCATCCCTTTCTCTCTCCTGTACTCTGGGGCTCAGAGCCCTTACGTTATCAAGATTTGCATATACAGTTGAACTAATAAGTTTCCTAGGGCTGCCTTAACAAATTTCTACAAAACGGGTAGCTAAAATAACAGGAATTTTTGGTCTCACGGTTGTGGAAGCTAGAAGTCCTAAATCAAGGTGTTGGCAGGACTCTGCTTTGACTGATCGCTTGAGGGGAGAATCTGTTCCATTCCTTTCTCTTAGCTTCTGGTATGGGCAGTGGTAATTTTGCATGCTTTGGCTTGTGGGTACATCACTCCAATCTCTTCTTCTATTGTCACATGTCTTCACCTGCATGTCTCTTCTCCTCTTCCTCCTCCCCTCCTCCTCCTCCCCTCCTCCTCCTCCTCCACTCCTCCTCCTTCTCCTCCTCCTCCTCCCTTCCTCCTCCTCCTCCTCCCTTCCTCCTCCTCCTCCTCCTTCTTCTTCCTCTTCTTCCTCTTCCTCTTCCTCTCCTTCTCCTTCTTTCTTCTTCTCCTTCTCCTTCTTCTTCTTTCCTTTTTTTTTTGATGGAGTCTCACTCTCCCGCTCAGGCTGGAGTGCAATGGCATGATCTCAGCTCACTGCAACCTCTGCCTCCCGGATTCAAGCAATTCTCCGGCCTCAGCCTCTCCAGTAGCTGGGATTACAGGCGCGTGCCACCACGACCAGCAAATTTTTTTATTTTTAGTAGAGACAGGGTTTCACCATGTTGGGAAGGATGGTCTCAATCTCCTGACCTTGTGATCCACCCGCCTCAGCCTCCCAAAGTGCTGGGATTATAGGCGTGAGCCACTGCACCTGACCTATTCTCATCTTCTTAAGAGGGCAACAGTCAGATTAGATTAAGGGCTAACTCTGTCACAGTTTGACCTCATCTTAATTAATTACATCTGCAATGAACCTACTTTCAAATAAGTCACATTTTGAGGTTCCAGGAAGGACATGAATTTGTGGGTGGCAAGGGGGGACATTATGCTGCCCATACACAGACTCATTTTGCTCAACACGAGCTCACTTAGCTCCAATAATCTTTGTTAACTCACAGGCATTTGCTTTTAAATACTAATCCCTAACAGTAGAATAAACATGAGGAGTAGAATAAAATATTTTTTTCTACCTGTTAAAATACTTTCAAGTATCAATAGTTAAGGAATTATCTTAAGGTAGAAAGGAAAGGCCAGAAGGGCTGTCTTAGGTCCTTAAAATCACACCATTGATGCTCAAATCCTCTCTACCTAATTGTTCATTAGAGTGTGTATATGTCCCCAGGCCACACTCTTAATCAAATAACATAGACAGCAGCCACATCAGAGAATTCACAATGGCCTGCGGAATAATTGCTTGACCCCATGGCTAGATGGTCTGTAAGCAGACTTGCAAATTGGCAAGCAGAGCTTAAGTGTCAAAAATGGATAGTGATTTCACAGTAAATTATGTCGGATCACAGAGGGTAGTGCCATCATCAATTGTGACTTACAATGCTTCTCTGGCAGCAAGAAGAGAATATAAGCATGACCCTTATGTCTTGCACACAAGTGTCAGTCGGGAAACAAAGGCTCCATTTTCAGGGCATGACCACATGGGACTGCATTTCAAAGACAAGCATAGAGATCGTTAAGCTCATGGAGGATGAGTGATGGACTAAGATTTACCTAGCTCTGGGGAACCAGAATCCAAAATAAAATAAAATAAAAAAAATCTTGGCTTCCAGTACCTAGTTGTCAGTTTTTAGTCAGCACTCTTGCAACACTAGGAAAAAAAGAAAAAAGCTACATAAAGCTCACCATTTATAAAATGGTCCTTGCAGTTTAAAACTAAATTAAGAAAAATGTAAAATTGAAAGAAGAAAACATCGCAGGATTGGTGCAGGGGTTTGGGACAGAGTGAGTTAGTTTTGGCAGAAAGATTGCTTCAGAACTCAGGTGACAGTGACTGCTAACAAATGCTTTGAGATTCTTGTTAAATAAATGCTTGTTTGGTGGGTATGTTTGAAGTTGGAACTGAAAAGTGCTCCAGTTGGCTGGATGTTTAACAAGCCTCTCTTGGGGAGTTCAGCATCTGTCAGGTGAATCAGAAC
Source organism: Symphalangus syndactylus (assembly GCF_028878055.3). Classification (NCBI taxonomy): domain Eukaryota; kingdom Metazoa; phylum Chordata; class Mammalia; order Primates; family Hylobatidae; genus Symphalangus; species Symphalangus syndactylus. Next base: position 30,861,191 of record NC_072430.2, read on the forward strand.
AAGGGTTCTACTTACATGAAGCAGAAGAAAAATTATATCTAATGAGCTGCTAACAACAAGTGTTTATTGAGTTCTCCGAGGCATGTTCAAATCAGGCACAAGTTAAAAGGCTAATGTGAGCTTTTAATGATCTGAGAAAACCTCACAGAAAAAAAAAAACTAGATGGAAATTTTTATTAACAAAAATATTTGTTGAAAGTATATTACGTGATTGGTAGTCTACCAAGTGCTTTACCGATACTATTTAATCTTCACAACTGCGTTAGCCTGAATACTTTTTGTTCCATTTAACAGATAAGGATACAGGTCATGTGTAATAGAGTAATTTGTCCATAGTCATATCACAAGTATATTGCACAGTTGGAATTAGAAAAGGACCAAGTTCAATTATTTTTGGGCTTAATCTATACTAATGTCCCTCCACCTGCCCCAGAAAATGATGCAGCTGACAAAAAGAGTTAAGGAATATTCAATCCTGCCTCTCCCATTCTGCAAATAAGGACCTTTAAGACCTAGGAGTTAAGTGATAATACAAAAGTCACATGGCACAAAGGACTGAAAATATATTTTTGTGTGTGTGCATATATATGTATGTGTGTGTGTGTATATATGTATTTATATATTCTGACACTATCAGAGGAACCATTTTTCTTTTCTTTTTCTAACAGTACTTAACATGGGACCTATGCAGAGATTTAAATGTTTTCATTAGAACCAGACTGAACCATTATGGATATAGCCAGTTCATAAATTTAGAACTAGGAACAAAAATACACTCAGTCATTTTAAGCCATGCTAATACAGACCAACAATCCTTTCTCACCTCATACTTGGCTACATGATATATGATGGTTGCCTTATTGAACATTATCTCTCTATGGCTTTTAAAACATTACCACTATTTTGGATCTCAGATGCAAAGAGTTGATCTAATCTCACTCCTCTGTTCATTGCCATTGGTCATCTTGAATTATATAAATACGTTTTTCCCCTTATCATGTCAACTTTTCTCTTTCTCTCTCCTGTAATAAGCACACACTAACTTGTTTTAAATTTGTTATTTAATATTGCTGCATAATATGAAATGCTTTGTATTTATGTTTTTAATCTACACAAATAATGCTGTAATACAACATTTCTAATTTTATCACTCAACATTTAATTATAAGAAATGTCAAATGTATAGCAAAGTTGTACAAAGTGTACTGTGAGTATCCATATACCCATTACCCAGATTCAACCATTAATGTTTATTATCCATCTATTTATTCTTCTCTCCATCCATTAATCTATCATATTGGGGTCATTTCAAAGCACATTGCAGATATCAGCACACTTCGGTCTATTTATATCATATGTGTATCATTACCTAGAGTTTAGTATTTGCCTACAGTATTTAACATAAAACTTTAAAAATAATGGGCAAAATTTTTAATTGTACATCAAGTGTATATACCTGTTTAACTGAAAAACCATATCAAGATACAGAACATTAGTTTACCTTAAAAAGCTCTCCCATCTTTCTTCCCACACATTACTATTCCGTTTCTGCTAAAGACAATAATTTTTCTGATTTTTTTATACTTTACATGAGCTTTCCTATTCTAGAATCCTAAACAACAGATTCTTACAATATGTGCTCTTTCAGGTGAGATATCTTTCTCACAGCATCTTGTAGCGTATTTGGAATTTTTGTGACTACTCCATGGTTCCTTGAGGTTTTGACCATTGTTTTTGATCTTGTTTCATATTGGATACATTCTATAAATCTATCTTCACATTCAGGGATTCTCCATTCTGTTATACAGCTATCTAGTGAATTTTTAAATTTCCGATACTGTTTGTTTTCAGTTCCAGAAATTTTCTTTTCTTGTTTTCAATAGTTTATATTTATCTGCTGCATTTTTTCTTATTTTTAATAAATTTAAGTACGTTGCACATTGTAGCTTAATTAATTGAGTATAGTAATAATATGTACCTTAAAACTCTAATTCAAAATCTGGAGGCATTTAAATATTTATTTTGGTTGATTGTTTTATCTCTTGAGAATAAGCCACATTTTCCTATTTATTAATTTGAGTACTTTGGATTGTATCTTGGACATTAGGAATGTTTTATTGTGGAAACTCCAACATCTAACCTAGTTCTCTGAAGAAATTTTTGATACATTGTATATGTACATAATTATGTTATAGGCATAGAATGTGTCATCATCAAGTCAGGGTATTTAGGGTACCCATAGCCAGATTATTTACCATTTCTATGTTTTGGGAAAATTTCAAGTACTCACTTCTCTAAATATTTTGAAAAATGAAATACATTGTTTTTAACCATAAATCCCCCTTACTCTGTAATATGGTTTCGCTGTGTCCCCACCCAAATCTTATCTTGAATTGTAGCTCCCATAATTCCCACATGTTGTGGGAGGAACCCGGTGAGAGATAGTTGAATCATGAGGGTGGGTTCCCCACACTGTTCTCATAGTAGTGTATAACTCTCATGAAATCTGATGGTTTTATAAGGGTTTTTTCTCCTTTCACTTGGCTCTCATTCTCTCTCATCTGCTGCCATGTAAGACGTGCCTTTCACCTTCCACCATGATTGTGAGGCCTCCCCAGTCACATGGAACTGAGTCTATTAAACCTATTTTTCTTTATAAATTACCCAGTCTCAGGTATGTCTTTATCAGCAGCGTGAAAACAGACTAATACACTCTGCTATCAAACATTACAACTCATTCCTTCTACCTAACTGTAGGTTTGTTTTTCCATTAACCAATCTCTATTCACCCATCTCCCCCCACCTTGCCCCCCTACCCGCCCACATACACCCTCTCCAGTCTCTGGTATCTAATATACCACTGTCTACCTCCATGTCATCCACATTTTTAGTTCCCATGTATGAATTACATGTTCTCTGAAGACTTTTGATGTTTTTATTTTAGAAGGGAAATAACCCGGTTGGACTCAGACTGAAAGTCTGTGTCTTGAGCAGCAGGACAAACAGAGTTCAGCTCTTTTTATCTCCAACTGAGCTGTTTGCAGTCAGCTGTACCGCAGGCATGTGTCAGGGGTCAGTCAGAGAGGTGGCCACAGTTTATACACAGGCTGTCAACCTCTCTGGCTCTCTATTTTCCTAGGTTCCCTCCTCACTTTCCAGCACCTGTGGGCTACCCCACGTTCTATCCTCTGGTTCTTCAGGTCGGAAAGACTATAAGTTTTCTATCAAAGTTTGAATCACCCTCTGACTAAATTTTGGCCTGCCTTCATGTTAATAATCATAAAGCAGAAAACTCATTCCGCACTAGTTCTTTCTCCCAAATTTGAACTCTCCTTCCCACTCTCCATGCTTTTGTTTACTCTCAAAGAGCCTTCCTCTTTGTTTATTGTTCACTGTTTATAGTTGTTATCTTTGTGAGGGTCAGCCATACCAGAAATGGCAAAAGTTTATTCTGTGTATTCATTTTACTGTATGTGCAAATAGTTTGTTACTTCAGACTGTTTTTTAGTACTGCATGTGGAGTTATATTTTACTAAATTTTCCCATAGCAAATCTTTAATACCCATAATTATGTTCATTTTCCCCTATAATTTATTGACATTGTGAATATTCTCAACTATTATATAAACCGAAAACAAAACAAAGAATCCTATAAACTTTCTCTGCTATATCCTCACAAATGAAACTGGCCACAATACCCTAATATTGTGTAAAGTTTTATTTCTTATTATGGATTTTCTTTTCTTCTCTCTCCCTCCTTTCTCTGTCTGCCTCCCTCCCTCTCCCACTCCCTCCCTCCTTCCCTTCCTCCATCCCTCCCTCTCTCCCTCTTTCTCTTCCTCCCTCCCTCCCTCCTTCACATCATTCCTCTCTGTATTAGTCCATTTTCACACTGCTGATAAAGACATACCTGAGACTGCACAATTTACAACAGAAAGAGGTTTAACTGGACTCACAGTTCCATGTGGCTAGGGAGGCCTCACAATCATGGCCAAAGGCAAGGAGAAGTAAGTCACATCTTACGTGGATGCTGATAGGCAAAGAGAGCTTGTGCAGGGTGACTCCTTCTTATAACACCATCAGAGCTCATGAGACTTATTCACTATAATGAGAAGAGCATGGGAAAGACCCACTTCCATAAGTCAGTCATCTCCCACCGGGTCCCTTCCACAACACATGGAATTTATGGGAACTACAAAATGAGATTTGGCTGGGGACACAGAACCAAACTATATCATCCTGCTGCTGGACCCTCCCAAATCTCATATCGTCACATTTCAAAACCAATCATCCCTTCCTAATCATCCGCCAAAGTCTTAACTCATTTCAGCATTAACCCAAAAGTCCAAGTTCAAAGTGTCATTTGAGATAACGCAAGTCCCTTCTGCCTATGAGCCTGTAAAATCAGAAGGAAGTTAGTTACTTCCTAGATACAATGGGGGTACAGGCATTGGGTAAATACAACCATTCCAAATGGGAGAGATTGACCAAAACAAAGGGGCTAATGCCCCATGCAAGTCCAAAATCCAGCAGGGTAGTAAAATCTTAAAGTTCCAGAAAGATCTCCTTTGACTCCATGTCTTGTGTCTGGGTCACTCTGATGCAGGAGGTAAGTTCCTATGTTCTTGGGCAGCTCTGGCACTGTGGCTTTGCAGGTTACAACCTCCCTCCCGACTGCTTTCATAGGCTGGTATTGAGTGTCTGCAGCTTTTCCTGGTGCACAGTGCAAGCTGTTGCTGGATCTACTATTCTGGGGTCTGGAGGATGGTGGGCCTCTTCTCACAGCTTCACTAGGCAGTGCCCCAGTAGGGACTCTGTGCTGGGGCTCCAACTCAACATTTCTTTTCTACACTGCCCTAGCAGAGCTTCTCCATGAGGGCCCCACTCCTGTAGCAAACTTTTACCTTGGCCTCTGGGCATTTCTGCACATATTCTAAAATCCAGGCAGAGGTTCCCAAATGTCAATTATTGAGTTCTGTGTACATCAGGCTCAACACCACGTGGAAGCTGCCAAGGCTCGAGGCTTGCACCTTCTGAAGCAACAGCCTGAGCTGTACCTTGGACCCTTTTAGTCACAGCTGCAGCAGCTGGGATGCAGGGCACCAAGTCCCTAGGCTGCACACAGCACAGAGACCCATTCGACAAGTCTCTAGGAAGTTCCAACTTTCCCACATTTTTCTTTCTTCTTCTGAGCCCTCCAAACTCTTCCAACTTCTGCCTGTTACCCAGTTCCAAAGTCACTTCCACATTTTTGGGTATGTTTTCAGCAATGCCCCACTCTACTGGTACCAGTCCACTGTATTAGTCCACTTTCATGTTGCTGATAAAGACATACCTGAGACTGGGCAATTCACAAAAGAAAGAGGCTTAATTAGACTCACAATTCCACGTGGCTGGGGAGGCCTCACAATCATGTCGGATGGCAAGGATGAGCAAGTCACATCTTATGTGGATGGTGGCAGGCAAAGTGAGCTTGTGCCAGGAAACTCCCCCTTATAATACCGTCAGATCTCTTGAAACTTATTTACTGTCATGAGAATGACATGGGAAAGACCCACTCCCATAATTCAATCATCTCCCACCAGGGCTCTTCCACGTGTGGGAATTATGAGAGCTGCAAGATGAGATTTGGGTGGGTACACAAGCCAAATCATCTCTCTCCCTTCCTTCCTCCCTCCCTTTCTTCTTCTTAATTTATTTTACCACAATAAACTTTTATAGGTTATGTGTTATATTAATTTATTTTTATCTCTTAGCCCTGTATAGGACATGTTTGTCTTCTTAATGGAGATCTTCATCTAAAATTGTTTTTTTTTTCACCAAAGATTGTCTTTTTATAGTAAAACTTTTGAAACTTTGTTTGTGTTGATTAAATACTAACGTCAAATTTATGTGTACACCTATTTGAAAATAATACTCTTTATTTAGTTACTCTAAGTATTAACGTTATTCTTTGTAAGAAATCTGTGTCTAATTTTCAGAAACTCTATTTTTCTTCTGTTCCGATAAACATATTTAACTATATTATATCTAGGTATGCATTTCCTTTTCTATTGTATTTTGCACTCCACACATTTTCTAAGGATTTTCTTCTTTATTTAATAATGTTAAAATCCCAGTGATAGTTTTTTCAAATACTTCCTCCCCTACTGTTATTTTATCCTCTTTTGGAATTCTGTTTACACCAATACTTTTTTTTTTTTTTTTTTGAGACGGAGTCTTGCTCTGTCACCCAGGCTGGAATGCAGTGGTGCAATCTCGGCTTACTGCAAGCTCTGCCTCCTGGGTTCACACCATTCTCCTGCCTCAGCTTCCCGAGTAGCTGGGACTACAGGTGCCAGCCACCATGCCCAGCTAATTTTTTGTATTTTTAGTAGAGACGGGTTTTCACCTTGTTAGCCAGGATGGTCTCAATCTCCTGACCTCGTGATCTGCCCATCTTGGCCTCCCAAAGTGCTGGGATTACAGGCATGAGCCACTGTGCCCAGCCACACCAATACTTCTATACTGTTACTCTTCCTCTCTCTCCATATGTATGTATACTTTTGAATTATGGCCTTATTTCTTCACATTGACTTTTGGGAAATTTTCTAAATGTAATCTTCCATTTTACTCGTGTGTTTTATGGCTATATTTTTCAATTCAATAGCTTCTTTGTTAAAAATACTGTGTTTTAATATCAAGTATTTCCACTGGAGTCTTTATTTTTAACTCCATATCCTCCTTAATATAATCAATATTCTTTTTCCCAAGATATATGTTGTATCTATTTTGAATTATTGCTTTATATAAAAGATTATTATTTGTTTACCTAGTGATATTATTATAGAGTTTCTTTTTATCATAGCAAGCTGTTCAGTAACAGTTTATCTTTGTCTGTTAAAATATTTTTTTCTATGCAAATATCAGGGAGACTGATAATTAGTTAAAAAAAAAATCACTGTTTCAGACATACCAGTAATTTCTGGCTGGCATCGGTTTGCAGTGTTCGGTAATGTTTTGTAATTTGTGTCAGTGCCTTGTGTTACTAGTTGACAATTTTTTAAGCTCTAATTATTTTATTTTATTTTATTTTATTTTATTTTATTTTATTTTATTTATTTCAATAGATTTTGGGGAACAGGTGGTGTTCAGTTACATGCATAAGTTCTTTAGCGGTGATTTTTGAGATTTTGGTTCACCTATCACTGGAGCAGTGTACACTGTACCCAATGTGTATTCTTTCATCCCTCACCCATTTTCCATACTTTCCCCTGAGTCCCCAAAGTCCATTGTATATTCTTGTGCTTTTGGATCTTTGTAGCTTAGCTCCCACTTATAAGTGAGAACATACAATGTTTGGTTTTCCATTGCTGAGTTACTTCACTTGGAATAATAGCCTCCAAATCCATCCAGGTTGCTGTGAATGCCATTATTTCATTCCTTTCTATGGCGGAGTAGTATTCTATAGTATATATATACCATAGCTTCTTTATCCACTCAGTGATTGATGGGCTTTTGGGCTGATTCCACATTTTTGTAATTGTGAATTGTGCTGCTATAAACATGCATGTGCAAGTACCTTTTTCATATAATGACTTCTTTTCCCCTGGGTAGATATCTAGTAGTGAGTGGTATTGCTGGATCAAATGGTAGGTTTACTTTTAGTTCTTTAAGGAATCTCCACACTGTTTTCTGTAGTGGTTGTACTAGTTTACATTCCCACTAGCAGTGTACAAGTGTTCCCTTTTCACCATATCCATGCCAACATCTATTATTTTTGATTTTTTGGTTATGGCTATTCTTGCAGGAGGAGGGTAGTATTACATTGTGATTTTGATTTGTATTTCTCTGATAATTAGTAATGTTGAGCATTTTTTCATATATTTGTTGTCCATTTGTATATCTTCTTTTGAGAATTGCCTATTTATGTCTTTAGCTCACATTTTGATGGGATTGTTTGATTTTTTTCTGGTTGATTTTTTTAGTTCCTTGTAGACTATGGATATTAGTCCTTTGTCAGATACATATTTTGTGAAGATTTTCTCCCACTCTATGGGTTGTCTGTTTACTCTATTTACTGATTAATTCAGTTTTAGTTTAAGTAAGTCCCATCTATTTATCTTTGTTTTTGTTGTATTTGCTTTTGGGTTCTTGGTCATAAAGTTTTTGCCTAAGCCAATGTCTAGAAGGGTTTTTCTGATGTTATCTTCTAGAATTTTTATGGTTTCAGGTCTTAGATTCATGTGTTTGATCCACCTTGAGTTGATTTTTTATAAGGTGAGAGGTGAGAATCCAGTTTTATTCTTCTGCATGTGGCCTGCCAATTATCTCAAGCACCATTTGTTGAATAGTGTATACTTTCCCCACTTTCTGTTTTTGTTTGCTTTGTCAAAGAGCAGTTGGCTGTAAGTATTTGCCCTTATTTCTGGGTTCTCTACTCTGTTCCATTGGTCTATGTGCCTATTTTTATACCAGTACCATACTGTTTTGGTGACTATGGCCTTTATAGTATAGTTTGAAATCAGGTAATATGATGCCTCCAGATATGTTCCTTTTGCTTTGTCTTGCTTTGGCTATGCAGGCTCTTTTTTGGTTCCATATGAATTTTATAATTCTTTTTATCTAATTCTGTGAAGAATGATGATGGTATTTTGATGGGGATTGCATTGAATTTGTAGATTTATTTTGGCATATTGTCATTTTCACAATATTGATTCTACCCATCCATGAGCATGAGATGTGTTTCCATTTGTTTGTGTCATCTATGATTTCTTTCAGCAGTGTTTTGTCGTTTTCCTTGTAGAGGTCTTTCAACTCCTTGGTTAGGCATATTCTTAAGTCTTTTTTTCTGCAGCTATTGAGAAAGGGGTTGAGTTATTGATTTGATTCTCAGCTTGGTCGTTGTTGTTGTATAGCAGCGCTTCTGATTTGCGTATGTTGATTTTGCATCCTGAAACTTTACTGAATTCATTTATCAGACCCAGTAGGTTTTTGGATGAGTCTCTAGGTACTTCTAGGCACGTTGCTATATGTGCAAATAGTGTGTTGCTTTGTGTTTTTTAGTACTGCATATGGGCTTATATTTTATTCATTTTTCCCATAGCAAATCTTTAATACCCATAATTACGTTGTTTTTCCCTTATAATTTATTGATTTTGTGAATATTTTAAACTTTTTTATAAGCGAAAAACAAAAAAAATCCTTTTTTTTCTCGGATATATCCTGCAAACCAAACTGACTCTGTTAATATTGTGAATTTATTTATATGATCCCTAATATGAGTTTGGTTATCTGCTTTCATCAACAGAATAGAGGGGCACATCTCTGGTTCTGTTTTTTGTGGATGCTAGTAGATTTAAAGGAGGTCATTATTTCAGAGTAGCAAGAGGAAGTTGTACAACTTGCCCTTACTAGTCTGTTTTGCATTACTATAAAGGGATACTTGAGTTTGGGTAATTTATAAAAAAAATAGGTTTATTTAGCTCACAGTTATGCAGGATGTGCAAGAAGCATGGCACCAGCACCTGCTTCTAGTGGAAGCTTCAGAGAGCTTCCACTCATGTTGGAAGGTAAAGGGGAGCAGGCATCACATGCTGAAAAGGAAGGAAGCAAGAGGGAAAAGAAAGGAACAGCCAGATCATGTGGGAAAAAATAGAGAACAGCCAAATCTTGTGGGAACAAATAGAGAACTCAGTCATTACTAGGAGAATAGCACCGTATTAGTCCATTTTCACAGTGCTGATAAAAACATACCCGAGACTGGAAAAAGAAAGAGGTTTAAGGGACTCACAGTTCCATGTGGCTGGGGAGGCCTCACAGTCATGATGGAATGTGAAAGGCACATCTCACATGGCAGCAGACAAGAGAGGAGAATGAAAGCCAAATGAAAGGGGTTTCCTCTTGTAAAACAATCAGATCTCATGAGACTTATTCACTACCATGAGGACAGTATGTGGGAAACCACCCCCGTGATTCAGTTTTCTCCCACTAGGTCCCTCCCACAGCATAAGGGATTTGTGGAAGCTACAATTCAAGATGAGATTTTGGTGGGAACATAGCTAGACCATATCAAGCACTAAGCCCTTTTTGTGGCATATGCCCCCATGATCCAAATACCTCTCACCAGACCCCCCATATAATAATAGGGATCACATTTCAACATGATATTTGGAGGGGACAAATATAAAAACTATGTCACTGCTTTTAGCAACTTTGTTGTGCTGTACTCTCAATAGTTTGCCAGACCCCTTCTGCAAAGCCTTCCCTGTTAATTCCTCTGCAGTTGCTCCCCTCTGAGTTCAGTCCTTCCTTTATTGAAGCTAACAATTAGACTTCATCTGTCAATATCCTTGTCATGCTGTCCAGGTGTCTGTGCTCTTTTTTGGATGCACTCTTGACCCCAAGGATATTAGGCTAGTTCTGCTGGTTTTCTTCACTTAAAGTGGTAAAGGTCAGGGAGGGATGTGTCCCGTACTATGTGGCAGAGAGAACAGAATACAAGCCAATTCTCTCTCTTTCAGCCATTACCTAGTTGTGATAGATGACCTCTTTGGCACTGAGTTGTTGCGCCCTTAAAATGCTAAGTCAAGACTGCCTTCCTGCTGAGAAGGCAATGATGAGCAGTTTCTTGTCCCTTGCACAGTAGCATAAGTGTGGCCTTGGGCCTGAGACATTTTCTTTCTTTTTTTATTTTTGTTTTTAAGATGGAGTTTCACTCTTATTGCCCAGGCTGGAGTGCAATGGCACAATCTAGGCTCACCACAACCTCTGCCTCCCAGATTCAAGTGATTCTCCACCCTCAGCCTCCTGAGTAGCTGGGATTACAGGCATGCACCACCACACCCAGCTAATTTTGTATTTTTAGTAGAGATGGGATTTCCCCCATGTTGGTCAGGCTGGTCTCGAACTCCCAACCTCAGGAGATCCACCCGCCGTGGCCTCCCAAAGTGCTAGGATTGCAGGTATGAACCACAGTGCCGGGCCTGAGACATTTTCTTATAAAGAAATGAGGAGTCCTCATAGACTGTGCTCTGCATGTGACCCTGTTTGGAAGGATCTTTCTCTGTCTGGATGTGTACTCCTTTGTTTTGCTGATGGGTGTGTGTCATATGACATGTGGCCATTCTTGCTGCTATATCTGTTCCTGGCAGGGAGGCAATAGGCTCTTGCAGCACAAGAGGGATGTATGTAGAACATGTCCCTGAGATGGCAATGAGCCAGGACCTGCTGGTCACAGGGGACTGGTGGTCACTAGTGAAGATCTTTCTCTGTGTTTTCTCTATTGATTCACGCAGTGCTTGTGTGAGTTGTGTCTTTCTTGGAAACCCCAACACCTGCAAATTGTACAGTGATGACACACTGGAACTGATCCTCTAGAGGGTAGGCAAAATGTGTCACTTGCATGCTACTTCCCTTACCCCACACATTTCTCAGAGATTTCCCAGCTCATACACTGACCTTTCAACATCTAAGGCACCCCCAAAACTGGGTTGGAGAGCATCACACTAGCCCATTATTAATTTCCATCTAGTTAGAAAATGGTTATTATAATAAATAGTGTTTTATTTCTTTTTACCATTTGAAATTACTGTTACATAGATTTTGTCAATTTTATCACTAGTTATGGATATTTTCTGTCATTTAAAATGCATGACAAAATTTACTCCTACTGGCAAAATAATATCCAACTGGACAAATGTACCATAACTAATTCAACCATTTATATAGTTTTGGAATTTGAATTCTTTGACTTTTTTTTTCTTTTTACTTTTATAACTGATGTTGTGACGAACATTTTTAGCAAAATATACTAGTTTGCTGTGCCCACTGTTATGAATTACCACATACTTGCTAACTTAAAACAACATAAATTTATTATTTTACACTGCTGGGGGCCAGAAGTCCAAAATCAGTATCAGTGAGCTGAAGTCAAGAGGCAAGCAGGGCACCACTGCCTCCGGAGGCTCTAGGAGAGGACTTGCACATAACCTCTTCCAACATCTGGTGGGCACTGTCATTCCTTGCTTGTCGCCACATCACTGCAATCTTCAATGCCAACATTTTTTAATCTCTCTCTGCTCCACCTCCACATCACCTTCTCCTCTGTTCTTGTGTGTGTGTTTGTGCTGAATCTTCCATTGCCTTGTTCTTATAAAGAATATGCTTCAGAGAGCATGTAGGACTCACCAGATAATTCAGGTTAATATACAAACCTCAAGATCCTTGACTTCACATTTGCAAAGTCTCTGCCGCATAAGGTAACATTTAAAAGTTTCAGCGATTGGGATATCTTTGGAGGTGGTTATTCGGTCTACTGCACTGCCCTTACGGTTTTACTCGTTATTTCTTCTCAGAATTAGCAAAACCAGATTGATGGGGGCTAAAACTTTAAGGCACCAATATGCATTGCTATCATGTTTTCCAAAGTCATAATTCTTATGTACATCCAGCACGGCAATGTATAAAGACACTCTTTTTATTGTCTGCACTTTGATTTTTATAGGTGAGAAATAAGGTATAGATCTGATCTTTTTCATTGTCAATAAGGAGGACTAGTTTTCTGTATGCTTGCTTATTAATTTTCTGCTTTTTAAACATCATATCTTTTGTCAACTCTCTTTCTCAGTATATTGTACAGTTTTTTAATTGGAAATTATTGAAAGGATATTCTAATTTTCACATACACTGATCCAGGCTTTTGTCAAAGGCTAGAAATACCTCTTATCTTCAGAGATCAGAGGCATTGTATGTCAATACTATTGTGTTCAGTTTTTTCTTTAATTATATTTTAAATGGACAAGAATGTGCCCAACATGAGATAAACTAAGTACTATCTTCATTCACAAATCTGACCTTATACACACAGAAAGAGGCACCAGAGGTCTCTCTTTCTGCACACATCATGAAAAGGCCACGTAAGGACACAGTAAAAAGGCAGCTGCCTACAAGCCAGGAAGAGAGGCCTCACCAGAAACCAACACTGCTGGTGGCAACTTGTTCTCAGACTTCAAGCCTGCAAAATTGTGAAAACATAAGTTTCTGTTATTTAAGCTACACAGTCATTGGTATGTAGTTACGGCAGCCTGAGCAGACTAATACAATGTGTGTGCTCCAAATAGAACTGTACTTAAAGGTATCTTCTCCCTATTAGGACCTCACAGTTCAATTGGGGGTGTGGAATGCAAACATGTTAGCCACTTAATAAAACATAAAACATGATCTGTCTTCTTCTATTTTTGTATCCATGTGTCCTATTTACCCATGGTGTCTGTATCTAAGTGTATGTTTGTCTGATTCTTTGCATTTTCTAATCAATTATTTTGAACCATGCAGTTGTCCATTCCCTTATTCCTGAGACTTCTCCTAAATAAAAAAGACATTTTCGAATTTGAAAAAGAAAGAAGAAAGTTAATTTATGTCGATAAGTTTAGAAAATATGTTCCTAGGATATTTGAGCACAATATTATTGCAGAAAAAAAAATCTACAGCTGTAATATTTTGCTTACCTTAGGCATCTCCCTAATGTTCCTCACTCTGTAATAAAAGGCATTTGACTCAAAAGTCAGTTCTTTTAACTCTCTTTTTCTCCACTTCTTTAATAATGTCTATTTTCTCATTTCCTACAGTAGTGTTATTTGATTCGTAGCAGCAGTTCTGCATAGTATCATTTACCTGTATGCTAACCCAACAAATTCAAAGTTTCAGATTGTGAAATCTGACTTTGTAGCATTATGCTAAATGGCAATCGGATGGAAAAGACATTGAAATAAAAATGTACCAAGAAAAATGAACCAGTAGGTGTTGTGTTATTTTCCTCATAAGCAGAAATTTCACTGCCAGAAAACGATAGCAAAAAATCTAATAATGTCAATTACAGCTCTAAGGTTTACAAGAGAATTTTTTAAATCCCATTTTAAGTCAGAGAATATTAAGATTTAGAGAGTTAGGCTATAGTAGAAAGACCACAACTTACGAATCACAAGTCATGAACTAGGTTTATGGGCCAGTTATACCAATTATAATGAAAGGTTATAGTCAATGTCCTTAACTTTCTGTGTCGTGGTTTCCTCTAACTACTGAGATGACTTGTTGTAAAATAGTAGTATGCTATATTATACTGAATAACAAACAGTATGGAAAATGGAATCAACTCTGGGAAGGCTATGACACTGTTGGAAGAGTCAAGGCTATAAAGGTCAGGGGAACTGCTGATAGCATTTCAGAAATTTTGAAGTACAGACATCACGGATGAAACCAAATAAAGGTCTCAGTTTTAAGTGGGTTGATTCACATTTTGACACTGGAAAGCTACTGGTGAAATCTACTACCTGCTGTCTTCCAAATTCCTCATGTCTGCCCACTAATGCCAATGCAACTCTCCATCTCTTCAATTTTTTTTAAAATCGTCAACAGGAGTTTTTCATTTGCAGAGCATAAACTGGAACCCCAATGGCAAGAGGGTCTAGAAAATGTAGTTTCCAGGCTTTTAGCTCCTCTAACAGAAGTGATAGCAGAGAACAATGTGGGAATTGACCTGAGACTTCAGTAGACTATTCATGAAACAAACTCATTCCACATAGGAACCACTTATCAACCCAATCCAATCCACCCACTAGTTTTGTGTGGTTTACCTACAAAATGCAATTTAAATTCACTTTACTTTGACCTTCTTACGCTGCAACCACCCTAATTCAAGATTGTTTCTCACTTGGACTAGTATGATAGTTGTCTTGCTTTCTTCTTTCCAATTTGCTCTTTGTATTATCTGTAAGTTTGGTTATGCTGCAGTTGCCAACAATCCCTAAATTGCAGTAGCTTAACCCAACTAGTATTTATTTCATGCTCATGTATTATGTCTCATATAAATTTTCAAGAGACTCTGCTGCACATAGTCATTTAGAGTCTCAGAATGACTGAGACTTCACCTCCTCTATTGCCACACCATTAGAAGTGAAGAATGGAGAACTATTTGCAGAACCTTTGCTGACTGAGCCCACAAGTGACATGACCCTATTCAACTCCAAGAAATATGACAAATTGAATATTTGGTTGAAACTACTGTTTATGCCATACCTCCTGTAATCATGTTTCTACATTTAGCCAGAGTAATAGTTATAAAATGTAAATCAGATTATATTGTTTTCCCTTTTGGAAACCTTCAGGGTGACCATTGTATACAAAATACAACAAAACTGATTATATCCTACCAGTCCCGACAAGATCTAGAGTGCCAATTTTTTCATCATGCTTCTTATCACTCCCCTTCTTGCTCACTGCAGTTTAAGATATTGGTTTTCTTTATGTCCTTTAAACAGGCCAAGGTAGTTTTTGTGTAAGCTCTTGACATCTGTCATTCCACCTGAGCAGAGTTGTTTTCAGTGAAGTCTCTGAATAACTCCTTCCCATTCCTCAAGACCCTATTTAATTGTCAGCTCCAACCTTTACTCTTTAGTGGAACAACTTTACATCAGTTTTTCTCATCTACAAATTTACATTAAGCTGAGACTATTGAGTGTCTATTTACGTGTCCTTCTTTCAGGGTTAGCCAACTTTGAAAACCTTGCATGTTTTCTTGTTTGTTAAATGATGATAACGTCTGTCGGTATTTCTTATACACACACACACACACACACACACACACAAATTAGTTAAGAAATCAATATGATAACCTTCCCCAAATAGAAAAAAAGTCAAACAAAAATAGTATATTTGCTAATTCAAATTTATTGTGTATCAAAACACAAATTATCGTATTTAGCAATTAGCTAACATCTGTTGGTAAGGGTGACATCATTTCCTTTTTTCTAATATCAGCTAATATTTATTTCTCTCTCTATATATATACACACATGCACATACATCGTATAGGTGTGTATACACACACACACACACACACACACATATATACCCTTACGTGGCGTAGCATTTAGCCATTGTGGTCTTAGTTGGATTATTAAGGAATTATCTGGAAGGTCTGACAAGTAGTATTTCCTTGGTTAATACTCAATTGACTCATCCTTAGCATTTTATTAATAAAATAAGGCATTATTTCACAGAACTATGATCACATACTTGGACTCAGACAAACTTGAATTACAAGCAGGGCTCTGCTCCTTTTAGCTGCCTGATATTAGGCAAGTTTTAGGGCCCCAGACTTTACATCTATATACTTACAAGGTATAGAAGGATTTCTGGGACATTTTTGGATAATATCACTGTCATGATTCTTGTCTCAACAAATATTGATTCTCTAATAATTTCTCCCAAATATGAACTGGAAAGGATTTATAATGTAGTATATGATTAATTTTGAAAGAAATATAAAGAAAATACATCAAAAATCATTATTTCTCCAAGTATTTCAGAATGGAGGTATTTTTCTTTAAAAATGAACTTGAATGGCAAAAGAAAGGCTAGAAATCTCAAATTAGAAAAAAAAGAAGAGATGATCCCAACATGGGATATATGAAGTTTTGGGCAACTTTGGGGACACTTCAAGACATAATGAGCAAGACAAATTTGACCGAGCTCATGTGAATCTAAGACTTCATGTCTTTGGAAGAGAACAAAATTTTTAATATAAAACAAAGATACATTAATGACTACACTTCAAAAAAATTGTTTGAAATCTTTTACAAGTGTATATATGGCAAAATTGAAGAACACTTGACCTAGAAGAGATCTTAATATATTTACATATTGAAAAAGAAAATTTAAGCTTAATTTATGAAAAACTATCAATCCTTAAAATGTTACACAATATACGTAGTAGAAAAGAATACCAATTTAAACATATAACTTGAAGATAGATGTTAAAAAGGTAGAGAAATATATTTTTGATATTTAAACTTCAACTTTAATTTTAGGAGAGCATTAAAAATAAAATGCATGCACAAGTTTTTTCCCTAATAGGATTGGTTTTCTCATAGTTGATTACTAGGTGGGCCAATTAAAATAATACAAAAATGCGAGATGATATTAAGCGTACTAATAGCTTTTCAGTGACACATAAATTGATTTGATTACATGCCAACAAAATATCAATGCAGATGAATTATTAGCTACTTACCCCTCTCTGATTTTGTCTAGTGGTAATTTAGGAAGCAAAATGCTTTCCTTAGAAAAAGTCCTATGTGTTATGGTTGTTTGATGAAGTTAAAGCTTCTTTTCATAAACCATAAATTAGAAAGCAAAGTTCTTAAAGAACCTCAGAAACAACAGAAAGGTGTTCAATAATCAAATGAATTTAGGAGACTGTGAGTTGGAGAATATTAATATGTTTTCTGCTTCAATTTTGATTGACTTACTATTATTGGAGACTGATCTCAGAGGATGGTGTAGTATGCAGTGCTTTCCAGACCTATTTGTCCATGGAGTATATTCTGTGAAATAGAAACATGTATTCTACAGAACATAATCCATGAATAAATATCTTTCAAAAGCTCATGGCATACTGGAACTATTTAGTAAAAGCCAAATTGGAGTTTCTCAAGCTGTGAGAAAACTTTTTCATCAGAAAGGCCCCTGGAGAACTCTGAAGATGTGTGTAAGAGAAAGCTTTCAAGAAATCAAGATAAATAGCATTGCATACCAAATGGAGGCAAGGTAGAGGTGAGATAGCTCCAACTGCTATAACTTTATGGCATCGGGGCATTCAGAGCAGGAATTGTGAAGTAAGTTCAGGAAGCATCTCTTGAAACCTTTTGCTTTGAATTTGCAGCCAGCAAAATGATGGAGTGCACACAACACCCTCCCAGGATAATCTCAATGGCTTTAGTGAGCGTCAAGCTTATTTACCCCCACAGATCATTTATGTTGTGCTTGTTGTACAAATTCTTTCCTTTCTTTTAGTCTATCTACATCCTACTCATCTTTCAAGACCCCACTCAAATCCTGACTCCACCATTAAGCGTGCCCATTGAGCTTTTCTTGACAATTCCAATCTCATCATTTACAGTGTTTTAGATTACTTGCCGCCTGTTTTTCCTCTCTGTTTTTTTTTCTTTCCAAGGTTATATGTGCAGGTTTGTTTCATGGCTAAATTATGTGTCATAGGGGATTGGTGTACAGATAATTTTGCCACCCAGGTGTCAGCATAATATCCAACAGGTAGTTTTTTAAAAATTTTTATTTCAATGGCTTTTGGGAGCAAGTGGCTTTTGGTTACATAGAAAAGCTCTTCAGTGGAAATTTCTAAGATTTTGGTGAACTCATCACTTGATCAGTGTACATTGTTCCCAGCGTATGGTCTTTTATCCCTCACTACCCTCCCAAACTTCCTCCCAATTCCCCAAAATCCATCATATCATTCTTATGCCTTTGTGTCCTCATAGCTTAGGCCCCACTTATAAGAGAAAACCTACAATATTTGGTTTTGCATTAATGAGTTACTTCACATAGAATAATGGTCTTCAACCTCCATCCAGGTTGCTTTAAATGTCATTATTTTTTTTCTTTTTTGGTTGAGTAGTATTCCATTGTGTAGATATACCACATTTTCTTTATCCACTTGTTCACTGAGGGGCATTTAGGCTGGTTCCATATTTTTGCAATTGCAACTTGTGCTGTTATAAACATGCATGTGCTTATCTTTCTCATATAATAAGTTGTTTTCCTCTGGGTATATACTCAGTAGTGGGATCGCTGGGTCAAATGGTAGTTCTACTTCTAGTTCTTTAAAGAATCTCTATGCGGTTTTCCATTGTGGTTGTACTAATTTACCTTCCCACCAGCAGTGTAAAAGTGCTCCCTTTTTACCACATCCACACCAAAATCTGTGACCAGAATCTGAAAAACAAATGCAACAAAAACAAAAATAAATACATGGGACCTAATTAAACTAAAAGGATTGTGCACAGCAAAATAATAATCAACAGAATAAACAGACAACCTACAGAATGGGAAAAAATATTTGCTAAACTATGCATCCGACAAGTGACTAATATCCAGAATCTACTATGAACTCCAACAGATCAGCAAGAAAAGAAACAAATAATCCCATCAAAGGCCAAGGATATGGATAGATAATTCTCAAAAGAAGATATGCAAATGGCCAAAAAACATATGAAAAATATTCAACATCACTAATTATCAGGGAAATGCAAACTAAAACCACAATGAGATACCACCTTACTCCTACAAGAATAGCCATAATTAAAAAATAAAAAATAATGCTTTATCATTATGTAATGCCCTTCTTTGTCCCTTTTGACCATTGTTTGTATTAAACTTGAATGCAAACTGGTTAAACTCTTCACTTAAACGGCACAGAGAGGCTCACTAAAAAGTCCATCCATTTCCAGCAAGGATCTCAAATAGGTCTTAATCCCCTCCCTAGAATCCCATTGCTTTAGTGTGGCAATGTTTAGTGAGGGGTAGGAAGAAAAGAAAACTAATTTTGTTTTAATTACAGTACTTCCAGTATTTACAATTTGGAGAAGAAAATGCACACAAATAAATTACTTTTTATTAATGCAAGAATAGTCGATTTCAACTCCTTTGTAGGTGCCATTGTTTGTAAATGTGATGCTCAGTTTGTAGCTGATATAATTGGGTGCTTAAATTCATAGCAGAAAAAAAAGTTCAAGCCTTTGGAAGAAAAAAAGCTTGAGGCCCATCAGCTCTGCCTGAGCATCCACTCAAATCTGTCCTAAATCAGTAACTCCCTTAAACTCTCCCAGCTTTATTCAACCATCTCTTCTTTGAATAAATATTTATTGAGAATGTGTTATGAGACAAAACCTGTGGATAAGACAGTGAAAGAAATACAATCCCTAAGCTCAAATAGTCTCTGGGAGCAAAGAAGAGGTAAAGCTGACAAAAATGGGGAGAACACTCATAGCTGTTTTTTTCGGGCTGAGTTTCCTATGCCATGTTTTGCAGCACAGTGTAATAAATACCAGAGACTTGGGAAATATCTGATAAATACATTAATCAGTTTAAATTGATGTAAAATTCGACAAGACATATAATTAAAAACCTATCAAAAATCACATACAGTAAAAATAATACTTCCTCTTCAAATATAGCCTACATTATTTATATAACCATACACCAATACCTATTTATATTCAGCTGGCATTCATTGGAAATTAACCATGAAGCAGGATTTTCACAATTAATGTAATATCATGTATAAGAAGATGATGTCCAGTGGAGTAATGTCATATAGTTGAGATAAAGAGAATAAGGTGAAAACTTACTTAATGTTATGAAGTAATAAATGGTGGGATAAGATTTAAAATTTAATCCTTTTGTTCAGTGCTACTACCCTCACACTACACAATGCTTTATACTAGACAACTGATAAAAAAAGAAGATCTGGGAAAGGAAACCAAAGTTTAACCTTTTGACAAAAGACAAGGTGCAAAGAAAGAAAGGAAAGGAAGGCGGCTCATTTTCAAGAAAAATCAAGAGATAGAGCTAATCTGTGAAATTGTTATGTGTCCTTGTATATGCCACCCCGCCCCCCACCACACATACACTCAAAAGTTTCTTGATACCACCTGGAGAACTTTTTGTCTTATCCTGACATACATAATCTGTGTCAGAAATTTCCTTTATTCAGCCACTTGTAGTAGAGGGAGTACCATAGAGGGTTGCTATATGTTCCCCCAGAGCTATAGTAATGAGCAACACTATACTTTTCTTTTAAAAATAATTTTAAATAGAAAGTGTGTGTGCAAAATTAGGTTGCAGGACAAAAGTAATAAGATGAAGTTATAAAATCCCAAGAGATACTTTACAATATGGGGATGAAGCTCTAGTCATACACATACAGTAGGAAACTGTCTATTTTTCTACTGACTAGTATTTTCAACTGTAATTGAAATACTCAAATTATTATAATTTGCATTCAAGTGTCATCACTACTTAAAAGAAGTAACTGTTGGTAGTTTATTTTAAAGGCCCCTTATTAGCATGCTGACAGTTTGATTTGACTGGAGCCAGCATTTTTTAATGTTTTATAAGAATTACCTAATACTTGCTTGAATTTAAAAATGAGTAAACTCGGTACACTAAGAAAATAATCATTTTAAATCATTCATTTAAATTTTTAAATAAATTTCATTGAATTAAAAATTAGCATATAATAATATTAAACATTAAAGATAACACGAATAAGACAGGTATATACAACATCCTTTAATTATTACAGACCAATCATTTTCTGTACTTGCATAAATTCTATCTGTAATTTGCAGATCAGGAAGGTCACTGACTAAAGGACTCATTTCCCCATGTGGACCATACTATTTGGTAATATGGGTAGAATTTGAATTTTCTTAGTATGAATAGATAGAACATTTTAGAATTCACAATGTTCTGATATAAACAACTCTCATAATAACAGTTTAAGGAAAGACCAAATGAGGTACTTATTGAGGGGATTACTTAAAAGACCACATCTCCGGCCGGGCGCGGTGGCTCATGCCTGTAATCCCAGCACTTTGAGATGCCGAGGTGGGTGGATCACCTGAAGTCAGGAGTTCGAGACCAGCCTGGCCAACATGGTGAAACCCAGTCTCTACTAAAAATACCAAAAATTAGTCAGGCGTAGTGGTGGGCACCTGTAATCACAGCTCAGGAGGCTGAGACAGGAGAATTGCTTGAACCCGGGAGGTTGCAGTGAGCCGTGATCGTGCCACTGCACTCCACCTGGGCAACAAGAGTGAAACTCAGTCTCAAAAAAAAAGAAAAAATTCTTATGACCATAGCGGTGACTGAGGGCCTCTTGAAACAGAACTTCTCGTGTAGATAATATTCGTTAGCCATAGAATACATAAACAAATCCCATCTCTACTAAAATACAAATAATTAGCCAGCTCTGGTGGCACGCACCTGTAACCTCAGCTACTCAGGAGGCTGAGGCAGGAGAATCGCTTGAACCCGGGAGGCGGAGTTTGCAGTGAGCCGAGATCGCGCCATTGCACTCCAGCCTGGGTGACAGCAAGATTCTCTCTCTCTCTCTCTCAGTCAAATTTAAATTTGACTGTGAAAACTTTTTTTATTAGTTTTTTGAAACGGAGTCTCACTCTGTCGCCCAAGCTGGAGTGCAGTGGAGCGGTCTCGGCTCACTGCAACCTCCGCCTCTGGGATTCAAGCTATTCTCCTGCCTCAGCCTCCCGAGTAGCTGAAATTACAGGTGTATGCCACCACGCTCAGCTAATTTTTGTATTTTTAGTAGAGACGGGGTTTCACCATGTTGACCAGGATGGTCTCGAACTCCTGACCTCAGGTGATTCACCTGCCTCGGCTTCCCAAAGTGCTGGGATGACTATGGAAACTTTTGATGAGGTTACCTGAGATACTTACCTTCTGGACAGCTCAATTTGCTTCAAATCTCAGTGACTCCTAAAGTACAAGATAGCAGATCCTGCTTCCCAGAATGAAAATTTGCAGTGAAGCAGAGTGAACCCAATTAAAACTCAATGACAGAATCCTGAAATAAAATGTTTTGAGTTAATAAAACTGACTAGTAACTAACCTAGGCTCATTACAATGGCTTAAGGGTCCAGGGTGAAGATTAGTGCTGTCATCCAGCACAGCTGAGGCAGAGGAGTCCTCTGAATACAGCTGTCAGGCCAACATGTTGTACTTTGTGGGAGAATATGAAGGAGAACCGAGAGAGAGAGTGAGAGATAAATGCAGACCCTGTGTTTGGTCCCACGGACCTGGCATCCTCAACATTGTAGGCAAGGTTTATGAGATGAGGCACTGTTAGTCTTTAATTCAGACTCTTTTGGACAGTGAGAAAAAATGGAAATGTATCCAAATTGCTTTCCTCTCTGCCTGCCTCAAAAAGACAGGCACAAATAGAAGTGACCCTTTGACCAGGTAAACACCTGGAATTCTTGGACAACTCAACAGTAGAGCAGCTCGAGATTGCAGTATTAGATTCTCTCTTCATAAGTTATAAAGGAGCTTTGGCAGTTAGTGCTATGCTGCTATATTTATTTCTTGAGTTTATGGAGCAGTTTATGAAAGTAAGCAAAAGAGTAATGAGTGGGAGGAGTTTTATCACATAAATTTTGAACCTTTTTAATCAGTTTTCAAAGGCAGCAAAGAAGGCATAAAAAAGTCAAGTGGTTTATTTAGGGTCACAAGACAAATGGGTCAGTGCTGTTCCTACTTTCCTAAGCAATCTCAAAAATTATAAAAATAAAACAATTGTTTCCAGAGGAAAAAGATATGTGAGTAAAAGGTAAACTGATAAATGAAAAACTTTCTCTTAAGTTTTATTAATACAATTAAAATATTACCTTCACAAAATATATAAGTTTCTTGAAATCTACTGCTCATTTCAATACCTAAATATACATATGTCACTAACAGTAAGTAATTTCAATCTGAAAATTTAGACATGCGATATAGATGTATTCACTTACTGAATAAATATTGACTAAAATGTTATGTATCAGGGATTATTGAATTATTTAATTGATCACTAGCTTTAAAAGGTATCTAATTTTTTGTCTTATAAAAGTATTCGCTATTGGATCTTAGAAAAAGACTCGTCAATGCCTTTAAAATTGTATTTTTTACATAATGATCCAATTTGTTCACAAAATTTAATGATTATAACTGGTTTATTAGGTATAGCATTAACACTTACTAGTGTTTTAATTAAATCTATCCAAGAAGAGAGGGGTCAAGTGCTAGCTCTTGTTCCAAAAGCTGTATTTCTCAAACCGTTCTAGTATTTTTCTCTCAAGATATTTCTATGCCTTGCCCATTATAAATATTAAAGTATTTTGAAACACATTTTACTTGAGTATTAATGAACTCAGTGGTAGATTACATGAGTTATTAGCCATTTGATTATTTACCAGAGGCCAATTACTCTAACTTAATAGGTAAAATAATTGGATAACTTAGTGAAATGGTACTCAGAAAGTCACAATAGTTGAAAAGAATACCTTTCCAATATTCATCATTTCAGAATAAATAACAGGATTATATATATGTATTTTTACTTAGTTATTTTAAAGTGACTATTTAGAAAATAAGCATAAACATGCCTTTTTTACCAAGAGGAACTTTGTGTTCATAGAATTACAAATAAATTAGATATTCAACAATTTTTATTCCATCCAAAAACAGATTCACTTATTTACAAAGCTATGTGAATATGTGTTTCATTTACTTCAAGTTTGTGCTTCTAACAATATTGCCAGTTCAGGAAACATAGTCTAAAAGAATGGAAATTGCTGGTAGGTTATTTTTTTTTTAAGTTTATACAGCTTTGACCTATCTTGATGGACTGAAGGGATGGTGATGAAAATTGTAATCTTAATAAATCTCCCGCAGCTAGAGGTTTAAAACTCATACTGTTTCAAATTAGTGAGGACAGCAATATTTATTTGCTGCCGAATTCCAGTCAGTGTGGCATTTCAGCAGGAAACACTATATAAGACTTAAACTTATGAGTAGCAAAGTTGAAAACTCATGTTAAAGAAAAGGAATAGAAACTAAACACAGTCAATGATTCATTCTAAATAAAAATAAATAAATAAACTTTATAATTTCCTTTTCCTTGTCTTTCTTTCACTACCATTAGCTTCTTTTACAAATATAGCAATGAATCCTGGCATTAATAGAGGACTTATAATATTCCGAGAGCTTTGAAATATATCATCTCATTGGACTAGCATGGATTTAGTTAGAAAAGAACAATAATCCCCAGTTGTAGAAGAGGTAATTCAGGTAACATATCCTGTTGTTCAAAATTGCATCTTATATTCATTCATATGTTAGAGATAATAAGAAACTATTTCAGATGAAGTTGTCAGACGATTGGCTCTCTGCCAACAGTTCATTCTGATAGTGAACATCGAATCTACCAGAAGGTCAATTAGCCATAGTAATTACATGGTTCGAAAGAGAGATGCAGGTAGAATGGTTTGACAGTACCTAGAAAGAGAAAACAATCAAGCAGCCTCTTCTCATGTCTTCAACCTTCACATGTATTTCCTGTATTTCGTTACCAAGACTGAACACCATTCTTGGTTTTCCTTCCATCTCAATGGCTTATTGTCTCAGTCTCATCATTTGTCTTACTGTCTCAGTTAACATCATTTTCTTCCTCCATGAAGGAGAAGCCCAGAATTAATCCTCTAACCTATTTCTCAGCTACCCTTAGACCTCTTGTGACTTTATTCAATCCCATAGATTTTTAACACAATCTCTACACAGATGTCTCTCAAATTGACAGCTACATACCCATCTTTTTCTTGAACTCTAGATTTACATAGAACTACAAATCTACTAAACATCTCAAACTCAACATGTCAACACTAACTCTTGATTTTCTAGCCAAATCAAGTATTCCCCTTTTAAATAAATATCATTGCCATTTACCATGTTGTTGAGAAAACACATGGTAGAACCATTCTTGATTTAACTTTCTCTCGTAGCCTATAACTAATTCATAAGCAAATTCTGCTGGTGGTAACTTAAAAATGTATCCCAATACTCAACATCTTTATGATTGAAGATCATAACCATTATCATCTCGAGGCTGGGCTACTACAGGAGCCTCCTGTCTGGTTTCTTGCCTCTACCTTTGCCCTCTGACGTCTGTGGCTTACACAGTAACCAGAGAAATCCTGTCAGAATGTATATCGGATTAAGCCATTTTCTTGTCAAAACATTTTAATATTTTTCTGTATATTTATAGTAAAATACAGAGGTCCTACATGGTCTAACTACTGGTTACATCTCCAATAGCATTTCCAACACCTTTCCTACTTACTAAGCGGCCATCCTTGTTTGTCTTGAATATGCCAAGCACACTGGCACCTCAGGATACTTATACTTCCTGCCCCCTTTGCCTGGAATGCTTTCTACTAATATAGATCTATGGTTCCCTGATGTATTTGTTTGCCTGACTTTTCTTCTTGAATGCAAGCTCCACTAGAGCAGAAAGGTTTTCTGTCTTGTTTGCTGTTCTATCTCTAGTGGCAGGAAGGCAGAAGTGCAGGAAATAAGAAAGGAAGGCAGGGAAGGAGGCAGAGAAGAAGGGAGAAATGACGTGAATGAGTGGAAATGTGGCCTATAGTGGCAAGGGACTATGAGAAAGATTTTTTACCAGTAAAGTAGAAAGCAGGGCCCAAATATCTAAGACAGCTTGCTAAATTGTAGAAATGGTTGACGACTGGAACACCGTTCTGTCAAACCCAAGCTTGCTAGACTAATTGGTTCTGTTACAGAGAAAATAAGTTCCACTGGGGCCACTTGTTAAGAAGTAGAAATAAATAAGGACAGCATCTTTGAGAGACTTTTCCTGAGCATTCTATTTAAAGTGAAAACCAATGAAGAATATGGAAATTTTATCTCAAAATGATAACCGTAGCAGAAATAATATTAACTGTATGTATGATGTAAATAACTGTATTGAAGATGATGGGGTTTTTCATCAATTCATTTACCATCCAATACATATTGTCTGTCATGATTCAGGCTTTGTTCTACCCTCACTTTTTGATAAACAAGACCAACTTCCATGGTCTCATAGAACTTATAGTCCAGTGAGAAAGAAAGATGGCACTAAAAAATGGATTAAATAGTATCAGCTAATGAGTTAGTTCTAAATAGAAAAGTCCTGGAATAGAGCATCTGAGTGAATGGATAAAACCTCCATAAGTAGGTGATATTTAAATTTCATCCTACGGATCAAGGACAATTATATCACATGAAACTGAGCAGAGTACAAAGCCTCAGAGATAAGGAACACAGGGGTATGTTCCAGAGGCAAAGACAAAAGCCTCCGTGGTTGAAGGGCAATAAAAAAGAAGGAAAATTAACAGAATTGGAGTTATTAATGTGGACACAAGCCCAGTCATGAAGCACTCCTCAGGTTATGTTCAAAAAGGTGAATTTTATACTAATTAAAAAGGGGGAAACTTTGTGTATTATAAATGGTATCTAATAAAAGTGAAATATAATCCCAGCACTAGGAGAGGCTAAGGCAAGACCCAGTATCTACAAAAATAAAAAATATATATATTCAGGCCTGGCATGGTTGCTCAAGCCTGTAATCCCAGCACTTTGGGAGGTCGAGGCAGGTGGATCATTTGAGAGTCAGGAGTTTGAGACCAGCCTGACCTACGTAGCGAAACCCCATCTCTACTAAAATACAAACATTAGCCCAGCATGGTGGTGAGCACCTGTAATCCCAGCTACCTGGGAAACTGAGGCAGGAGAATCACTTGAACCTAGAAGGTGGAGGTTGCAGTGTGCCAAGATTGCGCCATTGCACTCCAGCCTGGCCGACAGAGTAACTCCCTCTCAAATATATATATATATTATATATATATATATATTTTTTATATATATATTTATATACATTTTATATATATATATTTTATATATATTTTATATATGTATATTTTATATATATAGATATATATTTTATATATATTCAGGCATGGTGATACATGCCTGTAGTCTCAGCTATTAGGGAGGCTGAGGTGGGAGAATCCCTTGAGTCCAGGAGTTGGTTCTTTAGTTTTGAGCTGTGATTGCGCCACTGCACTCCAGCCTGTGCAAGACAAGGAGAGACCATGTCTCCAAAAAAAAAAAAAAAAAAGAAAAGAAAAGAAAAATAAATCTAAAACAATAACATCTCAAAAGAACTTTAAATAATAAATTTTATTATGTATAGAAGGAAATTGAGAGGGAGAGGTTACACAACTTTTCTAACATCAGAGTCAGTTAATAGTGGAGCCAGGATTCTCAGTATTTTCCATAGTCTCTTCTTTTAAAAGGAGATTACATTCTCATTCCCCAAAACTGCACTTATTATGTATAAAGGATACATTTTGAGGTAGATAAATATAGCCAAAAACAGGAGTAAAACTAGATTTATGACAAAAACGTTTAGGTGTAATTCTGAAGGAGTTCAACTTTTTCTACCTCAGCATCCATTCTCTCTTCACTGTTCCATTTGTTACATCTTAATATTATTTTCTTGGACATGTTAAGTATTAGACTATATTTGGCACCTTTTCATAAAGACCTAAAGGGTATAGGCCCTAGTGACTCAGAAGAAAGACTAAATTATCCATGAAACTAGAAATTCATTTTGGTTCTAAGTATCACACTGATCATCAAAATCAAATGGACTAGAACATATCTCTTAATTGTAGTTGATTTCAAAAATAGTTGACCCTCAGGCTTTCTTCATCTCACAATCCAACATTACCATTCTATTACATTGATTGTGATATTCTTATGCAATCCCAGATTTCTCTTATTTTCTTACTTCTTACATCCAACCCACCAAAAAATGTTGTTGATTATACCCCCAAATCTATAGAATCACTCCAACATGACCCAAATCTGGGTCATCATAATCTTTCTCTACTATTGGAATAGACTTAACAAGTCACCCTGTTTTCACTCTTGTCACTTTGTAATGAATTATTCTTTGAGCAGCCAGAGTGAACTTGAACTTTTATAAATGAAAATGCTTTCTGGAAGCAGAAAGGAAAATTTGCTCCATTGGACAAGAGCTGGTCAAGCTTCCTCGTGTGTCACAATTGCTACCATGCCGTTGGCCAACACATGCGTGAGTCCAAGCCCAAAACAGACAGGAGGGGCACACTGAGCATACAAAAGGAATTATGGATACCTGTATACCAAGAATTTAAGACCTAATTTACCATTTGTCATGACCTTAAAATATGATCCAATCTTTTTATTTTGATTTTCTCCATATAAGTCTACCACAGCTGTGATTTCCACTTTATTTAATACCACTCTTTATCTAAGCTATAAGAGTACAATCATTGTAGTCTTCTTTGGGTTTCTTTTAACACGTCAAGTTTGTTTGCATGTTAGGGCCCTTATGCTAGCTCAGGGATTGGTAAACTACAGCTTGAGAGCCAAATCAAGCCCACTGCCTGATTTTGTAAATAACATTTTGTTGGAACACAGCAGCACCCACTTATTTTTGTATGTTTGATGGCTAATTTTGTGCTACAACAGCAGAATTGAGTGGTTGTGACAGATACTGTCCTGTCACAAAATATTTCCTATCTTGCTCTTTATAGAAATAGTTTGCCAGCCTCTGTGATGACTGGCCCCTCTATCTGTAGTGCAGTTCCCTCACCTCTGCATAGTTTTTTTTTTTCTTTTTTCTTCATTTTATTCGAATTCCTGGCAAAATATATTGCCCTTTAGAGATTTGGTTGAACAGTCAATATAAAGCTACTCTCTATCCACTACCTAATTTAAATCTGTGCATAGGATATTTAATTATATACTTGTATGTTATATTTAACATTTTAATTATTCATTTATCTATGTATTATCTCTTCTTCTTGAAATGTAAGTTCTCCTACAGAAGAAAGTTTTTGGTCTTCATAACTTCTTATAACAATGCCAGACACATAGGAGATTCTCAAATATTTATTGAATTAATGGATAAATAAATAGAATGAACATAACAACCATCTCAGAGGACATATGCTGCTTTAATCCAAGTGATTTCTTTAGGTATGTGTTAAAGAAGCAATATAGGAGGCAAAATAATTAATTAAATGATAATTTGAATAAACAAATTTGTTAACTGATAAACGAAACAGATTCCCAAATTCCAGAAATGTCTGGAAATTTAACACCGTAATGAAAGTTAGAAATGCTCTCACAGGCACCTTAAAATGTTTGCTAAAAGTTTACTTCAGTCATTTAAAACATGGTAAGGTAACAGGCATCAAGTCCAGATTCAGTGGCTCTTCAACTTAATTGAAAGTGAAATCCTCTTGATGTAGAGAATGAATCTGCAAATCAACAGCTGACCTAGGTGACTCAGATTCATAGACATTGATAAAATGTCAAAGTGACAGTAAAATCATCTTGGCTTTCACATAGGTCCTGAGCTGTGATAGATTTGAGTCATTTAATTGTTACACTGTTAAGCCCTGAGATAAAATCATTGACTCCAAAGCAGTATATCTATTCCAAAGAAGGCAATCTGGAAAAACAAGTCACTCTTTCTGTCCAAGAATACTATAAAAGTTTAGTCTCACTGTGCACAAAATGAGCTAGGCAGTGACTAATTTATTTATTCATTCATTCATCTGGCTTAAACATCAAAAACACAGATGTAGAAGAATGTTTCTGCCTCTAAATACTTTATATTTGAACCACAGATTGTTGACAGCTTAGCATCATATTCTCTCTCTTTTGTATTTTCCTCTGCAACTGAAGAAAATTAAATTAACATACATGGTTGGTAAAAGAACGTGACATGCGTGCCAGAGCTGAGTGAGAAGCTAAAACAAATCAAGAATCCCGCCATTTTGGTGAAGTTTCTAGGTATGTGGTGATGTGGGGCATGTCACACATTTTGAAGAAGATATCTTCTTCAAAATGAGGGATAGATGACGAAATTTCCAATCTCATTGCTGAGCAAGAGGCACAATGCTTGATATTCTTGGAGTGTATGTAGAGAAACATACATTTTAGTGTGTTGAATAATCACGTATACTATGAGAAGCAAGAGAAGATTCTGAACTAGCCTCAGAATCAGTGAACATTGATTTTTCATTTAGGCCTTGCTATGGTTTGAATATGTCCCCCCAAAGCATGCATTGAAAACATAATCCCCAATGCAATAGTGCTGAAAAGTAGGGCCTAATGAGAGGTGTTGAGGTCATGTGGGCTCAACCACCTTAGATGGATTAATGCTGATCATGAAAGGGCTTAAGGCATCTAGTTCTGTCTCTGTTTCCCTCACATGTGTGTGCACATATTCCTATTCTCTTGCCCTTCTGCCTTCTGCCATGAGATGACACAGCAAGCAAGCCCTCACCAGAGATGAGTCCCTCAACTTTGCACTTCTCAGCCTCCAGAATTGTAAGCTGAATAAATGTCTTTTCCAGTCTCAAATATTGTTACATCAGCCCAAAGCAGTCTTAAACAGGCCTTATAACCAAGAGATTCACTGTTGGTCAATGTGTCCCAAGCAGATATGGATCCTTCTGTCAAACCACAATAGTGGGATCACAGGGCATACTCCTTCTTCTGAATACAATTTTACTGCAAAACTTTTGTTACGTAGCATCTGGCATACTGCCAGGTCCTGGTTAAGATTAATCTTTGTCTCAGAGGTGTCAAGCTTATGGAAAATGAGCTGTCCATCATGAATGGAGTGTTATCTGATCTAATCTACAAAACTATAGACTTGGCCATGGCAACAGAATTTCATTGCCAAAGTGGAAATCATATATATAGTGTTGGGTTTCACTAGATAATATAGATAGAAGTAAGTTGCATGCCTTAGATTTCTATGGTTCCTAAACCACCAAAATCGCCATCTTTTCTTCTATCCATACCTAATGTGGCCTTGGGAATTTTCTTTCAATAAATTCACAAAGTTTAAAAACAAATAAAAATGCAGATAAACTTCTCACTTCACCCAAAAGCAGTCTACTTCAACTTTATAACCCTACACTGGAGAAGAGAAACCAGTGGGAGAACATTGAACAGCACAATTAGTTATCTCCTCTCTTTCGAAGAAGAAATAATGAGAGTTAAGTTTCCGCTTTGATTCATAGCAATGATGAATGTTTGTTGGAATGGTCAAGGAAAAGACAAGAACAAGATGGAATACTAATAACAATAAGCTCTGTGGGAAGATCCGTATGAATGGGCCCTCTACAATGGGCATTGGGTGTGAGGATCTTTCTGTTCTATTTCAATTTCTCACAAAAGCCATTACAGAAGATATCCAGTGTAGAACTGGTGGTTGGAAAAACTCATTCTGAATGTGTAAACTTCTTTCCCTGCTGCCATGCCCCATTCCATGCTTGTACAATGGGCTCAAGAAAGTTACACTAGGAAAAACAGAGATGACCCCTGGGCTACATGGCACATATTTCTTCTCATCATTGTTGATCTTTCTATTGTCATCACTTAGTACTAACTTGTGGTAGGCTGAATAATGGTCCCCCAATATGCCTTCTTCCTTACTCTCAGAACTTGTAAATATTACTTTATATGGCAAAAGAGATTTTGCAGATGTGATTGAATTAAGGATCTTGGAATAGGGAGATTACCCTTGTCTGAGTGAACCATTACCAGAATACAGCTCAGAAACTAGAAAGTTTTCCTACCCGTCTCTGCAACTTTGGCTTAGGATTAACTCTGTTATTTTAGACATCTTACTGCACATAGCTGGAATATTTCCACAAATAAATAATGGTTCTAGTCAACTGAAAGTTTCGTCTGTCGCCTGACCACTTTAGGTTCCTCACAACTTTGAGGGTGATTTTCCTGATAGAGGGACAAAGAAGTATTTCTGTATTTCAGGGAAAGCTCTAAAGTGCATTTAATTTTTATCACATAATAAATGTAAATATCACAGTAACTAAATCTTAGCAGAACATGTATTGGCTTATAATCTTTCAGAATGAAGTTTTGTAAAACACTATTTTTATAGTGTTAGATACGTATGAACTCTTTCTATTTACTATGGAAAAAGGACACGAATATGAGTTTTTATTAAATACCCTGCAGGCACTGGCTAACTGCTTTACGGAGGCGCTATTTTATTTTTTTCAAAGATCTTATATCTTAGGCTTAAAGTAAAACTTTGGTTCTAGAATCAGTTTCAACTTTATTGACTATCACACCTACATTAATGTGTGCACGATATCTATTAATTTGCAAGATGTCTACAATAAAAGACAACTGAAAAATCTCCCCTATTGCTGTATATTTATTATCTTGCTTTGCTACCTAAAAATTTAGTGCGGTGCTTGGGTTATAATGAATCATCAATATTAGTTGATTAATGAGTTAAAGAAAATACTTCCCCAATTATTTTGATTCAAAGAAATCTACTCTTTTCTTAAAATTTTGGAGAAATTATCATCAACTGGCATGGCTGTCATATTATTTAGTGTTGCTGTCCAATTTTACACAGTCCCCAGGACCTAAGGCAGTGCTTTGCATAAAGAAAACGCTCAATGTATGTGAATAGATTGAAGGGATAGTTCAGATATGAAGTCTAATAGGTCAAAATGATAGTGAAAGCAATGATATAGAAATATTACCATAAATAGAAATTGGCTCAATGATTTGCCAGAAATGAATGACATAGCTTCTCACTTGTGGAAAAAAAATGCAGTCCTTCAGAAAAAAAAAATAGGATTTTAGCCAAACAAGACACATCATGTTGGTCAGTATCTATCTGTCTATCTGTCTATCTATCTATCTATCTATCTATCTATCCATCCATCCATGTATCATCTGTCTATGTATTAGTCCTTTCTCATGCTGCTATGAAGAAATACCCGAGACGGGATAATTTATAAAGAAAAGAGGTTTAATTGACTCAGTTCCTCATGACTGTGGATGTCTCAGGAAACTTACAATCATGGTGGAAGGGGAAGCAAACACATTCTTTTTCGCATAGCGTTAGGAGGGAGAAGTGGGGAAAGACCCTTATAAAACCATTAGATCTTCTGAGAACTCACTCACTATCATGAGAACAACATGAGGGTATCCACCCCCTTGATTCAATTACCACCCACCAGGTCCCTTCTACAATATGTGGGGATTATGGAAACTACAATTCAAGATGATTTGGGTGGAGACACAGCCAAACCGTATCAGTCTACTACTTATCCGTATACTTAGTATGTTTTATAAAATACTATTCAGTGATTTATTAAAGAATATCTTACTGAGATGATTCAGCTAACTTACTTACGCAGATCCTATCACCCTTTATTGGACTGATGCAGTTACATTTCAGGACTTGCTGAAGTAAGTACCACCCTAGTGCTACACAGAAAAACTGAGTCCCAACCAGAGTCTGTCTTGTTAATCTTAAATACAACAGAAACCTCCAGGGTAAAATCCATTGGTTTGTATTATCTTAGTTTTCCTTCTAAAATTTTGGCATTTCAAAAAGCTTAGGTACAAAAAGTCTTCTCTAGATGTGTCATTATCAGAATATGTCTTCTTACTCTACTTAATATTCTTTTATCTTCAATAGTCAGAATTACTAAGGTAATACAATTCCTACTGAAAAGAAATTGAACCTGACTAAAAATTGATGTGCCTATTCACAATTTATATTTATCATGGGCTTAAAAGAGAGCACTGTGATCAACCTATTTCATTTTCCCTGACTCTTCTTATGAGTCAAACTCTTTATATTACATGGGTTGCTGACATTACTAAGGACAATTTAGAAATAGTATATACAGAGCATAAGTTTGAAGCTTAAGGAATGATTAAATTCAAGAGAAATAGAAACCACTGTCTCAGTCAGTGAGCCATTTACCATTATGTGGCATTATCAATCAATATTCATTACATTTTTCTCATTATCAAAGATCACATAAAGAGGCTATATGATACTTTCCTAATCCCTAAATGTGAGGTTGTTTTCTATTTTCTTCATAGTTTTATACATTGAACAATATGATTGAATCCAACTGAAGAAATATCATTCTTCTCGTACTTTAGTGCTCATTGAAAATATATCCTAGGGGTTCTTTTGGTCAATGCAATCTATACCTAATGTCAGTGAAGAAAAAAAGTCATATTTTGATACTCACTGTCCCAGAAAGTGATTGGCCCATTGATATTGTTTGAAAAATAAAAGTACCAGGAATTTCACGGGAGGGACTCTCTTGTTTCTAAGGGCGGTGATCTGCCAGAAATTCAGTCTTTTCTCAGAATTCATTAATTTACTGACAAAAAAAAAATCATTTCTTTACAAGCTGTGGAGAATCAGTTAAGAAGATAATCCAACTGGAAATTTATAAACCAGCTAGTTAGAAGTGATTGTCATAAGTATTCTTTCTCATCTGTTCATTGTAAGAGTTCTCTGGCATACATAGT
This sequence comes from Symphalangus syndactylus, assembly GCF_028878055.3. Classification (NCBI taxonomy): domain Eukaryota; kingdom Metazoa; phylum Chordata; class Mammalia; order Primates; family Hylobatidae; genus Symphalangus; species Symphalangus syndactylus. The sequence continues at coordinate 30,896,036 of NC_072430.2, forward strand.
TAAGAGTGGAATTGCAATAACAGTACCATACCTACAATCAGCCAAAAGCCTTCATTAAAGGGATAGAATCCATCAGATTAGAATTCCCTCTTTTTCCAAACATCAACTTCACAAACGGCTTGCTTCTGCTCCCATAATATTCCCTTCTTCTATTACTCTTAATGAATTTTCTCTTTTCTTTCTGAAGATAACAACTTCATCTACTCTTTGGATTTGAGGTTCTATCTATCTATCTATCTATCATCTATCTATCTATCTATCTATCTATCTATCATCTATCATCTAGATTTATTTTCCCAGAGAGGGTCTCACTGTGTCACCAGGGTAGAGTGCAGTGGCATGAACACAGCTCACTGCAGCCTCCATCTTCTGGGTTCAAGCAGTCCTCCAGCCTCAGCTTCCCAAGTAGCTGGGACTATAGGTGCATATCACCACACCCAGAGAATTTTTTTTTTTTTGACAGAGTCTCCCTCTGTCGCCCAGGCTGGAGTGCTGTGGCACTATCTCAGCTCACTGCAACCTCTGCCTCCCAGGTTCACACCATTCTCCTGCCTCAGCCTCCCGAGTAGCTGGGACTACAGGCACCCACCACCATGCCTGGCTAATTTTTTTGTATTTTTAGTAGAGATGGTGTTTCACCCTGTTAGCCAGGATGGTCTCCAGTTCCTGACCTGGTGATCCACCCGTCTCAGCCTCCCAAAGTGCTGGGATTACAGGCGTGAGCCACCGCACCTGGCCAGAATTTTTTTTTTTTTTAATTATAGTTAGAGACAAGGTTTCACTATGCTACCCAGGCTGGTTTTGAACCCCTGAGCTCAAGCAATCCTCCCACCTCGGCTTCCCAAAATGTGGGGATTACAGGTGTGAGCTGTAATTTACCATAGGTGGCCAAAATCTACATTTTTTTTTAACAAATACACTTCTTAACCCCTTTTACCTTTTAACTCTTTCTTTGTGCATTCTCTGCATTTGAACACATTTTAAAATTTTATTGCAAAAATTATTTGCTCCTTTTTACAGCCAGGCTTTTTTCTCAGTTAAGATAATATTTGGATTTATAGGATAGAAAATTCAAAAATATGAGAGATTTAGCAGATAGAAATGTACTTCTCTCTCTTAAAGTAAAATTGGAATTCTGACAATCCAGGGCTGGCATTGCAGCTCTGTAAAATTGTTAGGGAACTGTGCCCTTCCAATTCACTGCAGTCACAATGACAGGATGTGGTTCTCATCATCTTGGCCAAGAACAACAGCTCCATATTCTGCCATTGCATTTCATTTCAGATGACAGGATGGAAGACAGAACAAAGGACAAGGACAACAATCAGTGTTTGGCAATGTTCTTTCAGGAAGACTTTTTGGATGCCCTCATCCAACATTTCTTCTTATAACTCAATGGCCAATTGTTGATTACAAAGCCATACTCAACTGAAAAAGAAGATGGAGAAGGAAATCTGTATTCCATGTAACCATGGGGTTTGCCCAGTTTGGTGGGTTGAGTTTCTAAGAAATAAGAGAAAATATGAAGGCAGTAACTATCATCTTTACATCACTTTTCTGAAGATACATTTTTACTTTTCCCTCCACCTCTCCTCTTTCATTCTTTCTCGGATATTCATCCCTGCTCTGTCATTGAAGCTGTTACTGTGAAGGCCACTAGTAATCTCTTGGTTACCATACTTCTCCATTCTCTTCCTGCCAACTAGTTTTCTCAGTAGCGGATAACTGATGACTAGCTCCTTCTTGAGAGAACATCTCTTGTGACTTGTCAAACTCAATACTCCTCAGATATGCACACGTTTATTTTTTATCTGTCTCCTATAATGGCTTTTTATCTTTCCAAACTTTTAAAGTTGGAATAACTCCAGGGGTAGGTTCTGGGCCCTCTCTTCCTTCTACATTCTATCTTAGCATCATCTCTTTCATTTATATGGTAGTATCATATATATTATATATATATAATATATATGCATATATATATGCATATATATAATATATATGTATATATATATGTATACACAAAAAAACCCGTGTGTACTTTTCTTAAGCTTCAAAAAACTGCCTCCTTGTTATCACAACTTTATTGACTCAGAGACACCTTAAACCAAAGCGTTTCACATAACATTCTCCCTTGGTCCAACTAAATGGTATTTGAATCAGGTTTCTCAATTACAGTGCCTATGGTCCTGTGTTTTTCCTCTAAATAAGTTACCGCAATTTTGAATTATGTATGTATGTATGTATGTATGTATTTAATATTTGTCCCATTCTTCTCAGCTCAAAACCCCCAAAAAAATGAGGACTGGTTCTTGCTCACCTTGCTATCAAAATCTCCAAGCACAGGACCTGGCATATGGTGTTACTCAACAAGTATTTGCGGAATGATAAAATGATTTAACCAGTGACATAAAGCAAATTTCATGATGAGCTTCCACAGAAAGTACACAGGGTACATGTGTCAGAGGAACTATTTAAAGTCAGACTCAGTAAATTATGCCATAGGGGAAGGAGTAAGAGCACTCGGCAGGACAGGAAAACACCACCGTAAAAGAAAAACAAGTAAGCTTTTCCAGAGAATGGAATGAAATGTGTCCAATAAAAACATACAGGAAACAAAGATCGTGAAAAGGGCTTTTAGAAACATTGGCAGGCTGGGCAGCGAATGTTCTCATAAGGAGACACCATGCTAACAACTGAGTGTGTGAACATCCCATACAACTTGTGTGAGAAGAGAGCCAGTAACTGAAGGCAAAGGGTTGGGGGCAGCCAGCCGCAGAATTGGCTCCATCCAGAGCACTCACCAATATGCTGTCAGAGGAGGGACTCGGGTGGACAAAACAATAGAACACATTTGCAAGTTGCCATAGGATTCATTTCAACTATTCATAAACTGAAGTTGGAGTTTTTGCATTTGGTATGTTCGTGCTCTAGAAAATCATGAAAACAACTTTTTGTTCCAAATCCCAAAATTGTAATTATAGCTAACATTGATTGGCAATTAACCTTTCTCTGGGAACTATTCTAAGTGTTTTATTTGCATCAATATATTTAATCCTCATAAAAAATTCCTGAGGAAAGTGGTATTATTCTCCCCATTTTACAATCAAAGACTAGGACTGAAGCACAGAGAAGTTAAGAAATTTGCTTTGGGTCACACAGGTAGAGGAAGAAAAAAACTTTGAACACCAGCAGCCCTAATTCCACTAACTGGTCTCTTAATTATCATATTCTCTTAATTATCATATTTCAGAAAAAACATTGAAGAATTAGAAATATTTTTAAATGCAAATATTAGAAGATCCTAACTTGTCATTCACATTATTCACCTGAGCAGTGATACAAAATGCACAGTAAAATGACATCTTCTAACTCTGCAATCCCACTTTGTATAATACTGAATTTAACGAATAATAATTTAAATAAGGCTAAATATTTAAACAGCATCCCAGCCAACCAATCATTTTCATCAGCCTAATTAGCATGTCATAACTTTAAAATCTGTTTAGGGGAATAAAACATACCCTCATGAAACAAGGAGTAAGCAAGAGAGCATACCATATACATTAAGACGGTAGGCTATGTTATCATAAGAGGACAGTTACCACTGAAAGAATTAGAGAGACAAGATACTAATTCAAAAGAAGCCCATATGGGCAGTCTTCACAGATGATGGAGAATTTTAGCTGGTTTAAATATGAGCTAGATTTAGATACACCAAAAGAACACGGTCACAGAAGAATACATGAATGATAACAGTGACTATTTCCATGAATGAAATAAGAAAGAAAAGGACCTTTGGTTCTGAAGATGGACATTATCTCAGCTACCCTGGCTGTAAGGCAGCCCTGGCCATAAGAAAATATAATAACTCTACTGGTTTTTGTATTTTTCATTTATATGACCGCATGTGCATATTCCTCTTACCTTTGCAGGTTTCATTAAAACATATATTGTTAAAATGTTAATGAGTTTTACTGTTTCCAGTGATAATTAGGCTAACCATATGCTGAGCCTATTTGCCCTTTTAGTTAAGCTGCCTCCAGTGGGAGAGATTATCAGCAGGATTCAAAGACATGGCCACGGCTGGGCGTAGGACATTGCCTATTCTTGTATCATGCTGGGAGATTTCCTCTTCCTTACCTGACCACTGCCATTTTATTGTATCTATTAAGAGAATATGTTGGCAATACAGGGTTGGTGACCCTGTATTTTGTGTTCAAATATTCAAAAATTAACAATAATTTTTCTAATCTGTGAGATTTACTTAATCTCTCTATATAATATTCCTTAATATTTCAAATTTCTAAAAAAACAGCTAGTCAATTGTATTTTGTAAAAGAATTACAAACTTTATGCAACTTAAAATTTGAGTTGTTTTTCTCCTCCACTGGAAAGTGGTTCATGAGGACAGGAACCTGGTCACCAATGTAGCCTCAACGTGTAGTCAAAATGTCAAAGGCCATTAATGAATATTTATATTGAATTCAAAATTAACCTAATTAAAGGAAGGCAACAAAGATCTTAAAACTCTCAATATATTGCCCTTTTCAAAAGTAAGAGCAAAATATATAAAAATAAAAGGAAATTCAAATAAAATGAAGATAAATTTAGTGGCATTGATGTAAAGATGACATGAGAGAAGCATTAAAGTATAGAAAGAGCTTGGAAACTGATTTAAATTTCTCATTTTTCAGAGAAATCAGAAACTCAGAGAGGAAAGTGACTTGCTCAAATACACAAATATGTCTGCCACAACAGGGATTACAAATCAAGGTTTCAACGCTCTTTGTCTATTCAATGTATCAAAAGTATGCTGTGCTTTCAGCTTCGAGCATATGTGGCTTTTTTCACATCTGTTGAGATGGGAGTTGCATATTCCATCTGCTTTACCTGGTGATACTATGTGAGCAGTTTTTATTTTCCTAATTGCCTTTGACTTTGCACTCTGCATGCATAAAAATAATCCCATTTATACATGTCCTCATCATCCCACATAACTGCCTTGTTCAAGTAACTTGACCCAGGTATAGAAATTGTATTTTTTATTTAATTTCCTCAGTCCCATCACTTCTCTACCTACTTCTGTCCTTCTATCCCCAATCCCTATTTATTTATTTTTATGAATACACAAAAATTTTACATATTTATGGGCCCCATGTGGTATTTTGATCCACGAATACAATGTATAATGATCAAATCAGCGTAATTAGGATAGCCATCACCTAACATATTTATCATTTCATTGTGTTTGAAACATTTCAGATCTTTTCTTCTAGTTATTTTAGAATGTACAACAAATCATTGTTAACTGTCATCACCTACTTTGCTATTGAACACTAGAATTAGTTTCTTCTAACTGTATGCTTGTACACATCAACCAACCTCTCTTCATTGCCACTCTTCCCTAACAGCCTCTGGTCATCACTACTCTACACTCTACCTCCGTTAGATCAACTATTTTATGAATGACAGTGGGTGCTTTCTGTGCCTGGCTTATTTCATTTAACATCACAAACCCTAGTTCCATTATGTGGCTGCAAATGACAGGATTTTTTTAAGGCTGAATAGTATTCCGTTGTGCAGATACACCACAATTTTTATACATTCATCCGTTGCCGAACACCCATGTTGATTCCATATCTTGGCTATTGTAAAGAGTGCTGTAATAAACATGGGTGGGGTGCACATACACATACTTTTTTGCATATACTGTTTTTCTTCTTTTGGATAAATAAGGAGTAGTGATTGCTGGATCATATGGTAGTCCTATTTATAATATTTTGAGAAACCTCCCTACTGTTCTCCATAATGGCTGTACTAAATTCCATTCCCACCAACAGTGTCTAAGAGTTCACTTTTCTTTGCATCCTTGCCAGCATTTGATATTTTTGCCTTTTTGCTGATATTCTAACTGGGCAAAACATTTCATTGTGATTTTAATTTGCATAACCATGATAAGTAGTGATGTTAAACATTTTTTCATATACCTGTTTGCCATGTGTATGTCTTCTCTTGAGAAATGTATTTTCAGATTCTTTGCCTACTTTTTTTTTTTTTTTTTGAGACAGAGTCTCACTCTGTCTTTCAGCCTGGAGCGCAATGGCATGATCTCGGCTTACTGCAATCTCCGCCTCCCAGGTTCCAGCGATTCTCCTGCAAGTTACTGGGATTACAGGCACACACCACCATGCCCGGCTAATTTTTGTATTTTTAGTAGAGACAGGGTTTCACCATATTGGTCAGGCTGGTCTCGAACTACTGACATCATGATTCGCCCATCTTTGCCTACTTTTTAATGGTAAAATTTGGGTTTTCTTTTTGCTATTGTGTCACTTGAGTCATTTGTATATTCTGAATATTAGTCATTGTCAGATGAATAGACTGCAAATATCTTCTCCCATTCTATAGGCTGTCTCTTCGCTCTATTGATTGTTTCCTTTGCTTTACAGAAGATTTTTAGTTTAATATATTCCCATTTGTCTATTTTTTCTGTTTTGTTTCCTATGCGTTTGATGTGTTAGCCATAAAATCTTTGTCTAGGCCAATGTCCTGAAGTATTTTCTCTATGTTTTTTTTTCTCCTAGTATGTTTATAGTTTGAGGTCTTGTATTTAAATCTCGAATATATTTAGAGTTGATTTTTGTATATGCTAAGAAGTAGGAGTCTAATTTCATTCTTCTGCATCTGAAGATACGGTTTTCCCAGCAACAATTTATTTAAGAGTATATTATTTCCCCCAATGTATCTTCTCTGTCAAAACTCTTTTGGCTGTAAATAATGTAGATTTACTTCTGGGTTCTCAATTCTGCTTCATTGGTTTATGTGCCTGTTTTCAAACCAATATCGTGTTGTTTTGATTACTACAGCTTTGTAATATGTTTTCAAGTTAGATATTGTGATGCCTCTGGCTTTGTACGTTTTGCTTAGTATTGCTTTGGTTATTCAAGGTCTTTTGTTGTTCTATACAAATTTTAGGACATTTTTTCTATTTCTGTGAAGAATGTCACTGGTGTTTTGATAGTAACTGCATTAAATCTGTAGATTGCTTTGGTTAGTATTATCACTTTAACAATATTTTTTTTAATCTATAAGCATAGGTGGTCTTTCCATTTGTCTCTTCCCTCTTCAATTTCTTTCATTAATGTGTCATAGTTTTTGTTGTAGCGGTCTTTTACTTCCTTATTTAAATTTATTCCTAGGTATTTTTTATAGCCATTGTAAGTGGGATTGCTTTCTTGATTTCTTTTTCAGCTAGTTTATTACTGGTACATAGAAAAGCTACTGATTTTTTCTTATTGGTTTTATATACTGAAACTTTACTGAATGTATCAGTTTGAAGACTTTTTTGGTAGTCTTTAGGATATTTTATATATAAGAAAATTTCTTCTGCAAAGAAGGGCCATTTCACTTTTCTCTTTTTTAGTTTGAATGCTTTTATTTCCTCTTCCTTGATTGTTCTTTTTAAGACTTCTCATAGAATGTTGATTAAAAGTGGTAAAAGTGGGCATTCTTGTTCCAGTTCTAGTTCCTATTTAGTAGGATATTAGCTGTGGGTTTGTCATATGTAGGCTTTATTAGATGGAGATATGCTTCTTCTATGCCTAAATTGTTGAGAGCCCTAATAATGAAGGAAAGCTGAATTTTGTCAAATTTTTTCTCTGTCTATTGAAATTATAATGTGGTGTTGTAGTTCATTCTGTTAATGTCATATGTCACATATTGATTTGCATATGTTGAATTATTCTTGCATCCCTGGTATACATCCCACTTAATCATGACGTAGTCTTTTTAATGTGTTGTTGGATCTGGTTTGCTAGTATTTTGTTGACAATTTTTGAATCTATGTTCATCACAAATATTAGCCTTTGTTTCCTTTTTTTGTTTTATTTTGTTTTGTCCTTGTCTAGTTTTGGTATCAGGGTAATTTTGACCTCTTAGAATGATTTAGGAAGAAATTCTTCCTCATCTCTTTTTGGGAATAGTTTGAGAAGAATTGGCATTAGAATTTCTTTATAAGTTTGTCGGAATTCAGTGATAAATGTATCGGTACTGGGCTTTTCTTTGTTGTAAAATTTTTTTTACAAATTCAATCTTGTTACTCATTATTGGTCTGTTCAGATTTTTTATTTATTCCTGGTTCGATCTTGGTAGCTTGTCTATGTCCAGGAATTTATTCACTCTCTCTAGGTTTTACAATTTGTTAGTGCATAATTGTTTGCAAAAGTTTGTAGTGAGTCTTTGAATTTCTTTGGTATCAGTTGTAATGTCTCCTTCCTTATGTCTGATTTTATTTGTTTAGGTCTTTTTGCTTATTTCTTGGTTAGTATAATTAGTAGTTTATCAATTTTATCATTTTGCAAAACCAACCTTTCGTTTTGTGGATTCACTGTATTTTTTTAAGCCTATTTTGTTTAGTTCTGCTCTGATCTTTACTCTTTCTTTCCTTCTGCTAATTTCAGGTTGGTGTATTGATTTTTCTAGTTCCTTGAGGTGCATCATTAAGTTGTTTATTTGAAATCTTTCTACTTTTTCTATGTAGGGGTTTATTGCCAAACTTCTCTCTTAACACTGCTTTTGCCATATCCCATGGTTCTGATATGTTGAGTTTCTATTTTCATTGCTTTCGGGAAATGTTTTAATTTTCTTCTTAATTTCTTCATTGAGCAAATGATCATTCAGGAGCATGTGTTTAATTTCCATGTATTTGTTCAGTTTCCAAAGTTCTATTTGTCATTGATTTCTAGTTTTACTTCATTGTGGTCTGGAACAATACTTGGTGTGATTTCCATTTTTTAAAATTTGTTAAGACTTGTTTTGTGGCCTAACAGATGGTCTGTTCTGGATGTTGTTCTATGTGCTGATGGAAAGAGTGTGTATTCTGCAGCTGTTTAACTGAATGTTCTGTAAATGTCTGTTAGGTCCATTTGGTCTATAATGCAGACTAAGTCCAACATTTCTTTGTTGATTTTCTGTCTAGATGATCTGTCCAGAGTGAAAGCAGGGTGTCAAAGTCCCCAACTATTATTGTAGTGAGGTCTGTGTCTCTCTTTAGTTCTGATAATACTTTATTTATATATCTGGGTGCTCCAGTATTGGACATTTATATTTCACTTTTTACATCTGCTTGCTGAATTGATCTCTTTGTCATTACATAATGGCCTTCATTGTCTCTTGTTATTGTATTTGATTATAGTCTACTAATGTAAGTTTACTTCTAGAACTTTTGATTTCTGTTTGTGTGGAATGATGTTATCCATCCTTTTACTTTGAGTCTATTTGTGTAAAAAGCATATAGTTGGGTCTTGGGTTTTTTTTTTCTTTTTTTACCATTCAGTGCATCAGTCCATCTATATTTTTTAATGAGGAATTTTAATCATTCATATTCAAAGTTGTTATTGATAGGTAAGGACTTAGTTTGGTCATTTAGTTTATTGTCTTTGATTGTTATAGGTATTCTTTGTTCTTTTCCTTCTCTTCTCTTTTTTTACCTTTACAGTGTGGTGGATTATTGTTGTGATAATGTTTGGGTCCTTTCTCTTTTTCATTTATGTAAATGATATAACATTTCTGTTCTAGAGAGTTTTGTACTTTCATGGGTTTTCAAGATGGTAGTATTGTCGTTCCATATATAGGAATCCCTTAAGCATTATCATTCAAGTATAAACATTTTAAATTTTGATTAAAACTGATTTATCAATCCTTTTTATTTATGGATGATGATTCTTTGTGTCTTATCTAAGGATTCTTGAACGCTTATAAGAACACAGAGATTTTCTCCTAAATTTTCTTCTGAAACACTTTTAGCTCTTATATTTAGGTTTATAAATCAGTTAATTATTATAAAGTAATAGTGGAAGTTCATTTTTGCCCATACAAACACACAGTTGTTCCATTATCATTTGTTAGAAAGACGTTTGTTTTTTTCATTGAACGGCCTTTGAACCTTGTTAAAATCAAGTGACCATATGTTGTGAGTGTATTTCTGGATTCACTATTCTGTTCCATTAATCTATATGTCTATTCTTATCCCAAGAATGCACCATGACTATTGTGGTCTTATAGTTTTATATTAAATCTTGATATAAGGTAGTATATATCCTTCACTTTGCTCTCCTTTTAAAAAATTGCATTGGGTATCCTATACCATTTACATTGCTGTATAATTTTTTTATTGTGATTTCTTTTTTGGCAGTAACAGATCTCTTAAGATATAATTAACATACTATATAATTCACCCATTTGAAGTGTACAACTATTACCACAGTCAACTGTAGAATATTTCCATGACCTCAGAAAGAAACCTCATATTTATTAGCTATCATCCCCAACTTTCCTATTCTCCCAGCTTTAGGCAAGCACCAAGGTACTTTCTGTCTCTGTAGACTGGCTTATTCTGGACATGTCACATAAATGGAATCATGTCATATGTGGTCTTTTGTGACTTCTTTCACTGCAAACCTTTCAGTATAATGTTTTCAAGGTACATCCATGTGGTAGCATGTACTAGTACTTCTTTTTTATGGACAAATGATATTCCAGTTTATGAATATACCACATTTTGCTTATCCATTTATCAGTTCATAGACATTCAGATTGTTTCCACATTTTAGCTATTATGAATAATGCTGCTATGAACATTTCTGTGTAAATTTTTGTGTAGACATGTGTTTTAATTCAGTTTTAAAATCAGCTTGTCGTTGTTTACCAAAAAGAAAAAAAGTAACTGGGGTTATATTGAATCTATGGTTCCATTTGGGGAAAATTAACTTCATAACAATACTGAGCTTTCCGATTCATGAACGCAGTATATTTCTATATTTATTTAAGTCTTCTTTAATATCTATCAACAGAGTTTATATTGACAGAGTTTTCAGGGTACAGTTGTTGCGCAAATATTTTTAAATGTATCCCTAAGTATTTTCATGTTTTGATACCATCTTATATTAAATAGTTTTTAAAATTTCTAATGGTTTGTTATTAGTACATAGAAATATTATTGATGTTCGGTTATTTACAGTATGTCCTGCAATCTTGCTAAAATCACTCTCTGGTAGTTTTTTGTTTACTTGTTTTTTGAATGTTTCTTATGCTATTTAATGTGATCATTCCTGTCATCTATGAATAGAGGTTTACTTCATTCATTGTTTTTTTTTTTTTCTTATAACAATTACTGGGCCCTCCAAACAATGTTGAATAAAAGAGAAAAGAGGAGGTATCCTTGCCTTGTCCCTAATCTTAATTGGAAAATCTTCTGTCTTTTACTATTAAGTACATTTCCTGTAGATTTACAGATACCTCTTATAAAGTTGAGAAAGTTCTCTTCTATTTTAGTAGGCTTTTATTATGAATGACTATGGTCAAATATTTTTTCTACATTTATAGATAGGCTCATATGTTTTTTCTTCTGTTTTCCTTCATTAATTTTGTGACATGCATTGATTAATTTTCAAATACTAAACTAACTTGCATTCCTGACATAAATTCCATTTGGTTATGCTGTGTAATTCCTTTCATATAGTATTGCATTTGATTTGCCCTTATTTTGTTTAGGATTTATATATCTATGCTTATGACATTATTGGTGTATACTACTCTTTCTCTGTAATGTCTTGATCTAGTGTTACTGTACAAGAACATGAACTTTACAAACAGGGGTTGATAAATATAGTTTTATTCTGAATAATTTGTTGTAAAATTTATATTATTTCTCCCATAAATGTTGAATAGCTTTTGCGTGTGAAAGCATTTGGGCTTAGAGTTGTCTAAGCCAAAGTTCTGAGCTTTTAATTTAATTGACTTAATATATAGAGTGAACTATGGTAAACAGAATAGTGGCTTCACAAAAGTGTCTGCATCCTCATTTCCATAACTTGTGAATATGCTACTTTTTATAGCAAAGTAGAATTATGAGAGCAATTTTAATATTAACCAGCTTATTTTAAGATAAGGAGTTTATCTTGGATTATCTGGAAAGGCTCAATGTAATTACATGTGTCCTTAAATGTAGAATAAGAAGATAGAAAAGGCAGTATCAGAGTGATGCAATTCAAGAAAGGCTTACTTGGTCATTGCTGGCTTTGAAGATAGACAAAGGGACCATGAGCCAAGTAATTCAGATGCTATCTAGAAAATGGAAAAGGCAGGAAAGTTTTTTCCCTAGTGTCTCTAGAAAAAAGGCAGTCTGAATGACACCTTGATTTTAGTCCAGTAAGAAAGACTCATTTTAGATATTGACCTACAGAACGTAAGACAAATTTTTGTGTAGTTTCAAGTAAGTCACTAGGTTTGTGGTAGTTTGTTACACCAGCAACAGGAAAATAATACAAGAATTATTTATATTTTCTATTCATTATTGTATTTATTTTGGTAATTGTGTTTTCTCAGCTATTGTTCATTTAAGTTGAAAAAATAATTGGCATAATTTTATTTATAGTATTTATTTAATTTTTAATCTCTACAGAGTATGAAATGGTGTCCCTGTCTTCATTCCCAGTATTGGTAACTTGTATTCTCTCTTTTTTTTATCTTGAACTGTCTAGCTAGACTTTTATATATACTTTTTAAATTTTTCAAATAATTACCTTTTTTATTGATTTTTCTATAGAATGTTATTTCTATTTTTTTGTTCATTACTTTTTTCTTGAGTTTGATATTCTTTTTCATACTTTCCAAAGAAAGATGAAAGTTTGTATCTTTAGGTTATTATGCTTTCTAATATAAGAATTTAAAGTCACATGTTCTGAAAGCACTGCTTTAACTGTATTCCACTAATTTTGATGTGTTGCACTTTTATTATTATTATTTGGTTACAGAATACTTGCTAATTGCTCATAAGTTCTTTAGAAATGAGTTAATGTCTAAATGTTTGGTTCTTTTCAAAACATTTTTAAGGTTATGTTTCCTATTATAAGTAAGTTTATTGTGGTCAGAAAACTTATTTTATTTTTGTTTTTGAAATTTATTGGGATTTGTTTATAGCACATAATATGGTCTATCTTGATGAACTTTCTACATGAGATTGGAAAAAATATTCATTCTGCAGTTGTTGGGTGCTATGTTCTATAAATAACTAACTAGGTTAAAGGAGTTGGTAGTGTCATTTTCATCTTTCATATCTTTATTGGTTCTTTGTCTGGTAATGTATTCATTATTGAATGAGAGAAGTTAAAGTCAACAACTATAATTAATTGTGAATTTCTATACATCTCTCTTTAATTCTGACAGTTTTTGCTTCATTACATTTGATAATCTTTTATTGAGCTCATATATTTACAACTATTATACTTTTAAAATATATTCATCCTTTTATCATTATACAATATCCTTCTTTCATAGTCCTCTTCATCTTGAAGTTGAGTTTTTTCCAATATTGGTATTGTCATCTAACTTTCTTTAACTTACTGTTGTTTGCTTAGTATATCTTCTTTCATCCTTTTGCTTCAATCTTTTTGTTTCTAACAAACATGCATCTGTTATAGACAGGATAAAATCGATCCTTTTAAAATTCTGTTTAGCAATCTTTTCCTGGTATAATTATGATGATGATTTTATTTAGGTCTTCTAACTGCTATTGTTTTTGTATCTGTCTCTTTGTGTTTATGTGTCTGTGTGTGCGGTGTGTGTCCCAACTTTTCTGTCTTTTTGGGGATTAATAAAACTTTTTAATGTTTTATTTTAACTACTCTATTAGATTTCTAGATATAATATTATTATTGTATTATTTTTACTGGTTACTCCTGGAATTGCAACGTATACCTTTAACTTATCCTAAAAGTTAATGTTTTAAATTGGGCAAGGACTGCATACATTTGTGTTTGTTTGTTTGTATATCTAATTTATTTTTATTTCTTGATGTCTAAGATAAAATTTATCTTGAAAAATTATATTCAAAAATATAAAATTAAACCCAATCCAAATTCACTTATGTGTATCATATAATAAATTTCTGCAGTTAGCAATGATAAATTACAAAACTCAGAGAAACCATACATAGCTTTGCTATTTTTATTTATTTTATTTTATTTTCGAGACAGAGTCGCACTCTATCACCGAGGCTGGAGTGCAGTGGTGCAATCTCGGCCCACTGCAACCTCCACCTTCTGGGTTCAACAGATTCTCCTGCCTCAGACTTCCAAGTAGCTGGGATTACAGGCATGCACCACCACACCAGGCTAATTTTTGTATTTTTAGTAGAGACGGGGTTTTGCCATAATAGCCAGGCTCATCTTGAAGCTTTGCTATTTTAGCAACTTGTAAATATGTTCAAAATGCAAATATTAGAATTAATACAGGATACTGGATACATACTACCAGCAGCCATGCCAAAAACCCCTACATTTGACACGCACACCCAAAACACTGCTTATAATCAATGCAATGAGCCACAAAGATCAACATCAGCAGTCTAGGACAAGTATGGACTATTATTAAGTAGGAATATAAAACAATGCACAACTTATGGTTGTGAACAAATGCTTGATAATTTTTGAATTACTAAAACATTAACCAACCATTGAAATATATTTATTTCTTTTTAGATTAAGAAGAAGGCAACCTCATGTATTTTTAGCAAAGAATTTTGTTGCAAGACTTTTCCTTAGTTCAGCTAAAGGTGGGGTCCTTGTTCCACAGTCATGAAAATTTAGGCTTGAAGACTATGTGAAGAGTGAGAAAAATGGGATTTATTAGGCATAAACAAAAAAAGGGGAAAAAGTGAGAGCCTGTGCTTCCTGTCCTTGGCCTTCCCTCCTCACAGATTAAATCCCAGATTCCACACAGGAAGAGGAAGGGCCAGGCTCCTCCCTGTTGCAAATGACCTGGGCTTCTGTGGCTCCACCTCAATGCTCAGGCAGAGTGGAGTTTTGCCAGGGAACTCTTCCCGCCTGGCTGTCTCAATTTGATCCTTTCTTCATTCTTTAATCTAAGATTAGAATCAGGCAAATATTTGAATCATTTTCATTCTTACATAATAAATATATTAACTTATTGCTTACTAAAAATAGAAAAAAAATTTTATTGTTTACCTATGCAAATATAATTATGCATTTATATAATTTATAAAGCTTTACTCAAAATGTCTTGAATTTTTATTTCTTTATTCTAGCAATCATTGAAATATAGCAATACTAGTTTTTAACTTTAAACAACAGAGAACATATCGACTTGTGCTAATCCTGATTAAAAACCTAAATTCATTTTCAATTAAAACAACCCGACTTTACTAAAGAATAATTACTATCTAAAAAAAGGGACAGAAAAGGCCATTGTTTTGTGTTCTCAACAACTCTTGATAATAAGAAGAATTTAATGAGCCAATATGTGTGAAATCACTGTTTTAAAAGACAGGAATTTAAAATACTATGTTGAACTGTCATTCCAAGTAAAGCAAATGAGCTATCCACTTTGTTTTGTATGGCTTTTAGTTTAGTTTTTATATGTGCCTTTTGAAGTAGGCAGGCAGTTTTTGCTAACCTGGTTTTATAGATGAGGAGACTGAGAAATACAGTCATACAATTAATAATCTGTAGAGTGAGGCTCTGATGTTTGACCCTGAGTCCATGACTTTTTTAACAGACTTACATAGAGTCAACTGAAATATAAATTCTCTTGATTTTGACTTTAATCTCACCCAATATTGAAGAAGTCCTTTATAGAATCTGAAGGCAGCAACAATCTCATTAACTAGCTCTGCAAGACAGAAAAGCTCCTGGGCAGTTTTCATGCTGATCAGAAACATGCTAACCAAAATAAAAAGCATCAAAAACAGAGGACGGAAAACAGGAAGGAATAACAATAGAGCCAAAGGAAAAATAGCCCTATCTGGGGAGAGTTTTGAAGATCAAGTTCAATACTGGTGAGAAGTTGGTAGTACATAGGAATGACACAATTAGTGCTGCCCAGCCAATGTTTCTGTTAAGTTAGAAATGTTTTAAAAATTAAAATAATAGTAATAATAACATACTTGGTAGTTTAGAGGAGCTATGTGTTTAACTGGTGCATTTGATATATGTTGACATTATACACAATGTAAGTATATATCTGCTGGGGTTGTATATGTACGGGGCGATGAGGAGAAATCAATGGGCATATTTTTAAAGGCTGATTTGTGTTTTGTTTGTTCCCTCCAAACAGGGTGGAGGCAGTCAAAAGGCCACTGATCAAGGCCTTTGGGTAGTCTGCAATTTAAGACCAAATTACAAATTCTAATTACCTGGCACCAAAGAAGCCAATGTGTGAATGCTTGTCTAGAATTCAATACGCTCTTCAAGGGCTTCTCTTCTTGGATTCAGCTAGTCTCTCATCAGAAAAGACATGAAAAGATTTTGTGTTAATCAATTTTCTCATCTTCGATGAATTAAAAATATAAATGATGCAAGTCTGAAAAACATAAAATGTAAGCCAGTTAAAACATTATCTTTATAAAGAAAATTGCATTTATAATTGTAAATTGACTTTCTAATTTTATATTTAAGAAAGTAAAAGAAGGAAGATTAACATGTATTGACTATTATATTACCAAACATTTGGCTAGAAACTTAACAGGTCTGTTATTTTATTAAAATAACATCAAAAATGTATGCAGTATGGATGAGAAAACTGAGTATTGAAATAGATATGTACATTAAAAATTATTTAGCCAAGACTTACATCCCAAAGACATCTACCTTAAAAGCCCATGATCCTTTTAACCTATCACCATATTACATTCCTTTCCTCTTCTTTCTCCGTTCCATACATAATAATTATAGTAATTGTGAGATTTTTTTTTCTTTGAAGAAATAGAATCCATTCACGTCCACTCTTAACTAAATCAGATTATATTGGGGTGAGGCGGGAAAGAAACACAGAGAGAGTTTAAAAAGGGAAGCTTTATCTTTTAAATAGCAATTCCAAAACCATATGGATGCAATCATTTAGCATATAATCAAGATTCCTTTTGAAAGGTGACAAAATTATTTTATTAGAGTCAAATGATAACTTATAGAATCAGAAATTGTAGCTCACAGAACACTTGATTTCTGGGGGCAGATTAGACCATAAACTCAGATGCTCTTTCCCACTTATTCCAAGTCGTATTCTCCATTTCAACACTAATATCAAAGCTATTGTTACACTCTTAGTTTACAGTTTGTTTGTGTCACATTTTAAAACTATAAATGGTTAGGTGGCCACACGAATGAATGGGGCTTTGCAGTTGAGATTGTCACAAATGGCTCAACATGGAGAAAAAAGAAAACTGCATCCTTATCTAATCCCACATTCAATGTTAAAATTACAATATATTCAATAGATTAAAGGTCCACAAGTGAAGAGTCAGACAACAAATGTAACGGAAGAAAAGATAGTGTAACACCTTGTGATATAGGAGTGAAGTAAGACTTTCTAAATAAAATCCACAAACAAACACTGAACTATAAAAAAATTCAATTACAACTCAACATGAAGAATTTATCTTAGAAACACCATGAATGGGGTGGAGCCAAGATGGCCAAATAGGAACAGCTCCGGTCTGCAGCTCCCAGTCTGAGCGACACAGAAGATGGGTGATTTCTGCATCTCCGTTTAAGGTACCAGGTTCATCTCACTAGGGAGTGCCAAACAGTGGGTGCAGGACAGCCGGTGCAGTGCACTGTGTGTGAGCCGTAGCAGGGTGAGGCATTGCCTCACTCGGGAAGTGCAAGGGCTCTGGGAGTTTCTAGTCAAAAAAAGGGGTAACAGACGGCACCTGGAAAATCAGGTCAGTCCCACCCTAATACTGCGCTTTTCCAATGGGCCTGGAAAATGGCACACCAGGATATTGTGTCCCACACCTGGCTCTGAGGGTCCTATGCCCACGGAGTCTTGCTGATTGCTAGCACAGCAGTCTGAGATCAAACTGCAAGGCAGCAGCGAGGCTGGGGGAGGGGCGCCCGCCATTGCCCAGACTTGCTTAGGTAAACAAAGCAGCCTGGAAGCTCGAACTGGGTGGAGCCCACCACAGCTCAAGGAGGCCTGCCTGCCTCTGTAGGCTCCACCTCTGGGGGCAGGGCACAGACAAACAAAAATTCAGCAGGAACCTCTGCAGACTTAAATGTCCCTGTCTGACTGACAGCTTTGAAGAGAGTAGTGGTTCTCCCAGCACGCAGCTGGAGATCTGAGAATGGACAGACTGCCTCCTAAAGTGGGTCCCTGACCCCTGAGCAGCCTAACTGGGAGGCACCCCCCAGTAGGGACAGACTGAAACCTCACTCAGCCAGGTACTCCTCTGAGACAAAACTTCCAGAGGAACTATCAGACAGCTGAATTTGTGGTCTCATGAAAATCTGCTGTTCTGCAGCCACCACTGCTGACACCCAGCCAAACAGGGTCTGGAGTGGACCTCTAGCAAACTCCAACAGACCTGCAGCTGAGGGTCCTGTCTGGTAGAAGGAAAACTAACAAACAGAAAGGACATCCACACCAAAAACCCATCTGTACATCACCATCATCAAAGACCAAAAGTAGATAAAACCACAAAGATAGGGAAAAAACAGAGTAGAATAACTGGAAACTCTAAAAAGCAGAGCACCTCTCCTCCTCCAAAGGAACGCAGTTCCTCACCAGCAACGGAACAAAGCTGGATGGAGAATGACTTTGAAGAGTAGAGAGAAGAAGGCTTCAGACGATCAAACTACTCCAAGCTATGGGAGGAAATTCAAAACAATAGCAAAGAAGTTAAAAACTTTGAAAAAAAATTAGACGAATGGATAACTAGAATAACCAATGGAGAGAAGGGCTTAAAGCAGCTGATGGAGCTGAAAGCCAAGTATCAAGAACTACGCGAAGATTGCAGAGGCCTCGGTAGCCTATGCGATCAACTGGAAGAAAGGGTATCAGCGATGGAAGATGAAATGAATGAAATGAAGCGAGAAGGGAAGTTTAGAGAAAAAAGAATAAAAAGGAATGAACAAAGCCTCCAAGAAATTTGGGACTATGTGAAAAGACCAAACCTACATCTGATTGGTGTACCTGAAAATGACGGGGAGAATGGAACCAAGTTGGAAAACACTCTGCAAGATATTATCCAGGAGAACTTCCCCAATCTAGCAAGGCAGGCCAACAGTCAGATTCAGGAAATACAGAGAACGCCACAAAGATACTCCTTGAGAAGAGCAACTCCAAGACACATAATTGTCAGATTCACCAAAGTTGAAATGAAGGAAAAAATGTTAAGGGCAGCCAGAGAGAAAGGTCGGGTTACCCACAAAGGGAAGCCCATCATACTAACAGCTGATCTCTTGGCAGAAACTCTACAAGCCAGAAGAGAGTGGGGGCTGATATTCAACATTCTCAAAGAAAAGAATTTTCAACCCAGAATTTCATATCCAGCCAAACTTAGCTTCATAAGTGAAGGAGAAATAAAATACTTTACAGACAAGCAAATGCTGAGTGATTTTGTCACCACCAGGCCTGCCCTAAAAGAGCTCCTGAAGGAAGCACTAAACCTGGAAAGGAACAACTGGTACCAGCCCCTGCAAAAATATGCTGAATTGTAAAGACCATCAAGGCTAGGAAGAAACTGCATCAACTAATGAGCAAAATAACCAACTAACATCATAATGACAGGATCAGATTCACACATAACAATATTAACTTTAAATGTAAATGGGCTAAATGCTCCAATTAAAAGACACAGACTGGCAAACTGGATAAGGAGTCAAGACCCATCAGTGTGCTGTATTCAGGAAACCCATCTCACGTGCAGAGACACACATAGACTCAAAATAAAGGGATGGAGGAAGATCTATCAAGCAGATGGAAAACAAAAAAAGGCAGGGGTTGCAATCCTAGTCTCTGATAAAATAGACTTTAAACCAACAAAGATCAAAAGAGACAAAGAAGGCCATTACATAATGGTAAAGGGATCAATTCAACACGAAGAGATAACTATCCTAAATATATATATGCACCCAACACAGGAGCACCCAGATTCATGAAGCAAGTCCTGAGTGACCTACAAAGGGACTTAAACTCCCACACAATAATAATGGGAGATTTTAACACCCCACTATCAACATTAGACAGATCAACGAGACAGAAAGTTAAAAAGGATATCCAGGAATTGAACTCAGCTCTGCACAAAGTGGACCTAATACACATCTACAGAACTCTCCACCCCAAATCAACAGAATATACATTTTTTTCAGCACCACACCACACCTATTCCAAAACTGACCACATAGTTGGAAGTAAAGCTCGCCTCAGCAAATGTAAAAGAACAGAAATTATAACAAACTGTCTCTCAGACCACAGTGCAATCAAACTAGAACTCAGGATTAAGAAACTCACTCAAAACCGCTCAACTACATGGAAACTGAACAATCTGCTCCTGAATGACTATTGGGTACATAATGAAATGAAGGCAGAAATAAAGATGTTCTTTGAAACCAATGAGAACAAAGACACAACATACCAGAATCTCTGGGACACATTCAAAGCAGTGTGTAGAGGGAAATTAACAGCACTAAATGCCCACAAGAGAAAGCAGGAAAGATCCAAAATTGACACCCTAACATCACAATTAAAAGAACTAGGAAAGCAAGAGCAAACACATTCAAAAGCTAGCAGAAGGCTAGAAATAACTAAAATCAGAGCAGAACTGAAGGAAATAGAGACACAAAAAACCCTTCAAAAAATTAATCAATCCAGGAACTGGTTTTTTGAAAAGATCAACAAAATTGATAGACTGCTATCAAGACTAATAAAGAGGAAAAGAGAGAAGAATCAAATAGATGCAATAAAAAATGAAAAAGGGGATATCACCACCGATCCCACAGAAATACAATCTACCATCAGAGAATACTACAAACACCTCTATGCAAATAAACTAGAAAATCTAGAAGAAATGGATAAATTCCTCGACAAATACACCCTCCCAAGACTAAGCCAGGAAGAAGTTGAATCTCTGAATAGACCAATAACAGGCTCTGAAATTGTGGCAATAATCAATAGCTTACCAACCAAAAAGAGTCCAGGACCTGATGGATTCACAGCCGAATTCTACCGGAGGTACAAGGAGGAATTGGTACCATTCCTTCTGAAACTATTCCAATCGATAGAAAAAGAGGGAATCCTCCCTAACACATTTTATGAGGCCAGCATCATGCTGATACCAAAGCCTGGCAGAGACATAACCAAAAAAGAGCATTTCAGACCAATATCCTAGATGAACATTGATGCAAAAATTCTCAATAAAATACTGGTAAACCGAATCCAGCAGCACATCTAAAAGCTTATACACCATGATCAAGTGGGCTTCATCCCTGGCATGCAAAGCTGGTTCAACATACGCAAATCAATAAATGTAATCCAGCATATAAACAGAACCAAAGACAAAAACCATGTGATTATCTCAATAGATGCAGAAAAGGCCTTTGACAAAATTCAACAATGCTTCGTGCTAAAAACTCTCAATAAATTAGATATTAATGGGACATATCTTAAAATAATAAGAGGTATCTATGAAAAGCCCACAGCCAATATCATACTGAATGGACAAAAACTGGAAGCATTCCCTATGAA
This sequence comes from Symphalangus syndactylus, assembly GCF_028878055.3. Lineage (NCBI taxonomy): Eukaryota > Metazoa > Chordata > Mammalia > Primates > Hylobatidae > Symphalangus > Symphalangus syndactylus. Next base: position 30,917,576 of record NC_072430.2, read on the forward strand.
AACTGGCACAAGACAGGGATGCCCTCTCTCACCACTCCTATTCAACATAGTGCTGGATGTTCTGGCCAGGGCAATCGGGCAGGAGAAGGAAATAAGGGTATTCAATTAGGAAAAGAGGAAGTCAAATTGTCCCTGTTTGCAGATGACATGATTGTATATCTAGAAAACCCCATCATCTCAGCCCAAAATCTCCTTAAGCTGTTTAGCAACTTCAGCAAAGTCTCAGGATACAAAATCAATGTACAAAAATCACAAGCATTCTTGTACACCAATCACAGACAAACAGAGAGCCAAATCATGAGTGAACTCCCATTCACAATTGCTTCAAAGAGAATAAAATACCTAGGAATCCAACTTACAAGGGATGTGAAGGACCTCTTCAAGGAGAACTACAAACCACTGCTCAATGAAATAAAAGAGGATACAAACAAATGGAAGAACATTCCATGCTCATGTGTTGGAAGAATCAATATCGTGAAAATGGCCATACTGCCCAAGGTAATTTATAGATTCAATGCCATCCCCATCAAGCTACCAATGACTTTCTTCACAGAATTGGAAAAAACTACTTTAAGGTTCATATGGAACCAAAGAAGAGCCCACATCACCAAGTCAATCCTAAGCCAAAAGAACAAAGCTGGAGGCATCATGCTACCTGACTTCAAACTATACTACAAGGCTACAGTAACCAAAACAGCATGGTACTGGTACCACAACAGAGACATAGATCAATGGAACAGAACAGAGCCCTCAGAAATAATGCCACATATCTACAACTATCTGATCTTTGACAAACCTGACAAAAACAAGAAATGATGAAAGGATTCCCTATTTAATAAATGGTGCTGGGAAAACTGGCTAGCCATATGTAGAAAGCTGAAACTGGATCCCTTCCTTACACCTTATACAAAAATTAATTCAAGATGGATTAAAGACTTAAATGTTAGACCTAAAACCATTAAAACCCTACAAGAAAACGAGGCAATACCATTCAGGACATAGGCGTGGGCAAGGACTTCATGTCTAAAACACCAAAAGCAATGGCAACAAAAGCCAAAATTGACAAATGGGATCTAATTAAACTAAAGAGCTTCTGCACAGCAAAAGAAACTACCATCAGAGTGAACAGGCAACCTACAGAATGGGAGAAAATTTTTGCAACCTACTCATCTGACAAAGGGCTAATATCCAGAATCTACAATGAACTCAAACAAATTTACAAGAAAAAAACAAACAACCCCATCAAAAAGTGGGCGAAGGACATAAACAGACACTCCTCAAAAGAAGACATTTATGCAGCCAAAAAATACATGAAGAAATGCTCATCATCACTGGCCATCAGAGAAATGCAAATCAAAACCACAGTGAGATACCATCTCACACCAGTTAGAATGCCCATCATTAAAAAGTCAGGAAACAACAGGTGCTGGAGAGGATGTGGAGAAATAGGAACACTTTTACACTGTTGGTGGGACTGTAAACTAGTTCAACCATTGTGGAAGTCAGTGTGGCGATTCCTCAGGGATCTAGAACTAGAAATACCATTTGACCCAGCCATCCCATTACTGGGTATATACCCAAAGGACTATAAATCATGCTGCTATAAAGACACATGCACACGTATGTTTATTGCGGCACTATTCACAATAGCAAAGACTTGGAACCAACCCAAATGTCCAACAGCGATAGACTGGATTAAGAAAATGTGGCACATATACACCATGCAATACTATGCAGCCATAAAAAATAATGAGTTCATGTCCTTTGTAGGGACATGGATGAAACTGGAAACCATCATTCTCAGTAAACTATCGCAAGGACAAAAAACCAAACACCTCATGTTCTCACTCATAGGTGAGAATTGAACAGTGAGAACTCATGGACACAGGAAGGAGAACATCACACTCCAGGGACTGTTGTGGGGGGGGGGGGAGGGGGGAGGGACAGCATTAGGAGATATACCTAATGCTAAATGACGAGTTAACGGGTGCAGCAATACAACATGGCACATGGATACATATGTAACAAGCCTGCACATTGTGCACATGTACCCTAAACCCTAAAGTATAATAAAATATATAAATAAATTAATAAATAAATAAATAAATAAACGGAAAGCAAAAAACATTTTTTTTCTTAATTCTGGCTACCATAGAAGCTCTCTTGAAACTGGTTTTCTCTGGCCCTCAGATAAAATATCGGTTGAGTCCCATAGCTTATGTCCTCTCTTGAGAAATTAAATATATATATATATACACATATACATATATATACACATATACATATATATACACATATACATATATATACATATACATATATATATACACATATACATATATATATACATATACATATATATACACATATACATATATATATACACACGTATACATACATATATATATATATATATACACACATATACATATTTAGACAGTGTCTTGCTCTGTCATCCAGGCTAGAGTGCAATAGCACTATCTCAGCTCACTGCAACTGTACCTCCTAGGTGCAAGCAAGTCTCCCGCCTCAGCCTACCATGTAGCTGGGATTACAGGCACTTGCCCCATGTCTGGCTAAGTTTTGTATTTTTATTAGAGACAAGATTTCACCATGTTGCCCAGGCTGGTCTCGAACTCCTGGCCTTAAGTGATCTCCCTTGCCCCTCAACCCTGCCTTGGCCTCCCAAAATGCTAGGATTACAGACATGAACCACTGTGCCCAGCCAAGAAATTAAAAAATATATCTATGGTCAGTTATATTCACAAGAACGGTCTCAGTTTATTTATTAATTAATTTAATCCAATGTAATGATCAAAATAATCCAAACTTCTCTTAAACTGAAGCTCTTTTCCTGCCTTCAGTGTGGTCTTGCTTTGAGCTGGCTGCCTGAACTGAGACTCTACAGCTGACTTCCACATTCTTTCTTTCACTTTTAGTTTCTATCCAACATCATTGATTTAGGAGAAGAGAGTAAGAAGGACAGTTAAAGGGAGCAGGGACTATTTGTAATGTTTCAGGTGAAACATGACAATGGTTACCACCTGGGCCAGATATCATAAATGTCTCTGGAATTATTACACTAGTCTTCCCCTCCACCTCTCTCTCCTATTTTCTGTGCTCAACACAGAAGCTAGGGTGACCCATTTCAAGAATAAATCATGCCACTCATCGGCTCAGAATCTTCTAACTGCTCCCCACTTTCTGAGTATAAAAGCTAAAATCTTTGGAATTATATATATAATCTGGATGCTATCACCTTTCTCACTCAGCTTCTACAACCCAAGCCTCTGTCTCTTCAGTCTCTGTAAATGTTCCCACCCTGAATGTCCTTCCTTGAACACATGATATCAAGTATAGCCAAAACTTGGACACTTATTATTAATAATAATGGCTACCTTTTAGTGAATGGTTATCACATGCCAAGCACAATACTAAGCATTTCAATTAAGATAACAGAAAAGAAATGGTTATCTCTGTTTGGTGATATTATGAATATTTTTTCTTGTATCACATCTGTATTTTAGAATAAATATGTGTTACTCGATTTAAAAAAAAAAAGCATATAGAAAGACATTCTAACTATCCAGGGATACAAGACACTTAGGAGCTGCAACTCATATTGCCTTCTTTGTGATGCGATACTGAGTATGTGTTGTATTTCCAACCACAGATGGTATCATTCAGTGGTGTTTAAAAGGATTTATCTTCATAAATTCTGTAAAGTACATAAAGATTCTTTTCATAGGGAATGTAGTTGTGTGTGACTCTCTATGATGAGTGTTAATGTACACGCTTGTTTTGCTAGGAAACTGAACATTTTTCAAAGATGTGTGAATTTATAATTTATTATGTGGATGAAAGATGTTCGCATATTATATTCTTTTTCTTTCTAAAATTTACTGAAGGAGAAAAAAATTCCAACTCTTAAACTATTTCTGAGTACTAAAATGTAGAATTATGGCAATTCAAATGGAGTTTATTATATATGAAAAAAAGAAAATGGAAATAATAAATTCACGGAAAGCTTAAGCTAAGTAAGATAGTGATAAAATAATTTCTAACCTGGAAGTTTCCTGGTCTTGGTGTCAGTTAGAGGGATTGGAGGGGAAAAGCTACAGAAGAAGATACAAGCTGAGAAAATGAAGACATTCTCATGATTAACAGGCCATTAGAAGTGAATTATAAAACATACCCTGGAGCCAGAATATCATTTTACTTACTGTTAAAAATGGAGAATCTATATTTCAATTGAAAGAATGTTCACTATAAGCAAGACTTTCCTCTGTATCATTAAATATGTGTCTGCAGTGAGAAGCATTTTAAGTTTATAATACTATAAATTAGAAGGCAAGAAGTTTAAGTCAGTAACTTATTTATTTGACAACATAAATAGAGATAAAAATGAAAGATTAAAAATAACATATACCTATAAATTGTAAGTTGTTCCTAAAATCATCATTCTGTAAAAGTGTAAATTCATTATAAAGGTCATCAATTTATAGAAGTTGAAAAGTGAGTCAATTTAAATCTTAGGAAATATACATAGTGTAAAATATTATTGATACATTATTTATTTAGAAATTTATTTAAACAATTGCATGTATATGATATAAATATATATAGACATTCATACTATGTACTTTTAGATAAAGAAAAAATCAATATATGCATATGTGCATATATGTGTGTCTGCATATATGTATATACACACGTATGTATGAAATTAATATATACATTATATACAATATGAGCATGTTCTAATTTTAAAAAGAGTTAAAATGTCTTGAATTCAGTTCTCAGGCATGCCCTGTAACTTTTTAATCAACTCACTTCACTTGAATTTTTTTAAGTGCTTATCATTATCTGAAAGGCTTCTTTCCTTACAAGTAGGTTGACTGGCTTATTCTCTGTCTACCTTCAACTAAAATGTGAGCTTCCTGTGAATGTTTTTGAGTAACAAATAATCAGCTCCCAGGATAGGGCTAGGATCATAGTAGAGACCTCTGTAAGTATTATTTGAATGAATAAATAAATCTACCATTGAACATCAATGCCTAAACTATAATTTGTGAGCCTACATTTTATTGTGTCTTTTTCTTTTAAATCCCTAAGGCATATTGAAGGAATCTTTAATAACCCAATATTATGTATTTATATATTAAATTTCTACTTTAGGAACAACAATGTTGGTGTAGAAACAAATATAACAATTTTTGTTATTGTTATACTCACAGGTACTAATCTGATGAGACACAGCAGTTGTTTTTAGTGAATAATATAATACATCCTAATTATAACACACTTGGACTTTGAAAATAGATTTATAAGAAAAAATAACTTTTACTAAACCAAAGTACTTTATTTGTCAAGTTTCGCTATACTTTAGTTTGACAGCAATTGATTATGGGGAAAGCTATGAAAAAGTGACAACAAATTATCTTCTCCAAAATGAGTTAGGACTTTTCTTTTAAAATTAAAGATGGCAGAAAGAAGGCTCCTCTCTGGATTAAGCATATATAATTGTACCCAGGGTGACCTTGATTTCCCTGTCAAATTATATTTATCTTAAAATTTAAAAGGATTCTGTTTGTCTTTAGAAACAATTTACAGTGGCTGGACACAGTGGCTCATGCCTGTAATCCCAGCACTTTGGGAGGCCAAGGTGGGTGGATCACGAGGTCAGGAGATCGAGACCATCCTGGCTAACACGGTGAAACCCTGTCTGTATTAAAAATACAAAAAATTAGCCAGGCATGGTGGCAGGCGCCTGTAGTCCCAGCCACTCGGGAGGCTGAGGCAGGAGAATGGCGTGAACCTGGGAGGTGGAGCTTGCAGTGAGCCTAGATCGCACCACTGCACTCCAGCCTGGGCAACAGAGCAGGACTCCACCTCAAAAAAAAAAAAAAAAAAAAAAAAAGAAACAATTTAATTTACAGTTTAGCAGAGGTGAATTAAATTAATAAGAAAAAAAAGAGGGGAAATATAAACTGCAAAAAAACAAAAAGCAAAACAAAACACTGATAGAAACTATGTGGATAAAATGGACAGGCTTATTCTTTACCACTCAGTTATCAAGAGGTTGATGCAACTGAAGGAAATTTTGATGTGAAAAATCATACAAATGATTAAACAAGTCCATGAGTTGGTTCTCTAGAAGAAGAAATAAGGTAAACAGACTATTAATTAGACTAATAAAGATAAAAAGAGAGAAGATTCAAATAAACACAATCAGAAGTTACAAAGGGGACATTATCACCGACCTCACAGAAATACAAAAACCCTCAGAGACTACAATCAACACCCCTCTGCACACAAGCTAGAAAACCATAAGAGATGGCTACATTCCTGAAAACATACAACCTCTGAAGAGTGAACTCTGAAGAAATTGAATCCCCGAACAGATCAATAATATGTTCCAAAATTGAATCAGTAATAAAAAGCTTACTAATCAGAAAAAGCCATGGACCAGATGGATTCATAGTCAGATTCTACCAGTTGTAAAAAGAAGAGCTGGTACTATTCCTACTGAAACCATTCCAAAAAATTGAGGAGGAGGAACGCCTCAATAACTCATGCTATGAGACTAGCATAATCTTGATACCAAAACCTAGCTGAGACACAACAAAAAATAAAAACTTCAGGTCAAGATCCTTGATGAATATCTATGCAAAAATCCTCAACAAAATACTAGCAAACTGAATCTAGCAGCACATCAAAACCTTAATCCACCATGATCAAGTAGGATTTATCCCTGAGATGCAAGTTTGGTTCAACATATGCAAATCAATAAATGTGATTTATCACATGAACAGAACTAAAAACAAAAACCACATGATTACCTCAATAGATGCAGAAAAGGCTTTTGATAAAATTCAAAATCTTTTCATGTTATAAAAACTCAACAAACTAGTCATTGAAGGAATGTACCTCTAAATAATAACTTTGTCATCTATGGCAAACCCATAGACAACATCATACTTCATGGCCAAAAGCTAGATGCATTCCCCTTGAAAACTGGAACAAAACAGGAATGCCCTCTCACACCATTCCTATTCAACAAAGTACTAAAAGTCCTAGCCAGAGTAATCAGGCAAGAGAAAGAAATGAAAAGCATCCAAATAGAAAAAGAATAAGTCAAATTATCTCTGTTTTCAGATGCAATGATTTTATACCTAGAAAACTTCATATTCTCAGCCAAAATCTCCTTGATCTCATAAACAACTTAAGCAAATTTTCAGGATACAAAATTAATGTACAAAAATCAGTAGCATTTATATACACCAATAAATTCCAAGTTGAGAGCCAAATCAAGAATGCAATCCTATTTACAATAGCCACAAAAAGAAAAAAAATGCCTAGGAATACAGCTAACCAGAGAGGTGAAAGATCTCTACAATAATAATTACAAAACACTGACCAAAGAAATCAGAGATGACACAAACAAATTGTGAAAACATTCCATGCTGATGGATAGGAAGAATCAATTAGTTAAAATGGCCATATTGCCTAAAGCAATTTATAGATTCAATGCTATTCCTATAAAAGCATCAATGACATTCTTCACAGAACTAGAAAAAGCTATTTTAAAATGCACAGGGAATGTAAAGGAGCCTGAATAGCCAAAGCAATCCTAAGCAAAAAGAAAAAAGCTGGAGACATCACATTACCAAACTTCTAACTATGCTACAAGGCTACAGTAACCAAAACAGCACAGAACTGGTACAATAACAGACACATGGAACGATGGAACAGAATAGGGAGCCCAGTAAAAATGCCACACACCTATAACCATTTGATCTTCAACAAAGTTGACAACAACAAGCAATGAAGAAAGGGCTCCCTATTCAATAAATGGTGCTGAGATAACTGGCTAGCCATAGGCAGAAAATTGAAACTGGACCCCTTCCTTTCACCATATGCAAAAATTAAGATGGACTAAAGACTTAAATGTAAAATGTAAAATTATAAAAACCCTGGACAATAACCTAGGAAGTACCATTCTGTACATAAGATCTGGCAAAGATTTCAGAATGAAGATGCCAGAAGCAATTTCAACAAAACCAAAAATAAACAAATGGGACTTAATTAAACGAAAGAGCTTTTGCACAGCAAAATAAACTATCAACAGAGTAAACAGGCACCTTACAGAGTGGGATAAAATATTTGCAAACTATGCATCCAACAAAGGTCTAACATCCAGAATCTGTAAGAAACTTTAACAAGCAAAAAACGACCCCATTAAAAAGTAGGCAAAGGCCATGAACAGATAAAAGGAGACAAACAAGCAACCAACAAACATATGAAAAAATGCTCAACATCACAAATCCCACCAGTCAGAATGGCTATTATTAAAAATTCAGAAAATATAATAAAGGTGCTATTGGGGTTGCAGAGAAAAGAGAATGCTTATACACTGCTGGTGGGAATGGAAATTACTTCAGCCATTGCGGCAAGCAGTTTGGTGATGCATTAGTCTGTTTTCACATTACTATAAAGAACTACCTGAAACTGGGTAATGTATAAAGAAAAGAGGTTTAATTGACTCACAGTTCTGCAGACTTAACAGGGAGTATGACTGGGAGGCCTCAGGATACTTGCAATTGTGGCAAAAGGGGAAGGGGAAGCAAGGACATTTTTCACATGGAGACAGGAGAGAGAGAAGAAAGGGGGATGTGCCGCACACTTTTAAAACATCAGATGTCCTGATAACTCACTCACTATCATGAAAACAGCAAGGGGGAAATCCATCCTTGATCCAATCACCTCCCATTCTGATGAATGTTGTGTTCTTTGTAATCTCATAACTCTGTCCTGGTAGATTGACAAATAAAACAGTAAATTAATTGCAGATACATGAAACTTGCCTTTCCTTTAAAAAATATGTTAATAATATAAAAAATGACAGAAATATTTGTCTTCAGTATCTTATATTCCATTCAAATTTGAAGTTTACTTTTTCTTATGGGTTTTCTGCATTATTATATTTCCATGATACTGAAATATTGATATTCTATAAAATATTCTATAAAAATGTTTCATAGGTATTAAATAACATTTTTGAAATATTTTGATGCAACTTTATTCAGTACATTATTTTGACAATTTCTTTGTAGGTTGCACCCTTTATCAATATAAAATGACTCATCGTTGTCCCTTTGAGTGGTTTTGCTTTGAATTTAATTTCATATGATGTTGATATTATATGGCAACCACTACTATATTATATTTGCATTTGCTGAATATATATTTTTTCTCTTTTAACATTTTTTTGTCTATGATTTGGTTTTACTTCTACAAAGAGCATGACTGTTTTTATGTCCCCTTATATGAATGTTACTATTAAAACTTTAAATCCATTATATTTATTTTTTTGCCTGGTATATTTGACTATTTGTCATCTTTTTTTTTCTCCTCAAGAATTTCCTACAAAAGCTTCATATTTTATAACAAATACTTGCTGGGTCACTGCCCAACCCTGCCTCATCTTCCCTCACAGTCATGCTCATACTAGTTGTCAATCTCATTGTAGAAGTACCTTCAGTTTACTTAGCTTACCACTCATACCTGTAGATACTGAGAACAAGGGTAACAGCAATTCTTTCCATTGTGGCAACCTTGTACTTTCCAGGAAACACAAGCATATTTTATATTTGCTTCCTAGACCAATGATTCACAACCATTTTTACACACATAAAATCATCTGGAAAGTTTTTACAAAAAGGCAATGTGTGGGCTACTCCCAACCTCACCCCTCTTCCCGACCAAGATTCTGATTTAATTCCTCTGGGGTGAGCTCTCAGAATGATTATGTTAATAAAAATGTCTTCAAGTGATTTAATTGTAGCCAGAATTTCCATTATAGACTATTCACCAGCTTTCCCTTCTGCCCTGGCAGCTCCCACTTTGTCCTTCCCACCCACTCTGAGCTCTGGAACAGATTTCTTCTCATGTTGTAGCTTGCATGTTTCCTGACCTTTCTGCAAAGTTATCCTCTAAACAATATATTCCCAACATTCCTTCTGGCTTTCAGGCTTAGAGATGTCATCTTTTGCTAGTTTCCAACTCTGCTATCAATCAATTTTTCTTTTTATACAGTCATTGTAGTGTTCAGTAAAAATTCTGAAAACGACGGGGTGGGGAAGATATAAATAACCGGGTTGAGTTTTGAATCAGAACCAACTCTCAATATGGAATTGTTATCAAATAATTACTATTTGATGATACTTTCAAAGTTCTGATGTAGAAACTGATTCCTATGTATTATTCATTCCTAGATAGTAATGACTAAACATCCAAAAAATTAAACTAGATTAAAAGAAAATTAAAATGTTTTCTATTTATAAGATAATGTGCATTTTAAAGAATGTTTCATAACAGAAAAAGATCAGAACATATAGTTTATACAGTTTATGATATAATTTTTATTGAAATTATATCTTTAATTGCTCTAGGATTAATCCAGTGAAATTGTTGATAACAACAATACAAGTAATAATAGTAGTAGCATTTATTGATTTAAATTCTAGAAAAGTAATCGTCTTTCAACTGCCAACATCATCATCATCATCATCACCACCACCAACATATTTAAAACCTACTAAGTAATTATTATATGCCAGGCTCCGTTCTAAATTCATTAACCTTTAAATCTTTACAATAATACAGTTATGTGAATATTGTTGTCAAATGTTGATGAAACAAAGAGAAAGAGAGTTTAAGTTGATTGTTTGAGGTCATGGTGTTAGATGCAGGTAGACAAACTCTTTTACCCTTGTTCAAAGCTACTATGAAGTCCTGTTAGCATGAATGATCTTTATTTTCTTCATTATGCCTTTGGTTTTATTGTCAACATTTTACTATAATAAATGGCTATTATTATTAACAAGAATAAAATGTCAAGTAATAGTTATGAAAAATTTTAGCTCAAGACAAATAATTACTGGAAGCATTTATGTGGACACTAACAATATTAAAACATTTGTCAAGTTCATTTGAGATTCTTCATGTGCAAATGTCACACACAAATTTCTCTGAGAAAAAAAAAATATTTTCCATTACTCTTCCAAATGATATTTATTTTTCTCTGCTTTTTAAATGTTGATTCTTGGTCTACATTACTTGGGACTATAAGGCCTCAATTTTAGTTTTATGGAAATTAGATTAAGCTTGCTAAACACTTAATAATCAATTGCCTTGCAAGGAATAGAAATCACTTTCATTAATATTTCCCGAAGGATCAGATTTCAATGCAACAACAACTTATGGTTTGGACTGGTTGATGTAAATGTTTAACGTGTTTGGCAAACAAAGAACCAGCTCTTTCATTTTATTAAGATAGATATCTGTACATATCTTAAATGTGTGTTTGAGGCATATGGAAGAAGAAAAGAGGTGATGAGCTGCAAATCAAGATAGTATTGAAAATGGTATGTCCACAGTGCTAGATGTCAAGTACTGTGCTTGTTACTATTGATTAAAGATACTGAGATAAGCTCATCTAGTAGAAGGAGAAACTCACTAATAAATAAATGATAATTTGACATGATTTAGATGATTCCGGGGTATGCAGATGGTGTTTGGAGAAAGCACAGAGAACGGAGATGCTAACTCGATACTGGAAACAGTAGAAATACTTTGAATATTAGAACAGGAAGTTGACCATGCCCATCACCAACATTTCCTATACCCTGAGCTAGAGTACAAGTGGAAGCCTATATACCATATGTCAAAATATTTAAAGCTTACAAGTCAAAGTAACAAGCTGTTAAATAAAATAGATTTCACTGTATATCCATAACAACATAATAGCAAATACATGTACAGCTATGGTGTTTACATAACACAATCAGTCAAACATCAGCAATGACTAATTATTACTGCATTTGTCCTGCTGTTCAGTGGATAGGCCAACCATGTTCTCATGAGTAATAAAATGCTTATGAGATATAGGAAGGATTATATATTTTCTATTTGCTTTTTGTTGCTACATAGCAAATTAGCATAGACTTAGCAGCATAAAACAACACAAATTTCAGATGTTACTTTTTCTGGGGGTCAAAAGTCCAGAAACTAGTTAGTTGGGTCCTCTGTACAGTCTTACCAGGTTGAAATTGAATTGTTGGCCAAAACTGCAATGTTATCTGAGTCCCCTTCCAATCTCAGTATCATTGGCAGAATTCATTTCCTTGTGGATGTAAGACTAGGGTTCTCATTTTCTTGTTGACTCTCAATCTGAAACCATTCTCCAGCTCCTAGAGTCTGCCTGCACTCCCATCCACATATACAAAGTATATTAGCATGTTTGGCAAACAAAGAACCAGCCCTTTCATTTTATTAAGATGGATTTCTGTACATATCTTAAATGTGTGTTTTGGGGCATATGGAAGAATAAAACAGGTGACAGGTTAAAAATTAAGATTACTTTTAATGGCAAAAACCACAATTATTTTTGCATCAAATTTATATATATATATAAAAATATATATAATTATATATAGATAGATGCTTGACATCTAGCACTGTGGACATACCATTTTCAATACTATCTTGATTTGCAACTCATCACCTCTTTTCTTCTTCCATATGCCTCAAAACACACATTTAAGGTATGTACAGATATCTATCTTAATCAAATGAAAGAGCTGGTTCTTTGCTTGCCAAACATGTTAAACATTTACATCAATGTTAAACATTATACCCTGGTGTGTGTATATATATACCAGGAGACTAGAATACAGCAAACTCCTTTAAAGTAAGTGACTAAATATTACATTAGTATTTAGGAAACACATAATTCCTTGGATCCTTTATGTAAAATAAGAAAGGTAGCAGGGTATGGTGGCTCACGCCTGTAATCCCAGCACTTTGGGAGGCCGAGGTGGGCGGATTACAAGGTCAGGAGTTCAAGATCAGCCTGACCAACATGGTAAAACCCCATCTCTACTAAAAATACAAAATTAGTCAGGCGTGGTGGCAGATGCTTGTGGTCCCAGCTACTCAGGAGGCTGAGGCAGGGGAATTGCTTGAACCCGGGAGGCAGAGGTTGCAGTGAACCAAGATCAAGTCACTGCAGTCCAGCCTGGGCAGCAGAGCAAGACTCCATCTCAAAAAAGAAAAATGTTGATAACAATTTTAATGTTTGAGGAAGAGTAATTTTAATATTTTGATAGAATATCTCCAAGATGTCCCAAGAAGAAAATATCATTGAAAGTAAAACATCGAAATATAAATTCATGGAAAGAAAATTAATCTATGTATTTCATTCTGATTTCAAGAAATAAACTCTCCTCATGATCAAATTCTCATCTTCTGTATACTTTACTTGATTCTTGGGCTAAGCCTGCTAAAATAAAATGGACCATAAACATTATTATTCTTCATGCCTATATTTTACATTTTTGGTAACTGCTGACAATGTAATTGCTGTAAAACAGATTTTTCACATTTATGTAAAATACAATGGATTTGTATTCTCCCAGAAAACCAGATAAGCCAGGAAGATTGGCCTAAAAGATCAAGTCTAGTAAACATTCACTCAATCTCATATCAAATGTTTAAAACTAATTCAATAACTGCTCTTAGGATTAATAAAGAAAAAGCCATTCAGCATACAATTGTGTTGCCTTCTTCTTTAGTAGTTTTACCACATCAAGGAGCTGTGTTGAGTTCTTGGTTAAAACAAAGAAAAATATTCAAGTGAGAGCTGACGCGTCCACAGAAGTATGACACATTAATTGGTTGATTAATGATGAATGTTTACCCGTTGATAGGCTACACTTTGCTATTGGTGACTTTTAATTCAGCCTGAATAGGTGCAACTCTTTCAAAATAGACAGTGACATTATAGACACTAAAGCTGTCAGAATTTGATGAAGAGGAAATGTGGCCTCTGCCATTGGCTGATTAATGGCTTTGCCATGTAAGTGATGTCATACACTTCTCTCTACTATTTCATTTAATAATGCACAAAATGAGTGTCATAATAAATGCACATCCTTCTGGATCTCAGTGCAGGAGGCATCAAAAGAACAGCTATTTATAAACACCTTTGTTCCTCCCAGACAAAGGTTGGAGCCAGTTTATAACAAAATCTCACCTACATCTTTCAGATGCAAGCTGGAGGTCAGCAACAGAGAACACAGTGACTGTGGCAACTAAAAGATCTATTAAACATCTACATACGCGTTTGAAAAGATTGCAGACCTATCTTTTACTCATCTGGACTCTATGGTTGAAAATGTCGAGCTGGGGTTATCAGTCTCTCATTACAAAATTCACCAAGTAAAAAGGCCTAAGATTAAAAGTCATCGGGTCATCTTTGTTCCAATAATATTGCTTCTGATTTCATCCTTGCAGCTTATTTTGTTAAAACAGAACAAATGTTACACTGTGTCTCAATGTAATTTTTACAAAATGCTCAATTTTGTATTCTAAAGACTGACATATAGATATACATATTTTTATTACAACTATGCATGCCACTTTTTTGCTAAGTTATATTCACAATAATTTCTCTTGAAGTTGATGGCATTTTAAAAGTCTTAAGAATGCAGTATGTGGAGATTAAACCATAAAGGTTGTTGTCTGAGTTTTTGAAGATGATTTCAAAGTCACTATTAGTTTTCAGTTTATCAGGTAAGAGATAAACAATGAGGGAGGCTATTTCTTAGAACTCATCATTTATCCAGCCTGACCAGTACCTTAACAATTCCACAAAAGCTAATTAGAAGTTAAGGGAAACTAGAAAGGTTTTTGATTGCTTAAAATTCTTTTTTAGACAAGCCTACAGCACCTGGTATTCCCAGGCGGTCTCCCATCCAAGTACTAACCAGGCCTGACCCTGCTTGGCTTCCAGAGATCAGACGAGATAGGGCACGTTCAGGGTGGTATGGCCATAGACAATAGATTCAATGCCATCCCCATCAAGCTACCAATGACTTTCTTCACAGAATTGGAAAAAACTACTTTAAAGTTCATATGGAACCAAAAAAGAGCCCACATCACCAAGTCAATCCTAAGCCAAAAGAACAAAGCTGGAGGCATCACGCTACCTGACTTCAAACTATACTACAAGGCTACAGTAACTAAAACAGCATGGTACTAGTACCACAACAGAGACATAGATCAATGGAACAGAACAGAGCCCTCAGAAATAATGCCGCATATCTACAACTATCTGATCTCTGACAAACCTGACAAAAACAAGCAATGGGGAAAGGATTCCCTATTTAATAAATGGTGCTGGGAAAACTGGCTAGCTATATGTAGAAAGTTGAAACTGGATCCCTTCCTTACACCTTATATAAAAATTAATTCAAGATGGATTCAAGACTTACATGTTAGACCTAAAACCATAAAAACTCTAGAAGAAAACCTAGGCAATACCATTCAGGACATAGGCATGGGCAAGGACTTCATGTCTAAAACATCAAAAGCAATGGCAACAAAAGCCAAAATTGACAAATGGGATGTAATTAAACTAAAGAGCTTCTGCACAGCAAAAGAAACTACCATCAGAGTGAACAGGCAACCTACAGAATGGGAGAAAATTTTCTCAACCTACTCATCTGACAAAGGGCTAATATCCAGAACCTACAATGAACTCTAACAAATTTACAAGAAAAAAACAAACAACTCCATCAAAAAGTGGGCGAAGGACATGAACAGACACTTCTCAAAAGAAGACATTTATGCAGCCAAAAAACATGAAAAAATGCTCATCATCACTGGCCATCAGAGAAATGCAAATCAAAACCACAATGAGATACCATCTCACACTAGTTAGAATAGCCATCATTAAAAAGTCAGGAAACAACAGGTGCTGGAGAGGATGTGGAGAAATAGGAACACTTTTACACTGTTGGTGGGACTGTAAACTAGTTCAACCATTGTGGAAGTCAGTGTGGCGATTCCTCAGGCATCTAGAACTAGAAATACCATTTGACCCAGCCATCCCATTACTGGGTATATACCCAAAGGAATATAAATCATGCTGCTATAAAGACACATGCACACATGTTTATTGTGGCACTATTCACAATAGCAAAGACGTGGAACCAACCCAAATGTCCAACAAGGATAGACTGGATTAAGAAAATGTGGCACATATACACCATGGAATACTATGCAGCCATAAAAAATGATGAGTTCATGTCCTTGGTAGGGACATGGATGAAACTGGAAACCATAATTCTCAGTAAACTATCGCAAGGACAAAAAACCAAACACCTCATGTTCTCACTCATAGGTGGGAATTGAACAATGAGAACACATGGACATAGGAAGGGGAACATCACACTCCAGAGACTGTTGTGGGGTGGGGGTAGGGGGGAGGGACAGCATTAGGAGATATACCTAATGCTAAATGACGAGTTAATGGGTGCAGCACAACAACATGGCACATGGATACATATGTAACAAACCTGCACATTGTGCACATGTACCCTAAAACTTAAAGTATAATAATAAAATAAAATAAAGATTTTTTTTAATTCCCATCCTCTACCACGATGTAACAAGTGAATGTCAATGTAGAGAAAACATATGTACAGAAGACTAGATGGTGCAGACTATTCTCCATGGAACTGAGAATGAGGTGTTTTCAAGCTGATCATCAGTTTTATATAATTATCTCTAAGGCTTACTAGTCAGAAGTTCAAATTCAATGTTTCAGAAAAATTACATGAGATACTTTATTTTCAATTTAATTTCAATTTTGTATTGTTTTTCCTTAAAACATTAAACAATGTCCATTGAAAATAGCATGATCAAATAATAAATGAACCCAACACATCAATGGCTTCAGTTGAGAAGCTCACACTCTGACCCATTTGGAAATTTGTAGGTGGTAAATGCTGAATTAGTCTATCCTTATGCTCACTCATCAAGTATACTATAATCTATGTATTATCTACCCCCATAGCTTTATATCAAACTGCTAAATAAGCTTTCTCATATTCTGATGGTTTTCATATACTATGGTCTTATATGATTTTTGATAACTCCAGTGTTCTTTTGGTTTCATTCTGTGTTAGTCAGTTCTCACACTGCTAATAAAGACATCCCTGAGACTGGGTAATTTATAAAGAAAAAAAGGTTTAATGGACTCACAGTTCCACATGGCTGGGGAGGCCTCACAATCATGGCAGAAGGCAAAGGAGGAGCAAAGTCATATCTTACATGGCAGCAGGCAAGAGAGAACTTGTGCAGGGGAACTCCCCTTTATGAAGCCATCAGATCTCATGAGACTTATTCACTATCATGAGAACAGCATGGGGGTAACCGCCCCCATGATTCAATTACCTCCCACCAGGTCCCTCCCACAACATGTGGGAATTATGTGAGCTACAATTCCAGATGAGATTTGGCTGAGGACCACAGCCAAACCATATCACCTTCCTTCACTCATCTTGTTGTTAACTTACCATGATTCAATTATCTCCCACCAGGTCCCTCCAAGAACATGTGGGAATTATGGGAGCTACAATTCAAGATGAGATTTGGGTGGGGACACAGCCAAACCATATTACCTTTCTTCACTCATCCTGTTTACTTACCCCTATAATAGAATGTCTTTTTTTTTTTTTGGTCTGCGTATCCTCATGAGAGTTCTAGTGAAAGCCAAGAGCTAAGCCTCTGACAAGAGAAGCTAAGAAAGCCAAAACAGTTGACCTTTGGCATTTAGTAGAAAGAGGCCAGAGGTCAAAAGAGATGATCTGGATATAAATTTTGACTCTGCAGCCAGTGCCCAACATAGACTCTGTGTAACCATTTAGAATTTGGAAGTGGGTAATGGTACATTATTTCTAGAATCAGTGGTCACAGTGGAATCAGAGACAGTTTCTGACATCTGTGGTAGTGACAGTGGCAATTTAGCCAGACCTTAGCTATTTTTGTAGCTACCCAGTGAGGGTGACCAGTGGTTCTAGTTTGCAAAGGACTGAGGGATTTTTCAAGGTATCAACTTTCAGTGCTAAAATAGGGAGATCCCTGGGAAAACCAGGATGAGTCATTACCTTGCATCCAGCTCCTCAAGTTTCTTTCTCATTATCTGAAGTTGATTCTTCAGCCTCCCAATGGATTCTGTGACCTATCTATGTTACTTCCTTAAAAAGTCCTTTCTTGTTAAAATTAGCAGCATCTCTTGTTGATTTCTGCATTACAAAACCCTCACTGGTATAGAAATTGGGTATAGAAAGTGGGTTGCAGGCAAGACACCCTCAGGGAAATCAGGTAATCTGGTATTGGTTACCTGCCAAGTGAAAATATAATTATTATTTAGAGAAAAGATAGGAGATGAAACAGAAAGCTAAGTTCTCACTGGTTATAGACTGAAATTAAGTGCTTATTGAGGGTTGGCCTTAAGAAAACAAAATGATAGTTGCTATAGAAAGAACATGAAATTTTGAGAACTCTGATTGTGGAGCATTGCTTTGAACAAGTCTAAACAGCTAAATACCCCACCATGCTACAACCTCTAACTACCTGGTAAAGTAACTAAACCCTAAGAATCTTCCAGGACTATGATAAAGAATCTCTCATTCTTGGCAGCTACAGAATAAAAGTGATAAAAATCTAAATGCAAAGTTCAAGTCTTTGTGTTGCTGAATTATAAAAGGAGTCAAATTCATAGTCTTTCCTAATATCGTCTGCAAAATTTCAGATATTGATAAGAGGTGGGATCCTGATATTCAGACAGAGTTACAAGGCACGATGTAGTGCATTTGGGATGCTCCAATGCCCAATCTCCACCAAACCGCCTTTGTCACCCAAAGAACTTCTGCTTTGCTTGAAAATGTTTATGACTTCCTCACTTGAAGGAATTACACCCTGAATCTAGAACCAAATCTTCATGAGCTCTCAGCCAGTCTCCCACTCCTTTTGTCTCCATTTCTATAGCGAGAATAAGCTCCCAGCTTATTTTGGAAACAAATGTTTACATTTTTAAAATGTTAGGCCAAGCACGGTGGCTCACACCTGTAATCCCAGCACTTTGGGAGGCTGAGGAGTGTGGATCACCTAAGGTCAGGAGTTCGAGACAAGCCTGGCCTACATGGTGAAACCCCATCTCTACTAAAAATATAAAAATTAGCTGGATGTGGTAACAGGGGCCTGTAATCCCAGCTACTTGGGAGGCTGAGGTAGGAGAATCACTTGAACCTGGGTGGGCAGGTTGCAGTGAGCCAAGATCGTGCCATTGCACTCCTGCCTGGGTGACAGGAGAGAAACTTCGTCTCAAATAAATAAATAAAATGTTAGTGTAGTTTGTTCATTTGATTTGCAAAATTCTGGCGAAAACATCAAAATAGATCCTGAGAGTATTTGATGAAGGATAAGAGAATATAATGTTTTGGTTAAGTTGAGTTAAGTTGACTTCATCACTGTGAGTGCACTTAACAAAGACTCCATTCCACGTGTTGATTTTAGCAGTTACAATATGGATTCCATCATAGCTCATGACATCACTGAGATGATAAATACCATTTGGTAAATCATAGAATAAGAAATCAAGCTAAGAAAGATTATAAAAACTGAGTGAAATTTTCTTGCTTAGTCATTCAACCATTAACTATGGTTAGTGAGAACCCAGAGTGTACCTTCTACACCAAAGCCTTTTAAAACGCATTGGTAGGAAAAGAACAAACATTTCTAAAATTTTTGTATTTTAATTCTAAAATTTTGTATTTTAATTCTAAAATTTTAATATTTTAGTAGCTGGTAGGTGATGGGGCCATCAAAATGGTCTCCCTGACATAATGAGAATAAAAAGATTCCAGAGTTGAGGAGGTCGAAGACCAACATGACTTTCAGAGGTAAGTTGAGTGTGGGGGCCGTGAGAGGCAGCAGACCACCATGGGAACCTAAATGTTGAGGCTTGCAGAGGTAATTGACAGCACTTAACTAATTATAGGGGCTGTAGAGCACATATCATCAAGATGGGCATCCCATCGAGGTCCTACTTGATTTTTATAACCAATCATGGTAGATGCTTGCGACTTCTCACCCAATTTCTATTTTAAAATTATTCCATGTACCTACAAACCCAGAAAAGGCCTGGTAACTTTGAGAAAGTAACTCTTATCTTTACAAATGGTAATGATAAGTTTCTATAAATCTTCTTCCTTAAGGAAGGAGATAGGGAAATACAGAGAAAATGGTGATTTTTTTTTTTTTTTTTTTTTGCAGTGGGGGATGCTGGATCTCCTGGCTTCCATTAACTCGTGAGATTACAGAAGGTCAATGTGATCTAGAGATACAACTTATAAGGGGTAGCAACAAACTGCATTTTCATATTTGTTTATAACATTATAGGCTTACTGGGAGTCAAAAAATATCACATGCACACTTACCCAGTTCATGAATGCATGTTTGAAGTATGTCCTTAGAAACTGGCGGGTTCCCATATTAGCCCCCTGGACCACAAGCTGTTCCGACATGAAATGTTATAAAGAAGTCTCTGGAATGTTTTTTAAAAGTCAAAGTGAATAATACTATAATAGACTTGACTCTTGGATAACATGAGTTTCAACTGTATGAATCCAATTATACATTGATTTTCTTCCACTTCTGCAACATGTGACACAGCAAGACCAATTCCTTTTCCCATCAGCCTACTCAACATGAAGACAACAAAGATGAAGACCTTTATGATAATCCACTTTCACTTAATGAATACCAAATATGTTTACTCTTCTTTTAGATTTTGTTAATAATACTTTTTTCTAGCTTACTTTATTGTAGCAACACAGCATATAATATATATAAACTATGCTTTAATCAACTGTTTTTGTTATCAGAAAGCCTCTGGTCAACAGTAGGCTGTTAGTAAAGGTCTTAGGGAGTCAAAATCTATACACAAATTTTTGAATGTCAAGAGGTCAGTCCCCCTAATGCCTGCACTGAGCAAAGGTCAATTGTGATTATATTTCTAGTGGAATCACAAACATTACCACCAATATCAAAGATGTAAAATTTGCAAGGCAGGACTCGAATCACATTCCTTCTAGCTCTCCAGCTCAGCTGGTACAGAAGTAGATAGGTTTCGGAGACCAGCAAAGACTATCAATAAACATAATCAGATAAAGACTTTAATTGCAGCTGAGGCTGCAAATGAGTAAAACCTTGATACCCGGCATGAAATAAGTATGTTCTTTTTTCTATATCTACTTTGCTGTCATTTCGAAGGAATATATATTTTCATTATTTTGTCTCAGGATCATCTCAGCTCTCTTACTCTGAGACACAGTTTAGTTGGCAGGAACCCTGACCATTTCACAATCCAATCCATAGAACCTTGTACAAGTCTTCATCATTTACCATATTATCTTAATTGTATTTTGAGACTGTGAAGAAATTGATGTCTTAGACACATTCAAGTGGCAGAGCAATTAAACATCATGAAAAAATAGAGGTGTTTGCTATCTCTGAAGTTTCTGCGGATCAAGGAATCTGTGTTGTGTCAGGATACTATCTATAAAGTAAAGGACTCATCACTGCTCCTGTACCGCTTATTGTTATGTAATGGTCTCCTGAATTTAGAGTTAACATGCAACACATTTGGATGAGAAGCTTGGTTACATTAACCAGTAACTAAGGAGGCTGTCAACTATGGGTGTGACCCAGGGCCAGAAAAATATCTTCAGCTGGTTTTGATTAAAGTGCAAACTGCCCTTCTTTTTGACCCAGCTAATTCTATGACAGATGAAAATGCTGAAAAAAAGGCTGTATGAAGTTTATAAGATTATGAGGCAAAGGTATGCTTTATTGGGCATGAGTTTATTTTCTTTTTGAGACAAAGTTCTGGCTCTGGTAGAGGCTGCATATAAGACCACATAGCCTCAGCAGTCAGCCAAGAATGGAATGCTCCCCCACCGAACTAGTTGAAGTTCAGCATAAATATCTTATTTATGTTGTAAATAAGTTGTATAAACACTTTATTTTACTTTTATATTAGCCTACTGAGGTAGGTGATATTGCCCATATTCTTTGCCCAGAAATAAATAAAAGTTAATAAAGTTATACATACATACATACATACATACATACATACATAAATACATACATACATAAAACTCATAAAAGATCCCAACAGGGCAAGTTAATTGCATTCCAAATGAACTGCTAACTGAAGTAAGAAAAATCCTCTCATTTGCAGAATAACTAAAGTTGATTTCATATACCATGATTTGTTTCTGTTGTTGTGTTTTTTAATATTTTTCATTGTCTCTGTTTGGTTTCATATTTTGCTTTTCTCTGTTCTTCTAAATTCAAAGAACAGAAGGCATCCTGGGAGGTATACTTTTTACAAACCCTTTAAACCTTTCGAGGGAAACTTTGAATTCTTCACAACTAGGCACACGAAATTGAGATAAAATATCTTTGAAAACAGCAAAAGCTCTTGCCTCCGGAACTGAAAGCGGTGTTGGTAATGAAACACAATAGCTTGTTTTTCTGTGGCTTTCATAGAAGTACCCAACCTACTTCCCAAACTGTCATGCATAATTTGATACAAATGGGGTATCTGCCTTTTTGGATGAAACACAGAACAGAACTGGCAGGGAGAAAACCTGTAAATTATTGTGAAGGTGGTCGACTCCCTGGGACTCAGGATAAAAGTAATTAGCTGGGAAGTCCATACTTTAATTTGCCTGAAGAGAAACAAACGAAAAAAATTATATACTCTCTCTCTCTCTCTGTTTGTGTGTGTGTGTGTGTGTGTGTGTGTGCGTATTCACATTTTCAGCATGACTGTTGCTTTGATTTGCCAGGGTTCAGTTTTCTCTCCCCCACTTTGAGTAAAATCCAGGTGCTGCTGCCAATATTATAATACTTATTCAATAGGCAGCAGTGGGTGGCAGCCACTTTTTCTAACCTCCTGGATCTCTGTTACTCCTTGCCAGACAAAGCGTTCACCCCTTACATTCACCGAACTTTGCAGAACAAGTCAGCTGTAAGATGATTTTGCATGCCTCTTATTTTGCAACTCCTAGTAATTTGCTCAACAAATAACAGAAAGCCCAGTTACTTGCTGCTAGCATGAAGGCAGTTTCCTCTAGTTAGAAATACAGAATTCATCACATAGATCTCAATTCTTAAGTATAATGCTACATTTTTCAACATTTAATTTTTTCTGTGCTAACTATGGTCATAGTATATTTTCATATTTCACCCTTTCCTTCACATTTTCTTCTCATTGCTTTTCTGAGAGCAATGCATTTTATATTTATTTTTCATTTGAAAAATGTTGACAAATTTTTTCTCCTGTCAAATCGAGGTTGTGACAGACAAAAAAGTGTAAATGCATATCTGTGTAAATTTTATAAAGTAGTCAAAATGATAGACTGCATTGTAATAAAATTGAGAAATTAATGTGATGGGTGAGTGTACTTCTCTCTCAAAGATTGTTTGGAAGATAGGCATGGAATCG
Source organism: Symphalangus syndactylus (assembly GCF_028878055.3). Lineage (NCBI taxonomy): Eukaryota > Metazoa > Chordata > Mammalia > Primates > Hylobatidae > Symphalangus > Symphalangus syndactylus. The sequence goes on from NC_072430.2 coordinate 30,941,004, forward strand.
GCCGGGCGCGGTGGCTAACGCCTGTAATCCCAGCACTTTGAGAGGCCGAGGCGGGCGGATCACGAGGTCAGGAGATCGAGACCACGGTGAAACCCTGTCTCTACTAAAAATACAAAAAATTAGCCGGGCGTGGTGGCGGGCGCCTGTAGTCCCAGCTACTCGGGAGGCTGCGCCAGGAGAATGGCGTGAACCCGGGAAGCGGAGCTTGCAGTGAGCCGAGATCGCGCCACTGCACTCCAGCCTGGGCGACAGAGCGAGACTCCGTCTCAAAAAAAAAAAAAAAAAAAAAAAAAAAAAAAAAAAGATAGGCATGGAATCTAATAGAGTAGACTCGTAATGGAGTAGATTCTTTAATTCATGGATACCAACACTGTCTTGCATTTTAAGGTGAAATTATACGCTAAAATATAACTTCAAATGGCCTCATCCCCCTCAAAGGCAGCAGTACAGAAGAAATAGAAACGTATGGACACATATACACCATGGAATACTATGCAGCCATAAAAGGATGAGTTCATGTCCTTTGTAGGGACATGGATGAAGCTGGAAACCATCATTTTCAGCAAACTATCACAAAGACAGAAAACCAAACAACTCATGTTCTCACTGATAGGTGGGAATTGAACAATGAGAACACTTGGACACAGGGCAGGGAACATCACACACCGGGGCCTGTCAGGGAGTGGGGGGCTGGGGGAGGGATAGCATTAGGAGAAATACCTAATGTAAATGACGAGTTGATGCATGCAGTAAACCAACATAGCACACGTATACCTATGTATCAAACCTGCATGTTGTGCACGTGTACCCTAGAACCTAAACTATAATAAAAAATAAAAATAAAATAATAAAGTATGTTCTATGCATATGAATATACTTAGCTTTTAAAATTATAATATATATATAATTTTTGAACTTACTTTTTAAAAAATATAAAAATAAATATTTCCTTGTCGATACACAAAAAAGGAACATATGCAACGCAGATATCTCCTTCCTGGCATCCTTGTCAGACCCTTCTTTTTCTGGAGCCCCTCTCATAGGACTGGTACCCAGGGCCTTACTCCCCATTCTCTCTCACCAGTCTGGTACAGCTACCAATATCTCCTACATTAACCCCAAACCAGCCACATCTTTACCCATGATTTCCAACTCCTGCCCTCTGACATGAGAGTGGCCCTAAACATATTGCCTTTCTCCCATCTTCACTGAGAAAGGATATTCCAAATATCTCTCCACACCTTGTCTGCCCCTTTCAGTATAATGAGATGTAAAGTGGGGATATTCTAACTTGCCAGGCCCCTCTCTTTTCTTTGCCAACAGTCACCTCTCACATTGTACTCTCTGCTCATATTCACTAGGAAAGTGAATCCTTCCCGCTTGTGCCTGGAAGCTCGGGATTCATATTCCTGTCTTGGGGAATGGCAAATTGCAGGATGTTACATACCTTGGGGGAGCCACATTAAAGAAAAGAGGAATGGTGACTTCTCGCTATGCTGTCTGGAGCAAGTTCCTCACTACCTTATGATAATACTTCATAACTTGAATGACTTCTAGAGGAGTCAGCACCTAAGAAACAAGAAATTTTGTTTTCTTCTGTTTTTTTCAATGAACAAATAACTTGTCCGAGATTTTTTTGTGTCTCTCATTGTGTATAATGCCATATTGGGCATATGGCAGGTGCCTAATGCTTAATACCTTTAAAAGAAACCAGAACATCAGGTAGAAGGAAGAATTTTAGTTTTGAATCTTTAAGTATCTTGATTTTCTTATATTCCTGAAAAATAAAGAAAGAAAACATTCTCTCTTTGTAAATATTCTCTATTTGTAAATAGAGAGTAATCAAAGCATGAAACACTGTCCAGTTTATACTTATCAATGAAGAATCTTTATGTTTCTAATATATGCATACATTAACTTAATACCTTTATTTTGAATTAAAAAATGATTTAGGAAGAAAAGAAAAAGGAGTAGTTCTTGTCCTTTTAAGAAGTAGAAACATACTTCTCTACTTCATTTTCCTGCAGGGCAAGACACTGAGAAACCGAGTTTAAAATCAGAGGAACTATTTTGTGAGTATTTTAGCCACTCTAAGGCAGAAATATGTTAATTAGGTGAGATAAAATAAATAGTTCTATAGACACTGCCCTCAAAAGCATCTGTTAATTCTAACTGGGCAATAGTTAAGGGAGATGAATATAGGTCGATTTTTTACACATTTGTTTAGACATCTTGTTTACAAATTTATTTAGAAGTCTTTGTTTAGGAACAAAGAAATTGACTTTGCCTCATCAAAGTTTAATTCAAATGAATTATTAGGCATTTCACAAAAAATCTTACTACATTTTTCATAGTACACTTGACATTCTGTGATAGAAATCTTACCTAAACTCTCAACAGAGCACTGTAGTGACCCACCTGCTAGGGTGTATTTGTACTCATTTCTAACTACATACATACACATTCGAAAGAAAATGGAGTCATAATCAATATATTTAGGCAGAGGGCGAAAATCATTCACAAAAATTAGTAAATTTAGTCTTATGATATACATACATCAAAATACAGCTGGTTGACCAGATGTTTCACTTATTTTCCTGGATATATTACAATTGTGGTGGGCTCTTTTTTTCAGCATTAATATAGTTCAGTTTCTCTTTCTAAAAATAACCTTATCAGATGCCAACTGTAAATGTGTATGTCAGTTTTGGGGAATTGAAAATAACATATGTTTGACTATGAAATAATGTTTGAAGGAAAAGTAAGAAATTTACTGATAGTTTCTAGAAATACCACTGGAAAGCCTCTGATCCCAATTCTTTATTTTAAAAAATATTTAACAATTACCCAGTTCTGAATTTCAGTGACTGTAACAGCAAGTGTGTTCAATTATCCCACAAATGTTAGAGAACACAGAATCCAGGCACCTGGAATACTGATGCTTTTGCCTTCATGCTTCTTAAGCTTAAGGACCCCTTCTCTTTATGTCTTATCACCTCTCCCTTTCTCCTTTAAACCAGAAAGGAAGGGGCCCCCCAATGTGATTTACTCCAGGCCTTAAACCTACCTCAGGTTTGGCCCTGAATTGTGCCTTTGAAGGCTAAAGGAGGTCCAGATGAAAGAGAGACTGGCTGAAAAAGCCCACAGAAAAATGTATTACAGAGATTAACATGCCACAGCCTCTTCATCAAAGACTCTAAGCAAAAATCAACAGGCAACAGAGCCTGCATCCGGAAGTTGTAGAAGAATGCAGAGAAAAAAGACATCTGGACAGAGGAGGGGTTGAAATAATTTCTGGATCTCTGTTCTCACTAAAGGACAGTTAGATAATGCAATAGTATAAGAAAGTTAAGAAAAATATCAACTAGAATTTATAAAGTTAATTATATAGTTGATATGGTTTTACATGGATATATATATTTTACAGCATTTTGTTAAAGAACTATTTTTGGTATACCTATTATGCTTTAGGCACTGTTATTTGTTGAATAAATACCTTATTTCACCTTTATATTAGTATACTGAGGGTAGGCAATATTGGCCCATTTTATGAATGAGGAAACATACTGTTAGAGGGAAATGGACTTGATCTTAATTGTGAATGGAAAGAGCTGAGAAGGACTGATATGGTCTGACTCTGTGTCCCCACCCAAATCTCCTCTTAAATTATAATCCCCAGGTATTGAGGGAGAACCTTGATGGGAGGTAATTGGATCATGGGGTGGTTTCCCCCACGCTGTTCTTGTGATAGTGAGGAAGTTTTCATGAGATCTGATTGTTTAATAAGTGTCTAGTGCTTCCTCTTTCACATTCTCTTTCTCCTGCCACCAAGTAAGACATTCCTTGCTTCCCCTTCACCTTCTGCTGTGATTGTAAGTTTCCTGAGGCCTCTCCATCCATGCAGAACTGTAGGTCAATTAAACTTCTTTTTTTTTATGAATTACCCAGTCTCAGGTAGTATCTTTATAGGAGCATGAAAACAGACTAATACAAGGATTAGAGCTAAAACCAGATGACATCAGATATTCAAGTTGAAGTCTGGTTCCAAAGTCTAAGATCTTTGCACTAAATCCCATTGCTTTCCAAACTGTCCTACAGTAAGCTGAAAATGTAAATTATAAGCGCATTCTTGAAAGAGACTGTAAAAACTATTTTTATATAAATGTGACTTTAAAATAATAGATCCATATATTTACTATGCATCAGAATCACCTGGCCAACAATAAATGCAGATTCACTTGTCTACTTTCAGACAATCTTACTCAGTAGGTCTAGGGTGGTCTTTGGTTACAATAAGCACACCTGAAACTCTGGTGTTTCAATCATTGTTCTTCACTGAAAACAACTGAAGCTGATTTTGGCTGATGTAATCAGAAAGTAAACTTGTTGGAGGGTATGGTGATACATTTTGGATGTGTTTCCCCGCCCAAATCTCATGTTGAATTGTAATCCCCAATGTTGGGTGTAGGGGCTGGTGAGAGGTGATTAGATTAATGGTTTAGCACTGTCCAGTTGCTGCTGTCCTCATGTCTTGCTCCTGCTCTGGCCACATAACCTGCCTGCTCCCTCTTTGCCTTCTGCCATAACTGTAAGTTACCTGAGGCCTCCCCAGAAGGTAAGCAGATGCCAGTATCATGCTTCCTGTACAGGCTGCATAACTGTGAGACAATTAAACCTCTTTTCTTAAAAATTAGCCAGTCTCAGGTATTTCTTTATAGCAATGCAAGAATGGCCTAATACATATAGTAAGGGGAATAATGGCCTCACAGAGATGTCCAAATCTGAATCCCTGGAACCTGGGAATATGTTACTTTATAGAAATAAAGGGCCTTTCAGGTGTGATTAAATGAAGGGCCTTGAGAATAGGAGATTTTTCTGGATGACCCAGGTGGACCCAATGTAATCACCAGGGTCCTTGTAAGTGAAAGAAGGCAGAGGAGTCTGAGTCAGTGCAGGAGATGTAATAGGAAGGAGAGGAAGAAGCACGTGAGGATGAAAGTTCAGAACAATGTAATTTCAGACTCTGATGATAGAAGGGGGGTCCAGGAAACCTCTAGAAGCTGGAAAAAGAATGGAAAGAGATTCTCCCCTAAAGCTTCCAGAAGAAGCCCATTTTGGACTTCTGAACTCCAGAATAGTAAGATCATAAATGCATGTTGTTTAAGCCACTATACTTGAGATAATTTGTTCTAGCAGCAACAAGAAACTAATAAAGAAGTGAACCGCATTCATGCTTCTTTCACTTTTAAAATATAGAGTCATATTTTTGGGTGTAGTGTCTGTCCTCTGAGGGATGTGAGAAGAGCTCTTCATATTTCTTTACCAATTAGTGTGCCCCTCCCCTAGCTTATGTTTCCTTCCAATGCCTTTAGTACCGATGAACTTTGTCACAGGATTGCCCTCGGACTATCAGAGCAGAAGTTTATGCTGAGATTTTCAGTGTCCCAAACCCCTCCTAGACCCCAAGAAGCACACTGTACCATTCAGTAATGATGTCCTTATCAACATTCTCTTTTCCATGCAAATTTCCTCAGTTCCCCATTAGGCATGATAACCACCCAATTACATCATACCACTTATATCAGATATTCAACTAATGTGTTTCAAATAAATGCATAAATGAATGAAAAAATGAATAGAAATATCCTTGGCATGACTAGCTCTTTTCATTTTGATTGGTGTAAAATCATTCCAATAAATGCATATTATTCCAAGCAGAGTACTCTAAAAAAATAAGACAATTCATCTCAGTAGTTTGTGTTTTTCTTTTACTATTAATGGGGTGTGATAAGTGGGAATGTACTTTGGATCTCTCTCTCTGGCACACTTACACACATGAATAACATCCACTGAAGTTTCTTCTCAGCCACAAGTTGCCCTGAGAGAAATTTCATCATTGATGAAATGACAATAGTTTGTCTGGCTCCACAGTTAATTTGTAAATCATTCACAAAAGACCCATAAACTGTTCAGTGTATTTAGCTTTTAATATGGCAATTGAGGAAACCATGTCCATTTGAACAGAAACTGACAGAAAACCAAGAAAGAGCCTGACTTTCAAATTACACAGGCCAGCACAGGATAGAACCAAGCTTTGCTTGGCTTACTGATTCAGCTTAATGACAAAACAAAGAGTCTGACTTTTAACTTGCCCATGTCTACCACACCATCTCTAATTTTGTTATTTTGCACTTTCAAAATAGATTTGTTTGAAGATACAGGAATAAAGAACGGTTCATAAACTAGTTGATTTCTTATTTTAATTTAATGAAAAATAATATCACTATTATTACTTATGAGAAAAACAAATTACTTACAAATGAGGGTATCTTTATAAAACTGCAGTATTTATCATTTTGGGTTGCAGTAAAACAAATCAACAAAGGAAATAGAATGAAATAAAACAACTTGATTAAAGAGATTTAAATTTAAGATAAAGGGGGCATTTTAAATAATTTAAGAAATTAATTTCTTAGTCAACAATTGGTGGAAAATTACTGCTATAAGTGAAGAATAAAAAATTGAGTTAGAACACTACTCCATGTTATACACTGCGATACACACTAATGGTTTAAAGAACAGACAACTAAACAAACCACTGTTAAAGACAAATATCAAATAAAATTCTGAGTAGCTTTGAATTATGAAAACTACCTAAAAAGAGCCAAAACCAAAAGCTATATATCAACAGATTTGACTATGTCAAAATTTAAAACTTCATTAAGAGAAAGTCAACTATCAAAAAATTAAAATATAAATTATGGTTTGAAGCCAAAATTGTTACCATATTTAAAAAACAAATACTTATTATCCAGAATATATAGTATTCTCATATATAACTTGGAAAATGAAATGTACTAAATGGAAAATGAGTCTAAGATTTAATTAGTCAATTCACAGTAGAATAAATACAAGTGAAAAAAAAAATGAAAGTGGTTCACCTTTATTCATAATCAGGGAAATATATATTAAAAACACAATGAGGTGGGAGCCAAGATGGCCGAATAGGAACAGCTCTGGTCTACAGCTCGCAGCGTGAGCGGGAGAGAAGATGGGTGATTTCTGCATTTCCGTTTCAGGTACTTGGTTCATCTCACTAGGGAGTGCCAAACAGTGGGTACAAGACAGTCGGTGCAGCGCACTGTGTGCAAGCTGAAGCAGGGAGAGGCATTGCCTCACTCAGGAAGCGCAAGGGGTCAGGGAGTTCCCTTTCCTAGTTAAAGAAAGGGGTAACAGACGGCACCTGGAAAATCGGGTCAGTCCCACCCTAATACTGTGCTTTTCCAACGGGCTTGGAAAACGGCACACCAGGAGATTGTGTCCTGCATCTGGCTCTGAGGGTCCTATGCCCACGGAATATCGCTGATTGCTAGCACAGCAGTCTCAGATCAAACTGCAAGGCGGCAGTGAGGCTGGGGGAGGGGTGCCCGCCATTGCCCAGGCTTGCTTAGGTAAACAAAGCAGCCTGGAAGCTCGAACTGGGTGGAGCCCACCACAGTTCAAGGAGGCCTGCCTGCCTCTGTAGGCTCCACCTCTGGGGGCAGGGCACAGACAAACAAAAATTCAGCAGGAACCTCTGCAGACTTAAATGTCCCTGTCTGACAGCTTTGAAGAGAGTAGTGGTTCTCCCAGCATGCAGCTGGAGATCTGAGAACGGACAGACTGCCTCCTAAAGTGGGTCCCTGACCCCTGAGCAGCCTAACTGGGAGGCACCCCCCAGTAGGGACAGACTGAAACCTCACTCGGCCAGGTACTCCTCTGAGACAAAACTTCCAGAGGAACTATCAGACAGCTGAATTTGTGGTCTCATGAAAATCTACTGTTCTGCAGCCACTGCTGCTGACACTCAGCCAAACAGGGTCTGGAGTGGACCTCTAGCAAACTCCAACAGACCTGCAGCTGAGGGTCCTGTCTGGTAGAAGGAAAACTAACAAACAGAAAGGACATCCACACGAAAAACCCATCTGTACATCACCATCATCAAAGACCAAAAGTAGATAAAACCACAAAGATGGGGAAAAAACAGAGTAGAATAACTGGAAACTCTAAAAAGCAGAGCACCTCTCCTCCTCCAAAGGAATGCAGTTCCTCACCAGCAACGGAACAAAGCTGGATGGAGGATGACTTTGAAGAGTTGAGAGAAGAAGGCTTCAGACGATCAAACTACTCCGAGCTATGGGAGGAAATTCAAAACAACAGCAAAGAAGTTAAACACTTTGAAAAAAAATTAGACAAATGTATAACTAGAATAGCCAATGGAGAGAAGGGCTAAAAGGAGCTGATGGAGCTGAAAGCCAAGTTTCGAGAACTACGCGAAGATTACAGAAGCCTCGGGAGCCGATATGATCAACTGGAAGAAAGGGTATCACTGATGGAAGATGAAATGAATGAAATGAAGCAAGAAGGGAAGTTTAGAGAAAAAAGAATAAAAAGAAACGAACAAAGCCTCCAAGAAATTTGGGACTATGTGAAAAGACCAAATCTACGTCTAATTGGTGTACCTGAAAATGATGGGGAGAATGGAACCAAGTTGGAAAACACTCTGCAAGATATTATCCAGGAGAACTTCCCCAATCTAGCAAGGCAGGCCAACATTCAGATTCAGGAAATACAGAGAATGCCACAAAGATACTCCTCAAGAAGAGCAACTCCAAGACACATAATTGACAGATTCACCAAGGTTGAAATGAAAGAAAAAATGTTTAGGGCAGCCAGAGAGAAAGGTCAGGTTACCCACAAAGGGAAGCCCATCATACTAACAGCTGATCTCTTGGCAGATACTCTACAAACCAGAAGAGAGTGGGGGCCGATATTCAACATTCTTAAAGAAAAGAATCTTCAACCCAGAATTTCATATCCAGCCAAACTAAGCTTCATAAGTGAAGGAGAAATAAAACACTTTACAGACAAGCAAATGCTGAGTGATTTTGTCACCACCAGGCCTGCCCTAAAAGAACTCCTGAAGGAAGCACTAAACATGGAAAGGAACAACCGGTACCAGCCCCTGCAAGAACATGCCAAATTGTAAAGACCATCGAGGCTAGGAAGAAACTGCATCAACTAGCGAGCAAAATAACCAACTAACATCATAATGACAGGATCAAATTCACACATAACAATATTAACTTTAAATGTAAATGGGCTAAATGCTCCAATTAAAAGACACAGACTGGCAAACTGGATAAGGAGTCAAGACCCATCAGTGTGCTGTATTCAGGAAACCCATCTCACATGCAGAGACACACATAGACTCAAAATAAAGGGATACAGGAAGATCTATCAAGCAGATGGAAAACAAAAAAAGGCAGGGGTTGCAATAGTCTCTGATAAAATAGACTTTAAACCAACAATGATCAAAAGAGACAAAGATGGCCATTACATAATGGTAAAGGGATCAATTCAACAAGAAGAGCTAACTATCCTAAATATATATGCACCCAACACAGGAGCATCCAGATTCATAAAGCAAGTCCTGAGTGACCTACAAAGGGACTTAAACTCCCACACAATAATGGAGATTTTAACACCCCACTGTCAACATTAGACAGATCAACGAGACAGAAAGTTAACAAGGATATCCAGGAATTGAACTCAGCTCTGCACAAAGTAGAACTAATAGACATCTACAGAACTCTCCACTCCAAATCAACAGAATATACATTTTTTTCAGCACCACACCACACCTATTCCAAAATTGACCACATAGTTGGAAGTAAAGCTCTCCTCAGCAAATGTAAAAGAACAGAAATTATAACAAACTGTCTCTCAGACCACAGTGCAATCAAACTAGAACTCAGGATTAAGAAACTCACTCAAAACTGCTCAACTACATGGAAACTGAACAACCTGCTCCTGAATGACTACTGGGTACATAATGAAATGAAGGCAGAAATAAAGATATTCTTTGAAACCAATGAGAACAAAGATACAACATACCAGAATCTCTGGGACACATTGAAAGCAGTGTGTAGAGGGAAATTTATAGCACTAATGCCCACAGAAGGAAGCAGGAAAGATCCAAAATTGACACCCTAACATCACAATTAAAAGAACTAGAAAAGCAAGAGCAAACACATTCAAAAGCTAGCAGAAGGCTAAAAATAACTAAAATCCGAGCAGAACTGAAGGAAATAGAGACACAAAAAACCCTTCAAAAAACTAATGAATCCAGGAGCTGGTTTTTTGAAAAGATCAACCAAACTGATAGCCCGCTAGCAAGACTAATAAAGAAGAAAAGAGAGAAGAATCAAATAGATGCAATAAAAAATGAAAATGGGGTTATCACCACTGATCCCACAGAAATACAATCTACCATCAGAGAATACTACAAACACCTCTATGCAAATAAACTAGAAAATCTAGAAGAAAAGGATAAATTCCTTGACAAATACACCCTCCCAAGACTAAACCAGGAAGAAGTTGAATCTCTGAATAGACCAATAACAGGCTTTGAAATTGTGGCAATAATCAATAGCTTACCAACCAAAAAGAGTCCAGGACCTGATGGATTCACAGCCGAATTCTACCAGAGGTACAAGGAGGAACTGGTACCATTTCTTCTGAAACTATTCCAATCGATAGAAAAAAAGGGAATCCTCCCTAACACATTTTATGAGGCCAGCATCGTCCTGATACCAAAGCCTGGTAGAGACATAACCAAAAAAGAGAATTTCAGACCAATATCCTTCATGAATATTCATGCAAAAATCCTCAATAAAATACTGGCAAACCGAATCCAGCAGCACATCAAAAAGCTTATACACCATGATCAAGTGGGCTTCATCCCTGGGATGCAAGGCTGGTTCAACATATGCAAATCAATAAATGTAATCCAGCATATAAACAGAACCAAAGACAAAAACCACATGATTATCTCAAAAGATGCAGAAAAGGCCTTTGACAAAATTCAACAACCCTTCATGCTAAAAACTCTCAATAAATTAAGTATTGATGGGACATATCTTGAAATAATAAGCGCTATCTATGACAAACCCACAGGCAATATCATACTGAATGAGCAAAACCTGGAAGCCTTCCCTTTGAAAACTGGCACAAGACAGGGATGCCCTCTCTCACCACTCCTATTCAACATAGTGTTGGATGTTCTGGCCAGGGCAATCAGGCAGGAGAAGGAAATAAAGGGTATTCAATTAGGAAAAGAGAAGTCAAATTGTCCCTGTTTGCAGATGACATGATTGTATATCTAGAAAACCCCATCGTCTCAGCCCAAAATCTCCTTAAGCTGATTAGCAACTTCAGCAAAGTCTCAGGATACAAAATCAATGTACAAAAATCACAAGCATTCTTGTACACCAATCACAGACAAACAGAGAGCCAAATCATGAGTGAACTCCCATTCACAATTGCTTCAAAGAGAATAAAATACCTAGGAATCCAACTTACAAGGGATGTGAAGGACCTCTTCAAGGAGAACTACAAACCACTGCTCAATGAAATAAAAGAGGATACAAACAAATGGAAGAACATTCCATGCTCATGGGTTGGAAGAATCAATATCATGAAAATGGCCATACCGCCCAAGGTAATTTATAGATTCAATGCCATCCCCATCAAGCTACCAATGACTTTCTTCACAGAATTGGAAAAAACTACGTTAAAGTTCATATGGAACCAAAAAAGAGCCCGCATTGTGAAGTCAATCCTAAGCCAAAAGAACAAAGCTGGAGGCATCACGCTACCTGACTTCAAACTATACTATAAGGCTACAGTAAACAAAACAGCATGGTACTGGTACCACAACAGAGACATAGATCAATGGAACAGAACAGAGCCCTCAGAAATAATGCCACATATCTACAACTATCTGATCTTTGACAAACCTGACAAAAACAAGAAATGGGGAAAGGATTCTCTATTTAATAAATGGTGCTGGGAAAACTGGCTAGCCATATGTAGAAAGCTGAAACTGGATCCCTTCTTTACACCTTATACAAAAATTAATTCAAGATGGATTAAAGACTTACGTGTTAGACCTAAAACCATAAAAACTCTACAAGAAAGCCTAGGCAACACCATTCAGGACACAGGCATGGGCAAGGACTTCATGTCTAAAACACCAAAAGCAATGGCAACAATAGCCAAAATTGACAAATGGGATCTAATTAAACTAAAGAACTTCTGCACAGCAAAAGAAACAACCATCAGAGTGAACAGTCAACCCACAGAATGGGAGAAAATTTTTGCAACCTACTCATCTGACAAAGGGCGAATATCCAGAATCTACAATGAACTCAAACAAATTTACAAGAAAAAACAAACAACCCCATCAAAAAGTGGATAAAGGACATGAACGGACACTTCTCAAAAGAAGACATTTATGCAGCCAAAAAGCACATGAAAAAATGCTCATTATCACTATCCATCAGAGAAATGCAAATCAAAACCACAGTGAGTTACCATCTCACACCAGTTAGAATGGCCATCATTAAAAAGTCAGGAAACAACAGGTGCTGGAGAGGATGTGGAGAAATAGGAACACTTTTACACTGTTGGTGGGACTGTAAACTAGTTCAACCATTGTGGAAGTCAGTGTGGCGATTCCTCAGGGATCTAGAACTAGAAATACCATTTGACCCAGCCATCCCATTACTGGGTATATACCCAAAGGACTATAAATCATGCTGCTATAAAGACATGCACACGTATGTTTGTTTGCGGCACTATTCACAATAGCAAAGACTTGGAACCAACCCAAATGTCCAACAAAGATAGACTGGATTAAGAAAATGTGGCACATATACACCATGGAATACTATGCAGCCATAAAAAATGATGAGTTCATGTCCTTTGTAGGGACATGGATGAAACTGGAAAACATCATTCTCAGTAAACTATCGCAAGGACAAAAAAGCAAACACCGCATGTTCTCACTCATAGGTGGGAATTGAACAATGAGAACTCATGGACACAGGAAGGGGAACATCACACTCCGGGGACTGTTGTGGGGTGGGGGGGGCGGGGAGGGACAGCATTAGGAGATATACCTAATGCTAAATGACGAGTTAATGGGTGCACCAAACCAACATGGCACATGGATACATATGTAACAAACCTGCACATTGTGCACATGTACCCTAAAACCTAAACTATAAGAATAAAAAAAATAAAAATAAAAAGAACCTGATGGAGATCAGGAAACTGCTCCCACAGACACACAGTGGCATGAGGCCACTGGGGTTGTAGGCCCCTGGGGTTCTGTAGTGACTTACAGTGCAGCCATGGCTGATTGACAGAGATAAGCACACCTGGACTGCTTTCCAGAATGGCTGTGCTAGTTTATCCTTCCAATAGGTCTAGACAAGGGCTGTTGCTTCCTCTTATCCTTGTCTACAGTTTTGGTCATATTATCACATTTTCTAAGTTTTCTTGATGTGATGTCGTAGCTTATTTCATTTTGAATTTCTTACAAACAAATCTCTTCATGCCAGGCATGGTGGCTCACGCCTGTAATCCCAGCACCTTGGGAGGCCAAGGTGGGTGGATCATGAGGTCAGGAGATCGAGACCATCCTGGCTAACATGGTGAAACCCCGTCTCTACTAAAAATACAAAAATTAGCTGGGCGTGGTTGTGGGCGCCTGTGGTCCCAGCTACTCAGGAGGCTGAGGCAGGAGAATGGTGTGAACCCAGGAGGTGGAGGGTTGCAGTGAACTGAGATCGCACCACTGTACTCCAGCCTGGGCGACAGAGCTAGACTCCCTCTCAGAAAAGAAAAGAAAAAAATCTCTTCATATATGTGTTAACCATCTGGATTTCCCCTACTTTCAAAGGCCTATTTATGTCCTTTGTATATACCTTTTTCTTTAGATTGTTTGTTTTATTAGATTTGCAGGACTTCCTCAAATATTCTAGATATGAAATCCTTGAAAGTTTTAGGCATTGCAGTTATCTTTTGCTAGTCTGTCACTTGTCTGTCCACATTATCTAAGGATGTCCATGGACTATTTAATTAATTTTAATATAATTCAACTTATCAATTCTCAGCCTTCATATGTTTGTGTTTTTTTTTTAAATTTAATCTTTTAAAAGCAATGATTCTCTAAACAAAGATTTCAAAGGTTTTATTCTATTGGCTTTTAACCTATATTTTTTCTTTTAGCTTTCTCTTTTCATACTTACAATTTTAGTACATTTAGAGTTTACTTTTAAATATGTTGTATAACTTTTCATTGGTGTTTGTAAATACAATTTCTCTAAAAATTATGACTCTAAGATAATATTGCTAATTTAAAAACCAATATATTAGGTATAAACACTCAACTCAGCACATTTGTCTCTAAAGTTGTCATGTTGGGGTACCTGTTATATCTACAAATGTTTAAAACCCCTCTGGAACTGCTCCTTCAGAATTTCCTTCAGTGATTACATAACTTCTTGGAGAATATGCTTAATTGTGAAAAATTGAATCTGGATTTTGAAAATCACTCAAAATAAAGTGGTTGATTAAGGTCAGGAAAAAAAAACACAATGAGGTATCTCATTACAGAGATAAACATTCGGAAGAATTGGAAAATGATGTGGGGAAACAGAACCTCTAATATTGATGGAGAATACATTAGTAAACATTTCACTGAGCCTATTTGGTAATATACACCAATAACTTAAATGGTTCTATCTTTAAATCCAGAATCTCCATTTCAACAATTCTATTCTTCATGAATATTTACACATGTGCACAATCATATGAATATGTAAGAAGGTTTATTGTGATACTGTCTCATCATTCTGAAATATTGGAAATGACCCAAGTGTCCTTCGAAAGGGGAACTGTATGTTATGTATCCATAGAATAGTCATAATATGAAATATGATGCAGGTATAAAAAAAAAGTCTTTATGAATTGACATTAAAACATCTCCAGGTCATTTTTGTTGTATATCAAACCGAGTCTCCTAACACACATATTATGATCCTATTTACATCTAAAAAATAAATTTTTTGTGTAAATTGTACACACGTAAATGCATAGAAAGACTGTTGATCAGCAGATATCTCTTGGGAGGAGATTGAATAAGGAAAAGAAAATGGAGAAGATTCCATATTTATGACTTTCAATATAGTTTGAATATTTTATAATGCAAAATATATGTATTTTACTATAAAAAGACAAAAATAAATCTATTTTAAAAAACATTTCCACATTTTGAAGCCAGGACCACAAAACTCTGCTTTGAAGTGAAAATACTGAAAGTTTTAATAACTTAAATACCCTTTGGTTCATACCATTTTTCCTTGCCAGGAAGCAGTAGCATGGCTGTGATCATTACATAAATCATGTAAATTAAATATATGATACAAAATATGTAACAAAGACAACATCTTTAACGTGATTGCTACTAATGTCTTATAGTCTACTTTGCAACACATAGTGTTTCACTTGAAACCATTCCAAGATTCCATGACTATATTAAATTTAATTGTAACTTTAAATTTTTGAAAGTGAGAAGAGTAATCCATTGATTGTTCCTATTTCCCCTCTGTACTAGGTTTTTAAATTCTTGATCAATTGTGTTAGACACCACCTTGGGTTTGTCCTCCCCTTCCTCAGCA
The DNA here is from genome assembly GCF_028878055.3 of Symphalangus syndactylus. NCBI lineage: Eukaryota > Metazoa > Chordata > Mammalia > Primates > Hylobatidae > Symphalangus > Symphalangus syndactylus. The sequence continues at coordinate 30,956,573 of NC_072430.2, forward strand.
AAGCAATCCAGTAATGAGACGAAATTTAGGAGCACTTCCTTTCATTCTAGCCTTCCTTGGCTTGGTTTCACATCAGTGGCTCCATTATGCACTCCTATGGACCTGTAAAGTAACTTCTTTCTTTGCTTTGGAATTATCTGACTCTCCTGCATTAAATAGCCATCCTCCTAGGCTAATTCAAAGTATATCTAAGATAAAATTCAACCTTAAAAAATAAAGCACTTACATAGACATCTCAGGGTTAAAGAAAAACATCACTAAGTTGACTTTGCATATAATGTTTCTATGATTGCAAAAGCAGAAGGAAGAATTTCATCAAGACCCAGTGTGAGTAACAACAAAATAAAATGATTGTGGTGAGCCTTAGCCCAACGGCTACATCCAGGAAACTGACAGAGCCGAGGCAGCTCCTAGGATGTCAACGCAAAGGTTGACAGAGCCTGCCAAGGAACCAGATGCTGATGTCAGACAGAGACAGGAAAAATGGACCACAGTTTGTTATCTGTTTCCTGTGATTAGAATCAGCATCACCCGTCACTCTCTTTTTCAGATTAATTAATAAAGTCTGGTGTGAAGAATTTCAATAAAATATTTGTTCAAAAGGGAGAAAAGAAGCATCTGCTTTAGAATTGTTTTCCCCTTTAGTCAGAGTCTGTAAAATGTGTGTATGTTGGTTTTTTTCTGTGCCTACATTTGGTGGACATTAAAACGTTTAAGCACAGTAAAATGTAGTATTGTTTATCTCCTATTTTAGAAGATACTTTTCTCAATATTGGTGCCAGTGTCACCATTTAATATATATTTTTTACCTTTTCCTCCTCTCTCTCTCTTTTTTCCTTCTTTCTTTTCTCTCTCCTTTCCTTTCCTTTCCTTTCCTTTCCTTTCCTTTCCTTTCCTTTCCTTTCCTTTCCTTTCCTTTCCTTTCCTTTCTTTCCTTCCTTCCTTCCTTCCTTCCTTCCTTTTCTTTCTTCTACAAAGCAGATCTTTATGTCTTGGATATTTTCTTTAAGAAGTAAAACTGGCCGGGCGCGGTGGCTCACGCCTGTAATCCCAGCACTTTGGGAGGCCGAGGCGGGCGGATCACGAGGTCAGGAGATCGAGACCATCCTGGTTAACACAGTGAAACCCCATCTCTACTAAAAATATTACAAATTAGCCGGGCATGGTGGCAGGCACCTGTAGTCCCAGCTACTCGGGAGGCTGAGCCAGGAGAATGGCGTGAACCCGGGAGGCGGAGCTTGCAGTGAGCAGAGATGGCACCATGGCACTCCAGCCTGGGCAACAGAGCAAGACTGTCTCAAAAAAAATAAAATAATAATAATAATAATTAGAAGTAAAACTCTGTATTAAGACCAATCACACCTTTCATGGCAGCAAGCTCAAATGAAACCATGGTAAACTGTGAAAACCAGAGGCGTCTGTGACCTAAAACAATTTTTTAACCTCTTAAATGCAAGAGCTATGTGAAGAATGCGGGTTTTCTTTTCCCTCCAACCTCCTGCATGACAGTTACTCGTTGATTAGAAAAAACACAGTATGGCCAAATGCTAGTACAAATTGTAATCAAGTTTAGAGTTTGTAAATTAAAAACCTATTACATAATAGAAAAGTTTCCTCTTTTCTGTAGAAACATGATGAAAGCAACACATACTTGAATAGTGATTTACAGTCTAGCTGTACATGTGTACGTGTATACTACCTTATTTAGTCTTTACAACAAAATTGAGAGATGCAGAAACTGGATATCATAGACTTACCCAAAGGCAAACAGCAAAAAAGTCATGGAACTCAACTTCTGGATTTTCTTTTCCAATTCCAGGACTTTTTCAGTTACACTACCAAAGCTTCAGAAAAAAAAAAAAAAAAAGAAAAAAAAAAAAAAGCACCTATTAGAGAAAAAAATACATGAAAGATGTATACAAATATTGGTACAACTTTTCAAAAGGCTGGGTCAAATACAGTTCTTTCTTAAGGAAGAAGAATTAGATGAATAGACAAACACACATTATTCCAACCGGGAGTTTCATTATCTCCTTTTTCCCCATGTGCTTTAAAGGATATGTCAGACTGCATTAGGATTATTTAAACAAGGATGTGCCATTTGAGTCACTAATATTGGATTACTTTGTCATCCATCATCTCATAGGTTTTACAATCCTATTTTCATAAAAAGAGAGTAACCGATGCACTCAAGTTCAGTTAAGAGTAGCAGAGCCAGTACACAATTAAGGCATTCTTTATCTGAGTCCATTCACTGACTATCTCTTCCTCTATCTTAGTTATCTCTATTTATCTCTAGTCATCTACTTATCTAGCAAAATATAATTCACTACAATATCCTTTTCTGAGAAAATTATATACACATTCTTCCACCACCTCTATGAGGGTGCACACAGAAAATACCTCAATGACACGGTCTAGAGAGGTGGCCTCTGAGGATGTCTTACCTGTGGCATTTTAAGATGGATGCCTGTGCTTTCTTAGTCAATAGTCAAAGACAGAAAAATAAACCAATTACGTATGAAATTGAGAATACCGATTATTTACTATTAACATATACACAAATTTAGCTTATTTTAAAGGAGAGGTCATCATATACTTTTCTGAGAAAGGAGCACTCTCTCCAGATAGTTAAAATATTTAGAAACATGATTTCTCAGTGACAGTATTATTTATGGTTTGAAGATCTGCCCTGAAGCCATTTTGAAATCTGCTTATCAATCTTTTAAATGCAACTGAAATCTTCTATCTGCTTCTCATGAGAGTTGGTAAAGCAATTAAGGAACTTGTAGAACATTTTTTCCTAATCCCAAGTCATGCTCCTTTTTAAGTGGAGAGGGCTCTATACATGAAGAAGCTTCAGGATAGACTATTCCACATCTAAAGTAAAATCAGAGAGGGCTAGAAGGTTTCTTCCACAGCTGTTGAAGATAAGGCTAAGAAACTACATCCAGTGCCTAAGACAGAATCACATCCACCGTGAGTGATAACAGAATTTACCTGAAAATTTAAAGGTTGGGGACTAACCTGTAACCACTAGAATTACTTTTTTTTTTAATCTAGTGGTTTATTTACCTAAATTATTTTGTTAAGTAAATTATGAAATGTGTAAAGCATAAAACTATAAGGTGCTCTTTAATTTTAGTGATATTATAATAAATTTAAAGATATCTTAAATTTACCCTATATGAGTAACATATAAGATGAGATTCATCAACTGATGACAACGACATAGTTGTATTTACAACTGGCAACACATATTCAGGCACTTTGAAAATTTCTGGCCATATATGCTATGTACACCGTGAACATGGAATCCAAGTGACAAAACTGGGGCAAATATAACACTTCGATCAGCTGATAATGACTTTATATGCAATATTGTTATTTCACAAGTAGCTCAGTGACTTTGCATAGCATTTAGTTTCAATAACCAGGTTTGATATTTAACTGAAGGATTTCATTTATTTTTTTTCTTTAATATTGGCCTTTCTGAATATTTATTTTAATCTTACTTCTCTGTTATTGTATCTTTCTTAGTCTGCTCAGGACTCCATGGACTGGGTGGCAGGTTAGAAGCTAGAAATCGCGTGCCAGCATTGTTGGTTTCTTGCCAGAAATGCCTTCTTGCTATGTTCTCACATGGCAACGAGAGAAAGAGACAGCAAGCACACTGTCATCTTTTTTATGAAGGCCACCAATCCCATCGTTGGAGATTGAGGACATTAATTTCTACTCTCATGACCTCATTTAAATCCAATAGTCTCCCAAAGACCCCATCTTCAAATACCATGACACTGGGGGTTAGGGGTGGTTACAGACTGCAGGTTTATGTTCTCTCAAAAGTCATATGTAGAAACCTAATTACCAATGTGACAGTATTTGGAGATGGGTTCTTTGAGAGATGATGAGATCTGGAGGACAGAACATTCATGAATGGGATTAGTACTTTTATGAAAGGGATTCCCGAAAAGTCCCTCACTCTTTCTGCCATGTGAGGACACGGGAAAGACAATCATTTATGAAAAACAAAACGGGCCCTCACCAGACATTGAATCTGCTGGCACCTTGATTTTGTATTTCCCAGCCTCCAGAACTATCATAAATAAATTTCTGTTGCTTATAAGCCAGCTAATCTATGATATTTTGCTATAGCAGCCTGAGCTAAGATAGATCTCAACATATGCATTTTGGAGAGAAACAATTCAGTCCATAGCATTTCATTCTGGACTCCAAAATTCATGTCCTGTGTCATTCTCATATCCGAAATACATCCTTTTCATTCTAATAGTCCTTTAAAAGTATGTTAACAATTCTGAACATTTATAGCAATGATTTTATGATATGTGGTCATAAAATATTATACTAAAAATCATGATTAAATATATGGAATTAATTTCTATGTTTCCACTTAAATACAAAAATATACAGAATTATTCACATATTTTTAAATAATTTGAAATCAGTAGAAATGTGTTTAGCATCCCTACCTATGATAAGGTTAAGAAGCTGATGAGCATGAGCAAACATAACATCTTGCATATTAAAGCAGTGAACTGGTAATATGATTATGCCAATGCTAGACGTATTTAGTTCACACACATTTACAACTAAAACAATATTGGAAACAAACTAAATATAAAATAATTGGGCTTTATACTTTCCTAGGAATATCTATTACGATTACCAAACTATACTTCTGCAGAATTTTAATTATTTAAAATCAAGCACAATATGTGGTGTTATGTCTTTACATGTTTGAACACAGAACATGTGAGTGTCGTAATTTTACATGTGTGTATGTGATCTACTTAAGAATAACTGTTTTTTAAATTTAGTACCGTTAACCTTCAGCAACATTGGAGTGAGGGGCACTAACTCCGTAAGCAGTTAAAAACCTGTGTATAAATCTTGACTCCCCCAAAACTTAACTACTAATAACCCACTGTTGACCGGCAGCCTTACTGATAACACAGTCAATTAACACATATTTTGTATGTTATATGCATTACTTACTGGAATTCCTTTAAATTTTTTAAAATAAATTAACTTTTTTTTCCTTCTCTCTATACATACACAAACATATGTACACACACACACTCACACACACACACAAACACACCCTACTGGTTTTGTCGTTCTCTAGAGAACCCTAATATGCTATCTTTCAGAGAAAAGCAAATGCTAAACTATTTATATACCAAAACTCAATCCCTGATACCTGGTCTAAAATAAAGAAAATATTTGAAATTATAACTTTCAGAAAATACAAGATAACGCCTAAATAATTTGCCATAGAAACAAGGAAAATATGTTCTCTGCAGACATGATCGGCCGAGGGCTTAATCCCAAAAAAACTCCAATTATGCTTCTATTGATATTTTGTTTCCTATAAAAGAAAAATAACGAATAAATAGAAACTGAAAAGTATTTTGTTGTGGGGCAATCCTTTGCTTACAGTTTCCATCATAGGTATGATTATCTATCTGTGAAAGATAAGGACCCATCTTGGTGAAATTTCTTAGCAAGTTGGCAACTTTATGTTTTATCTTTTCCTGTTTGGTTTATCTTTCCCATTTCCTATAATATACATCATATTTTTTTCTGGCTGTGCACTTAACAGGCTTCCCAAGTTTAATTTTTGTCTAGTGGGAGCAGTATGTTTTCTTGGTTTTGAGGTTGACACTCTTATTGGATACTGACCATATGTTTTTGCAATATATATTATACCAAGTTCCTGTTTTCTCAGTGCATATTTTTATATGTAGGGGTTAACTAGAGTAAAATAAACAGATTAAATTATATTTCAGTCATAGCCTGGATTAATTTTCACTTAAATTTACTTCAAACTAAATGTTTCATCCCTATTCATCTTTATTCATTCAACTGTATCCCATGGATGCTCGCCATTTAAACACCTGGTAGTTTTCCCTTCTTGGCAGATTCTTGGACTCGTCCTAGCTTTTCAAATGTTTTAGTAGAATTAAGAACATTATTATTCTCAAAGGTAAGGAGGGCTTGGGGGAAATTTTAATGTAACTTATTTTCATTGCCAAAGATATGCTACGGGTTTAAGAGGTAAATTTCATAGCTACAATCCCTCTACTCTGGGTTCCATACTTGTTATGAATGTAAATCTTCACAGTGCCTTTGTGAGGACTTAGAAGATGGAAGTGTCATAGAGTTAACAGAAAGCATCAATAAATAGCAGTGGCTTCAATGTCTGAATAATGCTTTCACTATAAACTAAGAAGTTTGGAACACCCAAAAATATAATTCATGTAACACAACATTAACATTGCATTTTACTTTACTTGTGTACACCCTGAATACATAGTTTAATAACTTAAAAATTGTGAGTTGTATTCATATGTTATTTCCACAAAAAGTGATAGTATTTTGATAATTTTCCCTTTCCAATGTATGTTAATTTCTATCTGACTATGCTGTACTTTAGCATAGTATGATCAGATAGACCACGCTATGTTTGGTAAAACTATTTTGTACAATTTAACAATTCATTCAATAAATTCTACTGCTAATCTGCAGTAATGATAGATTATTATCAATAACAATGATGGGTACAAAAACAGTAGTTAGAAAGAATGAATGAGATTTAGTATTTGACAGCACAATGGAGTGACTATAGTCAATAATAATTTAATTGTACCTGTTAAAATAACTAAAATCATATAATTGGATTGTTTGTAACACAAAGGATAAATGCATGAGGTGATGGATACCCCATTTGCCATGATGTGATTATTACACATTATATGCCTGTATCAAAATATCTCATATACCCCATCAATAATACACCGACTATTTAGCCACAAAAATTAAAAATTAAAAAGATCAATAGTGATGGAAAAAAAAAAACTACCAGCCTTCTCTCTGCATCACTGCAGTGACGTGTCCTACGTTCTAACAGAGCAGAATCCCCTATTAGAGGTAGGTTTTGCTGCAATCTAGATTAGTTTTTTCTGGATAAAGATTTCACACCAAACAGAAAAAGACAAGAGCAAATCACAACAGGTTTTTCAAACAGCTCCTGCAACCACAAATGTAATATGTTCAGTGTGGAAAGCATTGTTAATGATGCATACATTTTCTCAACCACATCCACAAGTTAATCAAAACCACTGTCAATGGCATTATTTTTGCAAATAAAGATCATACATATGTACACACACACACATGACAAACAGTAGATGTAACACTCTGTAATACTGTATATTTAAATAAAGATTAAATATGTAAGAAAATTGGCCTAATTAAATAAATATGCACATGGGGAATTCAAGGTTACACTCTAAGGTCTGTACTTCTAACTGCTAACTGACACTTAAGAGAGCTAGCCTAAAAGAGATAATATCATTTGGCAAAGCACTAAAATAGAGTCAAACTGTTTCCACAACACCATGAAAACACATTAGTTTAGTGAGCTACAGGTCTATCAAACTTTGGCTTGGTACATGCATATAATAAATATTCTATGTCAATTTAAGCTAAAGAAAAAATTTATTTGGCAAAATATAGACAAAACCTCTGTTTGAATTACTGTACCTCATCCCATTTCCCATTTTAATTGATTTTTCAGCAAATTTTGTCCTCCCTGGAAGTACACTCTTAATTTACAGCACTTGTTTTCTTTTAACTTTTAAGTTCAGGGCTATAAGTGCAGGTTTGTTGCATAAGTAAACTTGTGTCGTGGGGGTTTGTTGTACAGATTGTTTCATCATCCAGGTTTTAAGCCTATTTCCCATTAGTTGTTTTTCCTTATCCTCTCCCTCCTCCCACCCTTCACCCTCTGAAAGGCCCCAGTGTGTGTTGTTACCCTCTGTGTGTCCATGCGTTCTCATCATTTAGCTCCCACTTATAATTGAGAGTGTATATTTGGTTTTCTGTTCCTCTGTTAGTTTTCCAGGGAAAATGGCCTACTGAGCCATCCACGTTCCTGAAAAGGACATGATCTCATTCTTTTTCATGGCTGCATAGTATTCCATGGTATGTATGTACCACATTTTCTTTATCCAGTTTATCATTGGCGGACATTTAGGTTGATTCCATGTCTATGTACAGCACATTTAAGACAAAATAAGTGATCAAGGATAACAAATATTTTATACATATAAATGTGTGTGTGTATATACATAAACAACTCAGTGATTTTTTTAAAACTATAATATACTAGTACCAACTTACATACTTTGTACTTCCACTAAAATTTGTTTCAAATTTAATTATGTGTATCTAAAATTTGTGTAATTTAAACAAATCATAATTAAAAATCATACACAAAGTATTATGTACAAAAAATGTTTGTGTCTGTGTATGCACATTCAAATATTTAACTTAAAGTACCAAACCATTCATTAAAAATATATAGAAGATAAATTATCTTTACATTCAGTTTAAGAGTTTCCTAAAACTTTAAGTCAAGATGTTGAAATAACTGTTGAGAGTTATAATCATAAAACTGTATATGTAAATGGATTTCTACTTTTAAAATGTTTAAAAACTTCTTTTCTTGCACACCATTGTCCATAATATTGAGCAGGGAAGAATATATTTTCCACATAACTCAGAATGCAATATTGAGCTTGTTTTCTGTATGCAGAGGAAGGTAATGTCAATGGAGCCTATTAGATGGGGATGCTCTCATGTTTGATGTTAGCAGGTTGTTTTACCTTTAGTTTGGTTAAGGTTGGTTGCTGAGCTGGAGATAAGCAAAAAGAAAACTCACGTCAAATAACACAGTTGGAATAAACTGAAGATATACTAGAGCTTGACTCATCCATGCCATGCCTGTGAATTCAGATATAAACCATAAATTCAATTATTTTGTAAAGATATCACAAAGTTTGTTTACATAGCTGAAAAGATCTGACTTAATAAAATGCAGTAAGTAGGAAAAGAAACATTCTTACAGTTTTAAATCTGTTACCACCATAATAGGGTCCTGGAATGTTAAGATGAACCCAAATTTTCTCAGTCTTACTTTATTATTAGACTCATTTTTGTTTGTACAGATACGTAATTCTGAAATACTCCATAATTCTATAAAAATTTTAAAATATTCATTTTCCTTCCCTCTGCCTTATGAATAGTATAATTATATAACTTCACATAAAAAACTGTGATGGTTCAGGTTCTTTGAGAAGCAGACTCCAAGGCTAGATTAAACACGCAGTGATTTTGTTGGGGAAAACCCCTGAGGAAGAAGATAGAAAAAGAGTCATGGAATAATAGGAGAGCTGTTGATCCACAGTATGGGTCTTACACCCAACTGAAGAAGACAGAAAAGGGGAGATGTTGTAAATATTCTGAACAGCTTGCAAAGTAAGGCAGTTTGGCAAAGTCATCAAAGGGTTCTTGAACCAAAGTCAACCAGCTCGGGAGTCCTATGGTTTCCAGAAACAAACCTGTCTTGGTATCCCCATCCTGCTCAGTCCATTGCATGGAGCAGCCTATGGGAAGTACAGGTTTTGGTCGGTGTGGCAAGGGATTTTTGTTCCATACAGCAGGAAGCAGCTAGAGCTGTTGCTCCATTACAGTCCTTTCAGTTGGAAGCTCGAAAGGAACATTTGCATGGTTGCCACAGATACAGTTCGCTAAAGAAAATATTCTTCAACCTTGATCTTATATGTGACAAACTAGAATCAATCCCTGAAATAAGAGTCACGATCTAAACTGTAGATTTTACAAGATGGAAGAAATCCAATTACACTGGAAAGCACATGAAATGATGTCAGGATATGAATAATATGTCACTCTGCGTGGAGATCAGCCTAGTCTCACTCATGCCCTCTCCCTCTAGTGTGGGAAAACAAGAGGAACCTCCAAAATTTCCTAACTGCACAAAGAAATTGGTGGAAATTCACTTCATTTTGAAGCTTGAGGTTTCTATGTGGTTGATTTAATCAAAATATTAATGTTATTTTTCTAGAAGAAGAAAAAGTGAAAATATAAAAATCATGCTGATTGGATTTGAATAGATTGTATTGATCATATATGAATATTCTCTTTCATCCAGATTAGAAAGTACTGTTTTGAAATCCAGTCCTTCACACTTCCAAACTGATCATTTTTAATAAATAAATGTCATTTTGACTTTTTTTTTTTCTGGTCAGGAAGAGAAACAAGAAGTTTCTTTCCGCAAACTTCCTAAAAGGTGCCATGTGTTTTCCTAAAACCAAGGTGAGCTAACTCAATAAATTCTGTTAAAAATTGCTTAGTACTGACTATTAATGTAGAGCCCTAGAAAAGCATCTTTTGATATGTTTCTATAATATTTGCCTTGATCGTTTTTAAAGAAATAATAATATGAAGCTACCAAACCATGAGAAATTCATCTTCAATACTTTAATGTAATTAGTTCCTAATACCCTTTCTAGTTTCTCTGGATATTCTTAAGTTTTGAAGCCAATTTAAAGCAATGTTTTAATTATTAAAACATGTAGCTTAATGGGAGTTCTTTAGCATTTTAGTGAAAACACCTAACAAATCCCTTTCACTCTCAATCTTCTGATGTCTGTATTTAATTTTCATCTTTCCACAAACCAGGCATGCATTTGCCACAGAGCCATGAAGTAAGATAATCACTGTTACACAGTAACACACATCCTGGACCTGCAATTTTGTGTCTCAGGAGAAAGAAATCAAATCTTCCTTCACAGACCTTTGAGGCAGCAGGCACTGGGTATCCACTGAGGATACCGAATACATTTCTCCAGTACATTTCCCTGTTTTTTCATTCCATGTGCTATTTTATTCCATAATAATAAGAAAAATAAGGTACTTAGAGCCCGAGTTTTACAAACAGCGAAGCAGATACTGTTATTTTGTCAGATGATTAAGCTGTCTTTTAGGACTAGTTCAGGTATTTTCCAAGGCATCATAATTCCTTTGGTCACGAGGGTGTGACATATTTAGCTACATATTATGTGGCAAAGTAGAAACAGAGCAGGATGAGGTTCTCAGAATGGACACATAATCTGGTTTGCAAACAACAGAGGATTTAATTCATTTCTTTCAACAACTGGTCAGGCTAAATTCAGTCTTTTGCTTCCTTCCTTTAAAAAATTTTGAGTATAAATTTAGCTGGGTGTACCATCAGAAGTCTATCCCACGTGCTAACATAGTTCAATATTCGTTTCATTGTGTTTTGCTTTATTTTAGGAAAATTCTAAAATAGAACTACCATATGATTCAGCAATCCCACTTGTGAGTATATATTCAAAGAAAATGCAATCAGTTTGTCAAAGAGGAAATTAAATCAGTATGTTGAAGAGATATCTGCATTCCCATGTTCATTGCGGCATTATTTACAACAGCCAAGATATAGAGATGACCTAAATGTCTGCTGACAGATATATGGATAAAGAAATTGCAGTACATTGATACAATGGGATATTATTCAGCCAAAATGAGGAAAGCCTGTCATTTTCAATTATATGGATGAACTAGAGGACATTATGCTAAATGAAATAAGCCAGGCACAAAAGGACAAATACTGTATTTTCTCATTCATATTGTGGTATCTAAAAAATGTTGAACTCATACAAGCAGAGAATAGAACAACGGCGTCCAGGGTTTGGACAGGGTGTATGAAATGGGGAGATGATGGTTAAAAGGTAAAAACTTTCAATTCTGACGTGAACCAGTTCTAGAAATCTAATGAACAACATGGGTAGTGATGATAACTGTGTTAATTTGACTGCAGTAATGAATATACAGTCTATATGCATATAAAATCACATTGTACATCCTAAATATATCCAGTCTTTATTTTTCAAGTAAATATTTTAGAATTTAAAAAAATAGAAACTCTTATTGATTGACAAGAGAATAGTTTCTAAGAGAGCTAGATTAAAATATACATTATGCTAGCACTGGATAAGTGAATCAAGTCTTATGTTAACATTAGTTGACCAACACTGTTTTCTAATAGGTTTATCAGAGGCATATATAGATATTGGATAATCTCATTTTTGTTCTCTTTCACTTAGATCAGAATCTCTTAACATTCAAAAAATGACTGAAATGTGTGCATTTCAAGAAGTGGAAAACAGGTTACAACCTTTTGTCAGATTCTCAAAGAGATTCTTGATCAGAAAAGATTCTGAACCTCTGTGTAGAAGTAACATGTTTTTATCCAACATTGCACAGTGGTTCTTGACTGTTCTTTAGAACTAATGTTCTTCATTTTGACTTGTACAAATTGTGGAAGTCCAGTAGGAGTATAGAGGCAGACTTTGTAATATATTCCAAAACATTTACAAGTTGAAAAATCTGCTTCAATGAGTGAGCTGCTGTGGTAGAATTCCAAGATGGCATTCCAATGTTCCAATCCCCAGGTTATTCAATAATATGACTCCAGGTATTGCTGTGAGGGGATTTTGAAGATGTAGTTAAAGCCCCAAATTGGTTGACTTTTTACAATACGGAGAGCATTTGGGTGAGACTGATCTAATCACATGAGCCCTTTAAAAGCAGAATTTTCTCGGGCTAGTAGCAGAATGGGAATTGGAAATTTAAAGTGCAAGAAGGAACCAATGTGAAGAAGATTCTCCATTGCTGAGATGGAGTGGGGCACATGGCAGGGATCTAAGAGTGGGCTCCCGAAGCTGAGAGTGGTCCCTGGTTGACAGCCAGGAATGCAGTGGATACCTTTGTCTACTACTGCAAGGAAATGAATTCTGCCAACAGCCTGAGTGAGCTTGGAAGCATATCTTTCTCTAGTCAAGACTCCAGATAAGTACACATCTGACAACAACTTATTTTCAGCTTTATAAGATCCTAGAGAGCCAAGTTAAAATTTGCTGGAATTCTGACCCAGGGAACTGTGAGATAATAAAATTTTGTCATTTTAAGTTGCTAAATTTATGGTAATTTGCTACATAGCAAAAGAAAAAGTTGCTAATAAGTAACTTCAAATCTTTCATTTGTTTTCATGAAATCTGGATACCTACATACTGAAATTTAAGAAATTTAGAGCTATTGATATCTTAGTGGTTTTTTTTCCTTGCCACAGAAAATATATCAGGCTAAAATAAAATAAGAAGATAAAAGAAAGGTGAATTAGTAAGTTATCTTTTGGTCATTTTCTATTTAAAACCAAGAGCAGTCTGGGGGAAAAAAAAAGTCAGTTTCATCATCCTAAAGGATGAACAATTATACTTAAAGTTATTGGAAAGGGATCACCACTACAATTTCAGTTTGTTTAATGACTTCTAATAGTTTTTAATGTTTAAATTCTGCTCTCTGAGCTCACATTCTTGTTATACATTTGTTTTAAATATAATCAATTTATGATTATGAATTTATGTATGAAGTTTTAAAACCATAAGAATAAATTTGGTTGCATCTTATAAATATAGATTTCCAAACACATTTAAAAGAAATTTATGATTCTGTGCTCAGAAAATACAGAAAAAAAAATCTGTATTTTTCACATAACTGTAGGTGGTTCTTACAGACACAAATATTTGGGAAATTTTCCTTATAGCTATTGCAAACTTATTGGAAAAATCTGACCTGCTTATCTCTACTATGTTGCATATAAAAGAAAGATTGCTGATGCTCAAAGGAAGTTCTCATCTTGCAGGGAGGAGAACATAGAAGCATTAATGGATATGTAAATATACCATGTAACATATGGTAACTTAAGAGCATAGCCAATGGGAATGAATATTGGAATCCATTTGGCTAAAGGCTTTACTTTACCACAGACCACTGTGGTCAAAGAAGATCTGCTTTATTCAGTGAACCATAAACCAGACTGTTTATAAAGCATGAAACCAAGAAATTCTGAAGTGCACTCACCAAAACAATGTTTCCAGATAGCTTCCAGATATCACAGGGCATAACTGCAAAAGATGAAGTTTGCTTTTCAGCCTTTTTTTCTGTCAACTGCACCCATTCAGTGTTTTGTGCCTCACTCTTCTTCTGTTCCCACTTTTTCAGGCATTCAATAAATCTCTCTCAAAACCTTATTATTAAGAAATTTACCTGATAATCTCAAATTTTCACTCACTTTCCATAATAACATTTTATTTTAACCTTCTAAAAAACTTAATTCAGACAAAATATGCAGAACTAGTTCTACATATAGAGATAATCTAATGTCTTAAGAATGAATTCTAGCAGGGTTTTCTTTCATATCTACAAGCAGTTTCACAAAGAAGCATTTTTACAAGCCCAGTTTCAAAACCATTTCATGAGTAAGCTCTAGCACTTGATTTGGCTTTTTTTTAGAGCTCCTGTATATCCCATAAATTAATTAATAAGCATTTATGGTAAACTTCTCAACAGCTAACCTATATCAGATATTCTTCAATAACAGAAAATATTTCATTTATTCTTATAAAAATAAATATCTGCTTATTTACTTTGTGTTTATTTCAGCCCAAAGCACCATCTATAATGCATTTTATGCTTAGTATTGGCCCGGCGCTCTGGCTCTTGCCTGTAATCTCAGCACTTGGGAGGCCAAGGAGGGTGGATCACCTGAAGTCAGGAGTTCAAGACCAACCTGGCCAACCCCCCTCTCTACTAAAAATACAAAAACTTAGCTGGCGTGGTGGTGGGTGCCTGTAATCCCAGCTACTCAGGAAACTGAGGCAGGAGAATTGCTTGAACCCCGGAGGTGGAGGTTGCAGTGAGCTGAGATCATGCCATTGTAGTCCAGCCTGGGCAACGAGAGTGAAACTTTGTCTCAAAAAAAAAAAAAAAAAGAAAAGAAAACAGAAAAAAGAATTCCTTAGCTTTTTTACATTGTTCTTAATGTTTAATATTAAAATTGTGTACATGTTTATGCATTTTAAACATATGTATTGTTAATCACAGATGTCACCAGACTCTGGAAAACCTTCCCTAAAAATTTTGAGTCAGTATGTATATTTTTACCCTTGTTTTATTAATGAAGAAAACAAGATTTCAAAGGGGTAAAAAAATTTCTCTTGGTCACAAGGCTAATCACCAGGCAAATTAGGATTTGAATAAAATCAGTCTCATATAGAAATCAATGCTTGCTTTTAATGCCACAATAATTCCAGTTAAGAGTCAAACTTCTATCTGTAATTGTAACTACACATAGCACAAACCTCAATAAAAAATGTTTGTCAAACATGCAAATATAAATTATGAATATTCAAACAAATATAAATGATGAATAGCTTAAATTACTTTGTACACACACATATAAATCCAAAAATACTGCATGTGTAAACTTTTTTAATACACAAATATTTCAGAGCAATAGATGATAGCTGGTACCATCCCAACCAGAGTATTTGCAGTTACATAATGTTTTATTGACAATATGCACTCATAAATGCAAAGTTGTTTTAATTATGCAAATGAATTCCAACAAAATAAACCTAATACATTAATATACATCCTTAACCTTTCTTATCAGTAGAATTAAGTTTTATTTTTAACAATGCCCACTAGGGGATGCTGGCGCATTGACACTAGGAAGTGGAGGACATTGGCTGTCCTGTCAGGTCAAGTAAAATACTGACAGTGAACCCCCCTTTGCAGTAATTTATTTTTGTAGGTAGTTTTTAGAGAATAGAAGTCATTCACACATATTGGCACAGAATGACAGTCCTACAAAAAAATTGGAGTTTTAAGCCGACTGAATGTTTTTGCATTTTAATAATATTTTTAATAAAAGCACTTGGATTCCTGTAAAGCGGATTTGGATGAAACCATTTAGATGTCCAATACTTTTAATCAAGAGTTATTGTTTAAATGAGAACACATGGAGACAGGGAGGGGAACATCACACACCAGGGCCTGTCGGGGGGTGGGAGGAAAGGGGAGGGAGAGCATTAGGACAGATGCCTAATGCTTGCGGGGCTCAAAACCTAGATGTGACGGGTTGATAGGTGCAGCAAGCCACCATGGCACATGTATACCTATGTAACAAACCTGCACGTTCTGTACATGTATCCCAGAACTTAAAGTAAAATAAAAAATAAAAAATAAAAAATGAAGAGTTCTTGTTTATGGAAACATGACTTATAACTATTCAACTATTAATAAGTTTTATATTAAATAGCACAGAAACAGGCGTATGTGCTAAATTATCTGTATATAATTTATACATAAATCACTATTGTAGCTATTTTGGAATCTGAATTCACTATTGTTGGTAATCAAAGGGGAAAATATATAGTAATTACTTTTAATCAAATAAAATAATAAGTAAAAATATGAAATACTATTTAATGTCATTGATTGTCAACAAGTTATTTTATATGTAATTAAATCATTTCTATCTGAGGAAAATGCTCAAAGTAACTCAGTAAAATACTATGTACCACAAGTTAAGTATTTTTAATGAAAAAACAAGATAAAAATGACCTGAATTTCATCATGGAGTTCTTAAGGGAAAAAGTCGAAGAATTTTACAGGAGCACATAGTTTTGTTGCATAATGTCAACCCCAAATAAGCTTGGGATTGTCCCCAAATGTTTATGTAATTGAATTACATTAAATTTTTCACTCAAGCTCATTCTTCCATTATCGGTCCAAATGTTTATTAACCTTTTTTTAAAAAATTAGTGTTATTACCTTTATTTATTCACAATTGCCTCTAAGTTTAAAGCGAGCCTCATCATATTAATAATCAAGCATTTAATGAGGACATTTGCATTCACTCAATTCAGATCCCTCAAAATCTCATAGACTTTAATCATATCTATTATCTTTCATTTTTCCAGATGAGTCATATGAAATATTTAACCTTGTTATCATATGCAAATTCCTTGAGTCTATTGATGTGGCAATCTATTGACACGCATCTAATAAGTGCCTGATTTGCCAGTAACACTATGCCAGGAGTTTAGGTGCATAGAAACATAATAAATTGCTCTGTGTCTTAGCCTTTTCCTGTCCCATGTCTTTTCAACTTGAGGTTTTAAGTGCAAGCTTCTTCCAACCACTGAGCCATCCTCAATCAAACCTGGCAATACATTACATAATCTTATCCTCACCAGCAGATGAGGCTTATCATGAAACTCACTGTCTTATATCAGGATATAGTACCAACTCTGTCCTTGTTTTAGTTGATCTGTCAATAGCACTTCATAGTGCCCTTTCTTTTCCACAAGATACATACCTTTTTTTTTTTCTTATGGATTTCAAAACTCTACGATCTTTTCTCTTAGCTCCAGAGCTACTTCCCAATGTCCCTTGTTTTTGTCATTTTCCTCTAGCTCTAAATCTCCGGAATCTCCAGGGATTGGAACCAAGAGCTTTATCTTTACCATATACCAATCCATGAATCAACTCCAAAACAGATCTCTAGAAACAGACAACACTGACTACTGCCTGAAGCTTTCTGACACTAAGTTCCTGATGTGGGTCCATTAATTGTGGAGCACAGAATATATTGCACCTTATGTTTGTAACTATTGATCATCTTTTGTAAGAAAGCCTCCTTTAAAGCTGAGCTCTTTCTCTAACTCCTTTGGGTCTTCACTTATTCCTCTATTCTCTAATTTTTAGCCTGGTATTAGAGTCTTCAGGTAACTTTCAACCAAGCCCACATGCTTTAAAAAATATTTTCAGGTATAATTAAAGTACAATAAACTGCACATATTGAAACTGTATGATTTAATCAATTTTAGCATATGCATGCAACCTTGAAACCATCACTGCTATCAATAAGCATTTTCATCACCCACGATGTTTCCTCTTGACACTGTTCTTACAGAAATTATAATCTCAAAATAAAGAATAAATGTGTTTTATAACATGAGAGACATCATTGCCTGAAAAGCAGTAATGGGAGATAAATAACGGTATAGATGATAAGTGATATAAAAATATATAGGAGGGAGAAATTATTGAGGGTAGGATAATTGGAAAAGGCTTCATTATTACCTATCCAATGTGTTTTCTTACATTATTTTTCTATCTGAATGTTTGTTATTGGCATTACTACTTTGTGCTTTTTTTCAGGTATTGATATAAAATACTCAATGCATTTTATGTTTGGATTCTTTTTGGCTTTATAGAGGAATACATTCTCTTCTCCTTTGGCTGCTTAATCCCTTCTCATGAAAAATAACCTTGACCTTTGCATTCTAGATGTATCAAACATAAATAATTTTAGAATTTGATCTCAAATGGCCCTTTTGCAAACTCCAAAATGTTGTGTAAGTCCATTTTCTCTTTTGCGTTATTCTCACAAACACACTAAAACGTGATTTGATGTCTTCTATTTATATTAGTGGTTCCAACAGTTTTAAGCATACAAATTATTTTTCTTCCTGTTTTTTAGAACATCCTGTTAGGTAGTGCTTCTTCTGTTACCAGTGACATAAATGATCTTTTGTATCGTATAACTTAAAGGTTAAAGGGTCAGCTGACTTTTGGTGACATTAGATTATAAATTCAGATGATGTCATTGGACCGTCTTTCCTCAAGTCTCATCTCTGCTTCCCTTGCATTTAGGGCTGTCAGATAAAATAATGTTTCCTTAAATTTAAATTTCAGAGAGACAATAAAGAATGTTTAATATAAGTGTATCACATACATTCCATGGGACACGCTATGTTTAGTCTTGCTGTTGTCATTTTTTTTCCCCTGTAAATCGACACAAATATCAAATTGTTCTCAGTGGACTTTCTTCAGCTGTCCACCCTTACCAAAATCTCTAAATTTATGCCCCGCAGATTAGTCACTAAAGAGAAAAGTGAGTGTCTTTTTTCTTAAAGTCTCCAATTGGGTCTTATTGGAACAAACTGAGTAATAGTCCTCAAACAATTGCTATGACCTAAGAGATAAAATATACTCATTTGTTAGGTCTGGATCATACAAGACAGAAGGCATGAATGTGTCAGCTTCACCAAACCATGTACACTGAGAGTCATTGAGAGGCTACTGCCAGAAAGAAAAACAAGGTCCAGTGGGGAAAAGTATATTAGACAACAAAAAGCAAAATATGACTAGTGGAGAACTTTCTTAATATGGCTCTACTTTTAATATCCTTGATTCATAATAATAATAAATCTAATATAAATTCAGGTATATTTTAAAGTGATGTGCATTTTATCAGCCACGGCTAATTCACTCTTTATATTGCATTGAACATTAATAAATATCCACAGCTCAACATGTGGGCAGCATGGATTAACAGGCACCTTGCAGTAATTGTGTGGCAAAGAGAGCAGTTGAGTTTCTGTCAGGAAAATAGCATTTCTCACATTACACAACCCTGGAGTCTGGTCTTATCTCTATCTCTTATACCTCTGAACAAAGTAATTCAACTCTCTAAGAATCCTGAACTGCAATCTGGGAATTTAATAACCTGCTTCATTGGATTATTCAAATGATGTAAGACAATGTTTCAAATTACCATAGCATAGCAGCTGGCATACTGTAATCTCTCAGAAAGGTTAACTGGATTATTATCAGCAATGACCTTAAAATAATCTTTCAAGTTGATATGATTTGGCTCTGTGTCTCCACCCAATTCTCATCTCAAATTGTAATCCCCACATGTTAGGGAGGGACCTGGTAGGAGGTGATTGAACCATGGGGTTGGTTTCCTCCATGTTTTTTCCATGACAGTGAGTGAGTTCTCACGAGGTCTGATGTTTTAAAAGTGTGTGGTGGTTCCCCACTCCCCTCTCTCTCCTGCTGTGCCACAGTAAGATGTGCCTTGCTTCCTCTTTGCCTTGGGCCATGATTGTAAGTTTCTTGAGGCCTCCCCAGCCATGTGGAACTGTGATTCAATTAAACCTCTTTTCTTCATAGATTACCCAATCTCGTGTCGCTCTCAGTGTGAAAGCTAATACACAAGTAATACTCTTGGCTTCTATATTTTCCTGCCTCAAAACACTTTTTACATGTTCACTAATTTATTATGTGTTATGTTTCGGGCCATCTCTTCCAGTAAGTTTTTAACTCCTTGAGATCATTATTCATTAGTATGTTCTCAACATTTTCACGTGAACTTATTTTAATGTCTGTTAGGTCAGTTTTATACTTATGAAAGTGATTTTTCAAATCACAGTGCAGGATTTTTTATTTTATCTCTCTTGAATTCCAAAACCATACATATTTTTTATAACTTGGGCTGACTTTATCTGATACCTCTCTGTAGATTCACCTTGGAGCAATACCTTCATAGAATTTTCTATGTTCATGCTTAAATTCCATTTCTTGATAACATTTTCTTCATTGTATTGTTAGTATAATATTATTATTTTTACTTTTCTTCACCAAAACACAATAGCCCCTTATCTCCTGTGGCTGAGACCCTAGGACATCCTCCAATTTCTTTCTTAAAACTTAGTATTTTTTTCCACCAAGGAGAATATAGTTTGAGTTGCATGCTTAGAAAATTCAATGCACACCCTCCTTCTATGGAAAAATTACAATATTTTATATATGGCCAATTGGATCATTAATTCTTTGGAACTAATCATATGCTACAGAAGATAATAAATGAACATGTCTTCGCAACATTTAATTTAGTGAAGATAGAAGAAATGTGCCTAGATTTACATTTTTAACTCATGTCAACCCCATCGAGTTAAACTGATAATAGATAAGCAAATACAGTTATTTGATAGAAGACTGATCGACAGACTAGATAGGTAAACTATACATGTACATCATCTAATGTACATGATAATACATATAATAAAGTTATTAATCAAATAATATAAATCTTCAAAGGAGACCTGAGTGTTACATTGGATAGGCGTTCAAACTTATTGATGTTGACAAATTCCCCTTTCTCAGATATAGCAAATATTCATATTGACAAGAAGTATACCTTACTTAGAATTTCAAGGTTTTAAAATTGAAAAATGTTTCTTCTCATAAAAAAATGCTGAGAAACCTCAGTTAAAAAGTCTAAAGTGCAATGTTATGGAAAATGCAAGTGATAGTGAATCTGATATCTTGCATTTGAAACCGCATTCTAATGCTACTGCTTAACCTTGGACACATTATTTGCTTGCTCAGATGGAAAGTTAACAATAAGGTGGATTCAAATTCAATTTCATCACTACTTGTTATACATCTTGGAGAAGTTATTTTTCTTCTCCGAACCTTATTTCCTGTTTGCATAAAATACTAATACAAAAACTTAAATTGAGAACTATTATGAAAATGAAATAAACTTCTATAAATTTTGTGCATAATATCTCTCACATAATGTGTATTTATTAGTTGCTTATTTCTTCAGGTTCTTAATCAGCATCATTGGGATTTCAGTGAGAGCAGCTTATTATTAAATCCACAGAGATATATTAATGAGATAATATGTATTAAGAGTTTGCCAAATACAAATGCTGTTTTTTCCATTACAATACTAACAATCACCACACTTAGGACTACAACTACCCTTGCAATAGAAGTAAGGTACAGTTGAAAAAATGCTTAACCAGAAATAAGAAAATCTGAGTTCTAAGAGTACTTCATTTTTAACTTATTCTCTAATATTGGGGTACAGCATTATATAGTTCTTTTCATTTCTGGTAATCAGTTTATTATTATATTCTATATCTGTAGCTATGTTTATATCACTACATGCATTAAATCTTTATTAATTCTAACATACTATAATTATGAGTAAGGCATTGGATGTTCGGTAATATTAGTGCCATCTGAAAGCTGTCAATGGATGGGGCAAATTGCTGTGTTTAGGAAAGTCTCTCTATGGAGGGAGAGGGAAGAGGAGGCAGGAATATGCAGGAGGAGGGAGTATGCAGTCTCTGCTGAATCAGTATCAGCTGTCTTATTTGATGCTAATTAACTTTCAAACCAGAATCTACCAACACGAAGCAAATGGCTGCTGAATAGTTTTGCCAGGTCAGCTGAGTTTTTCTTTCTGAACCTCAGTTTAACACTCTTCTTGATTTTCTTTTATTTTGAAATTTAAAGATTTCAGATTTTATTGTAGGCAAGAAAAAAATGTTATCAGTGACTATACATTTTGCTGGTATGATAATCTTTGGTAATTTGTTCAATGTTAACTTTCTCTTTTTTCCCATGAATGGTTAAAATGTTTTTGGATATTGAATTATAGGCAATGCAATGTAATTATAATGCAGCTAAAATACACTGCCTTTACGGTTACCAGTAATGAAAGTTAATGCCATCTTGTGAAATGATCTAGTAGAGTCTTTGTCAGCACTTTCACTAAAACCTCAGTTTTTAGTCATTTATAGCATCACCAAACAGGACTTCAGAGGGAATAACACCATCTGTTATTAAGAGTGATATAGCCCAAAGTTAGGGCAGACACTCAAAAATCCTTTGATCTTCAGTATTTCTTTGCTTCTATTGACTATGAACTTGCCTAGTTGAGTTGATGAAAAGTATGCAATGATCAATTTGGTTTAAATCCAAACCTTGGTGGAAAAGCTGTGAATCAACTGAAGGAACTACTGATTTGTCAACTCTTGTTCTGTTTTGCCTGTGGTGTAATAACATCATGTTTGTACACAAAAATTTATCATTGTAATTTCAAAACCTGTAAAAGTCTTTCCTTTCCTGAGAAAATCTCATAGAGTTAGACTATTTATTAATGTTTTGTAATAAGTAACTCCTAAGAAGACAGTCAGCAAGTCAGAAAAGAAGCTGAATCCTGAAGGTAGAAACAAACATCGATCTTAACATATAAAAACGAGAGTGAGTGAATGATATATCAGCAATCATAGAGTTGGGTCAATACATTAAGTTGAAAAGAAACCATAGAATAAGAAGCTCAGATACCATGCCGACTTGAACTATCATGTCACAATCTTGGAAGACTGTGTTACCAGAAAAAATAGCTAACTCAACTCATTAGAATATAAGCATAAACTATTACTATACGTTGTCATTATTCATGGCATTTCATGTAAGTATCTTAGAACAAGCTTAAAATTTATTAATTTTCACATTATTCTTCCAAATTTTGGAAAGTTAATATGATTACAACTACAATAAGCAATTATTTAAATGATTTTAAAAATATTCTTAACCAAAAATCTATACAAATAAGCTATTTCTGTGGCTCTGAAAGTAAAGTATATATTCTTCTCACCATATACCTTCTTTCATTCTCTCTGCCTTTTAAATTTTTATTTCTTTTGTCCATAGTCTTGCTCTGAATAATCATTAGTCCTCCAAAGTATGTTGTCATCCTGTTAATGTGACAACTTCTCAGGCATGACAGCATCTGATGAAAACAAAAACAAGATTAAAGGTTTTTACCAATTCCTCTTCTAGCAAACAAAAGGTGACTTTTTTTAAGAAAGTCTATTTATTGTTTTGAGAATCCTAGCATACAATTTAGCAAATGACTGCTTCATAATAATAACTTATAATTTTCTGCTGCCTTAAAATTTGCAAAGTGCTCTTACACACATAATATCATCTGATCTTTGCCTCAACCCACTGAAAAAGGTTGAAATAAAAGTGACTTGCTTAATTCATAAAATTAGGTCATCTGACAAGTTTTAAGTAAAAACTTACATTTAAAAATTCATATTTTAAAATTAGTAGTTTTTTGACCAAAAGACTAAACTCATTATTTGCAATCACTATCCTTTACAAAATGTGAAAATTTTCTTCAACCATAAAATATTATTTGTTTAGCACTAGCAAGTGATTCCATGGGAGGGAAGATGGGTGAAAACTCATCCTAAATCAATAAAAGTTATACCAAAATTAATTTGTAAGATATCTATTTATTTCATAAAAGATTAGTAAGACTATCTTGCAATAATACATCTTCCCTCATGAAATATTCGACCTTAACAATGGTTTTAAGGTGAGTTTCACTGAAAAATTCTCTATATATGAAGCTCTGGTTTTTCAAAATATCTTTGATTTGTCATACTATTATATGTTTCTGGAGGAACATCACAGAGGTAAAGAAAAATTCGCATCACATCATATCAAGAATTCCCATTAGAAATGTAATTAATCACTTCCAGCTGGCAAGATGGCCGATAGGAACAGCTCCGGTCTGCAGCTCCCAGCAAGATAAATACAGAAGGTGGGTGATTTCTGCATTCCCAACTGAGGTACCCAGCTCATCTCACTGGGACTGGTTAGACAGTGGGTGCAGCCCACAGAGGGTGAGCCAAAGTGGAGTGGGGCATCGCCTCACCCAGGAAGTGCAAAGGGTTGGGGAATTCCCTCTCCTAGCCAAGGGAAGCCTTGAGGGACTGTGCTGTGAATTCCCATGGTCTTCACAACCCTCAGACCAGGAGATTCCCTTGGATACCTACACCACCAGGGCACTGGATTTCAAGCACAAAACTGGACAGCCCTTTGGGCAGACACTGAGCTAGCTGCAAGAGTTTTTTTTAATACCCCATTGGTGCCTGGAACACTAGTGAGACAGAACCATTCACTACCTGGAAAGAGGGCTGAAGCCAGAGAGCCAAATGGGCTACTTCAGCAGATCCACCCCACAGAGCCCAGCAAGCTAAGATCCACTGGCTTGAAATTCCCGCTGCCAGCACATCAGTCTGAAGTCGACCAGGGACACTAGAGCTTGGTTGGGGGAGGGGCATCCACCATTACTGAGGCTTAAGTAGGTGGTTTTCCCCTCACAGTGTAAACAAAGCCACCAGGAAGTTCAAATGAGGCAGAGCCCAGCACAGCTCTGCAAAGTTGGGGTAGCCTGACTACCTCTCTAGACTCCTCCTCTCTGGGCAGGGCATCTCTGAAAGAAAGGCAGCAGCCCCAGTCAGAAGATTATAGATAAAACTCGCATCTCACTGGGACAGAGCACCTGGGGGACAGGGCAGCTGTGGGGGCAGCCTCAGCAGACTTAAACATTACTGCCTGCCAGCTCTGAAGAGAGCAGGAGATCTCCAAGCACAGCATTCACGCTCTGCTAAGGGACAGACTGCCCCCTCAAGTAGGTCACTGGCCCCCCATGCCTCCTGACTGAGAGACAACTCCCAGCAGGGGTCGACAGACACCTCCTACAGGAGAGCTTCAGCTGGAATCTAGCAGGTGCCCCTCTGCGAAAAAGCTTCCAGAGGAAGAAGCAGGCAGCAATCTTTGCTGTTCTGCAGCTTCTGCTGCTGATACCCAGGCAAACGGTCTGGAGTGGACCTCCAGCCAATTCCAGCAGACCTACAGCAGAAGGGCCTGACTGTTAGTAGGAAAACTAACAAACAGGAAGGAATAGCATCAATATCAACAAAAATGACATCCACGCAGAAACGTCATTAGAAGGTCACCAAAATAAAAGACCATGGGGTAGATAACTCCATGTAGATGAGGAAAAACCAGTGCAAAAGGGCTGAAAATTCCAAAAACTAGAAGGCCTCTTCTCCTCCAAAGGATCACAACTGCTCGCCAGCAAGGGAACAAAACTGGACAGAGAATGAGTTTGACGAATTGACAGAAGTAAGCTTCAGAAGGTGGTTAATAACAAACTCCTCCAAGCTAAAGGAGCATGTTCTAACCCAATGCAAGGAAGCTAAGAACCTTGAAAAAAGGTTAGATGAATTGCTAACTAGAATAACCAGTTTAGAGAAGAACATAAATGACCTAATGTAGCTCAACACAGCATGAGAACTTCATGAAGCATACACAAGTATCAATAGCTGAATCAATCAAGTAGAAGAAAGGATATCAGAGATTGAATATCAACTTAATGAAATAAAACATAATGACAAGATTAGAGAAAAAAAGAACGAAAAGGAATGAACAAAGCCTCCAAGAAATATAGGACTATGTGAAAAGACCAAACCTACGTTTGATTGGTGTACCTGAAAGTGATGAGGAGAATGGAACCAAGTTGGAAAACACATTTCAGGATATTATCCAGGAGAACATCTCCAACCTAGCAAGACAGGCCAATTCAAATTCAGGAAAGAGAACACCACAAAGATGTGCCTCGAGAAGAGCAACTCCAAGACACATAATTGTCAGATTCAGGAAAAAATGTTAAGGGCAGCCAGAGAGAAAGGTTGGGTTACCCACAGATGGAAGCCCGTCAGACTAATAGCAGCCTTCTCTGCAGAAACCCTATAAGGCAGAAGAACATAGGGGGTCAATATTCAACATCCTTAAAAAAAAGAATTTTTAACCCAGAATTTCATATCCAGCATAAGCTTCATAAGCGAAGGATAAATAAAATCCTTTACAGACAAGCAAATGCTGAGAGATTTTGTCACCATCAGGCCTGTGTTACAAGAGCTCCTGAAGGAAGCACTAAAAATGGAAAAGAACAACCAGTACCAGCCATTGTAAAAACATACCAGATTGAAAAGAACATCGACACTATGAAGAAATTGCATCAACTAATGGGCAAAATAACCAGCTAGCATCATAATGACAGGATCAAATTCACACATAACAATATTAACCTTAAATGTAAATGGGCTAAATGCCCATTTAAAAGACACAGACTGGCAAATTGGATAAAGAGTCAAGACCCACCAGTGTGCTCTGTTTAGGAGACCCATCTCACGTGCAAAGATATACATAGGCTCAAAATAAAGGGACGGAGGAATATTTATCAAGCAAATGGAAAGCAAAAACAACAAAAAAAGCAGGGGTTGCAATCCTAGTCTCTGATAAAACAGACTTTAAGCCAACAAATATCAAAAAAGACAAAGAAGGGCATTACATAATGGTAAAGGGATCAACGCAACAAGAAGAGCTAACTATCCTACATAGATATGCACCCAATACAGGAGCACCTAGATTCATAAAGCAAGTTCTTAGAGACCTACAAAGAGACTTAGACTCCCATACAATAATAGTGAGAGACTTTAACCTGCCACTGTCAGTATTAGACAGATCAACAAGACACAAAATTAACAAGGATATTCAGGACTTGAACTCAGCTCTGGACCAAGCAGACCTAATAGACATCTACAGAACTCTCTACCCCAAATCAACAGAATGTACATTCATCACAGCACCATATCACATTTATTCTGAAAGTGACCACATAATTGGAGGTAAAACATTCCTCAGCAAATGCGAAAGAATGGAAATCATAACAGTCTCTCAGACCACAGTGCAATCAAATTAGAACTCAGGATTAAGCAACTCACTCAAAACTGCACAACTACATGGAAACTGAACAACGTGCTCCTGAATGACTACTGGGTAAATAACAAAATTAAGGCAGAAATAAAGAAGTTCTTTGAAACCAATGAGAACAAAGACACAACATACCAGAATCTCAGCAACATACCAGAACATAGCTAAAGCTTTGTTTAGACGAAAATTTATAGCACTAAATGCCCACAGGAGAAAACAGGAAAGATCTAAAATAGACACCCTAACATCACAATTAAAAGAACTAGAGAAGCAAGAGCAAACAAATTCAAAAGCTAGCAGAAGACAAGAAATAACTAAGATCAAAGCAGAACTGAAGGAGATAGACACACGAAAAACCCTTCAAAAAATCAATGAATCCAGGAGCTGGTCTTTTGAAAAGATTAACAAAATAGATAGACGGCTAGCCAGACTAATAAAGAAGAAGAGAGAGAAGAATCAAATAGACACAATAAAAAATGATAAAGGGGACATCACCACTGATCCCAAAGAAATACAAACTACCATCAGAGAATAGTATGAACACTTCTACGCAAATAAACTAGAAAATCTAGAAGAAATGGATAAATTCCTGGACACATACACCCTCCTAAGACTAAACCAGGAAGAAGTCGAATCCCTGGATAGACCAATAAAAAGTTCTGAAATTGAGGAAGTAATTAATAGTCTACCAACCAAAAAAAAGCACAAGACCAGAGGGATTCACATCCGAATTCTACCAGAGGTACAAAGAGGAGCTGGTACCATTCCTTCTGAAACTATTCCAAACAATAGACAAAGAGGGACTCGTCTTTAACTCATTTTATGAGACCAGCATCATCATAATACCAAAATCTGGCAGAGACATAACAAAAAAGAAAATTTCAGACCAATATCCCTAATGAACATCAATGCAAAAATATTCAATAAAATACTGGCAAACCGAATCCAGCAGCACATAAAAAAGCTTATCCACCATGATCAAGTCGGCTTCATCTCTGGGATGTAAGGCTGGTTCAAAATATGCAAATCAATAAATGTAATCCATCACATAAACAGACCAATGACAAAAACCATATGATTATCTCAATAGATGCAGAAAAGGCCTTCAATAAAATTATACACAACTTCATGCTAAAAACTCTTAATAAACTAGGTATTGATGGAATGTACTCAAAATAATAACACATACTTATGACAAGCCCACAGCCAATATCATACTGAATGGGCAAAAGCTGGAAGCATTCCCTTTGAAAACTGGCACAAGACAAGGACGCCCTCTCTCACCATTCCTCTTCAACATGGTATTGGAAGTTCTGTCCAGGGCAATCAGGCAAGAGAAAGAAATAAAGCATATTCAAATAGGAAGAGAGGAAGTCAAATTGTCTCTGTTTGCATATGACATGATTGTATATTTACAAAACCTCATTATCTAGCCCAAAATCTCCTTAAGCTGATAAGCAACTTCAGCAAAGCCTCAGTATACAAAATTGATGTGCAAAAATCACAAGCATTCCTATATACCAACAATAGACAAACAGACAAATTATGAGTGAACTCCCGTTCATAACTGCTAGTAAGAGAATAAAATACCTAGGAATACAGCTTACAAGGGATGTGAGGGACCTCTTCAAGAAGAACTGCAAATCACTGCTCAGAGAAATAAGAGAGGACACAAACAAATGGGAAAATCATCCCATACTCATATATAGGAAGAATCAATATCGTGAAAATGGCCATACCGCCCAAAGTAATTTATAGTTTCAATGCTATCTCCATCAAGCTACCATTGACTTTCTTCACATAATTAGAAAAAAAAAACTTTAAATTTCATATGGAGCCAAATATAAGCCTGTATATCCAAGACAATCCTAAGCAAAAAGAACAAAGATGAAGGCATCACGCTACCTGACTTCAAACTATGCTACAAGGCTACGGCAACCAATACAGCATGGTACCATTACCAAAACACATATATGAACCAATGAAACAGACGGTGGTCTCAGGAATAATGCCACTCATCTACAACCATCTGATCTTTGACAAACCTGACAAAAACAAGCAATGGGGAAAGGATTCCCTATTTAATAAATGGTGCTGGGAAAACTGGCTAGCCATATGCAGAAAACTAAAACTGGACCCCTTCCTTACACCTTATACAAAAATTAACTCAAGATGGATTAAAGACTTACATGTTAGACCTAAAACCATAAAAACACTGGAAGAAAACATAGGCAATACCATTCAGGACATAGGCATGGGCAAGGACTTCATGACTAAAACACCAAAAGCAATGGCAACAAAAGCCGAAATTGACAAGTGGGATCTAGTTAAACTAAAGAGCTTCTGCACAGCAAAAGAAACTATCGTCAGATTGAACAGCCAACCTACAGAATTGGAGAAAATTTTTGCAATCTATCCATCTGACAATGGGCTAATATCCAGAATCTACAAGGAACTTAAATTTAAAAGAATAAAAACAACCTCATCAAAAAGTGGGTGAAGGATATGAACAGACACTTCTCAGAAGAAGACATTTATGTGGCCAAAAACATGAAAAAAAGCTCATCATCACTGGTCATTAGAGAAATGCAAATCAAAACCACAATGAGATGCCATCTTACGCCAGTTAGAATGGTGATCATTAAAAAGTCAGGAAACAACTGATGCTGGAGAGGATGTGGAGAAAAAGGAACAGTTTTACACTGTTGGTGGGAGTATAAATTAGTTCAACCATTGTGGAAGACAGTATGGCAATTCCTCAAGGATCTAGAACCAGAAATACCAATTGAGCCAGCAATCCCATTACTGGGTATATACCTAAAGGATTATAAATCGTTCTACTATAAAGACACATGCACACATATGTTTATTACGGCTCTATTCACAATAGCAAAGACTTGGAACCAACCCAAATGCCCATCAGTGATAGACTGGATAAAGAAAATACGACACATATACAGCATGGAATACTATGCAACCATAAAAATGGATAAGTTTATGTCTTTTGCTGGGACATGAATGAAGCTGGAAACCATCATTCTCAGCAAACTAACACAGGAACAAAAAACCAAACACAGCATACTCTCACTCATAAGTGGGAGTTATACAATGAGAACACATGGACACAGGGAGGGGAATATCACACACCAGGGCGTGTCAGGGGTTGGGGGCTAGAGGAGGGATAGCATTAGGAAAAATACCTAATGTAGATGATGGGTTGATGGGTGCAGCAAACCACCATGGCACGTGTATACCTATGTAACAAACCTGCACGTTCTGCACACGTACCCCAGATCTTAAAGTATAATAAAAGAAATGTAATTAATCACTCTTATTCTTAACCTTGGTCAATGATTTTGAGCTAGTTTTTCTCCTTTTAGCTTTATCTCCTATCAAGCTAACCTTTTATTCCCTTTTTATGTTGTAATTTTTGGAAGAAAGGCACTATGAACACTCTTGAGTTTAAGGAATGGAGAGTTATGTTCCCCGTGGGAAATAAATTTATCAACTCTAGCACAGTGCTTGTGTACAATTCTTTTTGTCTTTAGACTTATAGATTTCACTCACTTCCAAAGCTCCTTAGGTCAGTATCTTATTCCCCCACCCTTTTCAGTGAATTTGCCCCATACATGCATTATATATTCAGATTCTTTTGTCAGATTCTTTGTTCGAGAAATAAAATTCCCCAACCTTCTATATATATATAATATATATATATGTATACACATATATATACACATGTGTATATGTGTATATATATAATCTAATATTTCATATATGAATTTGTTAAGATGCTAATTCTTCCTTTTCAATTTTTATACATCTTTGTGGTTTTATCTTATATACCTGCTGTCTGATGTTTGTTACTAGTGTTCATTGTGTCTATTTCTTGTTCCTTACTTTTGAAAGACTTCAAATGTTTCTTCATTAAGCATGCTCTTGGTTTTGTGTTTGAAATACATATATTTTGCCATATTAACAAATATCCATTCATTTTTACTTAAGGAATATATCATTGCATTTTATCCCTTGCCATTTCACTGCTTTATTAATAGATTTCCAAACATTAATATACACTAGTATTCCTGGAATAATTTCCACTTCGTCATGTGTTTTTATTTTTATGTTTCACAGGATTTTGCATTTGTGTTTCTTTTATAATTTTTATTAGTAGTGATAAATTAAATTTCCTTTTTTTATATTAAATGTTGGGCTCAATATTATAGTTGCTTCATACATGAGTTTGGCCATTTTCCTTCCTTATTTTTCCCCCATGTTCTGAAATAGTTTAAATAGCAATGGAAATATTCACTTTTTAAATGTTTGATAAAATTCCCTTGTAAAATAGTTGGCTGTGGTGTTCTTTCTTTTGAGATTAGTTCTTACATAGCACCCTGTATTTCCCTTGTGGAACATGATCTTTGTAGACTTTTACCTCTTCAGCAGGCAATTTTGGTAAAATCTATTTTCCTAAAAACTTAACCTATTCTTATCTATTTCTTTAAGTTTATTTGCTAGTGTTATGCAATTTAAAATTTTCACTGCTTCATTTAACTTGGTTTTTCTTCTTAATTTTTTTACATTTTGATTTTATATTGTTCTTAAATAAGTTAAATAGGTTCAATTTTTTACTTTGTCATTTTTATTCAAAAAAGCATTTGTGTCTGTTTATAATTCTGTTTTTCCTACTAATTTCTCTTTTATATTTATTGTTTCTTCATATTCCCTTTAAGTCTTTAGTTATTTTTATTCTAACTTTTTTGTTTTGAAAGTTTTCACTATTTCCTTTATGTTTTAAATTAATATAATAACTGAAGACTAAAAATTTTCCTTATGGCATATAGTTTACTAGATCTAATTGGTTCTGAGTAATAGTATTTTTATCTATTATTTTGTTTTTCTTAAGTTCTACTTTTTATGTTTGTATTTTCTCAATTAAGAGTAGTTTATAAAGATTATTAGAATGTTATCTATAAAAGGATAATTTTGTTTCTGATTTTGTTATTAATTTGCAAATTTAGTTTGGTATTGTGATCACAGATGTTTTGCTATGTTTACTCTTTGGCATTTAAAAACTTAGAATTTGTTGCCAAGTAATGTATGGTTAATGTTTATGAGTGTCCCAAGGACACCTGAAATAAGGCTATATTTTCCAGTTTTATCATTTTCAGAATTATGTATCAGTCGGTTCTAATTTTGCTTACATTTTACATTCTTAGTTATATAATATTTCATGGACTGAGAGAGAATTAAAGTCTCCTATTAATAGTGAGTTTATCTGTATTTTTAAAGTATATTCTTTAATATTTGCTTTATGAATGTTTATGTTATGTTATCTGGAACACTGTCATAAAAACTCTGGGATAAAAATGTGAATTGCATTTCTTTTGTTTGCATTGGCCGAATATACCTTTGTTTCTCCTTTTATTTTTAAACTTTCTAAGTCATTGTTTTATCCGTGTCTCTTTATTCTAGATTTATGGCCTAGATTTGGGTTTATTTTGTATGCTATTTTATAAATCTTGCCTTTAAACATGTGCCTTTACTCAGTTTGTATTTATGGTATGACTGATATATTTCATATTAGTTCTGTCAGACTATTTTAGGTTATAATTTCTATTTTTATAGTTTTAACTTACAAGTCTTGGCATGTATTTAAATTGCATTGCTGTGTGTGTTGGCATGTGTGTGTGTGTTTGTGGGTATGGACCCTCTAATATATAGGAATATTTGTATTTATTGTGTACTTTTAACATTATCTTTTATACAATAAATCAAAGAGGTTACCTAATACAAATGTAGTTCTCTATTTCTTTAACCTATTATGTACTTAATATAAGCACTAATAAATTAACATTCTTCTTCTTCTTAATGTTTTTTCTACTCCTGTAACCCATTTCTCAACAATTCATTCTCCTGAGTACATTAAAATATGTTTATGAATCTATTACTTGCCTTCTCAGCTGTTAGAAAAGAGACAACACTAACATACTCTATCTCCTAACTTCTTTACACCTTTTTCTCCTAAGTTTTTTATGTCATTTTTACATGTCAAAAAATCAACATTTATATTTTGTTTTGCAATCTAATCCTACTTTTTTTTTCACTATCAGTTTTACACTTAAATATCTTTCAAGCGTCTAATGGCTGTCTGTCTTAGTTCATTTTCTGTTTCTTATAACAGAATGCCTGCAACTGGGAAATTTATAAAGAAACAAAGTTTATTTCTTACAGTCTTGGGGCTGAGAAATCCAAGGTTGAAAGGCCACATCTGGTGAGGCCTTCTTGCTGGTGAGAACTCTCTGCAGTAGTCCCAAAGCAGCCCAGGGTATCAAGGGGTGAAGATACTGTGTGCTAACTCAGGTCTCTTTTCCTCTTCATATAAAGTCACCAATTCTATTCCTGTGATAATCCAATGATCCATTAATCCATGCATGGATGAACTCGTTCATAAGGGCAGAGTACTCAGGACCCAATCACTTCTTAAAGGCTCGACCTCTCAATCCAACCACACTAAGAATTAAATTTCAGCCTGAGTTTTGGAGAGGACAAATATTCAACTATAGCATTCCACCCCTGGCCTCTCAAAACTCATGTTCTTCTCACATACAAATACATTCATTCCATCTCCATATCCCCAAAGTCTTAACTTGTTCCAGTACCAACTCCAAATCCAAAATTCCAAGTCTTATCTGTGAGCATGTGAAATAAAAACAAGTTATGTGCTTCCAACATTCAATATAGGCATAAGGTAGACATTTCCATTCCAACAGGGAGAAATAGTTGAAAAGCAAGGAATAACAGGCCCCGAATCAAGTCCAAAATCAAGCTGTGCAAACGTTAAATCTTAAACCTCGAGAATAGTCTTTTTTAACTTCATGTGCTGCCTCCTGGAGTGGGACAGGAGTTGGGCCCCCAAAGCTTCAGGCAGCCCAACTCCTTTTCTGGGTGCAGCCCACAGGGCTACTTGTACAGGTTGGAGTTCAGTGCCTAAAGCTTTTCCAGGTGGGTGTTGCATGCTGCTAGTGACTTCTCAGTCTGGCGTCCTGGTGGTAGTCTTGCTCCCACAGCTCTGCTAGGCATTGCCCTGGTGGAGACCCTCTGAGGCAACTCCAACCCCACAACCTAGCAAGGCTCTATGCAGTAGCTCTGCCCTGTGACAAGTCTCTGCCTGGAGCCTCAGGCTTTTGAAAACATCTTTTGAAATCTGGGTGGAGGCTTCCAAGTCTCTACAGCTCTTGCTTTTTGCAAGCCTTCAAAATTAACATGTGGATGCTCCTAAGGTTTATGACTTGTACGTTCTGGAACTGTGGCTGTGGAGCACTGGAGTAGGGTGTGGGGAACAGGGTCTTGAGAAGGCTGGGCAGCAAGTCTGTGAAGAGTTCTGGGCCTGTCCTCTGAAACCATTCTGCCCTTCTAAAACTCTCGGTCTGTGATTGAAGGGGCAGCCTCAAAGATCTCTGAAAGATCACTGGGGATCTTTCTTCCACTGTCTTGAGCAATCGCACCTAGCTCTCTTCTATCCATGCTAATCTCTTTAGCAAATGATCACTGGGCTCCAACCTTGGTTTTGTCTCCTGAACTTTTACAAAGCTTCTTGTGGCCAGATACTTTAGTTCATCACTCTCAAGTTTGGCCTTCCACAAAGCCCTGGGGCATGGACACAGTGTGGCCAAGTTCTTTGTTAAATTATAACAAAGATGGCCTTTCCTCTAGTTTCTAGTATCTTGTTCCTCAGTTATATCTGAAATCTCATCTGAATGATCTTTACTGGCCATATTTCTATCAGCATTCTAGTCACAACCACTTAACCAATCTCGAAGGAGTTCTAAACTTTCCTTAGTCTTCTTGTCTTCTAAGCCCTCAACAGAATCTGGGCCTGATCCTTCAAATTCTTTCAGCCTCTGCCCATTACCCAGCTACGAAGCTGCTTCCACATTTTAAAGTGTTTGTTAACTAAAACAATCCCATTTCTGGTACCAATTTCCTGTCTTAGTCCATATTTCTGTTGCTTATAATAGAGTATCTGGAACTAATTTATAAAAAAACAAAATTTATTTCTTACACTTATGAAGCCAGGAGGTCCCAGGTTGAGAGTCCAAATCTGGTGAGGGCCTTCTTACTGGCAGTAATTCTCTATAGAGTCTCAAGGTGGAACCGGGTATCACATGGTGAGGAAGCCAAGGGTGCTAGCTCAGATCTCTTTTCCTCTTCTTATAAGGCCACTAATCTAATTCCCATGATAATCCATTAACCAGTTAATGGATTAATCTATTTATGAAGGCAGAGCCCCCATGACCCAATCACCTGTTAAAGTCTTCAACTCTCAATAGTATCTTACTGGATATAAAATTTCAGCATGAATTTGGGAGGGGCAAATGTGCAAACAACAGCAGTCCTTTTGTACATAATTTCATCAGACACTGCTTGATTGGCTGTAGTTTATCTTCAAGCACTGTTCTGAAGAAGAGAACCTGGGGTTAAAATTTCTTGATTTCTAATAGGTACATGACTTTCCATAGGCTTGATATTGTTGGAAAGCTTGACTTCGTTGAACATGTATTATTACGTGCTTCATGTTCGATAAAATTTTCCCATGAATTTCTGATTGGTGTTGCTGTATTTTCCATGGCATTAAATTTTGCTGGGAGAAATTAGTCAGCCAGATATTTTGTTCCCTCTACACACTATACACATGTAATGCCTCACATATTTGTATTCTATGCTTGTCCTGGAGCCATGAAATTCTCTTTCATATTATTCCAATTTTAATATGTATCTGAAGAGATCAGCATTCAAGTCATATTTGAATAGACTTAATTGTTATTAGAATGATTAAATTGGCTAAATTTTTCCATAAATATTTAGAAAATTTCAATTCAGGTACATGAAATAAGACTTTTCAAATCAAAGACATAACAATTTTCTAACCAATGAATTGAGAAACTAGCTTAAAATGTAATATATAATTTGTGTGTTAAGTGAAGTCCCCTAAAACACTTTTATTTGAAGCAGGCTAGTATAACTCAACGTACCTATTTCCAGAGTTATCATATTCACAGACATTGATTAAAATTTCAAAATTTTCCATTGGTCTCACCTATACACTTTTTTTCTATTTAGTAATGAGATTTCTTAGACTATAATATTAGTATTTTCCAAAGTACTTCCTTATAATCTACTGGAAGAATGTTGAAAAAGCATTCCTGCCAACCTCTCTAACAATTAATCGGTTTCATATCAAGCATAATGTTATTATAATTAGGAGAACAGTGATAAAATTTTTCTTTCTTCACTCTGCACTGTGATTCATAGCTATCTTGTTAGGGTTTCATCAGTCTAATAAGCTATAAGTTATATGATTTTGATAAACAACTTTCTTTAAGAAATTATTTACTGAGCACATGCTATCTTCTAGGTGCCATTCTAAGTTTTGGGACATAAAATAAAATAAAATAATAAAATAAAATGAAATAAAATAAAATGCCAAAACCCCCTATATTGAAAACTGGTGCTGGGTCAAGTATGACACAGCCATGCCCCAGCTGTTAGGAACAGCACACCCTAGTGGCTCATAGCTCCATTGATCCCTGGGATTGGCCTTGGCCATTGCAACTGCTTGGCTCAAAGTTAGTTTGCCCCTTTCTCCAACCCCCTACTGCACCCTCACTAGAAGCAACCACTGTGAAAGGGCAACTCAGCTCCAGAGCTTCTTATAGGACCAATAAAATTTCAGTTGCAATTTCATTCCAGGTCAGCTTCTCCATGTGCTAATTCTGCTTTTCTAACTATCTTAGTAATATAGGGCTCAAAAACACTGCCAAATAAATCTGCAAATTACCTTTCATCTCAGAGTCTCTTTCTAAGAAGTCAGATCATTTTCAGATCCTTCCCATGACACTTATGTCCCACTTGAGAAACAAGATAATAAATGAAAAGGCAAATCACTGGGAGTAAAAGATGTTAATAATTATTATTAATGATATACACAGTTTAAAAGTTAAACACATACATGTGTGCATTTGTACTTACGTGTATATGTGTTCTCTGTGTATTTATGCTAATATTTGAAACATATGTAAATAAAAATCCCAAAGCTTCTATTATCAGCTAAGTCTTAATAGTTTGTTCACTGCTCTGAGCTAAACAGATGTTATACATGCAAATAAAATTAGAAGACCCAAATGAGGAAAATGGGATATCATAGGTTTCTGGTTTGAAAGTGTCTAGTAATTGCAATAAACTTTGAATAATAAAATATCTTGCCAATATGGGAGGCCCCATAGCAGTACTCTAATGAAGTAGTGATAACATAATTTATGCTATCATGAAACTATGAGCTATGAAGATCTTCACCTGGGGGATCAATATTCCCTAGATTGCCTTAAACTTTTTTTTTTTTTTTTTAAGACGGAGTTTCGCTCTGTCGCCCAGGCTGGAGTGCAGTGGCGCAATGTCGGCTCACTGCAAGCTCCGCCTCCCGGGTTCACGCCATTCTCCTGCCTCAGCCTCCCAAGTAGCTGGGACTACAGGCACCCGCCACCACGCCCGGCTAATTTTTTTTTTTTTTGTATTTTTAGTAGAGACGGGGTTTCACCTTGTTAGCCAGGATGGTCTCGATCTCCTGACCTCATGATCCGCCCGCCTCGGCCTCCCAAAGTGCTGGGATTACAAGCATGAGCCACCGCGCCCGGCTAGATTGCCTTAAACTTTGATAGTAGCTGCTGGCAACATGTGCATCCTGGATATCCTCGGCCTCTAAGTTCTTTCCACCTGCCAAATTCGCACACAACGAGATTCCCAAACAGGGATGAGACCATGAACTTAGCAGAGCTACTTTATATGACATCTAAAGAGGCAACCAATCTGAAATCTATCTATGAATAGATAGAGCCTAGTATCTGGTTGATTTTAGTTTTGTTTCAAACAGTTGCTCCCATCAAACAAGTAGGGGATCAGTGAGTATGTAGAAAATAGTCATTACGAAGTTTTAAAAAAACAGATGGGTCTTTCAGAAATGCATCATCTTTTTAAAAATGACATTTCAAGAGAGAGGTGCATTTTCAGTAATTCTACAGACGAGTAGTGTCTCAAAGGCTGATAAAACACCTTAATAACCTGTACTAGCTCCCCAGTCATTACCATTGTATGGAATTTTGGGATAAGTTCAATATTTATAAAGCCAAATTTTCACTATTTTTACATGCTTTCTCTTAAAGAAAAAAAATCATTCCTCAGGGCTCCACTAATTTAAATCTGATACCTGTGGACACTGACTTGGCTAGAATTTACTATTTTTTTCTTTTAATATGAGAAAAAATATTAGCAAGAAAATTAGTAATTTGAGGATATTCTCAGTTGGTATGTTTAAATGCTTGAGGAAAAAGGTCAATGTTAAGCTCGTAATTAAATGTCATAATTAAAGATGTGATAATTACAAGTTACAGATTTTCATTAAAGTAACTCCCAAAGATCTTTACTTTATAATGCCATTTTGAGTTACTGCTACTCCTGTTATAATGTAACGAAAAGGCTTCTAATATGTGTTACTGTATTTGTGTATGTTGCTAAATCACACTGGTCTACTTACCCAATTAATAAAATGTGTTAGACATTCCTTCTATATGCCTTCCTTAACATGGGTGCAGTGATGTGTGAGCTGAGCTATGAAATATCTATGCTAACAAAACACAGATAAATTTCACATAAGCTCATAAATTTCTATTCATCTTTTCAGATAATATTGAGAATCCACCTGATTATATATAGACTTACTTGTCCAAGTTGTATGAAGCCTATCATTTGATTCATCCAGTATATTGGTATATTTTGCCTCTCCAGCCCAGAGATGCCATCATGGGGCTCTCCCTTAAGAAAATGTAACAACAAAGAATATACAACTGTTTATAATATTTTAAATTAAAACTCAGAAATCCATGATATATT
This sequence comes from Symphalangus syndactylus, assembly GCF_028878055.3. NCBI lineage: Eukaryota > Metazoa > Chordata > Mammalia > Primates > Hylobatidae > Symphalangus > Symphalangus syndactylus. The sequence goes on from NC_072430.2 coordinate 30,995,558, forward strand.
TCATACTTCATAAAAATCTCTCGATACTCAACTTGCCACCAAAAGAGCAGCTTCACAGAGTTCACATTTAATATCTCTCAACAGAAAAACCTAAACTTCTGTAGAATTTCTCCAACATTTCACATTATGATAGCCCTGGTAGAGACAGAAAAGTTCATCTGGGGCCACATGTCAGTAGAAGCTTGAGAAATATTTATTTGAGAAATAGGATCGTGCCTCTCACGGTGGGACTCCTGTGGAGATTCATTAAGCGTGCAATTAACAAAAGTACATTAACAAAAGGCAGCCTCTTCTATTTAAATAGAAAAACTCAATGAACTTCTGCCACGGGATAGTTTTAAAAGGAAGGCATAGATAAGCACATTCTTTAAATATTCAGAAAATTGCTTTTTGAATTATTTTTTAATGATGGAAGTTTTCTTCACACATCTGGAAACTAGCTATACTTGTAAAGAATTATACTATTTGGTATTTAAATTTTTAAAAGTGTAATAACTGTTTTTCACATTCCTCCATGTCATCATTGTGAACACTAACACTGATCCAGGCCGTGGTGGAGATCTCTTCCGGAGACTGGATTTGCCCTTTACTGGGTGGCTTTATTTCTTCTATTTCCTCTTGATGTATTTGTTTTCACTTTTGTATCTGTTAGATTCACAGTCATTATTCACTAACAGCCATGAACCTGCTTCTTCCTACCTTCCACTATTAGGTGCCTAAACTCTGCTATACCATGTAGTGATTTGCATTTATCTATCTAATTTATGTATTAATTACAGATGTGTGTACAGAAGTATATGTAGACACACACATATATTCATGTATACATGTATATATCTCTCTTGTGTGACACCTAAATATTGATGATTTATTTTTATACCTATTTACAGTATGTTATAGTTATAAAATATAAATATCAAATGGTTTTATATTTATAATTCATACAATAAGCTATTCATGAATTAAATTAAATCAGTCAAAAATTAATGCATTTCTAATATGAAAATGTGTAAGCATTTCCAAAACGTGGTGAAAACACAAATTTATTGCAGTATTAATGTTCAACAAGTGATACAATTTGTTTGTTTGTCCCCTTCAAATGTCATGTTGAAATGTGATCCCCAGTGTTGGAGGTGGGGCCTGGTGGAAATTGTTTGGATCATGGGGGCAGATTCCTCATGAATGGCTTAGTGCCATCCCTTTGGTGATGAGGGCGTTCTTGCTTTGAGTTCATGTGAGATCTGGTTGGTTGAAAGTGTGTGGCACCTCCCCCCTCTCCTGTTTGCTCCCTCTCTCTGGACCACGTGGTATGCCTGCTCCCTTTTTACTTTCTGCCACGATTGCAAGCTCCCTGAGGCCATCCCTAAGGGCAGATATTAGTGCCATGCTTCCTGTACAGTCTGCAGCACCGTGAGATAATTAAACTTGTTTTCTTCATAAATTACTCAGTCTCAAGTATTCCTTTTCAGAGACGCAAGAACGGATTAAAGCAACAAGCATAGTCATTTTGAGAGAAAGTATTAGCCTTTACTGACTCTCCTACTTTCTTCTACTTCTGTTTCCACCAGTGGTGCCTACTCATCATTGCCACCTCTGTGGCCTGGTCTAACTGTGCTCCTGAATTCTTCATTACCTCTGTTTGGATCACTTAGAACCACTGCTTCTGGGCAGCTCCTCTGCCCAGATCTTGTAATGTTCCCTCACCTACCAACATGGGAGAGATTACCCTGATTTAATCTGTTTTCTATAGAGGCATCCACCTGCTTCACAGGGCCCTCCCACAAGATCCAAGCAAAACTTTTCTTTTTCTTTGGCAGCCTGGGAGATGGGACAGACGATCATGAGGAAGTCTTGCTAGAGCTGAGTGAAAGCATAAAGAGGGCTTCTGTTTTCAGGGACAGTGAAGGAGGAACATGGGGCAGAAACAAACAAACAAACAAACCAAAAAACACTCTCCTGCTGAGAATGACTGAAGCTATGAATCAATCCCTGAAATAAAGTGCTTAAGGAAAATATTGGCGTTCTAGAATATCGGAATGCCCAGTCTTGGTGTTGCAATTTTATGGAGAGCACATAAACCAGAAGTATTAAACTTGTGTCTAAGTTAAGAATCAAAGGATGTGGGTTAGATTCGGAGATAGTTTCCTGTGAGCAAATTAACAAACTTTGCTTGTTTAAGATCTTTGTTATTCATTCTCTGGTTCTCAATTGTACTTCAATTTCCAAATGTGTCACACAATTGATGGATGGATAAGTGAAATATGACCATCATATAACATGAGCTGAAAATATTTATGTAAGAATAAGGTTGTATTTCCTATTTTCCTGAGTAAGTTTAACTTTAAGTTATATGTAGCCCCATCAACTATGTTGCAGAGTTTCTACTTTTCATTTATAAATAGTTATGAGTTATTACTTATGGTTCTATTATCACGCCAAAAAAGTAAGATGGATACGGCTTCAATTTGAGCACAGGACATGAGCCTACTGGCAATGTGATTTTCTTTACCCACTGTTCACTTCCACCTCTTTCTTCATCTAAGCATCCTCAGTTTCCCTCAACTGATTATACAGCCAATGACATAATGGCTGAATATCTTATTTAAAATTTTGGTAAAGCCATTTAATCTCCCTAGGGGTAAATCTCTGTAGCCAAACTGTTACAGTGCTTTTAAAAACATTGACTGGCTCAGTTTCAATCCTCTGGTTATCCACAAATTCCCTGTGAAACATAACTAGATAATTTTCCAATTTCCAATTGGTCACTTGGAATTGGACCTACCTGATACCATTGCTCTTCAAGCTTATAGAGAACAGCTCTGGTGAGTCTTCATCACATGATCTCTTTGTTTGAGGAAGAATAGTCCTGTTCATTTTCTTTTAACATATAGTATATAGAAAGAAAAATTCATAAATCATAATAGTTCATCTTGATAATTATTGAAAAGTAAACACATCTGTGTAACTACCATCCAGATTGAGTGATAGGAAGTTACCAGCTTTCCAAAAGACTGCCTCAGGCCCATCCCAGATGTTATTCCCCCCCAAATAGACATTATTCTGACTTCTATAACCATTGATTAGCTTTTTTCATTTTTGCTTTTGACAAATTGCAGAGCATATGCACCCTCATATCTAGCTTTTGTACTCAAATTTGTGTCTCTCAGATTTTTTTCATATCATTGCATGAACTTAAATTTTAATTTTATGATATTATCAATATATGGGATGAATATACCACAAATTATATTTTCCATTTATGCCTGGTGGACATTTATATTATTTCCACTCTGGGCTATCATGAATAGTACTGCTCTGTATATTCTCATATGCAGCCATTTTAAAATATAATTCTGCAATTATGTTGAACATACACATAGGAGTATACTTACTGGGTCATAAAATATACATATATTAAACTTTAGAAGATGTTACAAAACAATTTATCAAAATGATTGTACCCAATGGAATTCCCACTAACAGTGTATGAGAGTTCCAACTGTACCATGTCCTCACCAATATTTGTTACTTGCAAGTACTTTGTTTTGGTTTATTTTGCTACTTTGGTATGTGAGCGGGTAGATAAAGTTAATTTCCATGGTTGAGTTTGAAATGTTAGAGAAACTTTGCATTTCTGGAATAAACAAACATAACCCTGAAGAATTACCCTTGTAGAAATGACTGAGTTTAATTTTCTCATTTTTTTAAGGAAGTTGGCAACTGTGCTTGTGAGAAAGATTGGCCTGTGACATTCCTTTCTTTTTACTAGGTATTTTGATATCAATGTTTTCCTGACCTTAGAAAATAATTTGTGAATTGTTTTCACATTATTTATTCCTGAAATATTTTGTGTAATATTTATGTTGTTTCTTTCTTAAATGTCTCAAAAAATTCACTGATGAACTCTTGGGCCTGGATTTTATTGTGGAAATGTTGAGATTCAAGGAAAAACACAAACCCAAAGTGTTTCTTTGTTCTTTTTTTTTTTTTTCTTACTCTCATGCATCTAGCTCCACTTAACACAGCATCTTTGGCCATCAAAATCTGTGGGGATTTCTACCCACCAGCAACCAATTAATTCTGCAGCAGACACCAGCTGAGTGGCCTCTAATTCAATTCTTGCTCTATCTACCTGAAGGTAACATCAGAGCTCACAGGTTGATGATGCGGTACCACAAGACCGCCCCCTACTTCAGGTGCCATTTGTAAGTACAGGTTGTGATCTGTGCTTCTGACTGACCAGCTATAAGTTGGGGTTTTCACAACCTCCTCTTTGGGTTTTATTCATTTGCTGGAGTGGCTCACAGAGCTCAGTAAAACACTCTACTTATCTTTATGGATTTATTATGAATAATACTACAAAGAATACAGATAAACAGCCAGATAGAAAAGATGTGTAGAGAGAGACATGGGGGAAGATGGGCAGAGCTTCCATGCTCTCTCTGGGCATACCACTCTCTAGGAACCTTCAGAGGTTCAGCCTTCCAAAAGTTCTTCTGTCTTAGCCCTTTTGGGTTTTTATGAAGGCTTCATTACAAAAGGCACAATTAGGCTGGGCGTGGTGGCTCTTGCCTGTAATCCCAGCACTTTGGGAGGCCGAGGCAGGCAGATCATCTGAGGTAAGGAGTTCGAGACCAGCCTGGCCAACATGGTGAAATCCCAACTCTACTAAAAATACAAAAAAAATTAGCAGAGCATGGGTGCAGGCACCTGTAATCCCAGCTATTGGGGAGACTGAGGCAGGAGAATCCCTTGAACCTGGAAGGTGGAGGTTGCAGTGAGCCGAGATTGTGCCATAGCACTCCAGCCTGGGCAACAAGAGTGAAACTCCATCTCAAAAAAAAAAAAAAAAAAGGCACAATTAATTAAATCATTAGCCATTAGTTATCAACTCAACTTTCAGCCCCTCTCCCCCAGAGACTGAAGTTGGTCTGAAAGTCCCAACTCTCTAATCTTTCCTAATTCTTTCTGGGTGACTAACCCCCATACTAAAACTATCTAGGGACCCCAGCCACCAGTCATCTAATTAGCACACAACAGACACACATCACTGCAGACCTTCCCAGGGTTTGTGGAGTTCTGGCCAGGATACAGAGATGAAGACTAAATATATATTTCCCAATATAACAGAGAAGTATGTTAATTAAGTATCCAATGTTTAGTAGATATGGTATTTCAAAATATTTGTTCATTTTATGTAGATTTCCAAATACATAGTATACAGAAGTTAAAATAGAGACCAGACAAATAGAACGAACTTTTGTGACAATAAGATATCGAATTCTAAACAAAACCAAAGGCCATACCAAATAAGGGTTAAGTCATGCACTTCTACACTTAAAAAATAAACTATGTTCAAACTGCCACAAGATTTTTTTCTTTTTCTTCTAGCAGCCTTTAGATAAATAATATTGAAACAATTGCAGCCCATTGACTACCAGATGATCACTAATTGATGCTCCACCCCATTTCACAGACCATAATTACAGCTTTGATTGGACAAGAGATGAATTTCAGTAACTCTCTGCTGATAAAACAACACTTACCATAGAATAGTTTTAGCAGGTTTACAGAGGCAGCACACTGCGGGCCTTCATGACTTTCATGACCCAGCTTCACCTTTTGATGTATAGGGCCTAAATGTAATATATTTAAGTGTTAAGGCTCTACTCCAAAGTGAACATGGGGTACATGTAACATGCATATTTGCTTACTATGCATGTGTGCCCCCTCCATTAATATTTATATCTCCTCCTGTAACCTGTTAAATATGCATACATAGGGTGGAACTTCCTGTTCTACCCTTCCCTTCCATCAAGTGTCTGCTTTCAGTTTCTGCCAAAGGCTGCTCTTCTCAGCCTGTAGGATGGCGAGGCTGCAGGCTGCAACCCTCTTTAAGCAATAAAGCATTTCTTTCCAAATGTATAGATCTCATCATTTTTGGTTAACACAGACATTCATAATATTATTGTGCTTTTTTTTAATATATAAAATTTAAGGTCCACTTCTTATTTTGAACATTGGTGATCTGTGTATTATTATGTTGAATGCTCATTTTAGCAGTTCTATTTTCAAATAACCTTTGGCTTTGTTTATTATTTCTACTACAGATTTGTTTTAAATCTTATTTTCCCTTCCTTCTATACTTTATGGTGTTTAATTTCCTAGACTTATCCTAACTTCTTTCTAAACACAACTTTCCCTATATCCCACAAATTTTTTTGTTCTCTTTCTTTCTTGGACCATGATTTATTTAGAAATGTATTGTTTAATTTCCAAATAGTTTAATGTGTTATAATTATCTTCATTTTAATTATTTTCTGTTCTGGAAGGTGAGTTAATAGCTGATCTGAATTCTTCTCTGTAACCTCAGAAAGACCTGTACATGAATGATACATGTAGAATTAGTTTACAATAAGTCAAGAAATGTATAGGAATATACTAGGTTCACAATGAGTGCTATGTTTTGATGAGTACCTGTACTTTATTGTTGAGATTGCTTATTGAGTAACCTGTTATGGATGATACTGATCTACTCTGGACAATGGAAGCAAAGCACACATTCAGGAGGGTATTATGTAATCAACATGTCATAAAAGCTGAAGGAGCCCCAGAGAGGCTAGCTTCTCTAAACTAAACTGGTCATTAGCATGCACCTCCCAAGAGCATATTGGAGACATGAGATGGTGTGCCTGATATTACTGCTATGCTCCTGGTATTCATGCTGTATTGCATATATTTATCTTTTGTTAAAGCTAAGTAAACTTGGTATGGATGAAGCCTCCTATGCCTTGTAATATTGATTTACATTTAAATTCAAGACGATTACACCTAGACAAATTGAATGAACAATACTTTAAAACTTCTTGAGACTTGTTTTACAGATCTGCATATTGTTAATTTTGGTTAAATGTCCCATGTGCACTTAAAAAAAAGTGTATTGTGAAATTTAAGGCTGAAAAACAATGTGTTGTGAAGTTTGAGGTTTATGGTTCTATATCTATCAATTAAGTCTACATAGTTTACTATGGATATCCTTGCAGAATTGTTTGCCTGCTTGTTGTTTTATTAGTATCAAAAGACGGCATTTTAAAATCTCCCCTTCTAATTGCAAATATATCTATTTCTTCTTTTATTTCTGTTAGTTTTTTTTTTCTTTTTTAGGATATGTTTTTAGATGACTACAAGTTTTAAAGTGCTAAATTATTTCATAAGACTGACTCTTTTATTTTAGGAAATAGATCTTTCATAATATACACTTCCTTAGAGCTACCTCATTGAATATTAGCACAGCCATATAAGTGTTTTTCTGAATTGTGTTGCTGAGCATATCTTGTCCTCCTTTCACTTTCAAACTTGTGTTGTTATAGGAATAGTTGTTGAATTTGTTCTTTTAACAGGTCAGGTAATTATTATCTTTACCTTGGCTTTATTTTTTTCTACTGTAAAACAAGCCAGTAATTTAATTATTGCTCCTTTGAACATATTGTAGCTTCTGTAATTTTTTCTTATTCCTCTTTGGCTTTCAGTAATTTTGTATAATCTATCTCAGTGTGGTTTTATTGTAAATATTCTGCTATGTGCAATTAGATATTTGAGAATCTGTGGTTTGATGTCTTTCATCAGTTTTGGAACTATCTCTCCAAATAATGTTCAAATATTGTTGTTACCACATTCTATTTCTTTTCTCTTGATACTTTAAACTCATGCATGCTTGAATTTTTTAACTTGTCTCATATGAATATCTAAGCTTTTTTTCTGTATTTAAAAGTCTTTCCCTCTGTCAGTTACGATAATTTTTACCTAGTTAGCTTCCAGTTAATCTTTTCTATCTTGTTTCTTTTTTTATCTCAACATTTATTGTTGAGATCTATACATTTATTGAATTATTTATATTTTCTCTGATATTTTGAAATATCAATTTCACCAGGTTCTAAGTTCTTTTTATTATTATTATACTTTAAGTTCTAGGGTACATGTGCACAATGTGCAGGTTTGTTACATATGTATACATGTGCCATGTTGGTGTGCTGCACCCATTAACTCATCATTTACATTAGGTATATCTCCTAATGTTATCCCTCCCCCCTCCCCCTACCCCACAACAGGCCCTGGTGTGTGATGTTCCCCTTCCTGTGTCCAAGTGCTCTCATTGTTCAATTCCACCTATGAGTGAGAACAGGCAGTCTTTGGTTTTTTTGTCACTGTGATAGTTTGCTGAGAATGATGGTTTCCAGCTTCATCTATGTCGCTACAAAGGACATGAACTCATCGTTTTTTATGGCTGCATAGTATTCCATGGTGTATATGTGCCACATTTTCTTAGTCCAGTCTATCATTGATGGATATTTGGGTTGGTTCCAAGTCTTTGCTATTGTGAATAGTGCCACATTAAACATACATGTGCATGTGTCTTTATAGCAGCATGATTTATAATCCTTTGGGTATATACCCAGTAATGGGATGGCTGGGTCAAATGGTATTTCTAGTTCTAGATCCTTGAGGAATCGCCGCACTGTCTTCCACAATGGTTGAACCAGTTTACAGTCCCACCAACAGTGTAAAAGTGTTCCTATTTCTCCCCATCTTCTCCAGCACCTGTTGTTTCCTGACTTTTTAATGATCACCATTCTAACTGGTGTGGGATGGCATCGCATTGTGGTTTTGATTTGCATTTCTCTGGTGGCCAGTGATGATGAGCATTTTTTCATGTGTCTGTTGGCTGCATGTCTTCTTTTGAGGAATGTCTGTTCATATCCTTTGCCCACTTGTTGATGGGGTTGTTTGTTTTTTTCTTGTAAATTTGTTTGAGTTCTTTGTAAATTCTGGATATTAGCCCTTTGTCAGATGAGTAGATTGCAAAAATTTTCTCCCATTCTGTAGGTTGCCTGTTCACTCTGATGGTAGTTTCTTTTGCTATGCAGAAGCTCTTTCGTTTAATTAGATCCCATTTGCCAATTTTAGCTTTTGTTGCCATTGCTTTTGGTGTTTTAGACATGAAGTCCTTGCCCATGCCAATGTCCTGAATGGTATTGCCTAGGTTTTCTTCCAGAGTTTTTAAGGTTTTAGGTCTAACACTTAAGAAGCCGAAAGAACAAAGCTGGAGGCATCACGCTACCTGACTTCAAACTATACTACAACACTACAGTAACCAAAACAGCACAGTACTGGTACCAAAATGGAGATATAGATCAATGGAACAGAACAGAGCCCTCAGAAATAATACCACAGATCTACAACCATCTGATCTTTGACAAACCTGACAAAAAAAAGAAATGGGGAAAGGATTCCCTATTTAATAAATGGTGTTGGGAAAATTGGCTAGCCATATATAGAAAGCTGAAACTGGATCCCTTCCTTACACCTTGTACAAAAATTAATTCAAGATCTATCATTGTTTCTAATTTTCTGTTTAGCTCATTTAAATTAAAAATTTTAGTTGTAACTATCACTTCTAATAATTACATAATTTTTTAGATTGCAGTACATCAGGCTCATTTCAATGAATTTATCTAATCTATGGTATCTTGTTCTCTCAAGTCATGGCTCCTTGGACATGCTCTGATGCCTTCAAGGAGCTATATTTAAACACATTGTATCCTGAACTCTAATTTTTTTGTGTGAGATTGCAGGTTTAATAAAATCATACAGCATGGTCAGATGCAAAAGTCTCAAAGTTGTTTCTAATTGTGCAGTTAATTTAGCAGCTTTTAATACTTTTACTTTTTTAACATCACTGTGCTAAACTTACATGGGAAAAAGAAAATAAGAAAAAAGTAAAACAGACAAGAGATCTAATACTTGAAAAATATTTAGTATATAGCAAATATTTCAAACACACCAAAGCACTTTGTATTAGTTCTTTTTCATGCTGCTAATAAAGACATACCTGAGAATGGGTAATTCATAAATGATAGAGGTTTAACTGACTCACAGTTCTACATGGCTGAGGAGGCCTCACAATCATGATGGAAGGCAAAGGAGAAGCAAAGGCACTTTTTACATGGTGGCAGGCAAGAGAGCTTGTGCCCGGGAACTCGCGTGTATAAAACCATCAGATCTCATGAGACTTATTCACTACCACAAGAACAGTATGAGGGAAGCCACCTGCATGATTCAGTTATCTCCACCTGGCCCTGTCCTTGGCACACAGAGATTATTATAATTCAAGGTGAGGATTGGGTGAAGACACAGCCAAACCATGTCATACTTAAACCCCAGAACTCCACGTAGCACGAGAAAAGTGGGAGTTATGGATTCTAGGAATTATAGATTTCTCTTCTGTAGGGCTACTATGTTGAGCATAATAAGTGATTCTTTCAGAAAAAATAAAAGATAATATTCAAACAAAAAAATTATTGAATTATAGAGGATAAAACAGATCACTAGAAATCATTTATCTCTCATGTTGCGGAAGTTACCTCACACACAAGGCAGAGTGCCTAGCTACTTCATGGAAGAGCTACAGATAGAAGCCATGCTTACAGAATTTTTCTTTAATTCTCTTTTAACGGTTTAAACTGTCCTTCTTGATAGTCATAAACTGAGTGAGGAATGAAGATACCTGCACATTGAAATAAACATTTTTTTTTTCCATTTCAATGATAAATTTTAAAAGAAAAAAAAAGGCAGGGGAGAAAAAAAAGTTGGCATTAGGGTCCTGACAATTTTCAATTTTTACCTGGCAATGAGGTTGATTTAACCTTGTGTGTGTGGTGCACAGGTTTGCTACACCCATCCTATGTCTTAGTGCTTAAAGTGAAGCCTTCCATTACACAGTAAAAGAATTGATAAGAGTGTGAAATAAATGGACCCAAACTGTGGCTGCATACCAGTGTTACAAAGGAAGCAAGCCTGTCTGAGCAACAAAACCAGAAACTGGCGCAGAGCAGAAAGCAGGGAAGAGCACCCAGTCAAGTGCTAATCAGGCCACCTCCCCTGGCAGGCTCCCACAGATCATCTGTTAAAGGCTACTGTCACATGCAAAAGTGTGTTTATCTGATCACTGAGACAGTGCTGAGGTTTGGCTTACTGCCTCTTGCAGATCTCAGAAGAGTTAGCCTCACTGAAATCTCTGGGTGAGTTTTCAATTGCACATTTTATGTTCTTTTGCTAGTTATGACATTTCCAAATATTTCTCACCAACTTGTGGCTGAATGCAAGCCATCATGACATGCCCCAGAGGTGCCTAGCTAAGGCATGAATCACATAATGTCTATATTCACATTCTACAAAGTCCTCAGGGATTGTTGTAGATGTGCATGTGAATTAATGTCCTTATAAAACCTAGCTCAGTATATTATTATTCAAACTTGATATCCAGTCTGTTAATGATTATTGGTCTGCAAGGCAATAAAGAATGTGCTCCTTTATAGATGGAGGCCTTAACACTGCAATTGTGTGTCTTAAATTGTTACCTTTTAACTTAGGATCAAGTTCTTATTGAAATCGAGAGAGCTCTATTGTGTTTTAATCATTAATTGAGCAAACAAATATTTATTGACTACATACGACATGAGGGTCACTACACCAAGTTCTGGGATATGACTTTCAATGACCTCTATCGTGTTTCAATCATTAATTCAGAAAATATTTATTGGCTACATACAATATGAGGGTCACTATACCAAGTTCTGGGATATGACTTTCAACAAGGCAGATGTGTTGTCATCTACAAGTAGGTCAGAGTTTAATGAAGTAGTGGAAATATCACTAGATTGGCTGTCATAAGACTCAGATTGTACTTTTAGGTACTTCACAAACAGCTTGGCACAGATCACTGCTTCTCCATTCATTAAGAGGAAGTAACTTACCTGAAGATAAAGAGATGAGCCTCATTTCTCCCAAGAAAAACAAATAAGAATTGGGCCTTTGTATAAATTTCCATTTTTCTTTTCACTACCTGCATAACCTTGAACATATTACCTCACCCTAATTTTTTTAATCAGGAAAATGTGAATGATGATAATAGTCCTCATTTGGTTGGATTATTGAGGATATTAGATGCTCTAGATATATCACCTAGACTATTGTGCTTGGCCTACAGTGTTTGGTAAGTGTTTGCTTTTATTATTGTGAAACTAAAGTAGTTATTACATCTCTAGCAATTTAATTCAGCACACATTAATTGAAGCCCCACAATGCTTGTGGCATGTATGAAATAAGACTCACTTCCTTTTCTCATTAGGATATTCACTATCTGGGGTGAAGGGCAGTACTTGTAGCCAAATAATTAAATCAGCATTATATTGTGCTTTCAGAAATAGAGTTATATGCAAAGTTATGTTTGTGCAAAGATGTGTGAAAAATCAAGTTTACCTAGATAAGCAATTATACAAACATTATGAAAGATGCAATCACTAAAACTCTAACAGATGAATAATTCATCAGAGAAGAATCTAAGATACATTCCAAGCCATCTCCATTACACTTTCTCTCTCATACTCTCCCACACATACAAACATGTGCACACGCATACAGTAACACTATAAACATTAGATAACATTCAGAATTTATGTCTTTACTCTACCCTCTTTCCATTAATTTCTCCTTGCCAGGGAATATAGATTACAGGGAAACACATGGTTATAATCAGACTTAGGTTTGATTTCTGGATCCTTTTATATAAGTCTACTATCCCCCAATCCTAATTAATCTAGAGAATCTGTGTGTCCACTTGCTCAGTAGGTATAAGTAATCATGCGACATACTTCTACAAATTTCTGTGCATTAAGCAGTCTAGATGAAATGAAAGTAATTTTCCAAGATTGTCTTTTAGCAGATCCAGATTTCATGCTTATCTGATTTCTCACCTATATATGTTTAGAAAGATACATAACTCATCTGCAAGCTGGAAAATGAGAGAAGCCAGTAGCATGGCACAACCCATCAGTCTCCAAGCAGTAGGATATAATATTGAATAATATCTGCATTGCTGCATTGTTCGTAGAATTTGAGACCATTCTACAATATTCAATAAATATTCACTGAGTGCCTACAAGCACTACCCTAGACATCAAGAAAGCATCAGTGCACAGGACTCTAAAAATCTCTGCTCCTTTTGAGCTGACATTCCAATTGTAATGGATATAAAGTGAAATCTCAAACTGGTAAGCCTGAAATAAATATTAGCTTCTATCACCTTTAGCCTTATTATTTTAATTATTTCAAGATAACCTCTGATGTTCTCTGTAACAATATTTCACCTTTATAAAAATACTAGGTAACCGAGTGTTGAAAAGACAGTGTGCTTCATGTGTACAAAATGCGAAGAGAAAGGGCAAGAATGTAGAAAGGAAGAAAATTATAAAGGGATCTAATCAAGTCAAAATTAATTCAGTGAATTAAATTGCAATTGGCAATGCATTTCCTCCTTCTGGTAAACCAAATATTTCAGAAAAGATTATTTATGAATTATTTTTGAGACTTTTCTCTCACTTTGTGTGATGGTTAATATTAGGTGTCAACTTGACTGGATTAAGGGAGGCCTAGATGGGGCTGGTGAAGCATTGTTTCTGGACCTGTCCATGAAGGTATTTCCAGAAGAGACTGGCGTGTGAGTCAGTGGACTGGAGGAGAAAGACCCACCCTCAGTGGGTGGGAAGACCCTCCTCTCCTCTAGCCACAAGGTTGAAATTGTTGAAAATAAAACACAAGCCCTCATCATGGCATTGGCTGACTTACAACAAAAGGTGAACTCTCAGCATTGTAGGGTGTTTACTGTTAAAGTGAGGACATCAATTAGAAAAGTACCATTCAATAAACTGAGGGTCTGGCTAGAACAAGGCTTGGGGAAGTAGGGTGGGTATTCAACTTGCTTTGTTCCTTCTCTTTCTCTCCCTTTTAGACTGGATTGCCTTTTGTTCCTCCTGTCCTTAGACATCAGGCCCCAGACTATTCAGCTTGTAGACTCTGGGACTTGCACCAGTGGCCTTCCAGGAGCTCTCAAACCTTTAGCCTCAGACTAGGGGCTGCATTGTCAATTCCCTGGTGTTGAGGCTTTTGGACTTGGACTGAGCCATGCTACAAGCATCTTTCATTTTCCAGCTTGCAAATGGCTTATCATGGTACTTCACCTTTCTGATTGTGTGAGCCAACTCCCCCCAAAAATTCTCTTTTATATAAATCTATTGTTTCTTTCCCTTTGGAGAACCCTGACTAATAGAGATTTTGGTACCAGAAGTTGTTCTAAAGGAACGGAATTTTAAAGATGAATTTTAATCAGTTTTGAGGTTTCTACAATTGGCTTTCTAATCTCATTAGACCTTCAAATGCTAAGGACTCTACTTCAAATATTTGTGGAAAACCAAGAAATTTTGGTTGATTGCTCCTGACATCACTAAACAAACAGATGGAATTAAAGGACAAGCTCAGGAATTTGGACTCTCAGCTGCAGATGCACATAAGTAGCCTAAAAGCTTGTAAGTATTCTCTGAAGGAGAATCTTCTCTCCCGTAGCCACAAGGTTAAGATTGTTGAAAATCAAACACAAGCCCTCCTCATGTCATTAGCTGACTTACAACAAAAGGTGAACTCTCAGCCTCTTAGTGTGACTACTGTTAAAATAAGGACATTGATTGGAAAAGAATAGGATACTGTACATTGGAATAAGGATGTATGGGAGGACTCCGATGAAGCGTGGGGACAATGAGCTCCTAAATTCTGATGAGCCTTTTCTGCCAGGGGAGGTGGCCTCCCTACTCCCAGTGGCAGTGGCAACAGCCCTCACAGTGGTATTCATCTTTCTGCCTCTGTCTGGAGGAACTAACCATGCATTGCCTGAGGAAACAATAATGGCATCCCCTGAGGCAGTTGACAAGCAAGACAATGCTGGTTCTCCTGGGGACCCACCCCCACCATGCCTCTTTTCTTCTAGAACAATGACTGGACTCAAGTCCCAGAAGCCCCTAAAAGTGGGGTGCAATGAGGAAGTGTGCTATACTCCAAAGAACTAGCTAAGTGTTCTATTTTGTATACAAGCAGAAAACTGGGAAAACATGTATGGGAATGGAAATTAAGGTTGTAGGATAATGGGAGAAGGAAATAAAGCTGGATCAGGTTGAATTTATTAACATGGCCTCACTAAGCAGGGATTTAATGTTGCAGCTTGGGGAGTTAATAAAAGTACTAATTATTTGTGTGGTTGGCTGAAATATGGATCAAAAGCTGGCCCACCATGAGAGCTAGAAATGCCTTATCTTCCTTGGTTTAATATAAAGGAAGAGATTCAAAGGCTTAGGGAGTTAGAATGCTAAGGTGGATTTTTCACATAAAACCTACTCACCCACACTGGGAGGGTCCAGAAGATACACCTTTCATTAATACTCTGAGAAATAGATTTGTGAGGAGAGAACCAGCATCCTTGAAGACCTCTGAGATTTCTCCTCTGTCTTCCAGACCATACAGTGAGAACCGCAGTCACTTAATTTTAAAACCTAAATGCATTGGGAGTAACTGGATCCCAAGGTGGCAGGGACCAAGTGGCAGCACTCAATTGCCAAAGGCAAGATGGACATGGTTACAGCAAGAGGCAGCAGAGGAAAAACAACAATCAGAATAGTCTGACCCATGTAGATCTACAACATTGTCTAATTAATCATGGTGCTCCTTGAAGCGAAATAAATGGAAAGCCTGTTACGTTCTTACTTGATCTGTATATGCAGAAAACATCTAGATCAAGTGAAAACAAGTCTAACTTGAATCATAAAAATAGAGAATCATAGGCTGGGCGCAGTGGCTCACGCCTGTAATCCCAGCACTTTGGGAGGCCGAGGCGGGCGGATCACAGGGTCAGGAGATCAAGACTATCCTGGCTAACAAGGTGAAACACCGTCTCTACTACAAAATAAAAAAAAAAAATTAGCCTGGCGCGGTGGCGGGCACCTGTAGTCCCAGCTACTTGGGAGGCTGAGGCAGGAGAATGGCATGAACCTGGGAGGCGGAGCTTGCAGTGAGCCGTGATCGTGCCACCGCACTCCAGCCGGGGCAACAGAGCAAAACTCCCTCTCAAAAAAAAAAAAAAAAAAAAAAATAGAGAATCATAGACCCTCAATCAATTTCCAGACTTGAGCCAGTTTATAGACCCAGAACCCCTTGAATGAAGGGGAGGCTGAGTCCCCTTGAGGAAGGACCCCAGTATACTGCCAACAGTTTAGACTGTCAATCTTTTACATCCTTCCCCAAAGGAAACTCTGACCTTTTACTGGAGTAAATATATACTGGGGAAAGGAAAATAATCAGAACTTTTTGGGACTGCTGGACGCTGACTCTGAACTGACATTAATTTCAGGGCCTGAAACATCACTGTGCTCCTCCATTTAAAATAGGGGGTTATGAGGGTCAGGTGATTAATGGAGTTCAAGCTCAGGTTCAACTTACATGGGTTCCCAAACCCATCTTCTGGTTATTTCCCCAGGTCCAGATGCATAATTTGAATAGACCTATTAGCAGCTGGCAGAATCCCCACCTTGGTTCCCTGATCTGTAGGGTGAGGACTACTATGGTGAGAAAGGCCAAATGAAAGCCATTAGAACTGCCTCCACCAAGAGTAGTGTTTCTATACATCAATAATGATGACATAGCTGAAAATGAAATAAAGAAAGCAATCCAATTTACTATAGCTACAAAAAATAATACCTAGGAATAAATTTAACCAAGGAGGTGAAACATCTCTACAATAAAAACTACTCAACATTGATTAAAGAAATTGAAGAGTACACCAAAAAATAAAAAGACACCTCATGTTTATGGATTAGAATAATTAATATTCTTAAAATGTCCATATTACCCAAACTGATCTACAGATTCAATGCCATTCTTTTTTTTAATTTTTTTAAATTTTTTTTATTTTTACTTTTTTGAGATGGAGTCTCGCTGTGTCCCCCAGGCTGGAGTGCAGTGGTGCAATCTCAGCTCACAGCAAGCTCTGCCTCCCAGGTTCAGGCCATTCTCCTGCCTCAGCCTCCTGAGTAGCTGGGACTGCAGATGCCCGCCACCACGCCTGGCTAATTTTTTGTATTTTTAGTAGAGATGGGGTTTCACCGTGTTAGCCAGGATGGTCTCGATTTTCTGACCTTGTGATCCGCCTATCTCAGCCTCCCGAAGTGCTGGGATTACAGGCGTGAGCCACCGCGCCCGGCCCAGATTCAATGCAATTGTTAACAAAATACCAATGGTATTCTTCGCAGAAATAAAAAAAAATCCTAGAAAACAATTTGTATGCAGCCATAAATGCCTCTGAATAGCCAAAGCATTTCTGAGCAAAAACAAAACAATGCTGGAGGCATCATACCACTTGGCTCCAAAATATATTACAAGGCTATAACAACCAAAACAGTATGGTACTGGTATAAAGAGAGACAAATAGACCAATGGAATAGAATAGCAAATGCTAGAAATAAATCCACGTATTTAAGGCAATTGATTTTAACAAAGGTGTTAAGAACATACACTGTGGAAAGGACAACCTCTTCAATAAATGATGCTGTGAAAATTGAATATTCATATGCATAAGAATGAAACTAGACATCTATTTCTCTATATGTACAAATATCAACTCAAAATGAATTAAAGGCTTACATATAAGATCTCAAACTATAGAACTAATACAGGACAACATAGGAAAAATAGTTCAGAATTTTGTTCTGGGCAAAAATTTTATGGATAAAACTTCAAAACATAGGCAACAAAAGCAAAGATAGATAAATGCAGTCTTATCAAACTATAAAGCTCCTGCACAATAAAGGAAACAAGAGAGTGAAGAGACCCCTATAGAATGGGAGAAAATGTTTGCAAATTATTCATCTGACAATAGATTAATATCCAGAATATGTAAAAAACTCAAATAAGTCAACAGCAAAAAGAAACCCCACAAATAATTCTATTAAAAATGGGCAAAGTATCTGAATAGACATTTCTCAAAAGAAGACATACAAATGGCCAACAATTATATGGAAAAATGCTTAACATCATTAATCATCAGGGAAATGCAAATCAAAACTACAATGAGATGGCTAACTTTGTTGAAATGACTCTTATCAAAAAAATGAAAAATAACAAATGTTGGCAAGGATGTGGAGAAAAGGGAACTCTCATACACTGTTGGTGAGAATGTCAGTTAGTACAGATGTTATGGGAAACAGTATCAGATTTTTCAAAAAAACTACAAATAGAAATACTATACAATCCAGTAATCCTACTACTGGGTATTTATCTAAAGGAAAGGAAATCTGTATATCAAAGAGATATCTGTGCTCCCATGTTTATTGCAGCACTCTTTACAATAGTCATGATATGGAGTCATCTTAAGTCTTTATCAGCAGATGAATGAATAAAGAATACGTTCATATATACACAGTGGAATACCATTCAGCCTTGAGAGAATAAAATCCTGTCATTTATGGCAACATGGATGAACCTGGAGTACATTATATTAAGTGAAATGAGACCGTCACAGAAATACACATATCACATGTTCTCACTCATATGCGAGAGATAACAAGTTTAGCTCCTAAAAACAAAGAGTAGAATTGTGGCTCTTCAAGGCTGAGAAGGGTAGGGGGGAGGGAAGGATAAGGAGAGGTTGTGTAATGGATACATAATTATAGCTAGAAGGAGAAGTCTAAGGCTTTATAGCATTATAAGGTAATTATAGTTAATAAAAATTTATTGTATATTTTCAGATAGCTAGAAGAAAGGATTTAGAATGTTCTCTACACAAAGAAATAATGTTTCAGGAGATGGATATGATAATTATTCAAATTTGATCATGACATTATATACACGTATCAAAATATGACTGTAACTCACATGTGCAATTATTTTGTATCACTTAAACAATTTTTTAAAACTACACACTAAATAAAATAAGTTATCCTCTAAAATGTAATAGATGTGTGTGTGTTTATAAGGAAATATTCATGAAGCATTCGTTATGTATCAGATTCTATTCTTGACCCTGTAGATTTTGCATACTTGGGTGTTAGTATACATTCTAGGGTGTTCACATTGCCCATGTCAGTGCATGCTGAGTTCAAATTCTTGCCAGTTTTTACATTTCCTGTCTTCTGTTTTTCTCTTCAGGTACATGGAACAGAGGCTGTTTGGAAATTTGCCTTGCAACTAAAATTTAAGCAAAGAAACAACTTGTCATCTACCTGTTTACCTCTAACAGAAGCTTATACACATATGCATGGGCTTGGAGAAAATGATATTCACTTAAAAACAATATAATAATGACATGTACAGAGCCATATAGCTCCAAAACCTTTTCAAGTGCTATGTCCATTTGTGAGGACATATTTATCGGTCTAGTACTACCTTGTAACAGTACAAAAGTACGTTCACTTTATTTTTCTAAAGGAGCTTAGTTCCTAGAGGGAAAAATATACTCTTCTCAAAGTTTTTTAATAATAATTAACATACCCCACATGATGTTTGTGAAACTCAAATAAGGAAAACAATGGAATATGCTACATAAGAGCAACATATTATTGTCAAAGTTTTATTTCTTTTTCTCTATCTCTCTTTCAAATAACTCATAATCTGCTCTGGTTTTTAAAAGTAGTTTAGTTGTAGAATACTCTGTTCACATAATTTGTTTATTCACATTAATCACAATTTATAAATCATAAAATATAATGATAGTGTTAATAATATAAACAATGATCTAAAAGTGTGTGTCACTCTTATGAAGTAGGTTAATAGACAATACATGGCTTGCCTAATTGCACATAGAAATGACTGTTTGGGCCAAGGATTCAAATCTGGGGCCATGCAGGCAGAAGTCCTGTTCTCTTGATGTTCATTCTATGCTGTTTAAATAAACCCCATTCACATTAATCATATAAATAAATATTTGATTGCTAACCTATTACCATTCAGAGGAACGAGCTTTCATATTTGACTACATGATTTATGATTACCTGGGACCAATTTATGGCTTTTCACTCAAAATAGGTGATAACGTAAGCTGTTCGTGCAAAAAGAATTAGAGAATTGTTGGAGGATTAGTGCTTCTTCTAGCCCTTCTGACCACCAATCCAAGCACAGTTATGAGTAAACACATTTTAAAAAATGATGAGGCGAGAACTCTTTTGGCATATCATTTCCCTTAATTAGTCTGCCAACAAGCATAAATGCCTGCTCTCAAAGCCTGAGTAGCAGTGAACCCACAGTAGCACAGAGTTCTAATGCAAGATTTGACCTTGGCCTTATTGCTCAACATTCTATAGGTGATGACAATGAGTTGAGTCCTTTGATGACATAGATTGTTTACTTAAAGTCCTTCCATCGAAGGCTTAACAACGTAACACAGAGTTGAATAAAGTGGTTTGCAGCCCTGTTGTCAAAAAAAATAAAATACACTGTCCACAGTGTCCTCGAAAACTGTTAACACATTGTTAGTAGTTTCCAAGCAAGGATATCGTTAAACATATTTCATGTTAATGTAGTCTAGCTCAGTGGCAATTTTCTCCTAGTAAAGAAATATGAGGTTCTTAAAAGGTTTAAGCAAATAATACAGAGTGGGCTTGAAACACTCACAAGTCATGAATTGAACTTTCACTCCTTGTAGTTTAATAACCAAATAATACATTTTATAACTAATTACAGAGAACTTTTTATGTGTTGACTTCCAGTGGTTCACATTTTTTATAGACATATAATATTAAGAAATAAAGTAAGAGGTATCACTATTTTATGTACATTTAGCTGGACGTTTTTAAGCAAAATTGAGAGGTGGAATGTGATTGCTTGTTCACTCTACAGTGAGTTGTTAATCAGCAGAAGTTAATAAGATTCAATTAAGAATTAAATACTTATGAGAAATTTAATAGTGTGTTCCTACCAAAAATAAAAATAAAAGAATTTCTCTGTAACAGTAGTATAGAGGTAAATAGCTATCAGGCCTCAGGCATGATGAAATAAACTAACCCAGTACCAGAGTTAAGAAGAAATTTCCTTGGTGTGGCTATTTTTCTCAATTAGGGGCATCATGGAGAGTTCATTCCTTTCTTCTAACACATCCATCATTCGATGCAGGAGGAAGCAGGAGGCTCGACTAGATGGACCATTGACCAGTTCTGGTATATAAATTCCTGTTTGGAGGCCATAGAACTCTCCAAATTCTAATATCCAACAGGATTTTTGTCTTGGCTCTGGAGACTAAATCATCTCTTTGACCAAAGGAGATAGATTTTTGCTGCTGAAAAGGAATGCACCCTCCGGAGCAGAGGAGAGAAATTCTATACCACCCAGATGAATGTGTCCTCATTTTATCTATGAGTGATTTTAAATCCACTGTATTATTTTTCCCCCAGAGAGTTTGTTTGTGTTGTTAGTTTGGTTCATATCACATCTTTTGGATTTGAGGGGTTGAAAATATAAAAATTGAGTATTTGGCCCAACTGCTGAAGCTTTAGAGAGAATAAATCCCTTCCAATATGAGTGTTAAATGAGCCACAGCACTGATTTATTGTCTGCTAAACACTGGAGAATGTGGAGTATTTGTTAGGGAAACAAGGCAATGAGGGAAAACTGAAATGTTGACATGAAGATTTTCATATTAAACTCTAGTATTTTCCATCAAGCAGCCATGCATTTTCTGGTGATTAAAACTGAAAATTAGAAGTAGGAACTTGCATCCCTATTCACTACAAATAAATTAACTCTACTGTATAACTGGTACATCCTTGAGAACACTGTTAGAAGCAAAAAAAAAAAAAAAAAAAAAAACACAATGGTAAGACAAGGTACACACACACAAATGAGTATGTAAGAAGACAGGCAGTAAATGTTTCATTGGATTGTTTTTCTATGAAATCAAGAATAAATTATCAAGGGTCAAAGGATCTTAACAATTACCTTTCCCAGATGTCTTATCTGGAATTTGAGTTCCTTTGCAATATTCACTCATTTAACATTCACTCTGCCTTGCTCTGACTTATGTTCAAGAATAGCTAATGGCCAGGCACGGTGGCTCATGCCTGTAATCTTAACACTTTAGGAGGCTGAGGTGGGAGGATCATTGCAACAGGAATAGCTAACTATATTGAACACATTTTTCTGTAAGGAAATATGTACATGCACAAGTATCTCATTTCTTGATGAGACATCTCTGTTGTAATAAAATTATTTATATTAAAGCAAAGTTAACATCCTTCTTACTTAGTGTTTACTGTGCACCAAGTCTTGCCAATTTTCTGGGCATTTAATCAAATAAACAAACAAAGTAACCCTTTGGGATCAGAAAGACAAACCTCTTCCTCTGCTATGGATTTGCAGTGTCTGTGTGGCACTTTTGGCTAACAGAGCAACCCCTGTGTTTGTGGGCAAAAGAGAAATGTTTATAGGTTTCAGCTATATCACAAACCTAGGTGACACAAATGAACAAACAAGAGTGCATTTGAAGTGGAGAGACAATCAATAGACAACTGGCATAAATGGAAAACTAGAGGCAGAAAAATCAGATTGAAAAAAACCTTGCAATGCTATGAGCTCATTCAAGCCAAGTCAAGGACGGAGGAAGTGTATAAAGGGATGAAGAATGCAAGAGACATCTCAATGATGAAATAAGTAAACTGATGTAGGCTTTATAAGAACCATGTGATATATTAAAAAGCGTATGAGCTTTGGAATGACTGAAGTAAAATTAATTCTTATTTGAATCTGAGCTCTATTATTTGCTTTCTGTGTAAATTTAAAAAAATGAAAAAGTAAAAACTACTAAATTTTGTCTCAATCTCAGATTCTTTCGTATATAAGGTTGTAAATAATATCGAGATGCCTAGCACAGAACTTAATACATAATGGCTGCTACATGAATAACGCACATCATTGTTAACTATTCTAGTAGAAAACTTTGGTTTTCTCTTTCAGACTTTATCTGTGGTAAAGAACACCTATATCTTGTTTACTCCTTACCCTTCTCTATTACCCTGCTAAAAATCCACCTTTTCTGTCCTCTCCTGCCATCTTGCACATACATACAGTACCCATTAATCATTAAGGATTAGAATTATGAGTCAGGATCAATATATATCAAATATTAACTTCTACAGAAGTGTTTATTAGTACAGTCTTATTCTATTACAAATACAGCTAATAGAAATAATGTCTGTGCAATAATTTTGACTTAATATGAAAGCTAATTATTAAAATTATGTTTCAAAGATAATTTTTTATGACCTATCACAGACAGGTTGCAACTAAAAGGCGCATTATATCATTACTCCAGGTTCAATACTTCATAAAACAACAGTTCTTTGCAGAGAGTAAGTACTTTCTGCAGAAAAAAAATGGTTGAAATTTATATTTTAAGATGTCTCATGGTCTATATTCTTTCCCTGTTGGGTGACACTCAATGAACACTCCACCTTCTGAATGACCATATCTTTATGGTAGAAGCTGGGTAGAAGGATGACAAATACCTTGACTGCACGTCTTATGTTCAGGGAATTCCTCGGGGATTCCATCAAAATAGTTCCGCCTCTAAAATGGCTAAGGGCAAAGCTTGTGATAAAATTAGTGTTCTCTTTCGGCTTTTTGCCACAATTTACGTTCACTCATTCAAGAAATTTTCTGAGCTTCAAAAACATATTTGTATCAAATTGGAACAGTTATTATAATATAAAATTAACCACTTTCAAGCCCTGGTGTTCATCTTTCACAATCCAGGCAAATTTAAACCTTTTCTTATGTATTTCTTGATTCAGTAGAAATAAATTCTTCCCTTCTTTGTCCTCCTTTGGAAGTAATTGATGTCTGTCTTATTTTGCTTATTATATTCAGCCTTTCACTGTAACTGGGGATATTCATCTCTCAATACCAGATTATGCACTCTTAAGGCTTTTGTGCCACTCAATTTCCCATATAGCTTGGCATTATATCTTGTAAGCATAGGGGCTCAATAAATGTGTGGTGAATTGAATTGATCTGAGACAAATCACATTCCAGAGCAATGTGCATGGATCTTCAATAGAGAAATTATACAGAAGAAAGATAATTTAAGCAAATCATTCTTTCAAAAGCCTTAACCTTGACCATAGCTAATCCCTTTTTGATGGTTAATTTTATGTGTCATCTTGCCTGGGCACAGGTGCCTAGATATTTCATTAAACATTATTCTGGTTGTATCCATGAGGATGTTTCTGGATGAGATTAACCTTTGAATACAGATTGAGTAAAGCAGTTTGCCCTCCCCAATGTGGGTGGACCTCATCCAATCCCTTGAAGGCCTGACTAGAGCAAAAGGTGGAGTAAGGGAGAATCCGCTCTCTGACTGACTGTGTTTGAGCTTGGACATGAGTGTTCTTCCGCCTTGGAGCTCAGACTGGAATTTACTTAGATCATTAGCTCTTCTGGTTCTCAGGCCTTTGAACTCAGACTGGAAATATACCACTGGCTCTCCTGGGTCTCAAGTTGCCAATTGCAGATTGCAGTTTGGGACTTCTCAGCCTTTGTAACAATGTAAACCAATACCATATGCATATAAGCTATATATATGCATATATGCTCCTAATTTGTTGTTTCTCTGGAGAACTAAGACTAACACACCCTCATAATAAGTTTATCAATCCAAGAAAGAGAGAAAATTGTGCTTAAAATGCGCATGCTACGTTGGCCTAGGTTCTCTTGTCTCCATTTTCACCCTGAAGTGTTGACAATGAGAACAAAGAGTCAATTATAATGCTTAAATCATATATTATCTATATCTGGGCATTCAACTGACATAAGTAACACATTTTTTGCATGATCTTCAGTGATGCCCCTTGTCTTGTCACATTAAGAATAAATAAGCACTGAACATTCTGGGTGCCCCACTTCCCCCTTACTGTCTGCCAGCTATAGCTAACATAACCCCAAGGGACAGTGATCACCCTAAACAGAAATTCATTGCAACTTACAAGTTGGAGGTCTGAAATATTTTACCTGGAAAAATCTATCATACAATACCTTCAGACTACTTGTTTATGTCTCTTTAAAAAGTAGAAATAACTTCAAACGTAATCATTAACAACGAGATAGCAACAGAAAAAGTAAATATCCTCCCCTCAACCTCACGCCTATGGAATTAACAAGATCAACCAGGAAATTACTTAATTAACTAAGGTTAAAGAATACAGGTGGCATTTTGGTTTCATTGTACAAACGATGCCACAACAAAACCCAGGTAAATCAATAAATAATCACACACATCAATTGTGTAGAGAACATATAGTGCAAATCACTTAATAAGATAGTTTTAATCATCAGGAATAGCGACCTTCATTTTATCTTACATTTTATTCAAATTCATTATATTTTGAAAAATTTTACATCCCATATGAGAAACTAGCTTCAAAAATACAATTAAACTTTCCAAATGCCTCAGGGAGTATGTCCTTTTCCTATCCTCCCACCATAAAATTAGAAAGGAAGCTGATGGCTATTTAGCTGAGAGGATCCCTGTGGGTGACTGGAAAGCTGCTGGGGAGGAACAGAGGAGACATTACCTCTGTTAGGAAGGTCACCGTTATTTTGAAGGGAATGAGTTTTTGCCTCAGTGCCTATAATACTAATGTGTAGATCCAGGAGCTATACATTGACTTAGCATTTCACGAAAGTACAGGCCATGCCAGTGTGATACATTGACATAGAATGCCAGGAGACACCTATTCAGATTTATCAACATTTACTCTAATACTCTCTAAAGTCAAGCTACTTAAACATTGAAGTCACATATATCCATGTAACTAAAGAAAAAGACTTTCTGTAAAGCACTAAAGGACCATATCTAGGTCTTTATTTTCTCTTGCCAAAACCATAAAGTTTGTGTAAAGATCAATTGAAAGAAAACAGGGCAAAGTGTCATAAAAAGATTGGAATTATTATAATCATAAATTATTCCTCTAATGGCTGTTGCTGTGGTATAGTTTGTTCTATACAGCACTATAATGAAGCAGGATTCTGTTACTGTCAAGTTTTTTGATCAATAAAAATAATGAACTAAAGTAATTCACATTATCATTATATGGAGCTCTTCCAAGACCCAAACATTGTTTATTTCACTGTGAATGCAGACTTGGATATTTTGCAATGTTAGGATAAACAGTTAATTTCCCAAACTATATATTCATTTTTAAATGAAAGGAAGAGGGCTTTTGCCTTGGGACCAATGATAACTAATGTGTAGATACAAATTCTAACTCTATGAGTTAGTTTTCACTCTTCGACCCACGTTCAACAACAAAAATATACTCAAGACACCTGTTGCAAAGATACAAATTTACCTTGATTAATAAAATTATCACAAATATTAAGCTACAGTTATAACTTGCTTTTTATAATTCACTGCTCTTTGTTTCTTTTGGCTAAACAAATACCAGTCCCCTATAGATGTTTAGATTTGATTGACAAATTCAATGAGTGATATGTACTGATGTATATGTTTACTTATAATATGTACTGGAAAAATATAAACGATGAGAGTGAGAAAAAATAGTTCCAAGTTTAACGTAAAAAGGGCTTTCTTTCAAAGTTGATTATTCCATTCTTCTTTTCTTTGGAGTAATTTCCAGTCATTGTTGGGTGGGGTGATTGAGAAGAATTGATTATTTAAATAGGACTGCATCTTTGGAGGTTGCACTTAGGGCAAAATGAATATTGGATATCGTGGTAATGGAAGCTCTCCCTAAGGGTATTTGAGTTTTCTTTCAGAGTAGGTTAAGTGCCATGATTAATACTCTGAGTAAGTATCATCTGCTATGTTATCAAAAAACATGAAAAACTTGACATAGAAAGATGATAATTCACATTTGCCACAAACTAAATGCAGTTTTAGCCCTTTTCCGAGGCTAGGGTACATCAAATGCTGCTTGAAGTTTGACTCAATAGACAAATTATCCCTTTCTTCTTTTCCTCCCTGCTCAGATTGTTATCTGGGAGAGAATCATTTGCAGGAAAAGAATAACTTATCAGAAAGGAGAAACTGCACAGAAGATCCAAACGCTCAACTGTTCCCATACGTACTGGGCTTCTGACTCATTCTGGTTCTCAGGGAAGAGGCAAATCTCTGTTTCACAGCAATTTTCAGAGGCATTTGGGGGCTCTTGGGCTGCTATGAGCCAGTGGCTGCTGTGTGCATGCAGGAGGAGGTCATCTTGCAGAGGAGTAGAGATGTTAGCTTTGCAGGGAAATAAAGAAAGATAAAGAAGGAGCTACTCTGCCTTGTGTATGTCATTTATCCCTTCCTTAGATTGGCAAACAATTTTCTTTCAAGCAAAGAGAAATAATACATTTCAACATTGTCAAACATATTTATCAACATATTTATATGCAATCTGAGTCGTTCATAATGATTTTCCTTTCTCCAGGCATTGGCAAACATAGATAATCAATGTTACCCAGTGACTACAAATAGTTTTCTCAAAAGGCTGTCTTCCCTTTTCAACGACAGATTGTCAAACTACCAAACAGTAATGCTCAGCGTAGCAAAAAATATCACTTAATTGACTAATTGCAGATTAACACTTTCTAGGCATCAGTAATGTTAGAAAGCTTTAATGGCGGTAGTTTATTTTCCTTAAAGACAAAGAACAGCCCAGGATCCATTAAAGAAGTCACTTGCTTATATAATACCACTTAGCAGATATTTTCTCTTTCTTCATGCAAACTTAGGATTCTCAGTACCAAGCAGATGTCTTGGGGACAAAGGCAGTAATTTGAAATATTATTACATTTCTTCAAAACAAAACAGAAGGAAATTTGAGGAATAAGAATATGCACATATATAGTAAAATAATTAATAAATGAGTAGAAGGGTGATCATTTACAAAAGTATAAAATAAGTATTAAGATTCCAGTAATTCATAAATAATGAAGATAATATAGGGAGTCTGGCTAGAGTACAGACCACTTAAAAGTTCCTGGTTTCTTTCAAGATTAAATAACTTCTCAGAAATCAGTATGCAGTTCTGCTCCTTTCCCCCCATACTGCAATACACCCACCACTTCATTATTTATAGAGACCTAGGTCATATGACTGAAGATGACTCTGTTCCCAGAGCTGAAACTTCTGGGGATTGCTGATCAATTCCATTATTTCTAATACTCTAAACCACATACTCTCACCTAGGATTAGTTTGATCCCAGACTCCAGGGGTTCCTAGGGTTCTTTTGAAAGAAGGGTAGAGCGGCTGGTGGAGACAGGTTGATTTCCATCCAATGGGAACATTTTTATTTATATTATTAAAATCTACACATTAAACTTATGAAATTTAAGGTGACGTCAAACTAAGGTGAGCTGATAAATCTTGAGGGAAAAGCATACATTATCAGAGATTTTACTCTTATGATGCTTAAGAGCATTAGTGTTGTCATAAGAAAACCTCGGTCATGGCTTTGACATTTACCAGCTGCATGGCCTCAAACAAGTTATTTAATTTTTGTCTCAGTTTCTTCTTCTGCAAATGGGAATAATAATTCACAGGACACTTTGTGATGATTACACAAAGTGATGATCACAATGCTTGCCATATTTCACATGTTCAAAAATAGCAACTATAATAATATTTTTATAATAATAATAATGATGATGATTTTTAAGGACTTTAAGGAATTATACAGGAATGTTTCTCCCTATATGACTAGCTCAGTATGATTCTTGGGGCAGTAATTAGAAGATCATTTTAGCTGGAAACTACATGATCTTCTGCTTCTGACAACTTTTTTTCTCATCACTGCTTTGCTTTACATTTCTAACTCTGCCTTCAGTAGGTACTTGCCTGCTGAAGACGCTATTTCTTAAATAACAGATGAACTTGAAGAATGATGATCAATTTTATTTAATAATTTACTCAGTTTTCTCCTCAATTTTGTTTCCACCTAAACTCATGGTCCTCATTTCCCCATGATACGTTTAATTGTAAAAGTTTCTCCAACCGCTGTCGTACTGCACAGTCACAATCCAATAAATGGAAAATAAATTTAATCAGTCAACAAGTGACCTTTACTGTATGTCCTAGCCACTGTTCTAAGGACTGAGGAAGCTTCAGTGACAAGACAAGACAAGCTTTCCCTCTCTGATGTCCCTCATGAAGAATGACTGCGATTTTCAAAGGGAGCTTCTTTATCGTTGTCGACTGTAGTCAAGTATGTTTTGAATGAAGATTTTAGATGCATTTTTCATTATGTCCTCTCTGGTGCAACATGTATTTACCTTCAGAAGATTTTTAATGATAGCCTTTTCCAGAAGATCCTTGTTCATATTTCTCCAAAGATGGAGTTTACACATAGAAGTGCATGCTTAGACCCACCCAAGAACCAATAAAGCAAAACAAGAAAAAAAAAAAACTATGCAGATTCACAACCATTAAAATTTTCATCTAATCCCAGACTTAACTGAAAAGGTATATTTTCTACCATATGGATAATGGAATTTTGCACAGAAGTGCAAATTTTACTGCTGGGAAGTAACGGTAAAGGGGCTAAGGGAAAGATTGAGGAGGTATAAACCCCTTCCTTAGGAAACTTTAAGGAAGTGCTTGAGAACCAATGATTTAATAAAATCAAGCATATCAGCACATTCAAAAGAATAAAGTTAAATGAAATGACAAAGAGAAGAGGGTCTATGTCAAATACTGTATTCATTTATATGGTAATTGAGAAAATTATCTCCATTGAGAAATTAAATGTCCTTAAAATCAGGCCCTCTCACTATTGTAATTTTCCTAATATTAATTTAGTTTGGTCAAAAATTTAGGTCAAAAAAACTTGTCAAAAGAATTTACAATCAGACAATGAGGATTTTTTAGTGAGCCTCAAAGCAAAGAATGCTGTCTTTGACTGTGCAAACTGCATGGGAAGGTAGTCATGGATTGAGTCACAGCTGAACCTTGGGCATTCAGTGGGCATTGTGACACCACTGGATACTAAAATGATTACATAAAGGAGGTAGAAAATACAGCAATGGCCCGTAAAGAAAAGAGAAACAGGAAACACCTAATTTTTGAAAATCTGTTAGCATCTTATTTGCAGCAAAAATTATCACCCACTTATTATTTTAGTACAATTAGGATGGTAAGGTTGAAGTTATCAAGATCAATATATACAGATTGAAAAAATATGTTCTCCCAATTTTGCCCAGTATCTTCAGTCAAGCAAGTAATAGGGAAAAAAGAAGAAATACAAAATATTTTCTTATATTCTTCTTATCTGACCTGTTTTAAAATTAAGGTGAAATAGAACTCTAGTAATAGGATCTTTAGAACTAAATGAGCTTCAGTGTCACAGCTATGTCATATTATCCTGAAGGGAAAGGTAATTATTATTGTGACAGGCCCATTTCTTATTATCACTAATAATCTAAAATTATATAATTGTCATGTAATTATTATCTACCATAAACAGCCAGTAGTGATACTGAGAACTCCTTGTTATGCTCCAACTCCAAGGGCAAATAGTCTTGAATGACATTTATACTGTTTATTTTATTCATTATTCAATTGTTTGTTCAATGTTCCAAAATGAAAGATCTCACAGAATTTCTAAAAACTGCACTGCCTTTCAACAAGTTATGCAATAGGTATTTGAGCCAATCATGTCTGTATTATTTGATGCATACTGACTTTACCTGGGTATTTTTTACACTCTCTAAGCATAGATTACTCATTAGTAAAATGATGATAAATACAGTACCAATGTCACACAACTGTTGCAACAATGTCACCCTATTGTTGCAAAAATTATTGAATAAAAACTACTTAGCAAAAAAGCTCAGCCAATGTTAAGTTTCATGAATCAATTTGATCCCAATAAAAACCCAGCACACTCTGTGTATGTGCGTGTGTGTATGAATGTGTGTATGTGTGTGTGTGAGTGATGTGTAAACTAAGGTGATGTAAGAAAATTTAAAGGACCTAGATTAACCAAGATTATTTTGAAGAAGAGCAAAGTTGAAAAATCTATACTACCACACAGTGATTTAGTATAACACTATAATGGTAAATAAATTATGGTATTGGCTCAAGATACAGAAATAAAAGAAGATAATAGAGTCTAGAAATAGACGTCCACACATATTGTCACCTGATTAATAACAAAGATGTCACTACAATTCAGTTGTGGAAAAGATGGCCTTTTAAACAAAGGATGCTAGTATAATGTGAAAAACTGAATCTTGAAGCCCTAATTCGCATAATACACAAAAATATTAAAGATCAATCAGAGATTTAAATGTAACAATTAAAACAATAACATTTCTAAGAGAAGACATAGCACAATACCTTCATGACACTGGAGTAAACAGCTTGCAACTAACCCTAAAAGGAAAAAAATAATAATAATTGGATTTTATTAAAATTAAGAATTTCTTCTCATCAAAAGGTCATTAAGAAAGCAAGAAGATAATTCAAAGACTGAGAAAAATACACTTCCAATGTATGTATCAAATAAATGATTTATATCCAGAATAAAGAAATTCCACCATAAAAAAGTAAAAACAAATTCAATTAAAATTAGGCAAAAACGTGAATGGCATTTCAAAATACAGGATATCCAAATGGCTTTTGAGCATAACATATTTATTCATCAGAAGAGAACAAATTAAAACCTCAGCCTGTACCATTCCTACCACCAAAATGGCTAGTATTAACAAGTCTAATGGTACCAAGTAGTAAGGACATGGAGCTACTGGAGTTCTATTACATTGTTGGTTGAAGTGTGAATTGATATAGGCAGACTGAAAAAATATTTGGAATTATCTGCTAAAGTTAACTAAATGTATACCTACCATATGATTCATCAATACCACTCTGAGGTACATAGCCAAGAAAAGAATGTGTTAATATACATAAGTAAATAAAAATATCCCAGTTTTTTTTTCAAGTAATAGTAATTTTGTACAAGAATGTCCTGTTTTGCACCACTGCACTCCAGCCTGGGCAACAGAGTGAGACTTCGTCTCAAAAAAAAAAAAAAAGTCCTTTTTTTAAATAAATCCCAAAACTGGAGGGTGGAGCCAAGATGGCAGAATAGGAACAGCTCCAGACTACAGTTCCCAGCCGGAGCGACACAGAAGATGGGTGATTTCTGCATTTCCGTTTGAGGTACCAGGTTCATCTCACTAGGGAGTGCCAAACAGTGGGTGCAGGACAGTCGGTGCAGCACTCTGTGCGCGAGCCGAAGCAGGGCGAGGCATTGCCTCACTCGGGAAGTGCAAGGGGTCAGGGAGTTCCCTTTCCCAGTCAAAGAAAGGGGTAACAGACGGCACCTGGAAAATCAGGTTAGTCCCACCCTAATACTGCGCTTTTCCAATGGGCCTGGAAAATGGCACACCAGAAGACTGTGTCCCTCACCTGGCTGGGAGGGTCCTATGCCAAGGGAGTCTCGCTGATTGCTAGCACAGCAGTCTGAGATCAAACTGCAAGGCGGCAGCGAGGCTGGGGGAGGGGTGCCCCTCATTGGCCATCCATGCTTGCTTAGATAAACAAAGCAGCCAGGAAGCTCGAACTGGGTGGAGCCACCACAGCTCAAGGAGGCCTGCCTGCCTCTGTAGGCTCCACCTCTGGGGGCAGGGCACAGACAAACAAAAATTCAGCAGGAACCTCTGCAGACTTAAATGTCCCTGTCTGACTGACAGCTTTGAAGAGAGTAATGGTTCTCCCAGCACGCAGCTGGAGATCTGAGAATGGACAGACTGCCTACTAAAGCAGGTCCCTGACCCCCGAGCAGCCTAACTGGGAGGCACTCCCCAGTAGTGACAGACTGACACCTCACTCGGCCAGGTACTCCTCTGAGACAAAACTTCCAGAGGAAATATCAGACAGCTGAATTTGTGGTCTCACGAATATCCGCTGTTCTGCAGCCACCGCTGCTGACACCTAGCCAAACAGGGTCTGGAGTAGACCTCTAGCAAACTCCAACAGACCTGCAGCTGAGGGTCCTGTCTGGAAGAAGGAAAACTAACAAACAGAAAGGACATAAACGCCAAAAACCCATCTGTATATCACCATCATCAAAGACCAAAAGTAGATAAAACCACAAAGATGGGGAAAAAACAGAATAGAAAAACTGGAAACTGTAAAAAGCAGAGCACCTCTCCTCCTCCAAAGGAATGCAGTTCCTCACCAGCAAAGGAACAAAGCTAGATGGAGAATGACTTTGATGAGTTGACAGAAGAAGGCTTCAGACGATTAAACTACTCCGAGCTACAGGAGGAATTCAAAACAATAGCAAAGAAGTTAAAAACTTTGAAAAAAATTAGACGAATGGATAACTAGAATAATCAATGGAGAGAAGGGCTTAAAGGAGCTGATGGAGCTGAAAGCCAAGTATTGAGAACTACGCGAAGATTGCAGAAGCCTGGGTAGCCGATGGGATCAACTGGAAGAAAGGGAATCACTGATGGAAGATGAAATGAATGAAATGAAGCAAGAAGGGAAGTTTAGAGAAAAAAGAATAAAAAGAGACGAACAAAGCGTCCAAGAAACATGGGACTATGTGAAAAGACCAAACCTACGTCTGATTGGTGTACCTGAAAATGACGGGGAGAATGGAACCAAGTTGGAAAACACTCTGCAAGATATTACCCAGGAGAACTTCCCCAATCTAGCAAGGCAGGCCAACATTCAGATTCAGGAAATACAGAGAATGCCACAAAGATAATCCTCGAGAAGAGCAACTCCAAGACACATAATTGTCAGATTCACCAAAGTTGAAATGAAGGAAAAAATGTTAAGGGCAGCCAGAGAGAAAGGTCGGGTTACCCAGAAAGGGAAGTCCATCAGACTAATAGCTGATCTCTCAGCAGAAACTCTACAATCCAGAAGAGAGTGGGGGCCAATATTCAATATTCTTAAAGAAAATAATTTTCAACTCAGAACTTCATATCTAGCCAAACTAAGCTTCATAAGTGAAGGAGAAATAAAATACTTTACAGACAAGCAAACGCTGAGTGATTTTGTCACCACCAGGCCTGCCCTAAAAGAGCTCCTGAAGGAAGCACTAAACATGGAAAAGAACAACCAGTACCAGCCCCTGCAAAAACATGCCAAATTGTAAAGACCATCGAGGCTAGGAAGAAACTGCATCAACTAACGAGCAAAATAACCAACTACCATCACAATGACAGGATCAGATTCACACATAACAATATTAACTTTAAATGTAAATGGGCTAAATGCTCCAATTAAAAGACACAGACTGGCAAACTGGATAAGGAGTCAAGACCCATCAGTGTGCTGTATTCAGGAAACCCATCTCACGTGCAGAGACACATATAGACTCAAAATAAAGGGATGGAGGAAGATCTATCAAGCAAATGGAAAACAAAAAAAGGCAGGGGTTGCAATCTTAGTCTCTGATAAAATAGACTTTAAACCAACAAAGATCAAAAGAGACAAAGAAGGCCATTACATAATGGTAAAGGGATCAATTCGACAAGAAGAGCTAACTATCCTAAATATATATGCACCCAACACAGGAGCACCCAGATTCATAAAGCAAGTCCTCAGTGACCTACAAAGGGACTTAAACTCCCACACAATAATAATGGGAGATTTTAACACCCCACTGTCAACATTAGACAGAACAACGAGACAGAAAGTTAACAAGGATATCCAGGAATTGAACTCTGCTCTGACCTAATAGACATCTACAGAACTCTCTACCCCAAATCAACCGAATATACATTTTTTTCAGCACCACACCACACCTATTCCAAAACTGACCACATATTTGGAAGTAAAGCTCTCCTCAGCAAATGTGAAAGAACAGAAATTATAACAAACTGTCTCTCAGACCACAGTGCAATCAAACTAGAACTCAGGATTAAGAAACTCACTCAAAACCGCTCAACTACATGGAAACTGAACAACCTGCTCCTGAATGACTACTGGGTACATAATGAAATGAAGGCAGAAATAAAGATGTTCTTTGAAACCAACCAGAACAAAGACACAACATACCAGAATCTCTGGGACACATTCAAAGCAGTGTGTAGAAGGAAATTTATAGCACTAAACGCCCACAAGAGAAAGCAGGAAAGATCCAAAATTGACACCCTGACATCACAATTAAAAGAACTAGAAAAGCAAGAGCAAACACATGCAAAATCTAGCAGAAGGCTAGAAATAACGAAAATCCGAGCAGAACTGAAGGAAATAGAGACACAAAAAACCCTTCAAAAAATTAATGAATCCAGGAGCTGGTTTTTTGAAAAGATCAACAAAATTGATAGACTGCTAGCAAGACTAATAAAGAAGAAAAGAGAGAAGAATCAAATAGATGCAACAAAAAATGAAAAAGGGGATATCACCACCGATCCCACAGAAATACAATCTACCATCAGAGAATACTACAAACACCTGTGAGCAAATAAACTAGAAAATCTAGAAGAAATGGATAAATTCCTTGACAAATACACCCTCCCAAGACTAAACCAGGAAGAAGTTGAATCTCTGAATAGACCAATAACAGGTTCTGAAATTGTGGCAATAATCAATAGCTTACCAACCAAAAAGAGTCCAGGACCTGATGGATTCACAGCCGAATTCTACCAGAGGTACAAGGAGGAACTGGGACCATTCCTTCTGAAATTATTCCAATCGATAGAAAAAGAGGGAATCCTCCCTAACACATTTTATGAGGCCAGCATCATGCTGAGACCAAAGCCTGGCAGAGACATAACCAAAAAAGAGAATTTCAGACCAATATCCCTGATGAACATTGATGCAAAAATCCTCAACAAAATACTGGCAAATCGAATCCAGCAGCACATCAAAAAGCTTATCCACCATGATCAAGTGGGCTTCATCCCTGGGATGCAAGGCTGGTTCAACATACGCAAATCAATAAATGTAATCCAGCATATAAACAGAACCAAAGACAAAAACCACATGATTATCTCAAAAGATGCAGAAAAGGCCTTTGACAAAATTCAACAACCCTTCATGCTAAAAACTCTCAATAAATTAGGTATTGATGGGACGTATCTCAAAATAATAAGAGCTATCTATGACAAACCCACAGCCAATATCATACTGAATGGGCCAAAACTGGAAGCATTCCCTCTGAAAACTGGCACAAGACAGGGATGCCCTCTCTCACCGCTCCTATTCAACATAGTGCTGGAAGTTCTGGCCAGAGCAATCAGGCAGGAGAAGGAAATAAAGGGTATTCAATTAGGAAAAGAGGAAGTCAAATTGTCCCTGTTTGCAGATGACATGATTGTATATCTAGAAAACCCCATTGTCTCAGCCCAAAATCTCCTTAAGCTGATTAGCAACTTCAGCAAAGTCTCAGGATACAAAATCAATGTACAAAATTCACAAGCATTCTTGTACACCAATCACAGACAAACAGAGAGCCAAATCATGAGTGAACTCCCATTCACAATTGCTTCAGAGAATAAAATACCTAGGAATCCAACTTACAAGGGATGTGAAGGACCTCTTCAAGAAGAACTACAAACCACTGCTCAATGAAATAAAGGAGGATACAAACAAATGGAAGAACATTCCATGCTCATGGGTTGGAAGAATCAATATCGTGAAAATGGCCACACTGCCCAAGGTAATTTATAGATTCAATGCCATCCCCATCAAGCTACCAATGACTTTCTTCACAGAATTGGAAAAAACTTCTTTAAAGTTCATATGGAACCAAAAAAGGGCCTGCATTGCCAAGTCAATCCTAAGCCAAAAGAACAAAGCTGGAGGCATCACGCTACCTGACTTCAAACTATACTACAAGGCTACAGTCACCAAAACAGTATGGTACTGGTACCAAAACAGAGACATAGATCAATGGAACAGAACAGAGCCCTCAGAAATGATGCCACATATCTACAACTATCTGATCCTTGACAAACCTGACAAGAACAAGCAATGGGGAAAGGATTCCCTATTTAATAAATGGTGCTGGGAAAACTGGCTAGCCATATGTAGAAAGCTGAAACTGGATCCCTTCCTTAAATCTTATACAAAAATTAGTTCAAGATGGATTAAAGACTTACATGTTAGACCTAAAACCATAAAAACTCTAGAAGAAAACCTAGGCAATACCATTCAGGACATAGGCGTGGGCAAGGACTTCATGTCTGAAACACCAAAAGCAATGGCAACAAAAGCCAAAATTGACAAATGGGATCTAATTAAACTAAAAAGCTTCTGCACAGCAAAAGAAACTACCATCAGAGTGAACAGGCAACCTACAGAATGGGAGAAAATTTTTGCAACCTACCCATCTGACAAAGGGCTAATATCCAGAATCTACAATGAACTTAAATTTACAAGGAAAAAACAAACAACCCCATCAAAAGTGGGAAAGAAGGCATTTATGCAGCCAAAAAACACATGAAAAAATGCTCATCATCACTGGCCATCAGAGAAATGCAAATCAAAACCACAGTGAGATACCATCTCACACCAGTTAGAATGGCCATCATTAAAAAGTCAGGAAACAACAGGTGCTGGAGAGGATGTGGAGAAATAGGAACACTTTTACACTGTTGGTGGGACTGTAAACTAGTTCAACCATTGTGGAAGTCAGTGTGGCGGTTCCTCAGGGATCTAGAACTAGAAATACCATTTGACCCAGCCATCGCATTGCTGGGTATATACCCAAAGGACCATAAATCATGCTGCTATAAAGACACATGCACACGTATGTTTATTGCGGCACTATTCACAATAGCAAAGAGTTGGAACCAACCCAAATGTCCAACAACGATAGACTGGATTAAGAAAATGTTGTACATATACACCATGGAATACTATGCAGCCATAAAAAATGATGAGTTCATGTCCTTTGTGGGGACATGGATGAAACTGTAAAACATCATTCTCAGTAAACTATCGCAAGGACAAAAAACCAACACCGCATGTTCTCACTCATAGGTGGGAATTGAACAATGAGAATTCATGGACACAGGAAGGGGAACATCACACTCCAGGGACTGTTGTGGGGTTGGGAGAAGGGGGAGGGACAGCATTAGGAGATATACCTAATGCTAAATGATGAGTTAATTGGTGCAGGAAAACAACACGGCACATGGATACATATGTAACAAACCTGCACATTGTGCACATGTACCCTAAAACCTAAAGTATAATAATAATAAAAAAAAATAAAGAAAATAAATAATTCCCAAAACTGAAAACAATCAAATATCCATTGACAATAGCATCTGTGTAATTCATTGTATGTTCATAAAGTGTAATATGAAACAGTAATACAAATTATAAACTACTGGCCGGGCACGGTTGCTCACGCCTGTAATCCCAGCACTTTGGGAGGCCAAGGCAGGCGGATCACGAGGTCGGGAGATCACGACCATCCTGGCTAACATGGTGAAACCCTGTCTCTACAAAAAATACAAAAAGTTAGCTGGGTGTGGTGGTGGACTCTTGTAGTCTTAGCTGCTTGGGAGGCTGAGGCAGGAGAATAGTGTGAATCCAGGAGGCAGAGCTTGCAGTGACCCGAGATTGTGCCACTGCACTCCAGCCTGGGCGACAGAGCGAGACTCCGTCTCAAAAAAAAAAAAAAAATATATATATATATATATATATGTATATATATATATATACATTATTAAAAAATATATATATATGTACACTACTGATGTACACAGAATAGATATTATGTTGAGTAAAAGAAGCTGGGCAAAAAAAGTACATATTGTGTGATTCCACTATATGAGGTTCAAGAAGAGGTGAAACTAACAGAGGCTATAGGGAGGATGAGTTCTTGAGATGAAAGTGATACATGTGCCATGCTGGAAATTTTCAATACTTTTATCTCAGTAGTGGTTGTCAGAGACATATATTTGTACAACGTGTATGTACTTTACATTATATATCTTATTATTTAATTGTATACGTGCCCTACCTCAATAAAATGTTTTTTAAATGAGTTATTATATAGCCATAATCACTAATCTGATCCCTTGTTTGAATGAAGAGAATGAGTCAGGTGTCCTACAACCCCATTCTTGGTGGGTTCACCAATTCTCTCCCTTGGAGCACTCTGCCAAAAGATGACTGTGAGATTGATTAACACAATTTATAAATCACAAACCATAAATTGGGAAAATTCGGGTTCTCTTTCCCACATTCATTTCTATTGACAAACACCTGGCATTTGCTCTTTGTACCATACATGGCAACATTAAAATAGTAGAGGAAGAATGAGGGCTCAGAAAGAGAGAAGGAGGAGATGGGCTCAGTGGATCCTACCTGTAGTCCCACCACTTTGTGAGGCTGAGTCAGGTGGATCGCATGAACCCAGGAGTTTGAGACCAGCTTGGGTAACATAGTGAAACCTCGTCTCTACATAAAAAGAGAAAACTTAGCCAGGCATGGTGGTGTGCACCTGTAGTCCCAGCTGCTCAGGAGGCTGAGACAAGAGAATTGCAGGAGCCCTGGAGGCCAAGGCTACAGTGAACCCTGATTGTGCCACTGCACGCTAGTCTGGGCAAAGAGTGAGTCTCTTTCTCAAAAAAAAAAAAAAAAAAAGGAGAGAGGAAAAAGATATAAGAGGGAAAGAGGTATTTTTTTTTTTTTTTTGAGACGGAGTCTCACTCTGTCGCCCAGGCTGGAGTGCAGTGGCGCAATCTCAGCTCACTGCAAGCTCCGCCTCCCGGGTTCACACCATTCTCCTGCCTCAGCCTCTCCGAGTAGCTGGGACTACAGGTGCCCGCCACCACGCCCGGCTCATTTTTTGTATTTTTTTAGTAGAGACGGGGTTTCACCGTGGTCTCGATCTCCTGACCGAAAAGAGGTATTTTTAAATCTATTGAGAATATTCTAAAGCTTGGTAAGAAAATAATATTATATGTTATATATATGTATACATATATATATGCAGAGTAACTGATTTTAACATTTTTAGAAGGTACTAGACAACAAATCAAGCAAAGATTTGTTAATTTAAATTTAAATTAAATTTAAAGCTTGAAAAGGAAGGAGACATTAAAGTGATATTATTTGAAGAACATGTTTGTTAACTTGAAAAAGCAATGAAAACCTACAGTGAAAATAATATATATGATAATATAGTTTAATTGGTGACTTGATACAAAGTTAACTTGTAGAAAAAATAGACATGTTACGTAAACAACGATCACTGAGAAATATTAAGTAGAATTGAAAATAATAAAATATTTGGTAAGAAACTTAAGAAGAAATATTCAAGATTAATATTAAAAATGTATATACTGCTATTAGACGACACAAACAAAAACTTAAATGCTAAGATAAATGATGGTGTGTATAAGATAGTTCACATAATGGAATTTCCCACATTAAACTCTAATTAACAAAGTCAAATGAAGATACCAACAAACTCTCTTTCTGTAAAATGGTAAAATTATTCTATCATATAACTATATGACTAAATAAGAAAGAAGACTCAGGAACAGTCTAAACTTAAATATTAATGAGAACTAGCTTTCATTTGTATTAAAACATGGGTAAAAGCTGCAATAATTAAAATAATATGGCACTAGTTGAAAAATTGACAAACAGATCAATAGAACAATACAGGATGTCCAAGAAATATGCCAAATTCATATAGGAATTTAGTACATGATATGGTAATAATAAAATTTCGAGTTACTGGGAAAAAAGAAAAATTATTTAATACATGATTTTGGGAAAAAGAGTAGCCATTAGTAATAACAATTGAATTTCTACTTCCTGCCTTACTTCAAAATTATTTCCAGGAAGGAAAAAATGCCAACATAATAGGATTAGAATAATACATGACAAATATTAATACTTTTGAGAGGGGAAGACCTTAATATATTAGAAAAAATTTTCCAGAATCCATAAGTGGAAACACCGATATAATTATTTGTAACAATTTTTTTAAAGTCTGCATAGCAAAAACATCACATAAACAATAGTGAAAGACAGCAAATTTGGTGAATAATTTACAGCTTATATCACAATGCTTTAATTAAAAAAAAGCCTCTAGATATCAAGAAGAGAATTGTTTAAAACCAAATAGATCACGGGCAAAAAATGTGAATTAATAGTTCATAGAAAAGCAAAAAAAAAAAAAAAGGCTTCTAAAAATATGAAAAGCTACCAAACCTCCTTCATAAAAAGATGAAAAAAACACTTAAGCTACAATGTAATTTTTCTATCTGTTAGCAAAAATTGAAAAGATTATGAAGCCAGTGTTTATAATGGTTTTTGAAAAAAATATTTTCACTTAATCCTTTTTTGGAATCTAAATTTGAATAATTTCCATGGAAACTTACATTTTAAAAATACAGTTCTACTAGTAAGTTGCCCTACAGATATATATGCTCCTTGATTAAATGTTGTTTCTATAGCAATAGTAATTGAAGCATTAGATGTTATAACAAAAAAATTTGAAATACTCATCAATATGGGGATTGTTCCAATGCATATAAATTATGGTATATTCATTCAATGCAACAATCATTTACTGGAATAATGAAATTAATGTAAAGACTGAGATACTTCTACATGAACTAATCTGGAAGGATCTTTAATTCTTATTATCCAGTGCCAAACATCAAAGGGCAGAATGGGTGTTATACACTCAGAAGATGATATAAGATGCTGAAAGGCTGGGGGTAGTGGCTCACGCCTGTAATCCCAGCACTTTGGGGGGCCAAGGTGGGTGGATCACCTGAGGTCAGGAGTTCGAGACCAACCTGGGTAACCTGGTGAAACCTGGTCTCTATTAAAAATACAAAAAACTTAGCTGGGCGTGGTGGCAGGCGCCTGTAATCCCAGCTACCCGGGAGGCTGAGGCAGGAGAATCACTTGAACCTGGGAGGCGGAGGTTGCAGTGAGCCAGGATTGTACCATTGCACTCCAGCCTGGGCGACAGAGCGAGACTCTGTCTCAACAAAAAAAAAAAAAAAAAGAAAAGAAAAAAAAAGAAGCTGAAAACAAGTGCCTCTGAAAACGGAGGCCAGATAGTTCATTGAGAAGCATAACCTTTTAAATTCTATGCCAATTAAATGTACTGCCAGCTAAAAATATTTTTTTCTAAGTTAAATATTTATCAGACCTAGAATAAAACTATTAAAACACGTTTGGTAAAACATAGTAGATTACCATGTATGTAAATCTCCAATCTCCCTCAGAACCTCCATCAAGAATGAGCAATTATTTTTAAAATCATAAATCCACACAAATGAAGAGAA
Source organism: Symphalangus syndactylus (assembly GCF_028878055.3). NCBI lineage: Eukaryota > Metazoa > Chordata > Mammalia > Primates > Hylobatidae > Symphalangus > Symphalangus syndactylus. The sequence goes on from NC_072430.2 coordinate 31,037,718, forward strand.
TGAATGGGAATCATTTGGGTATTATGAGATATAAATAAAATGTTGGAAATTGGAGAACAGATGAATAGATGGTTAGAAAGCCATTCAAAGCTGAAGCTCACGCCTGCATAAGGAAAGGCCAAATTACAATTCACATCCAAAACTCTGAAATGAGTTACAATTTGTAAAACCTATAAAAACAGACATGTTTTTTGCACTCATATCTTTCTACAGTGAAAGCCACCAGTTGACAAGCCAGGTTCCAATTTTTAAAGACCTCTCCAGAAATGGCTGGCCAAGGATTATGGTATGTTTACGCAAAGCCTCTAAAATGAAAGAGAACAAACCAGTTCCACAAAATAAAGGAACTTCAAGGAACCACAGGCAATGCCTATGGCAGAAAAAGCCTATAAAAATAGTATAATTAGTATCAGATAAGAAAAATATATTGCATCAATTGAACAAAAGAATATTTAAAATAACAAGAATAAACTCATAAAAATTGAAAATATGACAAAGATTTTTTAAAATATAATAGACACTGGGAAAACCAAGTTAAGAAAACAGTAAAACAAAAGGCAAAGAGATATAAAATTGGAGAAGAAAACAGTCAAATTATAACATAAACTCAGAATATGACTAAAAACAGTTCTAGGAAGAGAGAACTGGAAACACTAAGAGGAAAATGTATACATCAAACGAACAAATAAATACAGTTTTTTTAATTCTGGAAGGGCACGAGTATTAAAATAAAAAGGGAATGCATAAAGCTCAGCAAAATGAATAAAAGGAGACATATGCCAGGTTACACCACGTAGAAATTGTAGAAAACCAGGGTAAAAGTTTCCAAATGTTTCAGAAGAAAAAAAAAGTTTTGGCTTAAAAAGATATCATCAAAAGATACATCACTTTGATGCAATGCTTTCAGAATTCTGAGAAAAAATACCCATCCTATAATACTATACTTAGTACAAAACAACAATCATATGTGAGCATGCATTAACAAATTTTCAGACCATGTCTCAAAAACTGTCTTTTCATGTGAGAGCTGCCCAGAAAACTGGGCAGAATGTACTCTGCCCTGCCTTAGGTGTGACTGTTCGAATTCTAGACTGCAGGGTGTATGGAATTCCTGGGTTTCTAAATCAGAGTGGTTCTGTTGCCATTTATCCTTTGCGAAGAAGTTACTAGGGAATGAGATCTAACAAAAAAAGCATTAATCCAAGGAAGAAAGAAAAACCAAGAATAAAACTATTAAAACATGTTTGGTTTCATCAGACCAAGAATAAAACTATTAAAACACGTTTGGTAAAACATAATACATTACCATGTATGTAAATCTCCAATCTCCCTCAGAACCTCCATTAAGAATGAGCAATTATTTTTAAAATCATAAATCCACACAAATGAAGAGAATGAATGGGAATCATTTGGGTATTATGAGATATAAATAAAATGTTGGAAATTGGAGAACAGATGAATAGAGTGGTTCTGTTGCCATTTATCCAGCAACAGTAGCATCAGCCTGGCAGAGAGGAAAGGAATTCCCAGGACTGTAGTTAAGGAAAGTTTTCAGACTAGGATAACAGCTGTCCTTTATGCCTGGAGAAAAGTCCATATTGGACAGGAAACTAGATGTCTTAAACTGTAGTTTGTCTACAAGGAAAAAGTTGAATATGTTGATTCCCAGATGTGTTTTATCATTTTGTGACAAGTTTTATAAGTCCAGAAGATAATTCGGCAATTAATTAGTAATGGAGACATGGAAGACTAAGAAAATAAATAAGGGAAGCAATTATTAACTTTAGAGAAAATACAAAGGATTGTAAGTAAGAAAGTACGCATTGCGAGGCTTTACTTTGAAGAATATTTATGCTGTAATCATAAATCAATGCTGAATATTAAGTAAATTTAAAGTATTATATATAGGAAAAGGGGAAAGGGAAGTGTGTATAGCTGGAGTGGTGATATATGTATGGCTGCTACGTACTCTTCAGCCATGAAAAGAAATCAAGAGATAATATCTAAAATTGAAAAATCAAAATGTATCACTTTTAACTATGCTCTCGGAAGGCATAAAAGTAAATAGGAGAAAGAGCTAAAAGACTTAAGGGTGGTTGGCTCTGAGAAGTGGAACAGAAATGGTAGGAGTGAAAAATATATGTGTACATCTACTACTATGATGAATATAAAATCTAAATTAGAAAGCACCTGAAAATTTACATGGAAGTACCTGAGTTTTCTAGTAGCAAGTTTAATTATTTCATTGATTTGATTCTTCTCAACTCTTTGCAAAAGTTCTAATAACTCTTTTAAAACAAAGGGTTAAATATCTTCCACCCAACCATTTGAATATTGCACAGACAAGAGCTTGACTGAGGTACAATGGCCTGATTTTGATGATGGTATTATCAGCATTAGAGTAGGACAAATGTGCACCTCCAGGGAAACTGCAAACTGTATTATCATACAAAACACTTTTAAATTATTCCCTTTATTAAACCAAATTTTTCTGGCCTTGTCTATATGTTTGCTTTTGTACATATTAGTTACCGTTTGCTGCATAATAAACCAACCCCAAAACGTAGTAGCTCAAAGTAACAATAAACTGATTAGCCCATTATTCTATGGTCAGCAATTTTGTCTGAGCTCAGAGGTGAAATTCTTCCGCTGGTCATGCCTGGGGTCACTCATGTGCCATCAGGAGCTGGGGTGGGCGAAGATGGCCTGTCACAGTCCTGATGGTTGTTGTCCGTTTTCTTCAGGTACCCCTCTGGCACCCCTTTTGCATGAGGCTCTCTTATCCTCAGCATGGCTAGGTCTGCAATCTTCACATGGTAGTTTCAGTGTTTCAAGAAGACAAGAACTGAAGTTGTAAAGAGTTTTGAGGTTTAGGCTCAGAACTACCACATCACTTTCATCAGATTCTATTGATCAAAGCAAGTTGCAAAAGCAGCCCAGATTCAAGAGTATGAAAAGATGGTCTCCATAACTCCAGGGGAGGAGCTGCAAACAATTTGTGGTCATGTTTAATCTACTACATATATCAAAATTGACTCTAATCTTAACCAATTTATAAGTTAAGTGAATTTAAGGTGGCGTCCTCATAATTTTTATTAGGAAGTCTGATGGTAGTTTACACTCATCTCTTCACATCTCAGGTCCCTGTCTCCAGTCACTCATATTTACTTTTAACTAGGGGCCATGGTATTTTTTTTCTAATTTTTGCATATGTCTGTTTCTTTACAATATTGAAAGTTTCAGTAGGAGTAGAACTCATGTGATGTTCACTCTCCTATCTTGCACGATGATTTACTAAGTCGAAGTTACAACAAAAAGAACAGAAAAATTCTCAATACATTTTCCCTAATGCCATTAATAAGGTAAAAGAAGAGGAGAGCAACAATGCAAGAAGGTGAATTTGAAATACTCCGAGTAAGATATTTCAGAACATGTAAAACAGTCGTTTTTAAAAAGCAGGCAAGGAAAACAAAGAAAATAACAAAATGTCAAATGTTAGCTAATTATAGAATAGAAAGTAAGTTTTGTGTTTGCATCTGTTAAAGGGAAAAAAATCCAGCTATTTCTTGACTTTTAATTAATCTAGTCACCATTTTCATTAGGTTTAATTTGTCTTACTGGGAATTGAGAGGCAACTGGCTGTTGGCAGAAGCAACCTATAATGTCCCAGAACTATTAGCAAAAAAGATACACATTGCTACATTTGGTTCTACTTTTGTATAAAAATGTATTATTATTCTCATTAGATAGCTCTGACCATATCTGGTAGAGAAACTGGGGTAATAAAAGACAGATGAATCATAGACTAAGGTCCAGAGAATAAAATTAAAAGATATTAAGGAATAGCAAATTTAAAGTAAAGGTTTTATTGGATAATGTGAGGGCAGGAAATGCAAGTGAAAAGAGCCCTTTACTAGAAGCTATTACAAAATATTGAATTATTTAGAGTAGTGCAAAAGGGCATGCCCAGGACCAATGGAATGAAACTAGGAAAACGAAAATTCTATCAGAGAAATGTTGCTAACATCAAGGATATAATGAAACTGTCTCCCAGGAGACCTGTTCCATCTAACATAGAACTTTCCAATCTTAAAAGCTAAAATTTCATCTGGCCCTGTAGCATCCCAGACTCTCTTACCTATGTATCACTCTAGCAGAATGAATTGGGTTTTCAAGCCAAAAGACACTTATATTTAATGAGTTATTTTGCATGTCAGAAATGAATTATTTCATTGACCCACATAATAACAATACCCATAGTCAAAATGAAGACAGGTCTTACTAAAATTATTACCAACATCAATGGTCCTACCTTCTGCCTTATCATATGAACATATGGGAAATCTATTCTAAGTTAATTATAATGCTTTAAGTCCTCTAGTGGGGAAAAATAATTTCTCTTTCAAAAGGTATCAGTATCTCTATCCACAGAATGAGTCACTATGATGTCAGCATCATTCCTATAGCAAATATCAAATAAATAAACGTACAAAACACACACTATGATTAATACTTTTGTGATATTTAGGAAGTTTACATACGTTCTTCTAGGGAAGAAGGGAGAAAATGCAGGTCCGGAGTTTCTCATTGGAAACCCTTGGGGCCAGATTTATTTATGTATTCATAATTTTAGAGAGTTTGTAAATGTAATATAGTGCATCTACCTTAACCTTTTCAGCAGGCCAGTAATCAAAATAGCACCATTTCTTCTGTGAAACATCTGACTGTTCACATTTAGTGGGAATGACCTCAGGTTTTACCATCACATTGATTCACGTAAGGTCAGGTTTTGCTTTTAAGAAATTATTACTTTTTAAATTTAGTTTTCAGGGTTTTTGGATTTGAGAATTATAGATAAGAGGTTGTGGGCTCATACCTATGTTCAGTATTTAAACAAATCTGAAAACCAGGTGGGAAAAAAAATGTCCAAATGCCTCTAGATGTAGTGTTTGCAATTAGATTTGCATATTCAATTTAATAAAATATCTTCTTTTTTGCACTTGGGCCAAAAATAATCATAATTTAACGGAAAAAAACAAATAATGAGTAAGTGAAGAAATCAATGTGATAAAGGATCTTAAAATACCTTAATGTACCCAATAAAAAAAGTTAAACTGATATGCCTACAATTTTTTTCCTTTTAGTTGTTGTCCAATGAACAGGTCACATAACTCATTCTAAAGGTTTGGGTTTAATTTTCAATATTCTCAGCTACTTTTGTTTGCTTAGTAATGAGTAACCAGTAAATTTTTTTTGTCTTTTTGAAAATATAGAAGTGGCTCTTTGACTTTACAGGATATTTTGGAAATTAGTTTGGGATTAAGATAATTCATTCATCAAAGTGAGTTTAAGCAAATATTGTAAATTGCCTAATGGATATCTGCTAATGACCTTTTCGCAGGGTATAATCATGAAACAAAACTGCAGGAGGAATTGTTCAATGGGAAATATGTGTATTTGTATTATTCAGACACTGACCAACCCATTAATGAAATTGGGATTGCATTAAAACCAGTCAATAAATTTGAAATTCAAAAAAAGAGAATGTTATTTAAGACACAAGATACACACTCACATGTTACAAAAAAAATCCCATTTTTCTAGAAATTTAATAGTCCATTTCTCATTCTCCCTTATATTATAGATTCGAGCTAAGGTATCATTAGATTCTCAGGACCTAAGGCACTTGAAAAATTTCAACAGGGCTTAGTGATTGGATAAGCAATAATTTTTTTGCACCAATGCTTATTGATACAGAGCTTAACAAGTTTTGTTTTGAAGTTTTCCTGCAAACATTTAAAGGTACTCATTGATTTTTATTTCCGTTGTATGACAGGAATCTTTATGATTTTTCTCTTGCTAAGTTTGATTACCAGAAAAATTTTTAATCAATTTGCTATTTAAATACATAAATCTAAAAATAAAATCTAAATATTAGGAGATATAAGGTTTTATAGAATGTGGGGTGTGGTTAATACAAATATCACTTTAAGCAGATAAATGTACTGTAGACCTTATAGGTCTGATTTTCAAAATTTGTTTCTGTTCCATATTGTCTTAATTTTTTAAAAAAATTATAAACTGGGTTCTGTTAGAGAAGTAATATGAGAAATTCTAAATTTTATTTACTCAATTTTGTCTATGTTCATAATGAGTATGTTTGTATATTTCCTTCAGCAAATGTACTTTTACAAATTACCTTCACCCTTTCCCCAAAGCCAGTGTCTGTTAATCACGTTCCTGATTAACAGGAAAGTAGGGGTTAAAATCTGCAGGGAAAAACAGTGAAAGAATAGAACTAATATTTCATTAGCATAGCCTATGCTTCATCAAGTCTTCATTACAAGTTGATTTACTTTTCCCATTTTACTTGTGAGAATGCTACATATGTAGTTTAAAGACTCAGAGGTAAAACAGCAAACCCAAAGTTACATCATGAATAAAAAGCATAACCATACATTTTCCACCTCTCTGTGCTGTCCATGGAAAGTTACTGTGGCACAAAAACAAGCTAAGCAACCTGTAGATTATAAAATAAATCTCTTGCCATTTCATTACACATGACATTTTGATTTATTTTTGTTTTGAATTATTTTCACCACTTTTCTCTTTATTTATGAAACTAAAACTTAACTCTTTGCAATCTTCCTTAACAAAAATGTTTTTATTCATTTTGCATGTATCCTGCAAAGATTAAAGTTAAAGCCACAAGGTGAGTGCTCTCATACATCTGAGAATTCAAAACATTATAGAGAAAGCTTAGTCCTGACACTCCTAATTGATTATACAGTTATACAACTATGCTTTGTTGGAATTTTGCTTATAATTGTTTGTAATTTCTAATCTATTGCATTTTCAAGGATGGATTCCGAAAGCTCATGGATCAGAATCTTTTAAAGCATCAATCTTGTTGCTTACATACCTGTTGTGGGTCGAAGTGTATCACCTGCCAAATTCAGTGTTGATGTTCTAACCCCCAATGCCTCAAAGGCCTATCCTACCCTTGTATGACCTCATCTTACCTCATGACATCTGCAACAATCTTAAGATTACTGGTGATGCAATGAGGTAAGATGAGGTCATACCAGAGTAGGATGAGCCTTTACTCCAGTATGACTAGTGTTCTTACCAAAGGGAAAAATCTGGACACTGTTAAACTCACAGGAAAAACTCTCTGTGAATATGAAGACAGAGATCTGGGTAATGCAGCTCTAAACCAAGGAAAGCCAGAAGTGCCAACAAAACCACTAGAAGCTAGGAAAGAGACAAAATAGATTCTCAATCACAATCTTTACAAGGAACCAACCCTGCCACCATCTTGACCTTGCACTACTATGTTCCAAAACTAAGACACAACAAATTTCTGTTGTTTAAGCCACTGAGTCCGTGGTACTTTATTATGGCAGCCTGAAAAGACATAGGAAAAAACAAATTCAGTTTCTCCAACTATACCCTAGATATGTGAGGGGTTTTCCCTACTGATAACTAAATCTGCAGTTGACTCTTCAGCAAACCCAGCTGGGTTCTCTGGGTCCTCAACTCAATTCAATTCTGACACCATCTGCCTGAAGATAATGTCAGATCCCACCAGTTGAGGGTTCAGTCCCACAAGACTGTCCCCCAGATGCCAGTCACAAGCACAGGTTGTGACCCGTTTTCTGACCCACTGGTTATAAATTGGTGTTCCCATGCCCCCTGCCCACATTTCATTAACTCATTAGTGTGGCTCAGTGAACTCAGAAAAACACTTTACTTGCATTTACCTATTTATTATAAAGGATATTACAAAGGATACAAATGAACAGCCAAATGGGAGAGATGCAGAGGGAGAAGTATGGGAGAAGCAGACAGAGTTTCCATGCCCTCTCCAGGTGCACCACCTTCCAGGAACCTCAACATGGTCAGCTAGATGGAAGCCCCCAGAAGTCATCCTTTTGGATTTTGATGGGTGCTTCATTATATAGGCATGACTGATGACATCACTGGCAACTCAACCTTCAGTCCTTATCTCCTCAATGGAGGTCAATGGAGTAGGGGTAGGGAATAAAAATTCCAATCTGATAATCACAAGGTTGTTTGACCTGGCAACCAGCCCTGAACCTGAGGCTATCTAGAGCCCTCCAGCTACCAGCCATCTTCTTAGCATACAAAAGACATTCTTTGAAAACATAAGCTAGGAAATGGGATGAAGACTAAATATATGTTTCACAGTATCACATAGGCCCCCAAAAACTAATGCAATGCACAAATAGTTACCGCTTATGAATTCACATTCTATTAAGTGCATATTCCTCTCTATAAATAATGGATGCACACCCTGACATGTCCTCTAACTAAAATGCGCTCAGTTTAACACTGTATGTCAAAACTTGGTGATGAGTTAGGAGTTTACACACAAGAAAAATATGATCACCTTTGTCATGCTCAGTTTTGTCCTCCCTACCATCCTGACCAAGAAATAAACACCGACTACAGAATAACAGCTAAAAAGATGTCTTCTGGACTTTCCTTATGGCTTGCTCAGCTAAAATGCCTCCCAACCATCCTATTGACCTAATCTTATGACCTGACTTTTCCCCTCTGCACAAGAAGAGGTGGGTAAAAATAATTCCTGTCTTGTGCTCAAAATAATGACCCTAATATTCAGGGGTTATCTTGACCATACCCCCTGTCTAAGATAAATTCATCCATAACTTATCTTGGGCTTTATCTCAGGAGAAGAAAGCATTTAGAGCTATCTAGTAATGAAGCTTGCTTCCTGGAAAAGCACAGAAACCATTCAAGCAAAGGGATGTTGTACAGGAACTCAGACCCACCTGAGGACTTTAAATCAGCTGACAACCAACTTTCCAGCAAGTCTAAGGTTTTTAGTGTCACAAAGCAAATTTAAGTACTACTGGATATTTTTTAAGAGGAAATGTCTATCATGTTTTTCAAGGATGCAAGTTTCCCGTGCAGGGATACCAGATTTTGCTATCTTACTTAGTTTACTGCACAATGGGCATTTAATCAATGCTTAGTACTCCTAATGGTAATAACATTAAAAACATAATCAACAATACAAGCTTCAGTTGCTGCTTAGCCTCTCTCTCACTGCAAATAATGAAAATTTTATTCTCGACTAAAGAGCTATGGAGAGAAAGGATGTTTGGATCATAAACCTGAGGAAAGTCTGGGGAAACCACAGAGGTATAATGAAACTGCACCATAAGAAATGAGCTATCAAGGTAATGGTCATTAAACTGTAAGTTTCTGTAAAACAAATACAACTAATTAGATGGCCAAAACCAATTGCAAATAGGAAACCGATGCCTATTTTATTTTAACATTCAGAGTACAGCTTCTAGATATTATATGATTCAGTTTCAGGGGGGAAATCTTATACATTGATGGTGAAATGATCTTTAACACTGAATTGATCAATAAATATTTTTAGCATTTAGTTAGCCTCATGACTTCAGTCATGAGGTGTGAAGTGGGATAATTAAGCAACAAACATATTCAATAAGATTGTCCACATCTTATTTGGTGGCATGGGGAATAACAAGTAAATATGAAGATGCTACTTCTGTCTAGGATGTAGATTCTGCAAAGAATGTTGTTCCTGTTCTAACAGCAATAAAAACCCAGATAAACTTTGAAATCCAAACTTTTACTTTTTAAAAGGTGAGTTCTAAAGGCAATAAAAATCTAAAAAAATAGGACAATCTCTCCTCGAAAGCAAGAAACAAAGGGTGGTCTCCCCTAGCAGAGCGTGTTAAGAAGAGACACCAATCTAGCTGCATAAAATCATGTAAATTGATGAGATAAAACATCAGCTTCCAACTCAAAGGTAGGATAACATGGAAATCCAAAATTTCTGGGAGCACCTGAAACAAAAAGGAATCTGCAGTCATTTACAACCTCTTTTCCACAAGCCTCTATCAGGTGCTAAGGAGAAAGAGTGACAGCAGGGCAGGAGACCAAGGAGCCCACACTTGCTGGTGATTGGGATTAAAAAGGTGGTTAGCAATTCAAAGGATACAGGCAAAAGACAGGACGCATTTCTCCAAACCCTTTTCTCCGATGAAGCAAATGTCTTAAGCTACAGAGGAAGATTCAGCAAACCCTCTTGATTACAAGGCACAGGTAAAGACACACTGCTGTTGAGGGAAGAATGAAAGAAAAAATTCAAATACTGGGAAAATTATAGGAAATGCCTTGAGCCTAAGATTACATGCTAATAACAAGTAGTCATCTCCTGTAACTGGAAGACGGACAAGAAGACAGCATTCTAGACAGACTGTATATACAAAGCAGAAACTGGCTTCTACTTGAGAGAAACAGTGAAACCTATTCCTAAGGGTAAGGTACACAACGCCTCACTAAGACTAAAGATGCAGTAGAACAACAGAGAACTCTCCCTGCCCCACAAATTATTCTAGCACAGAGCACTAAGCAAGAACAGTCTAATGCTGAGGGAGAAGCAAGAGTGCAGTAAAAGAACGCTTTATGTAGTTCACATTCTGGCATGGCTGAAAGAAGATGGTGGAGGCATAATTATAAGAAGAATTTCTCCAGCACCCTGCCTCCATTCTAAGCACTAATGCAACATTTGGAGAATTTAAGCTGAAGTCCATGGAAGGTAACTGTAGAAATAACTGAACCTTAATCCAGTTCAACTGTCACTAGATTAGCTTCCACCTATAATGGTCAGTCTTATGTGTCAACATGGCTAGACTATAGTGCCCAATTGTTGGGTCAAATATCAGTCTAGATGTTGCTTTGAAGAAAATTTTTTGGTGTGATTAACATTTAAATCACTAGACTTTGAGTAAGGCAGACTATTCTCCATAACATGAGTGGGCCTCAACCAATCAGTTGAAGCCATGAAGAGAAAAGACTAAGGTTCCTTAAAAAGACAGGTAATGTGTCCACAGACAGCCTTTGAACTCAACACTGCAACATTGGAACCTGCTGGAAATTCCTGCCTGTGAGCCTAAGCCAATTCCTTAAAATCTCAATCTCTCTCTCTCCCCAACCTGACCACTTCTAACAGGACATTTGATATTTGACCCAGAATTTCCAAATATAATAAAATACATCAAATTGCTGACTAAAAATCTCAAAGAAGCACAAGCAAGATGGGAGGAGGAGGGAGGATAGAAATTCATCATAGACAAACTGCTGAAAATAGTAGAAAAACAGAAGACATTAAAGGCATCCAGTGGAAAAAAAAGAAAGGACACATTATACACGCAGAAGAGAAGGACATAGAAAAGATCCAAAAGTTATGGAAATCATAAGACAAGAGAGTAATAGATAATTGTGGTTTATACATAATTTTGAAAAACTATCTATCAACCCAGAGTCTTATACCCAACAAAAATATTCTCAAAATGAAGGGAAAATTAAAACTTTTTCAGTAAAAGTCAAAATCATTCATTTCCAGCAAACTTTGGTTATAAGAAATGCTCATAAAAAAGAATGAGGTCATGTTCTTAGCAGCAACATGATTGGAGCTAGAGACATTATCCTAAGCAAATGATTGCAGGAACAGAAAACCAAATACTGTTTGTTTTCACTTATAAGTGAGAGTTCTCACTTATAATTGAGATCACATGGGCATAAAGAGGGGCACAACAGACACTGGGGCCTAGTTGAAGGTGGAGAGTGGGAGGAAGGAGAGGATTAAAAAAAAATCTATCGGGTACTGTAGTTACTACCTGAGATACTAAATAATCTGAACACCAAACCCTCACAACACATAGTTTACTTCTATAAGAACCCCACACATGGGCCCCTAAACCTAAAATAAAAGTTAAAATAAACTTAAAAAAAAAAAAAAAAGAAATCTTAAGGAAAATTCTTCAGGCAGGAAGACTGTGATACCAAAACAGAAACTCAATCAACACATAGAAATAAACAATCCATGGATGTTCAAAATAAACATAAAGTAAAATATATTTTCTTATTAAAAACTCTAAAGATAACTAATTGTTTAACTCAAAAATAAAATATATTGTAGAATTATTACATAAGTAACAGTAAAATTATATCAACAATAGTACAAAGTATGGTAGGGAAGAATTGAATGTATACTGTGTAAATTTCTTCCTCTTTAAAAGGTAGCATAATATTACCTGAAGGTAGCCTGTGATAAATTAGTGATACATATTGTAAACTCTAGGGTAGGCAATTCAAAAACAATTTAAAAGAGTAATAATTCTCAAATAGCAATAAATACTTTTAGGAGCCATAATCCAATTGTGAGTATAAAAAACAAACCTGAAGCTGGGCGTCGTGGCTCATACTTGTAATTCTAGCACTTTGGGAGGCCGAGGTGGGCTGATCACGAGGTCAGGAGATGGAGACCATCCTGGCCAACATGGTGAAACCCCGTCTCTACTAAAAATACAAAAATTAGCCGGGTGTGGTGGCACATGCCTGTAGTCCCAGCTACTCGGGAGGCTGAGGCAGGAGTATCACTTGAACCCGGGAGGCAGAGGTTGCAGTGAGCTGAGATTGTGCCACTGCACTCCAGCCTGGGCATCAGAGTGAGACTCTGTCTCAAAAACAAAAAAAAAACAACAAAAAAAACCTGAGATTCAATTAATCTAAAAGTAAACAGAAAAGAAGGAAAGGGAATAGAAAAAAAGAAAATAAGTAGCAAAATAATAGATTAAAATCCAACCACATCAATAATTACATTAAGTACAATTGTCCTAAACACTCGATTAAAAGTCAAACATTGCTGAATTGGATTTAAAAATATAAGATTCAATTATATGCTATCTAGCAGAGACTAATTTTAAACATAAAGACAGATTAAAAGCAAAATGATGGGAAAATAATACTATTTAAACACCAAAAGAAAGCTTATGTTTCTATATTAATAATAGAAAATGTAGACATCAGAACAAGGGTTATTACCAGTGAAGATGAAGAATATTACAAATTTTATTAAGGGCATAATTTATCAACAAGAAATAATAATCCTAAATACTTGTATGGATCCAATAGTAGACCCTCAAAATATATGAAACAATAATGGATAGAACTAAGAGTGTAATAGAAAAATCTGCAATTATATTTGGAAGCTTCAAAACTCACCAACTGATAGAACATTAAATCAGTAAGTACACAGATGACCTGAGCATACTATCAACCAACTTGGTCTAATTGATATTTATAGAATACTCCACTGAAACACAGCAAAACATGCTTTTTTTTTTTGAGACAGAGTCTGGCTCTGTTGCCCAGGCTAGAGTGCAGTGGTGCAATCTCTGCTCACTGCAAATTCTGCTTCCCGGGGTTCAAGCGATTCACCTGCCTCAGCCTCCCGAGTAGCTGGGATTACAATAGTCTGCCATTGCACCCAGCTAATTTTTGTATTTTTAGCAGAGACAGGGTTTCACCATGTTAGCCAGGCTGGTCTCAAACTCCTGACCTCATAATCCACCGCCTCAGCCTCCCAAAGTGCTGAGATTACAGGCGTGAGCCACTGCACCTGGCCGAACATGGATTCTTTCTATGTGAACGTAGGACATTTACCAAGATGTTCATACTGTGAACACACAGACTCTATTCTGTGTCACAATCATACATTATTACATTTTTAAATTTGCTAGCACAGTGGAATTAAATAAGGATAGATAGATAGATAGATGATAGATAGACAGATAGATAGATAGACAGATAGATAGATAGACAGCAAGAGCGAGAGAGAGACAGAGAGAGAGAAGAGAGGAAGAGAGAGATACTACTATTACTTAGTGATAAATAATATGATGGAGACAAGTGGTGCAGGCCTTCACAAAAAAGGTTTGAATGATAAAGGTTGAAGTTGCTGAAAAACAATTTCCTTGAGAGTTAGATATGTTTTCATTCATGATCCATTTTCATACTACTGCTATGTAAATTCAAAGTGAATGTTGCTACTTCCTTGCTTGTAGATCCTTGATAATGTTCTATTTTTAGATCCATATATTCCTACTTCCTTAGAATATTAAGCAAAGTCCCTTTGAACCTGGAACAAATTTGTCTATACATCCCCTCTTCCACGTGAAAGCCACATTCTCTGACAAAGATCTTGAACAATAATACAGAACTTGATTTCTGGGGGAATGATTATGAAACACAAGCCATCTTGATGTAGTTTGAACCCAGAGGAAACAGCGGAAAGAATTTTGGCCAATGAAACGAAGCAAGTGTCTCCAAGAAACCAAGAACAAATGGACCCAAGAGAAATTTTATCCAAGAGATAAATCCAAGATTAAGAGATAGAAGGAGACAAAGTCAAGAACAATCTTAAAAAAAAAAGAGTAGAGAATAATTGTCAATAACAGTGGTGGAACATTTTAGAGTAAGGCAAAACAATGGTTCCTGATTGGCCTATTACTTCAGCCCTAGCAGAAACAAACTTAATATGACTGTCTCATATGACATCTCATCCAACATGACAATCTCCATCTTGCAAAATGATGACCCAAAAAAGAGATGATGCTCAAAAATCTGTTTACTTTGCTTAAAGAGTGGCAGCCCTGAGAATTCAAAAAACGAAATAAAAACATAATTAGTACCAATATTATAAAACTATACGTTTGAGATTTAAAATTTCATATTAAAATATGTACTTTTTAAATTTAAAAAAAGATCAGTCTTTGCCAATCTATTATTCCAACATGGCAACAATTATCTGGAGTTGAACACTGGTTGCTTCTTTCACAGACGGAAGTGCATAAGCCCTTTACAAATGTACTTTATGAATACAATCTGGTGTCATTTAAATATGGAGATATATTCTGAGAAATGTATCATCGGGTATTTTGTCATTGTGCAAACCTCATAGAGTATACTTACCCAAACCTAGGTGGTATATAGCCTACCACATGCCTACACTCTATGGTATAGCCTATTTTTCCTAGGCTATAAACCTCTACAACATACTACAGTACTGAACACTCTAGGCAATTAGAAAACAATGGTAAGTATTTGTGTATCTAAACATATCTAAGCATAGAAAAATACAGTAAGAACATGGTATTACCACCATCATATACGTGCTCTATTATTGACCAAAATGTTATCATGTAGCATGTGACTAAAATCTCTTTCTACATCCCAACATCTAGATGGTTTGACTTTGGTACCTCCTGACCCATGAAGACATTTGAGATTTTTAACCTCTACTCTAATGACATGGGAGAATTCTGTGATTCCCAGAATTAAAATAAATATTCGTGCTTACTCCTTTTGCTCATACAATCCTATGCTTGGCATTTCTTTCCTTTGTTTTCTCTCTTGAGCGAATTTATTCTACCATCTAAAACCCAATGAAAGACTTTCTCTTCTGTGACAAACTGTAACGCTCAGAAAGAATAAGATATCTCTTCTTTTGTGCTTTCAGAACACTTTCTACATTTTTCCATTAGAGCCATGGCCACATAGTTGTTCACACATCTCTTTCCCATGTTGTGTAATAAAACTCTTGAGATCAGGATATACTCCCATTGATCTTTCTTACTCCAAAATCAATAATCTGCTTCGTACATGGTTGGCCCTTTGAATCCCAATCTATGCCAAGAAGGGCCAGATATTGGCCTGGATTTTTAGTAGATAATAAATGGGAAGATGAGAATTCTCATTTCAAGGGACAACCCAACATATATTAAGGCAAATGCTGATAATTACTGTGGCATGTACAGAGTTGGAAACAGCATCAAAACTTGTGAGAATCAGTACTACTGCACATGGCAGTAGGATCAATAGCCTATCTTATACATAAGAAAGTAATGGTAGTAGATGCTGTACTTTTTAGAATCATCAATAGCTCAGAGGCAGGCACTGATTTTAACTGAGAGTCAGTCATAACAGTTGATTTCCTGGGTCTGTAGTTTCTGTAGTATCTCCTCACAGGAAAAATAAGAAACAAAAATAGCAGCAGATGCTACATTACGGGTAAGGAATGAGTTCCTGGGCGCAAATGGGGACAACCCCTGGGGACATCAATAGAATAAAGGCTTATTTAAGAATTACAGCTGCTCCTAAAATAACAGGTGGGAGGGGAGCCATATAATGCTATATCTACTGTCATTGTGATATAAATGTGTGTATATAAATATGTACACATGATATGCACATATATGTAGATATATGTATACACACATATGTATGTATGTGAATATATATAGTTAGCTACTAAAACTTTTTCCAGTGTCATGAGAAAACATTCATAGCAGAAGCAAAGGAAGTAGGAAAGAATTACAGAAATTTGAGGGTTATTTTTTTGCTGTGGAAGAGGAGACAGAATCACTAATCAAAGATATAGTTTCACATATATTCAGCAGAGGAAGTATTGTTTTAACACTATTTTTTTTCAGCAATATATGAAACACATGGATCTTAATTTATATCAAAATGTCATACAAAAGGAAGCATTCATCTTTAGAACATTTGCAAGTAAGCTTCCCATCTGTAAACTACCAATTATGATTTATCAAAATGTCCAAGTACAGAGAAAAGTTTAGTTCTTCAGTATGAAAAAATGTTTTTTAAGCATTTTAGTTTACTTAATATTCAATAAGGTAGATAAAAGTTTATCTCACACTTTCTATTTACATGAAAATGAATCAAGGTAGAAAATCGATAAAGCTAAAAAAGCAGAAACATTTTCCTTGGAACAATTAGGATCTTAATGTGAGAATGTTGATGAATAGATAGGAGATAATGGAGAACTCACATAAGAAAAGATTTCTTTGAATGTGAGAGGAAACAGTCCCCAAGTACCTATGCTTAAGCAGAAGGAAGCAGGACAAAATAGAGTTAAGTGTAGATAGGTTTGTATAGGTGGAAGCAGAAATTGAGGGTGATATCATATTTTCTGTATGAAGAGATATGATTGTTCTTTGGCTGGGAACTAGGAGGCTGAGTTCAAGTTTGAAAGTATGTGGAGAAGAATTGGCACTTTTAATATAATGATGAAAAGAAATTGTCAACAAGAAATTCTGAACAAGATTTATGATGAGAAAGTAACGTTGATAACAAAAATGAGACGCCTAAAGAACTCCATGAATTTGGAAATGCCGTGAACTGGG
Source organism: Symphalangus syndactylus (assembly GCF_028878055.3). Lineage (NCBI taxonomy): Eukaryota > Metazoa > Chordata > Mammalia > Primates > Hylobatidae > Symphalangus > Symphalangus syndactylus. The sequence goes on from NC_072430.2 coordinate 31,054,793, forward strand.
ACTCACTGAAGTACAGAAATGACCATAGCTAGGAAAGCAAGTTGTACTCAGAGAGTGTAATAACTAAATTAGCAATTCTGTAGTAGAGATAATCTGCATTTATAACAAAATTCATAGTGTGAGAGATACGGATGTACCATAGGGCAGAGGACAGATTCTTCAGAGACGAGTATGTTAAGCGTAGAGGGTTCATGTGTCATGAAGGATGGCAATGATAGAATTTGGGTGAAGATATGTTAGTGAACCAATTACCAGAAGTTAGATGATAGCAGTAAGAAAGCAGTTGGAATTGTATAGTGAAACGTCATGAATCTCAAATGAATCTCAAATGTGTTTAGTGTGTGTGGGTGTGGGTGTGTGTGTGTGTGTAGGTGAGTTGGATTAGTGTCCCACCAAATCTTAAGTCAAATTGTTGGATGTGGGGACTGGATCATGGAGTCAGAGTTCTCATGAATGGTTTAGCACCATCCCTTCTTGGTACTGTATGGTGAATGAGTTCTCAAGAGATCTGGTTGTTTACGTGTATGTGGCTCCTCCTCTACCACCTTGCTCTTGTTCCAGCCATATAAGACGTGCCTGCTTCCCCTTTGCCTTCCACCATGATTATAAATTTCCTGAGGCCTCCCCAGAAGCAAAAGCTGCTGTGCTTCCTATACAGACTACAGAACTGTGAGCCAATGAAACCTCTTTTTTTTAAATAAATTACCCAGTCTCAGGTATTTCTTTATAGCAATTTGAAAACAAACCAACAGAGTATGTTCATGTGTTTTTTGTTAGTTTTACAAGAGAATGGTGTCTTATTGCTAGAAGTGCCATTGCAGTTTAGGGAGTTCAGAAATACCACCTCACCATCCAGGGGTGTGTGTGAGAAAATAAGCAGCTAGCATTAAGAGGGAAACAGTGCAGGTGATATCTTCAGATGAGTCAAGTTTCACTTATGTCAGGGAATGTAGAAGTTGAAGATAGGTTTTTTTTATTATTATTCTAGATGGATAGCTCTAGAAAATACTGTGGGAAAGTTTTGAAGATGAGGATATGGTAGAGAGCTGAGTCCAAAAAAAGCAAGTGCAGAACATTGAGAAGAACGGTACAGGAGATGATAGAAAATCATGTTTCCTTATACATGAGGCGTTGACCGATATAAACAGAAAAGAGAGCAATGGCAGATGGAGAACGCTTTTGAGCAGGGTGATGTCAGAGTGTAGAGACTCGACAGTTTGCCTCTTTCAGCTGGAGTGACCCTCCCCAGTGGTTTCCAACTATGACTAATATGATATATAGCCGGGGTGAAGGTGGTTAGAGGAATCACCACCATTATAAATTAATACATTGCCATGTATATTTATATATCAATCTCCACCAAATATTTTTAGTGTGAATCATTGTAATAGTATAATAAAATTTTTGTATATTGGCACAATTGATTTTCTGCACCTGCAAATCTAATGTCCAATATTTAAATTACTATGCTTCCACCAAGGTCATTATATTATGAGATTTGCAGCCTAATAGCCAACCAGTCAACTTTGGAGGAAAAATCATATTATCTTCTTATGTCTTTTAAATTGAAACACATATGAAGTAAGATTTTTATCATATATGAAAAAAATAATCAACCTATTAATTTTTGTCATAATGAGAGAGGCTATTCCCTCTCTTAACCAATAGCTTATATCTTAATTTTCTGAACTGTTAAGAGTATGCAAACAATTGCCCATCTTTTACGCAACTGTATATACTGCCAACTATCACTGGATTAATTTTTCTAAAGTAGAACTAAATTATATAAGATCTTTGGAAAACAGAGGATATGATATGGTTTGGCTGTGTCTACACCCAAATCTCATCTTGAATTGTAGCCCCCATAATCCCCATGTGTCATGGGAGAGACCCGGTGGGAGGTAACTGACTCATGGGAGGGAGTTTTCCCATGCTGTTCTGGTGATAGTAAGTTTCATGAGATGTGATGGTTTTATAAAGGGCAGTTCCCCTGCACACGCTATCTTGCCTGCTGCCATGTAAGACGTGTCTTGCTTCCTTTTTGCCTTCTGCCATGATGATGAGGCCTCCCCAGCCATGTGGAACTATGAACTAATTACACATCTTTCCTCTATAAATTACCCAGTCTCAGTTATGTCTTTATTAGCAGTGTGAGAACAGACTAATACAAGCATGAAATGTGATTCCTGGGTTTCTTTGACTGTTACTTTTGCTCACTCTGTCAACATGCATTTTTCTAGAATACCTTCTAGATATTAGTTATTGAATTAGACCAAACCTCTGACCTTGGGGAGTTCATGAGTTGATTGTGTTCGGTTTTCCCATCATTCTGGTGATCCTGCAGAGGGCACACTTCAGTTTCTAGATTTCATTTTAAATATTGATTTTCCAACAGTTTAAACAAACAAAGGTCATCCTAGAAAAAGGTTATTTATTTTAGTAACAATTGTTTAAAATTTTTTTCTTTTCTTTTTTTTGCAAACACAAGTGCCAAAAACCCTGGCCTTCATTTACACAAAGTTTCATTTAAACAGATTGTCTTCTTTTCTCAGACTTGAATTTAGCTGGTGACTTGACAGTTGAACAGCTGTTCACTTCCATTTCCATAAGTCTGTATGTTTTGAAAAAGAAGATTAACATACTTCTCTTTTCTGTTCACATCCAACAAAAACAAGGGCAGTTAAACCCAAACCATTTGTCTAAGGGAAAGGGGATAGAATTATTTTCATCTTTTGCATTGTGTCCTTTCATATAAATCTCCCTCACTCCACACACACTCACCTTTGGCTCTCAAAAGGAGCCAAAATTTAATTTTTCATGGGAATGTGTAGAAATACATGTAATGAAAATAATATTGTTTATGCAACATCAAGGCTTTCTAGATTTGTCTATCTTTGCCAGCAGCTTTTAAGAACATTCACTTAAAGCAATCTAGATAGTGGTCCTTATTGGAGAAAACATCAAAACCTCCACAAAAAGAAGAAAAACAATAGAAATGCCCTGGCACTGTAATTAACACTTTGAAACAGAGATCCAGGCTACTTTAGGTTAATTTCAGAGACCCTAGCAAAACACGTATGCACACCTTCTTTATTTGAACCATCCATTCATTATTCTTTTTGTGTGTATAAACCTGGTGTTAGTTCAAATGGAATGCTCAGATGATTTGCTGGTGGCATATTTAAATAAAACACATGGTTTTGTAATGTAGGTAAGGAGACAAAATCAGTGAATGGCACTTTGTGGGAAATCTGTTGAGAGGAAAAGAATAAGAGAATAAAAAGTAATGATACTCTGTTCTCTTATTCTATTTAGTGTATAATCATGGTACTTTCTGTTCTGCTTTCATGTAAATTCCTCTCCCCCTCCAAAAAAGAAACAACATAACACAAGTATGCAGTTACCCTGGATCTTAAATTAGACAATGCAGGTAGTGATTTATGGATAATGAGCTACATCAACAAGATCCAGGCTGGTGAACTGTGTGGCAGGTTGAATCAAACAAAGCTAAGTTATGTGTGGTACTGAGTTCAGTAGATCCAACAGGGGATCCAGAAAAGTCAGCCAAGGAGAGCTGCCACAAAAAGAGATACTCAAATTTATATACATATTTATTTAGATTTCACATTTCAAGAACATCCTAATGTACGATAGTCAAGGTGTTACATTTTATCTGAAAAATGCATATCATGAATGTTAAATTGTATTAAACAATTTGAAATTTAATGCAGATCATCAATATGATTATAGTTCTACGAAGTTCCATTCATTCACTCAGCCGGTATTTATTGAGGACTTAACTAGATTCATTCAGCAAACATTTTGTGGGCACCTTCCCTGCAATAGTCATATTTGGGGATACTGAGGACGCAAAAGTTCTATGTCTCTGGTCCCAGAAATATAAAGATGAATGGCCTATTGTTTCTTCCCTTAAAGAGGTGTTGAAAAACCAGACACATAAGCATACCTAATTTGATTCATTGTGATAACAGATAAGATAGGAAGTAATTAAAAACTTATTAGTGTTAAGAGAAAAAATATCAATTAATTTTGAGTATATGACAAGGAGCAGGAGATTTTCCAGATTAGGTATTGATGATGGTCCATAAGAGGAGACATGATGTAAATAGTAAAAACATGTACTCAGATCTGTGATCAGTAAGAAAGATTGTAGTCAGTTTCAATACACTGTTTTTATCTTCTTTTCATGTTATTTCACATACAAATTTCTATATAAGCTTACAGTCCAAAACCATACCTTTTAATGCCCTTTTTGAATTTTAATGCACTGAAAAGTATGGTTGAATAAGCCATGCACTTGCTATTAGATAATTGGTTGCTTCTAATTGTTCATTAAATTATTGTATACAATTTTGAAAAATTGAAATATGTTCATAGAATTGACCTTCTAGTTTTACACATGCCATTAAAAGTTTGAGGATTGTTCTCCAAGGAAACTGAGACTGTTTTAAATGCCACCAGAGACATAAAAGTATTCTAGATTTCCTAGAGTTTATTCCATTTTTACTGGGTCAACTGTTCAATTTCAGCTTCTGTAGGGTAGAGACCATTTCATTGACTAATACAATATACACTGAGGATTTATCATAATACCTGATATACAGTAAACAGTAATTAATCATCAAATGAATGAATAAATGAATGAATGTTGAGCACCATTTTAATTTACCTTCATTTATTTAGTAAGTACATTTTAGCATTATATAGTTTGTTTGTGTCCACATTTTGATATATTATTCTATCATCATATAATATCCCCTGTGTACTGCATTAATGTAATAGATTTCTGCCACACACATTTTAGTTCTTAACCAATAGCCACTCTACTCATTTTTTCCTGGCTAACATACACTGATTGTGTTTAGAAGAATTATGTGCTCAATCCCAAGGATTAATAATGACTATCTAAGCATATAGACTTCATCTTTCTTTGCCAGACTTTTGCAGCTAGCTGTGGCCATATCACTTATTTCTTGCCATTGAGTCTAAGATAAAGTTTCCTGAAAAGTCTTCAGGGAATTGTTTCTTTCATTTGCTGGAAAAAACAAAAAGGAAAAATAATAACTTGTGGAAAAACCCATTTTTATCAACATCTCCTATGACTACTGGCTTTGAATGTAGTCATGATGTCTGGAGGTGTTGCAGCCATCTGGAAACCATATTTCAATATGCCTGTGATCAAAAAAGCAACAAGCTGCAGACATTGGAGTAGAAGAATGCTCTTGGTAAAAATATTGAGCTGTACTAACTCTGTATTGCCAACCTCCAGGTTTCCTTTTATTTAAGATAATTAACTGTTGTTATTGCTTAAGACACTCTAGGCAAGGTTTTCTATTACTTGCATCCAAAATTCTCCCTGGCACAATTTTGCTGGGAAACTTTATGAATGACATACTATACACCCATACATTATACTTTTAGTGTTATCATTATAGTCATTATTGATTAATCTTCTTAAGATTTGAAAAAAAAATTACATTCTGTTGCCATCCTTAATTTTACAAATTGATTCCATCTAAGTGTATTCCTTGCAGCTTATTTCAACATATGGAATGAAGAACAAGATACATTAATTCATCTTTAAGCTTAGAATTAAAGCCCATAAGAAAATGTTTCACTATTTTCTGTATTCCTTTTTGATCATAGTTAGGATTCATGTTGTAAATTATTTTAATTTTCTTTCCACTGGTCACTTTTTACTGTTTTTACCATTATGCCAAAAGATTTTGATCATTAAAAATGTTAATATATTTGAAAAGCTTGCATGGTAAGTTTGTCATCATTAATTTTAAAATATGTTAATCATAGATTAACTTAATATGTTCCTATTTTATTTTTTCTAATAATTTGGCAAGTTCTATAAAATATTCCATAAAGACTTTAATTATCAGTCACTCACTCAAAAAAATAAACCAGAATAGATCTATTTAATTATTTATTCTTTCTCTATTTATCTAACTGCCAACCAAGGAATTTCACAAATGAATTATGCGTTTCTAATTGAATTAATACTTAAGCTTGGTAATTATGTTCTTTTGGTAGATGAATATTTTGGTAGGCTGATTAATAGCCCACAAAAACTATTCACATTGTAATCCCTGGAGTTGCTGAATGTTACCTTAAGTAAGAACAATAACAACAAAAAGGACATTACAGGTATGATGAAATTTAGAATTTTGAAGGTCTGTTCCAAGATGGCCGAAAAGGAACAACTCTGGGCTGCAGCTCCCAGTGTGATCAACACAGAAGATGGGTGATTTCTGCATTTCCAACTGAGGTACCTGGTTCATCTCACTGGGACTAGTTGGACAGTGGGTGCAGCCCACGGAGGGTGAGCCAAAGCAGGGCAGGGCATTGCCTCACCCAGGAAGTGCAAGGGGTTGGGGGATTTCCCTTTCCTAGCCAAGGAAAGGCGTGACAGACTGTACCGGGAAAATCAGGACACTGCCACCCAATTACTGCACTTTTCCAATGGTCTTAGCAAATGGCACACCAGGAGATTATATCCTACACCTGGCTCAGCAGGTCTGACGCCCATTGAGCCTTGCTCACTGCTAGCGCAGCAGTCGGAGATTGAACTGCGAGGTGACATCCTGGCTGGGGGAGGGGTGTCCACCATCACTGAGGCTTGAGTAGGTAAACAAAGCAGCTAGGAAGCTGGAACTGGGTGGAGTCCACCACAGCTCAATGAGGTCTTTCTGCCTCTGTAGAATCCACCTCTGGGGGCAGGGCGTAGTTGAACAAAAGGCAGCAGAAACTTTGGCAGACTTAAACGTCCCTGTCTGACACCTCTGAAGAGAGCAGTGGTTCTCCCAGCGCAGTGTTTGAGCACTGAGAATAGACAGATCGCCTCCACAAGTGGGTCCCTGACCCCCGTGTAGCCTAACTGGGAGACACCTCCCAGTAGGGGCCGACTGACACCTCATACAGCCAAGTACCCCTCTGAGACGAAGCTTCCAGAGGGGATCAGGCAGCAATATTTGCTGTTCTGCAATATTTGCTGTTCTGCAGCCTCCACTGTCGATACCCAGGTAAACGGGGTCCGGAGTGGACCTCCAGCAAGCTCCAACAGACCTGCAGCTGAGAGACCTGACTGTTAGAAGGAAAACTAACAAACAGAAAGGAATAGCATCAACATCAACAAAAAGGACATCTACACCCAAACCCCATCTGTAGGTCACCATAATCAAAGAGTAAAGGTAGATAAAACCACAAAGATGGAGAGAAACCAGAGCAGAAAAGCTGAAAATTCTAAAAACCAGAGCACTTCTTTTCCTCCAAAGGATCGCAGCTCCTCGCCAGCAACGGAACAAAGCTGGACAGAGAATGACTTTGACAAGTTGACAGAAGTAGGCTTCAAAAGGTTGGTAATAATGAATTTCTCCAAGATAAAGAAGGATGTTTGAACCCATTGCAAAGAAGCTAAAAACCTTGAAATAAGATTAGACAAATGGCTAACTAGAATAAACAGTGTAGAGAAGACGTTAAATGACCCGATGGAACTGAAAACCATGGCACGAGAACTACGTGCCACATGCACAAGCTTCAGGAGCCACTTCGATCAAATGGAAGAAAGGGTATCAGTGATTGAAGATCAAATTAATGGAATGAAGTGAGAAGAGAAGTTTAGAGAAAAAAGAGTTAAAAGGCACGAACAAAGCCTCCAAGAAATATGGGACTATGTGAAAAGACCAAATCTACATTTGATTGGTGTACCATAAAGTGACGGGCAGAATGGAACCCAGCTGGAAAACACTTTTCAAGGTATTATCCAGGATAACTTCTCCAAGCTAGCAAGGCAGGCCAACATTCAAATTCAAGAAATACAGAGAACACCACAAAGGTACTCCTCGAGAAGAGCAATCCCAAGACACATAATTGCCAGATTCACCAAGGTTGAAATGAAGGAAAAAAATGTTAAGGGCAGCCAGAGAGAAAGGTCAGGTTACCCACAAAGGGAAGCCTGTCAGACTAACAGCAGATCTCTTGGCAGAAACTCTAAAAGCCAGAAGAGAGTGGGGGCCAATATTCAACATTCTTAAAGAAAATAATTTTCAATCCAGAATTTCATATCCAGCCAAACTAAGCTTCATAAGTGAAGGAGAAATAAAATAGTTTACAGACAAGCAAATGCTGAGAGATTTTGTCACCACCAGGCCTTCCTTACAAGAGCTCCTGAAGGAAGCACTAAACGGAATGGATGAACCAGTAAGAGCCACTGCAAAAACATGCCAAATTGTAAAGACCGTCAATGCTAGGAAGAAACTGCATCAACTAACAGGCAAAATAACCAGCTAACATCATAATGACAGGATCCAATTCAAACATAACAATATTAACCTTAAATGTAAATGGGCAAAATGCCCCAATTAAAAGACATAGACTGGCAAGCTGGATAAAGAGTTAAAACCTATCAGTGTGCTGTATTCAGGAGGCCCACCTAACATGTGGAGACACACATAGGCTCAAAATAAAGGGATGGAGGAAGATCTACCAAGCAAATGGAAAGCAAAAAAAAACCAGGGGTTGCAATCCTAGTCTCTGGAAAAACAGGTTTTAAACCAACAAAGATCAAAAGAGACAAAGAAGGCCATTACATAATGGTAAAGGGATCAATTCAACAAGAAGAGCTAACTATCCTAAATATATATTCACCCAATACAGGAGCACCCAGATTCATAAAGCAAGTCTTAGAGACCTACGAAGAGACTTAGACTCCCACACAATAATAATTGGAGACTTTAACACCCCACTGTTAGACAGATCAACGAAACAGAAGGTTAAAAAAGATGTCCAGGACTTGAACTCAGCTCTGGACCAAGCGGACCTAATAGACATCGACAGAACTCTCCACCCCAAATCAACAGAATATACATTCTTTTCAGCACCACATTACACTTATTCCAAAATTGACCACATAGTTGGAAGTAAAGCACTCGTCAGCAAATGTAAAAGAACAGAAATCACAACAAACCGTCTCTCAGACCACAGTGCAATCAAACTAGAACTCAGGATTAACAAACTCACTCAAAACCCCACAACTACATGGAAGCTGAACAATGTGCTCCTGAATGACTACCGGGTAAATAATGAAATGAAGGCACAAATAAAGATGTTCTTTGAAACCAATGAGAACAAAGACACAATGTACCAGAATCTCTGGGACACATTTAAAGCAGTGTGTAGAAGGAAATTTATAGCACTAAATGCCCACGAGAGAAAGCAGGAAAGATCTAAAATTGACACCCTAACATCACAATTAAAAGAACTAGAGAAGCAAGAGCAAACACATTCAAAAGCTAGCAGAAGGCAAGAAATAACTAAGATCAGAGCAGAACTGAAGGACATAGAGACACAAAAAAGCCTCCAAAAAATCAATGAATCCAGGAGCTCGTTTTTTGAAAAGATCAACAAAATTGATAGACCACTAGCAAGACTAATAAAGAAGAAAAGAGAGAAGACTGAAATAGACACAATAAAAAAAAGGATAAAAGGAATATCACCACCGATCCCACAGAAATACAAACTACCATCAGAGAATACTATAAACACCTCTACACAAATAAGCTAGAAAAGCTAGAAGAAATAGATAAATTCCTGGACACATACACCCTCCCAGGACTAAACCAGGAAGAAGTTGAATCCCTGAATGGACTAATAACAGGCTCTGAAATTGAGGCCATAAATAATAGTCTACTAACCAAAAAAATCCAGGCCAGTTGGATTCACAGCCGAATTCTACCAGAGGTACAATGAGAAGCTGGTACTATTCCTTCTGAAACTATTCCAATCAATAGAAAAAGAGGGAATCCTCCCTAACTCATTTTATGAGGCCAGCATCATCCTAGTACCAAAGCCTGGCAGAGACACAACAACAAAAAAAGAATTTTAGACCAACATCCCTGATGAACATCAATGCAAAAATCCTCAGTAAAATACTAGCAAACCGAATCCAGCAGAACATCAAAAAGCTTATCCACCATGATCAAGTGGGTTTCATCCCTGGGATGCAAGGCTGGTTCGACATACGCAAATCAATAAATGTAATCCAGCATATAAACAGAACCAAAGACAAAAACTACATAATTATCTCAATAGATGCAGAAAAGGCCTTCAACAAAATTCAACAGCCCTTCATGCTAAAAACTCTCAATAAACTAGGTATTGATGGAACATATCTCAAAATAATAAGAGCTATTGATGACAAACCCACAGCCAATATCATACTGAATGAGCAATAACTGGTAGCATTCCCTTGAAAACTGGCACAAGGCAGGGATGCCCTCTCTCCCCACTCCTATTCAACATAGTGCTGGAAGTTCTGGCCAGGGCAATCAGGCAGGAGAAAGAAACAAAGGGTATTCAATTAGGAAAAGAGGAAGTCAAATTGTCCCTGTTTGCAGGTGACATCAATGTGAAAAAATCACAAACATTCCTATACACCAATAACAGACAAACAGAGAGCCAAATCATGAGTGAACTCTCATTCACAATTGCTACAAAGAGAATAAAATACCTAGGAATCCAACTTACAAGGGAGGTGAAGGACCTCTTCAAGGAGAACTACAAACCACTGCTCAATGAATTAAAAGAGGACACAAACAAATGGAAGAACATTCCATGCTCGTGGATAGGAAGAATCAATATCATGAAAATGGCCACACTTCCCAAGGTAATTTATGGATTCAATGCCATCCCCATCAAGGTACCAATGACTTTCTTCACAGACTTTGAAAAAACTAAAGTTCATATGTAACCAAAAAAGAGCCCGCATTGCCAAGACAATCCTAAGCCAAAGAACAAAGCTGGAGGCATCACACTACCTGACTTCAAACTATACTACAAGGCTACAGTAACCAAAACACCAGGGTACTGGTACCAAAACAGATACATAAACCAATGGAACAGAACAGAGACCTCAGAAATAATGCCACACATCTACAACCATCTGATCTTTGACAAACCTGACAAAAACAAGAAATGGGGAAAGGATTCCCTATTTAATAAGTGGTGCTGGGAAAACTGGCTAGCCATATGTAGAAAGCTGAAACTGGATCCCTTATTTAAACCTTACACAAAAATTAATTCAAGATGGATTAAAGACGTAAATGTTAGATCTAAAACCATAAAAACCCTAGAAGAAAACCTAGGCATTACCATTCAGGACATAGGCATGGATAAGGACGTCATGACGAAAACACCAAAAGCAATGGCAACAAAAGCCAAAATAGACAAATGGGATCTAATTAAACTAAAGAGCTTCTGCACGGCAAAAGAAACTACCATCAGAGTGAACGCAACTTACAGAATGGGAGAAAATTTTTGCAATCTCCCCATCTGACAAAGGGCTAATATCCAGAATCTAGAAAGAACTCAAACAAATTTACAAGAAGAAAACAAACAGCCCCATCAAAAACTGGGCAAAAGATATGAACAGACACTTCTCAAAAGAAGACATCTATGCAGTCAACAGACACATGAAAAAATGCTCATCTTCACTGGTCATCAGAGAAATGCAAATCAAAACCACAATTAGATGCCATCTCACGCCAGTTAGAATGCCAATCATTAAAAAGGAAACAACAGATACTGGAGAGGATGAGGAGAAATAGAAATGCTTTTACACTGTTGGTGGGAGGTAAATTGGTTCAACCAATGTGGAAGACAGTGTGGCAATTCCTTAAGGATCTAGAACTAGAATTACCATTTGACCCAGCAATCCCATTACTGGGTATATACCCAAAGGATTATAAATCAGACTACTATAAAGACACATGCACAGGTATGTTTATTAAGGCACTATTCACAATAGCAAAGACTTGGAACCAACCCAAATGTCCATCAATGATTGACTGGATTAAGAAAATGTGGCAAATATACACTATGGAATACTATGCAGCCATAAAAATGGATAAGTTAATGTCCTTTGCAGGGACATAGATGAAGCTGGAAATCATCATTCTCAGCAAACTATCGCAAGGACAGAAAACCAAACACCGCATGTTCTAACTCATAGGTGGGAACTGAACAATGAGATCACTTGGACAGAGGGCAAGGAATGTCACATATCAGGGCCTGTTGGCAGAGTAGGGGCCTGGGGGAAGGATAGCATTAGGAGAAATACCTAATGTAAATGATGAGTTGATGGGTGCAGCAAACCAACATGGCATATGTATACCTATGTATCAAACCTACATGTTGTGCACATGTACCCTAGAACTTAAATATAATTAAAAAAATTAAAAGAAATGATTTAGAATTTTGAGATTACCTGGATTCTCAAGAGGGCAATCCATGCAATCACATTTGTCCTTATAAGAGGGCCACAAAGGGAGAATTAACTACCAAGGTAGGAGAAGAGAAGGCAGTGTGACCACAAAGACAGATTATTGGAGTGATTCATCCACAAGCCAAGAAATGCCAGCAGTTATCAGAAGCTACAGGAGGCAAAGAAAAGATTTGCCACTAGAGACTGTGGAGGGAGTGAAGTTCTGCTGATACCTTGATTTAGGTCCAGTGATACTGATTTTGGACATCTGGCTTCCACAATCATAAAGGAACTTTATCTGTTGCTTTAAGCCACTAAGTTTCTAGTAATTTGTTATAGTGGCCACAGAAAACTAATACAAATATCTTTGCTACTGTTTCCATCATTCTTCTGCAGAAACATTACTTATACAATGAATTTGGTTAATTTTACATTTTTTCTCTATTTTTTTTAAATTTTCCTAATATTCCTCTGTAGAGTCCTCATCTGTAAGATGTGCTATTTTCATTCCTTTGTCTCCTATTGCCGTATTTCTTATACGTTTTTCCATTAGAGATATTGCTTGATTTTCCATTGCAATATTAAATAGAAAGAATGGCAGTCTGTATGCTAATCAATATCTTGTTTTGAAGAATAACAGGTTCTTGTTTATTACCTAGAATGATGGATAGTGATTTATTATATTAATATTTGTTTTATACATCTTTAGAAATAACATGGGTTCTTATAATATTTTACCATATAATGATGTAAAATGTTACTAAATGATAGTCAAATGGATAGCATAATACCTATGAAATGCGTACCTCTTATATGGCATGTTAGGTTAATAATTTCCTGAAGGTTATCATCACATGTCTACATTTTATATTGAGCCCTTATTGTTTTATTAAAGACCACTTTGATACTGATCGTTTTTTTCACTACTAGTCTAAGAAGGCTACTAAGTCAAGTCTTTGAGTTTCTTCTTTAAAAACTTGGGGATAGGGGTGGCTATTGATAAAAGCTGAAGACCGACAGATCCAGAAGGAAAAACTGACAGGCACCAAAAAGTAAAATGCCACATGATACCTTTCTCTTTTTGAAAGACAGGCTTGTAGAAACGATGGTGCCAAACTATCCAAGAATAGAGGATTTTAAGGGTAGAAAGTGGTAGATTTAGGGACAGAGGTCTTGTCTAAATTTTCTCAAGGTAAGTAAAAGACATACATTCAGAGGTAGTTTATTAAATGGTGGAGACTCATTCCCTGCTCCAATACGTAGTGTTTAAGAGTGACAGGCAATTTGATAGGGACGAAAGTAGAGGCCAGATCATTAAAATTGAGATCTTGGAAGCCATTGCAAAATCCTCCCACAAACTTGGCAAAGAAGCAATGAAACCACAGACCTTAAAGGAAATATGAATGTTTAGGCAGTGAGCCTATGAAACATAATGAGGAATGACTGCAATCAAGAAAACACTTCTCTAAATGCTTTTTAAACAACTTATAACCCTTTCCTCCTTCACAAACTCTACAGGGGAGATTCACCCACAATGTGACTGAATTTCTTACAGCCAAGTTGATAGAGTTCAACCTATAAACTTGCAGAATAGTAATAATAAATCATATTACAACATTTATTTTCCTTGATTGTAAAGCAAGAAACGTGTGTGAACCAAACATGTCTTGCCTTTCTTCAATAAAATTACTTAATCACTCAGGGTAATAATGTATTGAATTCTGTTTAACTTTATCAAAATTCATAAATTACATCTGAATCTCCTTTTTCAGGGCTATTTTGGCTGTTTTTCTAACAATTTATATATACTCGTATACACACACATATATTTGAAACTGCTTATAGAATCCAAAGAATATACTTTACGTATCTGTAACCATTCTATAGAGAATCCATTGAAATATACTTAAAAAAATTATTTTAGCAACTTTTACAGCATTTCACTATGTTTCTTGATTATTCTTAGACCTTTTATTTGCCCAGAAAATGAGTCTTTTCATCATCGTGATTTATGCAGCCTATGCTCACATTAGGTTTCTTTATATATATAGACACAGCTGGTTGATATTGAGTTTATTGCCACTTACAACATTTAACATTTCTTTCAGATAGGCTTCCAAGTCATTTTCACAAGTTCTATAGTTATATATTTGAACTTACGTTCCCAAGTTAAATAGCATATTGAGAATTTTACTAAACTTGGTCTTGATAGGTCTACACTCATCTAGTTTAGTGATTTCATCAAATAGTAATCATTAAACAATGTTGAATAGATGAATTAATAGATGTACAAATGAATGGCTTTGGAAGTCTGATTCTATCATTTTCAAATTTGATAAGCATGCAATCTTCCAAATTATTATTTGAAATGTTGCATAGAGGAAGGCAGGAAAAAAGTGTTCTGGGAATGTCTCTTGAAATTTCCCTTAATTTTTATATTAATCTCTTAATCAAAGACCCTTGGTTTCAGTTGTTCAATCACTTATAAACCCGATTTATTTTATTATATCCCGCCACATTTCTCCTTCCTTAACATAAGGTTATTATGAGTTAACTGGTCAATACATTGTTGGAGTACAGACTCACTTTCTCTATTACATTTTTCTTGATATATTGGTCTAATAATCTAGGTAAATAAATTAATTAGAAATTAGAATTTGGAATTGCAATTGTATCTAGAAGTAATTCTATTTGCTTTACTAACAATTTCCTCAAGATATTTCAGTGCTATATTGCTTGAGATATATACATTCCTTGTTAGTGTTTTTGTTAGTTCTTACTGTATGTTATATTTTCTTTAGAATGATTTTACATTCTTTAAGTTAATTTTTCTATTATATATGTATTATCTGATTCCATGGTTAGGAATGCATGCATTTCTGTTATCCCCATACAAGCCTTGTAAATCCTATATTATTCTTTTGTTTCTAGTATATTTGTGTCTTCCTCTTATAAACAAAGTTATGTGAATTTTGTTTTCTGAATCTAGTCTGTCACCACTTATGTTTCTATAAGGTATATTTACCCTTATATATGCACACTTACATTTAACCTTACATATTCAAACATACACATATATATGCATATATAATTTATATGTATGCATATATGACTGTATACATGTGTATCCATATACACACACACACACATACACGTCTGTATGTGTGTGTGTACGTATATGGATACACATGTATACAGTTATATATATGTGCATGTGTGTGCGTGTATAATCCTCGACAATTTTGGAAATTTACCTTTCACTATTCTTATTTTTTTATAAATGTATTTGCTATTTAATGAGATCAGATTATTTATTTCCTTCCAACTAGAATAATTACATAAGTCTGGAAGCTGATGGAATATACATATACATCGAAATTGTTATGTAAATTTGCAGTACTTTTTTTAATTCCTCAAATTATTTTTTGCATTACACTTCTTAAAATATACTACAAAGCATCCTCATATTCTCAAATACTTTAACAAATAGTTTTTAAGTAACTTTTGATAATTTGTTTTGTTTTATTTCTTCAATTACTTTTTTCTGAGTAAATCTTTTAATTTTTGCTGAAGAAAATTTAGGAACTAGCTTAATACTGCTTCATAATCCTTATATAAATTTTGCTATTATATCTTGGTTACAAATGTTTTGAAAAAATATTTTACATGTCACGCTATATTGCCTTATTTTTATTACTGTATTTTGCTTAACAAAACTAAACCTATGTTAACATTTAAACCAACTGTATTCCCTAAACTTATATTGCTCTTTAAGTTCTAAATCTCTTGCTTTAAACTTTGCAATAGAGATTACCAATTGACAAATTATTTCGGTCTCTAAATTTCAAATTCATTCACTTTCTGCCTTTAAAGTAAAAATCATTTTGACCAAGTTATATTGACATAAATTCTATTATCTTTATTCAACTTCTCCCACATTCTTCTTTCAACAGCGGCTTGGTATTGAAATTCAAAATTATTTATCTTCAAAATTCATCACTTCTTGCTTTCTGGCAGCTCACAAGATAATATCTTTGTTTTCAAAGTTTCAAAACTTTTTTATTGATGTCTAGATATTATCTATCCCTTGCTGATTGTGCCTGTCAACACTGTTGAATTGCTGGCTAGTTTTTTTATTTAATATAAAAAGTACATCTGTAATATTATCCTGAATATAAATGCCGCATATCTCTTTCTAAGCTCTCACTGCTTGAAATAAGAAATTATGTTTTATTTGTAAGTTTATTTACTGCAACAAATATATACCTGTGTATATCTTTATCTGCATAAATATATACACTTAATCTTTCATTAAGCTATATCTAATCTATCAATCAATCATCCAGTTTGGCCAATGAACAAGACTTTGTAAAACGGCAACAGATTACCATAAACTTAACCAAGCAGTAATTCTAATTGCAGCCACGATCTTGGATGTTGTCATAAATGATACAAAATACTTGATACCTGTATTCATATTTGCATAGAGACTTTTTTATCTCTATTTCAATAAATAGAAAACATGACAAGCAGAGTTTTTATTGTTTTTAATTTTCATCTCCTGTAAGACAGCTCTTGTCTGCTGTGTCTCTGAGATCAATTTTCCCAATTTGCACCATACTGATCCACAGAGATCTTGATCATCACGGTAAATATCATCATGTCATGCTGGTCTAACACACTGATGATCTCATGCCTACAGGATGTGTAGATGAAAAAGAAGTAAGCACCATAGATGCTTTTGTAAGACACTTGCATTATTGATCATTGGAGATAAATTCCATGCAGCCAAGAGTTCTGCTCGATACAGATAGTTGTTTTTCTCGTTCTTTTTTTTTTGAGAGGTGGCTGGCTAGCTAGATTGATTGATAGATTAGATATAGCTAAATGAAAGCCAAGATAACAGGGAACTCTAATCGGGAACAACTGGAGAACACTATTTACAAATCCTGGAGAGCCTGGATTTTGAGTACATTGGACCTTACACTGGACATTAGGTTTTCTCCCCCGGGGAGGAAATTACTGTTTCCTACACATGGACAGAAAACTACAGTGGTTTTGGAGGAAGACTACATAAGAAATTGGCAAAATGTTCACAAAGCCTGTTTTTCTCCTTTGCATAAAGCTAAAATACATTTCCCAACCCCTTGCATTTTGGTGGGGCATGATCTTGGCACTCTATAATGAAATGTGAGTGGATGTAGTATCTTTTTCTGGTCCAGTTTAGTTAAGAGCATGTGTGAATGCTCTCATTATATTCTCTGATTTTTGACTATTCATAGATGGTGAGGAAAACGAGAGAACTAATGCAATGAGGAGACAGCCTCTTTCAGCTACTGCCTATGAATGTGATTGTCTGGGAGAAGCTAGATTCCTATGACCACCACCAATACCACTCACACCACTTAAAAACCTTTGTGAACCAGAAACAATTTTTTTGTGTGTGAAGCTACAAAGATGTTGGCATTATTTTTTACAGAATTTAGCATACTACAACTAATACAAACATGTTCAAACAAGGAAGAAGTAGCTTTCTGAAAGACTTCAGACTTGGAGAAGCAGGCACTGAGGATTTGGCATTCTTCAAAACTTCCTAGCACCTTACTGTACTCAAATATGCTTCAAGTTTCAAAGGTATTTGATCAAACCTGAACAAATGGAGCCCTCAGTCATTTCCTGGTTTCCATCCTTCATTCCATTCATTCTTTCACCCATTATCTATTACATTCTGACTTGGGCTGGAATCTGGGCTGAGCACTGGGAGAGAGAAATGAACATGACAAAATCCTTCTCTCCAACAACTTCCATTCTAGGAAAATGGCTTCGTACTGTAGTATTTGCATCACAGCCTGTCTGCTATGGCAAGCATGCATATGTGCTGATAGGCAGAGAGTTGGGCTCTTAAGGGTAAGGTACCCTTCCCAAAGAAGAGAATCTTGATTGTAAATGTAAAGGATGCATAAGAAGCATGAAAGTGAAAAGCCCTTGGTCCATTTAGCCATTTTCCTCAGAAAGCTCCATATGGATGTTTATCATACTGATTCATTCATTCATTCATTTACCCAACAAATCCAAATCTTCCTTCAATCATAGAGATGCTTCTGTATGCTAGTCATCATGTTAGGCCTTGTATTAGTGTTCAATTTTTGCTGTAACAAATTGTCATAAATTCAATGCCTTAAAACAACACAACTTTATTATTTTATGGTTTTGTAGGTTAAAAGCATGACATGGCTTCACTGGACTAAAATTACGATGTCAGCTGTGCTGCAGTTCTTTTTGTAGGTTATAGGAGAGATCTATTTCCTTGCATTTTCAAGTTCTAGAGGCCACTGACATTCCTTAGCTCAAGATCTCCTTTTTCCGTCTATAATCAAGCTAGCCATGGCAGATTGATTTCTTTTCATTTTGTGTCACTCTGATTTCTTCTGGCTCGCTCTTCCACTTTTAAGGACTCAAGTGATGACATTGAGCTCACTTGGATAATTCAAGATAATCTCCCCATCTCAGAACCCTAATGTGATTACCTCAAGAAAGCCCAAAGTAAGGTAGCATATTGACAGATTCTGGGGATTAGGAATTGGAAATTTGAAGTGGGGTCATTACTCTGCAAACAACTATACTGTCCACTTTTACTTTTGAGATCAACAATTGTACCTGACTGTGACTGTCTCCCCAAATTCCAGTTAGCTGTTTCACCATCAAGACAGCAAATAATCTAAATATTGCACTGTACTTCAACTACTCTCTGAGCGAGAAGCTGTTTTGAGAAGTTAATCTCTTTTGTAATTCACATTTTAGATGAGGCAGATGATATTCTGGAAGTTTAATTAACATGCCCAAGATCACAGGTGATAGGAGCAGAATATTGTTAAAATTCAAAGCTTATGACTGCAAGTCCATTCATTTCCCAGAGAAAGACAGTTGATCTCATATACTGTATAAACTGTGTTCATTTTAGGTTTAAAAAACAAAAAAAAAGTCTGTTATTTAAAATCAGACTAATTTAAGGAAACACGTATAAATCCTAATCACATTTTTTTTTCTTATTTCACCAATAGAGCACCTTCAGATATTCAATGCAAAGACATTGAACGAGAAACCCCGGGATTCAACTCCATGACAGCTGACTCACTTTCAAATGACTGATACTTGGTGATGCATCTGTTCACTTCCACCCCGGGGAAACTCTCCCATGCATGTCTCTATTCTAAATAAATTGCCTTAAGATGGATTTGTTGTAATTTTGCTACATTTCTTCAGCAGCCTTCAACAGCTAAGTGGAAGGAGTTATTTTTGCCATTGTTCAAGTTTTGTTTTACCCCACTATTAATAAATTGTGTATTTGTAGAGCATCTATACAGAACTCAATTTCTTTAAAAATATTACTTATGGTAACAACCAACCAAATAAGAATGATCTCTTGAGTCTGATTCCAGGGTGACAAAGCTTATAGAGCACCTTCCAAATAGAACACAATCCATATGAGCCCAGTTAGGTTTACAGATAATGTCCCTAAGGAGATGGCATGGTGTGATTCAATGAACAAGGAGACAGATTCAGTCACACAGCTAGTAAGTAGCAGAGCCCAGGATTCAACCAAAACTCATGTTCTTTCAATTGTACCATGCTTCCTGCTAACGCATCAGAAACTTTGTCAAATAATAGGAATAAAACTTGCTGATGTTTTAAGCCACCCCAAAATAGATCTAAACCCTACTGGTTCTATTTTACAGTGAAAAAAACATGAAAAAGAAAAAGAAAAAAAAATAGTTCAGCCCGCTGTCACAAAGTTAATGTTGTGATCTATGGGGTAAATATTTCTTAAAGATTCAGACGCTTTCATCTCCATTAGAGAAACACTGAAAAAGACATATGCTGAGAGTCTCCTGGTCATAAGTGCTTAATGCTAAAGGCAGTCAAGCAATACAGAAGCAAGAAGCCTTAAAAGCTTTGGAGTCTAAGGTTGTAACCTTTGGGTAAAATGGCAAGGCTGTCAATCCACTGAAACCCAGCACTTCCCCTCAAGTATCTGTCTTGCCCTTCTTTCCACACTAAGTGCCTACTCGGAGCTCCTCTGGCCATTATATAAAGCTTTTCAGGAAACATCACTCCAGACAGATGTTTAACCCCAGGCTCTAGGGGGACTATGCTGCCAGTTGCTGGGTCTGTTGATTAATTTTACATGTACACACATGCTAATGTAGCCTGACACTGAGGGCCTCACAGTCAGCCAGCCATGTTAAGTAAATAAAATAGTACAGGCAAATCTGCACTGAAAGTTGTCTGCACACAGATGCATTTCACCCCAAATCTCAAAGGAGAGCTGGTTCTTCTGTTTTATGCAGCCAGCATCAGAGGCAACCTGTTCAATATTATCGCAAATCGTCCTTGATTCACTTGTATGTAATACACTATACCATTTTTTAAATAGGCTTGTGTGAAACATGAGATATTTAAATGCAAATGTAAATTGAAGTTCGATGATAGTAAGACAATAGAAGGGCTTCAAACACATTGATTACAATGAGTGACCATCATTACTTAGAAATTCAGCTGCATAGTCTGTGGTCTCAGAGCATGTTTTGTGAAATTTACCAAATTACAAACATTACAGGTGATATGGAATTCCTGCTTCAAAATAGTGATGATTTTGAGTAAAACACTTGTGAACAATAATATATCATTTCTAAGTATTAATATTACAGATTTTTCTTATGGTATTGGCAGATAAACTATTACAGACTAACTCTCACAATGAGAAAAACAAGAAGAGTTAGAGAAAATATTTTTTACAAAATTTGTCCGAAGGCATTGCAGAAAAATCAAGACAGCCTGAACTTAAGAGATGTAAGTTTTGAAGAAAAGGAAAGCTCAGGTGTTCGCTCAACAACCAGTGTAGCCCTTCCCTTTGGGGCATTTGCTAACCCACAAGTGTGGGGTCTCGATACTGAAAAGCAAAGGAAGCAGTTCCCAAAATTGTTAAAGGGTTCAAGGGGACAAAACCTGGAAATCAGGGCTCAACACGGAGGAGGAATCCTAGTAAACACTACCAGTTTCCGTGGAGACCCTGAAGTGTTATATCCAAAGAAGAGAGGGAAACCAGCGCCCCCACAAATCAAACTGGATTACAATGATTTGCCTCTACCCTAGAATCTTTCAAGAGCAAAAAGTAAACATCACTGTGACAGAGCCTAAAGGAAAAACACCTTCAAATAGGTAATTAATAAAAATCAGTTAAATCTTGCTCTTATTAAGAACATTAAAATACTTTCCAGTAATAATAAAAGGAATAGCAATAACCACCTTTCCCTTTTGAGCCTCTCACAGATGTCCAGATTTTGAGATCTTGGCTATCTCTAAATCTTATACCATATCTGCAAGTCAATAATATTTATGACTGATTACAAAACTGAGGTTCAGGTTCATAGATGTTATGTGACTTACGAATCCACATAGCTTAAGTAGACAACTAAGATTTAAACTCTGGACTGTTTGACTTCAACAGACACTTTCAGTGGGTGAGGTGGCTGTATATTTTCATGAAATATGTGAAGAGGGGCTTACTTTAGAACAGAAAAGAGGAATCTGTAAGGAACTGTGGGATGATTTTGATGAAAATGATCTCTTGGTGAAAGGCAGTCTTCTTAGATGTTTTTCCGTCTCTTTTCAATTCACATAATACTTACTGAGTGCTTACTATTTGCCAGGCGCTATTCTATATTTGATGACTACAGCAATAAGCAAAATAGACAAAAATCCCTGGACTGATGCAGATGAGATCCTATTGAAGTGGGCAGTTAGCAAGTAAATAAAGATCGAATTTAGGGAACTGGTATTTATAGCCAAGCTGATGTGATGGGGATAAAAAAAAAAAAAAGACAGGAAAGCTATTAGAGACACTGTGTATAGGGCAGGAAAGGTATGGAATTCAGACAATGCCCGTGGGGTTGTGTTTGAAAAAGTAGTGCTGCACACCATTCTTCCACCTGAGCCCTTCCCCGTTTTGAAGATGAAATATTGGAGGGCAGAGGATCCTTGGTCATACGTTTGTCAAAAGATCTGTGATTCTAGGCCGGGCATGGTGGCTCACACCTGTAATCCCAGCACTTTGGGAGGCGGAGGTGGGCGGACCACCTGAGGTCAGAAGTTCGAGACCAGCCTTGCCAACGTGAAACCCTGTCACTACTAAAAACACAAAAATTAGCCGGGCTTAGTGGCAGGTGGCTGTAATCCCAGCTACTCGGGAGGCTGCAGCAGGAGAATCGCTTGAACCTGGGAAGCGGAGTTTGCAGTGAACTGAGATCGTGCCATTGCACTCCAGCTTGGGCGACAAGAGCGAGACTCCGTCTCAAAAAAAAAAAAAAAAAAAAAAAAAGATCTATGATTCTAGATGGTGAATTGAATGTGGACAAAACCATGAGAACTGTGGCATCATATGTTACCTTCTCAACCTGTAAAATTGCAAGCTATTTGGAAGTTAATGTGATACAATTAAACTCTATATTAGAATGATGGGGGAGAGAAAAGATAAAAGTATACATGAAAAAAAAAGTGTCCAAATAATAAAAAGACACCAGCAGCAACATTCTTTTATTCTACATAATGTCTTTGTGGAACAACCAAGGTTGTAACTTTTCCTGCAGTTGTGTAGGCATCTGTGCCAAAAGCATGGCCGGAACAAGGTCCTGAGTTAATTGCCTCATTAAATTGAGGTCTATCTGCAACAGTGCCCCCTAGAGCCAAGTTAATGGCTTACAAAATGCAAACGTGATATAAATTTAACAGAGCATTATTTTTGCAGGCCTGAAAATCTCCATAGTGACTTTGGTGCTAGAACCAACCATCTGAGCCTGCTTATGAAAGAGATTTATTTATTCCAAATTATATTTACTCTAAACTGAGCCCACCTTTGCTAACCAAAACAATTTTCTCAACTGAAGGGCCTTAAATGCCACCCGCATTGCAGTTCTATAAATTCAAGAGATTTTTCTTTCAATTTCCAGGATGGAATTTCATGGTGGTAACAACTTCATTTTATCTTGAATATTGCAAATCACTCAAAATAATCGAACAGTTAAGCACAACAGAAGTCATTTCACTGGAGAAAGTACAGCAACAAAGTATATGAATATTGCAGCTATGAAACCATTTTCCCCATTTACTAGTACTTCCAACTCATACTTCCTAAGCATATAATCAGTGTTACCACCTAAAACGTTTCCTACATGTTATTCAGGAATTTCAATCATCTTGAAGTTTTCAGAGCAAAAACACAAGCACACTTTGGTTAGAAGACAGAAATGAAGTTTGAACCATTAAGTGCAGTTTCCACTGAGCATTGATAGAGAGAAATAAGATGATTTTAATTTAGATCAACTGTAAAGTACTATAAATTACATAGTTAATTTATCTAGAGGAAATTACACCAGATATAAATTGAAGTTACTCAAGAAATATCTAACAGATGCTACAATATCTCCATCAAAAATATGAAAACATCAAATACTGAAACATTGGCTATGTGGTTTTCTGTTTATGATAATAACAAAATTAAGACTTAGGGAATGTTTTTAGTAGTCAACAGTATCAATCCATAGTTTGAAAGAAACACTACTTCAAAAGCAGTAGTGGTTTCATCAGTTTAGTTTGATATAAAATACTTGTTTCTCTAGCATTATTGGAGAATGAATTTTTTTGTAACTCATGCTTTTCAGATAGTTGAATGATATCTTTACTTATTTCAATTTCCGTTGGGATTTTTTTTTTCTTTAAATGTATTTCACATATTTCCAGCTGCCTGAACCGAAGGCTCTAAATCAGTGGTCTCCAACCTTTTTGGTACCAGGGACTCGTTTTGTGGAGTGCAATTTTTCCAGGGACCAGTTGGGGGTGGGGGATGGTTTGGGGATGATTCAAGTGCATTACATTTATTGTGCACTTTATTTATATTATTATTACGTCGTAATATATAATGAAATAATTACACAACTCACCATAATATAGAATCAGTGGGAGCCCTGAGTTTGTTTTCCTGAAACTAGATAGTCTTATCTGGAGGTGATGGAAGACAGGGACAGAGGATCAGATATTAGCTTCTCATAAGAAGTGTGCAACCTATTTCTCTTGCATGTGCAGTTTACAATAGGGTTTGCACTCCTATGAAAATCTAATGGTGCCACTGATCTGACAGGAGGAAGAGCTCAGGCAGTAACGCAAGTGATGTGGAATGGCCGTAAATACAGATGAAGCTTTGCTGGCTTGCCCACCACACACCACCTTCTATGCAGCCCAGTTCCTAACGGGCTGCAGACTGGTATTGGTCTCTGGCCCGGGTGTTAGAGACCCCTGTTCTAAATCATAATTTAATTTTTACTTGATTTTCCCAAAAGGATAATTAATATTAAATAATTTTTTTTAGGATTTTACAGGGACTTTTGGCCCCTACACTAAATGGCCATACACACACACACACACAAACACACATACACACACGCGTGTGTACATGTACACTCAAGTTTAATTTTTTAATTTTATTTCTCAGCGTCAAATTAGCCGTCATCACCTCTCACTAGTCTCAAGGAAATGAATACCAAAATATTTTCTTACTGCTTAATACTCGTGATATGGTTTGGCTCTGTGTCCCCTCCCAAATCTCATCTCGAATTGTAAATCCTCATGTGTCAGAGAAGGGACCTGGTAGGAGGTGACTGGATCATGGGGGCAGTGACCACCATGTTGTTCTCCTGATAGTGAGTTCTCATGAGATCTGATGGTTTCATAAGTGGCAGTTTCCCCTGCTCTGCTCTTTCTCTTTCCTGCCGCCTTGTGAAGAAGGTATTTGCTTCTCCTTCACCTTCCACCATGATTGTAAGTTTCCTGAGACCTCCCCAGCCATGCAGAACTGTGAGTCAATTAAACCTCCTGTCTTTGTAAATTGCTCAGTCTCTGGTAGTATCTTTACAGCAGTGTGAGAACAGACTAATACAACTTGTCAACTCAGGATAACATAAGAATTACTTCTATTCAACTTTGATCTTATAAGAGAACTGTTGGAGACAAGTTTCTTTAATAATTATGTGTTGCTTAGTTAATGTTAAAGGCAGTATACTTTATTGAACATAGCCTTACAAAGTTAGAATTTTATCAAAAGATAGTTAATTTGAATCAAAAATGTTCTATGTTAAAGCCAAACATGTAAAAAAACTATATGCAAATAATCCACTTTTTACTCTATTGCTGCTTTTAAAAATATTTAATTAAATATCAATGTTATGGATTTAATTATATCCTTCTCAAATTCATATTTGAAGTTCTCACCGCCAGTGTGACTGGCTTTGGTGATAGGGCTTTTAAGGAGGCAATTAAGGTTATCTGAGGTCATAAGGATGGGGCCTTAATCCTATAGGACTAATGTCCTTATAAGATGGGGAAGAGCTTTTTCCTAGTGTGCATCACAGGGGGACGGCCACGTGAAAAGGCAGCCCTTTGCAAGCCACAGAAAGGGGCCTCATCAGAAACCAACTCTGGCAGCATATTGATCATGTATTTCCAACCTCTAGAACGGTGAGAAAACAAATTTCTGTGGTCTAAGCCAGCCAGTCTGTGGCATTTTGTTATGACAGCCCAAGGTAACTAATAAAATGAGCAATTAAATATTTTTCCCTATTTCTGATTAGTTTCTCTGTAATATCAGCAAATGAAAAAGTTACAAAATAGAATAGAACAAATATTGTCATTAAAAATGTTCAGAGACCCCTTGAGTAAAAGAATATAAGAACTGGTCTGGTTTCTACCCCTAGAAAATATTTCCAATTATGCTGTATTGAAACATGTCTTTGTATCAAAGGGTCTCGAGATTCTACAGTATAATGAAACCCACTCAATGGCTTCAGTTTATTTTTAAAATGTGCTTTTCTATTTTGAACCACAGTCCTAGTTTGTGGTTGAAAAGAAAAATGGGGGCAGTATCTTGGGAAAAAGGCCCAATTGTTGCCAAGAGTAAGGGCCTCCATTGGTTCGGTGCTTAAGAACAACAGCTTGGAGTCGAGTTCTGAACCTCTGCTGGGAATTCTTTCAGTCCTGTCTGTGTGAAAGGCATATTGTCCCTGCATGGACTGCTGTTATGTTCCGTGCAGAATGTGGAAGACTTTACAAAATGGAGGAAACAAAAACCGAGTATTTGTCTAAGGTCTTTCCTCCAATTGTTTTTTCTTTCCACTTGCATGTGGAAAAGAATTAAAGCCTATCCGCCACAATTACCTGAAGAATGCCAGACATTGTATAAGTACCAAGATGAAGACCCCCCAGAAAAGCATAAAAAGTAGCCCGTGTGCTCACTGGAGTTTTAAAACAAATTATCTACAAATATGAAGACTATACATAGACATTAGCCATCCTCTGGTCCAGCCATTTTTAGAGACTGAAAACTTAAAATCCCAAATGACAAAATGAAGTTTTGTGCTCTCCTTGAGTAGGGTCTGGATCAACAGAGAGGTTCGGACGGTCAGACTTTTGTAATTTAAGAATCTTGAATGTTTAAACTCCTTTGGATTTGCACACCCTCGGGAACAAGCAGGAGCTTCTGTATCTCTTCCTATGATTCACCTGGACCCAGCTTCCACCATATCTTCACCACCCGGCCCTCTTTTCCCAGTCCTTCCTGCTGTCCTCATCCTTGTCTTGTTAACTATTTCAAGCTTCCAACCTTCTGCTCCCTCATTCACTTCACTTTCTTAATCAGCTCTTAATATCTGTCAGAACTCTTTTCATGGTAAATACAGGAACCAACAAGAGCTGGCTAATTGATGATAAGTAAAGTCATGCATCACAGAGCCGTGAACAGGGATGCTGCTGGCTTTCTGGAAGAGTTTTAGCAGAACTAAGACGTGGACCTGACTCTCTTTTAGTCTTTTACTAGTATGCTTCATTTCATGCCAGTTGGGAAAGGTAGAATCAGTTGGATGTGATTTTTTTTTTTCATTTTAAGGGGAAATAACTCATTCGGACAATCTTAATAAAGAAATTTAGTTTAAAACATACGTGAAAGTTACAGACACTGAACTACAATGAGTATCTAGATTTCTAAAGAGTAATGTCATTTATTGAAAGCTGCATTACAAAAAATGTGTCTAAGTTGGTTAAAGATGAGGCTACAAGAGCCCAATAGTAAACAAAAAGCAAATTTAGCAGTTTAGACAGGAGGCAAAGATGGGTATTAAAGAGAAGTAGCTATGAAAAGGTGCTTGGGTGGTGAGTTACACAAGTTCCCCTCCTTAATGGGAAAGTTGGCCTGATCAGGAGGGGATGGGGACAGAGAATATTGTATGCCTTGGTCTCAGTCTTTAAAACAATTGTCACTAAGAGTCTTAAATATTATACAATTTAACAGAGAAACTTTCATCCTAGCAATTTATAGTAAGAATATATTCAGACACTGTCTGTCCTAAAGAAACAACCAGACCAGAAAGTACAGATTTTTATAGCCACATTTATCATAAGGGCGTAACTGGAATAAATCCTCAGCCACATAGTCTTGCATTTCCTGGCTAATTTGTGTTAATGGTTTGTTGCTGAGTCTGCCCCACTGTGGAGAAGACTTTACCAGAGAATTAACCCTCCTGGGGGAGAAACATTTCTCCTTCTGTATACCTCTTTAGCCTTCTGTGTCACCTATAGAGGTAAAGAAAAATTCTAATAAACACTTTTCAACGTTACAGGCTTCCTGTTCCCGTAAAGGACATTGACTATCCTGACATCCTAAATAAAACCTTATTTTATTTAGCTTGTAGTATGTCTTCTTTTGTGTTTCACTTTTTTTGTTCTATGTTAGCTTTTTAAGGTTTATCCGTATTGTGGATATCCTTAGTATCCTTCTAGGTCATTCTCAATCTTTCATTCTCATTACTGAATAGTATTCTGTTGCATTTTAAAGTATCTAGTCTTCTCTCAGCAGGCATGTGAATAGACTCCAGCTTGGGACTATTAACAATAGTTTTGTTATGAACATTCTAGCTTTTTCTTTTTCATGAACATATGTAACATTTCTCAGTATACACTAAGAACTGGAATTGCAAGATCATAGAGGATGAAATTATTCCATTTCAGTAGATACTACTAAATAGCTTTCCAAAGTGATTTTACTCTCCCTAACAATTATAAGAGCTGCAATTTGCTTCATATTCTTGCCAACATTGGGTATTTTATTGTCTTTCACATTGTGGATATCTGATGGTTGAATATGGAATCACATTTCTCTGACAGCTAATGAAATTGAACACCTTTTATATGTTGATTGGCCATTTGGCTATCCTCCTGTGTGAAGTCTTGAGGTCATTTGTTGTTGTTGTTTTCCTATTGGGTTGTCAGTCTTTTTTTTTCTGATACAGAAGGCTTCTTTTAAGATAGATAGATAGAGAGAGAGAGAGAGAGATAGATTGATTTTTGCATTTGAGTTCAATATTAGCTATATATATTATAAATATCTCCTCTCTGAGCCTTGATTTTTACTTTCAATAGTATCTTTTGATGAACAATAGTTCTTAATTTTAGTATAATCCGATTTATCAATTTTACCATTTATGATTATTGTTTTCTGTTTCTGGTCAAGAAGCGTCTTGCCTATTCCAAGGTCACAAAGATGTTCTCTAAATTTTCCTCTAAAAGGATTCCCTATTTAATAAATGGTGCTGGGAAAACTGGCTAGCCATATGTAGAAAGCTGAAACTGGATCCCTTCCTCACACCTTGTACAAAAATTAATTCAAGATGGATTAAAGACTTACATGTTAGACCTAAAACCATTAAAACCCTAGAAGAAAACCTAGGCAATACCATTCAGGACATAGGCGTGGGCAAGGACTTCATGTCTAAAACACCAAAAGCAATGGCAACAAAAGCCAAAACTGACAAATGGGATCTAATTAAACTAAAGAGCTTCTGCACAGCAAAAGAAACTACCATCAGAGTGAACAGGCAACCTACAGAACGGGAGAACATTTTTGCAACCTACTCATCTGACAAAGGGCTAATATCCAGAATCTACAATGAACTCAAACAAATTTACAAGAAAAAAACAAACAACCCCATCAAAAAGTGGGCAAAGGACATGAACAGACACTTCTCAAAAGAAGACATTTATGCAGCCAAAAAACACATGAAAAAATGCTCATCATCACTGGCCATCAGAGAAATGCAAATCAAAACCACAATGAGATACCATCTCACACCAGTTAGAATGGCCATCATTAAAAAGTCAGGAAACAACAGGTGCTGGAGAGGATGTGGAGAAATAGGAACACTTTTACACTGCTGGTGGGACTGTAAACTAGTTCAACCATTGTGGAAGTCAGTGTGGCGATTCCTCAGGGATCTAGAACTAGAAATACCATTTGACCCAGCCATCCCATCACTGGGTATATACCCAAAGGACTATAAATCATGCTGCTATAAAGACACATGCACACGTATGTTTATTGTGGGACTATTCACAATAGCAAAGACTTGGAACCAACCCAAATGTCCAACAACGATAGACTGGATTAAGAAAATGTGGCACATATACACCATGGAATACTATGCAGCCATAAAAAATGATAAGTTCATGTCTTTTGTAAGGACATGGATGAAACTGGAAAACATCATTCTCAGTAAACTATCACAAGGACAAAAAAAACAAACACCGCATGTTCTCACTCATAGGTGGGAATTGAACAATGAGAACTCATGGACACAGGAAGGGGAAGGAACATCACACTCCCGGGACTGTTGTGGGGTGGGGGGAGGGAGGAGGGACAGCATTAGGAGATATACCTAATGCTAAATGACGAGTTAATGGGTGCAGCAAACCAACACGGCACATGGATACATATGTAACAAACCTGCACATTGTGCACATGTACCCTAAACCCTAAAGTATAATAAAAAAAAATAATAAAATAAATAAATAACATGAGATAAATAAAATAAAATAATCAATTTATGTTTCTTTTTTCTGTTAATGTGGTAAATTTTATTAATAATGCTAATGTGATAAATAATATTAATTATTATTTATATTTTTAACAGCTACATTTTAGCATTTTAGATCTTACAAAATATCTGTCAATAATATATCTTTTTTTCCTTGAAAAGAACATGTCAATATTTAGAATAAAAATTATGTTAGCCTTAGAAAAAAGAGCCAGAAATTACTCCCTTTTTTCTACTCCTAAATAAGTTTAGGTAAGATTCGTGTTGTTCTTTGGAAATGCCATCTGGTCCTGAGGTTTTATTGGGGAAGATTTCTAATTAGGCATTCAATTTTTAAACAAATACTAAAGTAATCAAATTTTCTATTGAATTTCTCTCAGTCTTGTATGATTCGGTAAAGTTTTCTATTTCATCCAAATTATAAAATTTGCTATTATGAAGTTGTTGATGCTATATATATATATATATATTCCTTTCATCATTTGACATTATAACTATTCATTACCCTTTTTCATGTCTAGTATTTCTAATTCATGATTTTATTATTTTCTTGATTATTCTTCCTAGTGGTTTATTTGTATGTTCAATGATCAAACTTTCAGCTTTGTTTTTATATATAGCATAGTTATCTTAAATTGCATTGATTTTTTTTTTCTTTTTGGTACTTGTCTTGTACATACTTTGGTTTCATTTGACTTACTTCCTCCAGAATTTTGGAATGAATATTCAACTACTGATTTTTAGCCTGGATAGTTTTTCTAATATATATGATTAAGCCTATAAATTTCTTTCAAAAATTTGCTTTAGCTGTATTCCACATTTTAAAATGTTTTATAGCTTCATTATCTTTCATTTTAAAACATTTTCAATTTGCATTTTGAGTTCTTTGACCCTGGAACAATTAGAGGTATCTTGCCTAATTTCTACGGAGTTTGGGATTTAGAGGTTATCGTTTAAAAATAAATAAATAAATAAATGCTAGCTTAATCCCTTTGTGGTTAGAGATCATACTCTGAATAACGTATTTCTTTTGAAATTCGTTGAGTCTATCTTTATAGATCCATCTCCTTTCTATAAAGAAGAGTTAATATATTTTTATTTGGGGACTAAAATACTGCTGTTTTACATAATAGAAGATAGGAGAGAGGGTAATAGAAGGGTGAAATTCTAACTGTCCCACTTATTCCTGATACAGTTCTTTAATTAATTACATTCATAATTGTCCTGTGTCCCAAGTCTGTCCTTTGTGCAATTAGCTCAGATTTCAGTGCCTTGAGGGCTCCCTGGGTAAATATTGTACTTACTGCCGGTGTTTTGGATTCTAAATTTCTCTATTAATATCAGCCCACCTGCTTGGAATTTTCTAGATTTTGTCAAATATTCTGGTCTACTGATTTCTTATTTTTCTGTAGTTCTTATTTCTTTTATAACTTTCTACAGTCCCAAAGGGAGTTTGGGAATAAGAGGCAGCAAAACTCTGTGCTCAGTCTGCTATCTTGAACAAGCTCGAGGATAATTTTTAGCAATATTTACATTTAACATGACTTTTGCAAATGGGTTACATAAACCAGTGTTAACTAAAGCATTGAAACTGGGGACTCTTGGTAAAAAAGAAAAGAAGTTTTAAAATTGAGAAAAAAACTATTAAGGTAAGATTGTTCCCTATATTCTATTAAAACCAATCATTGATTAGTTCAATTCAGTCAAACTGTAGTCCAATGAAGGGGAGAAGGAATTAATTTTTCTTCATAAATGAATTTTCCAGTTACTTACCACTACCCTGAAGGCTTTCAGTACCAAACAGCCAGCCCAAGAGAGCCAATGTACAAGAGAAAAAGAGAGCTATAGTTACAGCCATTTGTGAATTAACAGGCTATGCAAGACTAATTATCAGAGGGGTGTTTTATGAGCATTGAGTTGGAGTAATGGGCGGAGTAGAGAGAAAGTAGGTGACCCATAAAGGGCAGCATACCTAGATATGACTTTTTGTGCCAAAGGCCTCATCAGTCATCAATTTTCCTTTCATCTGCTGATTTCTTCCAGTCCCTTCAAGTGAGATAAAAGTTGACTTGTCAAAAGCTGACATTCTTCTGAATCATTTCACAATTGTTATGGCACTTTTGCTTCTCAGGTTTGAAAAAAGAGGAAAATTCCTAAGGGAGAGAAATGGGTAGTTCGGTGCATCACCCTGAAAAAAAGATTACAATAAATACTCTCCAGGACTGAAAGGTGAAGATTTAGGTCAGAAAGTAGAAAGTTGGACTTTATTGTCAAAAGATTTTCTTTGAAATATTTGTCTCTAATACAATGGGGTGTATTTTTACTTGAGATGATCAGCTGACATGTGAAATACATAAATCCGCTCAACTTTGAGTATGTAGATTATTCTCTCACATCTTACGTGTGAGCACTTCAGTTTCTTAAAATTACCGAAAAATTATTTTTTTTGTTAATATATAATCCACCTGATGCTCATATCATGTAAAGAAAACTGTAGGATATCTCTCATATAACACATACTTCTTGTGCTTTACATGGACTATTGCTAAATCATTTGTAAACAGAGGTACAAAGTGCATGAATTTCCATGATGATGATTGATATGGTTGGGACCTGTGTCCCCACCTAAATCTCATATGGAAATTAATCCTCAATGCTGGAGGTGGGGCCTGGTGGAAGGTGATTGGATCAGGGAGGGGGCAGTTTCTAATGATTTAGCACCAACCTCCCAGTGCTGTTCTTGTGATAGTGAGTTCTCACAAGATCTGGTTGTTTAAAAGTGTATAGCTCCTTCTTCCTCTCTCTGTTCCTGCTGCTCCAGCCATGTGAAGTGCTGGCTCCCCTTTTTCCATCTGCCATGATTATAAATTTTCTGAGGCCTCCCCAAAAGCAGAAGCTGCTATGCTTCCTGGACAGCCTGCATAACCATGAGCCAGTTAAACGTCTTTTTTTAATAAACAATTAGTCTCAGGTATTTCTTTATAACAACGTGAGAACAGACTAATACAACGATCTGTAACTAACCAAGTATGCATCAGGAGTGTCCATTCCCCACCATCTCAGTTGTAGGTGCTGGGTCATACACAGTCAGATTTGACAATGAATCTCCTCTCTTCTACCCCACTAAGTGCTCAGAGGTCGTTTGATCTTACAGTTAGTTTCTCAAGAATAAACTATAGATGAGCCTCACTCAAAGAAACTGGGTCACAGAGCAAATTCTCATGGCATTGGCCTATTGTCTAGGAGACAGGCTTAAGGGGGCTGTGGGGGAGGTTGGCACAGTGTTTTGACAAATGAGAGATTGACAGTGAATGTCTTAGAAGATTTATTCCACAAAGCTGTTCATCAGTAAAACAATGGTTTTTGCAGCAGATATTTTTTTCTTTATTGCCAGGTTCTTTTATAAAGCGTCCTTTCTCTGAGACCATCCTTCTGCTAGAAGAATCCTGATATTCATGTGCTCTTCCTTTAGATACCTTCCTCAGACTCCACTTCTTTCCAGCTAAAAAGTCATTTGCTTCTTGACACGCACACACATACACACACACACACACACACACACACACAAATGCATTCGTCTCGTTTCTGTCATAATAGCACTGGAAAACCAATCAGCAACCTGAATAAAAATCCATTAAAACCACAGTTCAAATCATGAGTAACAGAAAAATATTTAAAAAGGTTTTCCCTCTCATAAAGGGCAATGATGGCTAAATAATTGTGCAGTTGATACTTATTGGTGAAGAAGAGAGATATGTATTCTACTCCTAGGAAGAGAGTTACCCAGCCCAACCAACCATTCCCACATGCTACCCCAAAATAGGCTGAATTAAATATCTCTGATAAAGCTAACAAAGGAAATGGAATACATAATTTGGCACTTATATTCTTCTAGTGCTATACATTAGTGTATATTGAAAATTTTGCTAAGAAAATATCAAAGGCTTTAATTTCAGTCTGAGTCTACGTCTTTGACTTCTATGACTTAATACTTTGTCAATACATGACTTTTAGTTTTCTTAAGTTTCTTATGTCACAGAATCAATGCTTCGTGAAGACTTGTAGAAAGGTTGAAAAAAAGCTTAAGGTTTTTAGTACCAAAAGCTTTTTTTTTAACATGTAATACTAGCCAAAGTATTTGTCCTAAAAGCATTTATTATCTGTTCCAGGATTCATAAATACACATTATAATTTTATTGAATTCAGCATATTTTTAAAAATTGAAAAGATGCAATTTTTCTATTTATAACCTAAATACAATCTGTGCATTTAAAAAAGAAAAAAAAAAACAAAACAACACTTCAAAGACAAGCTGTAAAGGTAATTTAGTCTGTCTGTATTTAAAATGAGCCAAAAGGAAAAAACTACCCAAATACAATTGGCTAATTGCTTTCAATTTGGCTTTATTTCCTTGACACTAATGGAGAAATTCTAACACCTACACAGCTAATGAGTTGGGAAGTTATGAGCTGTTTCTAAGTATGGATATCAAGTTGGGGGAGAAAAAGTTTATTCGCTGTTCAGAGAACTGCAAAGACTGAACAGACGTCATCTATGTCTGTATTTCAGTCTGTTATGTGTCAGGGTGTGTGACCTAGGATCTTGTAGTTTGAAGTAAAACATGGGTGTGCAAAAATATATTGTCAATCTACTGTGCTTAATGTCATGATAAATGTTCCATCAGAGCCGTAGAATAGTCATCTATACAGCAATAATGATGAACAACAGTAGCAATAATTGTTAGTACCAACTATGAAATATTCTTTTTTTAATATTATACTTTAAGTTTTAGGGTACATGTGCACAACGTGCAGGTTTGTTACATATGTATACATGTGTCATGTTGGTGTGCTGCACCCATTAACTCGTCATTTAGCATTAGGTATATCTCCTAATGCTATCCCTCCCCCCTCCCGCCACCCCACAACAGGCCCTGGTGTGTGATGTTCCCCTTCCTGTGTCCATGTGTTCTCATTGTTCAATTCCCACCTATGAGTGAGAACCTGCGGTGTTTGGTTTTTTGTCCTTGTGATAGTTTGCTGAGAATGATGGTTTCCAGCTTCATCCATGTCCCTACAAAGGACATGAACTCATCATTTTTTATGGCTGCATAGTATTCCATGGTGTATATGTGCCACATTTTCTTAATCCAGTCTATCGTTGTTGGACATTTGGGTTGGTTCCAAGTCTTTGCTATTGTGAATAGTGCCGCAACAAACATACGTGTGCATGTGTCTTTATAGCAGCATGATTTATAATCTGAAATATTCTTTATATCCAGGTTCCTTGCTAAGTGCTTTGTAATGTGTTACTCCTTGAGTTCTCACTGAAGAATATAGGTGTAATTGTCCTTATTCTAGTTGAAACCAATTATAATGATCTCTGAGGTAAATATTTTTTCATAGTAAGTGGAAGATCCAGGATTCACTATCATATTTGCCTCAATCCAAAGCCCATGTTTCTAATCCTTAATCCACATCTGGTTACTTAGCCATTGGGGAAGTTTTCTGGAGGAGATACAAGATAGCTAAGTCTGAAAAGTAAAATGAAATCAAGCAGACAATGAAGGCGAGTAAGGAAGCTAACTTAATCAGGAAGAATGTAATTTACACACCAAATGAGGGAAGGAAATTATGTTTTTATGAAAACCAAAGGAATTTTTTGTTATGTGATTACACATTGCATAGAGCAAGTTGCAGACGTAAAGCTGAAGAGACAGGCTGAGGCCAAATTGTTAGGGGTTCAAATGCCCAACAAGGAAGCTGGAGTTGCCTCAAGTCATAGAAAATTATAAAAGCTCAGACAGAGAAATTGCATGGATGGATTTGCATATTTGATGTGTGTTCCATCAGACCAGGTGGGAGGACATCTCACTGAGCCATTCTCAGGATGTCTAATAGAGAAAATGGAGCAAATCTATGAGAAAAGAAGGAATTCACATCAAAAAAAAAAATAAAATAAAATGGAAGAGTTACCAATGTGTTCACACATGAGCTCTGAAGATGGGTAAGGATTAAAAGTGGAACTTTGAAAATCCTCTGTGTAGGAGGCCACAGTTGTACCTGGCTTAGGTCTCAGCAGTGGCTCCCTTGTGTGGTGCAGGACTGTGATTTGCCCTCTGGTCTGCCTGAGGTTGTCTCACTGTTTCAGACAATGAGGCAGAGCCTGGGCATGCTGGGCCTGCCTCACTCTTGGGCATCTGTACTTGGTTCCATTTGGCATGTTCAGTCTATACACGGCTTAACAAAGTACTTGTTCTAAGTCATAATGACTCCTACTTCAGGACTTTGAATCTTTTTCCTTCCAATATGATTTGGCTGTGTCCCTGCCCAAATCTCATCTTGAATTGTAACTCCCACATGTCATGAGAGGAATCCAGTAGGAGGTGATTGAATTATGGGGGCAGGTCTTTCCTGTGCTGTTCTCATGATGGTGAATGAATCTCATGAGACCTGATGGTTTTAAAAACAGGAGTTTCCCTGCACAAGCTCTCTTTTTGCCTCCTGCCATCCATGTAAGACATGACTTGTTCCTCCTTGCCTTCCACCATTACTGTGAGTCCTCCCCAGCCATGTGGAACTGTAAGTCCATTAAACCTCTTTTTCTTCGCAGTTTTGGGTATGTCTTTATCAGCATCATGAAAGCAGACTAATGAGCCTTCCTACTCCCTACTATAGTTAATGCCTTTTCAAACTGCATATATTAGCTCCAGCACATATATTCAAGGATGGCATTCTTCCCCACTTCCCCAATCAGATGAGAGACCCCACACCTACCCTCATAGTCCCACAGTTCCCTATACTGTTCTTCCAAAGTACTAATCACAAGTTCTAATGGTATTTTTAAGAGATTATTTGATTAATGCCTACCTCTTCCACTATACTGCAGCTCTCTGAAGGAAGGGCGATATATGTAGTGTTATTAAATGTGCCTCACAAACCTAGTACATTTCCTGGAACCCAGCGTGGACTTAATATATATTCATTAAATGACAGAATGATTTTCCCATTGGTGCCATCTCATTTGACACCATAAAATGAGAATTATATCTTACAAGCTGTGACTTCATTGGTATCTCCCTCATGGTTATATTAAAAAAAAAATCAACTTGAGGATTTAATTTAAACATTGCAGCAAACATCCTTTTGGGGATTTTCATAATTTGGTCATTATTCACTCGTTCATTCCACAAACAATAATTGAGCACAATGGCTTCCTCTCCAGGGCTCTGTTAGTTCTGTCCACTCTCCAATCTCAGCATTCTACATTTTTTTCAACAAACTAATCCTATCAGCTGAAAATAAGATGCCAGTATTCCAGTCCCTTGTGGTTTTTACTAAAAATTGCCTGCAAAATGAGACACAGACCTTTCATGATTTTCATTAGAGAGCAAATTGCTTGTGATACCTTTGGCAGAAATTAAATGGATATATAGAGGCAGTGCTATCTTATTATGCAGTTGAATTTTTGAGAAAGGAATGGGGTCAGACCCAACATTTCACTGTTGCTTTTAAAAAAATGGCATCACTGATCTCTCAAGTTACTGCATGAGGACACCTAGTCTGAGTGTCTAGTGACAGTTTTTACAAAGAATTTTACTCTGTAATGGTCACACCTGCCTTATTATTGTTTCAAGTGGTTGCAAGGAAGTGTTTTCTTCCTCTTATTTCAAAGGAAACAAAAATATTTTAGAGGTTTGGTATTTAGACATTTCTTTTTTCTTCAGTTGAAAATCCTAGCAAAGAGCGATAGTTTGTGGTGTATGTTGAAATGAAATGCTGCAGTTGAAAGTTGCTTTTGCAGTTTCCCCAATGTGTCATGCTGATGCTAACCTTTTCATAAGGCAATGCTTTGAGGAACTTTGATTGTTAAACAGTGCATTCTGAGCTGAAAGGAGAGTTTTGGAGGAATGATGGGCAAAATTGTTTACATATATTTCTCAAGAGCATTTGGTGAGTATAACGAATCATATTGAAGTACAGCACTTTTTTAAAATGTTACATACTGTAACATGGGATATTAGTATTTAGAATTGCTCACATGGTTTGTGTATCTATATTGTTTTTATGATTGGCACTCTTCAAGAAAGGCTTGAAGTAGGCTTTGCCTATTCTTTACCAATCACCAGATACTACTGTTTACAATGTACTTTAGTCTATACAAAAATGTACTTTACACTATACTTTAATCTATAAAAAGATGTTCCATCAAGGTAGGAGTTCTTAGCTTTAACAGCAGAATAACAGCAATGTCTGCTCGTAAGAATGTCTTTAGCTCACATTTTGCCACACTTTTAATTCATCACCTGATATTCATGTTAGATCCAGTTGACTTGGTCTTGAGAATGAATCAAAGATACGGGTGCTCTGATTTCCTACACTTAAATGTGAGTAATTCTCATTATATGCTTGATCCTGATACAAATGGCCACTCCTGACTATAAAATTTAGGCTTTAGCATATGTTGTCGTTCTACACGTGTCTTAGCATTAAATATGCAATCAAAGTTAAATTCTACTTTCTACTAAGTCAGGTATGAAAACATATTTAGATGGACCAAATAATAGATTCAGAAAAATAATTTAACTGGTCGAATGTCAAACGTCATAATTTCAAAAATCTAGAAATTTGAAATCGTCTACTTGGTTGACTTAATGGGACTCTCATTCAAGTTTCTGCTCCCATAGAAAGACAATTGATGTTTCTGTGAGCCAAAGCTAAGAATATCAAAATTGCATAGAATCAAAAGGAAATGCTAGAAATAGGAAAATACTTAATAGGAAAAAGAAGAGGTGCCTACTATTGCTCATTAGTAGACTCCACATAACTCAGAAAAGAATCAGCAAGGTTAAAAATAGGCTGTTAGGGAGAATTCCCAACATATATGCAAAGGGAAAAGTAGTACAAAAAAAGACAGAATATTCAAAAATTGTAATAAAACAAAAACCAAAAACAAACTAAAAATAAATTGCAGTATAATTTTAAAAGGCATCATATGCATATTATTTGAAGGAAAAGAAAGAGAATGAAGGAATAAGATTTGAAGTAATAGTGACCAAGAACTCTAAAAAATTAATGACAAACACTAAGCCACAAATCCAGGAAATTCAAAAAAAACAAAAAGCAGGAAAAATAAATAAATAAATGCACGCGCGTGCACACACACACACACACACACTCCTCCAAAGCATATAAAATTCAAACTGCAGAAAACTAAAGATAGGAAGAACAACTTGAAAGTAGCCAGATCTAAAACAAAAACAAAAAACTTACCTATAGAGGAACAATTTTAAGGATAAAAGCAGGCTTATCGAAAATCACACAAGCAAGAAGAGGGTAAAGTGAAATATTTAAAATATTTAAAGAAGCTAACTACCACACTAAAATTCTATAATCAGCAAAATTATCCTTGAAGAGTGAATAAGAAATAAAGAATTTTATTGGCAGCAGAACTTCCTGCATGAAATAAGATGTTCTTCAAACAGAAGGAAATGCTATGTCAGAAATGTATATCTAGAAAAAGATAGGAATAAATAAATAAAAATAAAATATTTTGTTTTACTTATTCTTAAATGACCAAAAAAATAACTATTTGTTTAAAGTAATAATAGTAACAATTTATTTGGTGATTCAAGCATATGAATAAAAGAAATGAATGACAGCAATATCATAAGGAATGGAAAAAATCAAAAATACTTATTAAAACATAAGAATAATATGAAGTTTAATCTTAGATAACAGGTGCAGTTAAAACTACAAGTCAATAACAGAAATTTAGCTGAGAAATTTCCAAGCATTTGAAAATTATATAATACACTTCTAAATACCATATGGGTCAAATAAAAAGTCTCAAGAGAACATTTACATAGTTTAAAATAAAATTAAATTAAAATGCAATTATTAAACTTCAGAATGCGGTGAAAATAGTGCTTCAAAATTCATAGAATTAAATGCAGATCTTGGAATAGAGGAAATATCTACAATCAATAACCTTTCTACTATAAGAAACCATAGAAATAAGGGCAACTTAAGCCTAAAACAAGCAGAATAAAAGAAATAATAAAGATTAGAGCAGAAGTAACAGAAATCAAAAGCAGAGAAACAATAGATAAAATCAAACAAACCAAAAGATTGTTCTTTGCAAAGTTCAGTAAAGTTGATAAAACTATAGCCAGGCTAACCAAGATAAAAAAGAGAAGACACAAACTATCAATATCAGAAAAAAAAAGAGTAATTACTACTGAACCCATGGACATGAAAAGAATAAAAAAAGATTATAATGAACAATGTTATGCTAACATATTTGATAACAAAGCTTAAATAGCTAAACCTCCTGAAAGACAAACTATCAAAATTTATACAAAGGAAAATGAGAATTGTCCTATATTAAATAAATTGAATCAATATTTCATAACTTTAAAAAAAGAAAGCCTGAGAAACAGATGGTTTCAGCTAATGAATTCTACCAAACACTTAGGAAACAAATAATGCCATTTCTCCACAACAGAAGCAGAAGGACCACTTCCTAACTTATTACATAATATCAGCATTTCCCTCCTACCAAAAGCAGATAAAGACATTAAGAGAAAAGAAAACTACTGACCAATATCCTTTAAGAACAGAAGCAAAATTTCTCAAATAATAATAAATTGAAGAGAATGTATAAAAACAATAATATACAACCAAGAAAGTTTATTTCAAGTATGCAAGGTTAATTCACATTCAGAAAAATCAACTAATGTAACAGACCCAGAAAAATTATGTGCTTGTATCAACTGAAACGAAAAAATTATGTGACAGAATCCATGCCCATTCATCATGAAAACACACATCAAAGTAGGAATAGAGAAGGCCTTCCTTAATTTGATTTTTTAAAATTACAAAACCTCCTACCACTAGAATCATACTTTGTGATGGGTGTCTGGAAAATTTTTCCTTAAGATCAGGAACAGACAAGCATGTTTTGTCATCATTACTTTTCAAATTTGTATTGGAAATACAAATTGATACAAAAGAGTGAGAAAAATAAATAAAAGGTATACAAATTGGAAAAAAAGAAATAAAACTGTCTTAATACACAGATGACATGATTTTCTATGTGGAAAATCAAAGAAACTATAAACAGCAGCAACTTAGAATAAATAGGCAAGTGGCTGGGCGCAGTGGCTCACGCTTGTAATCCCAGCAATTTGGGAGGCTGAGGCAGGTGGATCACCTGAGGTCAGGAGTTCGAGACCAAACTGGCCAACATGGTGAAATCCCATCTTTGTTAAAAATACAAAAGTCATCCAGGCGTGGTGGCACGCACCAGTACTCCCAGCTACTCAGGAGTCTGAGGCATGAGAATGGTTTGAACCCAAAGGCAGAGGTTGCAGTGAGAATTAGTAGGCAATTATAGAAGTTCACAAGATGCAAGCTTATTACACAAACATCAATTCCATGTTTACATACAAGCAAAGAACAATTGGGATTTATAATTTTTTAAGAAAAGAGACATTGTAGCCTCCCCCGAACTGAAACAATGAAGTATTCACATACAAATATAACCATACATATATATTTAGGATCTATAGACCAAAAAACACAAAAAAAGATGAAAAAAATCAAAGATTTGTGTAAATATATGAAGAGATGCCTCGTATTTACACATTTAAAGATTCAATATTCCTTTTATTTATTTTTTTTTGAGACGGAGGTTCACTCTGTCACCTAGGCTGGCATGCAGTGGCGTGACCTCAGCTCACTGCAACCTCCACTTCCCAGGTTCGAGTGATTCTCCTGCCTCAGCCTCCTGAGTAGCTGGGATTACATGCAGCCACCACCACACCCAGCTAATCTGTGTATTTTTAGTAGAGACAGGATTTCACCATGTTGGTCAGGCTGGACTCGAACTCCTGACCCCGTGATCTGCCCGCCTCAGCCTCCCAAAGTGTTGAGATTGTAGGCGTGAGCCACCGTGCCTAGCCAAGATTCAATATTCTTAAGATGACAATTCTTCCAAACTCTCTCAAGTGATTTAATTGAATCTCAAAGAAAATCCTAGTACACTATTTTGGAGATATTGACAAGCTGATTCTAAAGTTTTGTTGGGGATCAGAAAATGACAACCCAAAATATGGCAGTTTGGCATGCTGAGTGCTTTGAAAAAAAAAAAAAATGTTGAAAGGCCTCAGAAATAAGCCTCAGGACCATGGCCTCTCTTTAATCTCTGGCCCCCCCTTACCCCTTCCTTTACCGAAGCCTCAGGAAAACCTTTCTCTCAAGTTCCCTTGTCTGATTAAAAAAAGTTCCTCCAGAAGTCATGAAATTGTCTTAAAACATACTTCCTAGAAATTTCAACAGTAAACCAGGAAAGATTAACCACTGGAGAAGAGACTAGATCTAAAGTCATCACCATGCTCAGAGAGATTTTTCATCTAGTCTTCTGAGGGAAGCTCCAAGAGATTACCAGAGACACTATCTGCACAATAAGACAAATTTTGTTCGTAGTGAACGTCTGCCCATCACCTTCTCATAACTTGCCACCACCTCGCCCAGATCTCCAAAGAACTTTGCCTGTTTTTTAGGCTAATTCATTTCTCTAAACATCATTGCCTATACTCTAAATTGCCTGCACTCCCATCTCCCTCTTCCCTATGAAGATAGTGTTACTTAAGCTGCAGCCATCTGGCCCTTCTTTGAGACTCATATTTTCTATGGCTCCCATGCTTCTGCACATTAATGCATTTATATGCCCTTTCTGTTGTTAATCTATCTATTGTCAGTTTATTTCAGCAGCAAATCCTCAGAGGGCAGAAGAGAAGTTTTCCTTTTGCCTCTACAGGAAAAATTAAAAGGCAGAAGATCCAGAATAACCAACACAATCCTGCAGAACAGAGGAATAATGTTGAGGATTCACACTATCTTATTTTAAGACTTACTATAAAGCTACAAGGATTAAGACAACATAGCATTGACTCCACCCCACCAGAAAAACACATAGATCAATGGAACAAAACAGAGAGCCTATAAATAGGCCCAAACATATATTCAAATGAACTTATAACTTCCCACTGGGTTCATCTTGCCCACTGCCTAGACAGAGCCAATTTATCAAGATGGGAATTACAATAGAGAAAAAGCAATTCACACAGAGCCAGCTGTGCAGGAGACCCGAGCTTTATTGCTACTCAAATCAGTCTCCCTGAGCATTCAGGGATCAGAGGTTTTAAGGACAACTTGGTGGGTGGGGGGAAGACACTGATCCAGGAATGCTGATTGGTTAGGAAGGAGATAAAATCATAGGGAATTGAAGCTGTCCTCTTGGGCCAAGTGAGTTCCTGGCTGGGGCCACAGATCAGATGAGCCAGTTAATTGATCTGGGTGGTGCCAGCTGATCCATCAAGGGCAGGTTCTGCAAAATTATCTCAATCACTGATCTTAAGAGCAGTTTAGGAAGGGTCAGAATCTTGTAGCCTCCCAAACCATAATTTCTAATCTTGTGGCTAATTTGTTAGTCCTACAAAGGCAGTCTAGTCCCCAGGCAAGAAGGAGGTTTGTTTGGGGAAAGGGCTGTTATTGTCTTTGTTTTAAACTATAAACCAAGTTCCTCCCAAAGTTAGTTCAGCCTACACCCAGGAATGAACAAGGACAGCTTGGAGGTTAGAAGAAAATGGAGTTGCTTAGGTCAAATATCTTTCATGTCTCAGTTACAATTTCGCAATGGCAGTTTCAATTTTTCCAAAAGATTCAAAGCCAAGTCAATGAAGCAAATGCTGACACTTTAAACAAATAGTGCTGAAACAATTGGATGCTCAAAACAAAAAGAACCTAGCACATATTCTACAGCTTTCACAAAAATTAAGTTGAAATTGATCAAGTACCTAACTTTTAAATGAAAAACATCTTAAAGAAAAAGAAACACAAGAGAAAAATCTATGGAATCTTA
This sequence comes from Symphalangus syndactylus, assembly GCF_028878055.3. NCBI lineage: Eukaryota > Metazoa > Chordata > Mammalia > Primates > Hylobatidae > Symphalangus > Symphalangus syndactylus. The sequence goes on from NC_072430.2 coordinate 31,098,977, forward strand.
GATTTGTCAATGAATTTTTAAATACAGCACCAAAAGCACAATACATGAAAAAAAAGAAAAGTAAGACTTTATTAGAGTTACAAATGTCTGCTCTTCAAGAAATATTAAGAGAGTTAAAGGACAACCCATAGAATGGGAAAAAAAAGTATTTGTGAAACACATATCTGGTAAAAAAAAAAAAAAAATAGAAAAAATAAAAATATTACCTCCAAAATATACAAAGGGATGCTTAAAACTCAAGAATAAAATGCAACTCAAAAAGTAAGCAAAAGTTCTGAACAGATACCACCATATATATGGCAAATAAGTACACGTAAAGATGCTCAACATTAGTTGTCATTAGGTATATAAAAATTAAAATAATGAGATAACAATGTACATGTATTAAGAGGGCTAAAAACCAAAATATGCTAATACTAAATACTGGTTAGGATGAGGAGCAGCAGGAACTCTCATTAATTACTGGAGAAAATGCAGAATGGTACAACCACTCTGGAGGATAATTTAGCAGTTTCTAACAAAGCTAAACATATTTTTACCTTGTAATCCAGCAACTGGATTCTTAGATATTTACCCAGATGATTTGAGAACTTTTATCCACAGAAAACTTTCACATGAATGTTTATAGAATTTCATAAAATTATCACCAAAAACTGAAAGCTATCAAGATGTTCTTCAGTAGAGAAATGAATAAACTCTGGTATATCCATACAATGAAATACTATTCAGAGATGGGAAAGAATGAGCTATCAAGCTGTACAACGACATAGATGATTCTTAAATGTGTATTGCTAAATGAAAGAAGACAGCATGAAAGGACTGCTGCATACTGCATGATTATACTACATTCTGGTAAAAGCAAACTTATAAAGAGGGTAAAGATATAATTTGAAAGCAGCCTGGGCAAGATGGCAAGACCCTGGCTCTACAAAAAAAAAATTAAAAATTAGCTGGGCATGGTGGTGCAGACCTGTAGTCCCAGATACTCGGGAGTCTGCGGCAGGAGGAGCCTTTGAGCCCAGGAAGCAAAGGTGGCAGTGAGCCATATATATGGTGCCACTGCACTCCAGACTGGGAAACAAAGCAAGACCCTGTCTCTAAAAATGAAAAAAGAAAAAAATATATATATCAGTGGTTTCTAGAGGTTTATAGACACAGATTTGAGTAGGTGAAGCATAAGGGATTTCCTAAAGTGGTGAAACTATTCTGTATGATACCTCGATGGTGGATAGATGATACTATGCACTTATCAAAACCCATAAAAGTCGAGAGCACAAAAACTTAGCTGTAATGTATGCAAATTTTTAAAAAATTATTTAGGAGGTTAGGAGAACCCAGATACAGGGTAAACTGTGACTACACAACCATCTAATCTCCAACAAGGCCAAAAAAAACAAGCAACAAGGAAAGGACACGCTATTCAATAAATGGTGCTAGGATAACTTGTTAGCCATATGCAGAAGATTGAAACGGGATCCCTACCTTTCACCAGATACAAAAATTAACTGAGGATGAATTAAAGATTCAAATTTAGGCTCTCAAACTATAAGAATCCTAGGTAATATCCTTCTCAACACTGGCCTTGGCAAAGAAAATTTGGCTAAGTCCCCAAAAGCAATTGAACCAAAACAAAAATTGACAAGTGGGACCTAATTAAAAAGCTGCTGCACAGCAAAAGAAACTACCAACAGAATAAACAGACAACCCACAGAATGTGAGAAAATATTTTCAAACTATGCATCCAACAAATGTCTAATATCCAGAATCTGTAAGGAACTTACAACAAGCGAAAAAACAGAATACATTCAAAAACGGGCAAAGGACATGTACAGACACTTCTTAAAAGAAGACATATAAGCGGCCAACAAACATGAAAGAATGCTTATCATCACTAATCATCAGGGAAATGCAAATCAAAACCACAATGCCATACCATCTTAAACCAGTTACAATGGCTATTACTCTACAGTCAAAAAACAACATATGCTGGCGAGTCTAGAGAAATGGGAACACTTACACACTGTTGGTGAGAATGAAAATTAGTTCAGCCACTATGAAAAGCAGTTTGGAGACTTTTCAGAGAACTTAAAACAGAGGTACCATTCAACTCAGCAATCCCGTTGAGACGAGAAGTCTTCTTCTGATCCAAGGTTTTTCTCAATCAAAGGGTTCGTGTCTCACGGGCTTCAAGGAATGAAGCTGTGGACCACAGCAGCAAGTGTTACAGCTTGATTAGAGAAACGGGCGGACCCAAAGAGTGTGAGGCTGCAAGATTTGTTAAAGCGAAAGTAAAGCTTCCGCGTCGTGGAAGGGGACCCAGAAGGGTTGCTGTTTCTGGCTTGGGTGTGTTATGCTTCTATCGCCTTATGACCCCTCCCCTTTTCCTTTTTTCTGTCCTATAGAATTAGCTTATTTTCAACCCACTTGTGGGTTGATGGGCCTGACTGGTTAAAAACATCAGGCTGTAGCTAGACCTTAAACTCCCTATATGATTGGTTGAAGCTTCAATCCCTTAGCTTGCAGCTGTGACTCATTTTGGCTTAGGGGGGAACTCTCCTTTGATTGGTTGAAGTTTAAATCCCTTAGCTTGCAGCTGTGACTCATTTTGGCTTAGGGGAAAGTCCCCTTTGATTGGTTGAAGTTTAAATCCCTTAGCTTGCAGCTGTGACTTATTTGGGTTTAGGGGATAGTCCCCTTAGGGAAGTCCCTATTGACCCAGGAAGTCCAGCCAACTTAGCCACTTAGTCCCTCACCATTACTGGGTATATAACGAAAGGAATTTAGGTCATTATACTAGAAAAAACACATGCTATTTTATGTACATTGCTGCACCACTCACAATAGCAAAGACATATATGATGGTTAATACTGAGTGTCAATTTGATTGGATTAACAGATACAAAGTATTGATCCTGTGTGTGTCTGTGAGGGTGTTCCCAAAGGAGATTAACATTTGAGTTAGTGGGCTGGGAAAGGCAGACCCACCCTTAATCTGGGTGGCACAACCTAATCAGCTTCCAGGTGGCTAGAATATAAGCAGGCAGAAAAATGGAAAAGAGAGACTGGCCTAGCCTCCCAGCCTACATCTTTCTCTTGTGCTGGATGCTTCCCGCCCTCGAACATCCGACTCCAAGTTCTTCAGTTTTGGAACTCAGACTGGTTCTTCTTACTCTTCAGCCTGCAGACAGCCTATTGTGGAATCTTCTGATTGTGCGAGTTAATACTTAATAAACTCCCCTTTATGTATATATGTCTGTTCCATTAGTTCTTTCCCTGTAGAGAACCCTAATACAGATGTTGGTACCAGAAGTGATTCTAGAGGAACAGAATATTAAGGATGTAGTTCTTTCATTAGTTTTGGAATTTCTGGTGTCAGCTGCTTAATATTAGACCCCAAAAATGCTAAGAACTCTACTTCTAATAGCATGGAGAACACTGATAATCCTTGGCATGAACTGTTAGAGAAATATGCAAAATAAATGCATTTGACACTCCTGATTCATCGCTCCTGAGAGGCAAGGATTTTAGTGACTACATATAAAACCTTTGACCATATGTGGAGAACCAAGGAACATAATGAAGCTGGTTGGTTGCTCCTAAGTTCAGTGGACAAAGTGATGAAAGAAAATGATGAACTCAGGGATTCTATCTCCCGGCCTCAGAAGCAGATAGTGAGTCTCAAATCTGCTAAGACTGCACTGAGTGTGAGTCTTATCTTCCTGTAGAGAAAGAGCTGAAATTGTGGAAAAACAGACACAAACCCTTATCATGTAGGCTGACCTGCAACGAAAGATGCATGCACAGCCTCACCAGGTGTCCACTGTTAAAGTGAGTGCTTTGATTAGAAAAGAATGCGGCCCTGCAACTTGGAATAGGGATGTGTGGGAGGACCCTAAATGAAGCTGGGGACACTGAGTTTGTAAACTCTGATGAACCTTTTCGGCCAGAGGAAACAGCTTCCCCATCCCCAGTAGAGACAATATCCCCTCCCTGACCCATACTGCCATCAGCCTTTCCACCTTTGTCTGAGGAGATAAACCCTGTGCTGCCTGAGGCAAGAGTGATGGCCTCCCTTGAGGCAGTTTCCAGGCAAGATAAAGTTGATTCTCTTCAGGAGCCACCACAAACACCCCTGTTTCCTTCTAGACCTATAACTAGACTAAAGTCGAGGCAAGCCTCTAGAGGTTAGGTCGAGAGTGTGACCCATGAGGAGATGTTCTACACCCAAAAAGAATTGCTTGAATTTAAACAGAAATCTGGAGAACAGGCATGGGAATGGATATTAAGAGTGTGGGATAATGGTTGAAGGAACATAGAGTTGGATCAGGCTGAATTTATTGATTTGGGCCCACTAAGTAGGGATTCTTCATTTAATATTTCACCTGGGCGAGTTAAAAAATGTTCTAATAGTTTATTTACTTGTTTAGCTAAAATATGGATTAAAAGATGGCCTACTGTGAGTGAACTGGAAATGCCTGATCTCCTTTGGTTTAATGTAGAGGAAGGGATCCAAAGGCTTAGGAAGATTGGGATGGTGCAGTGGATTATTCACTTTAGACCTACTCATCCCAGCTGGCAGGGTCCAGAAGATATACCCTTGACCAATGCCTTGGGAAATAGATTTGTGAGGGCAGCACCTACATCTTTGAAGAGACCTGTAATTGCCCTTCTCTGTATGTCAGATCTAACAGTGGGAACCGTAGTAACTCAATACAAAATTTAAATACAATGGGAATAATTGGATCCCGAGGTGGCAGGGACCAAGTGGTGGCACTCAACCATGAAAGGCAAGGTGGGCATAGCTACTGTAATGGACAACAGAGGCAAAGTGGCAATCAGAATAGTCTGATTTGTGTAGAGCTCTGGCATTGGCTAATTAATAACGGTGTTCCTAGAAGTGAAATTAAGAGGAAGCCTACTGCATTTTTGCTTAATTTATACAAGCAGAAAACTTCTAAGTCGAATGGACAAAAGACTAATTTGAATTATAAAAACAGAGGATCATGGCCCCTCCATCAATTTCAAGTCGAGCCATTTACAGACCCAGAACCCCTTAAATGAAGATGAGGCCAGGTCCCCTTAAGAAAGAACCCCACTCCATTACTTACAATTTATGCAGTGAATCTTTCTCCCATCCTTTCCCAAAGAGACATCTGGCCTTTTACCAGGGTAACTGTGCATTGGGGAAAGGGAAATGATCAGACATTTTGGGGACTACTGTACACTAGCCTGAGCTGACATTGATTCCAGGGAACCCAAAACATCATTGTGGTCCTCCAGTTAAAGTAGGGGCTTATGGAGGTCAGGTATTTAATGGAGTTTTAGCTCAGGTCCAATTTACAGTGGGTCCAGCGGGTCCCTGGACTCATCCTGTCATCATTTCCCCGATGCCAGAATGCATAATTGACATAGATACACTTAGCAGCTGGAAGAACCCCCACATTGGATCCCTGACTGGTAGAATGAAGGCTATTAGGATAGGAAAAGTCCAAATGGAAGCCATTACAGCTGCCTCTACCTAGAAAAATAGTAAATCAAAAGCAATATCGCATGTCTGGAGGGATTGCAGAGATTAGTGCCACCATCAAAGATGTAAAAGATGCAGGTGTGGTGATTTCCACCACATCCCCATTCAACTCTTATTTGATCTGTGCAGAAGACAGATAGATCTTGGAGAATGACAGTGGATTATCATAAGCTTAATCAAGTGGTGACTTCAATTGTACCTCCTGTACCAGATGTGGTTTCATTGCTTGAGCAAATTAACACATCTCCTGGTACCTTGTATGCAGCCATTGACTTGGCAAATGCCTTTTTCTCTATTCTTGTCCATAAGGCCCACCAGAAGCAATTTGCCTTCAGCTGGCAAGGCCAGTAATATACCTTTACTGCCCTACCTCGGGGGTATATCAACTCTGTGGCTTTGTGTCATGATGTTATTTGGAGAGAACTTGCTTCCACAAGATATCACTGGTTCATTAAATTGATGACATTATGTTGCTTGTATCCAGTAGGCAAGAAGTAGCAAACACACTGGACTTATTGGTGAGATATTTGTGTACCAGAGGATGAGAAATAAATTTGACTAAATGTCAGGGACCTTCTACCTCAGAAAAATTTCTAGGGGTCCAGTCAGGTGGGGCCTGTCGAGATATTCCTTCTAAGGTGTAGGATAAGTTGCTGCATCCTCCTACAACCAAGAAAGAGGCACGACACCTAGTGGGCCTATTTGAGTTTTGGAGGCAACACATTCCTCATTTGGGTGTATTACCACAGCCCATTTATTGAGTGACCCAAAAGGCTGGCAGTTTTGAGTGAGGTCCAGAACAGGAGAATGTTCTGCAGCAGGTCCAGGCTGCTATGCAAGCTACTTTGCCACTTGGGCCATATGACACAGCAGATCCAATGATAGGTTTAGTGGCAGACAGTGATGCTTTTTGGAGTCTTTGGCAGGCCCCCATAGGTAAATCATAGAGGAGGCCTCTAGGATTTTGGAGCAAGGCCCTGCCATCTTATGCAGATAACTACCCTCCTTTTGAGAGACAGCAACTCTTGGCCTGTTACTGGGCTTTGGTGGAAACTGAATGTAACTATGGGTCATCAAGTCACCATGCGACCTGAACTACCTATCATAAACTGGGTGCTTCCTGACCCATCTAGCCATAAAAGGGGTCATGCACAGCAGCATTCCATCATCAAATGGCAGTGGTGTATACGTGATCAAGCTCAAGAAGGTCCTGAAGGCACAAGTAAGTTACATGAAGAAGTGGCTCAAATGCCCATGGTCTCCACCTCTACCAGCCTGCCTTCTCTCCCCCAACCTGAACCAACAGCCTCATAGGGAGTTCCCTATGATCAGTTGACAGAGGAAGGGAAGACTAGGGCCTGGTTCACAGATGGTTTTGCATGATATGTAGGCACCACCTGAAAATGGACAGCTGCAGCACGACAGCCACTTTCTAGGACATCCCTGAAGGACAGCAGTGAAAGGAAATCTTCCCAGTGGGCAGAACTTTGAGCAGTGCCCCTGGTTGTGCACTTTTGCATGGAATGAGAAATGGCCAGATGTGCAATTATACACTGATTCATGGCCTGTAGCCAATGGTTTGGCTGGATGGTGAGGGACTTAGAAGAATTATGATTGGAAAATTGGTGACAAAGAAATTTAGGGAAGAGGTATGTGGATGGGCCTCTCTGAGTGATCAAAAGCTGCAAAGATATTTGTATCCCATGTGAGTGCTCACCAATGGGTGGCCTCAGCAGAGGAAGATTTTAATATTCAAGTGGATATGATGACCCATTCTGTGGACACCACTCAGCCTCTTTCTCCAGCCACCCCTGTCATTGCCCAGTGGGCCCATGAACAAAGTGGACCTGGTTGGAGGGATGGAGGTTACATATGGGCTCACCAACATGGACTTCTGCTCAGCAAGGCTGACCTGACTATGGCCACTACTAATTGCCATCCGTGGACTCACAGAATGCCTTACCCACTGTCATGATATTCCACACAGCATTGCCTCTGACCAAGGCACTCACTTTACAGCTAAAGAAGTGCAGCAGTGGGCCCATGCTCAAGGAATTCACTGGTCTTACATGTTCCCCACCATCCTGAAGCAGCTGGATTGATAGAACGGTGGAATGGCCTTTTGAAGTCACAATAATAATGCCAACTAGGTGACAATACTTGCAGGGCTGGGGTAAAGTTCTACAGAAGGCCACAAATGCTCTGAATCAGCATCCAATATATGTACTATTTCTCCCATAGCCAGGATTGAAAGGGCCAGGAATCAAGGGGTTGAAAGTAGAAGTGGTACCACTCACCATCACCCCTATTGGTCCACTAGCAAAACTTTTGCTTCCCATTTCCACGACATTACATTCTGCTGTCCTAGAGGTCTTAGTTTCAGAAGGAGAAACACTGACACCAGGAGACAAAACAATTATCCCATTAAACTGGAAGTTCAGATTGCCACCTGGAAACTTTGAGCTCCTCCTACCTCTAAGTCAACAGGCTAAGAAGGGAGTTACTGTGTTGGTTGGGGTGACTGACCCAGACTATCAAAATGAAATCAGTCTACTACTCCACAGTGGAGGTAAGAAAGAGTATGCATGGAATATAGGAGATCCATTAGGACGTCTCTTAATATTACCATGCCCTGTCATTAATGTTAATAGGAAACTACAACAGTCAATACAGGCAGGACTACAGAAGACCCAGAACCTTCAGGAATGAAGGTTGGGTTACTCCACCAGGAAAAATACCATGACTTGCTGAGGTGCCTGCTGAAGGCAAAGGGAATACAGAATGGGTAGTAGAAGAAGGTAGTCATCAATACCAGCTATGACCACGTGACCAGCTGCATTTTGTGTAAAAATATGTTCGTGCATGTATACACTTAAAAAAATATTTTCGGCCGGGCGCGGTGGCTCACGCTTGTAATCCCAGCACTTTGGGAGGCCGAGGCAGGCGGATCACGAGGTCAGGAGATCGAGACCACGGTGAAACCCCGTCTCTACTAAAAATACAAACAATTAGCCGGGCGTGGTGGCAGGCGCCTGTAGTCCCAGCTACTCAGAGAGGCTGAGGCAGGAGAATGGCGTGAACCCGGGAGGCGGAGCTTGCAGTGAGCCGAGATTGCGCCACTGCACTCCAGCCTTGGTGACAGAGCAAGACTCTGTCTCAAAAAAAAAAAAAAAAAAAAAAAAAAATATTTTCATTTTATTTCCTTTCTCCTTTATCATGTGACATAAGGTTTATTGACTTCTCATCAGCATTTAAGTATTGTTAACTTAATGTAATAGTATTTATGTAACTTTCTGTAATAGTATTTATATAACTTTATGTAATAGTTGGGGATTGGTGCATTTCCCGTTGTACAAAGGATAGTTGTATTGTATTAGGTCTAATGACTTTATTACTGTCTTTATTGATCTCAGGAGATATGTATGGGTTCAAGTTGACAAGGGGTGGACTTGCGATGGTTAATACTGTCAATATGATTGGATTGAAGGATACAAAGTAATTCATCCTAGGTGTGTCTGGAAGGGTGTTGCCAAAGGAGATTAACATTCGAGTTAGTGGGCTCGGAAAAGCAGACCCATCCTTAATCTGAGGGGGCACAATCTAATCAGCTGCCAGGGTGACTAGAATATAAGCAGGCAGAAAATGTTAAAAGAGAGACCAGCCTAGCCTCCTGGCCTACATCTTTCTCTTGTGCTGGATGCTTCCTGCCCTCGAACATTCGACTCCATGTTCTGCACTTTTGGAACTTGGACTGGCTCTCCTTCCTCCTCAGCCTACAGATGGTCTATTGTGGTCCTTGTGATTGTGTGAGTTAATACTTAATAAACTCCCCGTTTTATATATATGTGTGTGTGTGTGTGTGTATTCCATTAATTCTGTCCCTCTAGAGAACTCTGACTAATACAACATAGAATTAACCTAACTATTCATTAATGGTGGATTGAAAAAAGAGAATGTGATAATTATATGCCATAAAATACTATGCAGCCATAGAAAAGAATGAAATCATGTTCTTTGCAGCAACATGGATGGAGCTGGAGGCCATAATCCTAAGCAAACTAAAAAAGGAAGAGGAAACCAAATATGGCATGCTTTCACTTGTAAGTTGGAGCTAAATATTGAGCACACATGGAGTAAAACATGGGAACCATAGACTCCGTGGGCTACTAGAGGAGAAAAGCAGGGAGGGGGCATGGATTTAAAAACTATATATTGGGTACTATGCTCACTACCTGAGTTCAGTATACCCATATAACAAATTTGCACACATACCCCTGAATGTAAAATAAAAGTTGAGATTTTTAAAAAATAAATTAAAATGAAAAATTTAAAAGCAAGGAATGTAAATTGTGACAAAGAAATCTAAGTGTACTACAATGCATAAAATAATATCACTGAAAAGATTGAGATATTAAGGTATTAATCTAAGTAAGACTGGAAATGAATGGAATCTAATATTAAAGGCAAAAGGAATTGTGCATAAGACTACTCTTTAGCTAATGAAGTTCTTTGTTATAAGGGTAGGAGTTAACAATTATGACTATATATGTCTATTAGAACTGAACACTTAAGTAAAAGAATAGCAGATGGTAAGAGCCAGTTTTCTCACTGTTGGAGTGGTAACTTACAGATAAGCAAAGAAAGAAGGCAAAAATAACCCATGTGGTAATAGATTAGAGGTGAAGATATTATGTACTCATGTTTAATGTATATACAGAAGTGTATATATAACAATACGTATAGATATACATACCTACAGGAGTTAGTACACACACATTTATTTCCTTATTTTGTTAGTGAAAGAGCCTAGAAACAATGACTTCTTAGTAGCACTGAACAACTTAGGACCCAAATCTTGCTTTCTAATAAAATTTTTCAACAAAAAAATCTGCTCCTTGAAGAAATGACCAATTCTATAACTGGGACATGAAATATACAAGATAATCCTGGAATATCTTGTAGTGCCAGGAAGTATAGAAGTGCTCAAACAAAAAGGCAATAATATGAATATATCAAAGGAAATCACTGGGAGAGGACCATGGCCAAAATACAACAATTTAAGAAGCTAAGCAGAGAATAATGTTACTACCAAAAATATTAAATAAATATCCATTAGTCCATGTTGATTAATAAAATGAATTTTAAAAACGAAGAGAATAGATAAATTTCATGTGCAGAAAAATTCCAGAAAACTTATATAGCTTCTCTGCTCTCAAGTATATGGAGCATAACTCCCCGATCCTTATGTACAATGACGTGTCTCCATCTAAGAGTACAACATGGAAAGTGGGGTGAAAGTAGAGTAGTGGGGTCAGTAAATGAACAGTGAAGAAATTTGACAAATACTACCATATCCAGATGATCAAGGTGACTTCATTCATGGTAACTTGGTGACGGTGTATTGTGTTGAGAATGGGGCTTTTCCTCTGTGGCCTTCTAAACCAATAATTCTAATCTAATCAAGAGGAAAATTCCGATTAAATTTTTTTGGTGAACAGTGAACATCCACTCTTCAGCCCAACTGAACATCCACATGGAAAAGAACAAAGTTGAACCCCAACCTCACACCATATACAAAAATTAACTCAAAATGGATCAGTGATCTAACTGTGGGCACTAAAACTCGAAAACTCTTAGAAAACAACATAGTTGTAAATCTCTGTGACCTTGGGTTAGGCAATTTTTTAGATATGACACCTAGCACAAGCAACCAAAAAAATAGATAATTGGACTGTAGCAAAATTAAAACTGTGTGTACTTAAAAAGACACTATCAAGGAGTAAAAAGACACCCCACAGAATGTAAGAAAATATTTCTAAACCATATATCTGATAAAAGTCTAGTGTCCAGAATATATTAATAACTCTTACCAAAAATAAAAAGACAATCCAATATAAAAATGGCCAAAGATTTTGAATAGATATTTGTCCCAAAGAGATATACAAATGGACAATGAACAATAAAAGTTGTTCAACATCATCAGCCATTTGGAAAACCACAATAAGATACCACTTCATACTCACTAGAATGACCAAGTTTAAAAAGGTAGACTATGTTGCCAAGTGTTGATAAGGATGTGAAAAAATCGGGACCCTTATAACTTGCTGGTGGAAATGTTAAGTGGAGCAGCCCTATAGAAGACAATAGGCAGTTCCTCAAAAAGTTAAAAGTAGAGATACATATACTCCAGCAATTCTACTCCAAGGCACATAGCTAAGAGAATAAAACATGTTCACTTAAAAATTTGTACTCAAATGTTCATAGCATTATTTGTAATAGCCCCCAAATCAACACAATCCAAATGTCCATCAACTGATGAGTGGAAAAATAAAATCTGATATATTTATACAGTTGAATATAATTTGGCCATAAAAAAAGAATGAAGTACAGATGCATGCTAGAAGCCAGAAAAAAAAAAATCACATATTGTATAACTCTACTTTTATGAATTTCTCATAATAGATAAATCTGTAGGGATAGAAAATCTATCAGTGGTTTCCAGGGACTTAATGAATGAAGGAATGTGTATGGAATTTCATTTTGGCATGATAAAAACATTCTGGAATTAGACACAAGTGATAGACGCACAACCCAGTGAATATATTAAAATCTATTCAATTGCACTCTTTAAAATTGTGAATTTTATAGTATGCTAATTATGTCTTGATTTTAAAAAGAAAAATTTGAGGATTATTCTGACCTATATTTCTCAGCAGTACCTGACCAATGTTGTGTAAAGCTATGACGGTAATGAGAAATAAGGAAAGACTGAGAAACCATTGCAGTGGAGAGGTCATAGGTAAGGAAACATGGTAGCTAAATGTAATGTGTGTTCTAATAAGATCCAGGAACAGGGCAAAATAAAAAAACACAATTAAAAACTAAAGAAATCTGATTATGAACTTAGGTTAATAATAAGGTAGCAACATTAGTTCTTTACCAATATACAAATGTACCATAGTCATGTAAGCTGTTAGTAACAGGGGAAACAATATGAGGTAGATGGGATTCTCTGCACTATTTAGGTTGGTGCAAAAGTAATTGCAGTTTTTTGTTTTTGTTTTTTTCTTTTTTTGAGACAGGGTCTCGCTGTCGCCCAGGCTAGGGTGCAGTGGTGCGATCTCGGCTCACTGCAGGTTCCGCCCCCCGGGGTTCACGCCATTCTCCTGCCTCAGCCTCCCGAGTAGCTGGGACTATAGGCACCCGCCATCTCGCCCAGCTAATTTTTTGTATTTTTAGTAGAGACAGGGTTTCACTGTGTTAGCCAGGATGGTCTCGATCTCCTGACCTCGTGATCTGCCCGCCTCGGCCTCCCAAAGTGCTGGGATTACAGGCGTGAGCCACCGTGCCCGGCCAAGTAGTTTTTGCCAGCTCAATTTTTCTGTAAGTCTAAAACTGCCCTAAAATAAAAATTTTATAAAAAGAAAATCAGTTAAGAAGTCCTAGTAATACTCTCCATTATAAAGATAAGGGAATGGAAGCTCAAATGACTTGCCTAAGATCATAGCCAGTAAGTGGCAAAGCTGTTATTTGAACCCAGGCAGCCTGGCTTTAGTTTGTGCTTTTGATCATTGTGCAGTGCTTTGCTGATCCATTCTACAACCCTCTTCAATCATTTTTATGTTTCTGAAGGCTGACTTGCCCTGTTCCAAGATTCATTTGACGAATGTGGAGCACCAGCAGGGGATGGGAGTGTGTAAAGAGAGGAATGCGGACAGTTATTCCCTCCTTTCATCTCTCCCTACAAGGTCATCTTAGGCTACCTGCATCCCTGCTCTATCAACCAAAGGTCCCAGCTCCTGTCTAGTGGCTTTTCTATGCAGTTTCTTCAGGTTCCAGTATTTCTCTCCCTAGCCCTCTGGCTAAGTGGGGTCCAAGTATTGTGGCATCCTTTGTGGTTTCCTTACTCTTTATTTGTATCATTGCAAAAGGTAGTGCACACATTACATTTTTCTCACAATAATTTGAATAGACCATCTTTTTCTGGCCAGGTTCCTTCCTGATACCACCATTATATCAATTCCAAACTTGTAAAAATATTCCATGAGTTAACATTGTAAAGTAGGAGAATTTCTCTTCAGCACCCTCTCACTTATCCCTCTCCTCTTCCACATATTGTTAATTCTTTTTTGAGGAAAGACAGTATGCACTCAATTCTGTAGCCTCATTGCAGAATGTAGTATATCACATAGCAAATTTTTAATACATACTTGTTTGAATGAATGAATGAATGAATTTTTTCTCCCCCTCATCAGCCCTGTTTTTCCATAATGAAACAAAGTACCTCTGTTAACAGACAACTAAGTTTGATGGTTCAAGTATATAACTCAGTTTGGTTCTATCTTTGTATTTCTACATATATGCAGCTGTATCCTGATAAGTAGTGATAAGCAAAATCATAAACATTATCACTGTATTTAGACGTTATGGATTGTCATTGTAATTGTAATAAATAGTAGCCTAAAAATAAAAATAGAAACCAGAAGCTTTATGAAGTTATTCTGCAAACAAAAAGAAAGACAGAAGGACAGATAAAATGAAAGGAAAGGTAAAAAAAAAAAAAGCAAAACAAAACAAATAAACAAACCACTGGAAGCCTCAGGCAATAAAAAAATCTATGCAAACCATGAGATGGGGTAGCTTTGATGTCTTCCTTGATAATAGGCCTGGTACCCAACAAAACACTAGTAGGTCCATCAATTGAATTCTCATTAATCTGCATTCTCATTTTCCCTCTGACACTTGGAATATCTGTAACAGTTTAAAGATGGAAATGAGTGTACAGATCATTGACTAATCTCGAAGGGGTTGCTGTGAAAACAGAATATTTGTAGAGTATTATAGAAACAGTGCATCACATCAGACCAATAATAGAAACAAAAAGGATTATGGGCAGATTTTAGGCTGGGGTATATCCAGATTTTGTCCAGTCATTAAAATATTATGAGGTATCGCATATTAGTCCTTAGTCTATATTTGATAAAGGTTCTTGCAATCTTACTTCAGGTAAATATTTCACTTCATTAAATAAAAAAGAAATCAAATCAAAAGATGTAACTAAGGTACTGTAGGCCTGGTTAAAGTAGATATCACTAAAATAATACTTCCTCAAAAATCTTAAATGATTAAAAACTCAAAAAAAGGAACAGTATGTCTTTTGCTCAAGTAGTCATTTTAATTCAGAAAGCCAGTGATGTTTCTAGAGAGAAAAGTCCTAGAAAGATCTCTAATAGAGTTCTCTTTGGAATGCAAGAAGTATTTTCTAAAACCTGTGTTTAAGATACAGAATATCTTGAGCCAATATTTAGAGCCATTGCATCTACCTATATCTGTCAAGCTGTCTGTCTGTCTGTCTGTCTAGCTACCTATCTACCTACTTACCAAATCTATCTATGGGTAGATAGGCTGAAGAGTCAATGCATTTTGATCAATTAAAAATGGAATAAAGTTGGAAATAAGAGTAGAAAATTTTGAAGGTGGCACCCCAGGGATGTAACTCTATAAAGGAGGCTGTATTATATTAATAGAATTAAATTAACTCATTTTATCCTCACTTCCATGACTATTACAGACTTTATCAGTAGCTTCTTATAAAAAGTTAAGCTGTCAATGGAATATATATATATATATATATGCACACATATATATTACATTGACAGTATATATATATATATATATATATATATAGACACACACACACACACACACACACACAAAGAATGAGCTCCCAAAGTGAAAATTATTTCTTATTCAGAATTAAGAAAAATATGTATACATATATATATGAGTTAGTTGACTTATTAAATCTCTGTGTAATCAATCAAATCTTTGTGAATTGTTGAGAAAGTCCTGCTAAGTCTTTTGATATTTCTCAGGGGATATAGAAAAATATATTTTAAAAAACAAAATGAAACCAAACAACAGTAATCATATCAAATAAATCACGTAAAATTAGACTTTCTATAGAACAAACTTATTCTTTCTTAGTGTAAAATAATTTTTTTAAATGTTTGTGCTTTCCAAATTATCTAAAATATGTCAGAACGATGGCTCAAAAAGGGTACAGAAACAGTTGTTTTCGGCCGTATCAATTTCCACAGCAGCTTGAAAAGGGCATTGTACATATTTTGATGTAATCTGTCTTCACCAACATGCTGGATGAGTTTAGGGATCACTTGATATTGTATTTTTTTGTTCTGGTTTTCAAAAACATGTAATTTTTGGTAATACTTTATGTACTTTCTCAAAAATTTGTGAATAGAACACTCAAAAATAAAAGACCCTGTTTTATTCTCATTTCCCTAACTACTAAAGACCAGATTAGTAGCTTTTACCTATATCTAGAAAATTAGGCTGCAAATGAAATGTTAAAATGTCTCCACCTAGCTGAGTTAATTTGAGCCTGCCAATATATACACAGCTTCCTTTGTCCAGTCATAGTATGGGAAAGCCACCGTCAGAACCCCCAGTTTTTATTTCCAATGTTTTCTTTTTCATTTTTAATCCAACAAAATGAACTGACAATTTAGCCTAACCACCTCCATTACCTTCAGAGAATGGCTAATGTTCTAGGAAAGGAACTTGACAATCTCCCTGACAGCATTTCTTTTTCAACCCATTAATTTCACCCTCAGAATATGCTAGTTATCTGTTAGTATTCCAGGCCAGCAGCAGCTGCATGGGAAAAAGAACTCCAGATAAGCAAGCTATTGTGTATTCTGCTGTGCACTTTCTCTTCCCATCGGAGTCCAGGGGGAACGCTGACCAGAGAGCCACTTTGCTTGGTAGGTGGCTTCATTAGGGACATCTAAAGCAAATCAAAATTACGCTCTACTGATGGTAGCTTCAGACAGCCTCTGGCTCATGAAAATTGCTGAAGATTTTCCAAAGCAGGCTGAGCAAATTCGTTTTCATGAAAATCGGCCTTGAATATAGGATTGATCCAGGTGACCTTTGAAGTCCTTGTTAAGCCTGAAATTCTGGGGTTCTGGGACCCACTTAAAATTTTACTATAGAAAATGAGTATAGTATAGTTTCGTATCCTGTCTCCTACTCATTAGGAATCTGTGATAGTAGCAATGAGAAGAGAAGAGGAAATCCAGAGTTTTGAGGTGAAGTGAAAGAAAGTCATCAAGGCAAACACTTTTGGTTTTCTAAATCGACTGATACCACAAATTTTTTCACTAGCCAACTAGTGTTGGACACTTCACACATATCCAACCAAACTGATGTTGTCTTTGGGGACCATATATCTCTCTTAATAAAAAGGTAAGGCTTCCCTATGAGAGAATTAATTCCTTTATTTCCTACCTGAACCACAACCACCATCTTGAAACCACGTGGGGAAAAGCTACCAGACTGAGACAGAAAAACAGAAAGAAGCAGAGTCCATGAGAACATCTCGAAGCAGACATCCTGCCTATTGAATGGCTCCCTCTGGATATCTTGGTCTATGAAATAAACAAGCCTGTGTGATTTTAAACCACTATGGTTGTATTTTCTGCCATTTTTACCCAAAAGCTCTGAAACTAATACATTCATTAAGGTATAATATGTGGATAAAATCTCTAGTCAAGGAGATGGCAAATGTGCAAAAGGTTAAATTAAGAACTGACTTTTTTTTCTTTTTTTTTTGAGACGGAGTCTTGCTCTGTTGCCCAGGCTGGAGTGCAGTGGCGCGATCTCCGCTCACTGCAAGCTCTGCCTCCCAGGTTCACGCCATTCTCCTGCCTCAGCCTCCCAAGTAGCTGGGACTACGGTAGTCCGCCACCACGCCCCGCTAATTTTTTGTATTTGCTTTTTTAGAAGAGACGGAGTTTTACCATGTTAGCCAGGATGGTCTCGATTTCCTGACCTTGTGATCCGCCCGCCTCGGCCTCCCAAAGTGCTGGGATTACAGGCGTGAGCCACTGCGACCGGCCAAGAACTGACTTTTAAGCAATCATGTGAGAGTCTGATGGCAAAGCCAAACAAGAGAAACAAGGAAAGTAAATGATAGGTCCCCATGGACGTGGTTAGTGTTCTGCTTTTGGGGAGCCCCAAGCCTGTTTTCTATGGCCAAAATGCTTCTCTAAGACTTAAAGTCAAAGTCTGGATAACCATCTTCTAACAAAGTAGACTAGGGATCTAGAGACAGAATTTGAAGATCTTATATTCCATCTCAAGGTCATGAATTCATTACATCAAACACAAAAAGCACTCATGTCTTCTAGATTGGAAAAGGCATGAAAATTAGTGTTACTCCATTTTGAGGAATAAAGGATGAGTCCAGCACCAGGAGAAAATTATGAGCTCTATCATTAAAACTTCAATCTCTTTTAGAGTAATAAAGATTAGGAAGAGGTAATTGGCAAATTTTCTTTAGAATTAACGTAATTATCTCAAAAATTTTTAAATTATATTACTTTTTGCCTTTTCTGATTGGAAAAGCTTGTGGTGAGATAAAGCATAATGAGAATTCTAAACTTGAAGAAGGCCAAATCTAAATCACGATCATATCACTTAGTTATGTTACTTTGGGTATAACTCTTTGATCTTCAGTTTGCCCATTGGTAAAGGGAAACAGCATTCCCCCCTACCATTGTAAGAATGAAATCCACTAATTTGTTAAATAAATGTTTGTTAATTTCCAACTATGTATCAGACGTTTTGCTAGGCTTTGGGATCACAGAGTTATAGAATTGGACATAATCTCATTCTTAGAGAATGTCTCCTAGAATAAATATGTAACCAAACTTGAATACATTGTGATGAAAAATATTTTGGGGAAACCAATTGGGGGTTGAAGGGAGCAACCTAATCCACAGGACGAAGAGATTACAAAAATGAAATGACATTGTAAAGTAAAATATTATTTAATCTATATGTAATATTATTGCTTTGAGCTATCCTCATTGGTTTAACAACTATCATAAAAATCTATTGTGTACATATATGTTCTGTATGGGTATTGATTGCTGTATGTCTGTAACCAGGATGTCAGACCAAGCTCCCAACCAAAATGATCTTCATCTCAAATCCCTCTTCCATACCCAATGGAAAGCCCAATCTGTCCAAGATATTTGTTATTTTTCTGATAGGCTTACATTCTCACTGTCACTTCTGTGACCAGCTTCTCTTTCGAGCAGTGATCTTTTTGTATACCATATTGAAACAGACATAAAACTCAGCTAACTCTCCCTTCTCCTCAGGTTCTACCACTAATACCAACAAAAATAAAACACTCACATAACCACCTATGTCATTGGTAGATACCACTGAGGATCCAGGGTAATGAGACAGGTCACATTTATACCAGACAGCAACTATTTAAAAAATTTCCATTAAATGTACCTCTCCTTTAATGTATTGAAAATTTTACAAGTCCAGTCCCACCGCTGAAGATCTATGAACTCACACAGCTCTTGCCTTCTGCCATGTTAACTCCTCCCTCCTTCCCCTTTCTCTTCTCAAATCCATCCTATTCTTTAAGCTACTCTCAGGAGCATAAAGCAATTTCTTCTCATTTGCTCTTTCAGAGGAGCTTAGCAACCACTCCCCTAACCTGGGATGTGACCTTTGACCCCTGTACTTCTCAAGATATTTCAATAACCAAGTTCATTGCTCACATCAATACTCAGAAGCATACATTCTTCGTGGAAATTTTCAGAGGAAAAAAAAAATCCAGCCCCACAGATTCAAAGTCCCTGCCCAAGGTCATGGAGTCAGTAAGTGGCAGGGCTGGAATTCAAACCTGTGACACCTGATGCAAAAATCTCCATTTGATTGTCTTTATCCCTAATATAAATGGACCTTCCTTTATGTATTTCATCCAGGCTTTGTTTTTTGAAAGAAATCTGAATATACCCCAAAGTTTTGAGAAAACACTTCTTTCCCCAACATTTAAAGTGAGCTTTAATTAAGGCAGAACGGCACTGAAAAAAATATTTTCCAATTATGTTGATGTAATTGTTTCCACAGCATGATGTATCCCGGCATCAGCTTTAGCAGGCAGTGGAGACATGGTGATATTGGGCTATTACCACTGCAGGCCTGCTCTTAAATTAGACATGGCATTTGGAAAGCAAGTTCTACTTCAACATTCTTAAACAAATATAGATGAAAACTTTTGTCTCTATTTAGACTTCCCACTGAGCTTCATTAATTCATGGCTGTCTGGCCCTTTTGGTCCCCCCTGGAAGGCCACAGCTATAATGATGAGATACAAACCCAACTGAATATTCAACTTCACAACCTGGCAAGATGCCTGGAGCAAGGCAGTGACAGCTCGCTACTCACGTTTCTATGTAAATTTTGACACTTACTAACTGAAAGAGTAGATCATCTGATTATTGCCTCCAAGAGCAACTGTAGAGAAAGCAGAGATTCTGATGGAGATAAGACTTTTTCTTAGGGTGCAAGGCAAGGTCAGAGAGCTATATTTAACTCTTGCCAAATCTACTAAAGAGGAAAAATACTAGAGTACTCCTTAAAGATTTGTGTTTGAATTATGGTTTGAGGTTGCATTTTAAGCTGCCACATTTTATTTTTCCTTATTATTCGCTATTATTGAGAACTTTGAGAACTCTTGGTTAAAATCTTCTTTAATAAGTTCCATTGATATCATATATGTCATCCAGCTTACACTGCTATAGTCCTAAATGGGCTAGGCACTATTTTGAACCTTGCATATATATTAACTCCTTTGATTCTCTATTGAGATAAGTACAGTTATTATTCCTGAGGTTCAGAGAGGTTAAAGATCTTGAACAGCATCAAACAGCTAAAAAGTGACATATAATATAATATAATATAATAACTTAGTAATAACTTATATTATCTATTATATATATAACGTAGTTATTCACACAATAGATAATATGGAAGAAAAACATAGAAAGACTCAAGGGGAAGACCCTCGGTTCCGAGACCCAGAATATAGGAGAAGGAAAACAGAGCCCATAGCAAAAGTGTACATAAAGAAGTATACGTATCTGGTGGCTGAAAGATAAAGAATGCCTTTAAACAATCCAGAAATGGAAAATGTGGACTTGTATCAATTTTTGCCATGTAACATTTAATATTAAACCTCTTGTTCTTTTAAAAGAAATCTCCAGTAAAATACACATTTCTCAGTGAAAGCCTGTTGCGGCATTTTGTTTTAATGGCTAACTGAAGTACCAGATTCTGTTAAAACTTCAGAAGGTTGGCACAGGATAAATGTATGACGGCCCGTGTGAGAATACAGAAAGGATATGTGCTAGACACATTCCAACATTCTAACTTCATAAAGTCAACTTTGTTGAACTGGAGAACTTATCAATGAGGTTAGAGAAAGAACTTCAACTCCCAGACTAATGTCCTAGGTCCTAAAATTCCAGAATGTATTATTAGTACTTACTAATTGCTTAGGCATTAAAAGTAATGGCAAAAACTGCAATTACTTTTGCACCAACCTAATAGAATTTTGACACCACTTTTGTCCCCTGTGTCCAGATCCTGGGGTATGAGGTTCACCAGCAGACCTCTTCAAGACCCAGAGTCCCCACTCCAGCTCTGGAACTTCTAGAGGATAAATCTGTCATTATTTATTTTACTGAATCATATTACACCAGACATCGAAGTTTCTTCTTCATGGACCAGATTTCATCACTAATCTCTCAGAAACCTACACTATCAAAATGTATGTAGTACATTCAGCAGGTATTACAAATTCTGTTAGGAGAGATGAAAGAATCATGGAGCTGGGCGCAGTGGCTCACACCTGTAATCCCAGCACTTTCGGAGCCCTAGTGGGTGGATCACGAGGTCAGGAGATTGAGATTATCCTGGCCAACATGGTGAAACCCCATCACTACTAAAAATACAAAAACTAGCCAGATGTGGTGGCACGTGCCTGTAGTCCCAGCTACTCAGGAGGCTGAGGCAGGAGAATTGCTTAAACCAGGGAGTTGAAGGTTGCAGTGAGCCGAGATTGCACCACTGCACTCCAGCCTGGGTGATAGAGTGAGACACCCTTTCAAAAAAAAAAAAACATGGCTCTGGTAATAGATCAGAAATGGAGAATGTGAAAAGCAGAAAAGAGAGGTAAGGAAAGGAGAACTAGAGTGGTTGAAATCTATGAGGAAGAAAAGAGAAGTGAATGACTCATGCCAAAAAGATGCAAAATTTTTCAATCCTTGCTATATGAAAGTGTGCCCCGGCCATGATCTTCCGGAAGCTCATGGTCCATAGTGGGAATCTTTGGAGTCTTTAAAAAGAAAAAAAATAAATCATCTGGATTTCTTTAAAGACAGTTGTCTCAGAGTCCTTCTAACATTTTAGCACTTATTAACAATCACAGAAAAACTTATATAAAACTCAAATTCATGACCCCCACATCAGATATTCTGATTCCAGTGACCTGGAATGAGGCCCAAGAATTGTGTGCTCAATAAACTCCTCAGATGATTCATATACAAATTGACAGAGGATGAGACTTTAAGAAACATTAGCCTAAATTTAACAAAAGAAGAAAACAAACAACCCCCACCCACCCAAAATAGGCCAAAGAACTTAACAGAAGCCTCACCAAAACAGACACACCGATGGCAAAGAAGTGTACAAAAAGATACTCCACACCATAGGTCAACAGGGAATTACAAGTTAAAACAACGTTGAGATACCACTACACACCTATAAGAATAACAAAAATCCAGGACACTTACAACAACAAATGCTGGCAAGGATGTGGAGCAACAGTAACTCTCATTTATTGCTGGTAGAAATACAAAATGGCACAGCCACTTTGGAAGATAGTTTGGCAGTTTCTTACAAAGCTAAACCTACTCTTACAGTGTTATCTATCCAGCAATTGTGCCTCTTGGTATATACATAAAGGAGTTGAAAACATATGTCCACATACAAACCTGCACAAGTATGTTTATAGAAGCTTTATTCACAAGTGCTGAAAAGGATTTGGAAGTAACCAAAAGATTCTTCAGCAGGTGAATGAATAAACTGCTGTATATCCAGACAATGGAATATTATTTAGCACTAAAAAGACATGAGCTATCAAGCCATGAAAAGACATGGAGGAAACTTAGAGGCATATTACTAATGAAGAAAGCCAATCTGAAAAGGTTACATAGTGTGTGATTCTAACTGCATGACATTCTGGAAAAGAAAAAAACTATGGAGACAGGAAAAAATGAATGGTTGCCAGGGCTTAGGGAGGAAGAAAGGATGCATAGGTGGAGCACAGCGGACACTTAGAGAAGTGAAAATACTCTGTATGATACAATCATGGCAGATAAAGTCACTGTGCATTTGTTCAAACCCACAGAGTGTACACTACCAAGAGTGAACCCTAATGTAAACTTTGGAGTTTGGGTAAAAATCATGTGTCAGTTGTACAAATATACAAGTGTACCGCTCTGATGGGGGACGTTGATAACGGTTGAGGTTATGCATGTGTGAGTGCAGGGCTTTTATGGGAAATCTCTGTACCTTCTTCTTAATTTTGTTCTCAACCTAAAAGGAAATACAATCTTTAAAAACAAGAAAGAAAGAAAGAGAGAGAGAGGGAGGGAGGGAGGGGGAGAGAGAGAGAGAGAGAGAGAGAGAGAAAGAAAGAAAGAAAGAAAGAAAGAAAGAAAGAAAGAAAGAAAGAAAGAAAGAAAGAAAGAAAAAGAGAAGAGAAAACAAAACAAAAAGAAAAGAAAAGAAAAGAAAAGAAAAGAAAAGAAAAGAAAAGAAAAGACAAGACACAAGCCTAAGAAGTATCTTCTGAGACTTTTGGGGCAGTGAAGACAGCAAGATCTGAGACAGATCATATTTTATGTCTGAATACTGAGCTCAGGGATTCAGAAATGTTTGAAAGTTTTGGTCATAGCAGCCTAGTGGTCAAAACTGTGTGAATAAGATAAAGAAATCAGCTAATGGTGCAACCAATACCTAGGCAATCCTTGAGTGAAATGTTTGTGCATTGTGTATTAATAAGATGCTAAACTACACGGGAAATCACCCAGGCGATAGCCTGAAAATAGATGCCATTATATCTGCTATCTGTTCTCAGGATCCTCAAAAACAATTAAAAGGTAAATTTACAAATCCAGTTCCCATCACCAACCCTCTAAAGACATTATTCTTTGTACACATGGTCTATAGATCATCTATAACTGGTTGATCACAATCCAAATTTATTTCTACACAGATCATTCAGATGCTCAAGATGAAATGAAATTGAATTTGGTC
Source organism: Symphalangus syndactylus (assembly GCF_028878055.3). Classification (NCBI taxonomy): domain Eukaryota; kingdom Metazoa; phylum Chordata; class Mammalia; order Primates; family Hylobatidae; genus Symphalangus; species Symphalangus syndactylus. The sequence goes on from NC_072430.2 coordinate 31,122,717, forward strand.
ATGTCCTCTATCAAGGTGAGCAAACTATTTTCCTCTTTACCCTCTAGGCGTTTCTAATAATGTCCTGGTGCTATCAGGCTCCCTCATTCTCTTTCATTGAAAGGCAAATCCATATAGAATAAAATTATATTGTTCTTTGCTGACTATGCCATATCCCCGGAAATCCTTTATTTATCAACCTCCCTGTGTTTTCATATGGTTCTTATTAAATGTGATATCTAGTCAGGAGTGGTTTAATTTTAAAAAACCTTAAATACATATGTATGTATTTGTGTACATATATGTGTTTATGTGTGCATATATGTATGTGTATTTGTATGTGTGCACACACAAATATATACACACGTGTGCACATATACATACACAAAATTTATGCACAAACATGCACAGATTTGTGTGTATATTTGTGCATAAATATATTTCTGCCTCTCTCTATATATATTAACATATGTATTTAAACAAATGCATCCATCCATCCTTATTTATGATACAACCCCGTTTTTATATATATTTTTGATACAATAAAAACGCAGAGAACATTTTCAATTTTTGTATGAAATCATCTTGTGAAATAAAATAATTTTCAAGAAAAAACTGGGCATTTGTAAAACATATGCAAAAAATAGAATTACAATAGAATAATTCATTTGGGACTCTTAATTTTTAAAAAAATTTTTTAAAAAAATCCTTGTTTGAGCTGCTATTACCCTAAAAAGGGAGAGAGGGGCTGTGAAAAGATGTAGTGTTACCATGGAAAAGTTATAAGCAAATATAAGAGTAAAGGCCCTATCTTAAAAATATCTTCAAAAGGAAATGTAGGCAAACAAAGTATTGTCAATGAAAATATAAACTATTTCTCTCAAGAAAAGATTCATTATTAGTAAAGAAACCAAATTAATGGTGATTTAACCAAAGTGTATATTTTCTTTTTATATTTTCAAGAAAAAAAGTGAACTTAATAATTCTGAATCTGGCCGGGCATGGTGGCTCATGCCTGTAATCCCAGCACTTTGGGAGGCCAAGGTGGGAGCACCACGAGGTCAGGAGATTGAGACCATCCTGGCTAACACGGCTGCACCTCTACTAAAAATACAAAAATTAGCCGGGCGTGGTGGTGGGGACCTGTAGTCTCAGTTACTCTGGGGTCTGAAGCAGGAGAATGGTGTGAACCTGGGAGGCGGAGCTTGCAGTGAGCCGAGATCATGCCACCACACTCCAGCCTGGGTGACAGAGAGAGACTCCGTTCCCGCCCCCCCCCAAAAAAAATCTGAATCTGACTAGAGTATCTGGGAAAAAAATAGTAATATAAACATTCATTATAAACACCCAGTTATTTCATTGGCATGCACGAGGCAAGGTGGCCTGCTGAATTCCTCAAGCACAACTTTTGGGTGTTTTTCGGTTGTTAGTGATAGCTGCCAAAGAAGTTTTGCAGTAAATAAGGTTATCTACTCACTCAGTGACCTCACTTCAAAGCAATAATTAAAGTATGTCCCAGACCAAATTTTGTCACATGCAAGTTATTTATTTATTAAACATGCATTAAACAAGCAAGCTTAAAAAAAAAAAAATAGATCACATGGCCTACCTTGCAGACTCAAGGTCCTCCAAGTCTTTCATAGAGAGTTTATTCAAGCCGGGATTCCAAATGTAGGACTGCTCCACATGGCTGGCGTCAGCAACCAGTATCCTGCAGTTCACAGCTAGAAGCTCCAGGGATTTATCCTCAAGCATTATCCCTGTGGATAAAAGATCAAGACTTCATAGATGTTTATAATGAGGTTTTCATGGAAGTGTGAGAAAACTCTTTGATACATATTTTTCAGTCTCCATATCTTGAATACTTTTTACAATAAAAGCCTATTTCTAACATTCATCAGGTTGATTTACAAGCAATTAAATCCACAAATGAAAACTCTTTTCTGACATACAGCATGCATATGGATAAAGGAAGACTGTATAGTCCTATGGCATAGTATCATCTTTCTGATGGCAGGTGTGCTGTCCTAAGATGTGGATTCTGGATTAGGGTATGGGCTCCCAGAGTTAAAATATTTTTAATTGGTATGTGCCCAAACTTAAAATCAGGGATCTACGTCTTCTGATACTATTGCTATGGACTAAATGTTTGGGTTCCCCTCAAAATCCATATGTGGAAACCCTAATCTCCAATGTGATGGTATTTTTAGATAGGGTCTTAGGGAGGTTATTAGGTTATGAAAGTGGAGCCTTCATTATTGGATTAGTTTCCTTATAAGAAGAAACAGGACATTTAGGTTGATTCCATGTTTTTGCTATTGTGAAATAGTGCTGTGATGAACATACATGTGCATGTGTCTTTATGGCAGAATGATTTATATTCCTTTGCGAATACTCAGTAATACCCAATAATGGGATTTCTGGGTTGAATGATAATTCTAAGTTCTTTGACAAATCGCCAAACTACTTTCCACAATGGCTTTACTAATTTACCTTTCCCTCAGCAGTGTATAAGTATTCCCCTTTCTCTGCAACCTTGCCAGCATCTGTTATTTTTTAACAGATGCTATTGAGGTTGGCGAGATAGTGTTAGATGGTATTTCACTGTGGTTTTGACTGGTGTGAGATAGTATTTCATTATGGTTTTGATTTACATTTCTCTAATGATTAGTGATGTTAAGAATTTTTTCATAGGCTTGCTAGCCACACGTATGTCTTCATGTGAAAAGTGACTATTCCTTTGCCCACTTTTTAATGGGTCGTTTGTTTCTTGCTTAATTTATTTAAGTTCCTTTAAATTATGGGTAGTAGACCTTTGTTGGATACATGATTTGTAAATATCTTCTCCCATTCTGTTGGTTGTCTGTTTACTCTGTTGATAGCTTTCTTGCTGGGCAGAGGCTCTTTAGTTTAATGTGGTACATATATACAATGGAATACTATGCAGCCATAAAAATAATGTGATCATGTCTTTTGCAGCAACATGGGTGGAGCTGGAGGCCATTATCCTAAGTGAACTGATGCAGAAACAAAAAACCAAATGTTAATTGTGGTGACCTTCAAGTACCTTAAGCTGTACAAGTCATAGGTTTCCTATTTATAAAAGTAGAATGTTAATACCTCTCCTCTCTTCTTCACAGGACTATGTTTCAATGGAGGTGAAATATAATAAGTTTCTGTGAGCTATAATTTATGATATAAACATATTCTTCTTATCATAATCATTCTTGTTACAAGATTTTTTTTTCTTAAAATCATAACTATTTCTAAGGCCAAATATTTAATGGTCTTTTAATCACAATTACATTAATATGCATTATCTGCTATACATAGGTAATTTATTGCTTTAGAAGGCCAATAAACCAATTGAGATTGTGTGTGTGAGAGAGTGTGTAAACATATATATTCTAGAGTATTTTGAAATTTAAAAATACATTCTGATTTTGGTATTTTGTGATTATATTGATTAATATACCCATAATAGAAGATATTGATTCTAGTATTCCTGATTCAAACAAAAATAAGAAAAAAAAGTCACTCTATGTAAGGTATATTTTGTTAGTGACACATTAGAGTTTTCCAAGACACCATTTAATAAAACATACTTTTTGTCATTGGTACCAGTGTACAATCATTAAAAAATAACGTTTTATCTCTCTTCTATTACTGTAAAACCACTATCTACTTCTTTATAGTGGTTCTTTTGTTATTGTTTCTTTAAAAAAAAAAACCCACAACAATGATAAAAAAGAGTAGACTTTTTGTATACAGATACAGCAATGCTAACATAAATATTCTCTAAATTGGGTCTAATTCTCACAAATTCCAATCAACAGGTCCAGACTTCCTAGTGTTCCTCTTTCCCTAAACCCTTCAGCTTATTTTCCATGTACCATACTCCCTCATCTGTAGTTAGTTGAAAACAAAGATTAATTTAGAAATGTCAGCTTCATATTATTTATCTACCAAAGTCAAACACTGAATGAAACACACTTGTACAAACAACAGTGGCCTTTTCCTCATGTAGTATAGGATGTGGTCAATCATTTGGCAATTCAGTTTTGGCACACTATGAACTATTTATTTGTTAAGTTCAGTACTCTGGGCTGCAAAAGCTTGAGGAGAATTTTTTTTTCCTTTTACAGGAAACTATTAAATTTACAGGGCCTAATGTTTATTTCACAGTCAAACTTGTAGTATTGTATTGATAAATATTTAATGATATTGAGCTCAGTGGTTATTGCCTTGTACATTTCATTTAAATGATGTTTTATTACGACTGTAAAAGTGAAGTGTGGTCCACTGAGAAAGGGAAAAAATGAAGAAAAATCTTTCCAACTAGAGATGACATAGAACTCAATTTCAATTTGGGGCAAAGAGAGGAAAAGGAAAAACAAGCAACCAAATCTTTTTTGAGGCCTTTACAGATTGTGGTTTAACAAAGTTTCCATTCAGAAAAAAACATCTGGAAAACTCTATGAAAATTTTAGAATTGTTTAAGTTAAAGGACTCTTACAATGCCACAGATTCAAAATTATTTTGAGAGAGAAATACAGACAGATGTTCGTGTAAATTCTAAAATTTCTACAGAAGACATTGCCTTAGTTGATTCAGTGGGAGACCAATGGGGGTCAGGGGGAAAGCAACATCACATAAGAAATGATTTCTGTAATAGAGAGAGTGGGTATTTGGATAAATGAATAAAATTAAATAGAAACCAATCTTTAAATGAAAAAGATACTCGGTTGCATTTACAAATGAGATTGAGCTTCTACATAAAAAAAATACATGCCATAGTAAAATAAACACAGATTTTCTTTTTGCACCTGGTAGCTTTACAGTTCAGTACAGTAGTTTTTATATTTTCATAGTTGAGGACTCCTTTTGAATGCCCAAGAATTTTTCAGAGCTCCACAGTGTAGATAATGTACCATCAGTGTTTAAGAAAATGACTACAAGCTATTGTAAATTAACTGACACTTTAAAACATTAACAAAACAAAGCATTATCACAGCAGTATAAGGAAACAAAAGAGGATGGGACATATACAAAAAGGCAAGTTAAAAAGTAGACATCCAAACAGCTGGTCAGAATGAAATGACAATCTAAAAAGGGCATCAATATCCACTGAAATAAGCAAAACTAATTTGCCAATCAACTATTAGGCCTGACTTGCTAAATTCTCATCAAATTGTAAATTCTACTTCTGCTTGCAGTAGATAGTGCCCTCAAGTAGAAATTTTATAACCCTTTTCAACAGCCCTAGGCCCCATGTGTACTAAACAAATACTGACCAATTCAAAAATATAGGCTTGAAGAGGTGCTAGATTCTAAGCTCCTCAAGGATGCCCATTTCTCCGCCCAGCAGAGCTTATATGCATTACATATGGTAGATGTGGATAGTTGGCAAGATGGTCAAATAGGAACAGCTCGGGCCTGTGGCTCTCAGCGAGATTAACCCAGAAGGCAGGTGATTTCTGGATTTCCAACTGAGGTACCCAGCTCATCTCACTGGGACTGGTTAGACAGTGGGTGCAGCCCACGGAAGGCAAACCAAAGCAGAGTGGGGTGTTGCCTCACCCGGGAAGCATAAGGGGTCAGGGAACTCCCTCCCATAGCCAAGAGAAGCCATGAAGGACTGTGCCATGAGGAACGGTGCATTTTGGTCCAGATACTATGCTTTTCCCATGGTCTTCGCAACCCACAGACCAGGAGATTCCCTTCGGTGCCTACACTGCCAGGGCCCTCGGTTTCAAGCACAAAACTGGGTGGCCATTTGGGCAGACACTGAGCTAGCTGCAGGAGGTTTTTTTTTTTCCATATCCCAGTGGCACCTGGAACCCCAGTGAGACAGAACAATTCACTCGCCTGGAAAGAGGGCTGAACCCAGGGAGCCAAGTGGTCTAGCTCAGCAAATAATGACACCATGGAGCCAGCAATCTAAGATCCACTGGCTTGAAATTCGTGCTGACAGCACAGCAGTCTGAAGTCAACCTGGGATGCTAGAGCTTGGTGGGGGGATGGGCATCACCATTACTGAGGCTTGAATAGGGGTTTTCCCCTCACAGTGTAAACAAAGCCACCAAGAAGTTCGAATTGGGAGGAGCCCACCACAGCTTGGCAAAGAAGCTGTAGCCAGACAGCCTCTCTAGATTCCTCCTCTCTGGGCAGGGCATCTCTGAAAGAAAGGCAGTCAGCCCCAGTCAGGGGCTTATAGATGAAACTTTGATCTCCCTGGAACAGAGCACTTGGGGGAAGGGGCGACGGTGGGTGCAGCCTCAACAGACTTAAACGTTCCTGCCTGCTGGCTCTGAAGACAGCAACGAATCTCCCAGCACAGCGCTCAAGCTCTGCTAAGGGACAGACTGCCTCCTCAAGTGGGTCTGTGACCCCCATGCATCCTGACTGGGAGATACCTCCTACCAGGGGTTGACAGACATCTCATTCAGGAGAACTCCCACTGGCATCTGGTGGGTGCCTCTCTGGGAAGAAGCTTCCAGAGGAAGGAACAGGAAGCAATTTTTGCTGTTCTGCAGCCTCTGCTGGTGATACCCAGGTAAACAGGGTCTGGAGTGGACCTCTGGCTAACTCCAGCAGACCTGCAGTAGAGGGGCCTGACTGTTAGAAGGAAAACTAACAAACAGAAAGGAATAGCATCAACATCAACAAAAAGGACATCCACACAAAAATGCCAACCATAGGTCACCAAAATCAAAGACAAAGGTAGGATAAATCCAAGAAGATGAGGAAAAACTAGCACAAAAGGCTGAAAATTCCAAAAACAAGAAAGCCTCTTCTCCTCCAAAGGACCACAACTCCTTGCCAGCAAGGGAATAAAACTGGACAGAAAATGACTTTGACAAATTGACAGAATGTGGGTAATAATAAACTCCTCTGAGCTAAAGGAGCATGTTCTAACCCAATGCAAGGAAGCTAAGAACCTTGAAAAAAGGTTAGCGGAATTGCTAACTAGAGTAACCAGTTTAGAGAAGAACAAAAATGACCTGAGGGAGCTGAAAAACACAGCACAAGAACTTCGTGAAGCATACACGAGTATCAATAGCAGAATCGATCAAGTGGAAGAAAGGATATCAGAGATTGAAGATCAACTTAATTTAATAAAATGTGAAGACAAGGTTAGAGAAAAAGAATAAAAAGGAACAAACAAAGCCTCCAAGAAATATGAGAGTATGTGAAAAGACCAAACCTACATTTGATTGGTGTACCTGAAAGTGATGGACAGAATGGAACCAAGTTGGAAAACACCCTTCAGGATATTATCCAGGAGAACTGCCCCAACCTAGCAAGACAGGATAACATTCAAATTCAAGAAACACAGGGAACACCACAAAGATACTCCTCGAGAAGAGCAACCCCGAGACATATAATTGTCAGATTTACCAAGGTTGAAATGAAGGAAAAAATATTAAGAGCAGCCAGAGAGAAAGGTTGGGTTACCCAAAAAGGGAAGCCAATCAGACTAACAGCAGATCTCTCTGCAGAAACCCTACAAGTCAGAAGAGAGTGGGGGCCAATATTTAACATTCTTAAAGAAAAGAATTTTTAACCCAGAATTTCATATTGAGCCAAACTAAGCTTTAAAAGTGAAGGAGAAATAAAATCCTTTACAGACAAGCAAATGCTGAGAGATTTTGTCACCATCAGGCCTGCCTTACAAGAGCTCCTGAAGGAAGCACTAAATATGGAAAGAAAAAAACCAGTGCCAGCCACTGAAAAAACATACCAAATTGTAAAGACCATCAACACTATGAAGAAACTGCATCAACTAATGGGCAAAATAACCAGCCAGCGTCATGATGACAGGATCAAATTCACACCTAACAATATTAACCTTAAATGTAAACAGCTAAATGCCCCAACTAAAGGACACAGACTAGCAAATTGGATAAAGAGTCAAGACCTGTCGGTGTACTGTATTCAGGAGACCCATCTCACATTCAAAGACACACATAGCCTCAAAATAAAGGGATGGAGGAAGATTTACCAAGCAAATGGAAAGCAAAGAAAAGCAGGGGTTACAATCCTAATCCCTGATAAAACAGACTTTAAAAACCAACAAAAATTAAAGAAGACAAAGAAGGGCATTATATAATAGTAAAGGGATCAATCAATGCAACAAGAAGACCTACCTATTCTAAATATCTATGCACCCAATACAGAAGTACCTATATTCATAAAGCAATTTCTTAGAGACCTACAAAGAGACTTAGACTCCCACGCAGTAATAGTGGGAGGCTTTAACACCCCACTGTCAATATTAGACAGATAACAAGACAGAAAATTAACAAGGATATTCAGGACTTGAACTCAGCTCTGGACCAAGTGGACCTAATAGGCATCTACATAACTCTCCACCCCAAATCAACAGAATATACATTCTTCTCAGCACCACACCACACTTATTCTAAAATAAACCACACAATTGGAAGTAAAGCATTCCTCAGCACATGCGAAAGAATGGAAATCATAACAAACAGTCTCCCAGACCACAGTGCAATCAAATTAGAACTCAGGATTAAGAAACTCACTCAAAACTGCATGACTACATGGAAACTGAACCCCTGCTCCTGAATGACTACTGGATAAATAACAAAATTAAGGCAGAAATAAAGAAGTTCTTCGAAACCAATGAGAACAAAGACACAACATAGCAGAATCTCTGAGACACAGCTAAAGCAGTGTTCAGAAGAAAATTTATAGCACTAAATGCCCACAGGAGAAAGCAGGAAAGATCCAAAATCGATACTGGCAAACCAAATCCAGCAACACATCAAAAATCTTATCCACCATGATAATGTAGGATTTATCCCTGAGATGTAAGGCTAGTTCAACATACACAAATCAATAAACGTAATCCATCACATAAACAGAACCAATGACAAAAACCACATGATTATCTCAATAAATGCAGAGAAGGCCTTCGATAAAATTCTCCATCCCTTCATGCTAAAAATTCTCAATAAAGTAGGTAATGATGGAACATATCTCAAAATAATAAGAGCTATTTATGACAAACCCACAGTCAATATCATACTGAATGGGCAAAAGCTGGAAGCATTCCCTTTGAAAATCAGCACAAGGATGCCCTCTCTCTCCACTCCTATTCAACATAGTATTGGAAGTTCTTGGCCAGGGCACTCAGACAAGGGAAAGAAATAAAGTGTATTCAAATAGGAAGAGAGGAAGTAAAATTGTCTCTGTTTGCAGATGACATGATTGTACATTTAGAAAACCTCATCATCTCAGCCCAAAATCTCCTTAAGCTGATAAGCAACTTCAGCAAATTCTCAGGATACAACATCAATATGCAAAAATCACAAGCATTCCTATACACCAAGAACAGACAAACAGAGATCCAAATCATGAGTGAACTCCCATTCACAATTACTACGAAGAGAATAAAATACCTAGGAATAAAACTTACAAGGGATGTGAAGAACCTCTTCAAGGAGAACTACAAACCACTGCTCAAGGAAATAACAGAGGACACAAACAAATGCAAAAACATTCCATGCTCATTTATAGGAGTAATCAATATCATGAAAATGGCCATACTGCCCACAGTAATTCATAGATTCAGTGCTATTCCCATCAAGCTACCATTGACTTTCTTCACAGCATTAGAAAAAAATTACTTTAAATTTCATATAGAACCAAAAAAGAGACCATATTTCCAAGCCAATCCTAAGCAAAAAGAACAAAGCTGGAGGCATTTTACGCTACCTGACTTCAAACTATACTACAAGGCTACAGTGACCAAAACAGCATGATACTGGTGCCAAAACAGACATATAGACCAATGGAACAGAACAGAGGCCTCAGAAATAACACCACACATCTACAACCATCTAATCTTTGACAAAACTGACAAAAACAAGAAATGCGGAAAGGATTCCCTATTTAATAAATGGTGTTGGGAAAACTGGCTATCCAAATGCAGAAATCAGAAACTAGACCCCTTCCTTATGCCTTATACAAAAATTAACTCAGGATGGATTAAAGACTTAAAGGTTGGACCTAAAACCATAAAAACCCTGGAAGAAAACCTAGGCAATACCATTCAGGACATAGGCATGAGCAAAGACTTCATGACTACAACACCAAAAGCAATGGCAACATAAGCCAAAATTGACAAATGGAATCCAATTAAACTAAAGAGCTTCTGCACAGCAAAAGAAACTATCATCAGAATGAACAGGCAACCTACAGAATGGGAGAAAAATTTTGCAATCTATCCATCTGACAAAAGGCTAATATCCAGAATCTACAAAGAACTTAAACAAATTTACAAGAAAAAAACAAACAACCCCATCAGAAACTGGGCAAAGGATATGAACAGACACTTCTCAAAAGAAGACATTTATGTGGCCAACAAACAAATGGAGAAAAGCTCATCATCACTGGTCGTTAGAAAAATGCAAATCAAAACCACAATGAGATAACCATCTCATGCCAGTTAGAATGGCAATCATTAATAAGTCAGGAAACAGCAGATGCTGGAGAGGATGTGGAGAAATAGGAACAATTTTACACTGTTGGTGGGAGTGTAAATTGGTTCAACCATTGGGGAAGACAGTGTAGAAATTCTTCAAGGGTCTAGAACCAGAAACACCATTTGACCCAGCAATCCCATTACTGGGTGTATACCCAAAGGATTATAAATCATTGTACTATAAAGACACATGAACATGTATGTTTATTGCAGCATTATTCACAATAGCAAAAACTTGGAACCAACCCTAATGCCTATAAATGACAGACTGGATAAAGAAAATGTGGCACATATACACCATGGAATACATAAAAAAGGATGAGCTCATGTCCTTTGCAGGGACATGGATGAAGCTGAAAACCATCATTCTCAGCAAACTAACACAGGAACAGAAAACCAAACACCACATGTTCTCACTCATAAGTGGGAGTTGAACAATGAGAACACACAGACACAGGGAGGGGAACCTTACACACTGGGGCCTGTTGGGGGGGTGGGGGGCTAGGGGAGGGATAGCATTAGGAGAAATACTTAATGTAGATGACAGTTTGATGGGTGCGGCAAACCACAATGGCACGTGTATACCTATGTAACAAACCTGCATGTTCTGCACATTTATCCCAGAATTTAAAGTAAAATAAAAAAATTAAAAAGAGGGAGGGAAGACCCCAAAAGAGAGACATCTGGATACCCATCAAAAGAGGACATTATATGGACTGAAAGGTGACTTGGAGGGAAAACAAAAGAAGGTCTTGCACCATCTTCTGAACATTAGGTGTGTTACTTTCTATTAAGTAATGGTCTGTACCTATGCACCCTTCCTGGGAGTAACATGAAAATAATAACATCTCCCACGCCCCATTCACAGGGTTGAAAGGGTCAAATGCATTATCTTTAGAGGAAAAAAAAGTACATACCGTACAATTTACCCATTTAAAAAATCGTAGATGCTTTCAGCAACCAGTACGTTGTATGCATATGCTTTATACCCTTTGCAATAACTCTAACCTACTTTTGATGGACCTACAGTTCTACAGGTCAAGAATATTTAGATCAATTAATAAACTCTTGGGGTCGGATTGGCACGCAAAGATTCAACCACCGTTTTTGGTGTCGATGTCAAAATTTCACTTGGTTTGATTTGTCATACTCTCACTTATGCCCTAGTATTTAGCCTCAGACTCTCAATAGCTCTGTGCCCATGTGTTGCAATAAACTATCAATTGTCACTCTTATGGCTAGTTCGAGTGGACCTTGACTCTGCTCTCAAGGAGCCTTGTCGAAGTCAATCACTTTGATCCTTCGTATATATAGCCATTTACCTAGCAGACAGAAATTTTAGTTCCGTGATAGTGCCCAGGCTACATAGTGTACCAAGTTTAGTTCCCAAATTGTATTTCAGCTACTGAATACCTCCAGGCATCACAGATTGCATTGTTTTCCCTCAGTTCCTTGTCTTCAATCCCAATTCAGTTTTGATGTAAATTGCACTTTTTGTTTCTCCTAAAATCACAGGGATTCACTTTCTTCCTTTATAAGTATTTAAAGAAAAGTGAATATTCTAGCATGTCACTTGAGTAGGATATGCTACTTTAAATGCAAGTGACATATATAACAGGACTGTCATCCCCATTAGAAAAGACAGGTTCCTGGCTTGGGGGCTTCAGCAGACTTTTCTTCTTCTGGTAAGAACACTCTTCTTTTTGCTATTGCTACACAGGCATTGATGGCCCAGCTGGTAGACACTAGCATCCAGGCAGAGATATGCAGCCACAATAGTGAACTCAGAGGATGATGTGAAGATAATGAAATGGTATAGAGATCATCAGTCCAAGGCCCTTACAGTTGTGTGGCTATGCTTTATAGTCCATGGGCAACAGGAAGGTTGTCATTCAAAATATTCACTGGCCATATTTTCATAGGAGAGTTTCAACACATGAAATACTTTTTCCTCCAATCACTAGAAAGCAGATTTAGGAAGACCTGATAATTCTAAATATGTACACGTCAAAATTTATATAACAAAAGCTGACAGTGCAAAAAGGAGATAAAGACAAATGCACAATCATAGTTGGAGATTTTAGCACTTTCTCAGTAATTGAGAAAACACTCAGGCAAAAGCACATATATAGAAGCAAAAATTACACCAAAGATTAGAATAACACTGTCGACCAAATAGAACTACTTGATAGTTACAAAATATTAAATTCAATAACTGCCAAATGCACATAATTTTCAAATTGTACATAGAACATTGACTAAGATCATATGCTGCTGCATAAAATATTTAATAAATATATGCTGCTGCATAAAATAATATATATCGAAAGGTTACAATTTAATTAATTTTAACAAAAAGTAAATTAAATCTAGCAACTCAAAAGATAATACATTACAACCAAGTAGGGCTTATCTCACCTGATTTAACATTTAAAAATCAATCAACATAGCCCACCAAATTAACACAACAAGAAAACAAAATTACAGATTCAATAATCACATTTGTCAAAACCCAACAGCTATTCTACATAAAAATTTTTGGCAAATTGGGAATAGAAAGGAGCTTCCTCACACAGAGAAAGCATATCTACAAAATTATCACATCATATTAATGATGAAAAACTAGATTTGATTCTACTGAGTTCAGGAACAAGCCAAGGCTATTTCACTATCTCTATTCAACATTAGAACGGGGTTCCCAGCCATTGCAATAGACAAGAAAAAGAAATAAAGTATAATCAACTTGGAAAGGACAAAATTAAACTGTCTACTAGAAAACAACAAACTTATCAAAAGATAAAATCATAAGAAATTTTAAAAAGAGAGAAATTAGCTAAGTAATAGATTAAATTTATTATCATTATTAAAAATTCCAGTTTATTTTTATATAGTAGCTGGAACCTATTGAAAAAATAAATTACAAACTCCACATTTTTAGAAACATAAAATGCCTGGAAATAAATTCATGAAAATATGGCTAACCTCTATTTTGAAAATCAATCAAAATTGCATAGAAAAATAAAAACAAAATATATGGAAAGATATAGTACGTTCTTGGATTAGAAGACTTAATTTTTTAAAAAATTAGTTATCTCCAAACTCATTTACATATTCTCAAAAAGCTGACTTTGTAGAAATTGAGAATTAGATTCTCAACTCAGTATGTTAAGGCCACCTGAGGGTGTTTGAGAACATTTGGAGTGCGGTGATTTCATAGTGGATGAGGGCGGGACAGAACAGTTTAAATGCCAAGGGAGAGGTTTATCCACCAGAAATCAGAAAGATATTTCTACAAAATGAAGACTCTCCCTAGTTTTTTGAGAAATACTGTTCTAGGTGATTTAAATCTAGAGTTATAAAATGTTAGCTCTAGAAAGGTCCAAATTGAGACCAAATTTCTCATTTCACAGTTCAATTTCTCATTTAACTTAAAAACTTAAATCTAAAATGTGAATCTTACTTGCTTGAGGTCATCAGATAGCTTTTGACAGGGTACAAAATAAAACCCAGATCTCTCAACTTCTAGTCTAAGACTCTTCCTACTTTACTATATTTCAGTGCTCAGGCAGAATTAGAATTTGAAAAACCACAGAATCTTTGAAGTCACGCATTTCATCTTCTCTGATGTTGCTTTTAATTTCTAAAGGGAAAAGTTGGCTTTTAAAAATGTAGTATATTCATACAAGGAAACACTACTCAATATTTTAGTGAAATGACACTTCGAAATGTAGTTGATTCAAACAACAAACATTTTATCATCTCTCGTGGTTCTGTGGTTTCAGTGAGCTCAGCTGAATAGTTCTACAGGTCTCTGGGATGCTAGGACAGCTGGTTGTCTTTTCTTCTGTAGGTGTTTTCAAAACGTTTCTTTTCCACATTATCCTTCCATGTGGTTTCTCTGTGAGAGCAGTCAAACTTTTATGTGATGGCTCAGGCTGTTGGGAGACAATTCTTTATGGGTCTTTAACATTTATGCTTATCTTGTGAGCAGAGGTACTATTCCATTTCTTGGTAGATAAAGCAATAAGCAACTGACACACCGATTTGGGATACTCACAAGATGTTTAATGCTTCAGTTTTCTTATCTGCAAATGTAAAGTTAATAATAGTGCTTACTTGCTACAGAAATCGTGAAAATAATTGATATAATTAATACAGTTTGGGTAAAATACCTAGCACAGTACTAGGTAATACATTTATACTATCATTGACAAATATTCTAAAATTTTATTCTATGTTCTCACTTTTACCCCTGTTCAGTTTTTGCCAAACTATATTTTGCCTTTTTTATAACCTCATGCTACTTTACTTTGTGCGAAGCAATCACAAAGCACATTCTACTGTCAATGTTAAATGAGAACTGATTTCTACACAGCCACTAAATTGAAACTTTGAGAATTTTCTAGTTTTCATGAATAAAATGATCTCTTGTATTATAACTTATCAATTGAAAGCTTCCCACGTTGGTTGTGATGAATTTTCCTCAAGTATTTAGTGGTAAATATTTCTGCTATTTTTTGTATTCTGATTATTACAATTCATTCCTTTCTTAACTGCTAACCTGGGTTTTATGTAACCTTGGGCTATTTTTACACCATGATATCATAAGCCAAGCTCATAAAATAAATTTCATGTTCAGTTAACAGAATAAATATCAATTCCAAATCTTTTAATATGAATATTTTACTATTTTTTCTACTTTGGGTTTGCAGATATTGACTGTATGTAAGATATAAGGGCAGTCTGATGCAAACGTGAGTTATACAACCATTCAGAAATATGTCTGGAACACAGTAGATTATTCAATAAATATGTGTTGAATCTCTGATCAGACTGCTGGGCAGAACACAAATCTTCCTCCTTCACAAAACCCAGGGTGCATTCCTCTCACTGAAGCTGTAGCATTAAAAGAAAACCACCGTGTCAGAGAGAAGGTCCAACATCTAGTGCTTATATGCTTGGCCTCATGAATGTAATAGGCTTAGTCCTGGGAATGGCACAGTGTCACTTCCATTGCCATCATGTGGTGAACCAATCACCAGACCAGCACATATTAAAGAGGATAGACAATAAAGTCCACCTTTAATGGAGGAGACTGATAATGAGTAAATGGCTGTCTTTAATCCACTAGTCTGGCCCTCGTCACAAATTACTTATATTCTTCCCATTAGCAAAATGTACTCATCCCATTCCAAGACTTCCAAGTTCTCACCCAATTGTATTATCGGGCTTGAAGACAAGGTTCGGGTGATGACAAGACCCCTCAGGAGTGGCTCCTCTCAATCCAAAGACCTATAAACTAGGAAGTAAAGGGACAAATTACCCCCATTGTTTCTTCTAACATAGAATTACCATTATAAGCCAGGGACAGTAGAGCCACTGTAGACTGTTTTACTCAAAAAGGGAGAAAATGGAAGGCACATTGCAGGTAATGTGCCATAAGGATTCTGAAATCAAGACCAATACATACAGCCAGTTCCTTGATTGGAGCCCACTCTACTTCCCATACATGATTGTTTATTGCTCTTGTACCTGATCTCTGAGTGGTGCTTCCTTTCTCATGAGACATGGCATGAGTTTGCAATGAATAGTTTTCCTAATAAGAGATTGACGGTCTAAGTGCATCTTTCATTTTAGTTGAATGTAATGATAATTCCACTGATGAAACTCTTTAAAATAAAACCATTTTATTGGTTTTCTATAAAATTTTTATTGAGCTTCATTCCATTGTCCCAAAGTCATGCCCAGAATTCTATGCAATAAAGGCTTCCTACCTGAGCTAAGAGTCACGGAGGTGTGGTAAAACCACACCTTTTTTGTCTTGTCAAAAGGGTCTAAAAGGCACTGCTTTGAATCTTTCTGAGGTCTTAACAAAGTGTGTTATAACTACATCCTTGATATCCTGATCTTGATGCCATATCATGCTAATAGCAGTCTGGGTTTTATCTTTGCCCTGAGTTCCCAGCCTGACCTATGGGCTTCAGACTTGCCAGGTTTCACAATCACATAAACCAATCTCTTAAGAAATAAATCCCTTCTGTCTATCTAGCTACCCATCTATTTCCATTCATATATAATATATAGATACATACAGATTATATTATTACATTATAGATAATAACACTATCATATTATATAAATACATATGTGATAGGTATATATGTGTGTATGTACATACATATATAATATACACTTCGGTTTTTGTTCTCCAGGGAATCCTGGCTGATACAGGGGATCTCTATCTGGACTATAGAGAAATGACATTTAACTTAGGGACCTTAAAAGTGGATTAACTCTGTGATCCAAATTGCCCATATTTTATGAATTCTACTCTTGCAAATGATGTTTCTGTATATGTGCCAGTACAGCCTTCAAAGTGCTTTCATGAACTGATACCAAGTCTCTTTAAAACTTAGAAAATAAAAGTAGATTATAAACTTCCTACAAAAGACCATTTGAATCTGATGATATTTTTATAAAACCTAGCATCCAAAATTCCATCATGTATCTAGCAAGCTGAACAAATAGAAATAAAACAAAACCAAAAGCACAATATGTGTAATTTGGCATTAAGAAACACACACGCATACACTCACACACACACACACACACACACACACACACACAGAGAGAGAAAGAGAGAGAGAGAGAGAGAGAAACTGGATGCAGGGATGCAGCCATGACAATATCATATCTGTGTAAAAGTGCCTGTTAATTTGGGCAAATATAGTCCAAAGCTTAACCTAATTAGGATGCAGATTTGTGTGGCTTTTTGGTGAAATACACTGAAGAGAATGGAGGGTACAGCTAGAGCTTTGGGGCTTTTGCATTAAGCTCCAGCTGGGCCCAACAGACACTGTCCAAAAGATGACCTCCAAATAATTAAATGATTTCCATATGTTTGCTCATGTATAGTCTTCCAATGTGAGTTTTTCCATCTCCTTCCAAGCTCAATGCTTCTAACTGTTCAATGCTTAGAGGGAATCACAATTGGAAACCATCAAATACTCCACCATTGAATGATTTTTAAAATATAAAACTATAATAGTTGTTCTCATTTTATCTGCAAAATGGAACCTTTTCTAGGCATGATACTTTTACGTCAGAGAGTGCTCATTGGGTTTTGGAAACAGTTTAAGGAAAAAAGTTTGAAAAGTAACATTTGATTGAAAAATAAAGGAAAATAAAAGGTGCTCTGTGTTTCTCAAAAAGAAACTTAGGTATTCACTGACTTTTATAGTGAAATACATTTTCTATTCACAGAGAGCAGATTCAAGTTAAATTTGAACATCTTATTTTAAATGTCTTCAAATAAGAAAGTATGATTAGGTTTTCAATCAACATTTATTGATTATGTGACAGGATAGATTTTAATAAAATGTAATGGAGCTTTTGGAACATAAAGTTTTAAAATGCCATTTTAAAGAGGTTGCAGATCAGAGCTTTTGTATCTCAAAGATACGGACTTCAACGTGATTATCCTAAAGTCTAGGCACCCCCTGTCTATTTCATGCAGGGACCTCTCTTTCAAAATACATTTACATTTGGTTTTAGAACTGTAAACTCTCTCTTTCCCTTATAATAGTGGCTGGCAAACTAAAGCCCAGGGGTAAATCTAGCCTGTTACCCAATTTATAAATGAAGTTTTCTTGGAGCATAGCGGCACCCATGCATTTTGTTAATCGTCCACGAGTGATTTTGCTCTTCAATGCAGAGTAGCGAGTGTGACAGAGATGGTATGGCCTGCAAGCCAAAAGTATTTACTATCTAGTCCTTTACAAAAAAACTTTCCTTTTTCTATAAAGTTGTCCCCTGCTTTATATTGATACTAAAATAAAAAGAACATCGCCTCACTTGATGCATTCATTTATTCATTCTCTGTACAATTATTGAGCACTTACTGTATTTCAAGAATGTGTTATACATTATGTTTATAAAGATGAACAAGACATCATAACTAAGACCAAATATTCCGCGGAGAGAAAGTCACAGGATTAAACAATTACCGTGCAGTGCAATGAATGCTAGAAGAAGCAGGTTTAAATTTTCCATGAGAGAAAAAGATAAAGCAACTAAGTGGAGGTATAGGGAAGTGATGATATTTCATCAGGGTCTTAATGTAAGAACACACGTTCACAAGGCTGGATGAGAATGACACTCAGGCAGAAAGTAATGTGTATCTGCCAAGCCCCGGAAGAGTGAAACATTATGTTATGTATAGCGAATGTCAAGCATAGACTTAGAACTGTGGCCCATGAGGAGATAACATTAAATGGAACTGGACAGGCAAACTGGGGTTCTATTCAACACTAAAGCAGCCATTGAAAAGTCATGAGGAATCACTGAGGCACTTTAGGAAGGGAAGTTACATGGTCACATCTACATTTCAGAATAACTCAGGTGAACATTTAATGATTGACAGAAGTGCGGAATAGGGAAGAGTTATGAAAGCATAAACCAAAGCGGGGTTTTAGTCAAGATTATTTCAGCAAAAAGTTGTAGAACCCCAACATAGATTGACTTAGGCAATTTTATATGTATATACGTTATATATATTAATATATAATATATATACATTATAAATATATATATTTTATATATTTATTTTTTCTTTTGGACCAGGCTTTTTGATTTGGAGCACATCAACAGATCCAGATCTATATTTCCTCAGCTCACTGCCCTTGAGAAAGCAAAAAGTATTTGCTACCTAGTTCTTTACAGAAACAGTTTTCTGTAGAACTATCGGGAAGAATAGTTCTTCCCGATAGTTCCCAATAGTTGTAGCCAAATTAACCTAGTTCTTTTGCCAGGTTTTGTTCTCATGCCATCCCTAAACCAACCACTATGCACTGACTTATAAGGAGACAGAAATCATTTTCCTATAGGTAAGTTTGAAGGGACAAGCATTAACATGTGTTAACTCTTAAATTTGTCCCCGGGTATTATTTAAGTTCAGCCTTAGTTCTCTGTTTATTTATTTGTCAAACATTTTTTTTTATTATTGTTACTCAATGACAGGCACTTTGTGGATGGAAACGTAATGCGGAAGGAGCTGCTCCTTCCCCCAGGATAGCAGTAAGAGAGGGAAAAATCCAGTAAGCAAGTAAAGAGATATGCAAGCTTGGGATTACAAGAGCATGAAGAGAGAACAAAATGGGGGAGCCTGGGATTGTCAAGAAGGCCATCCAGAAGTAGAATTGTCCTAGTTGAGACTCCAAGAGGAGTAGGATCCAGACTGGGTAGGGAAAGAAGTATATTGCAAATAGACAAAGGGAAATATACAAGGCCCTGGCAACAAGGCTGACTTAAGCGGGGTAGGGATTAGAAGAGATGGAATCCAGATCATAAGCTAGAACCAGACCATGAAGACAGGTTACACAACAAAAGTGAACTTCATTTTGAAGGAAACTGGGGTCAACTGAATAATATTAAGTGGGAGAGGGTCATGATCCAATTTGCACTTTAGAACAAAAACTCTGACTACTATATGGACATTGGTTAGTATTTGTTAGTGTCTGTTATTTCAAGTGACTAGTAGCCATGTACTGAACGAGAATGCTTAATTTCAATTCAAAGAATGGATGGATTCATAGCAGGCACAGTGCAGCTGTTCTTCTGCTTAGTTGCTCTATAACCTCTCTGAACCTCAGCTGGTTTCCTCTATACAAGGGGAATAATAATATTTTATACTTTATCAGACTGTTGTGAAAACAATTGAGACAACGCCATGTAAAAACCTTATAATAAAGCCAAGCACATAGGAATTGCTCAATAAATTGACACTGTTCTCATTATCATTATTATGATGAGTGGTTTTTCAAGAGTGCTCATAGGCATTCTATTATGTGAAGTTATACAGACACGGAGACTGCATTTGAGAGGAAGGGGGAAATCGAATGAGAAAGAGCAAAAAGGAAGAGCCAGAGTGAGAGAGAGATGTTTATCTTTCTCAGAGAATGGGTGGGTGGGGGGTGGGGGGGATGGGAGGGAATTTTATTTCCATTGATATGAAGAACTCCTTACAAATTGTATCATAAATAAACATTATTTTTACAGTTAGCAAAATGCAGCAACCTCTGGGGTGAAATGAAGCAGCTGCTTAACGGAGGGAGCACAGCTTCTCTGCAGGGGGAAAAGCGTACTTTAGTCAACCAAAACCATAGGTACTGGTGTTAGTCAAAACATCTTTCAGGTAAAGATCATAATGTGTGTTTTTACAGCATTAATTAAGAAAGCAAACTATTATCTAGAGGCAGATTAAAATGAGAAAGCTGCTCGATTAAAACTTCTATGGAGCAAGCAGTACCCATAACTAGGCTTGTAGAATCAAGGAGGAAATAAGGGATAAGAGAAAAGCAAAGCGTATATACCCACAGGGACGTAAGTGTGCAGAGTTTTATGGTTTTCACTAATGAGAGAATAGCCACTTGGTTTTATAAAGCAAACTGGGAAAGTATATTGATAATTCAAGCTGTTTCTCACTCCTCAAAGAATCTAACAAATATTACTTAGGTATAACAAGACTTCTTTAAGAGCAAAATGTCTGTAGTCAAAATGTTCTAGAAACCTTTTCCTTTCTGCTGTGGTATGAATGTCGTCTCCAAAACTCATGTTGCAACTTCATCCCCAAAGTGCCAGTATTGAGAGGTGGGACCTTAAAGAGGTGATTGAGTCATAAGAGCTCTGCGTTTATGAATGGATTAATCTATGTGTGAGTTAATGGATTAATGGGTTATAATGGGAGGGGAAATGGTGGCTTTATAAGAAGAGGAAGAGGGATCTGAAATAGCATGTTAGCCCACTCAGCCCCATTCTTGCAATACCCTGCATCACCCCAGGATTCTTCAGAGACTCCCCACCAGCAAGAAGGTTCTCACCAGACAGGACTCCTCAACCTGTTACTTCTCAGATTCCATATAAATAAGAAACAAAATGTTTTCTTTATAAATTATTCTGTTTCAGGTATTTTCTTATAAGCCACAGAAAATTGACTAAGACTGTTCCTTTTCTAAACCTGCTTTTGCATTCCTGTTTGTCTGTCCCATAACCATGATGTATGCCTTATGAATAGGTAATAAGACATGCCACTTTAAAGGAGATGCCAAGAGACCCATATAGGCACTGGCTAGTCTTATCTTTAAGAGAGTAGAGAGGTGATATGTGGAGTGATTCCAAACATGTCACAAAGCCCCCAAATATGCCCACCAGCACACCTGAAATTTCCTGATTTTGGTAGGGAAATCTCCAAAGTGCTGATTTTGGTAAGAATTTTTTTTTTTTTATAATTAAAGTGTAATTGTTCCTGGGAGAAAATACAATAATAAACTTTATAGGGCAACTGAATTATATTCTTTTCCTTTATTTTAAAAAGACTGAGCATGTTAGTGGGGAAAAAAAAGTAATGGGAGAAATTAAAATAAAGGAAAGGCCTAGAAATAGGAAACTCAGTATTTGGGAAAGAGTCACTTTTACCTCCTTGCCTGTAGGTAGACATGCCTAATTGGGCTCTGAAGAAAACACGAATAAGAAACACGAGAGCAGGTGAACATGCAGTTTGTTTCTTGCCTGCGCCTGTTAAAGCATTTCATATAAGCAAATGAAACTGAGACTTGGGAGGAAAGTCTTCAATTCCAAGATCCCAAAGGAACTCTCAATCTGCTCATTAATGCCTGATTTACTCATTCATTCTGATCTCTTGTCTTGCTAAAGAAATTTGTCTTTGCTCCTTTCAGATTATTCTTGACCCCCCTAAAGAAACCCTTAGATTGTTACTAATACCAGTAACATTTTTTTTGCTAACTCCCACATATTTTATCTGAGGTTCTCCTTAACTTTAATTCTTCTCTATTTTTCCATTTTGATTGATGTTTTCTCCAGGGGCCACATCAGAATGGAAGTCAAAGGTGAATGTTATCCTCACAAGGAATAATCTCATTTTGAATTCCTCTCATCTTTTTAAATAAACACAATTTGCCAAGTCCTTTGCAACCAATTTCTGTCATCCTCCTGTTTCATGAAGCACACTACATTTTATACAAATATAAATGAAGAAATAAACAAAGAATCTAGGAATATTTTCCAACTCTACTTGGTAATTTTCAGCTGGTTAGAAAAAGAATAAAGGCTTCCTGTTTCTAGGGTACTTGTCTTAACTAATACGTGCAACTCCATGAATACATAATGCAGATGAAAACAATAAGAAGAAGGGTCAATGTGTCCACAATTCTTTCTCTGCATTCTGACACTTGGACTGGGCAAGGATCCACCTGTACCACCATGCGTTTGTACAGCAGAGAACTGAAAAGCTCTTCTCCTTGACCTCCAGGGCTTTTTACATTGAATGGGATTGAGCTGAAGGCAACAGCTGGCTTGCAGATGTGCATAATTTACCCACATTTAACCAGCCTGGGCAGTTGTAGAGACATCTTTGAATGTGTACCCTATTCCATGTGGTCAATCAACAGCCTTTGGTCTGTTGTGATGGCTTGGGCATGTACATCTTCCCTGTGCTTACAGGCTGATGAAAACAGACTGAGAAGGATTTTAGCTATGGTGGAGATAAAGTGAGGGTTTTAGATTGAGTGAGTATGTGACATCAGTTTGGAAGGAAAATGGGAAATGTCATGGTCCCAGAATATAGGTGTAGAGTGAAGTTTTGCAAACATATGCCTATGAAGGAGAATAATAGCATTGAAATAAAATGAGGCAAGACCAAGCCGATGTGTCTGGAAATTGGTATGAATAAAGACTCATGTTACGCATGCGGTGAAGCTGCAAGTCTAACAATCACCAGAGGATTAACAGTCTTTTTAATGCATGCACATATTTCATATTGCACACATCTTATTTCTTATTACCTTATAATATACAAGGCAAAAAAAAAACCAGACCACCAACCCACATAATATTTATCTTTCCTGGAATCCTATTGCCTGACCTAGACATGAAAATGCTCAACAGACTGAAAACTGTTATTAAAAGCAGGTCACTTTCAATTTGTATGCACTTTAAAATTTGGATTTAAGTTACTAGAAAGTGATAGTTTTTACCTTTTCAAACTAATTAAACTAAAATATATTCAGAAGGGAGTTGGAGCACCAGTAAGAGATAGTGCTGGATAGTGTTTTTATTTCATGTTCTACCATCTATGTTTTATTTCAGTCTCTGATCAGCCATCTGCCAGCCACATCACCCCAATATTGGCAAGGGATTTGTTCAACCCCACAATTACTTAGTGAGACTGGCAGGCAGCTCCCCAGTGCTTAGAAAAGAATGGTTTTGAGCTTCTATCTAATTGTAAAACTGATTAGTTACACAGTCCTCATGGGTGACTTATAATCCCCATTTTAATACTTTGAGTTTGAAAATAGAAACTCCATAATAATATAAAAGGCTATTTTCATTTGTCCACTTAATTTATATTAATGGCTTGCTAAAATTGTTAACTGTTTGTAAGGAATCTTTCCAAAGAGCATAGTTTACCATTTAGTTCAGAAAAATTGTAATTGAGGATTGCTTGAAATAGTATACATATATTTGAAAATATAAAAAGCAATTATTCAAAAAGCCCACCTCTTATATAGCATGATATAAAATTGGAGGTAAATACAAATACTTGGGCAAAATAAATACCACCATGGCTAATGCTATAGCTATACTAAATAAACATAAATATGTGAAAAGCAAATGCATTGCACATATGTGTTTACAATTTAATCTGATAATGGTGCCTATGAGACGTCTTTACATAATCTAATAATTCATTTTTGTCTAATTAGATACTTGCAGCTCTTTGAAAGATCCACTAAAGTAAATAAGCCACCTTTAATTTAACCTGCATTTCCCATTTTCCCCCAGTGTCCTTGGCCATGCCTCGGGATATCCAAAATATCTTGAAAACAATACAAACAGAAATGGAATCACACAGTATGATGTGATCTTCCTTATGCGTGGCTAGCTCCCACTTGAATAAGGGAAGGGAATGCATAGCAATGCCAGCCTTCATGCACAGCTTCTGATTTGGTCCATGAATTATAGATGTACTTCTGAGGGGCCACTTCCCTTATGGTTTCTGATGCAAAAACAGTCGGTAAACATCTAACGCTCTTGACCCAGTATGTTAATCAGGCAGTAAGGTAGACATCAGTGGCCTCTCTATGCTAAGTTTAATTAATGGCATGTAAAACTGTAGATCCCCCATCTCCTCCCCTCAAACACTACATAATGGGATACATGCTCCCATAAGGGCCCAAAAGTTTGTGTTTTCTAGTCATGAAGTTTTGCTCACTGTTATAAGGTCAGCCCATTCATTTCTCAGCAGTCCCTGTTCCCAACTGCTGTTTAAGCTGTTAGTTCATTGAGTTCATCTGTCATGGGCCTGCTTTAACATGCTTGCCAAAGGCTCTGAGAACTGTTCCCACTCTGCTATTTCTTTGTGCTAATGAATCACTTTGAACTAGTGAGATATATCCCCACATTGAATAGAATGCCTTATGTGGATTCAGTATAACAAAACCAGGCTGAATACTTGCACCTGCTAACTCTGCTACATCGCTTGTTCCTTTGTGGGAGCACATGGGTATCCACATTCGAAGGAGAAGTCGTCTCGCTTCGTCAATACACAGTGAGATACGGCACAAGGCCTGTGTCCAAAAGTGCCAAAGTATACCCACAAAATAAATAGTGAGAAGAACGTACATAATTTAAAGGTATTCAGAGTTCTGAATGCATACAACAAACTTAACTTTTGAAGTTAAATACTCTCTTTAATATGATTAAAATTCTGATTTTTATTATCATGATTCATTTCACATTAAATTTCTCTAGAGTTCATCATCTAAATGGGGATAACTGGTCCACTTGAGATTTGTGACCTCCATTGGCATATCATTTAGAAACTTAAAAACAGTCTTTTTGTTTGTTTTTTTACAGGAAACACCTAGTGTCATATTTCTGCATTAATCACGGAATCTATTTTCATTTAAAACCCCAAACAGAAGATAAGTATTTTCAGAGAAAGTGAATTACATACCTCTCCAAAATCTGTTACATGGAGACCCACAGAAAATACAGATAATATGCTATTTGTAGTAGTAGAATGTTCAGGTTAAGGACAGTACTGAAGCCATAGCCAGAATTTTGCCTAGCTTATAGGCAAATCTCAGTCACTTTGACTTAAAGATAAAAGAAAGATCCTGACCATTGTTATATATTCTTGTATCTAGAAGACATGTTCTTTTCATTCTCAGAATAAAGATCTAGAATAAAGTTCCTGTCTGTCAACTTCTATAGTAGCTTACCCTTTTATAGCTTCCTCTATGAATAACTGCTCCCATGGGGTGAAGAGGCAGAGGGAGAATGGCCTGGAGTTGTGTACACCCTGTCTTGGTAGGTTTTGACTGTTCTCAATAAAATCCCCTGTTTGAACCTGGTAAAGCTAGATAGCACTGAGAGGTGCAGAGATGACACACTCATGAGCTCCATGCAGTGTATGAATAGCATTGTGGCCACTTATGATTATTCACTCATTCATTCACCAAACATTTTCAACACTCTCTCTGTGCCAGGTGTTGCAAAAAGACACTGGGAGCACAGCAATGAATAAGACAGATCCAATCTTCAGGGGTCTCTAATATCTAGCAGCAATCTAGTCAATCTACTCAATCCTGAGGAAGAAGACATTCACTTCCAGCTTTATCCACTGAGCATTATGTAATTTTTCTGTTATTTACAGAAAGATTGAGAACTGGAAATTCACACCAACTGGCATTTGTTCTGTACTTATTAAAGCAAAGCATTACATTAGGTGCTTTATAGTATGTAAAGATGGTTATGACTCCCTGGGTGCATAATATGGTGAGAGAAAAAAGAGGGAGACACATGTACAGAGTGCGACGGGAGAAAGTCCATCCTCTTCAGAGTGGCTCCCAAAGGAACAGGGATTAGATGGAACCCTTGTACAACTGTGTAGAGGGAGTTATGGTGAGACCACATATTAGGTCCTTTGTGAAGAAAAGAGTAACTAGAGGAAAATGCACATTAAGGACTAATGGATTAAGGGAAGCTATAGAATATGATAAAATATAGAGCAAATCCAGAAAGACTCTTATCATCCTATCCTGTAATTTCTCTGATCTTTCGTGAAACTCCTCTTTGGACTCCCTCCTCCAGCCTCAGGAGTTAAATCAACAATCCTTAATATGCATTTTACTCTAGCTACTTTTGAGAATATTCTCTTCAACTTTAAAAATTGTCCTCATCATTCAAGGTTTTTCCAAAGCCCGGCCTACTCCATTGAGCCTTCCCCAACTACTGAAACAATATTACTATCTTTCTTTCTAGAATACATGTGATCCCCTTTGCTTCCTGAAACAATCATATACATACAGTTATATACACTGGATGCTTATTGGCTTGAGTTTTCTCTCTCCAGATATTAAGCTACTTGAAGGAAGTCTTCTCATTGTTCTATCTTCCATGATGCTGAACAAGGCATGTAACGAGAACTAAATTAACACTTATTACTTTGACCAGACAACATGTCTTAGATCTGTACAATTTTCTTTCAAATCCTCATCAGCAGATCATTGGCTTACACTCTTAAGAGTCTTAATTAAATTTCTTCTTTCCTAGTATTTATTAACTACTCCCATGTACATATGCCAACTAGTCCAAAAGAGAAAGGAAACTACATAACCTTTATTTCTAGGGATGTGACTCAAGATTGTTCCAAGCCTAACCCAAGCCACAGTTCTGGGTGCCAGACACATGCTTGGTTTCTTGCTCCAAAAAATTCGCTGCACATTCTCCTATTCTTTGAAATAACTGAAATGGTGCAGTTTATCTGTAGAAGGCTTCTTCATTGAAGAAAATAAATGCATTCACCAGCAATTTTTCCTTTCTGCAGTGTAACTATTTGAAATTTCAAGAACAATTCTACTGTTCAGCATCCCTAATTATCCCAACTACAAAATCCATACTTTAAAATACTAGTAACAAATCACCCAGCTATCAAAGCGGGCACGAATTTTGAAGAAACACTAAGCATTTCCATTCTATCCAAACTGCCCATTATATTTATTTGAAAGCAGAAAAAAATACGATTTTTTTCTCTTGCCATCAAAATGCATTTGCAAATTGGCTCTAGAAAATGTTTAAATAATTATTCAATAGTGTGAATTGAGGGAGACTCCAACACTGTTTTTCCCTGACAGATTGACAGTGTATTATAAATTCCAACAATTTATATTTTAAGGCCCCAGCTTCCTATGTCTGCCAACCATGTCCCAGGCTTGAGAAATTATGGTCGTTTAATCAGCGTTGAGCGTTTCCATGTTCAACCTTCAAGCAGTGATGCTGTGCCACGTTTTCACCAGTGATAGATGAATCCACTTACTCTACCGCCTCCTGCATGACAGTACTTTAGAAGTCCTGCTAAAGTTCACGTTTCTCAATATATCAAAGTTTAGCAGCACAATGACCTTCTGATATTTGTTTTCAACTGTTTATAACCAACAGTTCATTACTTTCCCAAAACGAAGCGGAAGAGAGCCAGTAGATGCTCACTCTAGCAGAGCAGGTGCCACAACATGTTCCAAGTCTGGAAACTGATTGCAGGGAATTCTGTAAAGAAAAGTCTAGGACAGTGTTAGCCTCTTAAGCCACTAATGCCAGGAGACCAAAGAGTCAGAATTACAAGCTTCTTATCTGTCTTTTGCTGTATTGCTGAAAAGATGTATGAATCCTTTTCACGACATTTTCTCTACATATAGTTAGTTATTTCTGTTGGACATTGTCACTCAGCCACCTCCCTTGGTCACAGCCATTTAATCTCAAACCTTTTAGGATAATCCAGAGATCTCAGCAGGGAAAACATATTTTTCTTCTACTTGGATTTGATCTCTAATAATATTTGGGCTTTCTCACTCTGATGAATGGCATGGGATTATATATGAGTCCAATAAGATTCTTTTTGCCACTCAAGCTAGAACTACAAAAATAATACCAAGTGGTTTTTGTTTTGTGTTTGTTTGTTTGTTTGTTTGTTTAACTCAATATCCTAATTTGTCTTCAGGGTCTCAACTTTTTTCTTTTTTTGAGACACGATCTCGCTCTGTCAACCAGGCTGGAGTGCAGTGGCACGATCATAGCTTACTGCAGCCTCGAAATCCTAGGCCCCAGTGATCCTCCCTCCTCATCCTCCCCAGTTATGGGGACTGCAGGTATGCACCACCACACCAGCTAATTTAATTTTTTTTTCTTTTTAGTAGAGATGAGGCATCACTCTTTTGCTCAGACTGGTCTTGAACTCTTGGGCTCAAGCATTCCTCTTGCCTCAGCCTCCCAAAGTGCTGGGATTACAGATGTGAGCCGCCACAACCAGCTTCAACATTCTAATGTAGAAAAGAAGCCCAAGTAGGTATATCTACATAAATTAATAGTCACTAACATTCATGTGGCAGACACTATGCCCTCTTTCATTTAATTCACTCAATTTATCAAGGAAGTAGCTGGTGTTATCACCTTCATTTCACAGATGAGGAGGCTGAAAAGGAAGCATCTGAGCTTGCCTATCCTCCATGCTGTCAGAAAGTCATGGATGTGACTCATCTGCTGGGTAGCAGAACCTGTCTCTTGACCACTACCTTACACTGAGTATTTTTCACCAAGACTTAGCAGGAGAGGCACCTTAACCGTCCACAGAATTCTTTCCTACCCCAGAGTTCACTCTGAGCCTGATAGCCTCAGAATGTATGTTTTTGTTTTCTGGAAATGTGATCCCAAACAAGACCTAGCCCCACATCTGTCTTATAACACCGAGTATATGAAAGGAAAATGAGGGCAAGCACACTCAGAAATCCCTCCAAAGACACTTTGTGCAGAAGAACTGACTTTTTGCCCATTTATTTCTTTTAAGGAAACAGGGATTAATTGTGTCTGCCCAGTATGGCGTGAAGGTTTCATCACCTGTGGTAACTCCAATTGATTGAAAGTGGTTACATGAAGGGATGTGTTGGAACAAATTGTGAGACAATGTTAGGGCTCTGCTGGCAAGTGTGGTTACCTATGAGTAATGACTACTATGGGTGCTGACGGTGTGAGGGAAGGTGCAAGTGTTTAGGTATTTGCTGTCTATATCTTAAGTCTTTGACATATAACTACCATGTGTCCTTGGGAAGAAGGGAGATCTCAAAATCATCCCTGGATAATTTCTTTGGTTTTTTGCCTCTTTCCATCATTTATTTTTTCTTTTTCCCTTTCTGATATCTACTGTACATTTAATTAAGCTTAGCAGTATAGAGATAGAAAACAGGCCACAGATATCGTCTCCACACCTAACCAAGACTCTCATTTATATCACTGGCAATGCAATTCTCGCTTACCCCAGACCACTGATTTGCATATTTTTGTGGGTAAAATAATCACCTGAGGACATGGTTTCAAAGACAGGCTCTGGCTTTTACTCCCAGGAGATTCAGATTAGAAATAGATGCATTTGATCTGTATCTTAACTGAGATACATTTGATCAGTTTCAACTGAGATACATTTTGAAACTGATCCGCATTTAAAAGGCACTCTGAGTATCTGTGAGGCAGGAGACTTTGGACCACAGTTTGAGCAACACTACCCTAAACTCAGATAAATTGCTCTTTTTACCCAGGAGCTGGGACAGGATTTAACATGAGCCACAGCATCAGTCCTTCTGTCTACCTCCAGGAGAACTAGTCTCTTGCAAGAAAATCACTGGGAGATGATTTAGGAGGAGGAGCACAACTTTAGGTTTGAATATGAAATTAGAACAAGTGTACTCATAGGCTCAGCATTCACTCTCTTATCCCGGTCCTCTCCTGCTTTTTTGGCTTATTTTCTTTATTATTCATGCACAAGATGTTCCCTCTCTTTTCACTCTCACAGAATCATGCATTGTTTTGAGGTTGAAATTGTCTTTCTTATCTTTGTATTCCTTAGAGTAAGCACACATAATAAGGATTCAACAATATTTTTCAAAGGAAATAAAACATCAAGCCCAGGAGCCACTGATTTAATTGCTCTCTCGAGCAAGTCCATTCATGGCTCTAAATGTCTATTTATTATGGTTATTCATGATGTTGATGAATGTCTCAGCAACTACCATTAACTGAGCACTTTTACTCGATGCAGACTATTGTGTTGCACTGAGTTTTACCTTCATTCTTCATTTCACTTAGTCCTCGTAACAATCCTTAGAGGGTGTCAACAGAGGCAACAAAAGGAAAGTGGGTAAACCTTTAATATTCAAGGTCTCTTCTCATTATGCAGAGAACAATGGCCACTGAACCTACATCCAATCAAACCAAATCTGCTCGAGCTGCCGAAGTGCAAATCCTTGGCCGCTAGACATTAATCATTTCCATACATGAATGAGAAGCTTGTGTGGATAGGTAGTTTTATTTATAAGCCAACACATACTCACTCCCACTCCTTCCACACATACACATAAGCTTCAGCCTTTTTAAGACACAAGGGTGTCTTTCAGTTTACCCACTTTTTTAGACCTGTGTGGATGTAAGGATTACAGGTTTCCTGCCTGTCCAGGAAGAGTGATCGCTTTGCTCTCTAAGAACTTAACTCCCAGGCTTAATTATTATGCGAGTGTGCAAGTGTATTAAGCATGTAGGCCAAAAGCAATTTAAAGTCTATGCTGCATTGACTTTCAAATTATTTTATTTCTAATTCAGATGCATGCTTTGTTAAGGCATTTATCACTGTTATATAATCAACCAGATTGTTCTATGACTACAGTCCCTCAAAACCTTTATCCCCACTGGGTTCACATCGGGAGCAATAAATAACATCCCTTACCCTCATACGTTGAGTCAAGCTTGGAGTCTCCTCCCCAAGTGCCTCACTTCATCTTTTGATGTATCTCCCACTGGTGGAAAATGTATCAAGCACTGCATATCTCATCAGCAAGATGGTTTGTTCCTCCTTACCAAGGCATTGTGGTGCTCCTGGAAAGGTGGACACAGTTTCATGCCCACACCCAGAATTCCTTCAAACTAGTCAAATGACTTTCATCAGTAAATCAGATATTACTTCCATGAATATGTTGGATTCTTAGAAAAATTAATGAATACAAAGATTCTATAGTCTTGGAACGTGAGGAATTAACAGATAACCAAAGCATCTTAAAGCCATACCTAATGTCAGTAACCTATCCCTTGTAAACATAAACCTAACGATGTCTATACTAACAGCTTCCAAAGGACCAATAGTCCTTCCCCATCCAGACCTCTTAACCTCAATGAGGACTATTCTCACCATACATGCCACATATTAAACCTGTATCTGGGAGGAGAAGAGAGTTTCTGGGATACGGAGAAAGACAATATTTTTGCTGTTCCTTTGTCCTTAACATTTTTATTTTGTCTTGATATTTTTACTTATTCCATGATTTTGCAGCTAAAGAATGGAGTCAGAGATGGAGCAGAGGGAATATTTGGAAAATAACTAAAATTAGCAGGTATCCCGACGGAAAATATAGATTTGTGACAAAAGATGTGTGTCAGTGGGACTCAAGAAAACATACAGATCCCTTACTATTAAAAATGGAACAGTAATCCCTGAATATCAGGGTTTTCTTGAGGATTAACTATAATAATAACATAACGGTGTTTGGTAAAGCTGGCAAGTAGCATATTCATTATTATGGATAATGTTTTAAAAGGTTTAATGCTGAAATAAGCAACTCGATCTCTGAAAATTTTAATCTGGTTTTATCAGATCCTTTAAGCAAAACCAATCTTAAAATAAAATGTAATTATGGCTTAAGGGGAGGTTTTCCAACTATGGTGTATGTGTGTATGTGTGTGTGTGTGTGTGTGTGTGTGTGTATACTAGTATAAATCAATGAACATTCATTCTAGATTTCAATAATTTTACTAAAGAGAATAATGTTTGCTTTGTTATTTGACAAGGGAGGTGGCATGGTAAATACTTCATTATGTTGCATTTTCTCATCAGTCTCTTTCTCATCCCAGCAGATGCGAACTGTGCACTTACAGTCAGTAGCAGAATAAAAAATCTGGGCTTTTGGTCCTGATTTGGTATGACCTTCTTTCTCATTTTGAAACCTCTTACTGCTGCCGGAGAAACCAACATCCCTTTTTTCATTATGTTACACTCAAGGTAGCTGAAAAACTTCATCAATAAGTATCCTGAGGTTTAAGCCAACCAATAAAATTAAAGAAAAGAAAGTCATTACAGTAGGATGTGTGATTTAGGGCCAACATGAAAAGCAACGAAGAGAACTCCGTATGTCACTAATGGAAACTTGGCCAGTTCCTACCTACTAATAAATAATGTGCTGGTAAGCTGAGAGCTAAATATTTGGGTGAGGATTTGGAGATTCCAGAAATCCTGAAGCTAATTAAGATATAAATATGAGGATCCTGAAAAGTTCAAGGATAGATTAGGGGAAATGAATGCACCAGCAAGATGACCTCACTCTCCAGCAAACAGGCTCAGGTGAGGTAGGACATTGAAATGGAATTTGGTCCCTGGAGGACATGAAGGGAGTTGAAACAGTGTGTGTGGGATCTAAGAAGAAAAAATTTGTATTTTTGTGTACTTTTGGTTTTCAATCCTTATACTGATCTACTTGTATCAAGAGGAATAGAATAAGTCAAGTTGATGTGAGAAAAAAGAAAAGTGATTTTCAAGGGCTTTGGGGGACACAATGGTGCAATCGTTTCTGGCCACTCCTGAGACGGCAAATGAGAAAAGAAGCCTGGGGAGTGTGAATAGCGCCTGGAGTGCAGTGTGTGGAGGACGAGTGGGCTCAAGCTCAGAGATTTGCTTTTGTGTTTCATCTGAAACCAATCAGTAAGCGAAAAAGCAGAAAGCTCTTTTGGCATCTATTCCACCATTGATACTGGGAGAAGGAAAGAGGATTTATACATAGAGACCCCCATTAACACTAATGAAAAGTAGGCGGGTAAATCCCATGTGTACGAGGAGCAAACACTGCCCTTTGTGTGGGGGTAATTAAGAGCTAAAGAGAGCTTACAGTTGCTCACCACTGCACACATGCTCCTGGTAAAAGCTCCTTCACGGCAGTGTTGCAGTGGTTTTCTTTAGTTTCAATGGTTGCAGCCTAACAGTTGTTAACCATCTCTCGCCCTAGTTCCCCCATAAAGGAGTGAAAGGGAATGATGTATTGGAAATGACAGTATTTGACACTATTGGCAGAGGGGCTTTCAAGGAAAATGTACAAGCAAAGAAAGGAGACATTCAAAAGGAACCTAAAATTAAGCAGAAGAGAATAATAAGTGGCTCAAGGCAAATAACCCTATACTCATAACATCCTTGCCAGCACCCCATCCTTTGGAACTGTGGCAGGAAGAGGAGGCATGTGTAAACCAAGAATATGGAATACTAGCAAGCACCATGTCTAAGGTCCGAAGCCATAAATATGGCAAGAAAATGCTCCAGTGATGGCAGGAATGGAGAAGAAAAGGTGAGAGCTATGACATCATTCCATTTTTACTCTGCAGACCAACCCTGGAAATGTAGTTCTACATTCATTCTGAGTTCCAGAAATATCTGAAGGCAGTAAAAAAACAATTATCTTTTCCTAGGGCAATGTTCAAGTCTCAAGACCAACTCTTGAACTTAACAGGTTGGACCCATGTGAATAAAGAACAAAATGAAATTTTACATGTATGAAATGCCTGTGAAGTCTTTTATTTATTATTTTTTCTGATGCAACATAGGGAACCCTGGTGGATGTACAGGCTAGAAAGATATATTTAATTCAGCACAAGCTCAATAGGTATTCAGAGTATTTTTGTGTTTGATTACTCCAGGTCCTTGCACATATGCTCTCGTATGTATGATATGATCTCAGCCTAATGATTGATTGAAGAAATACATGAGATTGAAAGATAGGTTGATTCACAATCGAACTGCTTCCTTATCTTGAGAGGAATCATCTGTTTTGCTTTTCATAGTTTTGATCTAGAGTGTAATTTTCATTCTAAACAACAAAATTTTAGAGAAACATTGGTAAACAATGGTCCAGGAAAGTGAGATGTCTATGAAGAGTGTTATATAAAAATCCACTTGAATAAATTGAAGAGAATGTTTCTAGAGTAGCTAATACTCAAGACAAAAAATAAAAGCAGCTTTTGCATAGTGAAAGGTTATCATGAAGAACAGAAACTTTTTTGTGAATGAGGCACCTTCAGTATTAGCAGTTATTAACAGTTTCAGCTGCTTGAAAGAAGGACTCAATATAACAGAGTATGAACTAAGCAGCTCAGAGCTGATATGGCAGCTGCATATTATTTGGGATCAAGGACCTTTCTGTTTGTTCTCTGGCACTTCTCAAAATGTCTCCATCTCCTAGTCCCAAATGGCTACTCCCAATTCCACTGTCACTTCTACACTCTAGCCAGCAGAAGGGAAGAAAAAAAAGGGAAAGAAAATATACTCCTTATCTTTAAGTGCAGGATCTAAAAGTTTCAAGCACTTCCTTTCACATCCATTGGTAAAAACTTACTTACATGGCCCTGATTAGCTGCAGGGGATAATACGAAATGTAGATTTTAGCCTCCATTTCTATGGAAAATAGGAGACTCAATAATAGCAAAAAAAAACACAAAAAAGTGCCTATTTATTTTACTGTCACATATATAGCACATATATCATTAGCTAGAAGTTTGTGAATGATTTCAGGTAGGTAACTTAACATCTCTATCTCAACTAATTTTAAGAAGGGATTTCTAGAAATTAGATATATAAACTATAATATTGATATATACATGTTACATGTAAAATGTGTATTATATTCACAATTCTCATAACAGCATTATTCATAATAGCTAAAATGTGGAAACAACTCAAATGCCCAATTGATTATCACCCAACTGATGAATGGTAAATAAAATGTGGTATATTTATAAAATAAAGTATTATATGGCAATAAAAAGGAATGAAGTACTGACACATACTAAAACATGATGAAATTTGAAAAACATGCTAAAGAAGCCAGTTACAGAGTAGGCAAATCTATAAACACATAAAGTACGTTAGTGTTTGCTTTGGGTTGTAGAGGACTTGGTGACAAACTGAGTAAGTGTTCTCAAATGGATTCTGGTTGTAACAGTTAGCAACTCTGTGAATATACTAAAAAGCACTGAATTGTCCATTTTTAAATGGATAGATGTAATGATACTTGAATTATATTTCAATAAAGCTGTTTTTAAAAAGTTAAAAAATGCTAATATTGTATAGCAAAGGTCTCATGTAGATTATATCTGACTCCAGCATGCAGTCCAAAAAGAAAAGATAAATGTTTTTAATGAATAAACTTACATATGTGAACCACCTGTTTTTAAGAAATATGAGAGATTTGTCCTAAACGTGAAAAATCTGAGTTCACTTGTCACATATTAACACCTGCACTAAAGGTGTGTGTGTGTGTGCACGTGTGTGTGTGTATGAGTGGGAGGAACGATATATGCAGAAACATGTACTATGTCCAGCTTCCATTTTCTCTAGCCACTCAGTAACACAACATTTTTGAGTGCATATACCAAGAACTATACTAAAAATATCAAATACATTATCTCACTTAATCTTTATAGAAATCTCATGAAACTACAAATCTGAAGACTAAAAAACGTATGCATCTAGCATAAAGTTACTTAGGTAGTAGGTTAGATAGCTGGGGTTTGAACTCAGATTCACCGAGTTCAAACCTTGATCAACTTGCAATATCACACGCAACTTCTATCATGCCAGGTGTGCAGTGAGAGTTCAAGAAACTCCCTTGGTGCATATTACCAATTTGAAAATATGGAATGATGTTGGAAATGTGTGAAGATGATTGATTCATTGAGCTCTTTCATTGGCCCAAAGACTTTCTTCATTTAATTTTGTGTGTGTGTATGTGTGTGTGTAAAAGAGAGACAGGGTCTCACTCTTTTGCTCAGACTGGAGTGCAGTGGCATGATCACAGCTCACTGCAGCCTCCATCTCTCCAGGCTCAGGTGATTCTTCCACCTCAAACTCCTGAGTAGCTGAGACTATAGGCACATGCCATCACACTCAGCTAATTGTGTTTTTGTTGTTGTTTATTTGTTTGTTTGATTTTGTAGAGATAGGGTGTTGCTATGTCACCCAGGCTGGTCTGGAACTCCTGGGCTCAAGCCATCTGCCCACTTTGGCCTGCCACAGAGCTGGGATAACAGGTGTGAGCACTGTGCCTGGCCACTTCATTTAATTTTTAGTTGATAAACTTATTTTTTTAGGGCAGTGTTAGGTTCACAGCAAAATTGAACAATAAGTACAGAAAATTTCCACATACCTCATCTCCCTAAAACACTCAGCCATCCCTATAGTCAACTAGAGTGCTACATTTGTTATAGTTGTTAAACTAATGTGGACACATCATTATCACCCAAACTCCATAGTTGACATTACTGTTCATCCTTTGTGTTACATATTCTCTGTGTATTGAAAAATGTGTAATGACATGAATCTACCATTGTAATAGCATGCAAAATAGTTTCACTGCCCTGAACAATCCTCTGTGCTCTCCCAATTTATCCTTTCTCTACTCCCCAAATCCCAGCAACCACGGATTCTTTTAGTTTTGCTTTTTCCAGAATGGGATAGTTGAAATTATACAGTATACAGCCTTTCGTAAGGAATTTACTGAATTTAAGCTGTGACCATCAAGAAAATACAGTATCCTGGAATGTCAATACTAGTCAGGATCATTTTCTAGACTCAAGATGTTAAGGGATCAGCAAACACCTCTTTTCCTGGGCCACAGAAACTGTATTTAAAGCCTGTGAAATTATCTTCTCTACTCCAAAGATATCCTCTAGGTCTTGTCTTTCTACTCCTGTCCTGAAAATTCACAGTAATCAGTTTAAAGCAGTCCATTTTACTCTATTTGGATTTTATTAAAAGGCTTTGGAATACCTCAGCAACACTGACCTAGAAAGTCTTCATAGTGCTCTGCCGCTTGTAATTGTTTCTAGTCTACGCTCTGTGACGCCATGGAAGTTCACCTCTGAATCAACCTCAGCCTAAAGTTCTAGAACATAGTACCACTTCTGGTTCCACCAGCCTCCATTTCCCTATCGAGAATAGGCCAGTGAGAATCGGAGTCAGGGACAACACTACGTTATTAACTTTCGACAATCAGAGTCAGCTTTGGAGAATAAGTTACCTTTTTATGCAACTCAAATTAAATTTGAACAGCGGTAATGCCAACGTGACAGAGTTTAGATATGGTCTGACGAAAAACACTCACTACTTTTAGAATATTTTTCATATTTAAATACCAGTACTATGATTGACTTGGTTAAAAATGATCAAAAGGTGTGTGTGCGTGTGTGTGTGGTATATATAAATACTTTATAAATATAAAAAGATAAATGCGTGTAACTTTTATTTTTATGAAAATACATTTATTGTTTCCCATAGGTTCACTTTTCCTACAGAAAACCCAAACTTTTCAATAGCTAAAAAGGTTTACTGTACTCTTCTTATCAACATGATCCATGTTTCTATACCTATATTTAAGTATGAGAACAGCCAACTATGGAAACACTTTGGCCATCCCCGTCAGTGCAATGTGGAGTCCCACATGGGCGCCTTCTGCCAGTTTGCCCCCTGGTGGTAACACAAGATTCATTCATGAGCTATGGCACCATTTCTCCTTTGTAGTCCTACCCACCAACATCTGTCAGATACTACTCACTTTTCAAAGCCCAGCACCCATAAAGTTATATATAAAAAGCTTGGAGGTCCAAAATTTCAGGAATCTTTGTTCTAATGTAAAGCAAAGTATGTCAAATGGAACATAATAATACTTGCTCTTACTATCCTTTGATTCAAGTGAATTTAGTACAGGAATGCATAGGCAATCTCTTTAACAATTGTTCTAATTTTCCCTCAATATCATTTTTTGCTATTCTCATCTTTTTCTCTTCTGATTTTAAGTAACCCCTTCTGTTTTTACAAACTGGTTGAGCCTTTAATATATTTATTATTTCCATAGCTACAGTTTTTCAAGCACCGCTGTCATAGATAAAAATGCATAGTACAGATAGCAGTTTATTCAAAATAAAACATTAATGGAGACGAAAAGCTTGAATTGTATGACACAGCTTGTATGAAGAGTTTGACGTGTTATCTTTAGGCCTTTCAGACATTTCATAATCAGATGCTCTTCTAATACTGAACACCCTCCCTTGGCTATCCCCTCATCTGTCCTACGAAACCTGGTTCCCTAAATGCTTCTGTTATCCAACTCTCTTGATATAAACTTCTGTTGTTAATTATTGGAGCAAATATTAAAAATTATTATAGATATTCATAATCCTGTCATTAGGCAAACCTTTGGCCAGCCTCCCTCATCATGATTTCTTTCACATTTCAA
This sequence comes from Symphalangus syndactylus, assembly GCF_028878055.3. Taxonomy (NCBI): domain Eukaryota; kingdom Metazoa; phylum Chordata; class Mammalia; order Primates; family Hylobatidae; genus Symphalangus; species Symphalangus syndactylus. The sequence goes on from NC_072430.2 coordinate 31,161,648, forward strand.
CAAAGATTAATTTTGCCTCTGTTACATCAGCTCATTTAAGGTCTATTTCTTGAATCAATATCAATCATTTAAACGTGGTGTGGTCCTGTGGGATTCAAATGAGTCCAAATGATAATTGAGCTGCTCTATTCCCAGAATTTGGCACCCACGGTTTTGTCTTTCTTCATCAGAGCAGAGACATGAGCAAAATCAGTGATAAAGAGCCGTGACTATTCATACAGGCAGTTATAGGCCAATAGTGGTAAAGTAATACTCTATTTTCACAAGTGTTTTCCAATAACTACATGCTGGCTTATCAAGTTAGGCAATAATTGCTGGTAGCAGGAAACATGCTTGTACTCAAATCTGTATTAAATAAGAATCTATTTTTCCTTCTCCTTTTATACTTAAACAAATTATAATATTTTATATACTTAAACATTTCTTTTTTTCCAGGCTCTATTATTGAGATACCTGATGCTTTATTAATAAACACACAGAAGCAATTTCTTCTTTATATCGAAACTACCTGGAAAATATTTCACATTAAAAAGAGAAATTACAGTTGTTGATAAGAAAATCATTTTGTGCATGTAGCTTATTGAATCATTACCATATGGCAATTTTCTTTTAATCATATAATCCATGTCTTTGGGCAAATGAAAAAAAGGAATACACAAACTATTGCTTTATGTTGCTTTAGTAAATATCTCTGTTCCCTCGAGATCAGCAGCGACAGTCACTTAGTGAAGTTACAGTGGTGACAGGAATTGTTAAGTTGTCCTATAACAAAATAATGTGAACATATTTCTAGAAACTAGCGTTTTTCCACAATCTGTATTTGCTGAAGTTGTGACATTTAATGGGCTATTGCCCAAGCTGTTGCAGTGAGGTTCTAATTAACTCACGTTCCCCCAGTGATTCCGTTATTACAGATAGAAGTAATATTTCATGCAGTAATATCCAACTCCGTAGCCAGAGATTGAGAAATCTAGACTATGCATCAAAATTTTAGTTCAATAATCATGTGCCATTAAGTTGCTAAGGCAGGTGATGAAAAGGCATCAGATTCTCTGCCTGGTCAGCTACTAACATGTGTTCATGTACGGTATTTCTTCTCTTGCTCCATGGGAAAATAAACACACTGATTTGAATAAATGGGAATTTTTGGAGCTATAAGAGACCTCAGAAATAGCCAAAACAATTTAACTTAACCTTCTCATTAGGAGGCAGTCTTACCTAATGGATATCGGGAAGATTTAACGAGATCATATACATAAAGTGCTTAGAACAATGTGGGCACAAGGTAAGGCCTCTGGACAGAGAGCGGTTTGACAGATGAGGAAGCCGGCAAGAATATGTGGGTGGTTTTCAAAAGTCATATAAATTAGTTAACAAATTCATCAAAGGTAGAACTCATTTTTTCTACCTTCTAATCTAATGTTCTTTTCACCATACCACAGAAAGATACGTAAAAGTCCTCCACTTAGTTCCATCTATAGTAGCAAAATATTTCTTGAAAAAGCTATTGCGATATACTTGTGTGAATTTTATTAGCACATTACATTTAGAAGGAATATAATTAATTTGATAAGTTATTTGATCTTTAGATTATAAATTAAATCTTACAAACTTCAAATTCCATTATTAGGAATGCTCATGTTTCAGCTGTACCATATATTTTTTAAGAAAACGACTTATCTTTATTTCTAAGGCAAATGGCATTCCATTGATTATAATTGTTTAAAATATTCATTTTTACATATTTAAATTAAATCGCCACCCATTACTTCAGAATACCTGATGCACACTTATTCATCACTTTCCAAGTATTTACTGAGTGAGTGCTTTTGGCTCTACTGGGCACGCTAGGAATCATAAGAGCTGGGAGGATTTCTCTTGATAAATAAGAGCAGTTTGATATCTAGTAAGTAGATGGTCAGATGGATAGAAGAGTAAGACACAATATATTATTATCCTTATCAGTGTTTGCTGTTAAAACCAAACTTCTAGTTTTAGCCATCTCCATAATCACTGTTGGATGTCCATCACAGTGATTCACCTAGTATCCCTTACTCTATAAAACACATGATATAAGTAGGTTTCTTCCATATTAAGATAACATGGCTTTACTACTATTTGGAAGAAAACAGCAAATTTTCTATAATTCTCCTTTTATGATTTATATGGTACCTTTAACACAACCAGGAGAACTCTACAGAAAAAGTGTTGGACATTGCTCCATGCCTGTTTCTGAGCCCCTCAGATAACATCTTAACGAATTCTACTACACCATAGCTTACCTCTCAGTTTTCTTGTCAGTTGATTAGAATGGGGATGAAACTAGTTCAGGCACCACCAAGAAAGTATTGCTCAGTAAAAAAAATAAAAATAAAAAAAACCTCTAAAAATATTTCCAATATAAGTAGGTCAGTGTGACAACTCCTTAATAGATAAATTGACTCCAACATTCACTATGGTCTGGCTCCCCATTTCTCTCTATCTCAAAGCCTACTAATCTCTCATGTGCTCAGCCTCTTCCAGCCACATGAACCTTCTTGCCTCAACATGCCAGGCACAAGGGGCTATGTACTTTCTGCTTTTTCTTGTATTTGGAACCCTCTCCTTCAAATATACACGTGGCTACTCTTTAGCTCTTTGCTTAAATGTCAGCTTTCCAATGAAATTTTTCCTGACTATCCTTTTTAAAATTATAGCATCAACACACATTATCATGCCTCTTCCCTTCTTTAGCCCTCTTCAGAGCTCTTACCAGAAATTAATGTATTCTATTCTTTCTTATGTATTTGATTGATTGATCTATGTGTATATTTATTACCATTAGAAAGTAAACTCCAAAGGGCAGAGATTTTTCTGCTTATATCACAGGTATTCCCTAAAAGAGTATACGGCACATACTAGGTGTTCAATAAATATCTAAATAAAATGTCTTTTCCTCCAGATTTCACTTGTTTCTGAAACACTCTTCCCTCAGTGGAGATTCAGATCAGCAGGTAATATCCTATTGACTCCAACACATTAGTAAAACATGCTCAGAATGAGAAGGGCTCAAAAAATATTTTGCTTCATGTATTATATTTTTATTCACCTATGTTTGTTGTCAGTTTCCAACCCCTTCCCCAGCCCTGCTCCTAAATACATACATTAGAATGAACATTCCTTGAGAGAAAGGATCTAACTTGTTCACCAATGAATGTTCAGTAGAGAACAGTGACTGCATGCACTATATTTTAAATGGTATATAATGAATTAGTAGGTTGGTGTAAAAGTAATTGCAGTTTTTGGCATTACTTTTAATCACAAAAAATGCAATAACTTTTGCACCAACCTAGTAAAAACAGACTGATATCTCTAGAATCTAGAAGGAAGTATGAGTAAGTTCCAGGAACTGAGATTCTAGGGCCAGGTTTACCATTTTATGCTGTTATTTCTCTACACAAATTCTGTGCTCTGAACATGTTGACCTTTTCCAAACATAATCCATAATTTTTATTCTCATGATTTTGCTTCTGCCATTCCACTTTCCCAGGGAATTAAAAACTGACCTCAGACTAGCTTATGACAGTATTTCATATGCTTGTTGATTATCCCTCACGTGAATCCTTCTTCCATCACCTCATCATTCGGCATCACGGTGGTCTTTTCATTAATGAAAAAAGTAGCACTTAAGTGACTTGCTTTTAAAAAGGGATATGGGGAGGCATTGGTACAAAAGGATGATAATATGTACAAGAATGGGTGTCTTGTTCATTAACTAACTCCAGGAGTATACAGTTTGTCACTGTTTGTAAATATTGTGCTAGTATTCATTGGCCATATTTTATCTGCCTGACCAATAACCTCCAAAAAACACTTCTTTCACATGAAGAGACTCAGGAAAGAATCAGGAACAAGGTGTCGGCTCCTTCCCTCAGAGGAGAGTATCAGTTCCAGGACCCTACGCCAGCACCCACCTCTGGACAAACTATACCTTGAATCCCCCATTTTAATGTTCTTTCTGCACTACTTAAACATAGTCAGAATGTCCCAAATGAAAAATTGTAACTTTCCAGGCAACCTCGATGGATTGTCTTTCTCCATAACTGATTCTCCTCTGAAAATTGTGGGTTGTTGCTCTTTAGTCTCACAGAAAAATTCAGACCCCAGAATTCCAGAGAAGATTTCAGACTGGCCCATCGTGGGGATATTTATGTCACATAATTCCTGCCGACAGAAACTACACTCTTTGATGTGCTTGGCAAGAAAAGATGGAGTGCTCATAAGGCACAATGGATCTATCCATCCTTGTTTCTACCCTGAGCAGTATAACATTTTTCTGTAGAAAAATAAATGGGACTGCTTCAAAACACATTAAATTTATACTTATTCTATTTTGGTAGGGAGGCCAAATAACTTAATCTATAGTTTATTATTGTTGACCTTTGTGTGTATGATTTTGAAATGTTAATTTATTTGTGTGAATATATATCGACATCCCTGTGTAGGAGGATAAAAAGATTATGCACCAATCATATATTGTGCACACACCCCCACAGGCACAGTCTCACATGAAGCATAGGTATCACTCGTATAACTTTCATGTATTATTGTTTTGAACTGTGACTAGTTGTCTACATATACTAGCTTATCATTTCTGTATAAACAAGACAGTATTTTACACCCCTTTGAGTTCTCCACTGAGATTAGCAGTGTTTGGCAGATAGATGCTGGGTGAGTGATCAAGTTCAGCAAGCAGGTGAATAAAGTAAGGCAACCAAAAAAAGAGCCTTTGGAACTTGACACTCATAACTGTGTTTCCAATTCTTTGTTGTGCCTTGTAGTTTTGTGGTGTATTCAGGAAGGGTCAGTGAATGATTTTCAAACTATGCTTTTCCTTTCCAATTTAATCTCTTACTTTTCATTTAAATTAGAGAAATGTTGCTCTCTGAATGAGCATCATGATAAAAGTAGGAGGATAATGTACATTTAAGAGAAAATAAAACTGGGATCATATACATTCACTGAGTACAGCATTCACTTTGACAAACCAATATTTTTCAAGTTCAATGCAGGAGTCCTCAGGCTGTTGACCATACAATGAAATCCTCTACTCTAGAGGAGTAGCAGTGTATTGTACACATACGTAATACCCTCAAAGAACTTCAGTCAAGTGACATTTCTAATATAAGCCATGGGCAACATTTAGCAATGTGTGTGGAATTGCTTTGTAGCCAGAATTTCAGGAAAATCAAATAAGTTAACGTTTTGTGACCATAGAAATCTCATTAGTTATGCTTTTTTGCTGTTTCTCTACTCTATTTTTCAATAGAATGCAATTCAAGACTGAACTGAAGTGGCCAACAGTTACTAAAGACTTAGAAATTTTTTAGAAACCCCTAGAAAAGACATGGATCTGGAAACATTTGATACAATTTTAGCGTGTTTAGAGGCATCTTCTCTTTCTTTCTTCTTTCAATTTGTTATTTGCCATAAAAGGACATTTTGCTCTGAAACAACAATTCCAATCTAAGAAAAGAGAAGAGTTCTAAGAGAATCAAGCTGAATTAACTTCCACGCAAGAGTAGTTCTTCAAAACTTTCATTTGCATGTAGATAGCATTGTGGTGAGTTTGGAGACATCTCTTATTCCAAAAGATGGAGACATCTCTTTATTCCAACTATGGGTCGTTGGTGCAGTGGCATCTTCTAAATGACATGATCACATCTAAATTGTATGGGCTAGAGGTCAGTTGCTCTTACAGCATGTTTTTAAAATTAAAAAGACACTGACCACTTAGCTTTGATCTATAATTTCGGTTTCACACAAGAGTGGAGATTGAAGAGCTAGAAAACCTAATAAGAATAAAATAACATCATGAGTTTATTTTTGGCATTAACTGAATACAGATTTTTGATTTGTTTAAGCCTTTAAATGCCATCCCAGAGACCCATTGAGAATGGTTTTATGTTTACGCAAAGCATTAAAAAGTTAAATTTAAAAATAATAAAATAAAATACTGATTATACTTTGAAAGACCTGAGTGTTTTTATTGACAAAACTAAATGAAATGCAAAAAGTAAACACGACAAGGGATAAAAAAAAAAATGGATTATATGACCTCGTTAGGTTTTTAGGAACCTAGACTTCAGTGGTATCACAGTAAAAAGATGAAGCAATATTCCTACAAGAACCAAAGCCCAGTGTTTGTTTTTTAAGTAACAAGACACAAAAATTTGTTTATATTTCTGCAGCCCTAAGAAAATTGCAAACAGGCACAAAAGTGCAGCACAATAATGAACTGTATTTTCAGCTGTTTAGGAATTATTTTCTACACATTCATAAGGGTAAGATTTACAGTCGTCATATTTGCTTTTTGCATACTTGTAGCTTGCAATCATAAGAACTGTTTAGGGAACATTAACACTTATCTAATAGAAAAAACAAAATATATATATTTAGTTGGTTTCAGTAAGTGTGTGGGATGACTGTTCAAAGATTTTTTAAGCAAAAACAACTGTTTGAATATATAAAAATAGAATATAGTATTCAAAATGCAGTCAATTTTCAGTTACATACATTAAGATAATATACACTTTGTAAAAATCTTAGCTCTCTTTTCCTGTTGCTTGTCCAGTCTGTGCTTTTAATGTAAGCCTAAGCAAAATATAATTAAGAAGTTAAATCAAATGAAAAATACTTTTAAAAGCAAATTTTTAAAAAAATTTGTAATGTCTATTAACAATTTGAGATTATTGCTGCTGATAGCACAAAAAATTGGAAGTGGAATTTACAGTGTTGTCTTACATACATAAAAACTTTGCATGCTATTTCTTCAAATGTTCTTTGCCAACCAGATGTCAATGGAAGACATCCTGCCTTTGATATTTGTACCAAACTGTCTTCAGTCCTTTGAGCCATATCCTTGGAACAGCCTGATGTCCTCCACAGAACACCTCTTCAGCCACTGGTTTCTTCCCTTTCTCTTTGCTCTGTTCCACACTAAACCACCTGTGCAATCAACCCTACACTTTGTTTCTCCTCAAAAGCCAGATATCTGTGCATTTCACGTCCTTGTTTAAGATTTATGGCCATGTTAAGGTATATAATCACAAAACCCAAACCAATCCAAATTAAACAATAGCTATTGCTATTCTTAAATGGCTTTGGCCACCTATCCAAATTGCTTAGCCTCTTCTCCTGTTTGAAATTCCCATAAACCCCATCTCCCTTTCTTTATTTTGCCTTGCTTCTTAGCTTTCTATTAATCAGAACTCTGAGCCTATCTTTACCTTTTTCATATGCTTTGAATAACACTCGCTTTAATTTTTTTTTAGTTTAACAGCATTGAAGAAATAGTGAAAGATTGCAGATCTAACCTTTCCTTTCTACTACCCACCAATCTCTTTGTACAGAGTAATACAAAATTATTTGCCAACAAAATAAATTTGACACCTTTCTTCCTTCCTCAAAAGGCAGAAAATGTCACAGGCAGTGTTAAATAAGAATTAATAGTATTCTATTATACACATATCCAAGGGCAGTTGAGAGGCATTTAGAATTTGCAGGATTAGTTGATAACTATGAAGATGACCAAAATAAATTGACTGACAGTTAAAAGAGCAGAACAAAATATTCTGAAACATACCCTTCCATCCCCTTGATCCATAATTATTTTACTGCAAAAGGTCCTACATGTGCTTAAAATATCCCCCATGCTAATTATCTTTAGTCCTAACTGTTATTCGGACATTAAATTTCAGTGTGACTGTCACTTCTCATGGATGTTGCAAATAAACCCCAAAATTGGGGCTTAGCCCAGGGAGGTTCTTGGCTTTGCTGAGGAAAGAATTGAAGAGCAGCAAGCTGACGATGAAAGAAAGTTTATTAGAGCAACAGAGGACAGCAAAATGGCTGCTCCAAGGACAGTTTAGTGCTAGCCCACATGCAGAATGACTCTTGGATTACTGGCTAGCTGCATTTATACCCACTCTTAATTATAGGCTAATTAGGGGGTGGGTTTTTCACAAACTTTCTGGAAAAGTGTGGGGAGTTCCTGCAACCATATAAAGTGACTCCCAGATTGTTGCCATGGCATTTGTAAACTGTCGTAGTGCTGGTGGGAGTGTCTTGAAGCATCCTAGTCCATTATAATTCACGTATAATTAGCAATAAAGGCAACGAGATTTCTTCCATCACCTTTGGTCCTAGCTGGTTTTAGCCTATTTCTTTGCTACATCCTGTTTTGTTCAGCAGGGTTGTGACTGGGGATTGGAAAACAAGTTCTGCTGATCTCCTACCTCATAGGGAATCATTCTTCATTTTCAAGTCTGGGTTAATTATTTTCCCTCTAGGCTTCCACATACAGTGTGCATTTCTCTCGCGATTATTTTCAACACATTTTAAATGCCCTGTTTTATTATAGTTAGTTCCCCTCCCTTAAAATGAGATGCTGCCTGGCACATAATGGATATTCAAAATAGTTGCTGTATAAATGAGTAAATAAAGATGTAGAACAAAAATGTCAGAATGATAGAATAAGGCCGACAATATATAAAATAGCCAAGAATAAAACTCACGGCTGGGCATGGTGGCTCAGGCCTGTAATCTCAGCACTTTTGGAGGCCAAGGTGGGTGGATTGCCTGAGGTCAGGAGTTTGAGACCAGCTTGGCCAAGGTGGTGAAACCCCATCTCTACTAAAAATTAAAAAATTAGCCAGGCATGGTGGCAGGCACCTGTAATCCCAGCTACTCGAGAGGCTGAGGCAGGAGAATTGCTTGAGCCTGGGAGGCAGAGGTTGCAGTGAGCCAAGACTGCGCCATTGCACTCCAGCCTGGGTGACATGGGTGACAACAGTGAGACTTCGAAAAAAAAAAAAAAAAAACCTCACATTAACCATTATTCATTATCTATCATAGGACTTTGTATTAGTCCATTTCATACTGCCGATAAAGACATACTCAAGACTGGGCAATTTACAAAAGAAAGCAGCTTATTGGACTTATAGTTCTACGTGGCTGGGGAGGCCTTACAATCATGGTGGAAGGTGAAAGGAATGTCTTACATGGCAACAGGCAAGAGAGAGAATGAGAGCCAAGCAAAACGGGTTTCCCCCTTTCACACCATCAGATCCTGTGAGACTCATTTACTACCATGAGAACAACTCAGGAAAGACCTGCTCCCATAATTCAATCTCACTGGGTTCCTCCCATGACACATGGGAATTGTGGGAGTTACAACTGAAGATGAGATTTGCGTGGGGACATAGCCAAACCATATCAGACTTTAAGTCAACATTGGCCATTTCCTTAGATAGTCTGTCTTGTCCTGTCTTTCAAAATATATGTCACTCTACTGTTCAAAGCCCTTCAAGAATTAAGTTAAAAAGTAGACAGAGAATGGAAAATTCAATTGTTTGTTTTAACTAGCATATCCATATCAAGTAATTTCAACAAGCTTCATCTCTACATAACATCTTTATACACTAACTAACCAGTAATTTTGTCTATCTTGGTAATAAGGTCTATCATGGGGCTATTAAATTGCTATGCAAGGATATTTAAAAGTAACTTTCTGAAGAATATTCATTTACAGAGACTTAATGGTCAAGACCATCTGAAATATGTCCAAAACACACAAGGAAAAAAGTATATAATTGAGGAAAACAGTGCAGTGATATATTAAGGTCTGCCAAGTTTCCCATTATAGCACCAGGTGAAATGCTCCCTCGGGTATCACTTGGCATGAAAGAAATCAAACCAGAAGGGAAGCTAAACATTCAAATTGGTTCATGGTTTTATGAGTTATAGAAAGAAATTAAAGAAAAAAGATATGGAAAATTGTAATTTTTCTTTTTAAAATCTAACTCCTATTCTTTTAAAGAGTTTATTCTGATATAAGACATGAATCTAGTCTATTCTCTGACATCATTAGACTGTGCGTGGTCCAATGTGTTAGATAAAAATAAAGCAGGCATTTAAATGGCCTGGATTTTGAGACCACCATGACTTGAGGACTGCAAAGGGATGGTGGAAAATCACCAAAAGCTTTTCAAAATATTTGTATGACAGAATTAAGTTTGGGGAAAGCAATATTTATGTATAAAAAGACACTTCTCACTTATAAACATGGACCTTTATGGTATGCAATTTATAGAATATTTCAAGCCAAATGTGGAATTAAACGCAAACTAGTGAATTATTTGAAGACTATTTCTCAGTTTGGAACCAAAATCCTTTCTAGCCATTAAAAATAAATGTCATAGACATGCTCTAACAATACTGCCATCTATCCAGTTCCTTGAAAGTTGCAATGCTGACATCTATTCTCTTGAGATTACTAACATGCTTTCTATGCTTGATGGTTTCAACATTGAAATGAAATATTTTCATTTATTTTACCTTTATGGTTTTTGAACACTCTACTGAATTCACAGTCTCCTTTGCATATTATGGTATATAATGTTGAACTCGCTTTGGCTCAATCATAGGAGTCCCTTTGCTTGTTTCCAACTTACATTAAATAAGACTTTTAATTTCTTTCCTATTTGTTTCCGAAGTAGTTATCAGTGGGAAAATAAGAGTGCTAAAAAATATTTAATACATACATTATTCTTTCCAAGCACATTGGTAAAATTTTACAAGTTATACATGAGATATATTGGCAAGTTAAACATGCACATATAAATAATGCACTGGAGACAGTGACTAATTATCAAGTAGTTAGGTAATAAAACCTGAAAATTGTTTCACATGCTACATCCAACACTGAATCTTTCTTTGAGTTGCATGGAATGCCATCACATTCTGTGCCTTAATTTCCTACCTAAAATCTGGTTTAATTTGAAAGCCCACTCAGCTTCATTCTTGATTACTGGCTCTGTAGGACTTCTTTTGAGCTGCTATAAGCTTCCAGGCACAAGGTGAAAATTGCAATATAAAGACTAACTGTTCTTTCTAAACTTTAATTCCACCTGACTCCTTTCTTCAGAGAAGCAGTGCAGCATGACACTGATACCTTCAAAGAAAGGATTTGGGGAATTATCTGTGATGAGACCTCACAAACTTACAACTCATCAAAATAATAACAATATACTTTCTATTTCAAGTAGTAGAGAATGAATAAATTAGGGTTTTGTTTTTTTTTTCTGTCTTTACTGTGCCCTGCCTCTTAGGACTATCTTTTTTTCTTCCCTCCGCCACAGCCCCCACCCCAGTTTCAGCTACTAGAATGGAGGAGAGGAAGAAAGCAAACTCCAGATGTGGAAAATCAAAGACCAATTTTTTTCAGGTTTCTCCTTCACCATCGTGTAGATTCTGAGGGTCCGGAAAAAGCTCATCACAACAAGAATACTGATCATGGTGCTGCAATTAGTTGTAGATAGAAAGTGATGAGAAAGGCATACGATTCCTCTTTAGTAGAAACTACCTTTAGATCCTGTACTGAGGTTTACCCTATACTCTGTCAAAACTCATACAAATCATCACCCACAAGGTATGTGTTTTCATTTCCACTTCGAAGTTTAGAATGTTTCAACATTTATGCCATGTCACATAGCCAGTGTCAGAGTAGGTTAGGGAGTCAGAAGTCTTTCTGGTCAAAAAGGCCCTTGTTTACTGAAGTACACCATAGTTCCATATTTCTGTAAGGCTTTCAACCGTGTTCAGCTTGTATTCGTCATTAATTTTAAAAGTGTGCATTTAATGTATGTATTGAGAAATATTGTACCTAATGCATGGATAAAAATTAAAGACAGAGCCCCACCCTCAAGGAGCTATACTGCAGTGGGAAAAGAAAGAAACTACACACGTTGGAAACTTAATAATATTGTATTTCATTTTCTCTGCTAATTTTAACATCTTTGAAATTGGAATACCTTCTTTTAACTATGTTAGCCCAGGTTGCAGTGGTAATGTGTTATGACCTATGTATAATTACCTTGGCTGTTATTTTTGATGGCATAAAGAGACAACCTCAGCCCCTCCACATGTCAGTCCATGAATCATTAAAAAACCATTTAAAGAAAGAATATAAATCCCAGTTTATATCTTAAAGTCTTCTGTTGATGCCTTCTGGTAAGATTTTTAAAAGCACCTTTCTTAACACTTACAGAATGGTATTAGGGCCTTCGAAAGAATCCCAGAACAAGGGTGAAACCTTTTATAAAAAGAAATTTTATATCTTTAATGCTGTAATGGTACAAGATGATGATATTCTGGAAATAAAGATAAATATATATTTATTTTACTTATAAAACATAATCAAGTTGGAAAGATTTTTCAAAATAAAATTTTAAAACTTAAATAATAAAAGAATATAATTTAATTGGTGATTTTAAGTGTACTCAAAATAAGGAAATGCCTTATAATTAAAGATGCTGCAAATTCAATGAAATTTTAATACAGTTTCAGTTGATGGTTAAGTTCAACGGAGATAATGTAAAACAATGTGGGTAGTGGGAGGGAGGCTGCGTGTTGAGGAAGGGAGTTGTTTCAGGTAAAATAGACTGTAGTAGTAGTGTCTGTATTAGGAGACTCAGAGAAGCTTCCCTAAAACTCCATTGACTCACCGTGAATCTAAATAAGGTAAATTACAACCTGGCAGTGATTACACTTGTGTTGCATTTGATACTCCAGTTACTGTGCCTTTTCTGCTTCTCATATTTCATATTTGTTGGTGCATTTGCAAGCGTTAAAACCCTAGTATTTGCTCACAAGGCAATGATAGGAATGTTTTTACTGCGAAATCTATGTTACTCATGTGTAACTACTCAGTAATAAATTAATTCCAGATTTATTCTCCATAGAAGTTGCACAAACAAGAACTTTGAGAAATACTAAATCAAAACAGCAAGAGATCTCTTACCAAAGCTCTCTGGTGCCTTGTTTTTTGCCTTATGGTTTTGCCTTGTTTTCTTCTACATAAAGCTTGAGATGCAATGTCTGCCTATTTTATTTGCGCTGTTAACTTCTTGAAGAGGAACCCTATGTCGATATCTGTATCTAGTCTCAGTACAGTGTTCTGCATATAAATGCAGCTCTGTAACTATTATTTATAGATCTCAAAGGTTCAGTCATTTTAGGAATGAGACCTCTAAACTAAATCCTATAGTCAAACTAGTTCTTACCCCAATTTTTCTTTCTTTCAACATGGGTGCCAGCATTTAAAGTATTATAGTGTCAAGAAAAAAATCACAGGCTTCTGCTCAAATCCCAGATCTGACTACCATAAACTAGGAATTGTGGTGAACATTAAAGGCACAATAGGTATAAAGGTGATTAATGCTGTGCATGGGCCATAATTGATACTCAGATATAAGTGTTATTACTATTAGCAACAAGAAACCAATAGTGATTTTAAGGAAATGAAGACAAACACAAAGGTCTTTAGACTTTCAAAACTTTGATTTCAGAGTCATGATTTTACTTGATCCTTAGAGAAAATCTTTTGATGGCAGAACACGTGTGATTGTCCTCACTTAGCAGAGAAGAAAACTGAGGTTCAGAGTGGGGAAGTGACACCCAGAGGCAAATTTCTGTCAAGTGACAGAGTAAAATCTCCTACTGCAGAATTTTCCTACCAGCAGCTCCCAATGTATGACTTCTGAATTTTCCAAATCCACTTAGGGTGCCCACAATGTCAAAAACAATTTTAAAATAATAGTATCTGTTATTTTCCTTTTTCATTGTGTTGACAGTTGCACCAGTGGTACAAAAATAGTGGTGGATAAAACTGCTGAGGCCTTGACACAAACGAAGGCAATGATACCTAACTGCGTTGCTAGTCATTGCATCATTCACCTCTATACCAACGGGGTAAAACTGAAAGCAAGTTTCACAAAATATCTTTCACAAACTAGTAAAAATTGTTAATATTATCCATTTTGGACCCGTAAACCATGTCTTTTTGTATTTTGTTTGAAAAAACGAGAAGCATGATGAAAGCATTTCTAGTGTCTACACCATCTGAAGCAAGAATGCTTATGTAATTTTTCACATTGCCAGCTGAACTAACCTCTGAAAATTCATGGTATGTAATTTTTACTTGAAAAATGATTGACAACTCATACTTATTCAGACTTAGGCATTTGGAAGATATTTTCTCATGAATGAATGAAGCCTCAACCTGTCATTTAAAGGGAAATAATTGACAGCATTTATTGCCAATGATAAAATTTGAGCTTAAAAGTGAAAATTATCATAAGTTTTGAAAACTTGTATCTGTAACTCTGAACTTGACAACTGTGAGCTAAGACTGACGGCAATATTCATAAATATTATTTTTGTCTTATTGCACAATAAAATGGGCCAAAATTTGTAAGGTCTATGTAATTCAGTGAGCCAATGTTTTCCAACGAACAATGCATGTTGTTATAAAATCATGTATGGGTAAAGATTTATTCAAAGTGAAAGATACACTAATGGATTGAAATTCAACAGAATAAAAATGTTTATTAATATGGTATCAGATTGCATATTACAATTAACCTCTAAGAAACTACCACATTGAGTTTTAGTATAATTTCAAATAAGAATATTCTGATGACTTACGCCTGTAATCCAAGAACTTTGGGAGGCCCAGGTGCATGGATCACGCGGTCAGGAGATGGAGACCATTCTGGTCAACATGGTGAAACCTCATCTCTACTAAAAAAAAAAAAAAAATACAAAAATTAGCCGGGCGTGGTGGCATGTGCCTGTAGTCCCAGCTACTCAGGAGGCTGAGTCAGGAGAATTGCTTGAACCCGGAAAGCAGAGGTTGCAGTGAGCTGAGATCTTGCCACTGCACTCCAGCCTAGGCCACAAAGCGAGACTCTGTCTCAAAAAAAAAAAAAAAAAAGAATATTTACAGTTTTCTAAAAGTCGAAGTCTTTGTCCAGCCACATGTCTGTGGGAGGCCAGATATTCTTCAGATAGCTCAACCAAAACAACATATTCCAACCTATTGAATGCAGAAGTAGACATGAGAGCCCAGCTGTCTTCTATTAAACTAGACAGTAAAGATATTTGCAAAAGTGCAAAACAATGTAACTTTTCTTATACTTTTTACAAACACAGTTATTCCTTATGAAAATATTTACAGTAACATGGAATGATTTTGCTATTGCGATTTTCAGGGCTGACTTAATAGGTGTGCAGCCAGGGAAGTGGCAGAGGGCCCTGTACTCAGAAAGGGTCTATGCTTTGTTTAATGCTTTGCTGTCGCCATCTCAAAATTCTTATTTTTGTCTTTGAATTTGTGTTTTATACATGAAGTCCAATAGGAAAATAAAGCATGTGCCTGAGCAGAGGACATACATGCAGTACACATGTTCACCATTCCTTGTGATTCTATTGCTACAGAGCATTCACAATGCCCCTGGGAACAGAGCTCTGGTAGACCCACAATGCATTGAGATTCAATTAGTTTCAAGGGAAGTTCAAGACAAGCAAACTACATCTAAGACTAAGACTAGCGTTTAGGGGTGGAAGATCTGTCAGTGACATCCCGAAAAGGACATGCTTTCTCTTTGAACCGGAATTTCCTTTAAATGCAGACAAAAGACAATACCATTTTATGAAACACTAATAGCCAAAGAGCCTCACTACATCCTTTGTTACTTCTATTACTTCCCTGTGTTAGCCAAACATTTATACTGAAATGATGACACAAAGGGAATACAAAAGATAGGGTAGTTCATTTTCCTTTCAATCCTTACTTACAAAGCAGTAAGGCAAAGATAGAGAATGTTGGTAAAATATCAAGAGGTAAAATAAAAACAGTTATGAGTTAGTTTTGTGCTGTTTCTGCTGTTCTGGTAAGAACGAAATACATATGTACATATGAGCTATGAAATATACATTGTACAATTACATTTATTATTCTATTTGCATTTAAAACTGACATTGCACAACATAAAGATGAACGGCAACATTCATTTTCCTTACTTATAATGACAATAAATGGCCAATTAAAAAAAAACACAAAAGGAAAGAGGCATTCTGATTTTAGTAGCTTTAATATATTTTTCTGCTTTTTGGACAAAGGCCTCTCTCTTCCATTTTTTTCTAGGCTTCTCAGATGAGTACAGAAATAAATATTCTAACATTTGTTAATTTTAACTGATAATATGGGAACAGTTGTATTAATATGGTGGAGCCAGCCCATGCTAGCTGGTGGAGCTGATTGTGTGAATCTCTTCACAATTTCTAGTTCAGTACCCTCAAGTTGGTGGCTTGAAGTCTGTCGTTACGGCCCTAATTTAAGTACAGATAGGCAAATGCTACATATCGGTCTTTTTCTTTCTTCCTAGAGAGCCCACTGTTAAATATTCAGGGCCCTCAGTAACTTTTAAGAATGTGAAAAGTCTTGAGACTGGAAAGTTTGAGAATCACAGTTTTGTCCTTTTTTTTTTTTTTTTTTTGAGATGGAGCCTTGTCCTGTCACCCAGGCTGGAGTGCAGTGGCACGATCTTGGCTCACTGCAACCTCCATCTCCCAGGTTCAAGCGATTCTGCTGCCTTGAGTAGCTGGGATTACAGGCATATGCCACCATGCCCAGCTAATTTTTATATTTTTAGTAGAGATGGGGTTTCATCACGTTGGTCAGGCTAGTCTCGAACTCCTGACCTCATGATCCACCCACCTCGGCCTCCCAAAGTGCTGGGATTACAGGCGTGAGCCACCACGCCCAGGCTATGCAATATATTTTTAAAAAATTGTGACAGAGGCCCATCAGCTACTTATTCATAGCTTCAGATTCTCAGTGCAGACTTTCAGGATCAAGCAGGAAAATTTTTTTAGGATATAATCCCCAATGCATGCCTTTTCTATTTCCGAACACATACATGCACACACACACACACACACACACACATGCACAGAGGCATGCACATTTTTCTTTCTAAAAATGCCTTTACCAGCATATGAGTCAACCCACCCTCCCTACAGGAGAGAGGAGGGTGAGATGGGGAAAACAGGCCTTAATTTAGGCAAAAGTTTCTTTGCAAAGTGACGCTCACGTCCATACTTAGTAATCCACTCTTTTCAGGTTTCAACACCTGTGCCATTCATGGAAAATACCTCCAAAGTGAATAGCAGGTTATAAACTGCACGCAACTTGATGCAAGAACCATTTTGTCAAAGCTTTAAATTGAGAGTCTCAACATAATCACTTCCTTTGCTGTTTACTGTAATAATATTAATCACACCAATTCTTTTCATATTTACGGCTTTGCTTTGAAATTAATTATCAAAGTCCATTCCATTCCTGAGCAAAAATGGAGGCCCCACTTGCTTTCATTAACATGCTTAACCTGCAGGGATGATGTCAGAAACTCACAAAGACCCCTCTACATACACATCTGTAAAATGTAAAAATCTGTTTACTTAAAAAAAATAAATGAAAATTGGGGGAAATGTACCATGGTTTCCAATTGCTTTCAATTACCATTAAACCTTTCGGAGAATGATTTGCATAATGTTTCATAAACATGTAGGCAGATTAACCTTTTTTAGTTAATTTATTCATTAGCAGTAAAAATTCAAAGCACCTCTTATGAGAAAATAATGTCGTGCTGTTAAATTACATGGAAACAAAGCAATTGGGACATACTTGCCTAAGTTCACACTGTGTCAGAGCACAAAAAAAGTGGAAAGAAAAAAAAAAACTTTGCCTGTTAGCAGTGTTGATTAAATTGCCGGTTTGTGAACAATTAGTGGTATTACTAGAAGATTAGGTGAAGTATTAATTAGAGTTAGGCCAAATGATTTCTGAAGAGTAAAGATACCTCCTCCAACTACATTGAAGGTAATGCAGTAAGACTATAGAGCCACAGCGCGTTCCTATTTGCTTCCACTTATGGGAATTAGAGACTGCAGGACCCCAGTACAGGGCTTCAGTCTGGGTGCATATATACGGTTTTTTTAAAGTTTTATTTTTTGTGTCATTATGCCTCAGGATAAATAAAAATATCTTATACACACTAATTGGAGTCAAGACTCAGCTCTGAAACTGGTTAAACTGTGAATCAAGTTATATCCAGCATCTGCTGTGTGTTTCAAGGAAGCTGGAGATGACCAATGGGAATTTTAAGGATGACTTACCAAAACAAGGTTAAAAAGGAAAAAAGAAAAAGAAAATTACCCATACAGGGTATAGGGAGCCTGTGAGCAATCCATATAAAGGTATATATATATATATATATATATATATATATATATATATATATATCTCCATATAAAGGCCATATAAAGGTAAAATCAGAACGAGGCAAGGGGAATGTGCTTCCAGCATAGGGAATAGAGGACTCCAGTCTCCAGCAGGTGAGAGAGCTTGGTATGGGATCCTGGCTTCAGGGATTTTATGTTCTAAATACATGGGGACCTGCTGATTCCGTGAGGAATTTTATTTGAAACAAAAAATCAGCTCTATGCTGATCCCAGGAGGAATTGTATTTAATTATTTTTAATTTTAATTTTAATTTTTTTGTTTAGAGACAGGGTGTCACTGACACCTAGGCTGGAGTGTAGTGGTGCCATCAAAGCACACTGCAGCCTCAACCTCCTGGGCTCAACCGATCCTCCCGCCTTGGTCTCCCAAAGTACTGGGATGACAAGTGTGAGCCACTGCACCTGGCTTGGAATTTTATTTAGAACAGAAAATCAATCCTGTCTCAAACAGCAGACCAAACTATTAATAATACTAATAACAACCACAGCAGCAACCTGAAGCTCAGCTCTCTCTAAGTTCATGACCCCCAACCTTCTACCCTTCTTGCCCTTGTAATGCTATTCTTCTTTCCCTACCTGCCTCTTTCTCTTACTTTCAGAAGCATCTATTGTCAGCCTATAATGTGAAAGGCTTGCATGGCAAGTAACATTTGTCTGAACCTTCAAACCTTTTATTCTCTCAGGAGCCAGAGTCACTTTTTCATATGTTATTCCCAAAGTCAGAAATCTGCTCAGTCATTATTCAATCTAATGTTTGTATTTCACTGAGAAAACGTCCTACTTCCTTGTATCATACTACAGCAAACTCTCTGAAAAGAGTTTAAGTTCTTGGAAGACAGAGTTCATGTTTTATTCAAATTAGTATTTTCATATGTCTATCAGATGTTGTGCACAATTGTGTGTAATATCAGCCTATGTTTAATATATGCTAGATTTTAGAAAAACGAATGGGCTCAAATGTATTTATTTTGTACCTACTGAGAGAAGAAATTGACTTCTGCAAAATATCTTGTTTTCAATAAGTCTCTCACTATGTCCAGCTAAAGAAGAGAAATAATAATAGTACTGGGCTGCCCCAGTTGTTCCTGAAGACAATTTATGATGTACTAATTTGGCTAGAGCAGCCTATAATTTGGTGTCTGTATGTATATATTTCATTGTTGCAAAGATATTAATACTGAAGGTAAATTTGAAGTAAGGCATAGTTCAAGGGAAAATAGTCCATAAATTGAAGTGCCTTAAAAACCAGTTGAGAGTAAAGTTTTTCTGAAATGTGAAGATAAAAAGGTAAGTTACGAAGTTGGGCAATCTATTTTTTAAGACAGAGTCTTGATCTGTCACAGTGGCATGATCTTGGCTCACTGCAACCTCCACCTCCCTGGCTCAAGCAATCCTCCTACCTCAGCCTCCTGAGTAGCTAGGACTACAGGTGCACACCACCACGCATGGCTACTTTTCGTATTTTTTTAGAGATGAGGTCTCCCTATAATGCCCAGGCTGATCTAGGACTCCTTGGCTCAAGCAATCCACCCACCTCAGTCTCCCAAAGTGCTGGGATTACAGGTGTGAGCCACCCTGACTAGCCCAAAGTTGAACAATTTTTTAAGGTGTGTTTGATGAGGCAGTAGCAAACCCATAGAGATATATTATACCTTAAGTTACAAAAGAAGTATACCTTCAGGTATTTTGAATATTAATTTATCTTAAAGGTAGTTATAAGATTTAAAATTTAATCCAGGTAGAGTTCTAGAGGTTAGTTTCAGAAAAGGAGGTGAATATAACCCCAAACAGTGAAAGCTCAAGAATTTTCATATTAGATATATTTTAAGGACTAGATGACTTATGTTGCCTGCATAATATCCAATGTTCTGCATTTACTTGAAATATATAAACATACATTCATACAAATTCAAATATATTTTATATATGTATACATGTGTACATATGGATATACATAATGTGTGTGTATATATATATATATATACATATAGTCACCTTTGTCTCCTGCCCCTATAATGAAACAGCTTAGTAGCCCCTTCCTCACACACTGACTTTTCTCCTCTCCCTCCACACCTGAGGTGTGAATTCTGTTCTTTTCTTCCTCCAACCCAGTCTTAGTTGACAAAGTGCCATCGCCTTCTCTGGCTCTGAACCTACATCCACCCAATGGGAAACCTTTACTACCACTACCACCAGCCCCACATTCATCACTTCTGCATCACCTTCAGCTTGATTCCCTGTTTGTTGTCTCACCCACAAGATTTTGTGCAAGTAAGGCCAGATATGTCCTGTCTGAAATCTTCACTAGCTCGCCTTTACCTGACTTTGAAAGAAAGCCTAGACTTTAAATCTGCTGCTATGTACACCTCTGCCCCAGCACTCCCTTGATTTGAGGGCTTCCATGACACTCCATCAGAGAAAGGTCCTGCAAATGGGAAGTTGAGTAAATGCATGAATTCATTCAAAGGATGCATTAAAATGCATTATAAATATGCATATATGCCGATGAGTATGGAAAGCTGACAAGGATCATGAGAGGGCTAGCTAGTAACCTCAAAGGAGATCCACTGACCTTGGGAATGGGATCATTAAATCCCAGAACACAAGAAAACTGCACTTTCATTAAGCTGCAGTTAGACTCTGAATTCTCAAGGGAGTCTGGCTTTCCACAGGTACTGATGTCACCTGTGAGTTGGCTGTCTAGATATTCTAGATTCATCATTGTCCTGAAGAAAAAAGAAAGAGGCCTTAAAAATCGGCACAGTAGGAGGTATTAGAAAAAGCTAGTTATCTGTGTACCCCCTTCTAAAAATCAAGAAATGTGTTGTCACTCTCACACAGCTGAACTATAAACTTTTCGACACAATTGTCTCTTATCCATTTACATGTGAAATCAAAACTCAGACTTGAAAATTCAATTACTTAATCATTTATTATTTTTTAACCTAACGCCAAATATTAGGTAACAAAAACACTGATCAATAAATACTGCCTACATGTTAATTGTCTGTTGTTTTACATATATTAATATTAATATTTATCTTACAGATGAGGAAACTGAAGCACAGGGAGATTTAGTAACTTACATATAATCCCAAGGCTAATAACAGCACATAGGGGATTTGATCCCAGGCTTTTCGGCTCGGAAGCTCACACTATAAAACATATAGCCTCAGCTAGCCATGGGGAGATAGCCCACCTGGTGAATATGCACAGGCATCGTGGGGCATCTCTATCTGGATTTGAATCTGAATTGCATCGCTGGTTAGGAGACCTAAGACAAATTAATTACGAAGAGGTCTCTAAAATGGTGATACTAATATTGCCAGGATCCTAGAATCATGATGAGGATTAAATGAATTAATCTTTGTAAAGTGCTTAGAAGCACTCCTGAAACATAATGAGATTTATCCACTATTCTTATTAAATAAATATAGTACTTGATCCCATGGAAAGCACTTAGCTGTTAAAGTGACTACTTCAATAAAATGGCTGAATTCTTTTTAAAACTCTAGTGGCCTGAACTTTGTGTTGTTACACAGTCACAGCCTAACAGATCATGTCATTCCAGTTTGCTAAATGAATCTGTTAAATGAGTTCTCCAAATGACAGGTCAGTGTATTCAAAATTTTCATTGTCACAAGTTTTCCGCAGGTGTTTCTTAAAAGGTGTTCCAAGCTGTGACCATTCAAGTTGTACTGTTTTGATCATAAGCTTGACTATTTGGGGAGAAATATGCTCTATCAATAATAAGATAAATGAAAGTAACTTACTGTTCATATTGTCCAAAAGCATCACAGAAGTATTTGTAATTGAGTAGCAAAACAACAACAACAATAACAACAACAAAAAGAAACAAATAAAACTTAGGACCCACCTGTCTAAAATAACGTTTATTTTCAACCTCTTTACAAACTTATTGTATCTATCTTCCATTAACATGCGACCTTTAGACCACATTTTCTAAAAAATTAGGCAAGTTTTAAAGTAATTTGGTTTCTACAACAAGCATAACATAAAGTGGAGAGATTTAAAGAGAATAAATGCCTTTAGTTCAGAGACAGTTCTATGTCTTAAAGACTACACAGTGAAAGTTGTAATCATTCATTTTAAGATGGTTTTAAATGTGGCATTAGAAATAATTATTGAAAAATTCTTAAGAGATGCTCTTGGCATGACGGAAGATGCTAGACACTTGACTTAAGTCAGATACAGTATGTTTAATAGATCGATAGATAGATGATCATTATTAATATACATATAAGCAAAATAATTAAGATTTTAAGCAAGAACAAAGAATAGACGCAACGCTTATCAGGGGATTCAAACTTGTTTTTGATTAAAAAAAGAAAGCTCTTAAACATTTATTTTATTAGCCCCAAATTTAAAATTATGACTCTGAAAACAGTACTTGAGTATTTGACAAGAAAAAGACTTGCTAAGTATCTAGAACTAGATACTAGAACTAGTACTAGAACTATCTAAAGTTCTAGTATCAGTTCTGAGATTTTCAGGATGATCAAAAGCAAGAAACTGAAAATAGCTTTGCCTTATTTTGTGTATTTTTGCAGATAAGACATATTTAAAGCCATTTGAAGTCCTAAAATGTTGTGTGTCTCAAATTGAAGTACAAAATATATATGATTTCTTACAACTGAAAATCAATTGTAAATTGTGTTCATTGAAAAAGGCTTAATAGAATGAAGTAAAATTTGAACAGAGACCTAAAGTAACTTAATTGTTGCTCCAAAACTCCATGCCCAGGTGGAGGTAATTTGGGGTTGGTTTGTTACGATTGATCAATTACACCTCCTGCTTTTCCTTCTCCTTCACTTTATAGCAAAACTCCCCCAAATAGTTGTTTTGGCCTCATCTCCAGCTCATCACCTCCTACACCCTCAATTATATTCAATTATGTTTTTAGCCTCCTTTTTCCCTTAAGTCCATTCTAATCAAAGTTACTAAATGACATCCAAATTGTTAATTCCTGGCGTCAGTTCCTAGCTTTCACCTCAGCAGCATTTCCCACAGTTTACTCTTCACTCCTTTGAATGCTTTCTCCACTCCCCTTCCAGAAAACTCTTCTTTTTATTTTTTTTTTTTGAGACGGAGTCTTGCTCTGTCGCCCAGCCTGGAGTGCAGTGGCGCGATCTCGGCTCACTGCAAGCTCCGCCTCCCATGTTCACGCCATTCTCCTGCCTCAGCCTCCCGAGTAGCTGGGACTACAGGCGCCCGCCGCCACGCCTGGCTAATTTTTTGTATTTTTAGTAGAGACGGGGTTTCACCGTGTTAGCCAGGATGGTCTCGATCTCCTGACCTTGTGATCCGCCTGCCTCGGCCTCCCAAAGTGCTGGGATTACAGGCGTGAGCCACTGTGCCCGGCCGAAAACTCTCCACTCCTGGTTTTCCTCTGACCCCACTCCTCTTCAGGATCCTTTGCTCAATCCCATAATTTTCTGATGTAGACATGTTGGCACATCAGAATCAGAACTCTGTCCCCAGAACTTGGCTCTTTTTCAATGTCTTACTGGGTGATCTCATACACTCCTGTGCCCTTAAATATCATCAATATCCCAATGACTCCCAGTATCTCTCATCAGCTCAGGCCTTTCCTTTAAACACTGGCTCATGTTCTGCTGACTCCATGATGTCTCCATTTGAGTGTCTTCTTGTTGCCGTCTCAAACTCAACAAGTCCTGCACCTAACACTTGATATCCCTTCCCAACTTTGCATTTCTATCTGTGTTGCTTATCCCGACGAATGTCACTACCTTTACTGAGCTGCTAAGTCCTCAAACCTTGAGCCATCCTTGACTGCTCTCTTTCATACCCATATTCAATACACAGGACATTCTGCTGTTTAAAACTCTAAAACACATGTTATATCTGGGTACTTATTATCACCTCCTCTGTTACCATCCTAATCCAAACTACGATTGTGTTTCAGGTTTGTTTTGCAATAGCTTCCTATTGATTTTCCAGCTTCTAGTTTTTCTCCTTTTGTCTGTTCTCCATGCAGTAGACTGAGCCTTTTAAAAAGCAGATCAAATTACACTACTTCCCTAATTTCAACCACCTAATTTTTTCCCGTCCTACTCATCATGTCTTATCATCAGAGGAGAAAGTTCGATTTAAGGAACAGGTAACAAGTGTGTTCTTGACCCATCATCTGAATGGAACAGGATCAATTTTCTCTTTGTTACCACCCAATATTATTTTTCTATTCCATACCGCCTCCATTTGTTCATTCTCTCACTATGCTTTTATTAACTTTGCCTCTTTCTAAGCCAGCTTTCTTCTGGTTTCCATGAGGATTACTTCCATAGACATCGCAAAGTATTTGTTTTATTATCATCTTCATATTCCCAGGACAGCAAATCAGGTTAAGAGGGTACAACAGAAAGCAATCTCAATTATTGGACAATTCAGTGGTGAAAACAGCATTGTTAAACTCCTCGAGTTAAAGGTCGATGCTATGATGTTCCCGAATTAATACAAAATTAGATGATGCTACATTTTTGTGTGGCTGAAAGACTTGCCCGAGGATCTCAGAATTACTTGTGAGGAAAATAAAGTAAGTTTGAATACTAAGGTTACAGGTTTCACAACCCAGAAGTCACAGAATTTGAATAGAAATTTTACCTCTGTAGAAAAAGACAGTGGAAGAAAAGAATCATTTATTATAGAGTGAGTAAGTAGTGGGCATATTTTAGGATTCAGTGGTCAATATATAATTATATTAAGATTTTTGGTTACTAATATTGTGCTAATATTTTGGAAGCAGAAATAGGTGCCATGAAAAATAGTTCTACCTTGAATAGCATTTTTATAGTTCTACCTTGCAGAACATTTTTTTTTTCAAACACTCCTGTCAATACAATAGTTTTCTAATGTGGAGCATTGAGCCACTTTAATGTTCCTACGCCTTTTTATTTGATCATTTTTCTCCACCCCCAATTAAAGAGCTCAAATAATCATAAAGTTTTTGCCTATCAGAATCTTCTGTAGCCCTTCAGGTTAAAGGAGGGAGTGGGGCAGTGAACTAACATTTGCAGTATCTATTGTGTGTCCAGCAATTTGCTAAAAGAAAAAGTGATTTTTATTTAATCCTTACCACCACCACAACAAAAAGAGAGTTATGTCCTCATTTTACAGAGAGAAAACCAAGATCAAGAGAGAATAAGTAACCTACCAAAGTTCACTGGCATTTCTGAAACAGAAAAACAGGCCGTCGAGTCACAGTAATCCAATGTTTGCTCAATTATGCTAAAACAGTCTCCATAGCAGAGAAAAACAACGTCATTTAACTTCAAAGGCTCTAGACTTTAGTGAACACCGTCTTACAGCTGGTCTTCACAAAGTTTCTATTCCCTTTCCTGTTAACCTTTGTGACACAGGAAGTGAAAAATGAACATGATTACTTTTTTCACACCAAGCTATTAACCTTGACAAAGAAAATTGGATTCCATAATTAGTATCCAGAAAGGAGAAAGGGGTTAATAACGAAGATATACTTTTAGAGACAATTAATTGCAGATCCTATTAACTTAGGAGTTATCAAAATGTATCTAAAAAATCTTTTTTTAACTTCTGAATGAAATAATAGTAATATTATTTTATTGTAGAAAAATCTTCAGGTACATCGTACTTCTCAAAAAATTCTATAGCTGGCCGGGCGCGGTGGCTCACGCTTGTAATCCCAGCACTTTGGAAGGCCGAGGCGGGCGGATCACGAGGTCAGGAGATCGAGACCACGGTGAAACCCCGTCTCTACTAAAAGTACAAAAAAATTAGCCGGGCGTGGTGGCGGGCGCCTGTAGTCCCAGCTAATCGGAGAGGCTGAGGCAGGAGAATGGTGTGAACCCGGGAGGCGGAGCTTGCAGCGAGCGGAGATCGCGCCACTGCACTCCAGCCTGGGTGAGAGAACGAGACTCCGTCTCAAAAAAAAAAAAAAAAAAAATTCTATACCTAAAAATTTAATTTTTAAAAGTGTATTGAACTGCCTTCACTTTTCAGATCAATTTACTGCATTACAGTATTGTGTGTGTGTATGTATGTGTGTGTAATATGTTCCTTTTAAACATTTAAACTATGATTCCATTGAGAAATTTTAATTAACACAAAATTTTTAGAACATGTCATTCCTTAAAAGGAAGCATCACATATAATGACAGTTAATTTTTTAAAGCTTTACAGCAAAATCATGTTCTAACATTAAAATATTTGAAAGCCAGTTAAATATATCTGTACATTAATTTGATGTACAGTATACATAAAAATATTATACTCACTGGCCAGTGAATGCAGTGCAGCATTACTTGGTAGAAATTCCTCTTACTATTACAACTTACCTCATTTTAACTTATAATTGTTAGAAGATTTTTAATCTGGTCTTGGGGAAAGGGTTCATTCATTATCCTTTTAGGTTTGCTCAAGGGCCTGGAAACAGAGGGCTGTCCTAAATGACCTTTAAAGATCCCTTCTAGTCCTAGGACTCTGAAATAAATTAAAGTTTTATGACCACATTATGCATAAGCATCAGTGGATCTGGAAGACAATGAGGATGAAGTCTGTGCTCAGACTCTCCCTCCTCGTATTTATGCTTCCTATTCATTTCATGCATAACTAATTTCATATAGCAATTGGTAATCGCATCTTGGTAATGACACCACAGGCATCACAAAACAATTGCAATCATGGCCGCAATTCATTGTAACTACAGCTAAATGCCAGCGCTGCAGCTGAAATGCTTCCCTCACCCACCCAAGTAAAGGAGAAGAATAAAATACAGCTTTAAAATGGTCACCTTCACTAACTAGCTTTGAGTTCTAAATAGTCTGGGTTTCTACTTTTTTTCTTTTTTTCAAGGACATAATGATTTATTGAGACACTGAAGCCTGGAAGTTAGCCCGCCTTTCCAGAAACAAAAAGACACATATTCCTTATTTATACCACTCTACCAATGCCAACATTGCTTTACAGATCTGTTGATGCTTATGAATAATATGGCCATAAATAAAAGGATATATATATTTTTTTCTGTCGTGCATCCAATTGAATTAACAATTAAATTCAAGCGTAAGTAGTGATTATCATGAACATATTAAAATATCAAGGTCTGTTCTCTTCCCTTGAATTGAAAGCTGACATCTACCAATGGTGTCTTGCAAGATTATTTGTAATCTGCTAATACTAATATAATAATTTGTATTAGTCCATTCTCACATTGCTATAAATAACTGCCAGAGACTGGGTAATTTATAAAGAAAAGAAATTTAATTGACTTACAGTTCTGTATGACTGGGGAGGTCTCAGGAAACTTACATTCATGGAGGAAGGGGAAGCAGGTACGTCTTACATGGCAGTAGGTGAGAAAGAGTGTGAAAAACCCAGGGGAAACTGCCATTTTAAAACCATTAGATCTCATGATAACTCACTCACTGTCACAAGAACAGCATGAGGGAAACAGCCCCCATGATCCAATCACCTCCCACCAGGTCTCTCCCTCAACACCTGGGGATTAAAAGTCAAGATGAGATTGGGTGGGGACATAAAGCCTAACCATATCATAATTAATAGCATGCTTTTTATGGCACTTTTAATTCTCACTACACACATTCAGTTCAATGTTTTAAAATTTTACACTCAAAATTTTGTTAAAAAGATGAAGCCAATAGAAGCTTATATTTATTATTTCAAAATCGCAGATGAGAGATTAGAGGCCTAAAGAATCTAGGTAATGTTTCCATTGTCACCAGATTCATTCTCTATTACTATGAAATTAAGTAACCTTCTAAAAGATGTAAAACAATTCAGAAGCCCATGTCTGCTGGGACACTGAGCCTGGCCCTGTGTTGTCCTGGCTGATAGGAGCTATTTATGCCATAGACTCAGTTGTTTTCCAGCTACTCTGGGACTGTATAAAGAAGTACATTGTAAGAGTTAAAAGTGGTCAATCTTTATAATTTTATCTTTCATTTTATTAACTAATGGTAAAGACACTGGCTTTTATGAAGCCAAAATTTCAGTGCCTTGACTAGTTTCAAGAATAAGAAGTCATTGCCGTAGTTCTTCTTCTTTAACCTTGCAGCATGTGGAGTCAGTTAGGTGACAAAGGGTTACTTTACCCTAGCCAACCCTTTACTAGTCACCATGAAAGAACACACCTGTAGACTTTACCATATATTGATTATACTACTAATTTTAGAAGCATATCAAACCATTCATTTGACTTAACACAGGTACATTTCAGGTCATTCATAAATTAGTCTATGAGTGAACTTGGTCAAGGTTAAATTTCCTTAATTATTAAAGGATATGTTTCACTCTTAAAATAGCAACCATTTTCATTTGTGAACTCTAAGTATTCTATGTCTGAATAATTATGTTTTAATTTTTTCTTCAGACATACACAAATCCATATTTAAAAACAAATCAGCAATACATAACCTTCACTTACTTCAAATGTTTTAAGGAATGTTGTTTTAGGTATTGGTGACATCGTAAATCAATATGTGAATGTATCTATTGACAAGCTCATAGGAATGATCCTGGCATGCCTGGCCGATTGAAAGGAGCCAGGCCATGTGAAAAACTATCTGTCAGTGACTTGCTACCAATCTTCCTTTGTATGGAGTTCTCAGCAGGAACCATTCCTCACAGGTCCAAAAGAATAAGCCTCAAAAAAAGCAAGAGCGAATTATGCTCTTAGACATAAATATTCTAGAAAATTCAGATCCATCCCATTTCTTCAGAAAAATGGAAGGAGGACTAAAAATAAGAAGAAAGAATATATTGGCTTTTGAATTGCCAAAAGGTTACTCTAACCAATGCATTTCAGAGTTACATGCAACAGAAGAATTAATGAGCTCTGAATCTCTCAAGAAAAGTAGATCTTGGAACTCTGGTCTATATTAAAGATATTAAAGCCATAGAAGCATGTTCCACTCACTACAAAAAAAAAAAGCAAATCTAACAATAAACAAAAGTTTCAAAAATGAGTGAATAAAAGCATATTAAAGGAGGATAGTATCAATCTGAATCTATACATGTTAAATTATTAAGAATCATTAAAATCTAATTTCATTATTATGTTTGGTGTAAGATGTGTTATATCTCATGTCTATGTACTGTCAATAAAATTATTTTACGCATATATTGATGTACTACTACTACACTTAAAGAAATAGTAAAATTCTTAGAGAAGGAGACTTGCTTGGTTCTGGTTCCAAATAAGCAGTACCTTTTAAATATTACACAGTTTAGGGTTCACTGGTCATTCACTGTAAATCACGTTTCAAGTTTTATAGCAATTCTTCCATATTCAACCTGAAAATCCTATACTTGTGAAAAATGAATAGAAAAATGTACTTATGTATATCTAGACTTTGGTATAAAGCATATTTTAGCTGGAGAAGTATTACTTAAATTCTTAAAGCCCCCCTTCATTTTACATGAACCATGAAGTTTCAGCAATAATCCTTGTGAAGTAAGTCTATTGAACATTCCAGCATGAACATTTCAGAATTTTCCTGACACTTTCATTTTAATAAAGAAGAAAATGAAGTTGCCAATCTCTTAACTAAAAATTAATTCATATATTTTTGCTTGATATATAACTAAATACTCAGAATCTGTTTCTGTAAGAGCTTTATGATGTTCTTTCGCTTCTGTTTTTAGGTTTAGTCTTCATAAGTTAACAGGATGCTGTCTTTCTTTTTTTGGTCTTTATACATTTATTATTATTGTTATTATTATTATTATTGTACTTTAAGTTTTGTGAAACATGTGCAGAACGTGCAGGTTTGTTACATAAGTATACACGTGCCATGGTGGTTTGCTGCACCCATCAACCCATCACCTACATTAGGTATTTCTCCTAATGCTATCCCTCGCCTAGCCCCCCACCCCACACAGGCCCCAGTGTGTGGTGTTCTTCTCTCAGTGTCCATGTGTTCTCATTGTTCAACTCCCACTTATTAGTGAGAACATGCGGTGTTTGGTTTTCTGTTCTTGTGTTAGTTTGCTGAGACGGATGGTTTTCAGCTTCATCCATGTCCCCACAAAGGACATGAACTCATCCTTTTTTATGGCTGAATAATATTCCATGGTCTATATATGCCACATTTTCTTTATTCAGTCTATTATTGATGGGCATTTGTCTTTCAAGAGATGAATGCCATGTTCTAGGCAAAGTTCACCAAAACAAGCTCTAAAATGTGTATTGCATTGAAGACACTCATTTTGAATTACTGTTAAGTTTGATGAAGCAAGTTTTCCTCTTGTTCTCATTTTGATGCTATAAGGCTTCCTTACACACAGGGGCACAGATTCCTGGTAGAAAGATGCTGCACAGAATGAATTTCTGAAGGAGCATGTTTAATCTGCATAATGGTAAAAATTTCTTATTACTAGCTCCTTCCTTTAATTTGAAAATCAGTGGTTCTGTAGAGGATTTAGTGCTGGTCCCAAGTAGTCATTTGTGGTAAATAGACTTTAATAATGTTTAAGGGCACTGCACTATCACAGGGAAGATCAATGACTAATGAAGTCCTCTATGTAATCCAAACGTTTTTCTAATATGACTTTTCCTTCCTGGCCCAATTTCTTTATTTCTGAGATTGTAGAAAGATAGCCTCTTTCACATGGAGACAGACACCCTCCTTCTACAGAAATGTCAATATCCTTTATTTGATTTGTTGTGCAGTCCAGCCCCCAATCTGCCATGCTCAAATAAGATTATGGCTTGGCTCCACTTTTCATATTAGAAAGTAATCAACATAGAATCAATAGGAAGCCATGTTTACTCAATAATTAATTAAATTTCCTAGAGAAAATGGATGTGCAATAATTTAGTAACCTGTGCTACAAAATGATCCTTTCTTCTTACTTCTGCCAAGGTTTTCATCACCACTTTCAAAATGATCAGACTAAAAGTATGGAAAACCATGGGGAAAGGACCACAGGACACAACCAAAGTGCCCATCAGAGATGTCAATTCAGTCGCTGGGCCCAGGCTGCTTGATTCTCCAGCTAGGACTGCAAAGTGGTCTTCGAATGAGAATAGCATCATCAAGAATCTGAAACACACAAGCTACTTCTTGCAAATAGAGAAACTCCTTTCTCTTTACTTTCCTGATGGCCTGTAGAGGAATTTCTATCAGAAAAAAATACTCCTAGCTCCTCTTTGCTGCCTCAGTCTCCTGGAAAAGAATTACTTTTCTGGTTAGAGCTGATTATGCTCAACTTAACCATTTTTTTCTCTCCTAATTCCATATATGCATATTTGCAGGAAAGATCCACTCAGGTATCTCTCTCTACATAGACCAGGTTCACTTTGCCAGGGACTGGCTGAATAAGCCTGCCTAATTCTAAGGCATAGTATCAGCAAGCCCAGGGAGGCCACAAATCTAAAGCCAGGCTCTCCAATTCAGCTCTTTAGGTAGCAAAGTTGATATTTCCATTCCCTTCTCTCTGTCTCTTATGTCTATATTTTTATTAGCTTTGATAGAAAGTATTACTTATTACTTATCGACCCTCTAAAGTCTCAGCATTCTTCTTGGAGATTCTCAGTAAATATCATTTTGCACTGCAAGCCGGGGGTTAGCATTGCTCAACTTCACATTGCCCAGGGTATTTAATAAAGAAAACCCAGGTGTTTATGTGTATCCAGGTGTATGTATGACTGACTTGTGTATGTTTCTGTCTATGTATAACATGAGATCTGACATCTCATGGACCCAAGTCTTAGCAGAATATATTTTGCATAACGCTGGTGAGGGAAATAACTTGTTGGTATCCCAGTAACAGGCTTTTGAAGATATTATCTTAGGTAATCTGAACCTCAACTTTCTTGTATTTAAAATGGGGGTGCTCACACCAACATTAGTGGCTTGTGATGAGGAATAAAGGAAATAGTGAATGGGAAGTGTCGGACACATTGTAGTATCTTCAGTGAATTTTTTTCCATCTTGCATATATTTCCCTCAAGCATACAAGAATACTGCAAAACATGTAGCCTCATTTCTCTAAAAATGTGATTTTCCTGAGCGTTGTGTCACGTAGCACAGGAAATTGTCACTGTTACTGTTGACCTGGGTAACTTCCTGCATCAGGTCTTATTCCAAATATCACATTCCTCAAGGAGGTCTTTTTTAACCCCTTCCCTGAGAATACTCATCGGAGGAGCTTGTGGCTGCCGCGTTTACCCCGAGGTAACTTTGTCAGGAACTGTCTTGCTTTTACTATTATTTCTGCATCAGTCTAGTATATCGACTTTGGAAACAAAAGGTATCATTCTATTTACAGCTTTCTGTTTTAGTAGTGGTATTTCCATTTACAAAATATAGTAATTCCCGATCAGTGAAAATTTTGAATCCTAGAAAATATGGCATTCCTGCCCTTGACATTAACATATTTCTTGAACAATTGTTGGCCAAAGATTTATTTGATGAACCGATTTTTCCAAAATAGATGATTCTGATGTTAATTCTGTTTAGAAATAACTCCACAAACAGTTTTTATATTTTATTTTCACACTGAAATTCAGTCAGATTCACTTCAGCTCAAAGAGCGTCTGTATGTAAAATTAAATCAGCTCTGGCAGCGAGCTGCGATTTTTTTGTTTCCTAAACTAGAAATGAGTTAATATAAATTATCGCTCTCCCATTACACCTTCTCCTTGTCTCCTGCACTGATTAAAATTTTAATGTCACTTGTATTGTAATGATTGTTTGTTTAAAGTTTATTCCCAATGAGAATGCCGTATTCACAAGGAAAGGATCTCAATCCATTTGATTCAGCAAGGTATATTAAGGGGCTAACACAGAATAGGCACCAAATATTTGTTAAATGAATAAATTAAAGGAAAATAGAAACGTCCATATAGTCCAAGTATGTGTCAGACAAGGGAAAGAGCAGACAAGCTTTCTTAGTGCATTCTTTCATTTATAGTATCAAGGCATAATTTAAAATCATGCTTTTATTTTTTAAGGAACAGAATGACCACAGTTGAACAATAATCTCACTAGGCAACCTCCATTCTTTTAAAATCAATAAACATGTTCCAAAAGAGAATTGGAAAGGTTGCAGCTGAAATAATCTATCAAACTAGAGTCATAAGGACCGTGAATGTTCAACCACACACGCTTGTCATACCTTGGAATTGAGCTGTATTTGGAGGGTTGTTATCTGCTGCTCAAGGAGAATGGTCAATATTTACACCTAGCTTGGATCCCCTAAAGAGTATTTTCTTTCTCAGAAAAAGTGCATTTGGCCCCGTGAATTTCCCCAAGAGCATCTTTGGTAAAACATGTCTGTAGCCCTCAAGGGAGGTCCATTCATTGTGGTATGTACAATTTCCCTATGTCAGAGAGCAATCTCTCTCTAATGACATGATTCATATATACACAGTCCTCCTTTTGCTCTTCCAATTGCCTCCATAAAACAGGCACAGTGAAATTTAAAAGGTACTTACTTAAAATACAGATTGTTTGCAAAGTATATTAGCTAAAATTCAGCCAAGCCAAACTCCAATAAACTAAAGCCATAAAAGCAATACAATGCTTTATTACATCTTAAGGCTAGTAGCGTCCTTTGTTAGAGAGACACATCAAATGGCCAAACTTTCTGTCTTTCTCTTTAATAACTAGAAATAAGGAATGCTCACAAAAGACATGCATCAAATACTTTCCTTTGGATGGTTTGAAGAGGCAGAGAAACTGTTCTTTGATTTATTGAAGTTGAATCTGCTTTAGTGCACCAAGGGACAATTAGTGTTATAGATCGCTCACTCTTCACTCTCAGGACATAAAAGCAGATGCGTTGCATACAACCAGCTCTGTCTCCTTCAACAGCTCAGAAAGGGACTGGTCACTCTCAGTTCTTTATTTAGATGACATACAAATTTAAATATAAATATTATGGGAGTCAGCCTGATCTAGTGTAAAGGATATAGACTTGGGGTTCAGACAGAGCTAGGTTTAAATCCCCATACAGCTATTTATTCAGTGTTGCCTAAGACAATTTATTTACACCACTCTGAGCCTCAGTTTCCAATCTGTAAGTTGGGTAAATCCTTTCTGACTTTAATAGTTGTTTCCCAATTATAGACAATGTATAAAACATGTACACAGTGGGCCATAGGATGTACTCAACTGATTTTATGTGTTGTCCATATTATTGTCATTATACTTGGTAACATGATTTGGAGAAAAGTAGCAAATTCAAATTCTTACAGGGCCCTAGACAGGTAATGTTCATGAGTGAAGTTGGCCTCATGTAAAAAGAGAATGGTGAGGACCATGATGGAAAGAAAGATCTGGGTACTGATAACAATGACCACAGTCACAGCATTTGATGACTATTTCTTCAGCCTTTCCAATTAACTTACCTGCAATTTTAGTTTCTTACCCAATTCCGATTCACGCCTTCCTTTCATTTTCTGAAACACCCTCATATTCCCTGATGCTAAGTTTAAAATAAAAGGATAAAGAATAATAAAACTTGTGGCTCACACCTGTAATCCAGGCACTTTGGGAAGCCAAGGTGGGAGGATCACTTGAGTCCAGGAGTTTGGGCCCAGCCTGGACAACATAGAGAGAACCCATCTCTACAAAAAACAAACAAACAAACAAAAACTACATTCCTTATCTCCTTCTAGTTACATCTCTGCATTTCTCAATCTTTTTTCTGCAAACTATCTGAAAGACTTTATTCTATTCTACTTAATCATGTCCTCCCTTTCGACCTTTAATTGGCTTCTGCTCCTAAAACTGCATCAAAGTACTTGAGTCACTAAAGTCAGCAACAGCATCCAAGCTGCCTAATGTAGTGGCTATTTTTCAGCCACACTTTTACACGGATTTATTCTCTGCTTCATTTATCAGTACGTTTGTTTCTTTAAAGCTCTCAACTTTCTTACCTCCACCCCCATCAGCCCTCTCTGTCTTTGTGTGAACCTCCTCCTCTGTCCACTCTGTAAATGTGGTGGTTCCTTAGATTTCTACACTTAGCCTATGGCTCCTCTCACTCTGCCAACTCTTTTCAAGTCACTTCAGCACCCTCATGGTTTCTGAAACAAATTTACACTGATGATTTGTAAATCTCCCTCTATAGTTCTATAGTTAGACCACAGTCTTTGGTTTCAATTTTTTTTTTTTTTTTTTTGAGATGGAGTCTCTTTCTGTTGCCTAGGCTGGAGTGCAATAGCACAATCTTGGCTCACTGCAACCTCTGCCTCTCAGGTTCAAGTGATACTCCTGCTTCAGCCTCCTGAGTAGCTGGGATTACAGGCATGCGCCACCACGCCCAGCTATCACTTTTTTTTTTTTTTTTTTGAGATGGAATCTCACTCTGTCACCCAGGCTGGAGTACAGTGGTGTGATCTCAACTCACTGCAACCTCCGCTTCCCGGGTTCAAGTGATTCTCTTGCCTCAGCCTCCCAAGTAGCTGAGATTACAGGCACATACCACCATGCTTGGCTAATTTTTGTATTTTTAGTAGAGATGGAGATTTCACCATGTTGGCCAGGATGGTCTCAATCTCATGACCTTGTGATCCACCCGCCTCTGCCTCCCAAAGTGCTGGGATTACAGGCATTAACCACCATGCCCAGCCGCTATGAAATTTTTATATCCAAATACCCGCTAGACTTCAGCTCATGTTCTAACATGTTGAGTTCAGCATGTCCAATGCTGCACTCATTAATTCCTCTCTGAAATGATATTTCCTTTTCTACGATGTCTCTGTTTTGAGCCATTGAACCTATGTAGCAGCCCAAGCTAAAGTGCAGGGAATCTTGACCACATTCTCTACTCACCTGCCCCAACATCCATCCATTGCTAAGACTTCCATTTCACCTCCTAAATTTTTCTCAAATGTGTTGCCTCCTCCTTGTCTCTATTTCAACTGCTATAGATCAGACTCTTATCTTTTCCTCTCCAGACAACTACAGCTGTGTTTTAACTGGTTGTTCCTTTCAAATCTTTCTTCATATCACTTCCAGAATGATCCTTCCAACAGCAATCCCGATTATGTCATTTACCTCTTAAAACTTTTCTTTGGCCATCGATTACTATAAATCAGACCAACTTGGCTCCTTAACATGACAGTCACTCCCTCCATCTCTGTTTCCTGCCAACCTGCCCATACTTATTGCTCAGCTTTGGGGCTTCCTGGGTATTTGGTTGACAATGCCAAACCACTAAAATGCATCCATTACTAAAACTGGTTATATACAGACCTATGAACCCAAAATTCTGGGAATATTCTTAGTAAATATACCCCATGGAAATATGTTTACTAAAAGACTGTACATAATGTTGTATACTCTCAATATGAGCAAGAATGTACATAACATCGTATACTCTCAATATGCCCTTAAATCTACTCAAATATTTTTAATTAGTAGAATGGATACAAAAATAATGTCCTATCTATTCAATAGAATACTACATGCTAATGATAATGAATGAACTACAATTGCATGTATATTACAGGCAGATTTTAAAGACCTAATATTGAGCACAAGAGGCCAGATCCAAAAAAAAAAGCATGTCCTAGGTAATTTAAACACAGGCAAAACTAAACTGTTAAAAGTTAGAATGATGGTTTTCCTAAGAGGAGAAGTAAACACACACCCAAACTTCTGGAGACTTCCAGTTTTCCCCACAGTAGAAACCACAGTCCTATTTATAAAGATGACATGTGCTGCTCTCCCACTGCTATTCCTCTGACGTATCTCCTAGTAATCTTTTCCTTACTGACTGCTCCAGCTACATTGATTTTCTTATGTTTCTGAAAATTCCAGCATACTTCCACCCCAGGGCATTTGCACCTGCTATTGGCACTGTCAGGAACGGTCACTCCTCAGATATCCACATAAATTGTCTCCCAATTTCATTCAGAGTTTCACTACAATGCCATTTTCCTCAGTGAAGACTTATTTTGCTGTCCTCCATCAAATTTCAGGGACCATTCCCCCATACACCCACTAATACTTTTTATCTCCTTTCTCTGCTTTATTTTTCTCTTTGGCTCATTTTACTATCTTGAATATTATGTGTCATAATAATTCACCCTTGTGATTGTCCTTCTCTCCCACTAGAATGTAAGCTCCATATAGGGCAGGGGATTTTGGTTTTTCGCTTGTTTTACTTATTACTCTATTCCCAGAGCCTGAAAGAGGTTGTAGCATAATGAGGCTCAGTAAATATTTCTTGAATTAATGAAAGAAGCAGCCATGTGGCCTAAACCCCAAAGCCTTACTGAGCTAACTCAGCAATATGCTGCATTTCTTTTCTCAGAATAGGAATTAGAAAATATGGACAAAACAGAGATGTTAAGAATGAGAGGCAAGTGAATCTCTTCACCTAGAAAGGGACAGCAGGTGGTGGCAGATTGACTTCTGGTCAGAAGTAGATTTGTCTACTTCTGTTTGCTTTTACTAATATGGTTAAATTTTTTAGACTAGAAAATGCCACAGAAAACAAAGCATGGCCCCTTAAGCCAACAGGTGTTGAAAACCATAAGATAAGCTCCCTTTGAATACAAAGAGGAGCACAGAGCAAGGTTTCACACATCAGTGAGAACGGCAAACTATTGCTTCAGTGGTGTGAGGATTGCCCTACTGCAGTGAGTACATTTTAAATATATGGCTTTAAGTAATCATTATTCCTAAAATATGGAGGTTGAGGATTTGGGTATTTAGATATAAATACACTTTGTAAAATAATTTGAAACCAAATTCATCAGCAATAATGTTGACACATGGGGCAAGCTTTTATTTCTTTGCCTCAGTCATTCTTTTTCTTTTTTTTTGGCAAATAAAGACGATAAATATTCAAGGCACAAAACATGATGATTTGATATATATGTATATGTATATATATAGCATAATTATCATCTCAACTAAATTAATTAACATATCTATCACCACCCATGCTGTACCTTAGATTCTCAGAACTAATTCATCTCATAACTGAAATTTTGTATCCTTTATCCTTTCATCAACATCTCCCCATTTCCCCCATTCCCCAGCCCCAGGCAAACATCATTCTTCTAGTCTTTGTTTCTGTGAGTTTGACTTTTTAGAATCCATGTATAAGTGAGATCATACAGTATTTGTCTCTCTGTGTCTGGGTTATTTCACTCAGCATAATGTCCTCGGGGTTTATCCATGGTGTCACAAATGGCAGGATTTCCTTTTTTGTGAAGGCTGAATTGCATTCCATTGTATATATGTCTGTCAGATGACCTAGAGGTCTAAAGTGCCAAGCTCAACATACATCAGTCATTCTTTTGGGTCACATTCACTATGCTTCACTAGTTTTGGTCCAGGCCAGTGGTTAGTCAACATTAGTTGCCTAGAGAAAACACCTAGAAAGATCTAAAATGATGCTGATGCCTGGATCCCACCAGTAAGAGATGCTGACTTAATTGTTCTGGAGGAAAAATTGTCAGGATTTTTTTTTTTTAAGTTCCAAGTTGATTCAGTTAAGGTGCAGAACTACGTAGTTAACCTTTCAAATTTATGAAATGTGTAAACAGAGTTATACGCTATTTATTTATTTTTCATTCACTCCTTTACTCTTGCATTCCACAAGTATTGACTGAATACCAGCTCATTAAATGGGCCAGGCACTACGGTAGTGGCCAGATGTTTACTGGTAAATATGACTGCTTGGATGCTTCATAGTCATTATTATAGTCACCTACGGTAGATTATATTACACAAAATGAGACCGAATCATCTCTTCAAATGACTGAAAGTTGTCTCTAGCCATGAAGACAAATAGTTCTGAAGTGAAATTATGAGATGTCAAGATGTTATCAACAGTAACAAGAAATCCTTCTCCCAGATTTTTTTCATGCACTTTCTTGATTTTTTTTTCTTTTAGAAAAGTTCATTAATTTTCCAGCTATTCCTTCACTGTTAAATTGTTAGGGTTTGAAATGTAGTGTTTAAACCTGAAACATTGCTGCTCACGGACTAAGTAAAATTAGCTGACCCTGTGAAAAACTGCATGCCATTTTGGTTCTTACTATTCATTTTCTTTAAAAGAGAGGTGGAAAGATAATAGCCAAAGGCAAATCCCACTAATTACATATAAACACTGTTGCATCTATACCTAGCATTTAATGAAAACATAGTTAATAGCACAGTATATCAAATGCAAATATATACTACTACAACTACTGCTAACAATTATAATAGCTAACATTAACTGAGCTTTATTTTGATGAAGCAAAAATAAAAATGCTTTACATGCATTAACTCATTTCATTCTCGGGGGAAAAATGAGATGAGTACCATTATTTCTGTTTTAAAAGAAAAGGAAGCTGAAGCACAAAGAATTGATACATATGCCTGACCTTCTTTGTGCTAAACAAATGCACATGGACATAGATGTTTTTAAAACGTAGGTATGCACTCAAAATGCCTTTGTATTTCAGCTGCAAACTCTTCAAAGCCTCATACCGCACATCATTATTCTTGCTTGTTTTATAAAGAATGGCCTTGTTTCCCAGTTAATGTCATGAATCAGGTAGTTCATGAGTCTCAATTCAGCAGAATTTCCAGTGGAGAATGTTTTTATATGTTTTATATAAAAGTAAGGATGTCAAATTCTAATCCATGGTATCAGAGTTTTGCCAGAACGTTGTTCAGACTGAAATAAAAAACATGATCTCCCACGGGATTCTCTTCCATAATGAAATCATTGAGATATGAAGTGCCCCAGGAGAAGAACTTTTCAAGTTCTAGCCATTGGCAAATAAGAAACCAATTGAGATTTGTTTTTAAAAGAAGATGGTGTAATATTCCTATAGTTTGATATTAGGAGGGAAGCCAAAAACCTAAACTGTGGACCATCTGGAGAAGAAATATAATAAAGAAAGCCAACAAAAATATAATTACAACAACTGGCTTAGAAATAACCACTGCATTTATTAAGAACAGCCAAAGCAGGGATGTCAAGATTGAAATCAGAGTTAAATTTCCACTTCAGCTTGACTGTGGGAATAGGAAGAGAACATGGTCTTATGTGGAGAGTTAATCCTATAAGCAAGAGATATGAGAATAATTTGGTAAAATGCCAGAGATAGAACCCACACTTAAAACCGCCTTATTGTTTTTCAAAAGAAATAAATAACTAAAGAGCTTCAACGATATGTGAGATTCTATGATTGGTTCTACCTGAGAGGGCAAAGATGAGGCAATCGTGGTCTTTTCCTCAAGAAGCTTAAGTCTGACGATGTACATAAAAACACAATGGCCACAAAAATAAACAAAGGGAATTGCTAAAAAATAAAATGTATGATTGAGTTTAAGAATAAAATTATTGAAATAGACTTTGATGTAGTCATTAAAAGACAACTCATAGGACATCATCAATCAGAACTTCTCTGCTTCCTAGAGTATTCTAACAGAAATTCATTGAATTGATCACTATAAGGAACATATTTTTATTATATGCACAGATATGCCTCATTCATTTAGAATATGTGGCAGTCATCACGATAAGCATGGTTACTGAAATAAATACAGAAATACATATTTTTCCTCATGCCATCACAGATTTGCGGAGTGAGAAAATTTTTTTAAAACTATAATACGGCTGGGCGCAGTGGCTCAAGCCTGTAATCCCAGCACTTTGGGAGGCCGAGGCAGGCGGATCACAAGGTCAGGAGATCGAGACCATCCTGGCTAACACAGTGAAACTCCGTTTCTACTAAAAATACAAAAAATTAGCCGGGTGTGGTGGCGGGCGCCTGTAGTCCCAGCTGCTCAGGAGGCTGAGGCAGGAGAATGGCGTGAACCTGGGAGGCAGAGCTTGAAGTGAGCCGAGATCGCGCCACTGCACTCCAGCCTGGGCAACAGAGCAAGACTCCGTCTCAAAAATAAATAAATAAATAAAAATAAAAAATAATAATAAATTATAATACAATGTGTAAAGAAAATAAAATAGGAGAATTGATTTGGTGAGTGAGCAAAAGGTGACGCTAGCAAGGTTTCCAAGAGTAGATTTACCCGAGCTGAAGCAGAGCTAAGTATTTCTTTGGAGGTGAAAGAAGAGGCCATGAAAGACATGAACAAAAGCTCAGTGCCCTAAAAGGAAAGGCTGGCCCACTGGAATAGCATCAAGTAGTTTTGTAGGAGTATATTAAGGGGGATGGAAGATGATTCAAGAGCAGTAAGGGGGCACTGAATTGAAACAAAATAAAGAAGAGTTTTACCCTTCGATTGCTGGGGAATCAACAATCGATTTTCTGAGCGGAATTGATGCAAACTGATCTACCTTTGCATAATAAGCTACAACTTAAAACTTGATTATACAGTAAATTGACCACATTTTGCCATTTGGATTTTTGACTCAGAGCAAGAGGAGTCTACAATGTGTTATGGAAAATGCATGTAGATCTAACTCCTTCACCTTTTGTGGTCTTTGGAATATAGGTATCTCAAATGGTCACTCAAAACTGATCCTAATTTTTTTACCTGCTAGGAAATGTTGAGATGTTTACTATCTAGTCTTTCTGGACATATCATATTGTATCCCTTTCAGCTCTACAATTTGGTCACTACCCACCTCCTTAGCACCATATTGCACTTGCAAATCCACTCACCGTTCCTATCTGTGCTCTAGAACATCAGCTGACCCTCCAGTGGCCTTCTCCCTGCGCTCTTCCACTGCAGTCCTCTGTTCCTGATCTGCCAATTGCCTGGCCTGATCTTTCCTCTTCTCTTCTGCTTGTTTACTAGGGAATGTCTTCAAAGCTTCAAGTTCCTTAGGTGAAGACTCCCTTGGAGAGAAACTCCCTTGGAAACACTCTGACCCATAGCCCCTCAAAATTTAAAGAAACCTCCTCCATGGCACATTTGCCATTTGCATTTTAATTGTGTTTGGATGATAATTGACTTGAGCCCCTCTAGGTGACCCTTCTGCCTCTCCAGAATGTCCAGTAGGAACACGACTGTCTGGGGGGCCTAACTTCTTGACGAAAACTCCCTTCAGAGACTGCAGTGTGTTGGCTGTCCACCAAGTCTGGTGTAGGGGGAACCGTTTTCCTCTATGAGTCCTGCCAGGGAAGCTTTTGGGATTGCCTATCGTAGATCCTGAAATAGCACATGTATTTCAGGTTTGTGGTGACATACCAGATTTTTTATTTTTCTAGTAAGTTGTCTGCATTTAAACATACTGAAGTTTCAACAAATAGATGTATTATTATAACTTTCTTTTTCTCTTTTATAGTGTTTGCTTTTTGTGTGATGTTCAACAGGTTATTTTGAAACCCAAGAGTCCATAACTGTTGTATGTATTTCCTTTTCTTTCTTTCTTTCTTTTTTTTTTTTTTTTTTTTTTTTTTTTGAGACAGAGTCTCATTCTGTCACCCAGGCTGGAGTGCAGTGGTGCAATCTTGGCTCACCGCAACCTCCACCTCCCAGGTTCAAGCAATTCTCATGCCTCAGCCTCCAGAGTGGCTGGGATTACAGGTGTGCACCACCACGCTCGGCTAATTTTTGTATTTTTTAGTAAAGACAGGATTTCACCATGTTGGCCAGGCTGGTCTCCAACTCCTGACCTCAGGTGATCCACCTGCCTCAGCCTCCCAAAGTGCTGGGATTAGAGGTGTGAGCCACCGCGCCTGGCCAGTATGTATTTTCTCCTAGGTATTATTGCATATTTTGAAGTTATGATCATAATCACTTTGGAATTATGATCAATTTGGTATACAACGTAAAGTGTGGATAAGCATATTTTTCTTTCAAAAGACTATTATCTTATTATTATTATTATTATTATTATTTTTTGAGATGGAGTTTTGCTCTTGTTGCCCAGGCTGGAGTGCAATGGCACAATCTCGGCTCACTGCAACCTCCGCCTCTGGGGTTCAAGCAATTCTCTTGCCTCAGCCTCCTGATTAGCTTGGATTACAGGCACATGCCACCATGCCCAGCTAATTTTTGTATTTTTAGTAGAGACGGGGTTTCATCATGATGGCCAGGCTGGTCTCAAACTCCTGACCTCAGGTGATCCACCCACCTTGGCCTCCCAAAGTGCAGGGATTACAGGTGTGAGCCACTGCGCCCGGCCCTCAAAAGGGTATTATCTATAGTTGTATAATTTGTTAACTTGTGAGTCGCTGGATGAATGGTTTATCATACCTCCTGTACATTTCTTTACAACTTTCTATGAGTCTATAATCATCTAAAAATGAAAAGTGTTTATTAAAAAGGGTGTTAGCCAATTTCCCCACTATAAGCTCTTTTAGTGTTTCAAAAACCTAACTAAATGAGTATATTTTCCCAAGATAAGTATGTGTAGGCTAATCACTTGAATTTATTGAAAATCTCATTATCTCCTGCACTATCTATTGGAAGACTAATTATTGACCTTTTGGTTTCCAGCATCTTCTCTGAAGTACAAATCAGATCATGCTATTGATCTCTCCTTCACACTCAAAACTTAGAAGCCCTCCATTTGTAATAGGTGTTCCCTTTGACCAGCCTCATCTGTGACACCACCTTCTTTCCTTTAGGTCATTTCTTTTTACCCTCTTCAATAATTTGAGACCTACCAAGGGTGTTTTATAGCACGTGCAATCATCCAGGCCTCCTTCTCACCATAGAATTTATTATCATGTGCTGATCAGAAATTCTAAATCATAGTAATTCTTGTCTTTGATCATAAAATTGAAATACAAATTATTATGACCATTTACTTAATTCATTTTCAAATTTGTATTGTGAAAAACAAAATGATTCAGAGTAGCATAGCCCTGGGACTATTTGTTAGCTTTTTACACTTAGGATCCTTTAATACTCAGTTTTCTTTT
Source organism: Symphalangus syndactylus (assembly GCF_028878055.3). Lineage (NCBI taxonomy): Eukaryota > Metazoa > Chordata > Mammalia > Primates > Hylobatidae > Symphalangus > Symphalangus syndactylus. Next base: position 31,205,671 of record NC_072430.2, read on the forward strand.
CCATAAATGGGAATAAGCACATCTACCTTATAAGGTTACCATGAGTATAAAACAGCTTGTAGACAGGCACTGTATATGGTATGGCAGATACTCAATAGTTCTTAGCCCCTCATCCCTTACCTCCCATGCAACTTCCTCTTAATTCATTTTATTAGACAAATTCATTCAAACTGTGGAGAAGAAGTAGCAGAGATTGCTGATAGTGAAAACTTTGAGAACCAAAGTCAATTTGCAGCTAATTTTATAAATAACACAAGAAAAGCACAGTCAGGATTAGCACTCAGGTCTCTGTGAATCCAACTGAAGGCTGCTTCACTATGTTTCCCTGATGGTTAAAACCACATGTGAATTTCCTGTATTGAGTATTTAGAGTTTCAAAATGCAGGCCATAAAAATTAGAGCCAAGAGATATCTTGACCACCACTGTTCTAATATTGACCTCACCAGTGTTTTAGATGGAATGGATAGGGACTACATTTGATTTCCATCAGAAGAAAATAAAAACTCTGACATTCTTGGCAAATGAACCTGTGTAGGTCTCTTAGGTGACTAGGAGTGATGAAAAGTTAGAGGCAGTTGGATTCCCCATAATGATAAGGATAATTGGATTGGGACACACGTCTAGGCTCTGTCTGGGACACATGCTCAGCTCTGACATGGGAGTGCTCAGCTCAGCACAGGCATTTTATAATATACACTGTGGTTACATTGACTGTCTCTCTTTTTTGTGGCATAAACTCAAGCTTCAGAATCCAGAGTAGTCCCTAAACCACATGAGGTCCCTGACAGCTAGAGGTGTCTGTAATCGGATCCTACTATAACTCAGAGAAGTTGTTTCTATTTCAACACAGTAAAAGCCACTATAAGAATGTTTACTTTCACTGATACAATAATGGTTTTGCTAAAAATTAGCAACTTTGCTTAATATATTTGGTCTGTGTGAACCAAGCAAGGTAACTGACACTAAAGTAAATATTTGCTTTATGGACAAATGTAAGTAAACTATTATAGTTATTGCTGCTATGTGCTTTTGCATAGAGTACAAAATATATTCATGAATGTATTCGTTGGTAAATAATGCCTAGTGTTAACTTACATTTTTCTAAAGACTAAAATTGAATGAGGAGTGAAGTTGGCAGCACATGTTATTGGCATTCTTGATCTATTCAACTGAAATTATTAATTTTTTTTTCATTTGGGTAAAGTGGCCTTGGTATTAAGTGACGGTTAAGATTTTTCTTAAAATTAAGAACAAGAAACGAATGTTTGAGTCACTGCAGTGATAATAGAGGAGACTTTAATCTACTTGAGAAAAGCAAGTAAACTATTTTCCAAAGAGTCTACATGGGAATTTGTCATTCATTAACTTGGTACATTCATCATAGGCCAGAATCTAGCCTTTATACTTATAGCCTCTAAATTTTATTTTCTCTGAACAGCAAGAATGCATTCATTAACCAAGACTGATTTATAAGTCAGAAAAAATTACTATTTTATGAGAAACATGACAATCTCAAAGCCTGGAATACAACTGTCAGCATGTTATGTGTATCTGTCCTCATCAGTCACTCAGGAATCACAATCTTACTTAGGAACCTTTTTGTTGAGTGTGAGGTCAGATCCCAAGTCATCAGTTGGCCAGGCTAAAAGGGCTGGAAGTGAGTCGGCTCTGGGCAGGATGGCACCCACTGGAATCACTGAATACAGTGCCTTCTCCCATACCCGTGCTTTGCTGGAACCTCTACACATTGCCTCTCTCATTCCCTTTTTTATGTTTTCATGGCTGTCCATTTCCATTTCTGATAAGCGTATTCTTTCTTTAGATGTATTAACACATTTAATTGAGTTACACCTAAATCTTAAAGGGTGGAACTATATACACCATCTCTTTAAATTGCTTTTTATAGGTCAACATTGTTTGTGATCTAAAAGTTCAACTTTCAAAGAGCAGTCTTATTGTCCTCCTTCTATATTTTTAGAGATGCCCCAGTAGAATCCCTGAAAGCAACCACAGTTCAGAAAACAAACATAAAATAGAAATGTTTTTCCATTGCTATAAGTGATGGCCTGCGCTAAGAACAGTAGGTTCTATTTATGAATCGTGGAATGAGCTAATCTTACGGTCTTTACAATTGACAGTTCAAATGCTGGTGGATCTTTTATTCCTGTTTATTTTGCTAAAGCCAATCCAGAATGTTCCACTCTAATATGTTTCTAATCAACCTACAAGATACGTCCACATTGATCATCTTAGGAGGTCCTGACGTACAAAATTTTAGATATATTCACTTTTTAGTGCAATGTTTCTCTAAATTATTTCTTATCTTTCAATATTTGAATAAAAAATTAAGTTTTTTATTATAATTTTTTTAAAGAAGTGTCAAAGTCTATAAATAGTCAGACCTAAGTTTTCCTGAAAATCAGGGCCAGACTTTGAGAATGATTCCCTGGTTTAAATTTATTTCTTCATCTTATGGATATCACTATGGTTAATTCATCTTTTTTCTTTTTTCTAAAAAATAATACCTAGTATAGTATGAATTCATGTCAGTAAAAATTGAGTAGGGTTTTTTTTTTTAATCAATCTTTAGGTCAGAGAGATTATCTATACTGTCTAGGTCAATAAAAATAAAATAAATATAAAAAATCAATTTTGATATTTTATACCCCCAAACTATCATTTATATGTAGTGCAGGAAACAAACTGTTTAAAGATTTGTGTTCCTCTTCTATAGAGCAATTCAGAGAGATGGTATAAAGTTCAGCTCTCCAACACTTAGGTGTAACTCAATTATAGGAAGCAGCTACCTAGCAAGGGACTGTATTTCCCAGGAATACTTGAATCTCAGTGTATCTGGTGACTGATTCTTGATGACAGATTTTGAGTGAAAATAATACAAGCCATCTCCACACCTCTACTCTACCTTCCGCCTAAACATAGAGTAGTCAAATAATATAAAGGATGATAGAAACACACGACAAAATAAACCTAGGATCTTCAATCACCATGTGACAGTTCAATTGCTGAACAGCCATACTGAACACTTGTGTGAGTGAAAATTATATTTTGTTCATCTATATAGTATTTAGTGTTACCTCAAATAATCACTATATATAGCAGAACTTCATAATCTAGAAAATTAATGTTAAAATAAATGTTAGAAGTAATTTAATCCACTCTCCCTTAAGCACTACCCAAGATATGAATTCCTTCGAGGACAAGTTTGAGGTTTGGAGATGAGAGAGCATAGCTAAGACATGCGTTTTTCCAAAGCTAGTGTGCCAGCTCCGGTATTCATTGACCTTTTCTTCACTTATCCAGCTGATTTCATAGACCCTCAAAATGCATACTTGGCTCTGAACTAGAAGAAGCAATATGTAATAAATAAAAAGGAAAAACAAAGGCTACTTTTCTCATGATTGAATAGAACATAGTCTAATGATTAAAGAAGAATTTTATTCTTAGGGTTCTTAATTACCAACATGGCCTCAAGTCATTCAGAGGTCTATGTTTAAGTGAAGGACAAATAAATGAAGAGTGTAATATTAATGGAGAATGATCAATACTAAGTGTACAAAAACATCTTAAAATGGAGAAATAAAAGTAGAGGAATGACTGAGGAGAAGGCAAAGAAAATAGGCCAAATCATGTAGATAAATGGGAGCAGAGATCAAATTCTAGACCTAACGGCCTCAGTTCTATTCAATTTGTATTGGTTTTCTGTCGAGTAAAGCTAATGTAGTTGAATATTCATTGTTTTAAATGCTTTTTTGGATTGTGTACAATATCCATTGTGAACATTCAAGGGTACATATAAATAGTAAAAACATTTTTTTTGGCCAGACCCTTTACATGTCCTTAATTGTTAAAATACATGGGAAACTGCAAAGCAATCTGCTTCCAACTTTGACTTCAGTGGAATTATTTGCATATATGGAAAAATAAGATGCATAGTTGAGCTCTCTGTGGCCAAACAGGAATACATTAGCTTTTGTCCTGTGCCAAAACAATCACGTTTTCTCACTGGGACGGTGACTTTGTTGCAGCCCTTCAGCAAATCGATAAGCATGAGTTTCCTCACTCCTGAAGATCATATCCATCCTGGGACAGCTCAAAGAAATGCTAGCCAAACACAAATAAATGGCAACCTTCAGATTTCTACTAAGCCTGTGCCAGTTAAATGGAGATGGAAGTAGAGTATTTATTTCCTGGTGTTTCTGTGAAGATTCAAGGAGAGAATTCATGACATATGTTAGTACAGTGCCTGGCACAAGCTAATAAATGGAGTCATGACTGATTGTTGTTATTGGTACCTGAATGTTCCTTAGTTTTCTCATCATCTGGGGTTATTCCCCATAACTCAGTACCCTAGTTCCTGATGGAACAGGAGTCCAGTGGCCTCCTTCAAATACCGCTGACGACCCTTAGCCAGTGTGTCCCACTTGCCAGGATTTCCTCTTGACGCCCTTCTCCGCCATCTAATTTTCTATGCATCTAAAATCGCTCCTGTTGGACTTGCTGCCGTTCTTCATGCAGCTACGATGCTCAGTAATCTAATTTGATTCAAAACATGGAGCCACAGCCTCTCCTTTCATTTACTTTTAAATCAATCTGTAGTTGTTAGCAAATATTATAGTAAACAACAGTTTACTCTAGGGAATTACATGAAAAACAATAGCTGTCTATAGCTGTTTCCATTCACAGGGTTCCCGATTTCCTAGCCCAGCTCCCTTTTCCTTGGGCTCACTATCGTTAAGGGGTACTTAGCCTGAAACAACTTAACTGGAGAAGAGAAACTGACCAGGATTTATGAATATAGAACATGCAAAAATCACAGAACAGAATACTGATGTTCACCAAGAATTCATAGAAAGTAGGAAGGTCCCCTTTTGAAATTGAAATTATTGAAATTATTAATTTTTTTTCATTTGGGTAAAGTGGCCTTGGTATTAAGTGACAGTTAACATTTTTCTTAAAATTAAGAACAAGAAGCTAATGTTTGAGTCACTGCAGCGATAATAGAGGAGACTTTAATGAAATGAAAAAGGAGACTGCAACCCTGACCAGCTAGGAAGGTAGTAAGCAGAGAGCAAGGCTCTGTCTTGTGGGAAGCATGGAGGGATGTCTGCCAGTGCTCGTGTAGGAAACAATGATACCACAAAGGAAATACACTGGGGGGAGTGTGGAGACTTCAGGTTCAAGAACATCTTGCCTACCAGAAAGCCACTGAAACTTCTACTGACCTTGGTGGCAGGCGTTGTAAGAAACTGAAACAAATATATCCTGAATGTATAATTTCTTACCTGTCATTTAAAATCTAGTGCTGTAAGGAAGGAAACCCTTACTCCTCCCAGTCCCAAAGACAGTTGGAACCAAGTTTATGGGCTAACCCTAAGAAAGCAAGTGATTACTTACTTTCAAGTAACTTCCCGAGACCCTGCTTATCCCCTATTTAAAGAAATTTTTTCTCAAAGTAGTTTACAGCTTTTTTGTCCAACTTTTCCCATCCTGACACTTGCTTGTCATTTAGCTCTTCATTCGGCAAATACACAGTTTATATCAGCACTTTTCTGGTGGCCAAGCAAACACCAGTATATAAGACTATGCCAAGGAGTAAATATTGTAGAAAGGTAAACAGATAAATACTAATTTATAACAAATCAGATGTTTATAACTACTACTAAGAATAAACATGCGGGGACATAGGATACTAGGGGAGCAGGATTGGATATGATTTTGTATAAGATGATCAAGAAAGGTCTTCTGGGTAGGTGTCACTTGTGCAGTGACCTGAAAGCAGTACCTACATCTGGGGAATTGGTATTCTAAGCACTTAGAAAAACAATTGCCAAGGGCCTGGCATGAAGCATGCCTGGAGTGCTCACTCTTTCATAATCAAAATGTCTATTCCCTAAATAAAAGGTCCTTCTCCCCCAAATTCAAACTTTGTAGGCACTGCTGGGATACAGATTCTGCTATAGTGCTGTAACACCCTTTTTGGTCCTGCTATATTGTACTGTTATTATGATGACAATCATTATCATTATCATCGTTAACTATGAACTCAGCAGCAAAGACGAACCTCAAACTGGATCTTGTGGGAAAGCAGACAGAAATGAAGCCTAAAGGGAAGAAAGCTTCGTAGCTGAAAATACGCATCCACCAAAATTATCCTGAACCACATCACTTCAATTTGCCTTCATTCTTCACCAGAAGGATGCTCTGTCATATTGTATTTCTGTAACTTAAATAGATATATAATTCTTTCCAGAGATAAGCAAATTTAAATCAAACAGGCACAAGGGTGTACTGACCATAACTAGATGGTTGGCAATATTCTATATATAATTAGAGTTATAAGACTTGATTTCATATGCTGAGGTACTTAATGTCTGGTTGGAGAAACAAAATACAAGCTTAACTGTAAGTAGAAATTTATGACTTAACATGGCACAGTGAACAGCAATCATTTGTTAGATGAAGGGATACATTGGGTGTTCCATCTCGTAAAGGTCACATAAAAAACAGACACTCGGAAATGCAAGAGGACTCAGTAATTAGGAGTAGAAGACAATACATGGCATGAGAGTCTTTCAGTCTTCTCACTAGGTATCCTGTGTGAGCTGAGGGACATCTCTAAAATTCCAAATCCTAGACGTTCATGATGGATATCCTCCCAACCTGCTCATCTGCAGGCTTCCCCAACTCAGTAGATGACAGCACTGTACTTTTTACCTGCTCAGGCCTAAAACTTGGAGACATCACTATCTTGTTCTCATAACCTCTACATCTAACTCATTAGCTTATCTGTGCCTCACCTTCAGCATATATGCAAAGTCTCCCCGCAACCTCTGCCACAACCCCTCCTCAATGAGTCTCACGATTTCTCACCTGAACTATTGCACAACCCATTTTATTCACATCTCTGCTTCCTCCCCTACCCCCAAGAGTCTATTCTAAACAAAGCAGCTGAAGTGCTCTCTTTAAAAAGCTGAATTAGATCATGTCATTTCTCTGCTCAAAATCCTGGTATAGCTACCCAGTTCTCAGATTAAAATCTGAAAGTCATGCAATCAAATGCAAGACACTCAGGTACTTCATCTCCTGCTACCTCTTTGAAATCAGATTCCAACCCTTTCTTTTCCCTTATTCACCTGGCCTCTTTGCTGCTTCTCACACACAAAGTATTATCTTGTTTTTTATTTACTATTTCCTGTGTAGCAAATACGTTTCCCCATGTATCTACAGGGCAATTTTCTATGCCCTTCACTGCCTCATCTCTGATCAAATATATTGCCTTCTCAGAGCAGACTCATTCCTCAATAACTCCTCTAACCTTCCATTATCTGAACCCTGCATTTACCTTAGGTCATATGCATTTTTGTTTATTTTCAACTCCCCATCTCCAATCCCACAGTAGAGTAAACTCCGTAACAGTGGGGAATTTGTTTTGTTCACTGTCGTTTCCACAGCATATAGAACAATGGCTAGCACTGAAAACTGGTGCCACTCCAGTCCTAGAGGTAAGCTCAGTTTGAAACACCAGTCCCAAAATTCACATATTGTTCTTGCCACATGACATGAAAATGACAAACATCATATTCTTTTTTTTTTTTCCTTTTTATCCCAGAAGTGTGAAGTACGTCTGGCTATGATGTTCTGGTGCCTTTTAACCATAATTTTTTGGGAAGGTATTTGTTCAAATGTCAGAAGTACCTCAAAGGGATGTAAAAGAGCGATGGTTACGTGGCTAGGATTAGGAACTCTCTCCTTCTATGTAAGATTAGCCTTTTAGAATTAAAAATAATCTAACATTTTATGCATTTTAACTTTTTGTCTTATTTAAAACTTAAAGTGCCATATATTTATTTGTAAGCCTTAATATACATCATTTCCCTTTTTTTTTTAAAAAAAAAAGCTTACTCTTCACTCCTCAATTTTTAAGTGTTTCATCTTTTTAGCTACTTTTTCTTGAGAATTTTTAACATGAAAAATAACGCTGATAGGGTTCTAAGGAGTTATCAAATATTTTTACATAGTTATAACCCTTGCTGCTCAAATCAGAGCAGGGCAACAATTGTACTGAGGCTCAGAGAAATTAAGTGTTTTCCTAATTTTACAGAGCTTATATTTGTCAAAGTCACACCCTTAACACAATTCTAACTTTCAAACTCTTGGCAAACAAGGCATTGTTCAGGGCATAAGTTCTAAGCCTTCCAAATGCTGTATAATTTGAAGGGTTTTTTTGAGGTACTGACATTCTGGTTGATATAAAATGAATATTCAAGAAATAAGCTACGGAGAAGGTAAGTGTTTTACATTCATTGAATAGCTTCCAATTTTGTGTGTGTATTTGATTTCTCATTACAACTATACAAGGATCACAGTGCATGTGTTAGTATCCTTATCAGGCAGGATAGATAGTTATTCTAGTGACAACCTCAAATCCCAGTGGCTTTGCACAACCAACATTGATCTCTAGCTCCCTCTGTGTTTGCATTGCAAGCTAGTGGTGGCTGTGCAGCCTTTATTTGGCATACTGCAGATTTTGGGCAAAGAAAAGGCAGAAATATGGTGAACCACCATATTAGCACTCCTCAATTCTGCCCATATTTTATTGGCAAAGTCAGGTTATACATCAGCTCAATCAGAGCGAGATGTATTTGCCTTCCATAAGAGGGGGCACAGTAAAGTCCCAAGGCCAAGCATGATATCAATGGCATTGGCAAGTACCACACTCCTTTAGGGATTTTATTTAAGAGATTGCATTATACAATCTAGTGCATGACCCAGATTGCTCAGAGGAGGAAACTGAAACACAAAGCAAGTAGGTAGTAATTGACGAATGCGGAATTCAGCTCAAATTCATGATTCAAGTCTCAGTGTTTCCTGTATTGCACTAAACTACACTGCTTAAGAACTCAGCAACAGCACCATAGATGTCCCTGAATAGAAGTCAGGCTCATTTCCCTTTCACCCCTATTCCCCACCTCTCCACATCTCCAGTTCTATCTGTGGTAGAGCATTGTTGAGGAATCTTATCATCACAGAGGACCCTAAGCCTCTGAAAAGCAAAGTTAGAAAATAATTTTAAATTTTAAATTTTAGGCTCAATTCAGTGAGCCACAATATTTTGCAATTGTCAAAAGCAATTAGACAAGGATCGATGGGGAGATCATGGCAGACAGGAGGCAGGACTACATTGCAGCTTTAGACAGAGCAGCAGGTGGAAGCTCACATGGTGAATTTAAGCTCCATATTGACTGCAAGAACAAACCAGCAATCCTGAGAGGACCCACAGACCCTCTGAAGGAAGTGGGCAGCTCCTGCAGGACCTGGGAGATACCCCAAATACTGCACTGGTATCCACAGCTGAGAGACCCATAGATGGTTCACATTACATGACTCTACAGACAACCCCCAGTACAAGCCCGGAGATGGGTAGATTTGCTGGGTGTGTAGACCCAGAAGAAAAACCACAATCACAGCAGTTAGATTCACAGGAAGCCACATCTATAGGAAAAGGGGAAGAGTACTACATCACAGGAGCACCTCGAGGGACAAAAGGAACTGAACAACAGCCTTCAGCCCTAGACCTTCCCTCTGACAGAGCCTACCCAAATGAGAAAAAACTAGAAAAGCACCAGGGAAATATGACAAACAAGGCTTTTTAACACCTCCCCCACCCCCGCCTCCAAAATGACACTAGTTCCCCAGCTATGGACCCGAGCCAAGAAGAAATGCCTAATTTACCTGAAAAAGAATTCAGGAGGTTAGTTATTGAGCTAACAGGGAGGCACCAGAGAAAGGCAAAGCCCAATGCAAGGAAATCCAAAAAAATGATACAAGAAGTGAATGGAGAAATATTTAAGGAAATAGGTGGTGTAAAGAAAAAAACAATAAAAAATTCAGGAAACTTTGGACACACTTTTAGAAATGTGAAATTCTCTGGAAAGTCTCAGCAATAGAACTGAACAACTAGAAGAAAGAAATGGAGAGTTTGAAGACAAGGTCTTTGAATAAACTCAAACAAAGACAAAGAAAAAAGAATAAGAAAATAGGAACAAAGCCTCCAAGTAGTCTGGGATTATGTTAAATGACCAAACCTAACACTAATCGCTGTTCCTGAGGAAGAAGAGAATTCTAAAAGCTTGGAAAACATATTTGGGGAATAATCAAGGACAATTTCCCCCACCTTGCTATAGACCTAGACATCAAAATACAAGAAGCACAAAGAACACCTAGGAAATTCATTGCAAAAAGATCATCACCTAGGCACATTGTCATCAGGTTATCCAAAGTTAAGACAAAGGAAAGAATCTTAAGAGCCGTGAGACAGAAGCACCAGGTAACTTATAAAAGAAAACCTATCAGATGAACAGCAGATTTCTTAGCAGAAACCCTACAAGCTAGAAAGGATTGGGGCCCTATTTTCAGCCTCCTCAAAGAAAATAATTATCAGTCAAGAATTTTGTGTCCAGTGAAACTAAGCATCATATATGAAGGGAAGACACAGTCTCTTTCAGACAAACAAATGTTGAGATAATCGCCATTACCAAGCCACCACTACAAGAACTGCTAAAAGGAGCTCTAAATCTTAAAACAAATCCTGGAAACACATCAAAATAGAACCTCTTTAAAGCATAAATCACACAGGACCTATAAAACAAAAGTACAAGCTAATAAGCAAAAACAAAAAATAAAAAAACCAAAGTACACAGGCAACAGAGAGCACAATGAATGCAAGGATAGCTCACCTTTCAATACTAACATTGAATGTAAATTGAAGGCCTTCATGCTCCACTGAAAAGATACAGAACCACAGAATGGAGAACTCACCAATCAACTATCTGCTGCCTTCTAGAGACTTACCTAACACATAAAGACTCACATAAACTTAAAGTAAAGGGGTGAAAAAAGGTATTTCATGCAAATGGATGACCAAAGTGAGCAAGGGTAGCTATTCACATATCAGACAAAACAAACTTTAAAGCAATGGCAGTTAAAAGAGACAAAGAGGGGCATTATACAGTGGTAAAAGGCTTTATCCAACAGGAAAAAAATCACAATCCTAAACATATATGAACCTAAAACTGGAGCTCCCAAATTTATAAAACAATTATTAATACACCTAAGAAATGAGATAGTCACCAACACAATAATAGTGGGGGACTTCAATACTCCACTGACAGCACTAGACAGGTCATCAGGACAGAAAGTCAACAAAGAAACAATGGATTTAAACTATACCTTGGAAAAAATGGACTTAACCGATACTTACAGAACATTTCATCCAACAACCACAAAATACACATTCCATTCAACAGCACATGGAACTTTCTCCAAGATAGGCCATATGATAGGCCATAAAATGAACCTCAATACATTTTTAAAAATTGAACTTATATCAAGCACTCTCTCAGACCACAGTGGAATAAAACTGGAAATCAACTCCAAAAGGAACCTTCAGAACCATGCAAATACATGGAAATTAAATAACTTGCTCCTGAAGGAGCATTGGGTCAAAAACAAAATCAAGATGGAAATTAAAAAATTCTTCAAACTGAATGACATTAATGACACAACCTACCAAAACCTCTGGAATACAGCAAAGGCAGTGCTAAGGGGAAAGTGCCCTAAACGCCCACATCAAAAAAACCGAAAGAGCACAAACTGACATTCTAAGGTCACAGATCAAGAAACTAGAGAAACAGGAACAAACCAAATCCAAACCCAGCAGAAGAAAGGAAATAAACAAGATCAGAGCAGAACTAAAGGAAATTGAAGCACGAAAAAAATACAAAAGATAAGTGAAACAGAAAGCTGGTTCTTTGAAAAGATAAATGAAATTGATATACGGTTAGCGAGATTAACCAAGAAAAGAAGAGAGAAAACCAAAATAACCTCGATAAGAAACGAAACAGGAGCTATTACAACTGATATCATTGAAATACAAAAGACCATTCAAGGCTACTATGAACACCTTTACACATATAAACTAGACAACTTAGAAGAGATGGATAAATTCCTGGAAAAACACAACCCTCTTAGCTTAAATTAGGAAGAATTAGATACCTTGAGCAGACCAATAACAAGCAGTGAGATTGAAATGGTAATTTAAAAATTACCAAGAAAAAAAAGTCCAAGATCAGACAGATTCACAGCAGAATTCTACCAGACATTCAAAGAAGAATTGGTGCTGATCCTTTTGACACTATGCCACAAGATAGAGAAAGAAGGAACCCTCCCTAATTCATTCTATGAAGCCAGCATCACACTAATGTCAAAACCAGGGAAGGACATAACCAAAAAAGAAGACTAGAGACCGATATCCTTGATGAACATAGATGCTAAAATCCTTAACAAAATACTAGCTAACCAAATCCAACAACATATCAAAAAGATAATCCACCATGATCAAGTGGGTTTCATACCAGGGATGCAGGAATAGTTTAACATACACAAGTCAATAAATGTGATATACCACATACACAGAATTAAAAACAAAAAATCACATTATCATCTCAACAGATGCAGAAAAAGCATTTAACAAAATCCAGCATCCCTTTGTGATTAAAACTCGCAGCAAAGCAGCATACAAGGGACATAGCTTAATGTAATAAAAGCCATCTATGACAACACCACAGCCAGCGTAATACTGAATGAGGAATAGTTGAAAGCATTCCCTCTGAGAACTGGAACAAGACAAGCATGCCCACTCTCACCACTCCTCTTCAACATAGTACTGAAGTCCTAGCCAAAGCAATCAGACAAGAGAAAGAAATAAAGGGCACCCAAGTCAGTAAAGAGGAAGACAAACTGTCACTGCTTGCTGATCATTTACCTTGAAACCCCTAAAGACTTCTCCAGAAATCTCCTAGAACTAATAAAATAATTCAGCAAAGTTTTCAGATACAAGATTAATGTACACAAATCAGTAGCTCTTCATACACCAACAGTGACCAAGCTGAGAATCAAATCAAGAACTCAATCCCTTTTTCAATAGCTTCAAAAAAACAAAACAAAAACAAAACAAACAAACACAAAATAAAACAACTTAGGAATATAATTAACCAAGGAGTTGAAAGACCTCTACAAGGAAAACTACAAAACACTGCTGAAAGAAATCATAGACGACACAAACAAATGGAAACACATCCCATGCTCATGGATGGGTAGAATCAATATTGGGAAAATGACCATATTGCCAAAAGAAATCTACAAATTCAATGCAATCCCCATCAAAATATCATCATCATTCTTCACAGAATTAGAAAAAAAAAATTCTAAAATTCATATGGAACCAAAAAAGAGCCTGCATAGCCAAAGCAAGACAAAGCAAAACATATCTGGAGGCATCGCATTACCTGATTTCAAAGTATACTATAAGGCCATAGTCACCAAAACAGTGTGGTACTGGTAGGAAAATAGGCACACAGCTCAATGGAACAGAATAACAACCCAGAAATAAACCCAAATACTTACAGCCAGCTGATTTTCGACAAAGCAAACAAAAACATAAAGTGGGGAAAGGACATCCTTTTCAACCAATGGTGCTGGGATAATTGGCTAGCCACATGTAGGATAATGAAACTGGATCCTCATCTCTCACCTTATACAAAAATCAACCCTAGGTGGATTAAGGACTTAAATCTAAGATCTGAAACTGCAAGAATTCTAGAAAATAACATTGGAAAAACCCTTCTATACCTTGGCTTAGGCAAAGATTTCATGACCAAGAACTCAAAAGCAAATGCAGTAAAAACAAAGATAAATAGGTGGGACATAATTAAACTAAAGAGCTTTTGCATGTCAAAAGAAACAGTCAGCAGAGTAAACAGATGACCCACTGAGTGGGAGAAAATCTTCACAATCTATACTAATATTCAGAATCTACAACCAACTCAAACAAATCAGTAAGAAAAAAACAAACAGTTCCATCAAAAACTGGGCTAAGGACATGAATAGACAATTTGCAAAAGAAGATATACATAGCCAACAAACATGAAAATATGCTCAACATCATTAATGATCAGGGAAATGCAAATCAAAACCACAATGCAATACCGTCTTACTCCTGCAAGAATGGCCGTAATCAAAAAACCAAAAAACAGTAGATGTGGGCATGGATGCAGCAATCAGGGAACACTTCTACACTGCTGATGGCAATGTAAACTAGTACAGCCACTATGGAAAACAGTGTGGAGATTCCTTGAAGAACTAAAAGTAGAACTACCATTTGATCCAGCAATCCCATTACTGGATATCTACCCAGAGGAAAAGAAGTATTATTCGAAAAAGATACTTGCACATACATTTTTATAGCAGCCCAATTCACAATTGCTAAATCGTGGAACCAACCCAAATGCCAATCAATCAATGAGTGGATAAATACACTGTGCTATATATACACTATGGAATACTACTCAGCCATAAAAAGGAATCAATTTACTGCATTTGCAGTGACCTGGATGAGATTGGATTCTGTTATTCTAAGTGAAGTAATACAGGAATGGAAAACCAAACATCATATGGTCTCACTGATACGTGGGAGCTAAGCTATGGGGATGCAAAGGCATAAGAATGATTCAATGGACTTTAGGGACTGCGGGGAAGAGTGGGAGGGTGGGGGAGGGATAAAAGACTACAAATATGGTGCAGTGTTTACTGCTTGGGTGATGGTTGCACCAAAATCTCACAAATCACCACTAAAGAACTTACTCATGTAACCAAATACCACCTGTACCCAAATAACTTATGGAAAAATAAAATTAAATAAAATTATGTATAAGGATTTTAAAAAAGCAATTCAACAGACTGCTTCCTATGGCCCTTTACAGCTGTAATAATCAGTGAAAACAAGATTTATTTGGCCCCTCGCCATTGATAAATCATCATTCTCTTTTCCATAGTGTTCTTTTGTCATAAACACAAACATAAAGAAAACTGTTCTTCAGTGGAGAAAAACAAGACCTATACCTAGTGTGGGGTAAAAGTTCTTTGTATTTTTGCTGTTTAAAAGGATGAATCTTATATAAGACAACAATGTTACCCTTTAGAGTTCTTTTAAAGAAAAAAATGAAATAAAAATAGTGTTAGACTCATTCTTGGTAAAAATCCAGACTGCTGGAAACTCTACAAATAACCTGATTTCTTCAACAAATATAAAGCACAGAGAAACAATTTATAAAAAGTGCCTTAGAAGACATATCAACCAACTATAATTGTATCTCATTTGAACAAACCAACTGTAAACATGTTAATGCAAATAATAAAGGATATTTGAAACCTGATTGTATATTTAAAAGTATAGAATTATTGCTATTGTTTCCAGTTTTAGAATACTGTATCTTTTAGAGCTATATAGTGTAATATTTACAGATGAAATTATATGATACTTGGGTAACAAATTTTAACACAATATTATGGGGGAGTAGACAGGAGTATAGCTCTGAATTAATAACTGTTAAAGCTGGATTTTGGTGAGAACATTGGTATTCATTGTATTTTTTTCTTTTGTAGGTTTGAAATCTTCCATATCAAACTATTTAAGACAATTTATGGTAGCAATTTCTGCCCAATATTTAAGACTACAGCATCAGTTTTGTTGTGCCTTTTAATTTTATAAAGTTTCATTCCTCTACTAAATCCTGTCATCTTAATTATTTATTTATAAGTTGAAACCAGAATACTCAAAAGGGAGGTCAAGTTCCAACCTTCTATGTTGTGACATTTAGATTATTGAAGCCATGGAAAAACATCACAGATATTTGTAGACTGCAGCCAGATTGAACCAAAATGAATATTTTTCTATTTATAGTATGTGCTTTTGGTGGCAGAGGGTTAACGACATTTCATTTTGTGCCCGATGGCATTGAGAACAATTTGCCTGGTATTTGAAGCACATACAAAAAATAAATTTTCTTTATCTTAATTCCTTAAGTTTTAGTATTCCACTTTCTATTTGCAATTACACAAGGATTTGAATATGAAGAGGCACACCCCAAGCTTAAGACCTTTCATCAATCTCAGTGTAACAAGACTCAAAAGTAAAGTAACTCCGTTTTTTTTTACTCTAAGAAACTCACCCACAGCATATATACTTGCAACTTAGCCCTGACCTTGGTTTGTAATGTCAACATGAGGTTCCTTTCAGTCAGCAGTTTTTCCTGCAAATTCCATACAACAATATCTGGATTTTATTTTTAATATGGCACTTACATATCTGGGATGTCAGTTTGCCAGCAAAAATTCAATATGAGATCCTTAAATATATTTAACTTGAATTGCTTGCGGCTGACACAGGAAAGACCCAGTGATGGAGTATTTAATTCATGGTCTTGGACAAGATGCTGTATTGTGCTTTGATGCAGCTCAGTCAGATGCTAAAGGAATCCAGCACAGTGGAAGTCCACATAAACGTGAGGCTTGCTCAGCTAACTCTGGTAATATGAGAGGGTTGTGTGTTTTATGCAAACACATGTTCTTCGTGTGCGTGGTACTTTGTGTGTGTCTGCTGCTTGTGGTGTCTGTGCCCAAGCCTAACTGCAGGAGAGGTACACACTGGGCATATAAGAAGCCTTGACATGAAGAAGGTCTATGACAAAACTTCAGGCCACAGAGTACAGCTGTCTGCAGGTTAACAGAGTGAAACAACTCCTAATTCAAGAGTACTTGATTTAAGTTTCCTTGGTAACTAGATCAGAGCTAAGATAGATTCAAACTGATTTCTCAGAATCGCCTCGAATTTCACCACTTTTCCGTTCTGTATCATTTTTCCATTTCCTTTGGGGACCTAACCGCATGCATTATTCCCTTATCATTTGGTAGAGAAAAATCATTTTAAACAAAATTATTATAATTCTATTCAATCTAACAAAGCACATTTGTTTAAGACTGGTCTGGACAAAGTTGGCTTTGGCTTTTATTGTTTAACTGCTGTGTGACCTTGGGAAAATTACTTCACCTTTCTAGGCCTCCGTTTCCTAATTGGTAAAGTGGAAAAAGGCATAAACATACACCCGATGTGAAAGATGATGATACAAGAAAGAGAACAAAAGAAACATGTTCATAGGGAATAATGAGCCCTCAAGGTTGAATCTTTTCAATCTAGTCTCATTTTTTGAATGCTTGCAGTATAATGGATAGAACATATGATAATGGATTTTAATAATTGTCACAATAATTACAATAATATATTTTAAAAGATGAGACAGTACTTGCATACAAGAGTTCACAGTTCAGTCAGGGGACAAGTGAGAAAACAAGCTGTAACATCAGCCATCAGTAAGCACCACGTCACAGGGAAGAGGGAGCCTACTGGGGATCAAGAGATGGGCAAGTTCTGCCAGAGAGATTCAGGGGTGGTGTTGCTAAGGAGGTGGATTTTACTGGGTTTGTGAAGGAAAATTAAGGTTTTGACTGTTGAAGTAGTTTTGAAAGGTTGGCCCAAACAAGTTTAAAGCCAAGTAGATGTGAAGAAAGGTATTATTAAAAATTCTGGCTGGGCATGGTGGCTTATGCCTATAGATCCCAGCACTTTGGGAGGCCAAGGCAGGCAGATCACTTGAGGCCAGGGGTTCAAAACCAGCCTGGCCAACATGTTGAAACCCTGTCTCTAGTAAAAATACAAAAATTAGCAGGGCATGGTGGCATGCGCCTGTAATCCCAGCTACTCAGGAGGTTGAGGCAGGAGAATCACTTGAAGCTGGGAGGCAGAGGTTGCAGTGAGCTCAGATTATGTCACTGCACTCTAGTCTGGGCAAATAATTATAAAAATAAAAATAAAATAAAATAAAATTTCAAGGACTTTATATTAGAATAAACCTCACATACAGACTGGTGGTAGTGGGAAAGAGATAGAGGAGATCAGAACTATAAAGAGCTTTCCATTTGGACTTGATCATGAAAGCAATGGCAGGTAGCTTTTCAGAAATACAAAGCAAGGAGACATAATCATATTGACCACGGAAATGAGGGATTTGACATGTAGCATTTCTATGCGTGGTGTTAACTTTGTTCTCGAATAGTTGTTGGCAGAAGATTCATTGGATGAATCCAATTTTTCCAAAATTGACAATTCTGATGATTGAGATGATTCTTTTTTTTTTTTTTTTTTTTTTTTTGAGACAGAGTCTCGCTCTGTCGCCCAGGCTGGAGTGCAGTGGCGCAATCTCGGCTCACTGCAAGCTCCGCCTCCTGGGTTCACGCCATTCTCCTGCCTCAGCCTCTCCGAGTAGCTGGGACTACAGGCGCCCGCCACCACGCCCGGCTAACTTTTTGTATTTTTAGTAGAGACGGGGTTTCACCGTGGTCTCGGTCTCCTGACCTCGTGATCCGCCCGCCTCGGCCTCCCAAAGTGCTGGGATTACAAGCGTGAGCCACCGCGCCCGGCCGATTGAGATGATTCTGATATTAGTTCTGTTTAGAAATAACGCCAAGAATAGTTTTTATATTTTATTTTCACATTGAAAAGCATCAGATTTGCTTCAGCCTCAAAGAGCATGCTTATGTCAAATTAAATAAGCATGGACAGCGAGCTGCGCTTATTTTTTCTAAACAGGAAAAGGGTTAAACTCTTGAATCACCATTTTTCCTTTCCTTTTACTTTTCTTTCTGCTCTTCTCCGCACCAATGTGCTTGTGTTTTATTAATTTCTGGTCATTCAATCTTTTACCCATTATAGACTGACTCGTAGGCATATCCACCTTTGTGTATTTAAAATGAATGTATGAGCTAATTTTATCTCACAGAGAGAAGTTATTAAGAGGTGAGACAATCAACATGGAATTGGATATATGTTTATTCATCACAGCCTCCTCGCACTCCATATCCAGGCACCATACAGTGAGATATTAAGAGGTGACAAAATGTCATTACAATACCAGATCCTGCTTCTCAGGCTATATTTAAACTCCAACTCTTCCAGCCACTGAAAACTGTGGCAGAGGGCAGCTCACTCAAAACGCAATGAGCCAGGGAGAGGCTTTGTAATAATTTACACTTGTTTTGTGTTAGCAGATATTTTTAGAGGATTGAAGTGGAAAACTGGCTGCTATACATAGCACTCAATATGACGCCTTTTTACAGACCACAGGGGGATTCCTATCTATTTTTATAGATGGAGAAACTTTTTTTTCAAAAATGAGGAACACACACTTACAAACAAAGCAAAAACAAACAAAATCATCTTCTGACTTTTTTTTTGCCTCAAAGGAAGCACTGTAGGAAAAAAGTCACAGAGTAAAGTCACAGGATTGTAAAGCTGGACAGGACCACAAAGACCATTCCTTCCAAACCCCTCAAATTACAGATGAGGAAACAGGCTAAGGGAATGTGCAACTTTCCCAAGGTCACAGTTAGTTAACTTTTCAGCAGGGACTAGAATTTAAATCTTTTAAATCCCAGTCCAGTCCCCTTAAACAGTAAGAAAAGGTGGAAAACAAGTGCTATTTCCCCAGGAATCACTTATCTATTCGCAAAAGGAGGTTTGGCCTACCAGAAAAGAGACAAGTCTACATTACCATATGGTTTAAAATATGGAGTAGTTACCCCAGTGCCTTCTGGAAAGTTCTTTTGGGCAAGTTCAGCATCTTCCTGTTGGGTTTCCTGGCTGCTCTGAGAAACTTATCCCAGGGCCCATGGTATAACTTCTACAGACTTTGCGTGCAAGAGACTGAACCAGCAGCTTCTGAATTATGATCCCTGAGCTATTTGCGGTTTGGCACGCCTTGCAGTTTAGCAAAGAAGTAAATTTCAATTTCTAGAAGAGGGAACTTGGGAAAGGGGAGAAAAAGAAATGGTTTTAACTGAAAGGTGAAACACAAACTGTGGATTTTACCATGAATGATAGACAGTTATTTCATTGTGTATGAAATACATTTGAAAAGGGAGAACACTCTAAAAAGGCCATAATAACAAAAACACGGCATCATGGCTATGTGTGCTAGTTACAGGGCTGGCCAGACCACTTGCTGTAACTCTCAGGACTTTCAAAGAAGGCCACTGGGATGAAAGAAAAATCCATCTGTATGCAGCAAAATGCAGTCTCTTTTCTGATATGAAGAAATAATTATTCTCAAAGATCTTGCGGTCGTTGCCTCTACCCCTTGCAGTAGAGTAAGGAACAGCATAATAGCATTCACTAGGGAGAAATCCTATATGTCCCTGGCAGTGTGTTGGAACATACCAGGGAAAATTAACAGCTTCAAGTCAAATAGGTTCCTGGATCAGAGAAACCTCCTGTTGAGCATTCATCATATAGTTTCAATTTTTTCAACTGGCCATGTTTTACTCAAATACACAGCCTCATGTACATGTGCACATGCACACATGTGCACACATACACACATGTGCACACATACACAAACACACACTTGGCCCTGAGGTAGACACATGGCTATAATGTTCTTATTGTCCCAAATTGAATTTGACTACACAGTAAGCCAGCTGGATAATGATAGTTTTACAAGGTCTGGGGATAATTTATCAATTGAACTTCAAAGTTCTCTCAGCCTTTCTGCATTGGTCATTATTAAGTAGGAAAATATGTAATCATTTGAGAAGAAAAATATTAGATTTAAACTAATGTCAACTAGTCCTGAATCAATGTAAGTTTCCAAGATACCATCCACCCCCATCTCCTTGTTTTCTTAATCAGCCATTCCTTCAAACACAGTCCTCACTTCCCTATATCTTCAGATCAGGGATAGAGAAGTCTATAGAGATAAATAAGAAAGAATGTGTGTATTTCCTATTATTCCAATAAAAGAAATTTAACAAGGTGTCTTCTTAAGCTCAATAAGTAGAAAAGAGTTGGTAGTTTGGAAATTTGCTGCTTGTTGATATTGTAAGGCAATATGCATCTGAAATTTAGAAATGAACAAGACTGAAAAACAGGGTAAGATAGCGGGAATTTGAACATTCCCACTATCTCCCAAAAGCCTTGGAAGCAACTAATTCTCATGGATCAGTTGTTGTTTACTGGCATTGTGTAAAGCAAGGATTTGTGCATTTCACTTTCAGAACATCCTTGGAAATAGGGACTCTTTCAACTACCATTTTACGTATGAGAAGAATTGATGTTAAACTGCTTATATTGATAGTTAGCAACTGGTGAAGTTGGCACACAGGAACAGGATGGTTTGACCCCTAAGTCTATTCTGTTAATAGCACACTATGAATGGGAAAAAATGGGAACCCTAGAGCTGGTCTTTTCAAAGTTAAGAACAAATGCTATGTTTAAAATATGTTTCATTTCTATCTTGTAACTAAAGTACAAACAGAAAAGAACACAGATATGTGACAGGTTAAGTAACAGTTCAGGATTGCTCTTGTTAACAATTTATGGTTAAGTTGACTCTCAATTAGCAGATAGCTATTTAATACCTGTATTTTCAAGGGACTGTTCTTTGGCATCATGAAGAGATTTTTTTTAAAGAGATAAGACACAATATTTGCCCCCTGCTTTCATTGTTAACAATTTAATAGCTAACATAACACATGTGCCAAAATAATTCCAGGAGGAGCCAAACGAATATCATATTCTAATGAAAGCACACACACAAAAATATCTGTCCAGGAATGGTTGCATTTTAATTGAGAATTAAAGACAGAATTTGAGAGGCTGAAGGGGGGGCACCAGATTTTCTTGGTAGGACAAATGCTGACAGCAAAAGCCCAAGGAGTGAAAGTTCAGGCCCAATGCAAGGGTTATCTAGTACATTACCCTCACTAGTGAATATCACTGACTTGTGTGTAGGAATTGTGGAGGAAAGTAAGATTGAGTCCATGTTTCAGCTCTTTGCTTGCTTTTGTTTTATTTTGCTTTTTGCTAAACTAGTTGTTTATAGTACTGTCATGTTGGAGTGGCACAAATCACTATGCTAACAATTGCTAAGATTGGAAATCTTCACAAAAACATTCTACTTATGAATTTAATTTGTACACCCTTAGTTATTTGTAGTGGTGTTTAAGACTCAAATACCCCAAAGAAACATCAATATTAAAAATATGTTACAGCACTTCTGCAAATCAATATAGAGTCTTTGAGATTATTTCTTTTATGTAATAAATACTCATTTCTGCATTATCTGATGATATTCTCATAGCCTATCAAGAAAACTGAAGATAATAATCAGTTGGGATGATTAATATAAACATCTCCCAAAAACAACTGAAAGGCGTTTTTTTTTTTTCCCTTCTGTTTCCATTTGGCTATTCATATGGAATCAGATAACACTAAATTATCTACAGCGTCTCAAGGGGCCTAAACCAAATAAAGTCTTAAACTCCTGAAAAACGTTGTTGTTGTTTGGTTGGTTTAGTTTGGTTTTTATTTTTGCAATGTGCTTGGAATTAGGGGAATAAAAAGAAAGACAGAAATGTAGTTTGTCCTTGGAGTCCCCGCTAAGTTGATTGTCATCTTTACTCCCATAAACATTATATTTTTTACGTCCTTTACAATTCCTGGTTGTTTCTTTGCTCCCATGTGGCACACAGCTAAAATTTAACCACCAGGAAAGTTAAAACATTGAAATATCAAGTTGTCTCCCATCTTAGAAGGCAGTGCATTCTATGCACAAATAAATAAATAAACAAACTTACTGGAAATAAACAAGGTTGAAAAGATGCACTAAATCTTTCCTAGATTTAGTTTCCTAGAGAGGTAAAGTGAAAGCCCCCAGGAAGTGCAGTAGTTTGTGGCCCCATAAATGAAAATAGAGAGGATCCTGAAACCAGTTGTTTGTACCTAGAAACAAATATCTAGTTCATTATTTAAGAACTAAGATGCAAATGCGTGATCTAAATCTTAGCTCTTGGCCTGATGTAGCATCTGACTAAACTCTCAGTATTAGTAGAATCAATGCAGAGAGCTTCATGCTGATGGGTTGGAAAACATGGGGACATCTTCTTTTCCTCAAATATTGCAAACACATCCATGTGAAGGTATTTTTTTCTTTTAAATCACAGCTCTTATTTTAGCATTAAATGGGATTTTTTTAAAATAGAAATTTGCTTCATAAAGAGTATTTACTTAAAAATACTTTTTGAGGGTGTTGGTATGAAATTAAACTGCTTAAGAGTAGAGATTTTGATTTCATGCTTAATTTAAATTTAATTTAAATTTGACATCTGACCCAAATCTCCAATAGTTCACAGAGGCACCTCTCAGCAATCTTTAAACTTCCTTCAATATTTTGACCCTCTCTTTTCTTTCTAGTGTATTTTACTTTGCTGCATCTGTGGATAAATACCATTGTCCATTTTGATTGTCCATATGTTATTTTCTTACTCAAAGGCAAAAATCCTTTTCATTTCAATTATCTTATCAAATCAAAAGTTCAGATGCCTTTAGTAAATTTGAAAGCCTCCTTATATCTAATTCTTTCTTACCTATCCAAACTTTTTTTACCTTGTTAACCACTTCCATCTTTTCTTGGTCATCCTGTGCCTCTTCCCCACACATCCATGCCCCCACACCTACATGCCCACTTTCACCACTTTATCTTTGTATAATTCTCCTTCTTTTTTTCATGAAACCTATGTGTACTGTTTCTCTGAATTTAACCAACCCTTCAATGCCCAGCTTAAATTTTCTTTTCTCCCACAGCACATAGTGGACTGTGCCTTTGGTGAATTTCCATTGCATTTGCAAGACAGTATTATAAATTTAACATACTGTAAGCATCATACTTTACGTTTCCCTTGTTTTGTGAAAAGTAGTTGCTACAGTACTATAAGCGCAGTAAGACCTTTGTAGATATTGATTGATAGATGCTTAAATGGTTAATTTCCTTCCAGCACCTCTGTAAAGACACAATAAATTTTAAGAAATCACCATGTATTCTATCCTTGTACCACTGTAAAGAAATCACCTGGCATTTGTGTTCAGTTGTTTCAAAGCCTAGATATACTGTTAAATATATTTATACATCAAGAAAAGGCCATAGCTGCAGATTAAAACTAACTCACCATTGCAAAATACGGCATAATTAGGTGCATTATGGGATTCAGTGACCACACGTATCAAGATCCTTCTACTATGGTCTCTTAAAAACTGGAACACAGGCCAAATAGAGTCAATTAGTATAAATAAAACATAATTCCAGTGACACACAAGCCCTTCTGAAGCATCACTGATATATATTCAATGGTGTTCTGTGGAGCTGCAGATGAATGGTAAAATATCACAGTTCACAGGGGTTGCATTGTATTATATGTATGGCAAACTTCTTCTCTGCCTCCTTATTTTGCAGCAAACACATCAGAGAAAAGATGTCCCCGTTATATGATGGATTTTTTCCTGAAGTATGTATGTTTTGTGAGTTTGTAAATTTTTGTGTAAGTTAAATCCTACTTTTTGCCCCCATTGTCTAATAGGGGGTTTATATTTCAGATTTATGTTATACTTCTTTTTCTAAAGAAGCCCTATTCCAAATTTCAAATTTTTCTGCCCTGCCTTCAGTATTGTTATTTTAAAAATCTTTATCCATGATTAAATGATAAAATTTATCTGAGAAACTGTTTTTTAAAGTCCGGTAGTAAATATTTTTGCTATAGTCATTGTACTGATTTACCTGCTTCATCATTGATTTATCTGTATTCTCTTGATATGCTCTTGTAGTGACAAAATCTTTAGTTGACCGTTCTTTCTCCTTTTTTACTGGACTCAGTTTCCAACATCTCTTTTCCTCTCTCACTCTTTCTTATTTTTCTGCAGTTTGAGAGCCAGAAAGAACAGTAAATGTGCTCAAATCCTTCCAACATTTGTAAAGTTTAGAACCCTTTTTATAACTACTGTTGTCTTTGTTTTAAAAAACTCTTAATTTTAAACAAAAATTTTTGTTTTAATAGTGGGTACCCGAGGAGATTTACAGAGAAGGTACTTATCCACAGTAACAGACATGCAATTTCCCAGAGCATATGTCTGTCAGTAATAACTTGTCAGATCAGGTGAAATTCTGATAAAATGACAGTTATCAGTATGTAGCTATTTTTGTCACTGTGATTGAAGTAAAGACCTGAACATTTGCCAAAAAATCATTTTCAGCAATGTCTCCTTAGAATGTATTTTTCTGAGTATCAAAATAAGCCGAGGCCTTTTTTTGTACTTGCACAGTGTAACTGTGGGGACAAAAGCTGACAGCTAGATTAGAACCAAACAAGAAGGGTCAATAGGAGTCCCTTGGTGGAGAATGATATGGTCACAGCGACAGAGAAAATTTCCCTTTGTGCTCTGGAATCATAGATACAAGGATGCTACAAACCTGAGGTGTAGATGACCATTTTTGAAACCACAAAAGAAATCAGATCAAAGAAAAAGAAAGAGATCAACAGATCAAGCCTCATGAACTTGTTTGAACATTTAGATTGACACAGGCCTAAAATCAGCTGTACCTCCTTGGATTTCCTAACTTTATCAGTGAATAAATTCACTTCTTTGTTTAAATTGTTGTGAACAGGGTTTCTATCGCATAAAATTTGGTTTCCGTTTCCAATAATCAAGAGTAATGGTTTTAAACATGTACATTATTGACGTGGATTTTGCTTACCCTATTTGCTGGCTTACTGTCCCCCTTTTATATGCTGATGGGCATGTCATATTTATTGAGCTAGCATTGGAATTAAATTATAAAGACTTTGCACAGAATAGTCTCCCAGAACTGGTCCAGCCATAATTTACCTTCAATGTGAACTGTGAGCTTTCTGCCTATGGTTGTGAAAAAGCAGCCCTGATCTGTATGTGTCAGTTACAAATCGCACAAATAACCCACACCAGTACGACTACACATTTGACCCAAGGTCTTCCCCTGGGTGCGCTGCCATGCAACCCAAAATATCTTTTGTGTTTTCCCTACAGCCTCAGTCTTTCCCTCAGGGCGCCCTTTGGAGAACCGCACACCGCATGGGTCATATTCTGGAATGGGCTTGCTCTCCAAAGGCCAGCAAAACAGCCCATGAAATTTTTTTCACTGGAGAATCTCTCTTTCATGATGGGTGGCCAGACACCATGGCAGGACATGCAAGGAAGAATCCGGACAGGTAAGGGCATCGGCTGTCCTGTAAATTGCATCGTAGGAGGAGCCACCTATTCCGTCCTCCCTGAAGTCTGCCTGTCGTAGAGGAGGGTTCTCTTCAGAAACAGGATCCAATGTGTTTGTCAACCCATGAGGTTTCTCCACTTTAATTTTTTTTAAATTTCAACTTTCATTTTAGCCACAGGGGGTACAGGTACAGGTTTGTTGCATGAGTATATTGCAGCCAGGAAGTAAGCATACTAACCAACAGGTAGTCTTGCAATTCAGGCCCACTTCCCTCCCTCCTGCTTCTTGTAGTCCAGAATATCTATTGTACCCCTGTTTATGTCCATGTGTGCTCAATGTTTCACTCCCACTTACAAGTGATAACAGGTGGTATTTGTTTTCTCTTCCTGCATTAATTCACTTCAAATTATGGTCTCCAACTTCATCCATGTTGCTGCAAAGGACGTGATTTCATTCTTTTTTATGGCTGCAGAGTATTGAGGCCCGCATTCCTTTTACGCAGCTTCTTAGCATTTCTTTTTCTTTTAATCTGTCACATTAATACTGTAAACCAGATATATATATATATATATTTCTATTAAAGACATACAGTGAAAAAGGTTTGTACTCTGTTGATCACCACAGACCCGTATATTTGAGAAACTTTGGAAAATAAATGTCACAGTCCTATAAAACAAATCTGATGATTAGACTATCAGTATATTGTCATTTCTAAGACTATTTGTTGAAATGTTTTACCTCCTGAAAAATAAATGACATTTAATTTTTGGCCTTGCATGACTTTTTTTGTGAATGGTATTGATTTGCAAAACATTCCTTATCGCCTGTAATCCCAGCACTTTGGGAGGCCAAAGCAGGCAGATCATGAGGTCAGGAGATCGAGACTATCCTGGCTAACACGGTGAAACCCCGTCTCTACTAAAAATACAAAAAATTAGCTGGGCATCGTGGTGGGCGCCTGTAGGCCCAGCTACTCAGGAGGCTGCGGCAGGAGAATGGCGTGAACCTGGGAGGTGGAGCTTGCAGTGAGCCAAGATCGCACCACTGCACTCCAGCCTGGACAACAGAGCAAGACTCTGTCAAAAAAAAAACATTCCTTATTTAGAGATCAAATTTAAAGTCCAATTTCATTTGGATAACAACAAGAAATACAGGCATACCTGGGAGAGATCGGGGATTTAGTTCCAGACCACTCCAACAAAGCAAATATATCAATGAAGCAAGTCACATAATTTTTTGATTTGCCACTGCATATAAAAGCTATGTTTATACTATACTGTACTCTATTAAATGTGCAATATCATTATGTCTAAAATAACAATGTCCATACATTAAGTTATTTTATTGCTAAAAAATGCCAACTGTCATCTGAGCCTTCAGCAAGTCAAGATCTTTTTGCTGGTATCTTGCCTTAATGTTCATGGCTGCTGGCTGATCAGGATGGTAGTTGTTGCTGAAGGTCTGGGTGGCTGTGACAATTTTCTCAAATAAGACAACAATGACATTTCCTGCTTGAACTCTTCTTTTCACAAAAGATTTCTTTGTAGCCATTATGCTGTTTGATAGCATTTCAGCCACAGTAGAACTTCTTTCAAAATTGTAGTCAATACCTTCAAGCCTTCCTTCTGATAAACTTCCTTCTTTATCAAAGTTTATATAACATTCTAAGTCATTTGTTGACACTTCAGCAATGTTCACAGCACTTTCACCAGGAAGTAGATTCTATATTAAGAAAACACTTTCTTTGCTCATCCATATGAAGCAACTCTTTACCCATTCAACTTTTATGTTGAGATTGCAGCAATTCAGCCAGATCTTAAGGCTCTGCTTCTAATTCTAGTTTGTTTGTTTGTTTGTTTTACTATTTCTACCATATCTGCAGTGACTTCCTCCACTAAAGCCTTGAACTTCTCCAAGTCACCCATGAGAGTTGGAATCAACTTCTCCCAAAGTCCTGCTAATGTTTAATGTTGATATTAATCTTAGATGGCATAATCTTCCAGTAGAACGCTGTTTCATCTACATTGAAAATCTTCTGTTGAATGTAACCACTGTCACCAATGATCATAGATAGATCCTCTGGGTAATTTGCTGCAGCTTCTACATTAGCACGTGCTGGTTAACCTTGCACTTTTATGTTACAGAGATGACTTCTTTCCTAAAACCTTATAAATCAACCTTTGCTACTCTCAGACTTTTTTTCTGCAGCTTCCTCACTTCTCTCAGCCTTCATAGAATTGAAGAGAGTTAGGGCCTTGTTCTGGATTAGACTTTGGTTTAAGAAGATGTTGTGGCTGCTTTGCTCTTCTATGTAGATCACTAAAACTTTCTCCATTTCAGTAATAAGATTGTTTCACTTTTTTTTTTAATCACTCATGTGTTCACTGGAGTAGCACTTTTCATTTCCTTCAAGAACTTTCCCTTTGTGTTCTCAATTTGGCTCATTGTTTGGCACAAGAGACCTACTCTTTGGCATTTCTTGGCTTTCCACATGCCTTCTTCATTAAGCTTAATAATTTTTTAGCTTTTGATTTAAAGCAAGATACGTGAGACTCTTCTCTTCACTTGAATATATAGAAGCCATTGTAGGGTTATTAATTAGCCTAATTCAATATTATTATGTCTCAGGGAACAGGAAGTCCCATAGAGAGGAAGAGAGATGAGAGACAAAAGAAAAGCCACTCAGTGAAGAAGTCAGCAAACACACAACATTTATAGATTCGGTGTATTGTCTTATCTAGGAATAGTTTGTGGTGGCCCAAAACAATTACAATAGGAATATCAAAAGTCACTGATGACAGATCACCTAAACATTTAATAAGAACAACTTGGAAATATTGCGAGACTTGTCACCATATTGTCACCAAAATGTGACACAGAGACTTGATGTGAGCATATGCTGTTGGAAAAATAGCACCAATAGACTGCCTTGATGCAGGATTGCCACAAATCTTCAATTTTTTTTTTAAAAGCAATGTCAGCAAAAATGCAATAAAGTGAAATGGAATAAAACAAAACATGCATGTTTCTCTCTGTTACATGCTTTTCTTTGATTTTGGTACATGGTATTTGTTTTAACTTCAAGAAAGCATTTCAATCCAAAGAAAAAAAAACTAAATAAGTTTTTAAAATAAATCTAAAATTTATGACAAAATTCATTTACACAGACACACACTCACACACACACTCACACACACACATTCATAGATACTCCTAACCCCTGAATAAATAACAAAGTATGAAAACTTACCAAGGAAATGGAAAAAGACCTCTCTTGGCTTAACCCGTTTTGAGACTATGTCTGCTAAATAAATTTTGCACGTGATCTGAAGTGTGAGCCAAGGAAGTACATATGGTGAAACTTTAGCAAATACTTACTAGGGGAGTAACCCACAAAGGAATTAAAGATCCTAGCCACATATTTAATTTTTTCACCCAAACTGTTAAAAGTTATGTCATTTTTCACTGGAGAATGTAGGTTGGCTAATGGATTTAACACTACCATTTGGTCTAATTTCCTGATGTCTGCTCCAATCATTGTATGTGCCTCTTTATAGAGAAAAAAAAAAAATAGGGCTTTATCTCCTTGTTTTTTGTGTTCTCACACAGGATCTCTGTTATTTTTTATTCATTGAAAGCTGATGTTGGTTGAAAAAGAAACAGTTCAGAATCGAGATGAGTTTTAATGTGGTGTATCTATCCCTGAAACCAAAATAACAAAGATAAAAACATTTTCCAACAAAAACCGCATTTTTTAGGTCAGGGTAGAAAACCTGGAAGAAAGAATAAGTGTTTTACTCTATTTATATAAAATATGTCTTCTGGTTTTAATAATTTTTATACTTTTCTATCTAATCTAGTTCTATTTTTCATATTTTATGTTGTTTCTTTCTAACAAACCACCATGTCAATGACTATTCTAGTAATTGTACTTATCCTCTGGATGGTTTGGGCTGCCACTTTTTACCTTGCCTTTCCCAGATGAAAGAACCCTATGTGTGAAGTAGATCTGCTTGTCCACTAAATATTTTTAATCTGTGCTTTGAAGCTTCATTTTAGAAGGTTTGGTACCCTGATCTTTTGCAGGTTATATAGAAGCCTAGGAATCTGATTAAAATGTTTCACCGCATTTATTACTTTTCTAAATAGTCATTGAAAATGAATAAAAGTTTAGAGACAGACCTGGGTTCTAATCATAGCCACATCATTTATGAGCTGTGTAACCTTGGATTACTTTCATAACTTTTTCAAATTTACTTACTTATCAAAGACAGATAAATTGTTTCTACTTTCACAAGAATGTTATGAGAAATAAGCAGTCTGATGAACAGACTCAGTAGAATGTTCAACAAATGATCAATGCTCAAAATAAATGAATTATTTAATTATTATTATTATTACATTATTAAAATCATCAATTCAGTGTTAACCCCCTCATATCATTAAGTTTTTATGCCCTCCTAAATGCATATTGCCTATCCACAAGTTCACCTCTAACTTGTAATACACAGATTTAGAAGACAAATGCTAGTCTTCAGTCATCTTGTAGTGAAAGCCAATTCTACTAAAGCCAGAAGAAGTAATTATAATGTTATCAGTGGTATATTTATTTGCTTATTTTTAAATTTATGGCTTATTTTCTGCTATATTCCAAAATACTTTATTAGGTAGATAGAAACCTAAATAGGTAGACAGATGGATAGATAGATGATAGATAGATAGATAGATAGATAGATAGATAGATAGATAGATAGATAGATAGATGCATGAAAAATCACACATACAATAAGAATTAGATTATCATATAACAAATTTAGGGTAGTGATTACCAAAAAATAGTCTTTTATTTCATTCAGAAACTAAAGTTAAGGGAAAACAGGGAGCAAGAGAAATCATGGAGCTGCAATAGAATTGGGGGTGAAAATGGGCTCAGTTAAAAGGAATGTCATTTATGAAAATGCACTAGGTGTTCCAAACTGTGTTAGATATTAGTATATCACACTTCATTCAATTCACACAGCAACTTC
Organism: Symphalangus syndactylus; assembly: GCF_028878055.3. Lineage (NCBI taxonomy): Eukaryota > Metazoa > Chordata > Mammalia > Primates > Hylobatidae > Symphalangus > Symphalangus syndactylus. Next base: position 31,236,744 of record NC_072430.2, read on the forward strand.
ATTAAGTAGGTGCTACTATGCCTGTTTTAGAGATGTATAATTGGTGGTAACAGCTACACAGAGACTAAAGGACAGACATGATTCACACTCCAAACTGCCTAAACTCACTGCTTACTATTTAAAGAAAAGATGTATAATAATTGCAGAGAAGTTAAATAGACCCTGGATTTTCTGTTCAAATGCAAATTACAGAGGAGAAGTAGTTAAGTAATATATGTGTTTCTCATAATTTTTGAACTCACTATAATCCATACCCAGAGAAGTTTTTGCTAGTTATTCACTAATTTCTGCATTTGCAAATTCAACTATGCACTAAAATTTATTTGTAACCCTCAACTCAATATTCACAGTGATTTTGTGATCATAAGAGGCACGTGTACATGGCAAAAAATTTAAGCCACCATTATTACCCAAGTGCACCTTCCTGAATAAGGTCGAATAAGGTAATGGGTGCTCTGTCTTCTGGTCTCAGCTCTCATGCTGTAAACAGGCATTCTTTTGGCGGCCTATCTGGTGTCATGAGTTCTGTATTTCTGTGCTTTTCACTGGTGATTTCCTGTTCAAAATGGCATCAAGCATTGTTTGCTAGTGTTCCTAAGTGCAAGAAAGTTGTCATGTGTCTTACAAAGAAATAACGTGTGTTAAATGAGCTTTGTTCAGGCTTAAGTTATAGGGCTGTGAGTTCAATGTTAATGACTCAACAATATATATTAAATAAAAGGACGAAATAGAAACACACGTAAAACATGACTCTGTACTAATTTGTTAATGAAAAGATTGGGACCAGAGGCTTGCAGCAATCTAGCTGTGCTATTTCCTCTGGGAGTAATGATGCAGTATTTGCTAATTCAATGTTCACAATACTTTGAAGAACAAAAATACTACAAATAGTATTAACTTTATCTCATCTAAAAAATACGGTCTAGCTAGGACATTTAAACAGTGCTCCTAACTCTCTCATACACTTATATCAAGTAGTATGGGTAGAGTTGGTATTCAAATTTGACTTACAAAAACTCTAATTAAAATCTGTATCCTCTGTTGTTTGTTTATAACAGTCCAATTTGAGGATTGATCTTACACTTACTCCCCAGCAAACTCACTCATCCACAAGGGGCTTTAACCACATCATGAATTGCCCATTTCCTTTCAACTCACCTTGGTAAGAGATGCCTGACATAATGCCATAGTTCCGAATTATACTGAAAAGACATTTCTTTTCCACCAAAGCATATCCTTGTGTGGAATCATTTGTTCTTTTAGCCTTCGATTTCTCTTGAAAATCAAGCTGCATAACTTTTGTGGTTCCTATCCTTTTCCTAGAAAATTATACAGGGGGAATATTGTTCAAGAGGCAAGCAGACAAAGAAATTGGAGAAAGTTTGTGAAGGTCAGCTCCACATGTGAACACCAAGGCATGGGGAAAGGTGACAGCTTATTGTTCTGTGAGCAGACAATGACTCCTACTTCCCACAGCTAGGTTCCATGGCCAGATGATCTCTCTCTGTCTGTCTCCCTCTCTCTCTCTCTTCCTCTTCTTCCCCCTCCCACCTTTAAATTGAGAGGGAGGGTGAGGCAATAAAATGATTAATTTATTGCCTCTGCATAGTAAGAGACACAACACCAATAAATACAATTCCACCTGACATTCAAGGCTGGCGTCCTTTCCTGTATATACTTGTAACACCAGTAGATAGCTCACTTTTTTTATATAAAAAGAATGCATTTTGCTAATGAGAGCTTCTAAGCTTACTTTTGCCCTTTGGGAAATAGCTTAATAAAATTGTAGCATTGTAGCATTCCAACTCAGTGCCCTCTCTTAAGAAGTCTACCACCTTGGCCAGTTTTAATTAAACACTATAGTTACCTCTGTCTTTAGGTATATAGTTTTTAGTACAGGCGGAATCCAACAATTTCTCACTCCCTCCACTGTTACCACCGTAGTTCAAGTGACTCTCCTCAAAGACTACTGCTATAGCCTCCCAGTAGAAATTCTTTTCCACAGAGCTGCCAAAAGAATGCCTTCAAAATCTGTCTTCACTCCCTCACTCAAAATTCTCTAAGGACTTTCTTCTCACTAAGAGTTAAGTTCAAAATCTTTATCAAGACCAACAAAGACTTAGATATCCAAGCCCCTCTCTTACCATACTCCTCCCTAACTCCAGACACACTTGTCTGTGCTGTTTCAATGTTCCAGACATGACCCAGACTCCAGTCCTTCACAATTGCTGTTTCCTTTTCTCCTCATCTCAACAGAACTCTCATTCACATCATTGGTCATGGTTCAAAGGTTATCTCTTCAGAGAAACCTCACATAACAGACCTTTCCAATTGTACCCTCCCTCATCCCTGGTGAGGCTGTAAAGAAAAACGAGTGCTTATGCACTGTTGGTGGGAGCGTAAATTAGTTCAGCCATTGTGGAGGACAGTGTGGTGATTCCTCAAAAATGTAAAGGACCTAAAAACAGAAATACCATTCGACCCAGCAATCCCATTACTGGGTATATACCCAAAGGAATATAAATCATTCTATTATAAAGACACATGCACACATATGTTCATTGTGGCACTATTCACAATAGCAAAGACATGGAATCAATCTAAATGCCTATTAATGATAGACTGGATACAGAAAATGTGGTACATATACACCATGGAATACTATGTAATTATAATAAAGAGAGATACCATGTCCTTTGCAGAGACATGGATGGACCTGGAGGCCATTATCCTTAGCAGACTAACTCAGGAACAGAAAACCAAACACCACATGTTCTCTCATTAGTAAGAGCTAAATGATGAGAACACATGGACACATAGAGGAAAACACCACACACTGGGACCCTTCAGAGGGTAGAGAGTGGGAGGAGGGAGAGGATCAGGAAAAATCACTAATGGATACTAGGCATAATACCTGGGTGATGAAATAATCTGTACAACAAACCCCCATGACACAAGTTTACCTATGTAACAAACCTGCACCTGTACCCCTGAACTTAAAAGTTAAAAAAATCACAAAATTCTTCCATAGTAATATTTAAAATGTAAAACTCAGTCTACACAACTATTAATTTCATGTTTTGATGATTTTTTCCGAGTTTATTCAAAATACTAGTTTGAAAGTTTCAAGCTGAAGTTAACTTGGTTTCTATACATTTATTGTTTGCATTTAGAAGAAAAAAGAAAACCATCCAGCATACCACATGCACTTTAAGGAGAAGAAATCCAGTAATACTGTGTGAACTAATCATGAAATGTACTAAAGGCTGGAGATTATTCTGACCAAGTGTTGACAGTCTAAAGTCTTGGATTTAAAATTAGTTTAATACCACTGCCAAATGCATCTTAGGCTTTAATTAACGTGAAGTGTTGAAAAAATGTCCGAGTGCAAAATCTATCTTAATTTCTCCGCCTTAGTTTAGTATTTACTGAATCTGGAAATGCTGTAGAGGCTTCTGGTTTTTATTTATTCATAAGTAAATAATGTAACAGAAAAAAATATTTCAGGCACATCAACCTTAAAAAAAAAATGCATCCTCATAAAAAAGTGTGGGGTGGGTAGCAGGTGTCAAAGAAAAATTTCATCAGACCCGAGCATGACCTACATGCTTCCTCTGATCCTTTCTACAGCCACAAAATATATTGGAAAAATTAATCTTGTACAAGATTGCAGGACCCAACAATGACCTTAGCCAAGTTTCATAACTGCTCAAAACACAAACTGTGTCATCATCATGTAAAGAATTTGATGTGTCAAGGTGTCATTTCATTCTCTGAATGACAGAAGGAATTGCTGTTTTAAGTACATTCCCTATATAAACACATTCTATACCAAAGTGTGGTCTACTTGATTATTTTCCTAAAGTATTGGGTATTTCATTGTGTTTAATCAGAAAGATAATAGTCACTTGGGGACTCTGCTTCATAAAGTAATACAAGGATCTGCTCTCTCTAATTAGCTGCCCCAGCTTAAAACAATTTTAATAGTGTTATCAAAATGTATCTGACATTAATTACTACTTTGCTAGGATGGGGTCAAAAGGTTCAGGTTCTGTTACAAATTTTGGAGGCAACAGATAATAGTGCTAATGCTTCAGTCATTAGTCAGTCAAAAGGTTGCATTAGCAAAGTCTAAACTAGGTAAGCTAAGCACAAGGAAAACGCAAAAACATTCAGTAACACAATATGATGAATATTTTATATCTTGGGGTGAAAAGATGCTGAAACACATTTAAATTAATTTGATGGCTAAAGAAAGTATTTCAACACTGGTATAAATATGTCAGTAAATAGATTATGCAAACTGAGTTTGCAGGTATTTGTGATCAAAGATGACCTGTTTTCTCAATGCAGAAAGAATCCAAATACACCAAATATGACCATGGCAGATTATTTTACAGCTAAACCTCAGAAAGTGTAGTCTGCCCTGACCCCAGTATCATTAAATGCATGAGTTCTCAAAAACAAACAAACAAAAAAACCCTCAGAAATTTCATATTTGGGAAGTCCCTTAATTTACTGTAATTAGATGTGACCCGAAGGCATTAATATATTGGGTCAACCCTGATTTTCGGCTCTCCATTCTTCTCTCATTTAGACAGTGATGAAGATATTGCAAACGCAACTTTTTTGGGTGCTTCCTATACTACTTAAGATTCTACTGGAGATGAAGCTGAAATATGGAGGAAGGATTATCCTTCTTTACTCCTTCAGACTTCTGGAAAGGAGAAACAACAGGGAAACAAAGGAAGCATCCCCATGGTCATGATATTTCCTTAAAGGTAAGTTTTTCACTAAGCACTACAACAACCAGTTAGAAAGGGAAAATAACCATCTGCAGCATGGTCTGACACTTAACCCCAGTATGCTGGAACCAGTGATAGCTAAATCAAGATGGGAAACTGTAATCTGTAAGGATCCAACAGTTTATCTTTTTCTTTGGGTGGAAGTATAGATTCCTTAGGCTATATTTCTTCTTATTTTGTGTTATTCAAATTTTTTTAAAGGTTTCCAATAATAGCAGGAAGACTCCCTGAATTATAGTTAGGGTTGCCAGAAAACAAAATACAGGCTGCCTAGTTAAATTTGAATTTCAAGTAAACAAAAAGTATTTTTATATAAGTACAAGCACTTGTATTTGCTAAAATTGAGAACTTTATACTGGGCAAAACTTGTAAGCATAAAAATGCAAAATAGTATCTTCATGAAGAGTTCTGCTGCCATGTCTCTATAAATTATTATTATGTTGACTGGGAAATAGGCCTATATGTGGACGTGAGAGTTAATCGTTTTTTTTTTTTTTTTTTCCTAGCTCGGCTTCAGGGAAGATTGAGAAGGCGAGGATGGATTCCAGGGTAGTAAAGATAAGGTCAAAGCCACTCCTATTGGGAAATAAGATGACCCCTTGTACCAACTTGGCTGTTGAAAGACCAGGACATAAGAAGAGAGGTAGTTTGTTGGAGTTATTATGGCAATAGCATAGCCCACAGATATAGGAGCTGGGACAAGTGACAACTGGAATGGATTGGGGAACTTATAAACATTATTCAGGACTTCCCACAAATCCTTGGGGAGGGGACTCTGACAAAAGACTGAAAATCTTGTGGTCAAGTAAGAGGAGATTTAGACTATTGCTAAAGGGGTACTTTAAAGAGAAATGAGATCCTTGATGATTAAAACACTAGTTCATTGATTAGTCCAACATCCCCAAATTAATACCATCCCCATGTTGTACATGATAGAAAGACAAATACACTAACAGTAATTTTGCCCAGGGGCTGGGTTACACGTAGACATGTAGAAACAGTGTTAAAAATTTCAAAAGTTAAATTATGTTTTATCATACCGCTGTTTGTCAGAATAAGGTCCAAAAAGGCTTTGATCTTTTAACACCACTGGGTCTAACATGGCTGCCAATGTGTAATGTGTCCACATAAGTGATAAAAATTCTTCTGGAAGTTTAGCACTACAAAGTCCAATAGGAAAAGTTCTTCTAACTTAAACCAATATTTAGAAATAGCTGTGGATGCTGCATTATAAATATACATACCCCAAAAGCAAATGAAAGTGATGAAAATTAGTTCACCAACCACTTAAAAATAGTGCTTAAGATGTTGCAGATGAATTTCCCCTCTTCTTTTGATATTAACTTAATTGATTAATAAATGATTTCAAAATGTGACAATTTTCAGGTCTGATAATCTGCTCTTGAAAGATGTTGTGTGCATGTAGATTTCATATCAGTTTTTAAGTATGAAATATTACTGAGGATAAACGCTTATATAAGCGGCTACTTTGAAAACATTGTGAAAAATTTAATTAAGCATAGAAGAGTGGTATTACTCTCTTTTAAGCTCCTTGAGATTTTCTTCTTCCTTTACCTGTATCTAAAACAATGAATGAATAAATTTGTTGGATGGATGAATGGATGGATGGATGGATGGATGGATGGATGGATGGATGGATAGAAAGACAGACCGATCAATCAACTGATCGATAGATAGATAGATAAAAGTTTATTACATTTCACACTACACTGACATGAATTAAGGCATGTTCTGAAACATGAATAACTGCTTTAAAGAACTGTTTTTCCAGATGGCCATCATTATATGTAGAAGAGAAAGAAATTAAGTTAAGAATGAATGTATGAGTGTTACCTACACAGGCATTCTTTGTGGAAAAGTCCTGAACTTAATATAAAAGTTATACCATTCCCTCTTCTTAAGCCCACAGAGAAAAAAATGTTGGCTGTGGTTACTTCTTTCCATATTTTCCATAGAGTTTAGATGCCAGAGGATGATTTTACTTTAAACAAAATGGTAGAAACAATTCCATGTCTTTACACGTCTGCACAAGTTTGAGAGGTAAAAAGAGAGAGATGGTAGGAAGCATGAGTCACTAATGAAATTGTTCTACACGTGCATAAAATTTCCATCCCAGAGTCCCTAATGTTGAGTTATCTGAATGTCCAAAGCCTTGTGGTCTTGAGTTCATGTAGCATTTTCCAGCTGGTTCTTTTATATGTTGACAGCATGCAGTATAAATTCATAAAATGCTGCAACCACAAGGCCTAAAGTCCGATGGTAAAGCTATTGCCTAGTTTATGGTTTAATAACACTAATACTAACTCATTTTACCTCAACATTGACAAAACAAATGTACATTAATAAGGTTAAAGAAAAAGAATTATTGCCTTGTGATGGCTGCTCATAAGCAAAGCTTGGACTTTGTCTCTAAAATGAAAAGGAATTGGTGAAAAACTCAAAATTTTGATCAACCAACAAGTTGTTTTTCTTACCACAAAGTCAAACATGTTGTTCAAATGACTTTTAAAATAAATCCAGGGGAAATAGATATCAAACAATAATGGACACTAATAATTCAAAATAAAACATGTCTACATCGATGGGAAAGATAATCAGTTGTGTCAAGCAGCCACCAATTAAATTACTGGAATTCATGCCAGAAGGGATAAAGTAGAAATATAAAATACAGTCCTTTTCTTCAAGTCTCTATAATACAATTTAATAAGTAAAGGGTTTGAGAAAGGTCTAAAGAATTGGATGATTAGGTTCTAATTCAGTCACTCTCAAATATTTTGAGTTATGCCTATATTAAAAAACATCATTTATAACATAACCAAACACACATAGAACATTCACACACAGAGACACTTTTATTAAAACATAAAAAACTGGTAATGCTTACACGTATTACATTTAAAGAACTCTGAATATTCATTTTTGTTTTTTAATTATGAGTCATCACCCACAATTTCAAAGACACGGGCTGAGAGGGGAGGGCTGTGACCTCTTTAAGAGCAGGAAACTTACCTTGTATCTCTATATTTCAAGGAAAGAGTCTAGTGCCTAAGGTTGAATGAACAGATAGTAAATTCTTTGTGAATGATGGAATAAATAAAAAAATGGAGTTTATATTCATCACACTGAAAATAAAAGATTGGAACTTTTGGAAGTGGTCATTATATTTCCCTCTAAATGTATCCCTACTATTGCTAGAAAAATAAGTAAATTAAATACATATATAGGTAGGTCAGTGATAAATAGATAGATGGTAGGTAGATAGATTAGATAGAAAGATATAGATAGATAGATGATAGATAAAGATAACATTTCCCAATAAATTGAAGAGTTATTATAATCCTTTTCATCTCTCTCTAGACTAGAGATCTGGAACCAATTAATCACAAAATGACATTGTATTATGGTCAAGAACATGAATTTGGGAGCCAGACCAGCCAGATTCAAATCCTAGCTCTGCCAATTTCTTTGTGACCCTTGTAAGGTCCTCTGAGCTGGCCACACCATGGTCAAGCCATGGTGACATTCCCCTGCCCTTGTGATAATGTATTTTGTGATATTCCTTGTGAATGTACTTTGTAACACCCTCCCCGCCCTTGTGAATGTACTTTGTAACATCCTCCCAGCCCTTGTGACAATACAGCCTCCCCTCCCTTGTGAATGTACTTTGTAATATACCCCCACATGTACTTGTGACAATATACCCTTGTGACAATACACCCTCCCCGCCCTTGTGAATGTACTTTGTAACATCCCCCAACCAGTCCTTGTGACAATACATCCTTCCCCACCCTTGTGAATGTACTTTGTAACATCCTCCGCACCCATGAGAATGTACTTTGTAACATCCATCCCCTGCTGGCACAAAATTGCTCCTAACTCCACCACGTATCCCAAACCTATAAGAACCAATGAGAATCCCACCACCCTTCGCTGACTCCTTTCTCAGACTCAGCCCACTTGCACCCAAGTGAATAAACAGCCTTGTTGCTCACACTAAGCCTGCTCAGGTGGTCTTATACGGACGCATACAACAGCCCTTACTTGGCAAAAGTGGTTTAACCATTGTGTTCCAATTAACACATTTGTAAAATAAGAATGGTACTGCTTCATAAGCATACCTCATAAACTTGTGAAGATTAAATGATTACATAATAAAAAACCCTTAGAACTCTGCCTAATATGTAAGAGCATTAAATAAGTGTCCCTCATCTTTCTTGGTCATTTCAGAGTGACAGATAATCATTTTCTCTAGCTTCTCCTCAAACACAACAGCTGAGGTACAGAGATCAAAATTTGTCAGTGGTGAAAATGTGTCACTTGAGTAGGTAGTGGTAAGTCACCCATGACAGAGAACATTTAAACACACTCTGAACATTCACAAAGAATGTAGATATTACCCATGATCTTTTTAGAAGACATTGCATTTTTCTCCATTGTACTGCAAACATTGTATTTTTCTCCATTGAACTGCAGCAACGTTGACTAACTCCAGCCTCAACAACGGGACTAACTCCAGCCTCAGCATAATGGTAGGACCTGAGGAACACAAATAAATAAGGACAGCACTGCTGTCCTTATTGTGCCATTGGTTGATTTAGCAATGGGCATTTAATCCAGGCCTAAGTCAGTCAGCGTAAGTCACTACTTTGACCGCAAGGTATGGGCACGTGATTTCAGATGGCTCTGTCTGAGGGAAGTAGAGGGTATTCGTTCCACATTTGATGCAACAATATGCTCTCATATTTTAGATGGTGAGCCCAGGAATGACTGCAACAATTTGGCTACTTGAGTGAATCACCTCAACAATCACCTGAGGATAAAAACAACCTGAGGAGGAAGGGTGGCTTATAGAGGACCCCTGAGAAATGGAGATTATTAAACCACTGGAGGCCTCCTCTCTCTCTGGACATCTCAGTTATGTGATTTTATAAATTTTCTATATTGCTTAAATTAGTTTGAGTCAAATTATCTGCTGAATTGATTTGCAAGCATCTGACGAGGGGTTCACCTAGGTGACTTACAAGTTCTCATCCAAACCTGGATGTTTCTATCTAAATGGCTTGGAACTTTATTTCACCATCAAACATGCAGAAAAGTTTTTTCCCAGTGTGTTAACTTTATTCAAATGTTTATGAAATTTTCTTTAATTAATAAACTAAAGATATTGAAATAGGTCAAGTACTTACAATGTGCCAGTAACAGAGCTAAGAAGTTGGCAAACGTTTTTTATTTAATTTCACAGCAACTAAGTGAGGTTGGAACTATAACCATCCCTATTTCAGATGAACAAAATGAAGCTACTAAAAATTAAATTTTCACTTAAATCATATAAGTAGTAAATGAAGAACTAGAATTTAAACATGATTTTATTTATCCCTTTCAAAAGTTCTTAACCACTATATTCTGCTGGTTTAAATTAATCATGGGTCAGGTGATGTGTTAGGTAGGAACTAGAAGCAAAACTTGTTACAGTCCAATAAAAGTATTTGAGAGTCTATCATGTGCCAGGTGAGGTACACAACTGAGTAATTGAATTGGATAAACTTGGAAAGGCACAATCAGTATTTTCATTTTCCTCACCAATGCCTTCAAGTGCAGTCTGAAGTATTCCCGTTCTCTGATACGGGGTTACAGGGGTCAGATTGTAGTAAATTTCAGTTCTAAGGATAGTCTAACGTTCAGGTATTAAAAAGTCTGCATAAAAGATTTCTAGTTTCAGCCATGTTGGAGTAATCATCAAGAGCTTCTCCTCCCACCATAAACAACAATAAAACTAAGCAAAATGTAAAACTAAAATTTTTCAGACTTTGGATAAAAGTCTATGCAAGACGTAATATTTCAGAAAGGGGAAATAAATGAAGTAAACCCTACAGTATTCCTGGTGTTCTTCTATGGAGGCAATTATTATTAGAGAAGTGGAAGTCAAACAGGACCCTGTAGTCTTGCTGAGTTCAGGAGACTCGAGTAACAGTTTGAGGAGGAGGCTAAGGCATGGAAAATTTTTGTGGCAGAGTTTCATAAAAACTGGAACAACACAGGAAATAAGCTCAGGAAATTTGCATAGAGACCCCTTTAAGTATTTGCTAAGTATTAAACCATGGATATTATGTCAATCAGGGATCAACCAGAGAAACAAAATCAACATAATGGATGTATATATCCATTCTACTGGTTTATAGATATATATTAGATGTAATATATATTATATATATATATATATTAGATGTAATTACTATAAGGAATTTCCTCATGCAATTTGGTGGAGTGGGGGTGCAGCGTGGTAAAGTGAGCTGAAGCAAGGTGGACAGAGTTAGGAAGTGAAGATCATGATCAGGCTGGAACTTTGAGTTTGAGCTGGTGCTTGAGTTCACAGGCAGGCAAGTAGAAACGATAGATATAGGGGAAAAAAGGGGGGAGCAATTTCAGGCCTCTCTGCTGCTTGTATTCTGTCTTCTCAGGGAAAGCCTAGGCCCTCTTTTAAGGACTTCTATATGACTCAGACCTCTTCAGGATAACCTTGTTTTGATTACCTCAAAGTTAACAGATTTTGATTTTAATTCCATATGCAAAATTCCTTTAAAACAACATCCAGATTAGTGTTTAATTGATAATTCTGGAGAAGGTGTGTATAGCTACAAAATGGTTGGTGTCTCCCCTGTAGCTCATTCTAACCTGCAACATATTAAAAAGGGAATGCTAGGGAGTGTGGCTCACATAGAAAACTTGGCACCTCACAAAGTGATCACAGATGTGGAAAGGAAAATTTCAAAAGACAAGCAAAGAAGGAGCAATTCCCTAAAATCACATAAGGAAGAGAAAATGCGAGTTCCAACAAGCCAGGGTAGAGAAACTAGAGGAGTCTATATCTGGAATAAAAATTACTCTAGCCATGCCCTAGCAAAGTTTCAAAACAGGATGGAAGAGATCAAACTGATCTTCCAGTAACATGACTGTCTGCTAAAACAAACACCAATGCTCCTTAAAGAAAAAAACAAAATCCAGACACTTAACAAGATAATGTCAAAATGTTTAATAAGCAATCAAAAATTAGTAGACATCTCAAGAGAAGGTAGTATGACTCGTGAGCAGAAGAAATATCAGTCAATTGAAGCAGACCAAGAAGTGAGAGAGATAACAGAATTAGTCAACAAGGATGTTATAACTCTGTTCAAATATTCAAAGGAAAACATGAACATATTAAAGTTATGTTGTAAATGAAAAATACAAAAAAAGCACCAGATAGAACTTCTAGATATAAAAAGTAAAGTTTCTGGAATTAAAATTTTACTGAATGACATTAATTACATATTAGACAGTACAGAAGAAGATTTTAGTGATATTGAGACATAGCAGTAGAAACTATTTGTAATGTAGCAAAGTGCCAAAAAAAAGACTGAAAGAAAATGAACAGAGCTTAAAATACTGGTGGTAAAATAACAAATAGCCTAAAGTATGTGTATTTGGCATTCCAAAGTATAAGACAAAAGAAAAGAATGGCAGAAAACAATGACAGCAGCAACAACAAAAAACAAACAGAAAAACACCCCAACATATTTGAAGAAATAATGAATATTTTCCAAATTTGATTGTAAAACACACCACACACACACATGCACACATACACATGCACACATACACATGCACACACACATATACATACACCCACATGCCCACAGGTCAAAGAGTTCAAAGAATCCAAAACAGGATAAATACAGACACAGATATACACTCTTCAAGACATATCAAAATCAGATTATTACAAACAAACGATAAAGAAAAAAAATCATAAAGGCAACCAGGAAAAATAAATAATTATACATAGAAATGAAAGGTTGAGAATAATCACAGATTTCTCTTATGTTCTCAAAGCATAAGAGAGCTGGAAGTCTTACAATCGGACTAAGGTTCAGAAGAAGGTATATTATCAGAGATAAAGATAGAAATTTTATAATGATAAGAATATCAATTCATAAAGAAGACATAACAATGCTAAATTAGTATGCATCTTAGAGTTTCAAAATACATTAAGAAATGGATAGAATGGAAACAGAATAGACTAAATTAAAATTTATAATTTATATTTATCATTTATAATGGGAATTTCAATACTGCTCTCTCAAGAGTTGGCAAATTATAGTCAGAAAATAAGTAGGTATACTAAAGATTTAAAAACTATCAACCAACATGACTTTACAGAACACAAGCAGACTGCACATTATTTATGGGCACACAGGCAACATTACCAAGATAAGTCATATGTTGGCCCATTAAACAAGTCTTAATAAATAAATACAAAAGTATTACAATGATATAAAATTCTCTAACCCTAAAATTAAACTATTAACAGTCCTAGAATGGTTGGCAACAGGAAGCTATTTGGAAATTAGACAAAAGAAGAATTAGACAATATGTTTCTAAATAACACATAGGTAAAAGAAAAAATCACAAACAAAATGAGAAAATATTTTGAATTAAATAAAATAAAAATTACAACATATATGGGGTGCAACTAAAGCTGTGCTTAGAGAAAAAATCATATATTTAAACTTTATGTCAGAAAAGAAAAAAACAATTAAAACCCATTATCTAAGTAAATTAAACACAAAGTAAGCATGAAAAAGAACACAATAAGGGTGAGAGCGTAAGTCAGTGAAATAGAAAACTGAAAAAGGAATATTTGAAACCAAATGTAAACATCAAAAATGAGAAAACTCCAGCTAGAAAGACTGAGAGAGAGGAAGGAAACAACCTGCTAATATTAAGAATGAAAGAGGAAAAATTACTAGAAATCCTTCAGATGTCAAAAGGATAATAAAGAATATTACAAGTAATATTAAGCCAATAAATTTAAAAAACAGTTCATGTAAGCAAATTCCTTGAAAGATACAAATTAACAAAACAAGCTAAAGAAAAAGATAATCTGAATATCCCTATGTCTACTAAATGAATGGAATTCATAATCAAAAACTTTCCCACAGAGAAAACTCTAGTCCTAATTTTTCTTATCAATCCAAACTTAATAAGGAAGAAAAAATATCATTCCTATACCAACTCTTTCATAAAGTAGAGGAGTGATTACTTTCCCATTCATTTTATAAGGCTAACATTATCCTGATATTAAAGCCATGATATATTTCAAAAAAGATAACTAGAAAGTAATATCTCTTTCGAACAAAATTCTTAACAAAATATCAGCAAATTTAATTCAGCAATAGACAAAAAGAATAATCCATCATGCACAAATGGAACTTATCCAAGGAATGCAAGGCTTGTTTTACATTGTAGAAAATCAATTAATGCAATACACATTAACTGATTAAAAAAGAAAATGCACTATGATTACTCAGTGTGAGCAGAAAAAACACTTGAGGAAACTCAACACCAATTATAGTAAACATTCTCAAGAATTAGCAATAAGAAGGAAGTTCCTCATCGTGTCGAGGGAATCTACAGAACACCTATAATTAATATCATAGATAGGGCGCTATTTAATTTTTGCCTTTACTACTTTTAACCAACATTGTATTAGCCATCCTATCAATAAAAACTAATAAAAGAAATAAAATTGAAGGACTTACATTAGCTGATTTCAAACTTATGTAATACAACAATAATCAAGAACTTTGGTATCTATATATAGTACAGAATTAAACCCATTTATACATAGTTAATTCATATTTGACACAGGTACCCAGATGGTGAAAAGATAGTCTTTTCAACAAATGTAGTTGAAGCAATACAAATGTTAATTTGGAAAAAAAGCAAAGTCAAGCATTTATCTCTCGACATGAACAAAAATTAAATGGATCATAGATCTAACTGTAAAATCTAAAACTAGAAAAGTTCCGGAAGAAATCATAAGCGAACATTTTTACAACTCTGGGATGGATTTCTTAAACAGGGCTCCAAAAGCATGAAACGTAAGAGAAAAAATAGTAATTTGGACTTTACAAAATGAAAATATTCTCCTTTGGTAAGACACGGTTTAAAAACGAAAAAGATAAGCCACAACTTTGGAGAAAATATTTGTAATACGTTTATTGCAAATAAATACTTTGTGAGTATTTGCAATAAATATATTGCAAATATTTTATATATACTGGGTACAAACTCTTTGTATTTGCAATAATCCTCACTAAGGATTATTATACTTTTATTTCCAGTATTTGCATCCAGTATATACAAAAACTTCTTACAACTCAATAAGAAGACAAACAGCCTAATGCAAAAGTCTTCGAACATTTCTCAAAAGAAAATATATTAATGGCAATAAACACATTAAAAATGCTCAAAATCAGTAGTCAACAGGGAAATGCAAATCAAACCAACAATGAGATGGCACTACTCACTTACTAGATTCGCTAAAGTTAGAGACACTATGTCAAGTTTTGGCAAGGGTGTGGAGAAACTAAAACTCACATACACTGCTCATACAAAATAGTGTGACCTGGAAAATAGTTTCATAATTTCTTATAAAGCTAAACATCTTACCAGATAATACATAATTCCACTCATAGGTATTTACCTTGAAAAATGAAAACTTATGAGTGCATAAAGACTTTATTGTGTATAACAACTCTATTCATAATAGCCAAAAACTGGAAACAACCCAAATGTCCATCAATTGGTGAAGGGACAAATTGTGGTATATCCATACAATAGAACACCAGTCAGAATTCAAAAGGCACACACTACTGATATGTGCAACAACATATATAATGTCAAAAACATGAACTAAGCATTCTGTAATATTTGTTTGAAATTTGAAAAAAAGACCAATCTATAGTGACAGAAAGTGAATCGGTCATTGCTCACAGTTGGTAATGGGGGGTGTGAGGCAGTATCTTACATAGGTCTCAAGGAAACTTCTAAAGATGATTGTATTTTGGATGGGTGGTAATTACATGGGTGTGTACCTTGTCAAAACTCATCAAAATGTGCACTTAAAACTAGATGCTTTTTAGTAAAATATTTAGCACTGTCTAGTTCTTCCATTGCTCTTTCCCCATTGGTGTGACTTTGTCTTTTAATGCCAGGGCTCCTCTATGTTGGGAGTGGGATTACAGGAAAGGAATAAAGCCCTGGGTGCTATGGTGGGTAACAAAATGCTGTCCCTTGATCTTAAAGTTCATGTGGGGGATTTTTCCAAGGCACTTTCTTCTCCAACCCTCCTCCAAAGACTGGATTGCACCTTTTCCTGGCAAAGAAATGGACCCCGGCTGACAAGTGATCCCTTTCTGTTTCTGCCCCCAGACAATAAATACATCTACAGCTTTTTTTCTGCGAAAGTCCCTTTGGGCTACTGGAGAATCAAACGCCAGTTCCCTTTCTGAATAATACTCGGTCACTAGTAACTAGGTCATCTCCCTCTGAGAAATAAAAATAATGGCTTCTCCCATAGCAGATCTTTTTTCCTCTTGTCCAGCTATAAAGGACATCACTAGATATGCCCCCACTCACCCCCGCTCTGTCTTTTCCAGATAAAAAAGCAGGCACAATTCTCTCCACATATACACGTGAGATTGTCAGAACACTGCCATCCTCTGCCGGCTCCTGTAATAGCACAGGAGCAGCCTACATCTCAGCAACAGTCTGGGTGGGAACAAAGGTGCTAGATGCCAAAAAAAAAAAAAAAAAGAAAGAAAGAAAGAAAGAAAGAAAGAAGGAAGGAAGGAAGGAAGGAAGGAAGGAAGGAAGGAAGGAAGGAAGGAAGAAAGGAAGGAAGGAAGGAAGGAAGGAAAAGAAAGAAAGAAAGAAAGAAAGAAAGAAAGAAAGAAAGAAAGAAAGAAAGAAAACTCTCAAGTGCTTATGAGAGGTTCTTCCAGTTTCCCCTTCATTTAGCCTGAAGGACAGGGGAGAAACATCTGGTTGTTTCCTTCACCTTAATGTGAGAGAAAATACCATTACATTTTCTTCTTTTTTGTTATAGGATCCCTTTTTTCAAACTTTTGTTTCAGGGTACACGTGGTTTATTACACAGGTACATTGTGTGTCACAGAGGTTTGGTATACACATATTTTTTAAAATTTCTAGTCTTATCCTGAAGATCAGTAATGCTGTTGGTAGTCTGTTTGCCCAACTCTTACTAAATCTTAAAGAAACATATGTAGCAGCCCTCATATCTCAGGATTTCCTGTCACCTACTGTCTCCAGCTTTGGCTCCTTAGGCAAACTGAGACATGAAGAGAAGTTCCACTTGGCATTCTGTGACATGTGCTGGATTCCTGGGATAAGGAGCCCAATAGGGGTAAGAGGTATTCTCACCCTCCCAGAAGACCACAGGCAAGTAGAACATACAGTCAGATAAACAAATCATTTCCATACAAAATAGTAAAACCCAGCGATAGTTGCAGAGAGATTCATCTCTTGAGGAACTCACAGTCTGATCAGGAAATAAGCTAAGTGGATGAAGCTTTGCAATAAGAAATGGGAGGTCCTATATTAGAGAAAATGACAAGACAGAATGAAAGTGCAGAGGAGAAGCACACAGGACAGCCTCGAACTCTTCACCCATTACATTCATCCCTACTACTTTTAGTATTTGATGTACATAATGTTCTCTGGTTGCTTTATTTAATTCCATGCCTTTGCAATTAGCTGGCTCTTCTTATTTTTTTTAGGCAATCACCATTTGATATCTCCCTAGAAATTAGACATAAATATAGTTTTTAAAAATTCTTCATGTTTCTCCATCTGTGGGCTGCAGAAATTTACTGGAGGCATGGTTGGCTTAAATAAAACACTTAACATCAGTATTATATGCATTCAATATATTCATTTATGTATATATCCATATTTATGTAGCCCTACACAATAAGTATAATTTGCCAGTGTAATTACCAGTTCTAAGGATATCTAACTGCCCATAAGTAATTGTAAGAACTAAATGTTCCTACTTCTATATTTACCTAAGTTAAAGAATATAATTAGCAAGTTAAATATAATTGAAGGTCTATGACCTAGTGTCAGATCTGTATGAAATTGAAATGAGTTAACTTCAACAATACTGGATTCCCAAGAAACATATTGTGTCTGGATAGTTCTATTTCTCTATCTCCCTTCTTACTTCCCTTTCTCCCACTTCTCTCCAGATGTGATGTAAATATTAAGTAATTGAACTAATTCTCAAGGACAAAGTATACATGCGACTTAGAAGTGTTTTTTATTTATTTGTTTTTGTGGTTTTTGTTGTTGTTGTTGTGGTTTTTTTTTTTTTTTTTTTTTTTTTTTTTTTTTTGAGATAGAGTCTCACTCTGTTGCCCAGGCTGGAGTGCAGTGGTGAGATCTTGGCTCACTGCAACCTCTGCCTCCCGGGTTCAAGCGATTCTCCTACCTCAGCCTCCCAAGTAGCTGGGATTACAGGTGCCTGCCACCATGCCCAGCTAATTTTTGTATTTTTAGTAGAGACAGAGTTTCATTATGTAGGACTTAGAATTTGATCAAATATCACTTAACCGCCATTCAATAGTATTAGGCTTGCAAACCAATAATAAATGAAGTGATTTAAAAAGAAAAAAGAGAAAGAGAGAGAACTAAAAATCGTTAGGCTAATGCCCATCTGAGGGTCTTTACCATAAGCTAATCCTGAATTAACAGGTGTGCTCTTGGATAAACAAATCACTTGGCTCACTTACATACATTTGGCATGTAGTATGAAACAAAATTATTTTACAACTTACACATTACTTAAAATTAAAAATATAAAAATGTATAAATCTGCTATTTCCTTTTAAGTGACAAGTAGCTCAAAAGGGCAAAAAAAAAAAGGCATGAAAAATAGTATTTTTCATCCTTCCCATTATATACCAGGTTCTATCCTAAAGAGTACATTTTAAAATAATTTCATTTAACAAATACTTCTACAGTGCTTACTGTGTATAGGGCTCTGTTTTAAGCCACTTTATATATTAACTCATTTAATTATCATAACCACCCTAAGAGTTGGATAGTAGTCCCACTTTACCCATGGGGAACCTGACAAACTATAAAGATGCAACAGAGCTGGGATTTAACCCCTAGGACTTCTGGTTTCAGCAAGTTACTTTTATTCTGAAAGAAAGCAAAAGAAAGTTTGATTCAGTCACATGTCTTATGTTTGGCAGAGCCAGAATTTGAACTTTGTTATATTTGCTATCAGCATTTGTGATCTCTGCTTTACAACAGTAGGTGTAGCAATTCAGATCAAACCAGTTAGCTACAAACAAAGAGTTAGCAAAAATTGACATGTATCAAACTCCAACTATGCATGTGCTAGGTCTGAGGAGTAAGTACAGCAAAGAAAAAGTTTTCACAATTTTTCCATCAGTGAACATCATGATTTATACTTGTAGGTATACAGTAAATGTTTCTTGCATGAATAAATGTTTAATCAATTTAAAAATTACCTACCCTCAGTGAACTGAATTTGAGGGAGGAGGGCTTAAAAGAAAGATCAAGGATCTAATTTGTTCTAGGCAGGGGCAGAGACAGAGGCAGGAGAGGCTTTCAGAGGGAGTAACAATTGATCTGAGATTCAAAGAATAAAAAAAAAAAAAAAGGCAAAAAAAGACACAAGAACCAGATGACCATTCCAGCATATAAAGTAGCGTGCTTCCATTGTTGAATTATGCTAGATTCAGTTGTTTATTCCTTCTTAACAAACATTTCCAAAATTAATGGTTTAAAACAACGGTTGATTGCTATTGTCATGGTTCCTGAGGTGACAGGTGAGCTGGGAAGTTTTTCCTGCTCCAGCTGTTTTCAACTCGGTCGTATTCAGCAGGTAGACAGGCTGGTCCAGTAGATATAAACCATGTCTGGCACCTTTACAGGGATGCCCACAAATGCTGGACTCAGCTTAGAATGCTGAGCCAGGAGCCTATACCTTGATGGTATTGGTCCAAGGTGGGCACTTGTGAACTTCTTACATGGCAGTGCAAGAAACACTGGGGCAAGAATTCCAAAAGACCGGAGGGGAATCTGCCAGGCTTCTTACAGCCTAAACCTGGAATGTCCAACCATTACTTCCTTCACATCCTATTAGTGGAACAAGTCACTTAGGCCAGCCCCAGGGGAGTGGCGTTAGACTCCATTTCTCAAAGAACTTGTAGCTGTCTTTAATCTACCACACTCTGGTAGCACGTTGAGCTTCAAATCACAATGCAGATATACATCCAAAAAACAGTAACTATGCTAATACTTCTGATGGATGCAGAAGACCTTAATGACCATCCTAACGACACCCATGTGAACTGAAGCCCAGCCTTAAACATAAGGGAAACAAATCCTATGGCTTCACCTTGATGGATCAAGCATTTGCTCTAGATTGTAATTAGCTTAACGGTGAAAACAGTCAAAATAAAAAGGTAGATGATAGATGTTGTTTCCCAGCAACCAGAGGATAAGGCACCTCTGGATTCAGCCCTTACCACGGGTGGAAATGCAGAGACAGGAATCCAATCTGTGCAAGAAAAATTACTGGATTGGTGTTCCTCTCTTTTTGGTAAAACCAGCTGAAAGCCCATTAGTGGAAACGTGCTGTTCCCTTTACATGTGAGTGCTCTGAAAGTTCCCCTCTCCCTTTATCCCCCATCCCTCCCCACCAATTCAAAATAAACCTCGCTAAATTAAAGCCATATTTGCGGATCATAAAAGGAAATTTATCTTAGTAGCCAATAAATAGTAGTAGGCTTTGATTCTTGTACATGTGCAGCGTGCTGTCCTGAGTGGTTCACTTTATTTAGCATTGCTGGGAGATTGGTAACGGATTTCCGCGACAGATACATCTCTGGGTAGATTAGATCAGGGAAATGAGCTCTTTGGGGGCACAGGCTTGTATGGAATTGTAATAGTATGTATTCACTGACCCCACGTTGAAGGAATGTTTCATTCCACTACCCTGAAATGGAAACTGATAGTCTCTGTTGTTTTCATTGCTTAAACTGCATATTATTTTGAGGGACTTTATTTTAAACTAACTTGAGTGGTAGCATAGCTTTTCACAAAAAGAAAAAAAATAAATCAAATGTTTCATATTTTGCCGGCAGCATATTGGTTAACTGAAAACAATTTCTTTATGCCTTTACAGAAAAGAGAGCAAACTCCTGAATTTAAGGTGAACTAACAGTAATATTTCTCTTTCTCTCTTTCTTTCTCTCTCCCTCTCTCTCCCTCTTTCTCTCTCTCTCTCTCTCTCACTCTCATTTTTCTATGTATTTGAATAAGAGTAATAAATTCTCTCACTTGCTTAAAAACTCTGGCCCAATGCCTTTGAAAAATGTCTCTGAAATCTTAGTTTGAACTGAATCTGAGTTAACTGTCAAAGATTTCTGCCTGAAGTTGTGCTCTCTTCGAATTTTAGTTTCCCTTGGACACAATATTTGCAACCAAAGCAATCTCTAGAATGGAAGACCAGGAACTGGCCAGCCTGTGTCTGACCTTTCTGGCAGATGTTTTTAAACGGAATGGATTGCCTTTCCAAGCCCGAAATGCGTAATCTTTGGTTAGGGTTGTTTTCCATGCAAATACTTAGACAGACTGTGGTTTGGTTGCTGGGCATTCGTAAGAGGATATGCACAGAGCTCAGGTCACTGACTAAACCAGCTGGATCAGAAATGACCTTTTTAAATCTTAGGATGAAAGTTTGATACATTAAGGAAGTTAGTAGATCTGGTCAGCACGTTGTTTTGTTTGTTTGTTTTCTTTTCTTGTGAAAGCCCAAATTATCATCTGGACAACTCATTGGCATGATGAACAGAAGAAATGCAGAGATATATTTTAATTCTGATTTGGCCAAAAAGCTAATTGGCCAACACAACTATAAATATGTCTCATCAAGTGACGTAATAAGGTGAGCCTACATATGGTTGTTTAATGTTTGGTGACCAGCAGGTAGAAAGAAGGCATCGGAATGTTCCCCCCGAATGCCTCTATTTGCACAAGGAACTTCATACAAGTGAAAAGACTGGGGAAACACAATCTCATAGCAATGTGGGAAACAGTGTTCAGGGACTGAATGTCTTCTACTTATTTTATGGCAGCGGGGTTCCTGAAGGGCGTATTAGCCATTCTCCTAAAAGTTAAAAATGAGAACTAAGCTTATGAGTGGTGACTTGCAGATTGCATTTTTTTTTTGAGACGGAGTTTCACTCTTGTTGCCCAGGCTGGAGTACAATGGTGCGATCTTGGCTCACCACAACCTCCGCCTCCTGGGTTCAAGCAATTCTCCTGCCTCAGCCTCCTGAGTAGCTGGGATTACAGATGCTCACCACCATGCCTAGCTAATTTTTGTGTTTTTAGGGGAGATGGAGTTTCACCATGTTGGTCAGGCTGGTCTTGAACTCCTAACCTCAAGTGATCTGCCTGCCTCAGCCTCCCAAAGTGCTGGGATTACAGGCATAAGCCACCTCACCCAGCCATAGATAGCTTCTTAAGAGGAAATGTTGAAGCTATGACTCCCCAGATGATGAACCAGGCAATTCGTACTGCACTGGACTCCTCCAGAGAGGTGAAGGAAATCAATAATGAATGTGTCTAACAAGCAATAAGGGCCTCTTTGGGGGGGCAGAAAGTTTACTGCAATGAAAAGGGCAGAGATTGCATAGGTCAGCTGACCTATATTAGACTTCATTTCTGCAACTTTTGTTTGTCTGGCCTTGGGCAAGTCATTTAAACTGCCTGAGCCCATCTCGTAGGTAACACCTTCAGTCTTACAGTAAGGGTTAGTAAAAATGTATGTAAAGCATCTAGCATTATGCCTGGTACATGGTAATGACTTATAAATTGCATTCTCTATGATCCTTCTTATTTTACATGGTAGTATCATTTAGTGAATGAGACACAACCAGGTCTGAATACCAGATTTACCCCCTTTGTAGCTGCATGAATGAAAACAAATTTCTTTCCCTCATTAAATTTCAGTTTCTTCATTTTATAATGGGGAAAACAAAAATTACCTTGTAGGAATTACTTGATCATGAAATCAAGGTTCCTCTGATATAATAAAGTGCCTAAGAGAGTTTCTGACGTATAATAGTGTCCATTTGTGTCATTTCTGTACAGACACTTCCACAGACTGGGGTGTAGATGAATAGGAAAACTTGTCAAGGGTCTTTGTTAAATCTGGGGGGAAGATGGAGCCAGATTTGAGCTCGGTCTTAAGACAGAACTATCACAGCAGAAAATGTGGCAATAAACTCTGAGGAATTTGTTACATTTGAAGGTGGTAGAACACATCTATGGTGAAGAAAACACAGGGAAATAGTGATGAGATTAAAGTAGTCACAAGAATGACTCCTGACACAAACAGTGGGACTTGTAATTGAAAAAATAAAAATAAAAAGAGATTCAAAGAGGCTGAGAGATGTAACTAGTGCTTGATTTGCCATTAATGGGGAAACTTCAGTGGTTTTCTCTGGGATGATTACCAATTACAGACTTGAAACTCCAGGCACACTTCTTCTCTTTCTTCAACGTGCTTCAACTAAGTTTTAAATGATTTACTCTTCCAATTTTATTTGATTTCAGCATTTTCCCATATTTTTCTCTTTTGGAACATTCCAGGTCTTTTTACATATTTCACCTTAAAGCTATAAAGCATGCCAGGAGCTTCGGGGAATGAAGGAACTGATATTTACGCTGCTGTGATACTTAAACTTTTCCCCCTGAACTCACACCCAAAAACTTGTCTATAGGCCAATTTGCATTTTGGCCACATTTTGAGAAGTTGGCAGCAATAACCACGCTGCAAACTCACACCACATGTGGTACTAATTGGCACAGTTGGCAGTTTAAGAAGAGAGGCTTGGGATTGAGTGGATATGGAAACCTAACAATACCTTCACACAATGGTTCTCAACAGGAGATAGAAATTAGAACTGTGAGGGAAAGGATAGGCCTCTGTGGCAGGTCAATAAGATGAATTGCTCAGTGCTTTGCAAAAGCAACCAAAAACCAGAAAAACAAAACAGAGAAAAGACTTGAAGTAGACACTGTAATTTTTTTTTTTTAACCAAACTTCTAGAATAGACCAAGAACTTGTTCACTTAACATGTACAGTCAAGGAGCATAAATGCGCAGATGAAGGAACGATCTGGGGTCAAACAAGCACCTTGGACCGTTTGGATATTCACCCATTGATTCCTGCCAGTAAACTTCCCCCAGGTCAATTTCTCCATCTGCAAAGCAAGCAGGAGTCTTTCATCGCATTTGCCTCCTACCAGCTGAAGGGAACAGGGGGCAGATTTGTAGTTTGTTAAAGTGCTTTGATTTTACAAACTTTAAAGCCAAACACCGGAATCTCTCATAACATCTTAGCTGTGGGTCTCTGTAGGCATGAGGAAAGCGGCAGTGGTGTTGGGGATAATTATTCCCCTAGACAGCTGTGTTAGAAACAGAATTTGCAAGAAACAGAATGGAGCCTCAGGGAATTGGGGTTAATTGTAAGGATACATGAGGGAGGATGGAAACACAGGAGCTGCCTCAGTAGCCACATTGAAAGGCTCATGGAACTGGACAGTTTTGCTTTTTTTAATTCAAGCTAAAACAGCAGCTTTGGTTTCCCCATGGCAATTATAATGGTCTTAACATTCAGCATCTCTCTTTTCTTTCACTGTGCCCGTGTGTGCTCACTTCATATCAGAGCACAATGAAATCAAAGAGAGCTCCCTGATCTGACCCTATCAAGTTCTTTACAGAAGCTTCAGCTTTCCTTTCCCTAAAAAATAGGAATGAAATTACAAGAACCTAAAATTACGAATGCAAGTATTGCACCTCTCTCTCTCTCTCTCTCTCTCTCTCACACACACACACACTTCTCTAAAGCTCATCTCTGCAATTTGCAAGGCCTGAGGCAAGGATATGACTGTAGACCCCTAGACTTCACCCCTTCTGTTCCCATCCCAGCTCTGCTTTCAGTATGAGTGGCCTTACACACTTACGGCCTTAAACAGCCCCTAAGTCCAAGCTCCATTCGTTCCCACATACCTACTTCCCCACATACCCTGACAAATGGCTATTCCTCCGAGACTTCAAGAGGTCAACTGAGGAAGAAGCCTGTGCAAGAATAGAAGTGGATTCAGGGACATTGGGTCAGGGAATTTCAGCGCCTCAACAAACCTACTGTGGCCTAGAAAAGACCCCTTGTGCTAATGAATGTCTTGTCCTATGGAATAGAGCTAAGTAGGATCATGATACAGAGTCATCTAAAGTGCACAACCCTGGGAAGGACCTTATATTACTTGGGTTTAAAGCAGGAGTATCTAATCTTTTGGGTTCCCTGGGCCACATTGGAAGAAAAGGAATTGTATTGGGCCACACATAAAATATGCTAAAACTAATGATAGCTGATGAGCTTTAAAAACAATTCGTAAAACAATTTTATGTTTTAAGAAAGTTTATGAATCTGTGTTGGGCTGCATTCAAAGCCATCCTGGGCCACATGCAGGCTGTGGGCCACAGGTTGGACAAGTTTGGTCTAAAGCAACTTATTTTAATTTTCTTCTCTCTTCTCAATTCATATCTGTGTCTTTTAAAACAACTACTTCTAGGACTACACCTACTATCACCATCAGCACTATTACTACTGTATGAAGAACAAATGGGGAATCATATTTAAGGAATCTCCTTTAGAAAACAGGCAGATTATTCTTGTAGGCTGCCTTAGCTCATGTTCCCATAACACATACCATAGATTGGGTGGCTTAAACAGCAAATATTTATTTCTTACCGTTCTGAAAGCTGGGAAGTTCAGAATCAAGGCTCTAGTAGATCCAGTGTCTCGTGAAGGCTGCTCTCTGGCTTGTACATGGTCTTCTTTCTGTGTTCTCTCAATGGTGAAGAGAAAGGGAAAGGAAGTAAGATTTCCATAACTCTTCTCATAAAGGCACTTCTTCCATCAACAGTGCTACACCTTCATGACCTAATTACCTCCCAAATGCCCCATCTCCAACTAACTCATCTAATGCATAAAGAATGCCATTTCTCCTCTTGGCCACCCTAATCACCTCACTGATTCCAGTTCTGAAGTTAGAATTCGTTCCCAATGTGTCAGAAGGGGTCAAATACAAAGTGTGAACCAGAAAGAAAAGGCTACAACAACAAAAATGGCAATAGTTGTTATTTTTTATCAGCAGAAACCTGGAGGAAATGTGCAGCTAGAGTCAAAGGGAGCTATACTAGGTAGAAATAATCACAAACAGATTGAGACAAATTAGCCAATATTGGTACATGTACCAGAGCCTACATGCAATGAGCTCACCCGAGTAGCTCAGAGTGATTATAATTGTTTTGCTTTCTGAATTGGTTGACTGAAATCCAGATTCAACAATGGCTTACACTAAATGAAGTTGAGATGCAAGAAATTCCCTGGTATATTGTGGAATCTGAAGCTTATGGTGTATATTAGTGAGTTTGAACTGCTGTAACTAAAATACCAAAGATTTGGTGGCTAACAACAACAATAAACAATTACTTCTCACAGTTACAGAGGCTGTAAAGTTCATAATCATGGTGCCAGTAGATCTGGTTTCTGGTGAGGCTGTTCTTCCTGGCTTATAAAAACTGCATGCATGTTTACAACAGAACAATTTGCAATTGCAAAATATGAAACCCAACCAAATGGCCAACAATCAATGAGTGGATAAAGAAAATGTGAGATATATATGTGTGTGTGTGTGTGTGTGTGTGTATGTATATGTGTGTGTGTGTGTGTGTGTATATATATATAATGGAATACTACTCAGCCATAAAAAGGAATGAAATAATGGCATTTGCAGCAACCTGAATGGAATTGGAGACTATTATCTAAGTGAAGTAACTGAGGAATGGAAAACTAAACATAGTATGTTCTCACTCATATGTGGGAGCTAAGCTATGAGGACACAAAGGCATAAGAAAAATACATTGGACTTTGGGGACTCGGGAAAAGGGTAGTGGGTGGTGAGGGTTAAAAAAACTACACATTGGGTACAGTGTACACTGCTTAGGTGACAGGTGCACCAAAATTTCAGAAATCACCATTGAAGAACTTGTTCATGTAACCAACCACCACCTGTTCCCCAAAAACTATTGAAATTAAAATATATTAAAATTTATTTTGAAAAATAAATTTGCCTCCAGAAAATTCTCTCCTGTCTCTCCTTACTAAAGGCACTAATCCCATCATGAGAGCTCCATCTTTATGACCTAATTTCCTCCCAAAAGCCCCATTTCAAAGTACTATCCCATTGAGGGTTAGGATTTCAACATACGAGCTTTGTGGAGACACAAACATTCAGTCCACAGCATAGGCTAAACCTATTCTAAATAGCAGAAATGGGAAGTGGTCAAGCGGTGATGGTACTCGGTACATTCAGAAGTAGCTTGGGGTGAATGTGAGTAACATCGGGGGAGCTGATGAGCACGAAATGAAATATATGCTAACATTAATGTCTGGGCCATTTCCAGGCCTGGTTGTTGGGTACTCAAACTAGAATTCATTTTTCGAGAATCCTTTTTAGAAACTGAGTTCCCAATTTCTAAGCATTTTCATTCAAATCAATGCTCATGTTAGTTAGCCCTGAGCCAGGCAATGTAGGTGATGCCAGGGCTGTCAACCATGCAGACCTCACTCTTCTTCTTTTTAATATTTTTTTAGAGAAAGACACAGGGTCTCACTCTGTCACTCAGGCTGGAGTGCATTAGCTCACTGCAGCCTCAGTCTCCTGGGCTCAGGCAATTCTCCTCCCTCAGCCTCCCAAGCAGCTAGGACTACAAGCATGGGCAACCACACCTGGCTAATTTTTAATTTTTTTTGTAGAGTTGGAGCCTCACTATGTTACTCAGACTGATCTTGAACTTTTCTGGCCTCAAGAGACCTTTCTGCCTTAGCATCCCAAAGCACTGGGGTTACAGATGTGAGCCACCGTGTCCAGCCTAGTCACTCTTTTTGTCCCTTTTCCTGCATCACAAATGAGAGATGACCTTCATTTTTCAGAAATGAAAAGGTTCAGAAAGTGGCTTAGGTCACAAAGTTAAAAAGTAGTAACACTGTGATCTGAATACATGTTTTTGACTCTCGAACCAACAAGGAGAGAGTTTCTCTACCAGTTACTTGCTCAGAAACATATTAATGCTAACCCAATACTTGCCTCCACCGCTTTCTCTTAATAAATGATCAAATAAATAAATAAGTCAGTTAACAAATAAATAAGTAAATAGTGAAAGTGAAGGGAACCTATTTTAATGCATAACATCTTACTTATGACAGAACAGTGGAACCAAAAACCAAGGTTCTCAAAGAACCAAGGTTCCCAAAGCCTAAAGGAGTCAAGGCTTCACTTCTCTGAGACTCGTTTTTAATGCTAATTTCAGAGAACAAAAGAAAGTGGAGAACTTGAGGAGGGCATTTTAAGAGTTAAACTTTTGACTTTCAACCAAGGGTTATTTTAGTGTAATCTATTCAAACGCTTATACAATAGAAAATGACTTCAAATCTAACAATATAAAACATTTAAGAATGTGCATGGTTATAGATAAATAATATTGAATCCTTTTACTGTAGAAGAAAAAACAAACAAACAAAAATTGTACTAGATTGAACCAGAAGGTCAATGGCTTTTGTTCTTTCTCCAGACTGACATGGTGCTAAAAAAGCTCATTCTTGTATTCTTTTCTTGATACACATTTGTGTGTGTGTATGTGTGTGTTGTGCGTGTATTTAAAGTGCTTCAAAGTATTTCCAGAATGTTTTGTGCTCTTCTTCTTCAAGGCATACAGTAGGAATGAATATTGCACCACTTTTGTTTAGTGGGACAATGTAACATTTTGGCAAGTGAAATGTGAGCAAAGTCACACATGTGATTTCTGTCTAGAAACTGCAGGAGCCATGCGCCTGAGTAGACCTGTTCCCCGACTCCTGTGGTGGTGATCCTGGAGACACATTTTAATTGAGAGCCTCAGTTATCCTGAGTCCTACAATGAACAGAGCCTATCTAGTAGGTTGGTGCAAAAGTAACTGCGGTTTGGGACGGTGAAGTTTAAATCAGTGTAACTAGGCTTAAACACATTCTTTAGTCATTTGAATAGAAACCATTACAATCAACATGCTATGTCAACGAGAAATAAATCTGTTTATTCTTATAGCATAAAAATCTGTGCTCGGGGATTTGACAAACTCTTGGAAAGCATTTTCTGCATCCTGTTGGTTGTGGAAGTGTTTTCCCTGCAAAAAACTGTCAAAATGCTTGAAGAAGTGGTAGTTGGTCAGTGAGGAGTGAGGTGAATATGGTGGATGAGGCAGAACTTCCCAGCCCAATTCGCTCAAATTTTGAAGTGTTGATTGTGCAAGGTGAGGTCAAGCGTTGTCGTGGAAAAGAGCTGGGACCCTTCTGTTGACGAACACTGGCTGCAGGTCCTGCAGTTTTCAGTGCGCCTCATCGTTTTGCTGAGCATATTTCTCACATGTAATGGTTTCGCCAGGAATCAGAAAGCGATAGTGGATCAGACCAGCAGCAGACCACCAATCGGTGACCATGACCTTTTCTCGTACAAGTTTGGCTTTGGGAAGTGCTTTGGAGCTTCTTCTCAGTCCAACCACTGAGCTGGTCATCACTGGTTGTTGTATAACATCCACTTTTCATCACACGTCACAATCCAATCAAGAAATTGTTCGTCGTTCTTGCGTAGAATAAGAGAAGAAGACACTTCAAAACAATTTTTTTTTATTTTCACTCAGCTCACAAGACACCCACTTATCGAGCTATTTCACCTTTCCAATTTGCTTCAAATGCCAAATGACCGTAGAATGGTAGATGTTGAGTTCTTCGGCAACTTCTTGTGTAGTTGTAGGAGGATCAGCTCTGATGATTGCTCTCAACTGGTTGTTGTCATCTCCCAATGGCTGACCACTATACTCCTCATCTTCAAGGCTCTGGTCTCCTTTGCAAATCTTCTTGAACCACCACTGCACTGTATGTTCGTTAGCGGTTCCTGGGCCAAATGTGTTGATGTTGTGAGTTGTCTTTGCTGCCTTATAACCCATTTTGAATTTGAATAAGAAAATTTCTTATATTTGCTTTTTGTCTAACATCATTTCCATAGCCTAAAATAAATATAAAATAAACATTAAGAAATAAATCATTAGCAAAATAATATAAAATGAGAAATGTCTATTAAAATGATGTATAACATAACCACAGGTATTTAAGGATGTATTCCAATATCAGACGGCAAATTCCAACAATGTAAGAACTGCAATTACTTTTGCACCAAACTAGTACCAAGCCAGGCTGCACCTCCAAAATGAATGAGAAGTAAGTGATAGAGGAATTAAACTACCGAAATTTTATACTTGTTATGACAACATAGCCTAGCATTTCTTTAATAATACAGAAGACACTATCTGTGTTGACAGAGGTAGTGTGTTAAAATGAGAAGAAGAAATTGCATAAGGAGGTGAGAAACCCAGATTCAAATCCTACCTCTGCCATTTCCAAAGTTCATGCACTTTCATTCCATTTCCAATTCTCTAGAATGTATAGAACAGAAAATATAATAAAACTGAAGTTTCTGACAAGCTCACCCTTTGAAAAAATTAGAAATAGGAATGCATTTTTACTGCCCATCTTTCATTATAAATTCCTACCGATTATTTAGTAAAGAAAAATCTGACAATTAGAGCATGTAGGAGAGTGGTTAAATCATGAGTTTGAATTTTGATAAATTGGCAATGTCTGTTCTATCCCTTATTCTGGGTACATATCAGAAACTTAATAAATATGTGTTAAAGAAATTAAGTTGCAGGTATTCTGAATTTTGCTCTTTATCTAAAATATATTTACTTTAGAGCCACTATAAATGTTAAATAAGATAATTCTTAGCAATGTTTCTGGCAAATAGTATAGACTCAAAAATAGAGACTATCATATTCATTTATTGTTATACAAAGACACAAAACTTACTTTAATTGGGGACAATAGAAGCTGTTAGAAGAAGAGATATATGAAACACAGAAAGAGTTAGAGTTAAAAGATGAAACACCAATATATGTAAACGGCAAGGCAAGAAGGAATACTCAGATTCCATAAGGTAAGTAGGGATGCTAGAAAATGCAGAGATTCTGGAAATCATGGGATATGTGAGGAAAGAAGGGCTGATACTAAAAACATGCTATGCCAAGCATATCACATAGAATCTTGTGAAATTGTTATTAACTCCCCTATTTTATAGATGAGGAAATCATATCTCAAAGAAGTTAAGAACACTGATCAAAATATCAAGCTTATCATTGGCAGAGTAAAAATTCAGGCCATGGACTGTTTGATTTATATCCAGTATTCTTTCAACTGTATTGTGCTGTGTTCTGGAAGGTGTCACCCAACAATTTTGTTCACTTACCCCTGAGACTAATACTGATCTTGTTGACTTTTCAGGTAACACTAGGACCCATTTGTATGATGTTTTCTCCTACTGTATACCCAAGGAAATATCATAAGCTTGTGTGACAGAGAGCCAGAGGTAATTTGTCCTCTGTTGTGACACAAAGCATATCTGGCCATTTGTTTAAATAATCAACGATTGTTGATTTGTTCAACAACTGTTCAAATGATCTTGGACCTTGTTACCAGTGTGAAAGGAGTACCTCACAACTCCAAGAAATATACAGGGATTATAGTTGCAAGTTAGCAGTTGCAAAGCATTTTACAAAAAAAATTTTAATATTGCCCTTCTATTTGAGGTCCATGTAGGAAATATGTTTCTTTGTGGATTTACATATAGAGCTATGAGAATGAGACTTTTAATATCCTAGAAACTAATGAAAGCAAAGGGTTTCTTTGTTCTTTGGCTATTTTGGTATAACACATTGCTATAGGGAGTCATGGTGCAGATCATTCAGCTGTAACCTAGACCTTGTGGATACAAAGATAAAGACACAGCTGTAAGCCACAAAAGATCTCAAACTACACTTGAACTGATGAAAAAATAAAGAAAACAATAGAGTATGAAAAGTCCTGTATACAGGGGTAGGAACCATCAGTGAGATCTTCATCCCAGGTGACTCAGAAAATGTTTTCTGGGGGAAGTACAGACAGGATTGGCTAAGTATTAAAGACGACAAAGGAAACATTGAGGGAAAGGATGACAAGGGGAAAGACATTCCATGAAAAGTGAAGAACATGTGCCAAGGAAAGGAGGCATAGAACTTCCAAACCAAAGCAGCTTATATATTCACCGTGCTCTCTTTTCCCTTGTTCTTGTTAAGCCACCAAGACTTTGGGAGAGTCATTTGTTACTGCAACATAATGCATCCCCAAAGTACACTGTTATACTGAAAGTTGACCGGTCCTTTATAGCTTGGGGTGACTATGTGAGGTTGCTCAGGCCAGTAACCTAAGCAAGAATATACATGGTTGAGGGTGGGGGAGTGGCAATTCTGGGAAACCCATGGCTCTCTTAAAGAAAGAAGACAGATGTGGCAGACATGGTTTTTTAAGGCTTCTTTCTCAAGCTTCTTCCTTTTTCCTGCTTTGAACTGAGACATGACTATAAAATGACAAGCACAGGACAAAATAAGACCTATTATGAATGAAGAAAATAAATAATAATAATAAAAATAACTATAAATAATTAAAAGATAGGGAAGCCCTGATAGCATCATCAAAATATCTCTAATAATCACCTACCACTGAACTTCTGTTATGTAGAAAAATACTTACTTTGAGTCACTTCAGTTGAGTACTTTTGATTGCATTCTCATCTATAGTAATCCTATGTTCTACCCAACCATGTCTATGAAGCGGGAACCCTCACTGTCCGCCAACCACAACTTGCTCCTCCATGTAACTTTGTTCCAGGCACTTCCCTAACATGAGATGGCTAACTCTTCTTTTTGACTTACCTAGATGTATATTATGTAAACAGAGCCCATGCCCAACCTCCTCATGGGAGACAAGAAGTGGGTTAGTTGCCCAGGTTTCAGATATAAACGTTGTAGGTCCAAATCCAGACTCTGTATTGCTAGCTGTATAACTATGAGCAATTCACTTAAACTATATGGATCTTAGTATACTAATGTGTAAATGGGGATAATCAGCTAAATCTCACAGATTTCCTATGTGCACTGACATGGTTTGGCTCTGTCCTCACCCAAATCTCAACTTAAATTGTATCTCCCAGAATTCTCACGTGTTGTGGGGAGGACCCAGGGGCTGGTAATTGAATCATGGGGGCCGGTCTTTACCATGCTGTTCTCATGATAGTGAATAAGTCTCATAAGATCTGATGGGTTTATCAAGGGTTTCCACTTTTGCTTCTTCCTCATTTTTGTCTTGCTGCTGCCATGTAAGAAGTGCCTTTTACCTCCCACCATAATTCTGAGGCCTTCCAGCCATGTGGAACTATAAATCCAATTAAACCTCTTTTTATTCCCAGTTTCAGGTATGTCTTTATCAGGGGCATGAAAACAAACTAATACATGCACTAAATGAGATATTTTGATGATAGCATCATTATAAGGCCATGATTTCACATGTAGAAAATGCTCTTATAAATGTAAAGTTGATAATTAATTTATTGCAAAAGAGGCTATTCATCTTTCTCACCCCTAAAATCCTGTTAGTTTCCTTATTGGTTAATGCAATGCCACCAAATGCTTAGTTCTTTCCTTTATATCATTTTGTAGTTCAAATGGATTATCCTGTCTTCATCAAAATACTTCAAATTCCCCATGACCCAGAAACGTTTTTTCCTACTTGTAGTAAAGTACAAGTAGGAAATGGAATTTGCTGTCCTGAATCCATAGCACCTGTTCATCAATAATGTCTTAGGCAGTGTTCTAAGTTATTTTTATGTTTTGCTTCTTTAATCTTCACAATCTGATGAAGTAGATAAGAGTTTTAATACTGGTGTTTCCATGGAGTTATGCAGCACTGTGAACCTCATCTTTAGCCCAAGTTCATACAGTTAGGAAGTGAGGGGTGGGTTGAGACTCACACTCAGCCCATCTGCAACATCCTGGTCTCTCATCTATAATAATAATGCATGCGTAGTCTGCCATATACCAAAGGGTAACCAACCAATACATGGTGACTGAATATGATTCATTGCTGGTAGATGAGTCATCCTTTCTCATTTCCACATCAGTGTAAAAAGTAGAACAATGTTTCTTATAAGGCCATTGTGCTTTCTTCATTTAGTCCCTATCAGAGAGCACCATCTATTTCCTGCATTACCCTGTAAATACCAAGTGCATCATATTTATCTTTGAATGTCCAGGAAATAAAAAAATTCCTGGAACACAAAATATCTCAAATGACTGCTAAATAAAATCGTATTGGAGATAGGGATTTCATTTTTTAAAAAGACGGCATGAAGACTGGAAGATATCAATTTACTTCCTGAAACAAACTGGTATTTCCAATATTGTAAGCCAGATAGAAAAGTCTAAAATTTATAGTTTTTTGTGTTAATATTTTAACGTAAATTCAACTTTGTATCTCCTAAGTCATATATTTAATTTAGGATGTTTCACCTATTTTTTAAAATTTAGGTTGCAATAAATCCCCTTTTATTTTCAGGTTGAATAAACTATAAGGTACCAAACCACCTGTCAGACACCTGTCATTGCACTTTGACTTGAAACATAATTCATTAGTTCATTTTCACACTGCTGATAAAGACATACATGAGACTGGGTAATTTATATAGAAAAAGAGGTTTAATGGACTCACAGTTCCACGTGGCTGGAGAGGCCTCACAATCATGGTAGAAGGCAAAGGCATGTCTTACATGGCAGCAGACAAGAGAGAATGAGAGCCAGGTGAAAGGGGTTTCCTCTTATAACACCATGAGATCTCCAGAGACTTTTTCACTACCCTGAGAACAGTATGGGGGGCAACCACCCTTACGATTCAGGTATCTCCCACTGGGTCCCTCCCACAGCACATGAGAATTATGGGAGCTACAATTCAAAATGAGATTTGAATGGGGACACAGCCAAACTATATCACATAAAATAAGAAGCTCTGGCCGGGCGTGGTGGCTCATGCCTGTAATCCCAGCACTTTGGGAGGCCAAGGCGGGCGGATCACGAGGTCAGGAGATCAAGACCATCTTGGCTAACACGGTGAAACCCCGTCTCTACTAAAAATACAAAAAATTAGCCGGGCACGGTGGCAGGCACCTGTAATCCCAGCTACTCGGGAGGCTGAGGCAGGAGAATGGCATGAACTCGGGAGGCGGAGCTTGCAGTGAGCAGAGATAGCACCACTGCAGTCCAGCCTGGGAGAAAGAGCAAGACTCCGTCTCTTAAAAAAAAAAAAAAAAAAAAAAAAGAAGCTCAGATTTTCCCTATAGAAATATTATTTTAAGGCAATGCCACAACAAAACCAATATTAATAACTAAATATGTAAATGTAGCTTCAACAAGGGAGAAATGTACTAAGAGAAAGCCACAGTCAAGAATTAAAGGAATGATTTTTCCAAACTTGAGTATTTTCCCAGAGCTTTTGCCAAACTTCAGCAATTTCAGTTTAGAAACCCAAACTTGGAAGACCATGGGCAACTTCTTCTTACAAGTGAAGAGCCTTTGCTCTCACAAATCTGTAGACCACCCGCAGGCAGCTGGACCTGCTAAGAGCAGGAAACAGTGGGGGAACTGGTGCTTTTTCTCTGCTAGAAAAATTCAAACCGAAAATAAATGAATCTAGATGCACAGGAATGCTTTCCTTTTCAATTGCCCAAGGTGACCTTCAGCAGAAACAAAAACAAAAATGTTTTTCTCCTCCTAAAGGAGATCATTTCTCCTTGAAATAACATATATGGAAGCACTTAAACATTCAAGTGTTCATTGCATTGCACAGCGTTACTCTTCACAGTGAGACAGTGGTATTTATCTGTAATGAGAAATGCCTGAATGAATAAAATTTTTAGAGATTAAAAGCACCTAATCCTGGAAGTTCTCTGAGCAAAATATTCCTGTTCCACTCCTTTCATATGCCTAAATGCTTTCTGCCATCATTGGATGCTTAGAAGCAATTGTCCTAAAATCCCAGAACATACCCAGGTTGTTTATATAGAAGGCAGTCCCAAGAAAATGCAATTTTCCCACAATGCAATTGATCACTTACTCCATTCCCCAGATAAAGCATAAACACACAAACCAAAAATTCAGTTGAGTAGTCAAGAATTTTCAGTTTTAAAATATGTATGCAAACTCCAGTGCTTAATACAATATTTTTATAAGTTTACAAAATGTTTTCTCTTGTGTCAGATACTTAGACACCAAATATTTATAACAAAATAAATCAGAAAATTGGTAGATCACTTAAATCTTTTCCCCACCATTAGAAACCCTTTCTTCTGCATCTTCCTTTTTCTAAATTACCACAGCCCCTGCATCACTATTTGGCAGATTTTATCACATTCACTTAAATTACTATTTGAGATAACAATTTCACAAATAAATATTACAAGAAATTCTCAAAATTATCTCCTAAATAAATCAGTATGCACGTAAACACATAGCTGTATTTCTGAATACCAAGGACTAGATGCCACTATCTAGCCTGCCAGAGAAGAATTTGGCAAACTAGAACCAACAAGAGTGTCTCTAAACTGCCAAATGTAACCCCATCTTCCTTTTTTAATATATAATATTGTTTTGTTATCATAGATTATTGTCAAAAAGACTGGACATTTAAGAATAAAATACAGAGTTCAGTGAAAGAGAGAGAGAAAGAAATAAGAAGCTCTATTTATGTGAAGCAAACTATAGAGTGATTTTAATTATTAAAGGCTCTAACATTTATAATGCTTTTCAAATATATTAAACCCTGATGTATGGTAATACACAGAAACATTGTATCAAATATACATAGGCACAAGCTTAGACAGATTCTAAATCATGTTATCATATTACATATTGTTTTCTAAGTAACAATTCTGGCTTCTTATCAGTATCTATAGCTTCAGGTAGTATATCTACATGGTCCCCAAACATCCAAGTTAAAAGAAATTCAAATCAGTCAACCATCCCGAATGTTAGTCAATTCAACACTAAACATCTGTATATTTGAAGCTCTCCAAATCATTAATTTTTTTTGTAGTTTTTATCCAGATGGCAGTGTATTTTAACACTTGAGAAATGTAGTTGCATGGTCTAGTGGGTAAACAAAAGAAAAGTAACAAC
Organism: Symphalangus syndactylus; assembly: GCF_028878055.3. NCBI lineage: Eukaryota > Metazoa > Chordata > Mammalia > Primates > Hylobatidae > Symphalangus > Symphalangus syndactylus. Next base: position 31,273,713 of record NC_072430.2, read on the forward strand.
ATGGGTTCAGAGGATGAGAACAATGATTGAGATTTATATAACTGATATTATGAGCCAAATAAGGGGGCACATATAAAATACCATCTAGCTCTTCAGATTATCAGGAATACTATGTCAATAACCTCATCAGGATCCTTCATTGGCTCCTCTCTTGTACATCTAATGCTTTGAATCCATATTTTTACTCAGCAGCCATGTGTAACCTCCTATACCCTTGTATATCTGTTTTCTATGCTGTGTAAGAAATTAGCGCAAACTTAGCAGCTTAACATATTTATTATTTTGAAGTTTTTGTAGTTTAGAAGTCTGGATGTTTCTTACTTGGGTCCTCTACTCAGGATCTCACAAGGTTGACATCAAGATGTTGGTTCGATTGTGTTCTCATCTGAAAGCTTGATTAGGGAAGGATCTGCTTTCAGACTCACTCATTTTGTTGGCAAAATGTATTTCCTTCCTTGTAGTTTTAGAATTCATGATAGGTTGTTTTTTCAAAGCCAACAATAAACAGAATCTCTAAGGGAAGAGCTTACCTTATGAGGTCAGGCCCACCCAGAATAATCTCCCTTTAGACTAACACAAATTCAAATGATTAGAGACCTTAATCACATATAAATATTCCCTTCACCTTCTTCATTTTCAATTGGTTAGAGGCAAGTTGCAGGTTCCTCCCATCCTCGGGGGAAGGAATTACACAAGTCATATAAGAGGGAGAAATAAAAAACTTGGGATCATTTAAAAATACTGCCTACCGTATTTTATCAATTAGGATATTTGCCACCTAATAATCATCACCAGCCACCTCCATATATACAGTAATAACAGTGGTAATAAATCAAAATTTATATTTTTTTAATTTAAATTTTTTAAATTTTCTTTTATCATGATGAGAACACAACATGAAATCCACCGTCTTAACACCTTTTTAAGTGTACAATATGGTACTGTTGACAGAAGGTACAATATTGTACAGCGGATCTTTAAAACTTACTCATCTTGCTTAACTGAAACTTTATGGCCATTGATTAATAAATTCCCCTTTTCCCTTCCCCCCAGACACTAGCAACTGTCATTCCACTTTTTTTATTCTGTGAATTTGACTATTTTTGATACCTCAACAACTGGAATCATGCAGAACTTGTCTTTCAGTGACTGGCTTATATCACTTAGCTTAATGTCTTCAAGGTTTAACCATGTTATCACACATTGCAGTTTCTCTGTTTTCAGACCAAATAGTATTCCACTGCAGGCTCAATGTCACTAATCACTAGAGAAATGCAAATCAAAATCACAGTTAGATATCACCTCACATCAACTTTCAAGACAACTGTTATTAAAAAAAACAGCAACTGTCCGTGAGAATGTGGAGAAACTGGGACCCTTGTATATTGCTGACAGGAATATAAAATTGTGCTGTTGCTATGGAAAGCAGTATGGGTGCTGTCTTAGTCCATCTGAGCTGCTAAAACAAAATATCATAAACTTGATGACTTCTAAATGACATAAATTAGTTTCTCATCATTATGGAGGCTGGAAGTCCAACATGAAGGCACTGGTGAATTTAGTGTCTGGTGAGCGCCTGCCTCCTGGTTCAGAGAAGCCATCTTTTCACTGTGTCCACACATGTTGAAAGGTATAATGAAAGCCGGGTGTGGTGGCTCGTGCCTGTAATCCCAGCACTTTGGGAGGCCGAGGCAGGCAGATCGCTTGAGGTCAGGAGTTCGAGACCAGCCTGACCAACATGATGAAACTCCATCTCCACTAAAACAAAAATTAGCTGGGCTGGTGGCAAGCACCTGTAATCCCAGCTACTCAGGAGGCTGAGGCAGGAGAATTGCTTGAACCCGGAGGACGGAGGTTGCAACGAGCAGAGATCATGCCACTGCACTCCAGCCTAGGCAACCGAGTAAAACTCCATTAAAAAAAAAAAAGAAAGAAAAGAAAAGAAAAAAGTTATGATGAAGCTCTCTGGGGCATCTTTTATCAGGACATTAATCCCATTCATGAGGACTCCTAATCACTTCCCAAAGGCCCCACTTATAAATACCATCGCACTGGGAATTAGATTTCAGCATGTGAATTTCGGGGAGATATAAGCATTCAGTCTATAAAAGAGGTTCTCCCCAACAATTAAAAATAGAACTACCATATATTCCAGCAATCCCACTTCTGAATATTTCTCCAAAAGAATTAAAATCAGGATCTTAGAGAGATATTAACACTCTCAAGCTTATTACAGTACTATTCATGAAAGCCATGAATATACAAAATATAGATTTTTTTTTAAATGGGTTTTTTCTTTGAAGGTCTTGCCACAGATTATGCAGCTGAAGGTGCACACACCCAGGCAGGTTCTTCGACAATGATGCTGTAGTATAAGGTGGCAAACTTCTCACACTCAGTGCAGAGGGAAAGCTACTCACTGGGGAGTACTTAGTGTCAGATGGAAAGTGGGTAGCGAAATGGGACCCACACCTATCACCTTTCCAAGGACTTGATGCAGCTGCTATTAGCCATCTTGTTGCTTCCACCAGTGTTTTATTTTCTATATCCAAGCAAGAAAATATAAGAACAAGATATAATATCGTGTAGTACCTTCCCATTATAATCAACAAAAACTCAACTTCACATAACATTTTAATGTGGTTAATCCTCAAGATGCTTTATTTCTAAATGTATGTGTGTATGTGTGTGTACGTCTCTTTTATTCTAAAACCAGGATTTTTATCATGGATTCAAAGGAGTATGTTTATATGCTCCAGTTCATCAAGTGTGATGTGTTTCGGCAGTAAAAACAACAAAAATGAATTCAGTTTTTTATTTGAATTTTCTATCACGCTCAATCTACACCTTGGTGCTTTTCTAGCACTTTATAAGCTGTTCAGATTCACTGTGACGCTAGTTAATTTTGTAGCTTGAGGAATTGGTTTGGCTGCCTGCAGCTGATCAAAAGTTACTTGAGGAACTACAGAAATGATGGCACAGCCAGGGATATTGCAATTATTTTCAAAAGTTCTAAACAAGGCAATCAGCTGAATGTGAATGCCACGTCTTCTTCCTTACACAACGATAAATGTATATGACAGCTTTTCAGGTATACTGAGCTTTTCATTCAAATTGAGAAAAATAGATTATAATTTTCCTCTCTACCTTTTACACAATAAGTCTTTCCCTGGAGACAAGCAGTAGATTGATCTCATACCTCTTTATTCTCTTTCCATTATTATTGTAATGTTATAAACTGCACCTAGTTTCTCTCAGGACCACGTGGAAGCTATACACACTCTCTAAAAAAAACTTGTGAATACTTGGATTGTTCACAAACAATGTAAGCAAAGACAATCACTTGAAATCATACCTATATGTAAGGCATCAAATAATAATATTCTATTCAGCTTAATGATGCAATGACTCAGAAAATATTTATTGAGATCCTATAACCACATGCTAAGTAGTGTTTTGAAAAACAGAATCATAGCAAGGACCAATAAAAAAGTTCATTACTTCCTTTCCTCAGGGAGCTTACATTCTAGTGTATAATATAATGTTAAGTGGTAACAAAGGCAGAGAAGAGGGGTAAAAAGGGAAAGAAGGACTATTGCCTAGACTTCTCTTATGGAGGGGACCTCATGACACACATTCATTTGTTTATTCATTGTCTTTTCCACCAGTAAACTTCATGAGTGTGAGTACACTGGACTTTTTTTTCCTTTTTTTAATTTTTCAAATTATGGAAGATATAGATAACACTAAAATTACCATTCTAACCATTTTAAATATATAGTTCAGTGGCAATAAGTGTGTTCACATCGTTGAATAATCATAGCCACTATCCCTCTGCAGAGCTTTCTTATTGTTCCATACTGAAACTCCATACCCATTGAACAATATCTGGTCATTCCCTATTCTCCTCAGCCTTTGGTAACTATCATTCTATTTTCTGTCTCTATGAATTTGAGTACTTCAGTAATCTCATATAAGTGGAATCCAATAATATATCTCCTTTTGTGAATGGCTTATTTCACTTAACAATAATTTCTTGAAGATTCATCAGTGTTGTAATGTGTCAAATTTCCTTCCTATTTAAGACAAAATAATATTTCATTATATGTATATATTGCATTTTGTTTATCATGCATCTATTCATGTACTGCTGGGTTGATTCCACCTTTTAGAGATTGTGAATAATGCAGCCACATAATGAACATGCTTGTATAAATATCTGCTCTAATTCCTCTTTCCAACTTTTTGGGTAAATATACAGAAGTGGAATTGCTGGATCACAGGTTAATTTTATGTTCAATCTTTTGAGGACCTGCCATATCATTTTCCAATGTAGTCACCATTCTACATTTCCTCCAAGAGTGTACAAGAGTTCCAATTTCTCCACATCCTTGTGCACGCTTGTTATTTTCCTTTTTTTTTTTTTTTTTTTTTTTCGTTTTTTGAGACGGGGTCTCATTCTCTTTGCCCAATCTGGAGTGCAGTAGTGCAATTATGGCTCACTGCAGCCTCAAATTCATGGGCTCAAGCAATCCTCCTGCTTCAGCCTCCTGGGTAGCTGTGGACATGGGCATGCCCCACTGTGCCTGGCTAATTTTTTTTAAGATAGGGTCTTGTTATATTGCCCAGGCTTGTCTCAAAGTCTTGGGCTCAAGTAATCCTCCTGCTTCAGCCACCCAATGTGTCGAGATTACAGACATGAGCCACCACACTGGCCCCCCACCTTTTTTTTTTATGGTTGATGTCTCTATGGGAGTAAAGTGGTTTTTCATTGTGATTTTGATTTGCATTTCCTTAATGATTGACACTAAGTGTTTTGCTCACTGCTGCACACTCAATGCCTAGAAGCCTGAATGATTAAATAAATCAGAAAGTGGTATCATAAATGGCAAAGAGAAATAGTTGAAGAAAGAAAGAATGTGTCCAAGAGTGTCAAATACTGCAACAAGCATAAGTCATACACACGCTGAATCATTTCTGTGTGAATTTTGCAATTGGAATACTGACGGCAGCTTCTCTAAAGTGGTTCCAGGCGATAAGGGGTTAATGGGTAAATGGAAGATGAGGACAGGGATACAGCAGCAGATGCTGTTCACAGAGGCCTTGAGTGAAGCCATGAGACCATGCACAGAGATGGAGAAAGAACATTTCAGACAGACAAAAAGAAGATGCAAAGATGGAGAGGCAGAAGCAAGAGCACTCATAAGGAGGCTGATACGAGTGAAGAGTACCTAGCACAGTAAACAGAGGTCGGGATGAGGGTGGAGTTGGGAGCCTCATGCACCATGTAGGTGCTAGCCCATTGGGCTTCACTCTAAGACACATGAAAAGTATGAGAAAGTTTTGAGCATTAGAGCAAAATGATCTGATTTATGTTTGTGGAGTACAGATTCTAGACAAATATGAGTGGAAACAGGGAGACTTGCTGGGAGTCAATTGCAACAGGGAATAAAGAGGCAGCTGCAGAGACAGTGAAACATGATCAGGTTCGGCACAGATTCAAGGGTAGCGCCAAGACCATTAGTGGTGGATTGAAGTTAATAATAATGTCTTTGTTTAATGATATATGAAAAACCCTGTGAGGAGAAGATTCAGGGTAGGAGATTTATCAAGAATTCTGTCTTGGATGTTTTAAGTTTGAGGTCTGCTAGCCTCTGAGCAGAAGTGGCAGGTGGACAGAAGGGTCTGTAGTCCACAGAGGTCAGAGCTGTAGATAGAAAAACATGAATCATCTACAGAGAGATTGTCTTTGTTATGGTTAATATGGTATGGAATCTGGAGGACAGGATGAGATCTCTAAGGATGAGAGAGAAGGCAGAAGGGCCCAGCATGGAGCTCAGGAAACTCCAACATTTAGAGATTAGAGAAAAAAAAAATTAAACAAAGAGGGAAAAACTTTGAAAAATGGCTGTTGAGGGAGAAGGAAAAACAAGACATAGAGTGGAAGAGAAAAAAAGGAACAGAGAAGAGACTCCAGAGTAGCCCTCACCACAATCGGCTGCAGCCTTGAATCCCCCAGCAAATGGACATTGTAAGCTGTAACTACGAGCAGTAATAATTACAAATGTGTATCTTCCTCAGATCAACTCTGAACTAAGTTGAAACCACATCACTTTTATAATAAACCAATGGAACCACTTCCACAACACTGTCATCCTCTGTAATGTAAGCATGTGAAATTAATTCTCCAAACTCCATATGTCAAAATTAACTATTAAACAAAGAATGTATTCCAGAGTTATAGGTGAAGTAGTTAACAACTAATCACATTCCTCCAAAATACATGACTGTAGAACCACTGCAATTAGCCCTAGCACATTCCAGCCAAGGAGACAGCTTTTAATTAACTGATTGTTTTTGCTTTTAATTAAATGGCCAGGCAACCTGAAAAAATTATTATATTTATTTTTTTCAGGGCAATCTTATTTCTGAACTTTAGATCTATATCCCCAGATTCTGTTGGGTTATCTCATCTAGATGACTGCTGGCCTGGCACGACTTGGAGTCAACGGTGCTCAGGCAGAGTAAACTACCTTCCCCAACAACTTTGCCCCTCTTTCCTGTTCTCTCTCTCCCTGAGTTATTTTGAGATATTTTGCGTATTTCATGCATGTCAGTGTATTTTATGATGTTGCGAAATCCTTTTCTCACCTGTATCCATCCACGACTGTGGACTCTGGAAAAAATGGGGCAAGATGAATATCACTCCAGAAATGAAGGGGATATAAGGAAATGTGCTCCTCAATTTTCATAGAACATGGAAAACCCCCTTGCCTCCTGCGAGTGTGAGAAGAGAGAAAATGGTGAAAGAAGAGCCCAAGAGCTCCGTTCCCTGACACTCAGAGGTATGAAGACAAAGAGTTAAATATGAAGACGTTGAGAATGTTAGAGCTTGGTTTCCTGGGGAAAGCCTGGGGTATGTTGTCAACCTCCCAAAGGAGCTCCACGTTTGGCTGGACCCTAGATCCAAGGCAGCATGGGAGCAATTGTACAGCATGTTTGGGAGAAGATGGCTGGATAGAGAGCTGAGACTGCGCTGCTGGTTGTCCATGGTCAAGATAGGATGCAGAGTAGTGGGAGTTGCTTCCTCTCTTGCTGATAGAACCAAGAGACACTGAGAGGTCAACTAGGCTAACAAAAGCCTGCATCAGAAAGAGGAGACAATCAGGAATACAAATATTAATAACCGTGGACAATGATATACAGCAGAGTGAGACAGAACCTGTCACACCTCACTGGATTCAGCCCATCTTCTCTGGCAATGCCACTGACATTCAGACACCTCTAATCATCTCTAATTCACCATACAACCCCCCCTCCCCACTCCTCCTCAAATAGCAAAATGAAATCTTTTCAGAGGCAGAGAGAGAAAGAAGAAAAATATATGAAATAATGAGCATTAGCCTGAAAAAGGTTGAGCTTCTTGATGTAGACTTCTTTTTTTCCCTCTTGTAGCCTCATTACCATTAATTGGCAATTTAAAGTCCCAGCCTTCCCTTGCTACTTAGTGGAGTGAAGACTTATGAGGAAAGTTAGAGTAATTATAGAATTGATATGTACTTAGATCAATTATAGAATAAATAACCATATTTTCTTGCATAGCTGAGTGGTAGTGAGTAAATTTTTCCTGCTACACCGTCAAAAAGAAACTTAACTCTTCAAGCTAAAATGTTTTAATACATCACTGATGGCCCAAACTTTTCCTGATTTCCAACCTGTCACAAATAATTTCCAATTAGACATCTGGCTTCTTAAATCTGCCCCTTCCATCTATTTTTCTAGGCTACCGAAGTATTCTTTGCACTGGTCTTCTGATTTCTTCCCACTCTGAACAGTCTTCTAATATTGATTGAAGTACTACGATTTTCATTACGTTACTTGCTTTAAAACTTATCTTCGACCTTTATTGCATGAACAGCAGTTTTCACCTGTGGATACTGAGACAGTTGTTCTCAAAGTGTCATCCCTGTATTAGTACTAGCAGCATCAACATTCCCTTGAAACTTCTTAGAAATGGGAAAAAAAATTGTAAGAAACAGGGTCTGGTCTTGAACTCCTGGCCTCAAGTAATCCTCCTGCCTTAGTCTCCTGAGCAGCTGAGATTACAAGTATGGGCCACCATGTCTGGCTCCCAAAATGAAAATTTCAGGCTCCTACCATAAACCTGCTGAGAATTGGAAACTATGGGGATAAAGCCCAGCCATTTGTCTTCTAACGAATCTTCCAGGTGATACTGATGAAAGCTCACTTTTGAAAACTACTTTCCTGGAAGAACCATAGAAGAAACTCAGAGGTCACAATGGCTGATAAAGGAGTCCTGGATGGAGTTTCTGAGGAAGAAATGAGCAGGAAATGAAAGACTCCATGCTTGTCAGCTCTGTTTCAGATAAGGACTGTCCATTCCTACTGTTTTGTAAAAACTTCCACCTAATATATCACTTGTGACATCTGTGAGGTTTAGCTTCCACATAATATACTATTTGTAAAAGATGTCAAATTATTTCCTCCTTCCTTCCTTCTTTCCTTCCCTTTTTCTTTCTTTTGCCTATGGATGTTCAATTGTCCCATTGTCATTTGCTGAAAGGTCTACCTTTCCCTCACTGAATTGTGATATAGTTTAGATGTTTGTTCCCTCCAAGTTTTACATTGAAATGTGATTCCCAATGTTGGAGTTGGGGCCTGGTAGGTGTTTGGGTTATAGGGGCGGATTCCTCATGAGTACCTTGGAGCTGTCCTTGTGGTAATGAGTAAGTTCTTTCTCGATGAGATCCTGCAAGATTTGGTTGTTTGGAAGAGTGTGGCACTTCCTCCCTTGCTCTCTCTTGCTCCCTCTCTCACCATGTGATATGCTTGCACTCCTTTCAACTTCCACCATGATTGGTAACTTCCTGAGGCTTCACCAGGAATATATGCTGGTGCCATGCTTGTGCAGCCTGCAGAACCATAAGCCAAATCAACCTCTTTTCTTTATAAATTACCTCACCTTCGGTATTCCTTTATAGCAATGCAAACAGATTAATACAAATTGGTTTTGTATCTGTGTCAAAAATTAGTTGGTTTTTCATGTATGGATCCATTTCTGGGTTCCTTATTCAGTCTGTTGGTCTAAGTGTGTCTCCGTACTAAGGCCACACTGTCTTGATTACTGTAGTTATATAGCAGGATGTAAATTTGGGTAGAGTGATTCCTCCCACTTTATTCTTCTTTATCAGGATTGTTTTAGGTGGTCTAGGGCCTGTGCCTTTCCAAATAAATTTTAGAATAACTTCGACAATGTCTACAACAAACTTTGCTAGAATTTTGTTAGGAAATTCACTAAAGCCATATAAACCAATTTGGAAAAAAATGAACATCTTTATTATGTTGAATTTTTTGATCCATAAATACAGTTATGTGTATCCATTTAATATAGTTCTTTTAGGTCTTTCATCAGTATTTTGTAGTTTTGAGTGTATAAATCCCATAAATGTTTTGTTAAGTTTATACTCACATATGTCATTTCTTTGGAGGTGTTTTTAATTTTGGTTTTTAAATTTTAAATTTCTCAATTTTGTTTTTTAAATTTGGTTTTAAATTTTGGTCTTTAATGTTCATTGTTAGCAAATAGAAATGTGATATTTATTTATTATTTGATCTGGTACCCTGCAACCTTGCTGAACTTACTTATTAGCTCTTGGAGTTTGTTTTTGTAGATCTCTTGGCCTAATATATTATCAGAAAAAAGAATTTTGCATTCCTCACCACAAAACACTCAAGTCCTATAGAAACACAACTTCCATTTACCTTTCCAGACTCATTCTCAATCTTTGTTCTCAGTGGAAATCCTTTCCCAGTGTTTTGTGAAATTGTGGCTGAGAATCTCCTGTATCATCACTTGAGGTGGTTTAAAAATGTAGGCTCCCAGGGTCAGCCCAAAGTCTGTAGGGGCAGCCTGAAAACCTGAACTTTTAATATGATATCCTGGATGATTCTTATATACCCTGAGGTTTGAGACAATTTAGGTCTCAGCTTAAGCCAAAAAGATATTCTCATTTTCCCTGAACTTACCACTCACTTCTCAGCTATCAAATCTGCTCCTTGCATCCTTTGTTTTGTGTTTACCACAGACCTCCTTATTTAAGATCATTACTTCCAAGTTGGAAATTCATTACTTCTAAACATATAGTAACACCTCTCTACCCTTCGCACATAGTCTGCAATTTTATTCAAACTGAAATTCCTTGTGTCTGCATCAAACTACCCCATTTTTAAAAATTTCTTCATCTATGAGAAAAATTACTCAGCCCTTAATAAAAATTATATTTGACCTGAGGTGGGCCCTGAACATGGCACAGACATCCTGTTGCATGCACTTGGTCAAGTGCTTCTCCACATTCACAAGTAGTTATTACAAATATGCATTCATTTCTTCTACATCTCCTCCCCATCACCACATCACAATAGATTACCTAGTTTCTGAATTTACAGAAGAAAAAAGTTATCTCACCCCTTCATTTAAAAGCTTGCTTTTATTTATAGTTCAAAGTACTCCATCCATAGTTCAATGGTTCAAAGACTGTCCTATTAATATCACCTTTATTTCCTAATACCTATAACTCCTCTTGATTAAAAACAACTTCGATCACATACTCCTTTCTCAAGGAGGTTTCTTTACTGCCTCCCACTGGATAATTCCCCTAAGAATATACAAGTACTATAAAACAAAAATAAAATATTAAATAAGACTTTATTGTATGTATTGTATGCTGCGTCGTATCCTCTTTGGCTATTGCCCTATACGGCTATTGCCGTATCCTCTTTGGCTATTGCCCTATCATCCCTCAGCTTATCAAAACAGAGCTCAATACATGGTAGCTCCCCTTTTTCACTTCTTAAATTGCTGAAAATTTGCTGTCTCCTTGAAAATGACCTGATGATGTCATCAAGCATTGCTAATCCTTAAATCTAATGGGAAATATTCCATTTTTATTGTAAGGCCTCTGAGCCCAAGCTAAGGCATCATTTCCCCTGTGACCTGCACGTACACATCCAGATGGCTGGTTCCTGCGTTAACTGATGACATTCCACCACAAAAGAAGTGAAAATGGTCTGTTCCTGCCTTAACTGCAATGCCGCTTGACCCCAATACAACCTCGACAGTGGTTCCAAATAGCCAGAAAACGGCACTTTCCATTTTTCCATCCTACAAGATCTAAATAATTCTTGTCGTAAATGGGCAAACGGTCTGAGGTGCCTGACGTCCAGGCATTCTTTTACACATCGGTCCCTCTCTAGTCTCTGTTCCCAATGCAACTCGTCCCGAATCTTCCGTCTTTCCCTCCCGCCTGTCCCCTCAGTCCCAACCCCAAGTGTCACTGAGTCTTCCTAATCTTCCTTTTCTACAGACCCATCTGACCTCTCCCCTCCTTGCCAGGCCGAGCTAGGTCCCAATTCTTCCTCAGCCTCCTCTCCTCCACCCTATAATCCTTTTATCACCTCCCCTCCTCACACCTGGTCCAGCTTACAGTTTCGTTCCGTGACTAGCCCTCCCCCACCTGCCCAGTAATTTACTCTTAAAAAGGTGGCTGGAGCTAAAGGCATAGTCAACGTTAATGCTTCTTTTTCTTTATCCCAAATCAGATAGCATTTAGGCTCTTTTTCATCAAATATAAAAACCTAGCCCAGTTCATGGCTCGTTTGGCAGCAACCCTGAGATGCTTTACAGCCCTAGACCCTAAAAGGTCAAAAGGCCATCTTATTCTCAATATACATTTTATTATCCAATCTGCTCCCGACATTAAACAAAACCCCAAAAATTAAATTCCGGCCCTTAAACCCCACAACAGGACTTAATTAACCTCGCCTTCAAGGTGTACAATAATAGAGTAGAGGCAGCCAAGTAGCAACCTATTTCTGAGTTGCAATTCCTTGCCTCCACTGTGAGACAAACCCCAGACACATCTCCAGCACACAAGAACTTCCAAACGTCTAAACCGCAGTGGCCAGGAGTTCCTCCAGGCCCGCCTCCCCCAGGAGCTTGCTACAATCACCAGAAATCTGGCCACCAGGCCAAGGAATGCCCGCAGCCCAGGATTCCTCCTCAGCCGTGTCCCATCTGTGCGGGAACCCACTGAAAATCGGACTGTTCAACTCACCTTGCAGCCACTCCCAGATCCCCTGGAACTCTGGCCCAAGGTTCTCTGACTGACTCCTTCCCAGATCTTCTCGGCTTAGCAGCTGAAGACTGATACCGCCTGATTGCTTCGGAAGCCCACATGACCATCACAGATGCCAAGCTTCAGTTAACTCTAACAGTGGAAGGTAAGTCCGTCCCCTTCTTAATCAATATGGAGGCTACCCACTCCACATTACCTTCTTTTCAAGGGCCTGTTTCCCTTGCCTCCATAGCTGTTGTGGGTATTGACAGTCAGGCTTCTAAACCTCTTAAAACTCCCCAACTCTGGTGCCAACTTATACAATACTCTTTTAAGCACTCCTTTTTAGTTATGCCCACCTGCCCTGTTCCCTTATTAGGCCGAGACACTTTTTTTTTTTTTTTTTTTGAGACGGAGTCTCGCTGTCTCCCAAGCTGGAGTGCAGTGGCGCGATCTCTGTTCACTGCAGGCTCTGCCCCTGGGTTCACGCCATTCTTCTGCCTCAGCCTCCCGAGCAGCTGGGACTACAGGCGCCCGCCACCATGCCCTGCTAATTTTTTTATATTTTTAGTAGAGATGGGGTTTCACCGTGTTAGCTAGGATGGTCTCAATCTCCTGACCTCGTGATCCTCCTGCCTCTGCCTCCCAAAGTGCTGGGATTACAGGTGTGAGCCACTGCGCCTGGCAGGCTGAGACACTTTAACTAAATTATCTGCTTCCCTGACTATTCCTGGACTACAGCCACAGCTCATTGCTGCCTTTTCCCCCAGTTCAAAGCCTCCTTCACATCCTCCCCTTGTATCTCCCCACCTTAACCCACAAGTATAAGACACCTCTACTCCCTCCTTAGTGACCGATCATGCACCACTTACCATCCCATTAAAACCTAATCACTCTTACCCCACTCAATGCCAATATCCCATCCCACAGCATGCTTTAAAAGGATTAAAGCCTGTTATCACTCACCTGTTACAGCATAGCGTTTTAAAGCCTATAAACTCTTCTTACAATTCCCGCATTTTACCTGTCCTAAAACCAGACAAGGCTTACAGGTTAATTCAGGATCTGCACCTCATCAACCAAATTGTTTTGCCTATCCACCCCATGGTGCCAAACCCATATACTCTCCTATCCTCAATACCTTCCTCTACAACCCATTATTCTGTTCTGGATCTCAAACATGCTTTCTTTACTATTCCTTTGCACCCTTGATCCCAGCCTCTCTTTGCTTTCACTTGGACTGACCCTGACACCCATTAGGCTCAGCAAATTACCTGGGCTGTACTGCCGCAAGCCTTCACAGACAGCCCCCATTACTTCAGTCAAGCCCAAATTTCATCCTCATCTGTTACCTATCTCAGCATAATTATCATAAAAACACACGTGTTCTCCCTGCTGATAGTGTCTGACTAATCTCCCAAACCTCAATCCCTTACAAAACAAAAACTCCTTTCCTTCCTAGGCATGGTTAGTGTGGTCTGAATTCTTACACAAGAGCCAGGACTGCACCCTGTAGTCTTTCGGTCCAAACAACTTGACCTTACTGTTTTAGCCTAGCCCTCATGTCTGCGTGCAGCGGCTGCCGCTGCTTTAATACTTTTAGAGGCCCTAAAAATCACAAACTGTGCTCAACTCACTCTCTACAGCTCTCATAATTTCCAAAATCTATTTTCTTCCTCATACCTGATGCATATACTTTCTGCTCCCCGGCTCCTTCAGCTATACTTATTCTTTGTTGCGTTTCCCACAATTACCATTTTTCCTGACACAGACTTCAATCTGGCCTCCCACATTATTCTGGATACCACACCTGACCCTCATGACTGTATCTCTCTGATCCACCTGACATTCACCCCATTTCCCCATATTTCCTTCTTTCCTGTTCCTCACCCTGATCACATTTAGTTTATTGATGGCAGTTCCGCCAGGCCTAATCACCACTCACCAACAAAGGCAGGCTATGCTATAGTATCTTCCACATCTATCATTGAGGCTACAGCTCTGCCCCCCTCCACTACCTCTCAGCAAGCCGAACTAGCTGCCTTAACTCAAGCCCTCACTCTTGCAAATGGACTATGCATCAATATTTATAGTGACTGTAAATATGCCTTTCATATTCTGCACCACCATGCTGTTATATGGGCTGAAAGAGGTTTCCTCACTACGCAAGGGTCCTCCATCATTAATTCCTCTTTAATAAAAACTCTGCTCAAGGCCGCTTTACTCCCAAAGGAAGCTGGAGTCATTCACTGCAAAGGCCATCAAAGGGCGTCAGATCCCATTGCTCTAGACAATGCTTATGCTGATAAGGCGGCTAGACAAGCAGCTAGCTCTCCAACTTCTGTCCCTCACGGCCAGTTTTTCTCCTTCACATCAGTCTCTCCCACCTACTCCCCCACTGAAACTTCTACCTATCAATCTCTTCCTACACAAGGCAAATGGTTCTTAGACCAAGGAAAATATCTCCTTCCAGCCTCACAGGCCCATTTTATTCTGTCGTCATTTCATAACCTCTTCCATGTAGGTTACAAGCTGCTAGCCCGTCTCTTAGAACCTCTCATTTCCTTTCCATCCTGGAAATCTATCTTCAAGGAAACCACTTCTCAGAGTTCCATTTGCTATTCTACTACTCCTCAGGGATTGTTCAGGCCTCCTCCCTTTCCTACACATCAAGCTCAGGGATTTGCCCCTGCCCAGGACTGGCAAATTGACTTTACCCACATGCCCCGAGTCAGAAAACTAAAATACCTCTTAGTCTGGACACTTTCACTGGATGGGTAGAGGCCTTTCCTACAGGGTCTAAGAAGGCTACCGCAGTCATTTCTTCCCTTTTGTCAGACATAATTCCTCAGTTTGGCCTTCCCACCTCTATACAGTCCAATAGCAGACCAGCCTTTATTAGTCAAATCAGCCAAGCATTTTTTCAGGCTCTTGGTATTCGGTGAAACCTTTATATCCCTTACGGTCCTCCGTCTTCAGGAAAGGTAGAACGGACTAATGGTCTTTTAAAAACACACCTCACCAAGCTTAGCCACCAACTTAAAAAGGACTGGACAATACTTTTACCACTTTCCTTTCTCAGAATTCAGGCCTGTCCTTGGAATGCTACAGGGTACAGCCCATTTGAGCTCCTGTATGGACGCTCCTTTTTATTAAGCCCCAGTCTCATTCCAGACACCAGACCAACTTGGACTGTGCCCCAGAAAACTTGTCATCCCTACTATCTTCTGTCTAGTCATACTCCTATTCACCGTTCTCTTCTACTCATACATGCCCTGCTCTTGTTTACACTGCTGGTTTACACTGTTTCTCCAAGCCATCACAGCTGGTATCTCCTGGTGCTATCCCCAAACCGCCACTCTTAACTCTTAAAGTAAATAAATAATCTTTGCTGGCAGGACTATGCTGAATCTCCTTAGGCACTCTCTAATTAGATGTCCTGGGTCCTCCCAATTCTTAGACCTTTAATACCTGTTTTTCTCCTTCTCTTATTGCATTTAGTTTTTCAATTCATACAAAACTGTATCCAGGCCATCACCAATAATTCTAAATGACAAATGTTTCCTCTAACAACCCCACAATACCGCCCCTTACCACAAAATCTTCCTTCAGCTTAATCTCTCCCACTCCAGGTTCCCACACCACCCCTAATCCCGCTCGAAGCAGCCCTGAGAAACATCACCCATTATCTCTCCACACCACCCCCAAAATTTTCGCCGTCCCAACACTTTACCACTATTCTGTTTTATTTTTCTTATTAATATAAGAAGACAGGAATGTCAGGCCTCTGAGCCCAAGCTAAGCCATCATATCCCCTGTGACCTGCATGTACACATCCAGATGGCCGGTTCCTGCCTTAACTGATGACATTCCACCACAAAAGAAGTGAAAATGGCCTGTTCCTGCCTTAACTGATGACATTATCTTGTGAAATTCCTTCTCCTGGCTCATCCTGGCTCAAAAGCTCCCCTACTGAGCACCTTGTGACCCCCACTCCTGCCCACCAGAGAACAACCCCCCTTTGACTGTAATCTTCCTTTACCTTCCCAAATCTTATAAAACGGGGAGGCTGAGGCAGGAGAAAGGCGTGAACCCCGGGGGGTGGAGCCTGCAGTGAGCCGAGATCGTGCCACTGCATTCCAGCCTGGGCGACAGTGAGACTCCATCTCAAATAAAATAAAATAAAATAAAATAAATAATAAAATAAATAAATAAAACGGCCCCACCCCATCTCCCTTCCCTGACTCTCTTTTCGGACTCAGCCCGCCTGCACCCAGGTGAAATAAACAGCCTTGTTGGTCACACAAAGCCTGTTTGGTGGTCTCTTCACACCGACGAGAGTGGAAGTTATCTTATTAGCATGTGATACTGTTGACCACTTTCTCCTTTCTGAACTTTCATTACACTACACTCCCTTAAAACCTCCTTCTTAGTGTTGGGGAGGGTTTCTTGTGATTGTTTTGTTTTGTTTTTGAGACGGGGTTTCACTCCATAGCCCAGGCTGGAGTACGGTGGTGTAATCTTGGCTCATTGTAATCTCCACCTCCCAAGCTCAAGCAATCCTCCCACTTCAGCCTTCTGAGTAGCTGCAGCCACAAGCATGTGCTATCACACCCAGCTATTTTTTTTTTCTTTTGCATTTTTTTTGTAGAGACAGGGTTTCCCCATGTTGCCCAGGCTGGTCTTGAGCTCCTGAGCTCAAGCAATATGCCCACCTTGGCCTCCCAAAGTGCTGGGATTACCGGCATGAGCCACTGCGCCTGACCCCTTCTTAGTCAGTTTGTTTGTTTATTTGTTTTTAACTGGATCATAAACTTCTTTTTGCTTCTTGTGTATTAAGAGTTTTCAGTGTTTGTAGAGTTTTAGAGATCTTTTTCTCTCCATAACCTCCCCCTGGATTCTCCATTTTATGCCACCTTTTCAATTACCTCTATTGTTTCCCTGTTTTGAAACAACACTTTCCTAGTCTCTAGAGCCCTCACTGCTGTCTCTTAAGCTCCTCATCTTTTCTTCCAAATTCCAAGTTGACAACTCAGCATGAAAGTTCTGAGTGTACCTCAAACTCTGCCTCTCCTAAAAAATAAAAAAATAAAAATCTCATTATTCTGTTTCTACCAGCCTTTCCTCCCACTTTCCCTGATTTGGTAAATGAAATGCCCTCTTCTCTAGTTGCCCTAGCCGAAACCAGAGAGAGATTTCAACCTTCCTTCTCTCTCATTCCTGCAGTCAGTAAGCCACTAAATTCCAACATTTCTACCGGCTGTTCCTCTCCATCCTCAAATCTGCCTACTCCTCTCCAAGTTTGAGGTCACTGTCATAGTTCATTACTTAATCATGCCTCACTGGAACCACAGAAGCAATCATCTACTTTCGCTCCCTTTCCCAAGTCTAGTATACTCCAAGCCATCAAGACACTGTCCACACCACAGCCTGGGCAGTGTTTCAGAGATGCAAATCACTGGTCAGCTTAGTGTTTTTCCAGATGTTTCCTATCCCTTACAGCCTTAGTAGGGCATAAAATGCTCTTGTGTGACCTGACTTCTAGTGTGTTAACTCTACAACCACTCTGAACCTAACACTACTGAATTGCTTGCACTCATTCCACAGTCTAATTCTCTTATATTTGATTATCTTCTAAGAGTCTTTCCTCATTTTTGCCCAACTCATAAATTTCTCTTCATTCTTTAAGACTTAATTTTATTAACCTGTCATTAATGAAGCCTTCCTTTACTGTCATAGGCGGACTTAGGTACTTTTTCTTCTCTTTTTATATAACATTTCCTATATTCGCTTATGAACACTTTTATCAGGTTGTTTTGTGACTCTTTTTGTTTAGCTATTGGTCCACCAAATTCAATATGAACTGCACTAACACAAAGACCCTGTTATATTCTCTTTCTAAAAGTTTTTATAAAATAGCAATGAAATGTTTGTGAGCGAAGTATTGAGTGTTAGATGAGAGAGATGCATATAAATTATTAAAACACAGGACCAAGAATGACACACACTTTATCGAGATATTGATGAAGACTGAATATATGGAAGAGGAAAAGATGATGAACACACACATTCAATTTTGGCCCAAAAGTACATATATTACAACAGCAGGAGAGGGCGAGATGCCATTATAGGGAGCAGTGTTGATTTGAAGTCCTGCTATCAGTTGTCCAGTGAGATAATCAAAAAGAACCTAGGGATACAGATCTAGAGTTCAGAAATAAGATTGTGCTGCAAAAATAGATATAATCATTCTTCAAGTAATTCTTCAGGTTGCCTGGCCATTTAACTAAAAGCAAAACAAACAGCTAATTAAAATCTAACTAAGAACATGGAAGTAAAAATCACAACACATACTGTTTCAGCTGCATAGTCTGATGTGACAAGTCTATGTGGTAAATGAAAAAAAAATGAGTGTTTTGGGAAATAAAAATGTAAAGGAGATGTTAGATTTTGTTTTGAAATGTTTCTGATACTCTATTAAGGAATTAAAACTGCAAGTATTCTAGGGCCATTTAAGCATTTTTGACAGGGGTGAGTTTTAAGAAATTTTCTTAAAATATAAAACAATGCTGTAGTCCTAGTTACTCAGGAGGCTAAGGCAAGAGGATTGCTTGAGCCTGGGAAGCAGCAGTTGCAGTGAGCCGAGATCACACCACTGCATTCCAGCCTGGGCAACAGAGTGAGACCCTGTCTCAAAAATAAATAAAAATAAAAATAAAACAATGGATTGTAGGAGGTGGAGAGGATGGGAAGTCCCTTAAATAATTCAGGATAGGTGGGGCATGGTGGCTCACACCTCTAATCCAAGCACTTTGGCAGGCTGAGGCAGGTGGATCACCTGAGGTTGGGAGTTCGAGACCAGCCTGACCAACATGGAAAAACCCTGTCTCTACTAAAAATATAAAATTAGCCGGGCATGGTGGCACGTGCCTGTAATCCCAGCTACTCAGGAGGCTAAGGCAGAGAATCACTTGAACCTGGGAGGTGGAGGTTGCCATGAGCTGAGATTGCACCATTGCACTCCAGCCTGGGCAACATGAGCAAAAATCTGTCTCAAAATAATAATAATAATAATAATAATAATAATAATAATAATTCAGGATAAAGGATAAAGGGTTAGAGCAATGAATACCAATAACAAGCATCTGGAATCTGACTTCTGACTTTGGTGGCACCATTTTTTCCTCAGAGGCCCCAAAGGGCATAAAAAACTTTATCTGCACATATGTTCAAAAAGGAAGACTATATTTTACTACATATTATGGTACAGACACCATATAAAAATAAGACCTACTCCCAGGCTGGGCGCGGTAGCTCACGCTTGTAATCCCAGCACTTTGGGAGGCCAAGGCAGGTGGATCACGAGGTCAGTAGATCCAGAACACGGTGAAATCCCGTCTCTACTAAAAATACAAAAAATTAGCCGGGTGTGGTAGGGGGCGCCTGTAGTCCCAGCTACTCGGAGAGGCTGAGGCAGGAGAATGGCGTGAACCCGGGAGGCGGAGCTTGCAGTGAGCCGAGATTGCGCCACTGCACTCCAGCCTGGGCGACAGAGCGAGACTCTGTCTCAAAAAAATAAAAATAAAAAATAAAAAAATAAGACCTACTCCCATAATGAAGCAGAATGTAATTTTCTATGCATGATTTTAACTTCCTGGACGCTAATAAAAGATCTTGCCAAACAAAGCAATTCTGACATTGAATTAAATGACCAAGCATTAGGAGAAAAACTGTGATAAGTCCAAGCATAAAAGACATATATTTTTTAAGAGAACTGAATATGAATGGAATTAATAAAACAAAAGAAAATTGGAAGTTTCTACTAAAGTATTTTAGAATGATTGCATAAAGTTTACTAAGCTTTTAAAACCCAAGCAGTGTTTACATGTCAGTACATTGTTCATAATACCACACACTCTGAACACTGATAGTATCATAAATATATACGTATTTAGAGTTATTGTGTAGTGTATATATGCATACAAATACACAAACAATTTTATTGCGAACATCCTAGACCTACCGTGAACCCCAAATGATCATAGTTTCAGATTTCTTAGACACTATAAGTTATGACACACACCAGATAAATAGGGCCACACTGCAAAAGAATTCAAGTACTTATCTTTTGCAGAGACAGCTGGAAATCCATGAGAATTATAGATAGGGAAGGTTTTGGAGGTCAGGAATCTTGTTAAATCTTGTCAACTCTGCTGCTGTTACAATTCTCTATCTCTAGTTTCAGAGTGGTAAAGGGAAATACTTACACTTCCTTTGGAATACCATCTTTTCTTATAATCTTTACTGTCTCATTTCTAAGCTATGGTCTGACCTTCATCTTGTCTAGGCTTATCTTGTTATGTACAGTTCTCTTTCAATAGTTAATGCCAGCACCACTCACTGGACACTTAAACAACAATTCAATGCAGCATGTACTGCATCACTTAGCAGACTTTCATGTCTTCTTAACCAGCTGAAGAGATGCTTGATGCACAATATTATATTCATTTTTTTCTATATGATACCTAACAATGTGCTGAGTGTATATTTATAGATCACATCTAAACATATGATTAAATTGAATTTATTTTTTGAGGATTGTCAGTATTCTTTGAAATGGTATATATTCTTTAAATTTCATATAGGCTACATAGTGTCCTGAAAATTGCTTTTTCACAAATTGTTCTATTTATGCTAGGTACTCAACTCACCCATCTCTCCTACAGTTCTTATTAGAAGTCTGTGCAATTGTTTGCATATCTGCCCCACCCTGCAAGTATCAGAGCAACTTACAGGATGTAGGTGGATTAAAAAATCTTTCCAGTAAGAGAGAACAAATACAGCAGGGCTCACTCTGCCACCTGTAATAAACCCACTCCTCTATACAGCTCATACCAGAAGTCTTTGCTAAGTTACACAACCAGAGAGGCAGTAAAAGATGGGACTAAGTTCAAAGACACCACTAGGATCTATACCAACAAAACTCACTGGAAAGAAAAAAAATGCAAATAAACTTGTCCTGTGCTATAATTTCAGATACCATTTGACAAATTCTTACATAGAGTCATCAGAGGGGAAGTAACTGGCAAGATGGGACAAAGGTCAACCTTTAAGCCTAGGCCAGATTCCATTAAATTCTACTCTAGGGTAGCAACTCAGCTGATACAGACCTGTGCAGTCTGCTTCTAAATCTATAGTTTTCCTTGTTTTACCCCAACTTTTTTGCTCCTTTTACATTTTGTGTGTCTCTATTTCTGATCCCATATCTGAAATAGACCCTATCTTGAATATTGAGAATTACCACAATAGAATTTCAAAAATATAAATTATGAATCATATTATTTGCATTAGACAGGCTTTCCCCAAGACAGATATAAAGATTGTTTTTAAGTTGTTTTGTTCTACCTTTGTGTGTTAAATATCATTTTGTCCCTCCAGATTCATACTTCTCCTTTCTTCACTCTGCTCTGGACTCTGGAAGGCCATTGCTTTTAGTTTACATAAATGCACCCCTTCTCTGTGTCTTTGTAACTTGGTTTTGGCCAACGGAAGGTACAGACAGGAGATAAGAGAGTGAGAAGAATGTGAGGTCGACTTCCTCCCTGCCAGGTGACTGCCATCTAACTGAATCCTTTATGGAGCTCTTCAGCTTACAGCTACCTCTTTCCAGAACCCTTGAATTTTAGTCTTTTTCCCTCTAGGCCTCTTACCAGCCCCTTATTAATTTTCCTAAATTCTTCCCAAACCTGCTTAAATAGTCCCTTTAGTAAGCTTTTTCAAATTACTGGTTTAAATGTGCCATCTGTTTCCTACCAGGACCTTGATTGATATGTCTCATATCTATTTACTGGAAATCAACTTTTTAAAGAGTGATGAAAAGACTTGTATTCTTTGGCCTTGTCTTAGTAAAATGAAACATTGTTTTCCATTCTTCTTTTCCATCCACAAGTCAAGTCAGATACACCAAGTCCCCAAAAGATGTCCAAGGCTCATAGGTAGAGTGGGCAGATCGTGGTGCGCCTCATAGAACTTCTAAACTCTACATAGTCCAAAAGCATCTCCATTTTGGTGGCTTGGTAGAGATTGTTGTGCCCTCAATTTATAGTCTGAAATATGAAGCAAACTTAGCTCCTAGACTCTTGTGTAGATTGGGTCCTGGTGGCCCCCATGTGCTTGTGGGGCAGTTCCAACTATATTTTTCTGTACTCTGATCCTAATTTTATAATATTATAGTTATTCCCTGTTATATTGGGGAAATATCTTGATCCCAACTTACTCAGTATTTTTAACTACAGATGGGTGTGGTGGCTCCCACCTGTAATCTTAGCACTTTGGGAGCCTGAGGTGGGAGGAATGTTTGAGGCCAGGAGTTTAAGACCAGCCTGGGCAACAAAGGAAGAACCTATCTCTACAATTTTTTTTTTTTTTTTTTTTTTGGCTTCGCCAGGTGTGGTCATATGCCTATAGTTCCAGCTTCTCAGGAGGCTGAGGTGGGAGGATTGCTTGAGCCCAGGAGTCCAAGGCTGCAGTGAGCTGTGATCACACCACTGCACTCCAGCCCAGGTGACAGAGCAAGAACCTGTCTCTGAAAAGAGAAAAAAACCAAAACAAAATATTTTCAGCTACTACCCTTTTTTGTCATCTAGTTTATTGATATGAATATATGTTACATATGTCAATGGTTTTGACTAATACATACAACTCTGTCTTCTAATTTTCATACAACCATACATATTCATAAACAATATTTTCACATCATGTTGAAATTTAGCTATGGTCATTACAAAGAGCTGTAGACATGAAAGAGGTAGCTTAACAAACTTTAACAATGTCTTCAAAACTCTCTCCTCCACAAACTGTTCTGTAATTCTGATCGTAAGTATGTATACTAACAGGTGTTTAAATCAGAGACCAAAATCTAACCCCAACCTTGTGAGTAATTTATTTTGTCTATAAAAAAGACACAAATATAAGTTGGCATACGGTTTTATATTATTTAGGGATAATTTAAACATAGTATTAAACGTACATCATATATTATGATGCTAAAGTTATGTTGGTATTTCTCTCCCCAAGAATAGTTTTGAAAACATTCCCATCCGTGATCATGCATCATATAAATATGTAAAGTTTGTGTGGATGCCAGGAAAATAAGTGAAAACCAAGAATTATTTTCACCTGTATCAAATAATATGGTTATTAGTGAGAAATCATAATGATGATTATTATTTTCAGAATGTTTATCAAAACTTCTCTGCTTTTGTCCCCAGAAAAGAGAGAAGAGCATCTTCTAGTTTATGTTTATAGGAATATGAGTACCTCTTTAAGATCTCCAGGAACTATGCCAAATTTGATTATCTTATGTTTTAATAATGACATGAAGTCACTTAAATCTGCTTCAAATGGCATCAAAAACAACTAGCAAAAGATAATTCAGCAAAATTGAGATAATATTAGTGAACGAAATATAAAAATGTTTTGAGATCTGCAGACTGGATTATGCCAAATATTATTATTATACTCATATACAGAGTTTTAATGCCTCTAGGAAACAGCCTTTTCAGTATTTTGTGTTCTATGTCAGCTTAATTTTACTTATTGCACAATTAAATCTCTCTTAAACAATTCAAGGAAAATCTTTATTCTTTGAATAGGCTTTAAAAGTGTAATAGATTGGCAGCTCTTTTTAGAAATTCTTTTCTAATAAAACATTATAAGTGGTTAGATCATTAAGCCTGGTTTGAAAAGCCTACATATAGGGGAGAAAACCTACCATAGCTTATACAATGGAAACATCTGCTAAACCATCTAACACAGACTCGCAGAGAGAGGAATATATTCTTTTTTGGTTTTTTAGATGGCGTTTTACTCTTGTTGCCCAGGTTGGAATGCAGTGGTGTTATCTTAGCTCACTGCAACCTCCACCTCCTGGGCTCAAGCTATTCTCCTGTCTCTGCCTCCCAAGTAGCTGGGATAACAGGGGCCCGCCACCATGCCTGGCTAATTTTTTTTGTATTTTTAGTAGAGACGGGGTTTCATCATGTTGACCAGGCTGGTCTTGAACTTCTGACCTCAGGTGATCCCTCTGCCTTGGCCTCCCAAAGTACTGGGATTATAGGTGTGAGCCACCACACCCTACCAAGAGGAATATATTTTTTTAAATCGAAACCAAATGGCCAAGACTGAATGCATGGTCCTTAAGGGACAGTGCATATTTTCTATCTACAAAGGTCACCTGGCCTTTGAGCATGCAGCAAGCAATGAAAATGCCTCAGAGCTAAACCCAGCATGACTGTTCTGTTAACAAGGACTCACCCTAGTATGAAGTCATGTCTTTTCCTAGGGTAGTAGACAATTCTATCGCTACTAATATTTGAACCATAATTAAATGGAAAAATTCACTAGATTTATTAGAGAATTGGACAATAATACGATGAATGGAATTCCACATTGGTGAAATAATCAAATAGATATGTCAATATGTTACTCAGGATAGTAACTTAGAGTCAAGAAAGACTTTCTGCAATGGTTCAGAAGCAATTTATATATACAGAGTGTAGTCCTGAGATAGAAAAGCCATGAAAGAAGCTCATGAAGTGGCAGATATCCTGTAGGAATGTTCATTTCTTTTTACACACACTTCAGATTTACCTTGCTTGTAGCTGGAACTCCATCTTTTTTAAACTGTTTCAGACCGTTGCTTGGTGAGATCTACATGTCCCAGTTTCTTAGTTAATCAATCCTTCCTGATAAGCACTCTCTGAGTACTTTTAAGTTTGCAGAACCTTATACAAAATTCCAATGTTTTTTTTTTTTTTTGATGAACATTGAGATGAGCCTAAAAAAATTGTCATGGTCCCCCAAAACTAAGTTCAATTGTGCACATTTAGGTAAAAAGAAAATGCTTACTTCTACCTAGGTCAAATCATAGCTTTAGTCCAGTGAAAACGTTGTAGAGGAAAGAGCCTTGGAATCACAGACTTAGGTTTCAAACTGACATCTTCCACATTTTTTGAAGATGAACAGATTATTAAAGTCACTGAGTATCAGTGCTGCATCTGTAAGTTCTGGGTTTACAGTGAAATTTTAATGTAAAAATTTGTATAAAACAGCATGGCATCTGGCATAAAGGAGATGCTTAATGAATTATATTTGTTTCTTTTGAGGATAATATTAATACTTATATAATTGTGAGGACTAAATGAATTAATGGAGAAGGCATTTATAATGAGCTCTGGTACATATTGGAGCTCTTTTTAAATTACAAAAGAATATCAAATAAGCTATATCCATTATTACCATTAATGTTCTAGGGCCTCAATAATATTAATTCAGTAATGGGAAAATTTTAAAAATTAGGGTTAGAGCAATGACAGATCAATGAATGAATCACTTAAACCAGATATTTGTATTTACACAGAAAAGAAGAATCTAAATTGGTAACTCCTTTGTTTTTTGTTACGGTTTATTGCTTCAGTAAGAAAGTACTTGCTTAATATGTGTTAATCACTGTATGTATTAGTCAGGTTCTCCAGAGAAAAAGAACCAACAGGATGTGTGTATGTGTTTATATATCCTGTATACATCATAGATCTATATATAGATATATATTTAAGTGTGTGTGTGTATTTATCCACATCATATGTATGTATACATACATACATACGATGAATATGACCAGTAAGATATAGCTATATACCATATACATATATATGATGTATATGATATGTATGATGTGTATATATATCACAAGTAGTATCACATATTCACACATTACATATATTGAGAAATAAAAATGAAATCCTATGCTTCTCAACTGACTGCACAGATTCCTTCTTGGCTAAGAAGACCCCAGGGAAACTTTGAAAACTCAGTTCCCGGCCATGATGGAATGGGAGGTAAGACACGCATTGTTGTACCCCTCCCTCACTAACTGCCATTAAGGTTTTTTTCCTAAGGGTTAAACAGAAACTAGCCCTTTGGAAAAACTCACTCCACCCTTGACATCTACCAACTGCCTGACACTGCCCCTCCCTTTTGCAGTTTTGACAAAACTACCAACCAGTACTCCTTCCTGGTGAGAGACCACCCACCACAGAGTGGTTCTCGCCAGTCTACGGAGGATGCCCAGAGACAGTTTTTGCATCCTCTGCTTCATCTTTTGACATCAGAGAGCCAAATAACTCCACTGTTGGACCTTGCTGACAGCCATTTTATGAGCATGAGTCCCATGGGGGCGCATGACACTCAAATGCGCTTGTGCCTGTTTCTGTTTTCAAAAATATTCATGACTCCTCCTATAGCTTATTGAATATGTATATTTGGCTACTCTGTTCAGCATAAATTCCTGTCTTATTCTTCCCACCTGTAAGTATCTGTTCCTGGCTTCTGATCAGAAACGTCGCTTCCCAGCCTGTCAGAATGGCCACCCTGCAGGCTTTAACGGTTACAGGCAGTGAATCTGTATCGGTCTGCAGCAAACTCAGTTCTTGCCTCCTTAGAAGAATTTGACCAAGGGGCATAAGGCAGAGTGAGATATCGAGGCAAGTTTTAGAGCAAGAGTGAAAGCTTATTAAAAAGCTTTAGAGAAAGAATAAAGAGAAGTAAAGTATATTTGGAACAGGGCCAAGTGGGCAACTTAAAAGATCAAGTGGCCAGTTTGACCTTTGACTTGGGGTTTTATAAATTGGTATTCTTCCGGGGTCTGTGTCTCTTCTCCCCTGATTCTTCCCTTGGAGTGGGCTGTCTTCTTGTGGCAAGCGATGCTTCTCTTGGAAGGGCCACATGCACGGTGTGTTTACTGGAGTTATACTCAGGCTCACTTGACGCGTTCCTTCCTTACCAGTCTTATGTTCCTAGGTCATGTACGCGTTAATCTCCACCATTTTGCCTCTTAGTGCTCATGCTTTAGCCCATTCACCCGATTTCTGAGATCTTATTGGGGAGCTGCTGATCATCAGTTTTACGTATTTCTATGTATTGGGAGATTATCTTTCCCGGGTGCTGTCTGCGGCCAATTATTTTAGAGACACAGTTAACAACTGCCTGATCATCACCTGAGGGTTACCTGATGTTCCTGGTGGTGGGAGGGGGCGCAGTGGGGGGCTCTCCTGCTCTGCTCATATCTGCCTGACTATATACTGTAACACAACCCTTTATGAGAAATAAAGTTCTCTTTTCCAGATTTATGAACTTCATCATTCTTCAGGTGACAATATATAAAGAGGTTTATTATAAGGAATCAGCTCACATGATTATGGAGACAGAAAAATCCCAAGATCTGCAGGGTGATTCAGTAAGCTGGAGACCCAGGAGGGCCCATGGGAGTTCCACTCTGACTCTAAAACTGTGAGAATCAGGAGAGTTAATGAGGTAGTTTCCATCCACAGGCTTGCAGACTCAAGACCCAGAAAGTACTGATATTTCAGTTGGGGTCCTAAGGCAGGAAACAAGCCAGTGCCCCAGTTTGAAGCAGTTAGGTAGGAGGAATTCTCTCTTAATCAGGGGAGGGCCAGCCTTTTTAATATATTCAATAGGTTGGATATGGCCCATCTATATTACAAAAAGCCACCTTATCAACCTATTTAAATATCCAAAACAGTCATATAGACACATCCAGAATGTTTGAACAAATATCTATGCACCCCATGTGTCTCAATCAACTTGATGCATAAAATTAACCATCACATTCTAATCTAGTTTTGAAGACAAGTAATATTCCTTTAAAAGTTTATATAATCAACATAGCATTAATCCATCCAAGTCGTACAGGTAACTCTGAACAGGAATTTACTGATGGCCCACCATACATCAAACCCTATGTATTGAATCTGGTTGGTAGATAAAGACAAAAAACAAGTGCAGTATATACTTTATGTGACATAATAGGGAGTTTGGACTTTGTCTTATAAAACCTAAGAAGGTAAAGGTAAATTTTAAGTAGAAAAGTAATTTGATCAGACATGTTTCAAAATAATAGTAATATTTGGGATGAAGGAGTTAATATTTATTTTTGGGCTCTTCTCATCTCCTGGACTTCTGTTACAGGGCTCAGTCCTCATATTTCTTATCACTTCTATTTATTCTCATTCTGTAAATAGTAACATCCAAATGTTTTGGTGTTTATGCAACTAGGAGGTATATTAAGAAGGTTTAACAATTAGTATGACAGAAGAATGAGCAATTAGAATAATTACTATCGTGTTCTAACAGGGTCCTGGAAACCTCCATATTACTAAATATTACTCCTTTAGTAGCATGATCATGAAATTGAAGCAAATTTACAAGGAAATGAAGAACTCTTGGTAAAGGTGCTGGAGCAGCATGGTTGTGCAAACCCTCTCAATTACACCAGACAGGCTATATGGATTACAATTATGAAACCTATAAAAATGTACTCAAACCAATAGCTGACAAATAAAATACCTAGGAACAAAGACTCCCAAGGGTTTTGGACAAAAACAGTCAAAGATCAAAAAGAAGTCTGCCCTTGAAAGTTCCAGCCATTCTTATGCAAATTCTATGAATTTTCTGCCTTTATAAGGGAGCATTCTACAGTCATATATACTTTGGTTAGCATAAAGCTAGAGCGTATTGGCCTGAGGTGTCAGAGAATAGAGGAGAAGGCTGAGATAGCAGCTAGAAATAAGGAGCAAACTCCTAGAAGCAAGAAAATCTTAGAAAAGCTGAGCTCTTTAATCTGAAATTAATCTATGCCTAAATCTTTGGCTGATGATCAAATTATGCAAACACAGAGGAGATCACTAAGGGACAGGAAGAAAAGGTTTCAACTGGAAGCCACTGGCAGCACAGAAATAGAAGCTGCTGCACACAGTGAGGAAAAACACATTTGCACTATGAATCCAGGCAGGTTAATTGCCTAGTAGAACTAAATAAACAATAATTCTCAAATAACACAGCAGAATTCAGAACATATTACTTAGGATACCTAGTTTTCAAACAAAAATTACCAGATATTAAAAAACAAAACAGGAAAACATAACTTTTAGGAGATAGAAAAGTTAAAATAATTTGAATTCCAGCGAGCCTAGATGTGGACTTCAGGAGATAATAATTTCAAAGTGGTTATTTAAGATATGATGAAAAAATTAAAGGAAAACACAGTGCCAATGAATTAACAAATAGGGAATCCCAACAGGCAAATGCCAAATATCAAAAATGGAAATTAGCTAGTTAAAAGTGAAATGGCTGAAATTAAAAATGTATTAGATTAGCGCAAACACAGATTAGAAATGACAGAAAAAAAGACTTAGAATATTTTAAGACAAACAAAGAGAAATAACCCAGTTCAAAGAGTAGACAGTTCTTTCTACTCTTTTAAAAAAACTTTTTTTAATAACGTTTTAAAAAGCGTTTTTTAAAAAAGTTTTAAAAAAACATTTTTCAAAAAAGGTGAGAAGACTTCAAGATTCATAGTACAATATCAGGCAACCTGATCTGTGGAAAATAAATGCCCTAACAAACATGTAATCTGAGTTCCAGAAAGAGAGGAGAGAAACAGTAAGAAAAACTACCTGAAAATGTAATGACAAAAGGTTGCCAAATTGGCCAGGTGTGGTGGCTCACACCTGTAATCCCAGCACTTTGGGAGGCTGAGGCGGGCAGATCACCTGAGGCTAGGAGTTCAAGACCAGCCTGGCCAATGTGGTGAAACCCCGTCGCTACTAAAAATACAAAATTTAGCCGGGTGTGCTGGTGCATGCCTGTAATCCCAGCTGCTTGGGAGGCTGAGGCAGAATTACTTGAAGCCGGGAAGCAGAGGTTGCCGTGAGCCAAGATTGTGCCACTGCACTTCAGCCTGGTCGACAAGAGTGAAACTCCATCTCATTAAAAAAAAATAAAAATAAAAAAAAATAAGTTGCCAAATCTTGTGGGAAACTGAGTTAAAACTTGATTCAAGAATCTCAAAAAACTCCAAGCAGCATCAACAAAAAGAAAACTACTCCTCGGCATAGGATACTAAAACAGCCGAAAGACAAAGATAAAAGGCAATCTTGAAAGTCTTGAAAGCAACCAGATGTAAACATCATGTCACCTACAGGGTAACAATGATTATAACAAATGCCTGATTTATTATCTTTATCATTAGAAACCAAGAAGGCCAGAGGAAACCAGAAAAACATATTCAAGTGTTGAAAGAAAAAAAATAAAAATAAAAACGCATAACAAAAAAATTCTATATCCAGCAAAACTATCCATTAAAAATGAAGACAAAATAATAACATTTTACATAAACCAGGCATAACAAAGGAGGTATTAAGGCTAAAGACAAATGGCACTCAAATGTAATTCAGATCTCAAGGAAAAATGAACAAGAGCATCAAATTGGTATATAAATGACTATGTATGTATTAATATATATGCATCTATGAGTGCATATATATTTGCTTTCTTTTATATTAATTTAAAAAGCATATGACCACTTAAAATAAAAATCCTAACCCTTAAATTGTTGTTTATTATATATAAACATGTAATACATTATATATGATTGATGGATAGTTAGATAATATTATGTATATAAAAATAGCACTAAGGAGGATGGCCGGGGAATAAATTAAAATAAACTGTTGCAATGTTTCTCTATTTTACTTGAAACTCTTGATACTCTACTATAAGCATTTGCCTGAGGCTCCATACATTTATATCTGTGGCAAATATGTGTGCATTAATGGCAAGGTGGTTTAGAAATAAGAGCAGGCCCCATGAGAAGCTGAGCCACCTGCTCATGCTGTTTGTGTTCCTCTTCCAGATCTCTCTAGGCTTGGTTTAGTATAGCATTTCCATTTTTTTCTTGGTTTTGGTGGTTAGTGACACAACTAGGTTAGTCACGTAACCTCTAGTTATTCTATGATGAGTTGTCAGTGCCTACCTGGGCCTAATAGCAAGTCAAACATTGCTTTCAAAGTGGAAAATATTTGTTGGCAATGAAGAGCATTGCCCTTCTCCAAAACCATAGGCACCTACACTGTTCTTTCTCCTGTGAGTATTTGCCAGAGGCTCGATATAGCATCTCTATCTGCACAGACATTTCCTTTACCAGGGATTCTGCTGAGTTACAAGCCCCAAGTGGAGAGAAGCTTATATCAATGTCTGTATTTGTTACAGAGTCATGTTTTTTTGTTCTGAACTCCTTTCGAAGCTGGCAGTCTTGAAGGTTAGGCAACATATGGGTCAAACCAACACAAATTTGTTTCTTTCTTTGTGGTGTAAGGTGCAGATACAACACTTGTTTCTGCAAGTGAGGTAATATACTGACATGTTCTAGACTACTAGTCCATAGAAAATGTATCAGTGAAACAACAGGCCTCTGAAATTTCTCAGTTTACTGTTTACCCTCTTGCAATCATGAAATTTAATAAGTCACCTAGAGTGCTTGCTACTTCTTGCCAACCAAGTCCAGTGACCTTCATATCATGAATGTAGTGAACAACGTCTGTATGCTATGAAGATTATCAAATTTCCTCCAGATTATATAATGAGAAGTAGAAGAGCTCACGTAAGGCAAGAGAATGGAGGTACACTGCTGTTCTGCCAGATGAAGACAATTTCTGGTTATCTTTGATACTAAGGATGTAGAGAAAGCATTTTCTAGGTAAACATTAGTAACTATATACTCGGTGCAAAAGTCCCTATTTTTTTTTTCAGTAAAGATACCACATTTGAATTTTACAGCTGTGAATTAAAGTATGACCTGGTTTTGTCTAAAATAATCTAAGTCATTTTCTGTGAACCAAGTTTTGTGCTGACCAAAATGTGTAAGTTAAATAGGAATGCAATAATCAAGAAGACTTTTGCTTCTTCAAGACTGGTGAAAATAATAATTTGCCATTCTTCTGGAGATACCATATATCTTTTGGTTTATGACCTTGAGGTGAGGCATTTTTAGAGGCTTCCAACCTTTAAAGGCCATAGTTTAGGTAACATTTGTGCAGGTATTTTCAATTACTTCGTATATCTATTCTTATCATATAGTCAGGACCTGGAAAACAAACAAAATAAAACAATGGATGGCTCCTCAGTCCCATGGAGACACTATGAGAAAGAACTTTGCTGAGATGGGTAGATAGATGGAACAACATACTTCTATTGTAGGGATGTAACTTAATATCAGGAAAAGCATAAATTCAAAAGACAAAAAGATACAGGAGAAGGACACATAGATATTTTGGTGGTTGGATTTCCAGTAGACTATATCTTTCTTGGACAGCACTACTTTTAAAGAAAAGACCAGCTTTCCTGGATGAACAATGACTTTGGAAAAAAAAAAAAAAAAAAGACTGCTTGGTACCACTGGGAACACATATGACAATATTTCAGGATCAAAGAAATTCCTATCTTTATTCTGAAACATTTCACTCCAAATCAGTCTGTAGAAATCTGTGCTTCTGTTCCTATTATGATAATATTAGGCTCAACAAACCTTTTCCATGTTAAAATAATAGGCTTCTTGGGAAGAGAATGATTATCCACTCCTTGTAGAAAAAATAATAATTATATTTTTCTTGAGAGAATATTTTTATTGAGTAGGAGAAACAAAGCAGAAACAAAGAAGGAATATATTTCTAATATTGGGGGACCAATAAGTAAGGAAAGACTGAAGACATAAATGATAAAATTTACAATCTATGGCAAATTGTAAAAAGCATTGGCCAAAAATATTTTGAAACTCCACCCATCAAAAAATGAAGCGCATTCAAACCCTTGGGTCTGGGCCTAGTCATTGACTTACTTTGAAATAGGAGCAAATATGTTAGAAGCAAAGGTATGTGAATTTGAGGCTTGCTCTAGTTGCTGGGAACCTTCCTACCTCCATGAGAATGAACCTGGGCTAGACCACTGAATTCTGAAAGATACATGGCCCTGCCTCAGAAAATATCAAGCCAACTGCCAGACAGGTGAACAAGACCTAGACCAACTACTGCCCACAACCAGACATGTTCATGAGGCAATTCTAAGTCATCCAACTTCAGGTAGGTTGGTTCAGCCCAGAAGAAACACCTAGTCAATCCAAAACCCCATGAAAAGACTGGCGTAGCCTCCCAGCCTACACCTTTCTCCCTTGCTGGATGCTTCCTGCCCTTGAACACCAGACTCCAAGTTCCTCAGTTTTGGGACTCGGATTGGCTCTCCTTGGTCCTCAGCTTGCAAACGGCCTATTGTGGAGCTTTGTGATCGTGACAGCACCTAGTCTTAGTGAGAGGAGTCCCAGAGCTGTCAAAGAAAACATTGGGGAAAGTGACTCACAGTCATCACGGTGGACGGGAGGCAGGACTACATTGTAGCTCTGACTCAGACGGACAGAGCAGTGAGCGCAGGCTCACATCGTGAATTTCTGCTCCAGAATGACTGCAGGAATAAATCAGGAAACCTGAGAGGACCCAGAGACCCCCTGAAGGAAGCAGATTGCTCCTGCAGGACCGGGGAGACACCTCAAATACTGTGCTGATATCCATGGCTGAGAGATCCACAGGTGGTTCACATCACAGGGCTCTACGCAGGCAACGCCCAGTACCAGCCAGGAGCCTGGAAGACTTGCTGGGTGGCCAGATCCAGAAGACAGATATCAGCCACTACAGCTGGGCTCTCAGGAAACTACATCCAAAACCCCATGAAAACAATGAATGTTTTAAATTTTAGGTCTTGGGGTGATTTGCTGTACACCAAAAGCTAATTGATAAATGAAAAGTCACATTTTTATTAGCAATTTTTAAAATGTCTCTCCTTGATAAAAAGAAGTAGTCATTTGCCATGCTTAAATATTAGGAGGGACAAAAAATGCTTGGAGGATGAGAAGATTTACTAAAGAGGCCACTCCTCTGACTCCTGCCCTTATTTTACTCTGATTTGCAACCTTCTTCCCATTTCTCACTCTTCCCAAAGGATTCCAATTTGGTATTAGATCTGTTGTTGGCAGAGACAATCATAGTTGTTATGACTGAAAATTCTCCTTGCCAGAGACACATCAGGGTCATTTGTCAACTTTTACCACAGGACCTTCATTCTTGTTTAAATTTCAAATTTTTTAGGTTGAGGTCATATTTTAAACTGTTTTCTGTCACTTTTGCTTTTCATGAGAAGGAATTTCAGGTTCATTCTCAAGAAGCAATTTTGATAGAGAAAACATCAGACAGATGAATCCATGAAGGTAGGGAGTGGCAGTCATACTGATGAGAAATAAGAAATGGTGTTGGGGAAGGGAGAGAACTCTAAAATAAAATCCAAGTCTTAATTTCGCTAACAGTCAACTCTGATCATATGTGCATGTCACAACAGTCAACATCTTCTATAATTGAGTCATTTATAAAACTTTTATGATATCCAGTATCTATCTATCTGTCTCTCCAGTCTAAGACAAAATAGCCTCAGAATAATGTTTCCAGGACCTGAATATAATGATCCTAGGTTCGAATTTTATGTACTAAAGACTAAATGCAAAACGTTCAAGCATGCACTCAGCTGACAGAAAAAAAATGGACTTCTCGTAGCTAACTGAGGTGCGTTAAGACAGAAGCAGGCAGCCATGGCTGGGTGAGGGAGTGGTCCCATACCCTGTGTTCTCATAAAGACGTTGCAAAAGTATCACAGGACCTCCCTTTGTACAATCAACCAAACCAGTTTCTGTTGTCAGTGGGTGGTAAATCCCTGCCCGCAATGGCCCTTTGAAAGAAACATCTGACAGAGACTTCTGGTTTTAGGCTTGGAAGCGAACCAATCAGAGCTCACCTGCCCCAGCCAACAGGGCCCAGCTGCATTGATCAGAACTAAGCAAGTTTGAATCCTTTATTTGCAAAAACAGACGTGATTGGGAACCTGGGCAAAATCTTTTGCTATAAAACCCAAACCTTCTCTTTGTTCTCTGTAATTCACCTTCATTTTACACTAGACACTGCATCTCCTCAATTTGCAAACTGTTTCACAGGAATAGTCTTTAATCCAAATTCCCTTTCAGAGAATTTTTATTCACAAAACAAGCATTTTATATGTATACATATATATGTGTATACATATATATATATCTGCAAATATATATTTATAATACTTGTGTATATATTTTATATATACATAAAATATATAATATACCTGTGTTTTATACTCCAGTGCATGCTGTGGGATTATAGCTTTCTCCTCTCCTTTGCTCTCCACATGTTTTTTTTTTTTTTTTTTTCCGGAGACAGAATTTCACTGTTGTTGCCCAGGCTAGAGTGCAATGATATGATCTCGGCTCACGGCAACCTCTGCCTCCCGGGTTCAAGAGATCCTCCTGCCTCAGCCTCCCAAGTAGCTGGGATTACAGGTACCTGCCACCATGCCCAGCTAATTTTTTGTATTTTTAGTAGAGACAGGGTTTTACTATGTTGGCCAGGCTGGTCTCAAACTCCTGACCTTAGGTGATCCACCCACCTCGGCCTCCCAAAGTGCTGGGATTATAGGCATGAGCCCACACTTTCATAATTATTAGAATTATGCTTTCAGCAGTAAAAAAAAATAATAAAAATAAAACTGGGGTATTAATGTGATGCACCTTTAACTGATAACATAGGAATAAAAGACAATTATCATCTTTAAATGGTGTTATTTCATTATAGCAATGAGTTCCATATGAGAATGATAGAGCTCTTTTTAAGGTTATATGAAAGATAGCTACCCAAACAATGCATCATTTACAAAATGCATTTGAGCTTGCCCTTTGTCTTGTCACAATTCAAGAAAATGAAGTGCTTTTTGAAATTTAAAGGCAACAATACTGAAGCAGATAAAACAAGGTGATTTAGTATTTTCCAGGCACACAGCACCTTGTATCCCAAAGAGCTTTACGACATAATAATTTGCATTTCCATAGTACTTTTTTGTGAGATATTTCAAAGCCTATTGCATTAATATGAATTCAACTATGACGCATTCCCTTGACGTAGGGATTTATTCTTCATATCCCTGTTTTACAGGCAAGCATATTACGTGCCTTGCTGAAGGGTACACTGCAACCCATAAGTCAGTTAGGAAATTTATCCTAGAAATTCTAATTTTCTATCCCTTGTTCCGGTACCTTGACAAAACTGTTTTCCAAATAGAGAAACACATTACTCTGCTGCTAAATAGCAAATTAAAGACATGCTGTCTCATGCAATCTTATAAATATGTTTTAAAAGCCACCAGTTCCCCCTGAGAGGCTTACCATCTGCTTCTCATGGTGGCAAAAAGGAAGTGGGGCTGAGTGTGGAAGAGAGGCTGAATTGCATTCAGCAGGCAGAGGTAGACTTGTGCACAGTCTACAACACCTGAAGTAGAATTTTCAGACTATCTTTGCAATGGAGAAACTAATATCACATGAATTCCAGGTGAAGAGTACCACAAATGGCAAAAAGAGAAAAAATTGTCAATATTCCTAAGCAACACATGGTCAACAGATTTAGTATCAAGTGCTTACAACCTGTAATAGCCAACATCCAAGATGGCCCCCAATAAGACTTGCTTCCTGCCATCTGTGCACCCGTGGTAGCTAGTCTATTTCATATTGAATCAGGACTAAATCATAAAAGGTATAGCAGCTTCCACCTTGGTCTCTTGAATTATTCTCTGGGAAGCCAGCCAACATGCCATAGAAACACTTAAGCAGCCCTCTGGAGGGGCTGCATGAAGAGGAATTGAAACTTCCTGCTAGCATCCAGCACCAACTTCCAGCTTTCCAGCAATGTAAGTGAGAATTATCTTGAAAGTGGATGCTGCAGCCTCAGCCAAGCCTTCAGATAACTGCAACCCCAGTCAACTACACCCTCACAAGAAACGCCAAGTCAGAACTTCACAACCAAGCAGCTCCCAAAATCCTGAGCCACAGAAACTGTGATAGATAAAAATTGATTATTATTGACTTAGCCACTAAGTTTTGGATGGATTTGTTATATTGCAGTAGGAAATTAAAATATAATCAAACAATTGTTAGGTCTAAGGAAAGTACATAAGTAGTTAAATTAGTCAGTTCAGTTCAATTCAATTCAACAATTACTTAATTGACATCTGCTTTCCATTAGGCATCATGGAAGAGACACTACGAATAAGTAAAGACCACACCCAAGCTGGAACAACAGTAGCTTTATTGCCTTAAAAAGGAAATTAAAGCAAATACTCTTTCAACAACTATGCAGCCTTCAAAGGTGAAAAGATCTACATTATGAAATTGTATAAAATCTCTTACTTAACATTTTGCAATGACATTTTACGGCATTTTTGTGTTACAACTAAGTACTGTGCCATATCTGGCCTCTAACTCAACCTTGCTTGCTACCTTTCCAAACACTGAAGCCTTCAGTCTCTTGAGCATACCAAGCTCTTGATGGCCTGGAGCTTTAGCAGGTGTTTTCCTTCAGCCTTGTCTATGTCTGCCCCGACCTCTAACGTTGATCATATCCTTGACATGATTAACTACTCAGGTGTCAGCCTAAATGTCACTTTAAGAGTGTTTCTGGGCTGGGTGTGGTGGCTCATGCGTGTATTCTCAGCACTTTGGGAGGCCAAGGCAGGAGGATCACTTGAGCCCAGGAGTACAAGACCAGCCTGGGAAAGATGGCATGACCTTCTCTGTATACTTTTTAAGTGTTTTAGGCGTACTTTTTATAAACCTCTTCCCTCCTCACTGCATCACCGAACACACACGTTTTTATCATCACAGGACCTCTATCTGTTTCCCTCAAATCATTAATCCAGTTTGTAAGACAGGATCAGCAGCTGTTTTCATCACTCACTGTTTTTATACATATGTTGGTTAGCACCATGCCTTCATATATTAGGTACTTAATAAACATTTGTTAAATGAATACTTTAAGAATTTAAAGTGTAAATAAACAACTACAACAATGAAGGGCATGTTATATCATTTTAGGAAAGACTTCCTAAGAAAAGTGGCATTTAAGTGAGCCTTGTTGATTAAGCATCAGAATGCTAACATTTGTGGTAGAAAATTCTTCCAAGGAAATCACCATACATGTGAGTCAGGGTAGAGAAAAGGTATGATTTTTCAGTCTGTCATGCTTGTTTTCTGCAGCCAGTCTTCATTTTTCTCAGGACAAATGCTGGAAGGTATGTAACTATATATACCAGCATTGCCTGGTCGAACTTGTATGGATGAGAGACAACACCAGCACAGCTCAATACCAGCATTATGTGTTGAATCATTGCTATGATTAAAAATGAAATGAGGCAGTAATATTCTATTAGTGGTGATTCTGAAGTGAAGGTGTAGGGATTGTGTGGAATGTTTAACAGCATCATCTGCAGTATTTTTGTTTGCGCTCTCCCTTTCCCATTCTGATATGTTGTCAATAATTGCAACAATTATACAAAGGCTGCAAAACTGAACACTGATAAGAACGTCTGGACATAGGCTGCTCTAAGCAGAACACCCAAGATTGGGATATAAATATGAAATAATGTCCAATTAAAGAACAGCCTACAATAGAAATATACATTATAAAAAAATTGAACTCTCAGCTGCTTTAGGAAGACAGATAGAATCACAGAAACTAAGAGTTTAAGTTAGGAGAATTTTTCACATTGATTTCAATCTAAAAAAAGTCCTTTTTTGCAAAATATCAGGGAAAGTTCTAGCAGCTCTCTGTGCATGCAATGTGTCAAGCTTAATTAAATACACACACACACACACACACACACACACACACACACACACACACGCAATGAAACTACCAACCAAAGGATACTAGAGAATGACACACATAACTCGCAGCTTAAGAGGAGAATCTGATCAGTGGAGTTGTCCATATATCATGTCGCTAAACCTACCATTTGAAATAAGAAAGACAATTTGGAGTATCTTTGGCCTGGGTTAAGAAGCTATAAACCAATCATTGTCCAAGTGGAACTACTACTTTCTCCACAAATTCATACTCTGTGCTAAGCACCGAGGTTACAAAGATTAATAGAACATAGACTTTGCTTTCAAGGTTCTTCCTGGCTGGCAGATAAAACAATCTAGACTTAGCAACAACTCAGATTATTCTGGCTTTTCTTTTCTCATATGAAATCTAGACTTAACAACAACTCAGATTATTCTGGCTTTTCTTTTTCTCATATGAAATCTAGACTTAGCAACAGCTCAGATTATTCTGGCTTTTCTTTTCTCATATGAAATGAAGAAGCATTACCAACACCACATTTTACCTGATTTAACACATACTATGGGCTGTGCCAGTCTTGGAAGAGAGTGCTGCTTTATTTTCTCATCACCTGCAACCTAGACAGATCTTTGTAACTGCCTTGGTCAAAAGACTGTGCCAAAAATCACCCTGAGTGTTTTCTGAGACAAGGTCATAAGAGGCCACAGCCATACCACCTGGCTCTCTCTTTCTCAGGATATACCTATGTTTTATACTTTATTTTACCTTTCTTTAGCAAACTTCCATAGAACTAATTTCTAATAATGTTAATATCTTCCTTTCAACTAGTCAATATCCAACTTGAGTTTTTAACATGCCAGTATCCTACTACCATATTGTCACTAATTTTCTTAACAAATTTTAGGTGACAACTCAAAGAGGGCCAAAATCTTAATTTTCTATTTTCTCATCCCTGGATTTTGTAATGACATGCAGAGCATATTATATGTTTTTATGTGCTCGTGGTCTCTCTAGTCTATTTGGATTTTTGTAGCTGTTCTTGTTTTAATTACTCTCTGGAGGAAACTCTCCTGTCTTTTCAGTGTCCTCAGATCAGACTTGCTAAAAATGTCCTCACCTCTTAGCCTTTATTTACCCTTCCTCTAGCCTGGGAGTATCTTATCCATTTCTCAGTCTACAATCCAAACTAGAAGATCAAAGTCCTTCTCCAATCTGAAATTTCTCAGAATGTTTCATGGTGATTTCTTTTGTCTGAATTTATAGACTCTATTCTCGCTACGATATTATAAAATCATACAATGTCCTTTCTCAGCTCTTTTATAAACTTATATTGTTATGTAACATTTGTTAATGTTCACTGTAACTTGATGTTACTTCTCCTTACTGAGCTGCAATCTCTTAGAATTTAGCCATCAGAAAACTCAACTTGCTTTGCACCTAATAAAGATTAATTATTATTCGTATGGAAGATTGTATTTTCCGAAGACTACAACAAGAGTATGTATCTTAGCCCACATGCACTTCTTCCAACATAATGTCCATGCTCTTCCCAGCAGAAATGGTGTATATGTTTCCTCTCCTTGACCTTTGATAAATCTTTATAAATTTTTCCACCAACAGCTTGTGGTTGAAACAACACTGACTGATCCTAAACTTGGTTATAAGAGCAACAAATTTACAACTTGGTTTTCTCTCTCTTTCTCAGGCCATGTGTCTTTGAAGCAATAAGTTATAGTGAAGCCACCATGCTGAGGAACCTCAAGAATAGGCCATACAGAAAAAGAGACAGATGCCCAAGAATCTGTAGCTCTTATAGCCCCCAGTTGTTTGAGTCTTCCTGGCCTCATTAACAGACAAGGTAGCACCGAAGTGTTAGAGGTGATTCGAAGCCCGGTCATGGTTTGACTGGGTTTGGAATCCAGTCAAAACAATGAAGAGACCCTAAGCAAGCACTGCCCAGCTGAGCCCATTCAAATCCCCAAATTGCAGAGGATAATAACGGTAAGCAATTGCTATCATTTTATACTACTGTAT
Organism: Symphalangus syndactylus; assembly: GCF_028878055.3. Taxonomy (NCBI): domain Eukaryota; kingdom Metazoa; phylum Chordata; class Mammalia; order Primates; family Hylobatidae; genus Symphalangus; species Symphalangus syndactylus. The sequence continues at coordinate 31,314,529 of NC_072430.2, forward strand.
TTGAGGTGAATTTTATATTAATAGATGACTACGTTTGACAAATTTTTATTTTAATGTGTGACTATAAGGTTTCACACCAATGCAATTCACATAGTAGTTTCAACACTTTCCAAACTATATAGTTTTTTTATTTTTTTAAAATTAGTCTTGTCTTAATGTTCTTTAATTTTTTAACCTAAATTTTCTTAATGTATTCATTACTATCAAGAGTCCTCACACATTTATGTTCCCCTCCACTAGAATATAAGGTCGATAACGACAGGATTTTGCCTGTTTTATTTATGGCTGAATTCCCAGTAGATAGAATGACATCTATTGGGCCCTTGGCTTAGAAGTCATAGGACAACAGGGTATAATTCTAGTTGGTATTGGAAGTAAGCAGAAAATTTAAGCATTGTATTATGGATGATTGACACATACAAAGATTCCTCTGGCTTTTATTTGTGGTGATTGAACTATGGAAGAATAAATGAGGATACCTTCCTTTTGTATAAATACCCACATTCTTAAATCCATGTAGTAGATACAATACACTAATTTATCTTTAGCTTTTCACCCTTGGGTCATATTGCAAGTTCCATTAATTTTTCTTCCCATTATAAATCTGAGGTATTATTAAGTAGTTCTGATTAACAATATACCCTTTTCATTACATGGTGGTTCTGAGTGTTACCTGTTCTTAAGCTCTGGGAGTCTCCTTTCTCTTATTTCAATCTTTTTTCACCTATTCTAGGTTTTACAGGCCCTTAATTTTTTTTTTCCCTGACCTCACTTGGGCTTTCAAAGGCTATTGAATTAATATCATCCAAATTTAATGTGCTGTTTGTTCCTTTTTGATCATTAATGAAGAAGTAAAGCAAGACCAGCTACCTAGCCTTTTGTCATCTTTCTTGATTTGCCACCCTCAGCCAGCCATCACACCAGTTAATAGAGCTCATTTCAAGTCCAATTTGGAAAGATGCCCTTTAAAAATAACTAATTTCTACCTTGTTATTCCCAATGCATGTATTCTGTGTGCACCACTGGAAAGCCAAAAGCTCAGAATGTTTTTCTGAGAACTAAGATAGAAACTCAGAAAGATATAAAATAGAATAAAATATTGCTGCACCTGCCACCTAATGGCATTATTTTCTATGAAATAAAAAAATTTGATCTGACTAGAGTCAGGCAATTCTCTTTTTGACACATGGCTTCTTGAAAAAAAAATGAAGATAAAAAATAATCTTGCTAGGCAGCTTTGATATGGATAAAGTCAATTTATTGGGAAGATTGAGGCAGTATGGATTTAACTCATTGTGTCCTTGTTAGTATTCTTGGCCTCAGTTCCATAGGAAAGGTGTTGTATGCATACCCTTCACAGATGGGGACCTAGTTTATAGTTCTTTTGTTAAACTTACCCATCCAGCACAAATCAGAGCTTCCTTTTTTCATTTTGACTGAATTTCTTGCTGCAAATAATATTGCAACCCATTTAGAACATGGAGATACTTTTAATGTAGTGGCTCTCACCCTCAAGACATTTTGGATTATATAAAGAACAAGAACAGATTCTGAAAGCAAAATGGCATTTAACAAGGGATTAACAACATTCTCTTCATCATATAATTATATTCGAAGCTTCACTTTGCTAGTCTTCAGTACAATCATGATTGACAACCATCTACCACCAGAGGCTCCGAATGATCCTGAAATGTCCTTCAGCAATTTGTCATTAACCCAAATAGGCAGAATATGGCATGCTCACAGTCCCACACACCAAAGAGTTAACAATATTTTCCTTATTATTCACTTCATTTTATAATTTTAAGTCTTTAAAATGTAAGAGATAAGTATACATATATCAAATTTTACTAAGATAGAACATTTTGCTAAACTAAGTAAGAACAGTGAGTTTGGGAGTCAAGTACCTCACTGACACTTAATAAAGTATTTGACGTCTCATTTCCTCATCCTCCCATCTCTATAATCTAGGCCAATTTGCATTCAAATGAGTCTTAAATCAATAATCAGAAACTGAGCCAGAGAGAATAAATAAAGCCATTAGAGTGAATGAGTCAAATCAAAAGCCTGCCCTCTCAGCTGTCTCCGACCTCCTTTCCTCTGAGCCTAGCCCTCTCAAGGCATATCTATTGTGAGCTGTAGTTCTGATACACCCCTTCTTGTGAAGAGCATACATTCTCATTAATCCCAATGCTTGGAAAAGGGGAGATGTTATTATTTTCCCAAACTACTCACTCCCACGTGGCCCCATGCCCAGAGCCATACTAGCAAAGCAATTACCCAGATTTTCTTCTGTATGTTACTCTGGCTAATCTGTCTCCTGGCCTCATACATCCCCCACATACAGGCATGCAGGGATCCCAGTGCCTAACGCACAGTTCTGTCCCATGTAGGCTCAATACTGGAGCCCAAACCTGACTGCCTTCCCTAAGTGAAACCTTCCACAGCCCATGTCTACCACTTACAGCCTTATCACTTCAAAAAGAAATACCAAGATCCCCAAGATGAGATACTCACCTTACCCCTTAACCTTATTTTCAACATTTCTCACATAACACAAAACCCTCAACTACAGAGAACATCTTATACTTCTCTGCCTTTTCTACAGTCTCCTACCTAGAATAGTCTCCGAACCTCTTGCCTCGAGTGCCTTCTTACTCTTTTCCTGTTCCAAGTTAAATTATGCTCATCTATTGATGCTCAGCAAATATATTCATTTATTGATAGATACCAGTTGAACACGGTGATGGGCTGAGTTGTGTCCCTTCAAAATTTGTATGTTGAAGTTGTAAACTCTTCATCTCAGAATTTGACAATATTTGGAGACAGTGTCTTCAAAGAGGTAAGTAAATTAAAATGAGGCATACTAGAGTATACCTTAATCTACTACGATCGGTATCATAATAAGAAGAGGAAATTGGAATATAGACATACACAGAAAAAAGACCGTGTGAAGACAGAGAGATGGTGGCCTTCCACCAGACAAAAATAGAGTCCGCAGAGGAAACCAACCCTAGTGACATCTTGATCTCAGACTCCTAGCCTCCAAAACAGAGAGAAAATAAATGTCTGTGATTTAAGCCACTCAGTCTATGACACTAATGGCAGCCCTAGAAAACTAAGACAAGTATATATTATATGTGAGCCACTTTGAAAGTCACTGGGATATATTACAGAACAAAATAGATACGGTCTCTTTCTGCATGGAACTCAAGATCTCCAGGTAGAAGAAACATTTAAACATTACTGGGTGTTAGGTCACCTTTGTGTACTCTGCTATAACATCATATATGTGTTTCTAAAGTATTTTACATTTTGTGGAATCATGTTCTAAAAATAACAAGACTTATGGAGGAAATGGGGCTGGATGCAGACCTTTCAAAACAAGTGAGACTTTGTAATGGGAGCACTTACAAAAATAACAACTAAGTTGCACAGTTAAATCTCCACTAGCGTTTACAACCAATATCACAGCCAGTCTCTCTTTTGCAGCCTAAAACCTTATAGTCATGCTTCCTGCTTTAAGATGTAAGGCATTGAAGAGGCTTGCCTCTTATAGCGACTGGCTTGATCATATTTGAAAATCTAATCCAGGATATACATCTCTTCAAATTTTTTGTTAAGATGATGATAATCTTTCCAATTTCCTCTTCCATATTCCCAGATTAATTAACAGATTAATAATTTCCCGGATTAATAGTATAGATAGTTCAGTGCTTCCTGAAGCCACTGTATCAGTCACTACTTATGCTAAAGATTGCCAGATTTTTGTCTTTTTTTTCCCTTAAGGCTTGAACAATTGCATAGACTTTTCTCTTTAACCTAATCACTTTGAAACATTAATCTTCTGGAGAAAAATCCACATAAACCAACCAGTTTTCCAATCTCCAAGTGATACTGACATCATTCTCCTATTTGCAAACTGATTATTAGCTAATTAGCATCAAGCAATCCTTGAAGCAGAACACACTGTCTGCTATACCCATATAAAGAAGGGGTAGAAGGTTGTATGGCCTATAACAGAGGACCCATATTTTACACTCATGGAAGGACTCAAATATAAATTTAAACATTTATAGCCCCAAGAGATATATGAATGGGGCTGAGAGAATATATTTATTCAATTTAAACTTGTATCCACATATTAATCTATAATACCTACAGTATCCCATGAATATTTTAGAAGTCCTCTTAATATTTATAAGTAACAAAATCATATTTCACTGTATTTTTATGGTTAATGTAAAAACATTTAAAATAAGTCATTTTTTTTTGTAGCCCCTGATTTGGAATTTTTTAAACTTTGATTATACATTCAGCCTCAGAAATTTAAAAGGATTTGAACCTCTCAACCTCCAAGAAACCTGGCCTTGGAATTTCTGTCATTGCTTTCATCAGATTGTGGAGAACTACTTCATTTAAACGTAGATACCCATCAATGGTCAATGACTTTTGGGAGGCTGGGATTATGCCTGATTCATTTTTGTATTCCCAGCAATTAGTCTTTATAGCAATATAGAACATCAGTATAAGTTTGAAATGTAAATGGACAATTGACCTAATTGATGAATGAATACAGGAAAGAAAGGAAGGAAAAGAGAATTGCCTAAAACTTCAACTGTGATGCAGGAGATATAAATATGACCCAGAAAGCCTCTCCATCTCTCAATTGTAGCCAACGTATAGTTCTTTAAGGAGTACAATGCCTGCTACATATTGGCACTCCATGTTTGAATGAATGAATGATTAAATGTATGAAAATCCAGCAGGCATAATTGCAAATCCCAGCTCTCTACTTTTTATATGCACAACAAATATCTTATAAATCACCGTTTACAGCAATAATAACAAAAAGGAAGATAATGAATTTTAAGATCATATATGTATGACCAAGGGTCAAATGAAAGCATAGGTTAAAGAGTCTTTCATCTAGTTCAGAAAAACGGGTCATCTCCGAAGACTAAAGAAATTTAAGATGTTATATGATTCTAAAGGTCTTAAAAGATTGATTAAATTTAAATACATGAAAAAGATGCTTTAGAACATTATTAATAAAAAAAGACAATATGAACAAAAGTACAAAAACAGGAGCCAAGAAATCTTCTCCAGCTTCATCATCTAGTCCACATAGGGATAATTATTACAATCTGACTCACTGCCCCAGCTGGCCTGAAAATATAATCGCACTGTCAGCAAAACTAAAAATGGACCTAAAATGCTTTAGACATGCAATGCTGAGAAAGACTTCAGACTTCAGATACGTTTTTCACTAAAAAGAATCTGGATCCCTCAAGTTTATGAAAATGTGTAAGATTTGCACTGGTATTGTGTTGTATTCTATTGTATTCTATATTATATTGTATTAAGTAAGATCTGAATGTATTGTCTATCTATCCACTGCTACCTCAAAACTGAGTAAGAAAGAACCTCTTCAGGCCGCATACATAAACACCCAAGCAATTGGGAAGGAAGTTATTTGGGTACGATTTATTCTATGGCAGAAATTCATACATTTTTCTGAATGAATTATATCTAGGCCTAACATCTGAAGTCGAAAGCAGGTTGTGCCTTTTTTCAACTTAGCTATCAGGATTTCCATTGGAGGAGGGGAAGGGCAGATGCAACCAACTGCCTTTAAATAATCCTTTGCTCTAATGTTAAATAGTCCAGCCAGTAAAAATCAACAATTATCAATATGCTATAGTGCATTTTATAGCAAAATCATTTTCTTCTTCAAAGAAGAGCAATTCCATTTAAGGTGTGTTGCCAACAGTCAGTAGCAAAATATAGGCATATATTAATGAATTAAAACAGCCCCATGATCCTCTAATTCCTGTTTTATTCATGTTTTCAATGCTATAACTGTTTTTCTCTCCCTCTCTCTTTTTTCTGTGGGCAAATCCTTCAACATTACATACATGACTTTGAACAGAGGGACCCTCTAGTGGCTAAGTTTTCCACAAAATCTACAATTGCTTTCATAAAATGAAAAGTACTATTTGCCTATGAAGTTAGATGAAGACAGGGCTGCTGTTCCATTTCCTGCCTATAAGCAGAGGAAGTTGAAGTGCATTCTTCTGTTCTCTGACCATTTCATGGTGCCCTTGCCTTATCTTTTACAATACAACATTGATAGGCTCTTTAATTTGCTGTTCCTATCCTGGGCTGATGTGACCAAATGCAGCTTTGGGGAAACAGACACACACTTATCACCCAACCCTTTTCTACAAAGTATTTCCTTTCTACTCCACGCTATCCCCAGTGAACGTGTCTGAGTGAAAAAAATAAAGTGAGAGATTTAGTCATCAGACCTGAGAAAAACTCATGGTGTGAATCCTTACCCTTGAGAGAATTTGCTGAGTAGCATTAGCCAAGCTATTTTCTGACAACTTGTAGCTAAAGATCAAAGGATAGCAAAGTGTTTCAGAACCATCCAGACAGCTGACTCATGTGTAAGCACCTTTCTTATGTAAAATATAAGTTTCACTGTAGCTCCTGGTTCTGGTTTGAAAATCTGACTTCAAGTGCAGCTCAACAGGTGAGAGCTCTGAGGCATACTGAGCTGGTTTCATTACCCAGGGGTCTGTTTGGAGCTAGAAGCCTAAAGAGAACACGTTTTTGATTTTAATTACTTAGTTAATTCCATGCTTTACTCAGAGTAGCCCTTTAAAGAAAATGCTTCAAAATTATTTGAGCATGATTATTATCAAAAATCATGGCCTAACTCCACATAAGATACGTGGGAATTTGGGTTGGAGGAAGGAAGGTATGCATTAGTTAAGCCTCTTTTTTTTGAAAAGCAGAAAAAAATCTAACTAAACTAGCTTAAGCAGAAGAAGGAACATACTGATACAATGCATTCAAAAGTGCAGAATACCTTCAGCCATGGCTGACTCAATGTGCTCAGAACTAGGTTTCTCTCCATCTCGTAGTTTCTCTCTCAGAATAGAAAGATGAGTACTGTAGCTGCAAATCTTGACACCTCCCAGCCTCAAATATGACAGGTTAGCATCTATGTCTTTCAAAGGCTTTCGGAAGTCTCATAGTGTCTCATTTGTTCTGACAGCGTTGTCTATTCACCAGTAAAGGAGGAATATAAGAATCTGATTGGCCAAATCTGAGTCACCTTTCACCCCTGGAATTGGTGTGGAATGGGGAGGGGGGCCACTGGTGTCACATGACTGGAGGATGAGCCCAAAATATAAATTGGAACCAATATTATAAGAAGGTGAAGCAGATGCAGTGAAAAAAGATGAAGCAGAAACCATCTCTTGTGCAATAGCTCAGCTCATACTCCAGACCGATTATGCCAAAATTCTTGGGGTTGGGGTTGCATACAGTCATCAGTATTTTCTTCTTTTTATTTCTATTTTTAACTTTTAGTTTACGTTCAGAGAAACAAGTGCAGGTTTGTTAAACTGGTAAACTTGCGTCATGGGGGTTTACTGAACAGATTATTTCATCACCCAGTTATTAAGATTGGTAACTATTCGTTATTTTTCTGGACCCTCTCCCTCCTCCCATCCTCCACCCTCCAATAGGTCCCAGTGGGTGTTATTCCCCTCAATGTGTCCATGTGTTCTCATTATTTAACTCCCATGTATAAGTGAGAACATATGGTATTTGGTTTTCTGTTCCTGTGTTAGTTTGCTAAGGATAATGGCCTCCAGCTCCACCCATGTCCCTGCAAAGGACATAATCTTGTTCTTTTTTATGGCTGCATAGTATTCCATAGTGTGTGTGTGTGTGTGTGTGTGTGTGTCTGTATATATATACATATATATATATATACCACATTTTCTTTATCCAGTATACCGTTGATAGGCATTTAGGTTGATTCCACGTCTTTGCTATTGTCAATGGTGTTGCAATAAACATACACGTGTTTGTGTCATCATAATAGAATGATCTATATCCGAAGGAATATAAGGCATCAATATTTTCTAAAGCTCCCCAATGACTCCAGTCTGCAGCCATTATGAGAACTATTGCTCCATAAGCATCAGGTTTCTGTTCCTTAGAAGGCCTCTATCCCCCCAGGTACCGAAGTCCTTGAATTTCTTCCATCACTCACTGCCTTGGGCAGTCTTTGGAGAAGAGGGCTTATTTCCCTTTGCTAAGTACTTTATGCACATTACCTTATTTAATCCTCTCAATAACACTGAGAAGCTTCAACCTTTGTTCTTCTGCCTATTAGTATCAGATAACTGAGACTCAGAGCAATTACCTTGTTTGCATAACATCTCACGGCTATTTGGTAGTGGAGAAAGATATTAATACCAACTATCATTGATTAGGTGGCTATTTTTTTAAAATATTTACTGCTATAGTTTCTGTGTATCTGAGGGCAAGACCATGCGGGCCACATCTGAAACCGAAGTGTCACTTCCAATTCTGAGTCTATTCAGTTGCCACTTCTCTTCCTGCATTCTAGCTCTTAAACTTGACCTGTGCTATTTCACCTCTGCAAACTGTACCCAAAATATAGCACCTTTGAGCTATCTGCTTCCCTCACTGTGGACCCCTTTTAACTCCCCCTTCATCTTTCATGCTCAGTCTCCCTTCCCTTCTAAGCCTTCACTTTCAAACTCTTAAACTCATTTTTGACAAATAAATGCTTCTACATTTTTAAACTTCACTTAAATCACTTACTTCAAGCATATGCTACTTTGGATGGAATTTTATCTTTGATAGACAACTTTCGTGACATTAAGAACAATGCTTCAGTTTTCTGATACCTATTTTCATGGTTAAACATCCACAAAGTTACTATGTTGTGATTGTGTAGACTTAGAATAATCTAAGTAAAGGGCCTGACACAGTGTCTATATACAGTATGAAGTCAAAAATGGAAGCTATGATTGTTAGTCTCTGCCTCCAAAACATCTTCAACTCTTATCTACATGCTTATAGAAGATTTGAACACACAAAAGTGAATCTTAAAAATACCAAGAGTAAGCAGCATATTTAATGGTAAAGTGTTGAAAACATTCCCACTGAGATTGGGAAGCTCCATTTCCATTAAACATTTTACTGGAAGTCCCTGCTAGTAAGAGAACAGAAGGAATAAAAGGTATCAGGATCGTAAAAGAAGAAATAAAATTACTATTATTTACTTTTACATGATTGTATAGGTAGGGAACCAGAAGCAATCTACAGGAAAAAGAAAGTTAAAATTAGAATTTTTACATAAATTTGTTATTTTAATAAAATTTTACATTTATAAAAAAGTGAAAAGAAAGTGCAGTGAGTTTCTATGTATTTCATACCCAATTTCCCCATTATTAACATCTTATATTAGTATGACATTTTTCTCACAATTCAAGAACCAAAACTGATACATAATAATGTATAGTCCATATTTTATCCAGATTTACTGTTTTTCTCTAATTTCCTTTCTCTGTTTCATGATTCCACCAGGATAACAAAGTACATTGATAGTCATCTCTCCTTTGCTTTCTTTCACTTGTGACAATTTCTAATAATTTTCTTGTTTTTGATGACTTTGACCATATTGAGTACTGGTCAAGTAATTTGTAGAATGTCCCTTCATTGGACTTTGTCCATTGTCTCATGATTAGACTGGAGTAATGTGATTTTGGGAGGAAGACCATCAGATAAAGTCCATTCTCATCATATATCAATAATACATACTATCAATGTGACATACTGTTGATATTAACCTTGATCACCTGTCTGGAGGTAGTGTGCATTAGATTTCAACACTCTAAACTTACTCTTTTCCCTCCTTCTTTTTATAGTACACTCTTTGGAAGAAAGTTACTATGCACAGCCCACACTTAAGTAGTAAGGAGGTATGTTCCACCTCCATGAGGGTAGATTGCTTCATAAATTATTCAGGATTCTTTGCAAGGGAGGTGTTTCTATTTTCACGTATTTATTTAATATTTACTTTTTTCAGTATGGAGTAATGATTGTTTACTTTATTATGTAGATTACAATTCAATAGTACTTTATTTTCTTGCTTAAATTGTTACAGATTGACCACTGGGAGCACTTTGGCTCTTAAATTCCTTTGACATATCCATTGTTAAGTTTTGTTTGTTTTGTTTCTGCTTTTTGACTTTGGTTTTGTATTGCTCTTTGTTTGTTTGTGGAGAACTTTCTTATTTTTTTCTGGGCACTATAAACTGCTCCATGTTTATCATGTATATTTCCGGCGCCTTTTGAGAATCTGCCATTTCTCCAAAGACCTCTGGTTCCTTTTATTAGACAATGGTATTAGAAATCAAAGTCTGAACACTGGGTGGGCTCATTGCAATTGGAATGCCATCACTTCTAGGCCTTAAAAAGTATAGACCCATGTATCAATAAATGTTTCTATATTTAACCATCTGCATCTATCTTATACTAAATATGTGTTAATCTGATATCTCCAACTGTAATACATTTCCATATGGATTATTTTAGTTTATTCCCCTTGTCTATCTGTAAGCTCCAACTTCACAGTGAGAAACCTGGATCCCACCACTGTCATCCATTGACTTAATTGTTCAACTGCATTATACAAGTTTAGTAATTTAAGAATTATTAATACATATCCCCGTAGCAAACAACTTATAGTAGTCTTAGAATACAGTATTAATTTATAGCAGTTTGTTTTGCTTTTAGTTCAATACACCCCACTCATTTCCAAAGTTACTGAGGCCAGCATGTTATTCTCCTATTCTATTCAGTGAGGTTCTTACATGTATTTTTAATACATTTAGATTCTTTTGTCACACTCTACCATTCTATCCTGGGGTCATCCAAATTCCTAAATAATTTTTTAAATTTACATACATTAAAAATTACTCTCTGTGCTATAAAGCTCTACAAGTTTCAATAAAGGCTTATATATTATGGTCACTATCACAGTGTCACAGGGAATAGTTTTATTATGGCAAAAATCCCTTCTTCTTTACCTCTTCAACTTCACCTATTCATCTGTGCTGTTCTAACTTTCTCCCAGTCTCTACTCTACTCCAATCCATTGGCATCCATTAATTTTTTCTACAGTTTTGTCTTTTTCAGAATATCATATAATTTGACTACATCAGTGTGTAGCTTTTTCAGACTGGCATTTTTCACTTAACATATATGTTTAAGATTTATCTATATCTTTCCACGGCTTGAAAGCTCATTTATTGTAATCACTGAATAATAGTCCATTGTATCATTGTTTGACAGACTATTGTTTGTCCATTCACTTATTGAAGAATATCTTGTTTGTGTTCCTTTTTTGTTTTTTATGAATAAATCTGCTATAGATACTTGTATGCAGATATTCATATGCATATGTGTTCAAATAAGTTAGGTAAATACTTATAACCACAACTGCTAGATTGCATGCTAGTTCTCTGCTTAGTTTTCTAAGAAACTGCCAACTGTTTCCCAAAATGGCTATGCCATATTGCATTCCCACTAGCAATAAATCTCTATTTCTCTGTATCCCAGCCAGGAATTGTTATCGGTTTCTTTTTTTAATACTAGCTATTCTATTGGTGTGAATTAGTATCAGATTGTTGTTTTAATTTACAATTCCTTAATGACAAATAATATTGAGCATATTTTTATATGCTTATTTGCCATCCGTATATCTTGTTTAGTGAGGTGTCTGTTTAGTTATCATCAATTTATTAATTTTTTTATTTTTGAATTTTAAGAGTTCTTTGTCTATTTTAAATAAAAGTCCTTTAACAGACAACTATTTTGCAAATGCTTTCTGCCAATCTGGAGCTTGATTTTTTATTCTCTTAATCATGTCCCTCCATTTCACCATATCATGGACTGTTTTCTGCATAATTATTTCTGCATTTGAATCTTCTAAATGAATTAGCAAATCAAAAAGGACAATTTCGATTTACTAACTAAAACAATCCTCTTACATTTTTGTCAAGTTTCCCCCTACAGATATTATGAAATATCTTTACCTATTCAATAATACCTTTAATAGAACTATTGATTCTAGGTCATTAATTTTCCAGTGTCTTTGTAGTGCCCCTGGCCTCTTGTGGTGCTAGAAGTGACTTGTTCATTGGTTTGAGGCAGCTGAGTTTCAAAGGATCCAGAAACTCTTTTGTTTTTTTCCAGTGTAAATGCTACAGCTAAATATCACACATGATGTATGATAATCATACAACCAACCGTGGAGCAAGTCATTCCTCAGGCTGACATAAGAACAAATTGTGGAAAAGAACACAGTTACGGAAAATACTATGAGAAGCACATCATATGAACACAGACTTTCTCACTGAATAAATTACAAGGTTTTAAGGTCTGTCATCAACAAAGATTACCTTTAAAAATTGCACCCAAGTTGCACGGGATTTATTTACACCATTATTGGTTTCTAGACAATTCAATTTCCAACCAGCCATTGAATTCAGCTGCCATCAACTCTGGCAGCTGCATCATTATCATTGTCATGTTTCTATTTATTGAGTGTTTTATTAGTCATATTTAATGTTTTCCAAATAAGAGTCCTGTGAGAAGGGTAGCATTGTTCCCTTATTCCATGTGGCTGAGGGTTCAAATGACTTAGAAATAGTCATGTACTTCCAAGTAGTTGGGGCTATCATTCAAGCATTGATTTATCTGATTCTAATGCTTTTGCTGTTTTAACCATCCTGGCCGATCCCTCCTTGTGCAGCAAGTGGTAGAGAGATGTTTGAGTGGGTATGAATCCCACTAAAAGAATAAGGTTGCCTCTTCTCTGTAGCTGTTCATATGTAGAGTCAAAGTGACAGGTAATTAGAGTATCAGCAAGAAGGGACTATGCTCAACTAAATTAGATAAAATGTGTTCATAAAAATCATTAAAAGCAAAAAATGGAAGCTAGAAGAATGAAAATAAAAAAAGAAAGAGACAAACGTGAAGGCAGATCAAGAAACGTTAGAAAGGCTTTTGCTCTATTTCCTGGCTATTAGCAGTGGCTGGATTATATCAAAGGCACATCAAGTAGACAAGTGTACACACTTTAGAAGCTTTGCATAAAAATCAGTACAAAAATATGTTTTATAGAGGATATGCACACTTTGGTCTACCTGAGTTTGAATTTCAGTTTTTACTGGCTGTGTATCCTTGGTAACTTACTAGACCTCCCAGTACATCAGTTAATTTATTTGTAATATAGAAATGACAATAGTCACCACTGCACAGAGTTTAATATTAAATGAGTTAATACAGGTAAAGCACAGAAAAGAGTATCTGGTGCATAGTGAATAATAAATAAATGTTAGAGTATTAGCTTCCTAGGCTTGAAGCAGCATAGCTCCAATCACTTTATGACATTCTTCCTATGCCTGTCTGTCCCTGTGTCCAAGATTTCCCCTTTTTATAAGAACACCAGTTATATTGAAGTAAGTTCTACTCTAATGACCTCATTTTAACTTTATCATCTCTATAAAGACCCTATCTTCATATAAGGTCACAGTCTAAAGTACTGGGTATTAGAACTCAAACACAATTAATCCCATAATGGTAAATTATACATTTTTTGTGAGCATTTTAATTGCCTGTCATGTTCTGTAAATGTTTTTCCTTTTGTGGAGTAAAAACTTACAAAGTTTACATTTTGCTTCCCAGTGATATGGTACACTTTATATCCTGCATTACCTTCTTACACCTTCTCATTATAAAATCTAATAATGCCAGGTATATGAAAAGTATTGTTTTGATTGCACGATAAGCTGGCCCCTAAAAAGAAATCTTCATATGCCAAAGACAATGTGAAAATAAGTACAGAAAGAGTCTCAGAGAACTGAAGAGCCCTTTATCCACAGCCACTTACTGAACCACGATGAATATCAGCTTTGCTTCACAGATTACATATTTTTATAAAAGCAAAGAAGAGATAACCTAGTTCTGTCATGCTCTTCTTCTATACCCAGGCCCTGTCTTGAGCCTTAGTGCTAGATACAGAAAATAGTGTCTTCTCTGAGGCCTGTTCTCACATAATTTTTCAGCCTAAACTTGCACAACTTTGGTGGAAGGAGAAGGCCCCTTTCAGGTAAAGTATTTCATTTCAAGGGTCTAACATTGACCATACTCCACCCGAAATTGTCAGAAGCATATTCATATCCTCTCTGAAGGAACTCACTCAAATATTCCTCACAGTTAAACTTCTAAGCAATATGAGCCACAGATAAAATAAGTCACCAGCTCACAGATGAACAAGGTACCACGAGAAGAAGCCAGCAAAAACAATAACAGAATCAGAAGTGCAAAAATGTCAGAGACTGGGATTTATTATAAAGAAAGATAGACACACACACACACACACACACAGATTCAGTATGTTTGAAAAATGTAAGAGAAGACTGAATACATGTCAAAAAGTAAAATACGATTAATTAACAAAAGGACAGCTTTAAAAGGAAATAAATTAACATTTCCAAAATTAAAAATCTAACCATTAAAAGTAAAAGTTCATGAACAAATTTAGGTCAGATTAGAATCATTGAAAAGTAATAAACTGTATGTCAGTTATAAAAAAAATCAGAATAGAAAGAATCAAATAGTTGAAAACCTGAAAGAAAATTACAAAGACATAAAGAACAAATTAAAGTGTAACGTGAATAAGGAAGAAGGCTTAATGAGGAAGTAGCAATCTTTGAAGATACAATGTCTTGGACTGTCTCAAAATTGGTGAAAAAAAGAAGATACAGATTCAAGTAGCCCAGTATTTGGGGGTGGGAGTGAGAAAAGAAGAAACAAGAAATGAGAAAAAGAAAAGAAAAGGAAAGGAAAAGGAAAAGACCTATAGATTCAATTGGTGGCAAAGTGACTTATTTTTGAAATAATTCTGAGATAAAGGTGAGAGATAAGATTTTTTCGTAACTTAGAAAAGTTATTAAACAATCAAAAGTATATTTTATCTTTCAGCTTGAATCACTCCTCTTGTACTACTTAACTCTTTATATACTTTTTATAACTACTGCTCCGTTGGTCACTTTTTAAAGCAAATATAAATGCCTATTTTATTACTCCAAGGGAAAAGTACTATTTAGTGTAACTCTATCTTGTCTACCTTGGTAAATATTGTGCACTTATAGTTTATTTAGACTTCATATTAAGGCTTTTCCCACTCCTTTTTTTTTTTTTTTTTTTTTTTTTTTTTTGAGACGGAGTTTCGCTCTGTGGCCCAGGCTGGACTGCAGTGGCACGATCTCGGCTCGCTGCAAGCTCTGCCTCCCACATTCACGCCATTCTCCTGCCTCAGCCTCCCGAGTAGCTGGGATTACAGGTGCCCACCACCATGCCGGCTAATTTTGTTTTTGTATTTTTAGTAGAGACGGCGTTTCACCGTGTTAGCCAGGATGGTCTCGATCTCCTGACCTCGTGATCCACCCGCCTCAGCCTCCCAAAGTGCTGGGATTACAGGTGTGAGCCACGGCGCCCGGCCCTTTTCCATTCTTGAAATGTGTGCCTAGCCCTTCTACACTGCCAATAGATCCCTTAGTTTGGGGAGCTTAGCTGTCCTTAGTGGATACAGAGGATGTGGTCTCCAGTTATGAAACTGCAGTATAGGCTTTGGCTGGGTGTTCTGGTCAGTTCTCCTCTGGGTAGAGCCAGGAGGAGCAGCTCATAGATGTCATCCACATTAAAATACATGGTTTCCATATAGCATAGCCTCTGGTTGGGAGGTGTGTCTACCTTTTCTAAAATCATGGCTTATTCAGGCTCACAGATTTACATGGCATTTTATCACCACACTCCCCCTCCACTCTCCCACCTACCTTAATTTCTGGACCTCCCATACGATACACACAAGCTATAGGCAACCAGCAATGCCATCTAGAAGATCTATCTGGACCCTCTTCTGCAAGGCTGCACCACGATGTCCACTGTGCCATGCCAAATATAGGTCTTCTCTGGGAGGCTTCCAATTTCAACACACCATAAAATAGTGGAGCAGGGCAAAAACCTTGAGCTCTTGCATCTTCCAAAATCTATCTGGGTGATCCTACATGCCCCTTTCCTCTTCTATTTCCAAGGAATTCGGCATGAAGGAGGCAGTAGGAATACTCACATCTGACCCCCTGCTATGTTCTGCCTACCCTGTGTCTGAGCTCCATCTCACCCTCCCCCACTGGAAGGGCTCTCTATTTCTGATGGCAAATTCCCCTATGCTGTATCAATTTTCTTTCCATTTGCCCTCACTCCTTCCCGGAGCAATAACACAAAGTCTACAGGAAATGAAACAAGATTATCAAAAATGCCAAAGACATGGTTGAGTGTTCAAAACAATTATTCTTATTTACATTAATTGGGCGATAATATCATTTATTCATTGTCAGTTTTTGTCAGATTCCTACTTTTCTGTATATCTTGCTCTAAGGTCACCTAATTTCATGATGGAGGGTGTTGAAGAACTTTCACAGTAGGAGATATTAAAGGAAATGGTTGAGAGTGCTGCCTGAACATAGTATTCCCTAAACAATTTGGTCATTCTGTCCAACAAACACAGAAGCCATGTGGACACTCCAAGAAATTCCTGTAGTACTGGTTGCCTTTATTATTGTGCTTATCACATTTTTATAAAAGAATGTTTATCACATTTTATTAAAATTTTAAGTTTAAGAATCTTGCTGAGGCCTTTCTGAAATCAGAGAAGTCAGTGTGTCTGAACCATAGTGTCCACTGGCAAGAGATGCAAAGTGGCTAGTTCCAAGGAACTTGTCTGTGCAACATGGTGCAAGCATCATTCTCATGGAGGCTTCCAAGACATTACTGACACTGAATCTCTTCTTCTATATTCCTTTGTATTGTATATCCTGACTCAATATCATATGTCCCCCAAGTTCAGATGCCTTGATCACCTTGTCTCATTTCTTGATTTTAATGCTTGGATCATCTTCTTAGTTTGAATACTTGCCTTTTGCTTGACAACAGTTTGGATTCTTCTGACTGAGCTCCTATTTGCCTTGAGTAAACTCACTGCCCAACCAGGTCAGTTCCCAGCACCTTCTCTCAGTAATCATGGTGAATGTTCCAACCAGTTCCCTATACCTGTTAGCAGATCCCAGGTACAAAGTGCTCTACTATTTTCCTCTTTCATCTTTCCCTCTTAGTGTTCTCTTCATATTTCTATTCCCATTTTCCCATATCACAAACCCCATAGAAAGATAAGCAAATTAACATTATTGTAATAATCATAAATTGTCATTTTTCTTGCACTCAGCCTTCCATTCACTCTCTCACTCTTTTAAATTTTATCTTTACTGGGTAAGGAATTTCATATAGCTCATGATGTTTGTTTGGAAAATATGTTCAATGCAAGGATGCATCACTTTTATACCGCATTGTTGCTATTTTACCTCACACCTTCCCAATGTGAATGAAATATATAAACTAAAAAGTCATACATCAAGAGAAAAATGCTTTGAGAAAAATTATACAGCTTGAATGTCATTCCGCTTCTATATTGAGCAAGATGCTGCTCCCATGCTCAGAGAAAGCAGTGACTCATTTCAGGGCAGGAAGATTCAACAAAAAAAAAATTAGAAAACTTGATTGCCCCAAACACTATTTTCAAGTTGGTGACATGCGAGATGGCTGGTTCAGAATTTTACCACTTCTCAACGTGCTTCTGCCTCAAAGGCCGCACTTTTTCTTTCCACTATTCACCCCTTACTGTGGTATTATTCTATGGAGCAGTGGAAAGCTGTTTAGAAATACCCACCCATATATTTTCAACAGGGTCAATACAAATTTTTGACAATCCATTCTTTACAGAAAGTTCCTATGTTCTTAACTATGGTTCATTGAAGGGTGAAAGAACTAAGAGTAGCAGCAGAATAGAGACATTCCTGAACAAAAAAAAATTATAAAACATAATCAATTACATATTTTAAAGTTTACTCTAAATTAAATGAAAACAATGATTATTGAGTCTAAAAACAGTATCAAATAATATCTCAAAGTAGTATTATCACCCAATATTCTTTAAAAATTTTTTTTTTATTATACTTTAAGTTCTGGGGTACATGTGCTGAACATACAGGTTTGTTACATAGGTATATACATGCCATGGTAGTTTGCTGCAGCCATCAACCCGTCATCTACACTAGGTATTTCTCTTAATTGTTCCCCTCCCTGTGTCCATGTGTTCTCATTGTTCAACTTCCACTTATGAGGGAGAACATGCAATATCACTCAATTTTTTTTTTTTTTTTTTTTTTTGAGACAGAGTCTCGCTCTTTCGCCCAGGCCAGAGTGCAGTGGCGCTATCTCGGCTCACTGCAAGATCTGCCTCCCAGGTTCACACCATTCTCCTGCCTCAGGCTCCCTCAGCCTCCCGAGTAGCTGGGATTACAGGCGCCTGCCACCATGCCTGGCTAATTTTTTGTATTTTTAGTAGAGACGGGGTTTCACTGTGTTAGCCAGGATGGTCTCGATCTCCTGACCTCGTGATCCGCCCGCCTCGGCCTCCCAAAGTGCTGGGATTACAGGCGTGAGCCACTGCGTCCGGCCAGTATCACTCAGTATTTTAACACATCAATAAGATGGTGCTTTTAGAAAGGTATGGAAAATCTCTTTTCCTCCTTCAGGATGTAAAGATCTTCAGAGCTTACCATGGCTTTCTGACTTTTGACTGATTAGGTCTTTGTTGAAAAATTATTCCACAAATTTGAAATCTTATAGGTGACCATAATGTATCCTTCTGTGCTTTGTTTAAATAATTCAGTTTTTTGCAGGGTCATATCCATATATTCTTTATTCTATGACTGGATTGTCACTTTTTTTGTCAATTCTTCCAATTCTGTTCTATTATTAAACATAGCAAAAAGACTTATTCCGAGACATATTTTTCTGCAACTAAGAAGAATCACTGAAGTATCATCAGTAGATCTGTCTCTTCAAAATTATAAATCTGATGTCACTAACGGAGAAATTTGAAATACAGAGTATCTTATAAATAAAGTTATTTTAAATATTTAATGCTTTTAAATGTACCGACAGTTAAAATTTTCTAAGTCTCATAATTAAAATCTGATTTTATTTGCTTTAAAAGAAACACTTTGTATTAGTCCGTTCTCACGCTGCTATGAAGAAATACCGGAGACTGGGTAATTTGTAGAGGAAAGAGTTTCAACTGACTCACAGTTCTATGTTGCTCAGGAGGCATCAGGAAACTTATAATCATGGTGGAAGGCAAAGGAGAAGCAGCCACCTTCTTCACAGGGCAGCAGGGTGGAGTGAGTGCAAGCACGGGAATGCCACATGCTTATAAAACCATCAGATCTCGTGAGAAGTCACTCACCATCACGAGAACAGCGTGGAGGAAACAGCCCCCATGATCCAGACCCTATTACCTCCATCTGATCCTACTCTTGATACATAGGGATTATGGGAATCACAATTTGAGATGAGATTTGGGTGGGGACACAGAGCCAAAACCATATCATACTTGTCATGAAAGGCAGTAAATATAGTGTTCCATGGGGGCATTCTTTAGAAGCAACTAAAACTAGACATCCGTAGGATATAAAGTAATCATGAATCCTTTCTACTACTATGTCTGCAGCAGGATTTGGACTTCAACTTCATGCAGTACATCCACAGCCTCCTCTCACAAACACACTATTTATAATGTGCCTATGTGAAATTTCTTCCTGACCTCTGAAGTTATCTACTTCACTAGACTGAGATCATGTAAATACAACCATAGACTATTACTCAACTGCAGAGGAATTATGCTTTTTATTGCAAAATAGCAAATATTCACTGCCCCATGGGTATGTGCAAATGTGAAAAGAAAAAAGAGAAGGCCAACACCCATACTAC
Organism: Symphalangus syndactylus; assembly: GCF_028878055.3. Taxonomy (NCBI): domain Eukaryota; kingdom Metazoa; phylum Chordata; class Mammalia; order Primates; family Hylobatidae; genus Symphalangus; species Symphalangus syndactylus. The sequence continues at coordinate 31,334,320 of NC_072430.2, forward strand.
TCTGAATGTTCACTACGCCAAGCATAAATTTTCTTGGCTTTTCCCTTGAGTTTCAAACTAAATTCTTTTCAATAACCATTAGAAAACAAATCTACTTTTGCAACAGGAAAAGGCCCAGTATATAGAAAGAGGCTTAACCGTGAAGTAATTTAATCTTTATAATTCAAAACACTATAGGTAGAGGCTCAGTAAAATGCCAAAATGCTTTGGAGAGTGTCCAAGCAGGAGTCTTGCACTGATGAGAATGATAAATAACAAAAATTAAGAACAAAATGCTAAGATATAGTAAAAGAAATAGGTTTATGGCCTAGTTAGCTATTTCAAAGTACTTGATACTTTTCTCCTTGTATTTTTCTAAATATATTTTTCTAAATATATTTTTCTAAGTAATCTCGACAGCCAAATTTAATTGGATGTTTTACTCAAGAGAGATGAGAATGCTATGAGGAAATATTAAACGTGTGGACTACTGCCATTATGAATGATGGAATTAGATCATTGAATCTGGATCTTAATATTTCCAAGAAAATATTCAGCCAATTGTAGTTATTTGTTACTTACAGCATGCTAAATATTCCATTAATAATATGGGTTTACTTTTTGGCAGGAGAGAGATAAATATCATGGGTGCAATTTATCTGGAATCATTCTAGACAGATGCTATGCTTTGAATATGTCCCCTGCAAAATTCAGGTGTTATCAATAAGAACTGCTCTCATTGATAGACAGCAGCTCCTTCATTAATGAGATGAAGAAAATTTTAAAAGAGGCATCACACAACATTTTTTTCTGACATGTCTATGCTGTATTTATTTCTTTAGTATTTTTTTAACTTTTAAGTTCAGGGTACAAGTGCAGTTTTGTTACATAAGTAAACTTGTGTCATGGAGCTAGCTTGCCTTTCTGCCTTCCACCATGTGAGGACAAGCTGTTCCTCTCCTCCAGAGGATGTAGGCCTCATCAGACAAATGAAACTACCAGTATCTTGATCTTGGACTTCTCAGCTTCCAATACTGTGAGAAAATAAATTTCCATTCTTTGTAAATTACACAGTCTGTAATTTCCTGTTATAGCAGCACAAGTAAACTATTACAGCAGATGTAACTAGAAATCTTTGGTATTTCCTAACCACTAGTTTTTGCCAGCCCTAACTATGCAAATCTCCAATTCATGTAAGAGATGAGAAACATAAGGGCCAATGATTAAAAATAATTGTTGAAATTTTTGTACTTTTAGGATACAAAAATAGGCATCTAGCAGGATAACATTAACAATGTCAAGCACCTAATCAAATCTTACCAGACAAAGAAGCAAGAACAGGCTGGGTGCGGTGGCTTATGCCTGTAATCCCAGCACTTTGGGAGGCCAAGGTGAGTGGATCACCTGAGGTTAGGAGTTTGAGGCCAGCTTGGCCAACATGGCAAAACCCTGTCTCTACTAAAAATGCAAAAGTTAGCCAGGCGTGGTGGAGCCTGCCTGTAATCACAGCTACTAGGGGGGCTAAGGCAGGAGGATCACTTGAACCTGGGAGGTGGAGGTTGCAGTAAGCCAAGATCCTGCCACTGCACTCCAGCCTGGACAACAGAGTGAGACTCTGTCTCCAAAAAAAAGAAGCGAGAACACATGACATATATTGAGGAGAAAAATAAATCAATGGAAACTGACCCAGAATTGAAACAGTTATTAAAAATTAGAAGACAAGAACATTACAGTTGTTATTATAACTGTGTTTCATATATTCAACAAGTAGTGACTTGAGAAACATAAAAAGAAATTCTGCAGATGAAACCTTCAATAATTGAGATGAAAAATATACTAGGTGGGATTAAAGGCAGATTAGATTTTGCAGAAGAAAAGATTCATAAACTTTAAGACATAGCAATAGAAACTATGCAGAATTAAACACAAATAAACATTTAAAAAAGTAAAAGTAGCATCAGGAGGCTATAGGGCAACATCAGAAAGCCAAATAAATGTGGAATTAGAATCTTCAAGTAAGAGGACAGAAAGTATTTGAAGGAATAGTTGCTAAAAAGTTTCCAAATACAATGAAACTATAAGTTGATAGATTTAAGAAACTCACCAAACCCAAGAGACAAGAAACATGAAGAAATCCATACCAAGGCACATCATAATCAAATTGCTCAAAACCAGTAATAAAGAGCAAATCTTAAAAGCAACTGAATGGGGGAAAATCAAACCACACTTAGAGGAAGGAAGGAAAGCATGGCAGCGTATTTCTTCTTAGAAAAAAGGGAAATTAATACAATAATGGAGCACATCTTTTAAATTCAGAAAGAAAAGAAAACTGTCAATCTAGAATTTTATCTTAGCAAAAATATCTTTAAAAAACAGGGTCAAGAGAGACTTTTCAGGCATACAAAAATAGAAATAATTTACAACCATCAGATCTGTACTACAAGACAGAAGAAAAATGCCAGATGGAACTGTAGATCAACATGATAATGAAGGACACTAGCAATGGTAAACAACTGGCTAAATACATAAGATTTTCCCCTATTGTTTAAATTCATGTAATATAGAGTCTGATGAAATATAAAATAAATAATATATTATCGTCAAGTGGGTTCTGTCCCAGGAATGTCATCACGTTAGTAAGCTAAGAAGAAAACCCTAAGATTATCTTGATAGATGTAGATAACGCACTTGACAAACTACAAAGCCACTTCGGTACAATTTCAGCAAACTACAAACAGAATTGAGCTCTTTCAATCTGATAAATGGCATCTATTAAGAAACCTATAGATAATATCATACTTAATAGTACGACCGAAAGTTTTTCCCCTAATGATTAGGAACAAGGTAAAGATGTCCTTGTTACTACTTCTATTCATCAGTATACTGCAGGAGTGGGGAGTTCTCACTGATGTAATAAAGTTAGACAGAAAAATAACAGTCACTCTGATTGGAAAGGAAGATGTAAAATTGTCTTTATTCAAAGACAGGATATTTTAAGTAGAAAATATATAGAAGTCAGAATCTACAAAAAAACTAGAATAAATCAATTAGCAAGTTTAAACTGAGGGCCAACATACAAAAAATGAGTAACACTAACAAAGAGCACAGAGAAATCAAAGTTAAAATAGTCATTTTAATAGTGAGAAAAAGTATGAAATATTTAAGGATAAACCTGACAAAAATGTATAAGGCCTGTGTGCTGAAAACTATAATACTATTGTGGAGATAAATTGAAGAGTACCTAAATATATGGTGAGATATACCATGTGCATGGAACAGAAGATTTGATATAATTGAGATGCTGATTATCTCATAATTTATCTATAGATTCAACATAATCTAAACTGAAATCTAATCAGGTATTTTTTACAGAAAGAAGTAGATTCTAAAATTTATACTGAAATTATAAAAACCTCTAGAATAGCCAAAATAACTTTGAAAGCAAAGTTGAAGGATCACATTATTTGACTTAAAGACTTATTATAAAGCTATAGAAATTAAGACAGTATGATATTAGCATCCAAGCAGTCAAAGATCAATGGAATAGAATGAATAGCCTACATACACAGGCAACTGATTTTTAGTAAATGATTAAAGGCAATCCAGTGGAGAAATTATAACTATTATAAAAAATTATGTTGGGGCAATAGGAGATGCATATTTTTTTAAAAAAATAACTTTGACAGATACCTCACCTTATATAGAAAAATTAAGTCAAACTGGATCGGAGACCTAAATGTGAAACTAGAACTATAAAACTGAAAAACACAGGAGAAAAATATTTGCCGCTTAGGGTAAGGGAAAGAATTCTTAGATACGACATCAAAGGCATGATCTATGAGTTACAACTATACACCTACGAGGCTGGCTAAAATTTAAGTCTGGCATTACCAAGTGTTTGTGAAGATGTGTAGGAGCTGGAACTTAGGTATACCTCTGGTGGAAATGTCAAAGGCGACAGTCACCTTGAAACAGTTGCATCAAAGATTGCTCTTCTGTTTCAAGAAGACCCTGAGGACTTCATTACTCAGAAGTATTGTGATATGAAAAATGTCTATTTTAATTATTTCAATTGGAAGTTTATTTTCTAGAGGTAAAACAAAAACTGTCAACATGGGAATTCTTTTTTTTTTTTTTTTGTCACCCAGGCTGGAGTGCAGTGGTGCAATCTCTGCTCACTGCAACCTCCACCTCCCAGGTTCAAGCAATTATCATTCTCAGCCTCCCAAGTAGCTGAGATTACAGGCACATGTCACCATGCCTGGCTAATTTTTGTATTTTTAGTAGAGATGAGGTTTCACTATATTGGTCAGGCTGGTCTCAAACTCCTGACCTCAGGTGATCCACCCGCCTTGGCCTCCCAAAGTGCTGGGATTACAGGCATGAGCCACCACGCCTAGCCTCTTCCATATTTCTAAGCCATTGCAAGCCCCAAAACATGATCTAAATGGAAATTATTCTTTCTAAGAGTGCATTGTACACCTGCGTTGGTCATGACAGTGCATTTTCAGATCCCTAGCTGGGGGGGGGCTCCAGCTGCTGTACTAAAAAATTCAATACCAGGCACCAAGCCTATGATTCCTCAGGCTGCTCCTAGCCAGTGACTGAACACAGTAGAGACACCAAGATGGGGCCATTCCTACAATACACAGTGGGGCCATTCCTGTGAAACACAGTATTCCTCTCAGGAGCAAGCTTGGCTTGAGACCTGCCCGACAATCTTGTTTACTTTTTCTGAGAACTGCACTTCAGACTAAGATGCTTTCATTACATCTCCTCCTTTACTAATGGTGACACCTCCATCATGGTCTGACAGCCTTCCTTCCCTGCCCTGGCTCCCTCTTTTTATTTACTTACAGGTGATATCCTTAACAAATGTTTTGAGTGTTTATTCTAGTCTTGGCGTCTATTTGTTATAAGACCTTGACTAACACAATAGCTGACGTCATATACACTGTGTGGCATTCTATTCACGAAGTGCCCAATGGAAGCCTTGGGGCTACTTAAATATATTTCAGAATTATTTATTCAAAGTATCAACCTAATCAACAACTTCAATCAGAAATTGATATCCAAGAAATAGACTGTCCTCCTCCACACTTGCACGTCTTTTACCTCTGTTCTTAGGACTATAATAAAATATTGAGCCATTTGGGGGCTTTTGTTTATTTATTATCTTAGCAGAAAAGCAGAATGGAATTTTACTTTAGAGGGTTTATATTAAGAATAAAATGAAAACAGAAGAAGAGAAGACTGTGGTAATTTTCCAGCAACAACATATAGGGGTTGTCAAGTGGATTAGAAAGTAGATATGAGAGACGCTATAAATATAAATTCAGTGGGGCTGGGCAACTGGATGGCTAAGCAGAACAAGATTTTATGTGAATCATTTCTGTGGAAGTCCTTCAAACAGGAAGTACATTTATTTATGCTTTTTAAACTAAGTGTTAACTAAGTGTGTTCAACAAAATGTACCCCTTCTTTGGGGAAGTGCAATATATTTCAATGATAATCTTAGGGACCCTGATCTTTCGTAATTTTTGAGCCTTTGTATTACTTAGTAAAGACTTCTTTTTCTTACACTTATTTAAGCCACATTATGCTGCTGCTAGATACTTAAGAACTATACATGAAATAGGAGAAAATAATTTATAATGAAGGACTAAATATTACTTCTATGAACAAATATCATGAACCTTAATAGTACATAGAATTACCAACCAATCTATAATTTTAATGACCTTTTTTTTCCTCTTGGCCAGATTTTTCTATCTATCTATTTTAGTAAAAATGTTTTTGGATAGGGGTTCTTTCATAAAGATGGATGGGAGAAGGTAATGTTTGACCATTCTCTTCAATAATAAAATAATATGAATCTGTCAAAGACTTATTGGCATTCAATCTCCATTCCAATTCCTTCTAAATGCAAGCTCAAAAATCAATCAATCAACCAATCTTGGATGCTGAAATTCCAATAAGTTATGCCCAGACAATTTAACGGGTTAATTTTTCCTTTTTTTCAACGTATTCACTGATTGTAGAACTTAATTCACTTTAGATATGACTCCACTATTATGTACTAATAAAGAAAGTTAACACATTGTTAGTTCATACATACTAACCTGCCTTCTCTCTGTCTGTGAGTGTGTGAGTTCTCATTAACACACACACACACACACACAACCACACAGGAAAGCTCTTAATGCTGCTAAATTTGATCAAAGTTTTCAGTGAGAAGATATAAAGAGTATCTCTGACTGATACTATAGCATTTCTAACTTCAAAGAAGATAAAATAATCACTAGCCCATAAGTTATACTTGTCAATTAGTAATAAAACACTTTATTTTCAATGGTTAGGATTTGCATAGTCAACAGAGATGGCACATTTGATTTTTTATTTTTTATTTTTTTTAGACAGAGTCTCACTCTGTCACCCAGGCTGCAGTGCAGTGGCATGATCTTGGTTCACTGCAACCTCTGCCTCCCAGATTCAAGCAATTCTCCTACTTCAGCTTCCCAAGTAGCTGGGATTACAGGCACCTACCACTAGGCCCAGCTGATATTTGTATTTTTATTAGAGACAGTGTTTCACCATGTTGGCCAGGCTGGTCTTGAACTCCCGACCTCAGGTGATCTGCCCTCCTCTGCCTCCCAAAGTGCTGGGATTATAGGCTTGGGCCACTGTGCCTGGCCTGAAATTATTTTTCAGGACAGCTAATATAGATATAATAAAATCATCTTCAAAAGATAATCAGTCTTCAGCAAGGCTGTCAATTGAATTAGGAAAGAATAGTCTTTCAACAAACAGTACTGGGACAACTAGATAGCCATATGCAAAAGAATAAATTGGGATCCCTTCCTCATGCTACAGACAAAAATTAATTCAAAATGAATTATAGACCTAAAATCTAACAGCAAAAATGATAAAAGTCTTACAATAAAACATAGTAAATTTTCTTCACCTTGAGTCAGTAGACTTTTTAGATATGGCACCAAATGTACAAGCAACCAAAGGAAAAGCAGATAAAATGGAACTTTCTTAAAATTTAAAAACCAAATGCTTAAAAGAACCATCAAGAAGTTGAAAAGATCCTTATAATGGGAGAAAATAATTGCAAATCATATATCTCATAGAGAACTTGTATTAAGAATATATAAAGAGCTCTTGCAACTCGATAATAAAAAGCAAATAAAAACTCCATTTAAAATAGGCAAAGAACTAAATGAACGCTTCTTCAAAGAAGATATACAAATGGCCAATACACATGAAAAGGTGCTCACCATCATGAGCCATCAGGGAAACGCAAATCAAAACCACAAAGGGAAACCATTTTATACCCACTAAGGTGACTGCAATCAAAAAAGATAAATAATAAAATATATTGGTGAGGATGGAGAGACTGAAACTCTCATACGTTGCTGGTGGCATTGCAAAACTGTGCAGCCACTTTGACAGAGTCTAGTGATTTCTCTGAAGTTATATATAGAATTATTATATGATCTAGAAATTACACTCCTAAATATATATCCAAGAAAAATGAAAACATACATTTATACAACAATGTGTACATAAATGATCACACCAGTATTACTCAGTAAAACTATGAATGGCCCCTTTACAGAAAATTACATAAAAATGCTAATGCATTGTGTGTGTGTGTGTAAAGCACATTTACTAGCTTTACTTAAATCTTAATCATAAATCAGATTTTACTTAATACATCTCCTCTTGAAGTTGATCTCCACATTGTGAGACAAATCCAACCCGTGGGTTATTTTATTGTCATCTATGAGACTCTCAATTTCTTTACATTTAATGCTTCTTATAAAACTCAATCAAACAGACAAAAAAAAAAAGCTTTTGACCTCACACTTTTTAAGGTCTTAAATTTTTTAGTTTAGGGGAAGAAGATACGTAACAGAACCTTTTTTTGTGCCTGTGAGGGAGGATATCCCACTCATTATAAGAATGGTTAATCCAGGAACTCTTACAGTAAGTAATCTAACTGGGAAAAAATATATATAAGGCTGGGCACGGTGGTTCATGCCTATAATCCCAACACTTTGGGAGACCTAGGCAGGTGGATCACTTGAGGTCAGGAGTTCGAGACTAGCCTGGCCAACATGGTGAAACTTCATCTCTACTAAAATACAAAAACTAGCCAGGTGTGGTGGTGGGCACCTATAATCCCAACTACTGAGGAGGCTGAGGCAGGAGAATGGCTTGAACCCAGGAAGTAAAGGTTGCAGTGAGCCAAGATCGTGCCACTGCACTCCAGCCTGGGCAACAAAGCAAGACTGTCTCTCTCTATATATGTATATGTAATTTTTATATATAAATATATATATTACATTTATATATAAATAATATATATATATGGCCACAGGCCCAGTTTCTGTTCCCTAGACAACCTGGCATCAGCACTCTCAGTAGAATGTTGGAAGTCAGGAAATGATAGTCTGGGGTGGCCTCGATGCAGCCTGAATGGGGTTCTTTACAAAGATGCAGACAATCCGTTAAGAGCTATCCCAGGCACCGGCTGTGTCCTGCTCAGAATTGAGAGGCACTTATGGAATGTCAAATGGGTGCTCTGGCAGGAACTATCACAAAATCTTATTGAATCAATCACCAAAAAGCCATGTTTCTAAAAGAACCAAGTGGGTCTCAGTGAGGAGGAAAATAAGATTTTTCACTTCAGGTGACCAAGTCTTCGGATAATGGCAGGTTGCTCATGGTGAATACAGAAACAAGAGTTGTCTAAAATGACCCTAAATCAGCTTTCTCTCATGTTTTTCATCCAATGTAAGTGATCCACCAAGCACACCTCACAGTGCTTCCAGGATTTTGCTTCCATTCCTCTCTGTTTGTTGAAATATCGCTAATCCTTCTACAACCAGTTATAATTGTAACATTCCTTGAAACGATATTCTCCAACTCTTAGCTTCTAGTGGATGTTTAACAAATGCTTAGGGCAGTATTTTAAGTAGTGTTCATTTACACACACACATACACACACACACCACTTATATATATATATATATAAGTAGTGGAAAAAATATGTTACAGGTAAGCAAAAAATATATAGAAATGATGTTTATTTTTTTAACCTGTATTTTTTGTAAATGGTGAGAGTATTTCCACATCAATAAAAATTTATTGACCATATCTGTCCTGGTGAATTTATAGTATTCACAATAGTCCATTGTTAGATATATGGATGCAACAAAATTGAATGACAATATTATTAACTACTAAAAAAGCAATACTGAAATATACTTCTACATATGTGTGAGTGCATACGTTTTTTAAAAACTGTATCCTTATATCAATTTTTAGATATAAAGTATTGGCTCAAATATCCTACAGTACTTATGTAACAAGTGCCTATAGAAAAAATGCAATCGATTTTCACATTCACACTTAGAGAGAAGATAATGGACATACTATTCTTTCTAAGTTTTGATCCAAGCAAGCTCTGCTCATTTGAAGTCGCCTATTTTTCCTGTTTCAACTACACAGTTTTTCCGATATTCCTGGCTGTTAGACTTAATTTTTAAATATAATTTCTAAGTTACCTGCTATCAAGTTTCTGTCTTTTGATCATCTTAACTCTCAACAGTTGCTCTTTATACATGAAACCTATAACTTTTTGAATGCATGCAAAACTCCTGATTTCACTCTATTTCCTGCCCATTATTTTATATGGTTTCCAAAACTCCATTCATGTTAGTAACTGTTTCCTGAGTGTTCAGGTAGGTTTGTTGCAGGCCAGCTCACAGACCAATATCCAAGGTGTAATGAGAAAAAGTGGCCCTGGATCTTGTGAGTGGTGCCTAGATCATGAGTCAGTGCTCATATTGATATGATGAGAAAAGTGTGAATTTTCTACCCTTTTCTGAGGTGACACCTGTCTCATCAAAAGCTAAGTCAAAGCCGGGTCCAAGCTCAGGTAAGTTTTTGTTTATTTGTTTTTTTTCCTAGTTCCAGTTACCTTAAAATTTCTAAAAAAGTTTTCATGGTTCCGGCATTAGTTTGTTTATCAGTTTAGTTTAATTAAGATTTTCATCTTATTTCTTGGTCCTCATAATGATAAGCTGGTAGAGGCTAATGTTTTAGAATTTAGACTAGCTCCATAAAAGCCTAAAGACATTTTGAATGGGAAAATACTAGGTTTTGAATTGATTTTATCTTAAATCACTTAAATACATCAGAATGATAAAAAATTTTACAAATTCACTATCTGAGGAATCATAATGATTAAGAGAATATTCCTTGAATTTTAAGGATTTGGATTGAATTCGAGCTTTAAGAATTAATGAATATATGACTTCAGGCAAATTAAGTTTTTTTAAATTACTTTTTTCATCATCAGCAATGACATCACTTCAGCTATTGACAGTTTTGGGTTTTTAATTTTTGCAAGCACTGAAAAAAATTAAAATGGAAATTTATATGAATTATTTTAGGAGGTTATTTCCCATCATCAGAGAGATAAATTAATAATCTGATGAGGAATATGCTGTCTGAGATAGGTCTTTCTGAAAGTCTTGACACTATCAATGTGTTAAGTTTACTCTAAAGAAATCAACACTTTTTAGACAAAAGTATTACATCGCTATCAAATGACTATAGGGCTCCTATATTGATTTGGTTTCATTTTGCTATCTGGGACCCAGAACCTTGATGGGGAGAACAAACAGAGATTGAGAGCTGGAAATCTATCAAGAATCCACATTCTGAACACCAACCCTTATTGCACACACGGTGAAATACCACATCAGAACAAATTCTATAGACTCCTCTTGAAAAAACATCTTTGAATCCCAGTCTGGAAGATTGATCAATTTCTTTTTATTTCCTGAAATGTGCATGAAAGGATACAAGAAGCTGCCTGAAAAATAGTCATAGGACTGGCTAATGATATTTCTACTTTGTCTCCAGTCTTAAAATTTAAGCACCCCATACAGAAAAAAGGCTGAGAAATTTTATGAATATTCAGAAAAATCAAATTCAAAGTTGAAATTTCCTTTGTAACCCACCTCCAGTCTCTTAAAGGGATACTTGAATTCTGCTCAGAGGCAAACAAGTTACTTTGCAAGTTGTTTTAATAATGGTCAATGTTATTTCTTGGTATCTTTAGATTTTTATATTTTTATTTTTTTTTATTTTTGAGGCAGAGTCTCCCTCTGTCGCCTAGGCTGGAGTGCAGTGGCGGATCTTGGCTCACTGCAACCTCCGCCTCCCGGGTTCAAGCAATTCTCCTGCCTCAGCCTCCCGAGTAGCTGGGATTACAGGCACCCACAACCATGCCCAGCTAATTTTTGTATTTTTAGTAGAGGTGGGGTTTCACCATGTTGGCCAGGCTGGTCTCAAACTTCTGACCTCAGGTGACCCACCCGCCTTGGCCTCCCAAAGTGCTGGGATTACAGGTGTGAGCCACCATGCCCGGCCAGTGTCTTTTGATTTTCATATGGACTTGATGCTGTCCATCTTCTTAAAATTTCTATAGAAGAGAGAGAAATTACCAAACAAGTGCACAGATGAAGCTTGATGTATACCTTCCACTTTTTGGACACAGACCTGTCATCATATCCTTCCAAAACACATTTTCACCTGCATGCCCACACTTGCACATTCATCAAACTTATTTCTTGAAACATTCTTGATAGCATTCATCCTACTTTAAAACACCTGTCAAAACAAGCACTTAATTAGGTTAAGCTGTCTGGCTTTGTGAAAAGGTTTACTGTACTCAGTTGTCGCTGCCATAAAATTAATAGTTTGACCAACTTCTAAGGAGACGGATTTTGCACTCGTGAAAGTCAAATTAAATCCACCTTTGCCAAACAGGGGAAAACATTGGTGTGTCTGAAACTTTGAAGGCAGCACTTCATTTATTATAATCTTTCGAGTGCCAAAGTACAAATTAGGTAGAACTGCAGCTGCAAGAAAGCCCAAGTTATAGCGCACTGCTCTTGTGACCCTTTTAATAGGCAATGCAACTACAAGATGATGAACAGAGAGAATGACTGTACCAGAGTTAGCAGTGCCAAATTTCCGATCGAATTTGCAATAAGCAACCAATCCTTCATTAAGTTACTATTCCACAGACTCAAATATTACACACACTAGTCACTATACATCATTTCTCAACCACAATTCTGAAAAGATTTTCCAGGAACTCGGCTCATTTTATTATTAAGACTCAGGAGAATAAAAGCTGTTTAAAAAATGCTTTATAATTTCATTCAGGTCTTGCTAAAACTGCTTTTGAATCAACATTCTTTGAGTTGAAGTAGCAAAGGAAATAATACTCAAGGCTGCTAATCCTAAAGACAGAGTGATATGGAGTTTTGGTTTGGGATTTTGTTTTTCCCTCAACACATTACAAAGATGGGTCTTTTATTGACTTGGAGATAAAAATGATTCATGATTCCAATTATTATTTAAGGTGTGTAAAGTCTTAAGGCCTCCAAGGCAGGACTCAAAATGGACTGTAGAATTAACTGAGACAAAGTGCCTTGCTATTTTGGGGATGAAAGGAACCATCAGAAAAGTTGCAAAAGCACTAAGTTTTGTCTTAGAACTTAAGATAGTAAGAATTAATTTAACACAAAATATTATTGATTACTTTCGCTTAACCCTCCATTTTTAATTCAGTAAGTAAATATAAGATATTAAGTGACTAAAACTGAATATGGTCATTATCTTTAATCACAGTTTTATTGAGTTTACTAGAAGTCATAAAACCTGGTTTCTTGTTTCTTCTTTTAGTATTGTTAGATGCACGGTCATAAAACAGTCACTTAACCCTGAGAAGATTGGCATAATATTTCAATCTGATCCACAAGTGAAATTCTGAAAGCCTAGGAGCTCAGGAAAGAGACATCTTGACGGAGATCATCTTCTCACTAATACTTCTTTAGCTAATAAAAAACCTTTTAATAACGATATTCTAACATTTCATTTACTATTCTGAAATAAAATTCATGTATAACACTTATACAATAACATTCTTAAAAGTCGATAAAAAGCCCTGTTACGTAGAATAACAAAACAACTTATGACAAAAAAATCCATTTCAATTTGTAACTGTGCAAGCTGACTGTACTAGGAGGCATAATAAAGTCATCAGATAATTTTTACTAATTTTAAAGAGTTAAGTCAAGAATAAAAGAAGGAAGATCATCAGAAGCAATTCTGCACAAGTTTTACAGGGAAATGAAAGCAGAGATATAAGAAAATATTGGAATGAAACCCATTGTGAAGATAAATAAATAACAGAACAACTTTATCTGTGAGTGATAAGAGAAAGAAGAAAATGGTATTAGTCAATATAGGTATAAAACACCATGAACCATTACAGATGGCTGAAGTAGAGAAAATGAGGAGTTGAAATACTTGCATATGAGCGAGACCTTATTTATAAGCGTAGTTTAAATTTTTCTCTATTTTACTTGTCAAACATTTATATAGTGTCGTCTGTGTGTCTGGCACAGTTCTATGCTTTTTTAATGTTATTAACTCAGTCACTCATCTTATGAATTACCCCATGGGTCTAGAAACATTATTTTACAGAGGAAACTGAGCCAAAAAGGGGTTAAGTTACTTACCCAAAAATATACAGCTAGCAAACAGAAAAGCCAGAATTTGAACCCAGGCATTCTGATTCTAGTGTCTATAGATTTGATTTCCATTCTATAATATAATGACCTGGGGTCAGAGTGCATCAAAGAATAACAAAATATATCTCCTGTTTTAAAACCTTACCATATGTTGAGGTATATAAAGTGCTCCTGTTATGTAAAAAGACCTTGGAGACTATATTGATCAATACAAGACAGGAGAAATACAACATATTGGGGAAAAAAACAGAAATAAAAGACTATTGAGAAATGGTGATTCCAATTTCTGGAACATCATGAAAACAGGTTTTAAATACAGAAACACAAAAACAGAAATTAACCTCAATATGTTTTCTCAGCATATAGGTTTTTCATTGTGCTACAGAAAAACTTAAAAATAGAAAGTTAAGAACATGAATTATTTTTAGAGAATTCTTACTAATACAATTTAATGAGATTTCTACATTTCACCTCTCCACTAATTCTGATAACATTTTCATCTCTGGCTGTGAAAAGGAGTGTCAGATACACTGTTACAAATGTGAATGCAAAATCTACAACCTGAGAATGAGCCAGATTCAAATTTTATGAGAGGTGTGGCCTCATATAATGGAAGATTCAAAATGGTATACAATTCTTGGTAAAGTGTCAAACACAACAACCCTCTCTTGATTTATACAATATTTGCATTTCTTGGTTACTCAGTTTGCTATAATAATATGCAAAAACTCCATCTCTTTGAATATATATGTAAAAATGGAGTTTTAATTTCTAAATTTAGGTATAAACAATGCATTTGGGTCGCATTAAGGGCATTTAAGAGCTCTCAGGATATGGATAATATGTTTTTGCAGAACAATCCCAATCATTGCAGGATGTCTAAACTTTGTGGCCCCACTCACAAAACTTAGCAGTGGCCACCCCCCAAATGTTGTGATAACTAAAAATAAACCCCATAAATATTCAAAATGCACACTGGAGGGTGGCATCTCCCTTGCTGAGAGCCATCAATTTAAGGCTTTGCATATAGAGGTATCTAAAGCAAATTTCACAGCTTGAATGGTATAATTATGTAAGCCAATAAATTTCTTTTTTGTTGTTTTTTTTTTTGGCAGTATGCATTAGAGTGGTGATGTATTTTTTAACAATAAAGATAATTTTTATTAAAATAAAGCAAAATAAGTTTGCATTTTTCCTTCTGTGCCATTTCCCACCATTATTATTCTGAGAAAATATACGAACAATAGCAACTATGCATGAGTAATGTGGAATATTTCTTTCAATTTCACTACAAAATGTATGGATTTTAATGAGACTGTTATATAGCATCTATCTTAGAAGCAAAATCTGAACCAACCATGTGTATCAAGCAATCTGACTATGTATTAGGCAAATACAGTCAGAAATTTGCATTCTGGTTACAAAAAAAAAATATGAGTCTCAACAGAAATTCTTTTTCCACATTTCAGCAAAATATTTAAGGAGTATGCCAAATAGGAGTGCTGAGATAAAGTTGGGTTCGTCCTTATAAAATGCTATCTCTAATTTATATGGGCTATGTAGACACCATGTTCCTTGGCAGAAGGACATAATGTTATTCAGGAAAATATAAGGAACAACTCTGTACAAACTATACTTTCAGCCCCAAAGAATAGGACTGATTCTGGGTTAGAGTTTTGCTTTGGAAATATTTTGTTATATGTTGGGAATTAAGGTTTATTAAGATAGAGTAGATAGCTGGCTAGATAGATAAATATACATGCATGCATATGTATAACTACATATGCTCACTATCTCTATACATAAATATAACTATATATACACACACACACAGATATGTAATAAGAGAGACAAAATGAAAACAAGTAAATCAATTGTGGGTGACTTCGAAAACCCAAACGGAGTTTACCAAATTCACAGCTGGCACTTATTAGGTGCCCCATGTGCTATGCACCATTCTAATTATTTACATGTATTAATTAATATAATACAATAACTTTATGAGACAGACACTATTATAACCACATTTCTATTTTACAGCTAGGGGAACTCTCAAGATGAAGACTTTAGTGGCAAGATTTTAATCTAAGCATTTTGACTCCACTATGGCCTCCTTCTAGTATTCTGTCAAACTTTAGTTCTACAATAAGAGCTTGATATGGTTTGGCTGTGTCCCCACCCAAATATCATCTTGAATTGTAGTTCCCACAATTCCCACATGTCATGGGAGAGACCTGGTGGGAAGTAACTGGATTATGGGGGTGGTTTCCCCCATGCTGTTCTAGTGATAGTGAGGGAGTCTCAACAGGATCTGATGGTTTTATAAATGTCTGGCATTTCCCCTGCTTGCACTCACTCCATCCTGCCACCCTATGAAGAAGCTGCCTGTTTCTCCTTTGCCTTCCACCATCATTGTACGTTTCCTGAGGCCTCTGTAGCGGTGGAGAACTGTGAGTCAATTAAACCTCTTTTCTTTATAAATTACCCAGTCTCGGGTATTTCTTCATAGCTGTACAAGAATGCACTAATCCATGAAATGTGAATTCAAATTAATGCCAAGTGAAAATGACCCTATTGCCTTGAAATCCTTATCCATGGAATTGTCCATTTTGCTAATTCCTATTTTTTATGGGCAGATAATTAAGAAATGCTGATTTGAAATTCATTCAAACATGCTTATGTGATGCTCTCAGCTCAAATATTCACAAGTATAACAAGGTCAGCATATGGCCTCATGATATAAGAAACTGACACTTAAATTTTTTTTTTCCTAAAAATAACTGGTTTTGTAGGCCTTACCAGAATTCATATTAGTTCCAGTTCTCTTCCCATCCAGGAACATAGCAAGATGACCCTTTAAATTTAGGAATAGCTGTGTGACATTTTTTGCCTAATTAAATGTTAGCAGAAAAGAGTGACATATGTAACTATCAGTAGAAATTTTATAGCTGGTATGTGACTTGATGCTTTCCATCACTTTGGGGATTATGGCAGCACATGTGGCCACAGAGGGGCTATCAGAGTCAAGCCATTTGGAATGCCACAAAATCATTCAGAAGTCAATTTAAATGAACAGTCACCTCTGAATACCTTACATAAGCAAGAAATAAACTTTTCCTATGAACTGTGGGTATTGCTTGTTACTGTGGCAATGGAACTGTGGGTATTGCTTGTTACTGTGGCATAGCCTAGCCTCTCCTGACTCATGCAACTTGAAAAAAAAATTCCTACAGTCACTTTAGAACTAAAAAAATTAAGTTAAGAGACAAATGAGCTATTCGAAATGCCTTGGCTAATTAATCACAGGAACATTATTAGATCCAGTTCTTCTGATTTTATTTCCTATTAAAATATCTTATTTCTTATCATTCACCATATTGATTCTTGCCATGTAACAGAGAAGATTATATTAAATAATAAAGACAGCCTATCATGGATAAGCCACAAGATTTGGCTAAACATCAGCATATGCAAAAATAAGCTATTCGATTCATTAGTTTCTTTGGAAATATAGATGAGTACCTAACTAGAACCTATCTCTTTTGCCTTCTGTGGAGGAAAAAAAGAAATCAAATATTTTGAGCTGGGTTTTACACTTCTCCTCCAAACTTTGGGTGTCACATAAAAACAGTTTTGAAATAGAAAAAAATGGAAATACTCTGCTATGATAATGCTCTGCTAGCTTATCTTTCCTACAGGTTTGACAAATGCAGTGTTAACAGGTGGTTGAGTGTGACGTTTGGGGTTTGAGCCTGACATTCGGCAAGAAAACCAGGTGGAGATGCTGAAAAGAATCCATGTGAAAATCGTTTCATTCCCTTTAAGCTATTCTGGCAGAAAGGGAATCTGACATCAGCACTGAAAACAATGAGGTAAAAATTTCTATCACCTCTCATTTCTTGGCTCAAACTCCAGTCCAATTTTTTTTATATCTCTCTTTTATGCACAAGCATATATAAGTACTACGTTAGCTCTCTCTTACCACTGTGTTATGGCCTGTTATTCTGTCATTTCTCTCTGTATAAATAGAAACTTAAATGACTAACTTATACCTTTCTTCCTAGGAATGGGTTTATTTTTTTGCTTCTTTCTTCCTGAATACATGATAAATTCCCCAAATTCAGTCATTTATGAATTGCCTTTACCATTTCTGCCATATTCACTTACTACTTACTTTTTTTTTTTACTAAATCTATATTTTAGATTCACTGTTTTTTGTTTTCATTTTTAATTTAACAGTGCATTAAGATTCTCTCATATTTGATGTGCTGGTTACCATTTTTTCTCAATGCATAAAAAAATGCATCTATAACCATGGAAGTAAAATATGTTGGTTCAGATACCACCTGCACTTCTTTTGAATACCATATGTGGTATCACACACTGGGAACAGGAACACTGATATGTAACACATAACATGGTGTCATTTACACATCAGACATTTAAAAGGCTACTTATGCTTTTTAGAGTCTATAAGCTTTCAAAATTTGTTTAAAACTTCTATCTACATTGATTTTACTTTTTTGAGGTAAAATTATTTTACAAAGTTATAAGTTTTTTTTATACCAATGACACTTAAGATCTTTCTGAAATACAAAGTTGGATATTTACCAAGTGAAAACCTTACATTTGCAGACTTCAAAAATGGGTGCTTATAGCAGAATTATTCATAATAGCCAAAAGAGGGGAAAAACCCAAATTTCCATCCATGAATGATGAATAAACAAAATATAGTGTCTACAAACAATGGAATATTATTCTGCCTTAAAAAGAAATGAAATTCTGATACATGCTACAACATGGATGAATCTTAGTGACATTACACTAAGTGAAATAAGCCACACAAAAGGACATATATTATTTGATTCAATTTATAGAGGTACCTAGAACAGTCAGATTCACAGAGACAGAAAATATAACGGGGGCAATGAGAAGTTATTGTTTAATGGTTACACAGTTTCAGTATGGGTTAATGAAAATGTTCATATATGGTAAATGCTGTAAAACAAAGTTAAAATATTTAATGCCACTGAACTATACATTAAAAATGGCTAAAATGGTACATTTTATGTTGAATCTACTTACTACAATAAAAATAAAATTAAATATATATAATACATATAACTTAATAACATGCTAATGTGTTGAATGTCAATGACCTTTAATTGACAGCTAATAAATAAACAATGTGTCCATTATCTTCAACAGCAATGTATAACTGCTTTTAACCACAGCTTATGATGATAATTTGTATTCATCCCTACCTAACTGACATATCCTTTGCTAACTTTCCCTGAACACGATATTGAAATTAAATCTAGACCAGACGCAGTGGTTCATGCCTGTAATCCCAACATTTTGGGTTCTTTAAAACTTGCACATCTTTGTGGCCACCCTTGTCTTACTGAATCAGAATTTTGGGAAAATGAGGACTGGGAATAGTCGTGAGTTATCATTCAAATGTCTAGTAGTCACTGATCTGGAATCTGTTTGCTGCTCTTCATTTTCTTGAACCACTAGGAGCCCAAATTTTACTTCCATGCCTCATTTGAATTAATTTCATGATTCTCTCGCTTTGGTCTTTCCACCATTAAAACAATAACAAGAAATAAACTTGACCTTGGCCTTACTAATATTAATACCTATAGTAACTGCCATACTTTTTACATTTAATCAGAGTTCAGGTCTTACTCTGGCTTGGTCTAGAAATTTTCCTCAGAAATCTTCCTTAAGGAAAAAGACATTTAACAATATTAACACTTTGTAAAAACAAAACTTTAAAGGGCCCTTTAGCAATTATTTCTATCTGATATGGAGTCTACAATGCATCTAAAGTGGTATAGTTAGGGATTCAAAAGATTCTTTTTGCCCTAACGCAAGTAAATCCCAATACCGTTGAAAGAATTCTAGAGTTAGAACCGAAAGAGGCAACAAGCAAATATAAGGCCAAATGGAATTCAAATTGATCATGGATTATTTTAATGGACAGAAAAAGAGAGAGAAAAAAACACATATTAGGGTTTGCGGGCTGTAGCAAGACAGTGGACACAATTAATATAGAACTGGTTAGGCAATCTAGACAGTCTGGATTCAAACTTGCTGTGAACTATAATTCAGCAGTCACATTGTTGGTGTCTAGTGGCTTTTCCCAAGCCATGTGTTGGAGCTGTAGATGTTTCCTCCTGATTGTGCCCTGGTGGTCTGCTTGTTGGAGGTCTTTTTTGTTCAATACACTTTTTGACTTGCTTTCTACTTCCCTGGTTGGTTCATTCACCTTAATTATGATTACCTGATTAAGAGTGGAGGTGACACATCCAAACCACTAGTCAGGGCAGTCTTATTAGGCAGGAAATTCTGCCATTTGTCTAATTTAAATTAAAAGGTGTGTTTTACACAGAACAAACCAAAACATCCAGCCACAGAAATTCCTTTTATCCAATCTATTTACATCTCTTTGGTATTCAATATGATCCTTTAAGCCAAAGGCAGTTATAATAGGAGTTAAATGGTCCTCTAGTTTTTCAAATGGAAGTCAGATTTAGAAGGTGTTAGGTTTTTGCAGACCTGCTAAATTCCTAGGCTTAAACATTTCAATGGTTAATCATGAAGTAGCTTTAAAATGTATGCCTTTTTGGAAGTATTAAATAACTACAGAGGATGTTTTGTTATTTAAGAACATCTTAGGAAACAAAGCTTGGAAAGCAGCTCATGAATTTAATGCTATGGCATCATTTTTAAAAAGACAGGTTAATAATTGAATGGCATTGTCAAGAATGATGGAATCTAGAGAAGTTATGAATGTACTTTGTCAAATGAACATTCTCTGTTGATATTGAGATAAAATGCTGAGACTGGCAGATTAAAAGAGAACACTGAAAACAGCTGAGATTCATAGATAGTCCATTTTGGACTCAACTTCTCTCTTTTTGTCACCCAGATATATGAATGTTGAGGGATCCAGGGAATTCCGCTGTTCCTCCACCCTGGCCCAGACCTTGGGAATGAGTGACCAGTTCTTTTCCATATGGTGATGCTGAGATGAAAATTCTCAGCTAAATCATCTGAATCCTAGAGTAACTGAAAAAGGGGTTTCTCCCCTCTGATTTACCAGGCAGCTCCTCCAAAATAGAGAAACTATAGATATCATACATTCATGATCCAAATACATGCTTACCACTTATCCTCAGGGGTAAATCTTGATTGAATCTGTTAACACACTGCACCACATTTTTTAAAAATACATTCTGACTTAATGATACACAGTACTTGGATTGCAGCACCTCAGTAGCATTCTCTACTTTTAATGACAAAAATGGATAGAGTGGTCATTCAGTCTTACTAAAATAATCTCGTCAACTCAACTTTGGATCACCTAAGTAGAATATCAACTTGCCGGTTCCCTAGTATCATGTGATGACAGACCTGGGCAGTTTAATGTCTCCATGTGCTTCCACATCAAGCTCTTTCCTAATTGCATGAAGTTGGTGCTTCCTTCTATTTCCAACTGAATTCCTGATTTTGAGAAGGATGAGTTTTGTTTCACTCATCTTCCCCACACAGGGACATACGCAATTAAACATTGTTGGAAATATTTTCTTAAACTCTTTTTGTTTTTAATGTCTCCTGCTCTCCTATTATTAAGAACTAGGCTGTTGGTCTTCTTTCCTTTCTACATAAATCAACCTTATAATATTCCTTAACAATAATAGGAAAGCTAGAGCCAATAAGTCATTCCCTTAGGGAAAGAAAGGGATTTGGTTGGCTATTTTGCTAGGAGACTGAAAATGGGAGAACTGCAAGTATACATTGAAGTTTTCTTGGGAAAATATGATCAATGCTGCTTCATTCATAGTACAGGATAGACTAGGGCAGCAGAGTCCTGTTCGCTTGTTGGGTTTTGCCCAAGGGCGGCAAGAGAAGGAAGGAAACTAAAGAGAGAGATAGAACTTGTATGTGCTGAATCCTTGAACTTATACAAAAACTTCAGACCTCTGATTTGGTTTTCATGAAATGCAAACATTAATAACAATCCTGTCTCTTTCAAAAGGAATTCAAACACTATGAACTCAACAACAACCGTTATCCAAATTAAAATTTGAATGTGAGATTAGGACATGAACTCAGTCTAGTTGCAATAAAGCAGACTAATCTCAAGCTTGGTCTCTTGCAGCCAGACTTCAAGGTGATCAGGGTTAACAAGGCCAGTAATGAGACATAGCAACACCTTATGCTTCCAGATACGATGCATTGAGAAGGATATAACACCTCTGTGGTCCTCTTGCCAAAAAATGCAAACCTGAATTTATTTCCGAGGAAGCATCAGACAAACCTACAATAAGGTCATTCAACAAAGTAACTGCCCAGCCTCTTCCAAAAGATAAGGTCATGAAAGACAAAGGACCATCCCATCTTAGAGGAGACTAAGGATGATGACTAAATGCAATGGATTATGGATTGAATTCTGGACCAGAAACAAACACATTTGTGGACAATTGGTGAAATTTTCACAGCTCTGTTGATTACTTAATAGTATTGAATCATTGTTAATTTCCCAATTTGGATCATCATAACTGTAGTTATGTAAAGATTTCACATTTTGGAAAGCTGGGGAGAAGGTATATGGGAATTCTTTGTACTGTTTTTGCAACCTAAAATTATTTCAAAATGGGAGTTAAAATTTGTGTTAAGTTTAATGAAGTTAATGGCCACAACTGATCATATAAAACTAGATTCCCCAGCAGAGTTGGAAAATGATTTTTGTGGTTTAATCTGGATAAACAGAAGATTACAGCACTAAATACAATTCAACAAGCATACTTGGAGAAATTACTCAACATAATGCATAAATACAGAGTCAAGTTTGAGAAGACATAGTCTTTGTCTTTTTGAAACATATAAATTCTGTCAAAACCTAGAATCTTTTTAAAGAAAAAAAGATGGAAAAGTATTTGAAAATTTACAACAGTAAAGCCACAATGGCGTAATTTAAATTATTCCCTGTACATCAGAAGGCATTTCAGAATTCTATAATTTATTTACATTTTGTTATGAATAGAAGTTTTCAGTGTATTGTGGCATGCAGAGGAGCCAATTAAAATAAATATATACGTATTAGAATGTAATATGCGATGTTATCATATGAATTCTAAATGACTAATCACACAATTCTCACAGCAGAAAATCTGATTCTTGTGTCATTTATGCACTCAAAGAAGTTTAATATGGGAATCTACTTATATATACCTTTAACTATGACAGAACATAAAAACTAGCATACATGTTTTAGTGGATTCAGGATGAAATATTCTATCTATGAGAATACTCCATTTATATGTGCCATTTGTATGATGTTTCTTCTCCTAAAAAAGCTTTCCCGCTGGGTGCGGTGGCTCATGCCTGTAATCCCAGCACTTTGGGAGGCCGAGGTGGGCGGATCACGAGGTCAGGAGATCGAGACCATCCTGGCTAACACGGTGAAACCCCGTCTCTACTAAAAATACAAAAAATTAGCCGGGCAAGGTGGCGGGCACCTGTAGTCCCAGCTACGCGGGAGGCTGAGGCAGGAGAATGGCGTGAACCCCGGGGGGCGGAGGCTGCAGTGAGCCGAGATCGCGCCACCCCACTCCAGCCTGGGTGAAAGAGCGAGACTCCGTCTCAAAAAAAAAAAAAAAGAAAGAAAAAGCTTTCCCTGAATTATGCATATGGAAAACTCCTACTCTGTCAGGAATCAATCTCAGCAACACCTCCTCCAAGAAGCCTTCCATCACTCCTCTAGCACACATTCTCCTATGATGCCATAGTTTCATCTGTCTTCATTTGTCAACCATAGGCATAATCACATTTTACTGTACTTTCCTATTGATTATATTTCCCCACTAGACGTTAACTACTCTACCTCAATGCCTATTCCATTGCACCATCTTAATAAATATGTAAATAAATAATTCCTCCTGTAAATCCAGGATTAGAATGGATTATTTTCAGAACCAGTCACAAAAAGTAAGTAAAACGATAAAAATTCTATTGTGACCTAAGCTGATTTCCTGGGAAATTGTTTATTCCGATGCAGATGGGCTGTGAAAAGGAATTCTGGCATTGAACCCTTGGGGTATAGATTTAGTAACCGGCAGAAAAAAATAATAGAAAATACCATGCTCCCACAAGTTATTCTTATTTGTCATGATCTGAAACAGTGTTGATTTGTTTTAAAAATAAAAATCCCCAAACTCACTGATGACCCATGAACTAAGAGTATTTTCCATGGAGATTTAAGAAATGCTCACCTTTACTCACATAATGAGATCTTTGAGGCAACATCAAGCACATCAGAATCCTTTAAATACTGGTATTAGCAGAGCCACATGGCACTCCAGTTAGGTCAGTGTGGGAATGTTTGGTCCCATAAGTCGCCCAGAGCATACCTCTTCTATTTGTGTCCCTGTTGTCTGTCTTGGAAACCAGTGCCCAAATAATGAAAGATTAATGAGATCGTCTTCAGCCCTGCTTTCGGCAATCACATTTGTCCCTCATCATTCTGCTTCCCCGGCCCTGACATTTAGCCTCTCCTTACACTGCTGTCTGATATTACAAATTGTGCTGGGTAATTTCCCCCAGCCAAAATAGGAGATTTAGAAGCATCAGGGAGTTCTGGAAATCTATCCTGCACGTCACAAAATGCTTCCTGTCCTGGCTTAACAGCACGAAGGGAGAGAAGAAATGAGCCTATGTCGGGGTGGTGGGGCCTCTACAAATAATAAAATTATAAGACCCACAGAAGGAAAAAAGCTTGGTTTTCTTTGTAAGAATTACTATCTTGACACCCTGTAACTAATATAAGTTGGGAAATTTTTTAAACATTACTTTGCCTACCTACCTTAATATGACAAGATTAGTTTCAGCAGTCTGGCTTTACAGAATTATTTCCTGAAAAAAAAAATTTAGCTGGTAATTGATACTCAACCTTGGTGGTAAAGAAGTTTGCGTTTTATTTTTAAAAAAGGAGCTAGGGTGTGGGTGGGAATTAGCTGACTTAATCTGGCGCTACATATGCAAATTACATTCCTTATTCACAGGAACTCCTAGGATCCTGTACCCTCATCAAATGCTAGAGAAAGTGGATTTATGTGAAAGATTGGTTCTGTAACTATGGGAACAGCTGACTAAATCTATTTCTCTCTCTTTTCTCTTTCTCTCTCTCAATGAATTGCCTAATTTTTCTGGTATCACAGAGATACTGTTTTGGTTAAACCTTACATGGGTGTTAAGTTATTTCGTAAAATTTGTTATGCATGTTTAGCAAATAAACACTGTGCTGTCCACTAGGATTTGGAGCTAGAAGACATGGGATCTAACCTCTCAGTTCTAACACTTCATCCCTTTTGGAAAAGTCACTTGACCTCTTTAAAACTCAGTGTTCTTACTGGTGAAAGAAGGACAATACCCACTACAGAATTTTTGGTGAGGCTCAAGCGAGATCATGTACAGGAAAGCCTTTTGGAAACGAAAATGGCATTACATCATTGTTAGCTGCTATTGTCATTGCAGTTTCACAGTATTTTCAGAGTCCCTGTCTTCAAAATTCAGAATGTTTGGATTTCAGAAAGTGATTTAGTACATATGGCAATTATTAGATTCAGCTGGGTCTGGGAGAGCAACTCATAATGAAACACATTAATATTTCTGGACAAAAATAGACAAATATTTCTACTAAGTGTGATAAATAAAGACAATGTGTAGCTTCACGAACATTTAAGACAGGCTTTCCTTTCAAATCAATTACAAAAGTGTTTCATTTTAATAGTTTTTCAAATGTTTCAATTGGATATGAGAAATAGTCAATCTGTATTCCCACGACTTCAATATTAAATGCCACTCCTTTTTGGGAAGTCCATGCAGACTCCATTTTTAGAGAATATTTATTAAATGTCTTGGTGTCTATGGGAGACCTGCTCATCATGTTGTATAAACATTGGAAGAGCAACAACAACAAAAAAAAAAAAAAAAGAAGAAGA
The DNA here is from genome assembly GCF_028878055.3 of Symphalangus syndactylus. NCBI lineage: Eukaryota > Metazoa > Chordata > Mammalia > Primates > Hylobatidae > Symphalangus > Symphalangus syndactylus. Next base: position 31,359,938 of record NC_072430.2, read on the forward strand.
AGAAGAAAAGAAAGAAAAGAAAAAAAAGACAGGACAGCATCAAAATTTTAAAAATATTTTTGCATCAAAGGACATTATCAAGGGAGTGAAAAGGCAACCTGCAGAATAGGAGAAATCATAATATATCTGATAAGGGTGTAGTATCAAGAATTTATAAACAATGGGAGCTCCTATAGCCAGAGACTTCTGGAAAATATGTATCTTTCAGCTTCTAGACAAATAGTTGCCACTATGAAGTTATGGTTAAAAACAATATAAAAGAACAAGAAGTGCTAAATGAGAAATGTCTTTTATAGCTCATTATTTTGAAATACCTTGTGCCCTCTCTTCAGTTTATTTTAATTCAGGAATACAGTTGTTCATTTAACAACAGGGAAAATCTCATTCGAGCTGATAGGCTGCCCTGCTTGTGTTTTCATTGTTCCTCCTCTAAGCATTGTTTTCTACTCTGTTTGTTCGAGTTTTTGCGTCTATTGTATATACAAAGCATTTCCAAATCGCCTTTGAAGGAAGCAGTTTGACATGCTAAATTAAGCGAAGCTCCAGAGACATTTGTTTTAGGCAGCAAAACAAACTCAACTAGACACACACAAAAAAATGCCGAGCCCATCAGATCTGAAACCGTTATTTCTTCCCGTCTGCAAGTTAAATGGCGGTAATGTAAATGAATGCGAATCGCTTGGCGAGGTGTGAGAAAAAAAGCTGCAAATTACAAAGCTGGCGAGTGAATGTTGAAACTGGTGGAATGTGATAATAATGCAATGGGTGGGGATCTGAGCCTTCATTAGAGATTCTCATTTCTCACTCATTTCATTTCCAGTTATAAAGTCCAGTGAAATGGATCTTGGTAATTGCAAAGTTGATTGCTACATCGGTTTAGGGGAAATGAATACTGCAATTACTTTTTCTCTTTCTCTCTTCTCCCTCTCCTGCTCTTTTGTTACATCCATGGGATTTTCAGAGAGCTTTTCCAAACTATCAGAAGGATCTTACTCTTTGGTAGTTTTTACATTTCTATAGCCTATGGGCTCTGGTACAATTTTGTCTTTTAAAAATGAGACATGATACCATCACCAGATGACAAACCAGAGCTGCAGTCTTGGTATCTTGGATATATAACTCTTCATACTACCAAGAAAATAAAAAGAAAACAAAAAATCTCTAGTTGTCTAAATAAAGGTTCTATAAGGAAATAACAGAGGAAAGCAGGTTTATTGAATATTAATGGTGACAGGATATAGGCTACAAGCCCTCACATCAAGGGTGCTAATTAAATTGCATTCCAAGCTCTTTCTAAATTAAATTTATTATGATCTGGTAACCATTTAAAGTAGATTTGGTGGGACTGATCCAGTAGTCAGCTTTTCAAATTAAACAAAGAGAAACACCTCTGTTAGGTGTTGACATCTCTTTCCTGTCATGCTCAGAAAACATGCTAAGAATTGGCTGGATCACGGAAACAACAGTACCGTGTACTTCTTCATGAGAATAGTCCAGTTTCAAAATGACTGGCACAGCCCTTTTAAGGTCAGTTGAAGGCACAGGTGGGGAATGATATATGGGAATCCTGGCAGAATCAGATCGACTTCCAGCCTAGGGTATCACATCCCCCATGCCCAAGTTCTACTCTATGTCTATGAGACTTGATCCCATATCCTTATTCAAGAAAGGCAAAGCAAAATTTTAAGATGAATGTTTACTGTTATAACTCTGATGAGTTGGACAAGGGAATTTGACCTTTTGACTGCAGTCATCAGGTTTAGGACACAAGCAAAGCTCAGTAGGCTATATCTAAATTCACAGTCACAAGTGAGTCTTTCTTCCCTGTTTGGTTGGCTCTGAAGTGTATAAATAGCCTCTGCCACTTTGTTCTGTCTCTCCTTGGAGAAGGTTTCTTATTGTGAAAAATAAGTCACACAGAATGCTTAATTCATGCAGAGTCAGGCAAATTCTGTCTTTCTCAAATCCTGAGCAGCTACAATTTCATGGTATGATGGTTTACATGTCAACTTTACTGGGCTACCAGATGCCAGGACATTTAGCTAAATATTACTCATATAATCTTGGATGTGTCTGTGAGGTGTTTCTGGATAAGAGCAACATTTGAATTGGTAAACTGAGTAAAGCAAATTGCCCCCCTAATGTCGGTGGGAGTCATCCAATCAGTTGAATGCCTACATAGAACAAAAAAAGCTGAGTAAGAGAAAATTGTTCCTGCCTGACTGCTTGAGCTGAGCCCTTGGTCTTCACTGACCTTCAGGGTCAAACTAAAACATCAGTTCTGTTTGAGTCTCAAGACTGCTGGCTTTCAGATGAGGACTTTCACCATCAACTATCCTGGTTCTCAGGCATTCAGCTCAGGCTAGAAACAGACCATTGGTTCATCTGGGTCTCCAGCTTGCTGACTGAATGTCTTGGGGCATCTCAGCTTCCATAATCATATGAGCAAATTCCTTATAATAAATCTCTATAATATTATTTAGCCCATGTAACATAAATATATGTTATAAATACAAATATGTCATAATATAAATATATAGTATGGAAACAAATAGTATAAAATACATATAATAATATATAATATATATGAAATAATATATTATATATTGTTATACTATATAATATATAAAATAATACATTATATATTATGTATTATACTATATAATATATAAAATAATACATAATATATTATGTATTATACTATGTAATATATAAAATAATACATAATGTATTATGTATTATACTATATAATATATAAAATAATACATTATATATAATGTATAATACATAATATATATGAAAACAGAAACATTCTATATTAATGACAGATCCTATATTAATAATATATGATAAATATATATCTAAATATTATTTTATAATATACATATGAAAACAGAAACATTCTCCAAAGAAACAGCACCAATACTATACATACACATGTGGTTTTTAAATAATAGTTGGAACTTAAATACTAGAGTATGTTCACTTTGGCTCTGATGGGGCCAACCATTATCTTGAGCTTCTGATGGCATTAGCAGAAGACACCTAGAAAAACTAATGAAAATGTGTTTCATTAGTTTTTAAAGTTTGAAAATGGGATGCTTATTATGAACTTACGTAGTAACCTTGCATGTGTGTGCTTTGAACAAGTACTATACCACTAGCAGAGATTTTTCTAATTTGAATGTTTGGCTACATAATTACAGTAAAAATTATCATTGTGAAATACCTGCTATGTGCTAGTTATACTGAGATCTCTGCAGATTTTTTTAACCTACCAATAAAGTTGCAAATGATGAGGAAATGGCATTCAGCGTCATTAAACAACTTGCCTGTAGTCAGTCATTCAGTGGTTAGAACAACAAACACATGGGTCTACTTGATACTGCCAACCCCTGGTATGGGTAGAAAAATAGTAACAGGAAGTATCAGGAAAAATAGTAACAGGAAGTATTTGATTCCATTGGGAAGAAATGAGCACTAGTAAGCTTGAATTTGTCACCCAAGCTATAGTTATCACTCTATTCATCTCCTCATCTTTCTCCTATTTACAGAGCAAGATTTCACTTAGCCCTCTGTTCTTCTATTATCCCTACAGACTCACAGAGAGAAATTCAAGCCAAAACAGGTTGCAAGACTCTTCTTCAGGCCATAATGCTGCTGTGCCTCAACTGAAATTTGAATGGAATGAAAACTCTCTCTACATATTTTTTTTAAAAAGAAATTTATAACCTATATGGGGTTCATATGCTGTTATAATTGCCTCTACTCGTGGTTTTATGTTGGGAGTTGGAGGGACAAGTGAAAAGTAGAGAGAAATACATTAAGTAATTTCACAATATCAAAGCCAGTTTTCTATTTTTGTAGATAATGTGTCTAATTTATAAAATAAGGACTTCGAATAAGATTGTCTCTAACATTCCCCAGGATTAATGTTGTTGATATAATTCTATTTTTTAATCCCACAAATATCTAAGACATTGTTTCATATTCCTCCTTCTATAATCACTTTTTAACTGACTTTTCTCAAACCTTTAGCAGTTGAAATTTGTGAAATCTTTTCAATTTGCAAATTTAAAAGACTTTACTCAGGCCCATTCTTCTTGAGCCCCACGAGGTATTTGGCACTTGATGCCACCCAAGACATATGTAGAGATGTGTTTTTATGCATTAGTGTAATGTCCTAGGGAAAGGTCCCATTGATTTCATCAGAATCTTCATCACATTTCATGGCACAGAAATAAATTGATACAATAGTAAAAATAAATAAAATAGAAAGTCATTGGAGACCATGATTAAAGTAGCTCCGTGAAGTGCTTCAGATAAAAACAATGTGCTATAAAAACACATTGAAAGGTAAAAGAAAACTGGTGAAGTGGCAAGATCAGATGTAGTCAATAATTTTCAGAGGGAGATCTCTCTTTTTTTAATCACCTTAATCAGATCTGTGGCAATAATTTGTTAGTAACATTCAGAACGCTCATCTGCCAGGATGTGTAATGATCATCAATTGACTTCCTTTATTTTCTAGAATGTCTTAATGGGTTTATCTAAGTTGACACACTGAGTTGTGGTAGATCAGTCTACAATACGGGTTTCCAGATCCTTTCACCCAAATCCTTGCCACCATTTTATATCATTTATTAATGCTTTATGTAGGCACTTAACAAGTCAGAAGCATGATCTTATATCTTTTAACATGATGTGGCTAACAAGAGTTTAGGCTTTGACTCACAGGACCTAAGTTCAACCCAGTTTCTTCCTCTGTAAAGTAGAGCTAATATCACATTCACTTCACTGTGCTTTTGATGTGAGGATGCATAGAAAGCACTTCACAGTGCTTTGGAAGAGCACAGCCCACAAAAAAGGTCCATAAATACTGGTGTAATTATGATTATGATACTTGTATTGCTCTGCACGGTAAAATATAACATCATGGTAAAAAATGAAGGCTTCGAGATTGCAAAGGGCTGAGTTCAAATCAGGTATCACTCTTTCCTAGCTGTGGAAATGCAGGCAAGTTTTATTATCATTGCAGGAACAAGACCCATAGAACAGATGAGTAAATGAATTGACATTTGCAATTCAACATGCTCACTCTTAGAAAATATTCATCTATGCCTGCAATGACTGTGTCATTCTTTTTTTTTTTTTTTTTTTTTTTTTTTTTTTTGAGACAGAATCTCACTCTATTGCCCAGGCTGGAGTGCAGTGGCATGATCTTGGCTCACTGAAACCTCCACCTCCCCGGTTCAAGCGATTCTCCTGCCTCAGCCTCCCAAGTAGATGGGATTACAGGCATGCACCACCAGGCCTGGCTAATTTTGTATTTTCAGTAGAGACAGGGTTTCACCATGTTGGCCAGCCTTGTCTCGAACTTCTGACCTCAGGTGATCTGCTAGCCTAGGCTTCCCAAAGTCCTGGGATTACAGGCGTGAGCCAGGGTGCCTGGCCATGACTGTGTCATTCTGCATTTAAAGGTTATTTTCCCTTTTATCTCAGTAGTCACAGAAGGAGTTAATATGCATGTCACACCTCCCCCTTGGCCTAAATCTCAGCAAGTAACTGTTGCTTTGGCAAAGACACAGCTTCCCAGGTGCAAGCAGTTAATTGCCCCATCCTTTGTGAATAAGCTTTTTGTAAACAAAAGTAACAAGTGTCCAATGTCTTGGAATTCAAGAAAGCCAAACTGGCCAGGCACGGTGGCTCACGGCTTTAATCCCAGCACTTTGGGAGGCTGAGGCGGGTGGATCACGAGGTCAGGAGTTTGAGACCATCCTGGCCAACATGGTGAAACCTCGTCTCTACTAAAAATACACAAAAATTAGCTGGGCATGGTGGCATGTGCCTGTATAATCCTAGCTACTCAGGGGGCCGAGGCAGGAAAAGCACTTGAACACGGGAGGCGGAGGTTGCAGTGAGCCGAGATCGCACCACTGCACTCCAGCCTGGGTAACAAGAGCGAAGCTCCATCTAAAAAAATAAATAAATAAATAAATAAATAAAAGAAAAAAAGAAAGCCAAACCAAGGAAGCTATAAAGTGAAATGAGTATTTGGAAGGATTCTGAGTAATACAGCCTCCTTCTCTATTAATCTTTCCTGGCCAAAATATTTTTTTATCACCAAAATGATGCTGCAAATTCCACAGTTGTGGCCAGAAGTTCCTGTGATACTGCCATAAATCCATGTGATAATTTGAAGTCTCACAACATACTCTGTTCATGTAGAGGAGAATTTGTCAAAGAGCCATAGTAGTACTTCATAGACCTCTAGGAAAGGAATATTTTGCAACTATGTGAAGAATGAGGAGAAAAAAATCAAAGTTCCCATCATCCGATTTTTTTTTTTTTTTTTTTGAGACAGAGTTTTGCTCTTATTACCCAGGCTGGAGTACAATGGCATGATCTCAGCTCACCGTAACCTCATGCCTCCCGGGTTCAAGCGATTCTCCCGCCTCAGCCTCCCAAGTAGCTGGGATTACAGGCATGCGCCCCCCATGCCTGGCTAATTTTGTATTTTTGGTAGAGATAGGGTTTCTCCACGTTGGTCAAGCTGGTCTCGAACTCCCGACCTCAGGTGATCTGCCAGCCTCGGCCTCCCAAGGTGCTGGGATTACAGGCATGAGCCACCACCGCACCCGGCCCGTCGTCTGATTTAACAGCAGTAAGAACTTAGGCTTGAAAATGCTCTATTATACACATTTGGCTGTAACTATCTAGTTTAATCCTGATTAACGATTCTGTGAGACAGATATTGTTATTAGTCCATTTTACAGATAAGAAAATTGAGTCGAGGAGAGGTCAAGTAATTTGCTAACACCAGGAAGTGAGAGAGCTAGGCTTCGCTCTCTAATGCAAATCCTAGCCTTCTGAGTCTGGACTGTATTACCTCTTGCCATGCTCTGTGCAGCACGGCATTCTAAAATCCAGGGCAGCACTACCTTGTAAAATCCAGGAGATTGTTTGCAAAACTGATATCTCTTTTCCTTGGCTGATTTCTGATGGGGCTTCTTAAAAGTATGCTGAATTTCACTATCCAGGTCAAAATCCATCAGGAAATATCTATCTTGATGCTGACACCACAACTACATTAAGTTGTTGGACATTAGAAAGAGACAACTCATCTATTGGAAATGAATCCCAGATTCTCTTTTGCTTTCCTAATTCCTTAACTTTCAGAAAATACGTCCAGATTTTCCAGGCTCTCAAAATTATTCAAATAGAGCAAAAAGGATCGAAGAGCAAAATCAGGAGAAACAATGTTGTTTGGGTGTTTTGACTTTAAAAATACAAAGGCTTTCAAATCACTTTCTGGACTTGTGAGCTTGAAATTCTTTCTCAATAACAACTATAGGTAATAAAATAAAACCAGCATCACCTTCAGAAGAGTTTATTGTTTCTCCTTCCCTCATGTGCTAGGAGGGAGCTTGCTTCCCCAATGCCAGCTGTTTCAGAGGCCTGGAGCCTGCTTCACCTCTGGGGACATTAGCTCTAACCTTTCCATCTACTGGATTTAATCATATAACCATGTAATTAAATTCCAATAGTCAAGTTGCAGGGGCAGGGAAGCAAGGGCTGGGCCAGTTCCATTTAGCCCAAACAGATGGCAGACACTGCTCCTAGAACAGCATGCTCAGATTGCATGTTGCTAGCATTTGTGTTGCGTCCCCATTAAACATGAGCAACAAAACGTAGAGTCAGTCTGCTTAAGGAATGAAAGCCTCTTCACCTGCTTCCGTGAGATAAGGTGCAATGTATTTTTAATGTACACTTTTATCTTTTCTTGACAGTCAAGATTGGTTCCACGTGATAGCCAAACCATAAGGTAAGCAAAGCTAATGGGTTTGATTTGTAGACAGCATATGGACCCCTAGGTTCCAATTAATGCGTTCTTTCTTTTTCTCTTGACTACAGCTTTTCAAATCTTGAGGAAGAGCTTTCGGGATTGAGTTTAAAGACGCTTCTTCAATTTGTTTAACGGTTGTTAATAGCCAGGTGTTATTTCAACATCTGGTTAAAGTCTGTTTTATGATTTTACCAAGAAGACATCAGCAACATCTCCTACCTTGTTAAATTAACATTGCTGTGTTGAGGATATAGTAAAATTGGGGTTTCCATATACTGCAGGTAAATCTGTAAGTTAGTAGTACAAATTTCATTGAAAGCATATGACAGTGTAAAATAAAAGCTTACAAATTCCTTTGCCCAATTTTTCCACCTAATTGAAATGCACAAGCAAAACAATGTACATATTGCCTTATATATGATACTGAAAAAAGATATCTAATACCCTTCATTGGACCACCAATTAAATAAATGTTGTTACATTAATAAGATAAAGTATTATGTTGAAAAGTTTATTTTATAAAAATAAATTGCTCAAGTAGGATGCAAATCTGCTTAAATGTATTATGCCATTTTTTATTAAGAGTATGCACAGAGATATGAAAATGGTAAAATTAGTTAGATCTGGCTGATAAGAATATGGGTAACTTTTATTTTGCATTTTATGTACTTTTTTCAAATTGTCAGTGATAATTATACACTACAATTACATAGACAAAGTTATTTACAAAATGATACCATGGCATTGTCATAGCTGTCTCAAATCCATGCTATTAGTCATTAAAAAATCACAATAAAAAAAAGACAGTCTTTTCATTCCACCAGGAACTCAGCAGAACAAGTTTGGCATAGACATAAACATCAAGGTATTATCTTTATGAATTTGTATTTTAATATGCCTTGCCTTAAGTGAAATCATTCTGATTTCATCAGACGACCTCAAAAAACAAGACTATAAATGACACTAAATCCATTAATACAAAGTAATGTTGTCCTGAGATGAGCAATAGCATTTAGGAATCACATACTGTTAGTGTCAAGAAAGATAATTATAGGTAGTTTCTTTGTACTTCAATTTAAAAAAAAATAGGCATAATTTTGCTATGTTTTCTTCATTCATTTCTAGAAAGTTTGTTACTCAGTTCAGTTCTTAATGTCTATAATAGCAACACACAGAGAAGGAGTCACACACATCAACATATCCTCAAAACATCCCTGCAACACAAGCCAGGAATGGAGCTTAGAAGAGCACAGAGGTTAAGTGACACAATCAAAGTGACTCTGTGGCTGAGCGCTCTTAATAGTCTACATCTCCAGTCTCTGTGTGGGCTCTCTCCAAGGTGGCTTTGGTGAAGGAGACAGTTCACTTGGACCAGGGTCTGTTTCATGTGCTTCTAGGAAAAGGCAGCAAGTTTCAGTAGCAATGTGGAGAATACTAATAGATCCCCTAGCAGAGGTATTTTTAGCTTTGTCAGTTTTCCTTAAATCTCCAAAGGATACAGTTAAATTGAGATGCTAGAGATCACTTGCTAGGAAGTTTAAATGACTTAATGGAGCATCCATCCATGTTCAATGACTTGACATAGAACCTCCGGATATTTGTCACCCAGGTGTGACTAGCCAAATGGCATCCCACTGATGGCACCAGAAGAATTCTCATCTAGAATGACAAAATTGGTACTTCTCCAAGTTACATCTGTTCCCTAGTGAAGCTATTTTGTGGGTAGGGTTACAACTTTGCTCAAAACATTTCATTTACATATGTGACTCAAAATATCTTGAGCGTATCTATATACAAGTCCTCAAGTAGATCACAAATTGAAAACGTTTAAAAAGAAAAGGTGTTCTGACTTCAGATGCATAATTATAAATGTCTGGAACCATTTGCTGCCTTCTTTCTTTTAGGTAATGGCCATTATCCCAGCCATTGCATATCAGCTGACTTGAGTTAAAACCTTAATATCCCCTTATTTGTTCTCATGTGGTTAAAGGCAACTTCCATTCACAGAATGAACTATGACATTCCCCAAGATGAACAAATCAAAAGGCTAACAGTTCTATAACCTCAGAGTTCAATGAATGTAAAGTAAGGTGTTCTTACATTGATTAATGACCAAAAAATACTTTAATCTCCTAAGGGGGAAGATTTGCCAAGCAGAAACTTTCTTAAATAATAGAAAAAGAAAACTCATTGATAATTTCTGGATTCTTATAAATCAGTGAAAATATTTCATGCTTATTAGTTCAGCTATATGTTCATTCTAAGCAACTTAATTGATATAACTTACTGTGAACAAAAGCCACGTGTGAAAATCCTATGATTGACTCACTAATAGATGAAGCTTATATTTAACTGTGGCCTAATAAAAGTCATAATCTCTGCTTAAATTTATTTAAAGTTGTATAATATTTTATTCAGAGGCTTTTGGTCTAAAAATAAAGATGAGTTTTTTGTTTGTTTAATCAGATGAAGAACGTTATAAGAAAACAATTCTCAAAAAAGAATTTTCATATGGCAACAAACAAAATGGCAAATGCAACTTCAACGTGGAAAATGCAAATTACTTCTGAAAGAAAACTTGGATATTCCTCAATGAAAAGGAAGCATGTCATAAGAAATAGAAGTCTTTCCCCAATTAAAAAAGTTGCTTCTCAAAATAAATGTTACTGCATATCAGAGCACTTAATAGTGCTATTTAGATTCTTCAAATAATACATAAACTCAAATCATTAAAACATCATCTGAGCTAATAAGGTCATTAAAAACAGAATTATAATTGACTTTAAATAATATGTTTATGAAAGAATCTTCAGCAACATCAAACATACTTTTAATAATACTTTGTTTTGCCCCCTAAGGAGTCTTTGTTGTTCTTTTCTCATTGCTTTTTTTAATAAACAGCTGATTTAATGAGAATTATCTGATCTACACTATTTTCCTAGTGTTGTTTTGAATCCCATGTTTTACACAGAAGACTTTTTAAGATGTATTTTCCATTAGCCCCAGCCCTAGTGGGAAAGCATATTTAATAGGCAGGTGATGATTACCAATAATATATGTGAAATTCCTTTTATTTTTCAGGAAATTAAGAAAGTGTTGATTAATTTTAGAATTTAAGTCAAATATGCATGGTGAGATTTTCAGGAAACCAATAACAGGAATAAAAACAGAACATATATCTTTCAAATCCATTGAGGGGAAAAAGTAAAACCTCCTTGTAAGACACACAATTTAATCATAAAGACATAGAAAGGATAAAAATAAGAAAAAAGTAATGAAAAAAATCAGCCAAATAAAAGTCTGTATGATCAGATTAAAAACAATCAAAATAGAGTTTAAAGCAATAAAACAAAATATACTTCTGAGAAATTAAGTGGGTCACTGCTTAATCAGAAAACATATGTAAATATTCTAAAATCTTCCCAATTAATAATATAGAGTCATGATATAAGATATTATTGAAATAAATGGACACAGGCACATACATTTAACACATTGTCTCAATAATTCATAGAACAAACAAACAAAAACAAAATGTGATGAGAGATAAAATGAAGCAATATTAGCTTAATGTAAGGGAGTTGCATAGAATTCTGTAGATAGCAATCAGGCAAAATCTCTAATTTAAAGCAACTGACCAAATTGCTAAAACATAAAACAAATCACAGCAAACACACACACACACACACACACACACACACACACACACACACAAATACTTTCCAGGCTATGTCCTTTGACTTAAATGAAAATAATTTAGAAATATGTAATTAAAGATATCTATATACCAAAAAAATTTTTGAGACGTTATCCTGAACAATTGATTAATCAAAAAAGATAATTGAATTAGAAAAGTTTAAAGCTGAATATTAGCTTAAAATTACATATAAAAGATTGAGGGAGGCAGCTAAATTAGTTCTAAGAGAGAAATGTATAGCCTTATATTAAGAAAAACAAAACAGGCCAGTGGCTCAGGCCTATAATCCCAGCACTTTAGGAAACTAAGGCAGGAGAGTATCTCTTGAGCCCAGGAGTTGGAGGCTACAGTGAGCTATGATCGTGCTACTGCATCCTAGCCTGGATGACAGGGTAAGACCTTGTCTCTTAAAAAAAGAAAAGAAAAATAAAATTTTAATAATGATTGCAAAGAATATAGCTAGCTAACACTATTCAGCATGTATAGAGAATATGAACCAATAAGAGAAAAAATGTAGAAAATCATGAACAGATAATAAATAAATAAAAAAGAAACAAACACAACAAGAACTGGGAAAGTATAAATTAAAATCAAAATGAGACTCCATTTTTATCACAAACATAAATATTTAATGTTTTGCAATAGGAAATGGCAAGCATGTGAAAATGGAAACTCATATTTTACCAGTGGTAAAGAAAATTGATACACTTTAGAGAACAATTTTACAATATTTAGTAAAGTTAAAAATGAAAATTGAATGTTCAATTTTAGCAATTCAAATTCTAGATATACTGTGTGTGCTTAGGAACTCTCATACCTGACACCAGACGACATTAAAAGTGTGTTCATTGAAGGATAGTTTATGATACTAAAAAATGTAAAACAGTGGAAATGTTCATCAATATAATACAGTAAAATTAAAATATCTATATATTTTAAATATATATGTATCTATACAATAACATATTATACTGCATTGCAAATGAATGAATTAAAGGAACATGGAAATGTTTCAACAACAGGATATTGAACATAAAATAGCAAAATGTAGAATGATTCACAGAGTTTGAAATTGTTTATGTATAAATTTAAAACATGTAAAATAAGGCTATACTGTACATCAATACATATGAACGTAGTAAGTATTTGACAAAGCAAAGAGGATAGTGTGACAGGTGAGGGGCTCAAGGGCTTCAATTGTATTTGTAATTTTTAATGAATAAAAGCAATGAAGCAAATTTAGGATGATATTAAGTTCAGACAAGCTGGTTGATGTGTACAAGAGTGTTCCTTTTATTACTTTCTTTACTTTCTTGTGTTATTAAAATATTTTCTAATAAAAAATAATGAAATAATATAGCAACAAACGTTATAATCATCTAGGACAGAAATGTTTCATTCTTCTTCAGAATATGAAAAAGTATTCTATGTGTATAAGATGTACATTAAAAAATAAAAGCAATTTATTGCCTTTACCCAAAACACTCTCTCTCCTTTGAAACTGTTGATACAACTCAGGTAAAGAAAAAAGAAGAACTCACCATTGACACAAAAATATTAATGATATAAGGTTCATTAAATTTTATAGTGAGGAAAAATGTGGATAGCGTCACAAATTCCAATATGAAAGAATTTATCTTAAAATCCTTTGCCTAAAACCGGTATGATCAAAACAACATTCTGGTTTTGATTCTGAGCTTTGTGCTTGTTAGGATCAATCTGGCATCATCTTTGCACATCATTCAAAAACTTAATCCAATATATTGTGTGCTACTGATAACAAATGTGGTTAAGGAGGTCATCTGACAAAACACTGAACAATTTTGAATTAAGTTCTGCCTCAAGACACACATATCCATCTTGGTTCCTGATTATCTTCTTGTTTTTCAAATTATTAAAGCACATAAACCAAAAGACCAATGGATGCAAATAAGAGTTACAGCAGCTGCAACAGATTTGATCTGCTTCAGGCTAGTTCTCTCAATGAGCTATTAAATCATCAATATTTGAGTCAAGTGATTTCTACTCAAGTCAATTGTTACCCAGAATAAATACATAGGGGCTTTCTGGAGGAAACTGTAAAAAAGAAAATTAATAGTTTGTAAATTTCCAGATTCTAAAATCATTTCTAAAAGGTATATTTTTACATATATGCTTATGCAATCAGACTACAGAATACTGATGCTCTCCCTGTCAATCTTAAATTATATTGAGGTAATAGGCATATTGACAGGGAGATATCAAAATTGGAGCACTCCCTGCAGCCAAAATATTTTGCATGGGTGCTAGGATGCAAAGGAATTGGTAAATTATAATAGATCAGTGAATTCTGTGACTGCTCACACATGGTTTAAAATCTATTCATTCAGAAAAATGTTATTTAATTCCTCTTATGTGCCAAGCATTGTGTTAAGTCCTTATCAAAACAAATTATTAAATTCCTGGATCTTATAACTTAATGGGAGGCAGGCATTAAAAACACAATCACAGAGGTAAATGACCACTTAGAGTTGGCATCCTTAGTGGAGTCCTGTGGGCAGTTAGGGTGGCAGACAGGACACCTCATCTGTGTTTGGTAAGAGGTCCAGTTCAGGAAATAAAACCTACCTAGGTATTTAGAGAAAATGGGTAATTATATACTTAGAAAATTATAGGAAGAACTAAAAGAGCAAAGAAAAGGGACTGCCAATGGAAGTATTAAGTTCGAGAGCACATCTGAGTGATTGCTCTCTGGGAATCAGGAAAACACAGCTGCACCGTATAGCCACCATCTCTGCCTCAACTTCCCTTGACACTCATGTCTTAGTAAACTTGCTAACCAAACCAGCAACACAAAGATGGCCTCTGCCTCATTTTTGCCTTTCAGAATGTATAAGTATATTTAATAGTGAAACCTCATTCGCATTCAGCCCCCTAGCAACAAGAGACTCTGGGAAATGCACGTGTGGGCTTACAGCTTCTTTAGTACAAGATGACTCCTAGAAGGATGTGAAAATAGATGCCAAATACTAAATCCAGTACAGTGTACACTTTGTACCTAGAACTTAGACTTGAAAAAAGTAGCAATAACAACATGCACCTGCCTAACATACAGTAACTATTCCTTATGCAATTAGAATGAGGCTTACACTGTCCCCAAATTTTGTTAGTCACCGAATCTATAGCTGGGTTTTCTTTAACCTTCAATTCCAATCATAGTTTCAAGCTGATAGTCTGTAATTTGAAGGACAAATTACAAATGTATCACCATTTTTATAAAATTATAGGTAAAAAGAAAGAGGTAAAAAAAGTCAGTACATGCATAACAAGGCAAGGAAGAGAACAGGAGTAGTTATTAATTTCTTATTCTGCAACTGGCCATAAGATCACAGTTGTTTATGACACTGTTTATCCTCTTCCCATTTCATATTACTTTTGACCTCAGCTAGCACTGTGACCAATTAGGGCTCTGCCAAGCAGGGTGACCCGAATCCTAATTTGGGTGTGGTTGTGATAATTGTCCATTTAACATTTGACAAAAAAGCATGGAAGTTCTTAGAGATGCTTCTGTAAAATTCCCTGGGTCCCATACATACATCTCCGCGTCTGTAGGAAAAACTTACTCTCCTTAATAATCAGGACCAATTGTTCCAGTTAATACAGGTAACTTCTTTGCTTATAGGCATGGAAAGACCAAATTATTCAGTGGTAACCATAGAGTTCAAATGAATCACTGTTGTGCCCTCTTGGAAGAGTAACATTCTTCCTTTGACTAATAAGACTTCTAAGCCATCATATCCCAACATCATGTGGATGGAGAGCTAAATATTGTGAGTGATGCATAGGTGAAAAATGAATGTTATCTCTCCCCATCCCATCCCTTGAGTTTTAAACACATATAATTTGGTATGATTTACGTATATTATATTGCTGGGCAACATTCAATTCTGCTACAGAAAACAAGAAAACAAAACTCATATGTTAAGTAAGTTAGTAAACTATAAGGCATATTAAGCAAAGGTAAAATAAGCATGTCTTGTGCATACTAAACATAGCTAGAAAGGAAAGACCAAAAGATGCCTAACATTCATAATATACTATATATACATGGGGTACCTCAGGCACCTTCATACACGACATGTACACAAAGCATATGAGATACTAAAATTGTATGAGGTTGTGGATCAGTTGCACATTGGTGACATCCATCTTGAATAGATATGCACTTTGTTTAAGGAAAAAGAAACAACATTCATAGCTGTTCATCAAGTAATTGGGAAGCTATAGCTTTGGTCAGCTGTGCATGTTTGTGTCACTGTGTTTCTTGGACACAGTATGTTGGTCCCAGGCAACTTCCATATCTTAAGCCCCTTCCTTAAACTTCAGTTCTGGTCCACATAACCATACCGTCAGAGAGGAAGGATGATAAAGTCAAGAGGCAGAACCAGCCTGGTCAACATGGTGAAACCCCATCTCTACTAAAAATACAAAAATTAGCTGGTCGTAGTGGTCGGCACCTGCAATCTCAGCTACTCGAGAGGCTAAGGCAGGATAATTTCTTGAACCTGGGAGACGGAGGTTGCAGTGAGCCAAGATTGTGCCACTGCACTCCAACATGGGCAATAGAGCAAGACTCCATCTCAAAAAAGAAATAAAAGAAAAAAAATTCGAGAAACCCTGAAACAGAAGAGGCCAAGGAGGAAGAATATCTGATTCTGAACTCAAGATTCAAGTACTATGGTCCATTCTACCCACTTTTACCTTCTAAGAGGACTGTAAACCTACCTCATCCTTTCCTCCCTTCCTTCACATGATTTGTTTTAAATTGATTCATAAGCCATCTGATTTCAGCATCTTAATTTGGTCTGCGAGCTTCTCTGTCCAATGACATCTGAGATTACCATGAGCTTTGGTAACTCCTCACATCATATTTAGCTACAGACAAAAAGGGCCAGGTATTGGCCACTAATTCAGATCATACATCTTATTCTGAATGACAGTGTCCTCAATTTCCAATGACAGCTTCATCCAAGTGACACTCTAACTGATTTTTCCAGTCCATTATAGTATTTTTAAAGGCTGGTTGCTTCAGGCAACTTATGGTGAATGATAACAGTGACTCTTACTGGCTTGAGTTCATTTTCTTGACCTCTGTGCCATAAACAAATCTGCTGTTTAAAAGTGATGTTGTATGGGTCACCATAATAATGTCCCATTAAGTAAGTAAACAGATGCAAAGGCATGGTTACAAGGCAGGCAAATCTATACACAGAGTAGTTGTCTATTTCAATATGGATAGCTGTCCTTTCCATAAGAGAAGAAGTCCACTGTCGTCACCTGCCATTAAATAGATTTCTGAACCTCCTAGTGAATGGTGCAATATGAGGGTATCAGACTTTGGCTCTTAGGTACTCAGTATTGACTCTACCAAATGAACTATGTTATTGAATGTATGTGTTACCAACGTCTTTGCTATCGTCAACTTTTCATTCATGAAGTCATTGAGCAAGACTTGGGTAGGGTGGCTGGAAAAAGAGACAGCTTGACATCCATAGAATAGATATAATAGATCACCTTATCTACTGAATCACTGAAAGATTCCTCAACTAGGAAGGTCTTCTGAAAAGAAATTACATGTGGCATGAATATTCTCATAGGTTCTGCCACTTACGAACAGTCCTTAACAGGTATTTCTTCCCTAAGTCTCCTTATTGCCAATCATCCAAATTGTATCCATGCTTAGTGAAACCTTTGTTTCCAAGCAGAGTGAATAAATAGATGTACCACTCAAAGACCTGCTCACTTGGAAGTTTCCTCTTCTCTACAGTTTCTCTGAGAAGCAGGTATAGGTTGAAGAAAAAGTGGCAATTCAGCAGGATAAATTTATGTGGGAGGGTGAACACCTACTCAAGCAACAAATGGAGCACTCAGCCAATCATATATATATATATATATATACACACACATATATATGTGTATATATATGTATATATACATATATGTATATACATATATACGTACGTATACATATATACACATATGTATACATATACATTTATACATATGTGTATATATACATAATTTTTACTTGATGTAGGAGTTCTGCTGCCCAAGCTCAACTTTATGGTTGGTTGATCAAAATACATGATTATAGTTCAGTTGCATTACTACTCAGGATCCAATGGCCAACAGTTTAGCCTCTTTTGGCATCTATCTCTATTAGCAAGACAAGAACTGTCCTACACAAGGAGATTAATAATCTAAGAAAGAAGGCATGATTTTGCTTCAGAACCACAGAGGTCTATGCTATGAATCTCCTACCAGATTGGCAAGGTTTTACAAACTGCATGACCATCTGCCTGAAACACTTCATGCACTGTTGAATTTGCTGAATCATTGTAACCAAGTAGCAAAGACAGCAGCTTGGACCACAGCCTGGAAAAGCTAGAGTCTACTCTTCCTCAGGAACAAACTCCAAATTCATAGCTTTAGGGATTACTAAGTATTCAATCCAAAGTATCGAAGCAGCACATCTAAAACTAGTATATGTTGCCTTCAAACATCCTGGGAGCCCATCAAGTACAGGCCCAGCTTCTTTGGAAAGGATTTCCAGACATGCCGGACTAAACTCCCAGAAATTTGCAAAAGATGGCACGTCCCTGAGTTTTAGTGAGAATTTTCTCCTACCTTCTTGAATGCATGTGAATTACTGAGCTTTCTAGGATATCTTTTCCTTCCAGTTCTTCCACTTCAGTTACATGATATTATTAAGCTATAGACCTGTGTGACATCCTCTGGTATGATAAGATAATCAAGGGCCCTGGGAGTAATTCATGATATCTCCATGGGGCATGTTAATGAAAGTGAAAGCAGACTACTTTAGTATTCTTTGCCTATTGAGATAAAAAGAAAGAAATTTCTAAATTGATAGTTGCATTGGAGATGCCATAGCTCAGTTGAATTTGTTTCAGTAGAGACCATATCTTCCACAACCATAGCAACTGGAATTACCACCTGAGTAAACTTACATTAATTGTATATTCTCCAAAACTACTTCATAGATAGCCAACTACTTCATAGATTAAAAAAAAAAAGCAAGTTAAATGAGGACATCTTAGAAATATCCACTGCTGCACCTTGAATCTGGGAATTGTGTGAGTGTTAATGATACTACATTGTGATAATTAGTCTGGCTTCAATTTGCCAAACCTGCATCTTTCCTTCATTTGCACAATTCAGGTACAACTTAAGTTGGCTGAACATCTATATTATTCGTGAAGCTATAATGAGCAATTATCCATTCTTGAAAACAGGTTAAACCCAGTTTCCTACTACTATACCTTTGATGCTTATAATAAAAACCACATACACTCTGCTGCAACTGGAGTAAATGTTGTCTTTTGTTCTCCGTCACTCCAGGATTCCACCATCCCCACTTAAACAGGGAGCACATTTTGTGGGCAGCACCTACACTTTCATGTCTATCTAAGAGAGGAGAGTCCTCATCAACGCATTAATAAATGCCTGAGTTAAAGAAACATCCTCTGGCCAGGTGTGATGGCTCATGCCTGTAAACCCAGCAATTTGGGAAACTGAGGTGTGTGGATCACCTGAGGTCAGGAGTTCAAGAGCAGCCTGGCCAATATGGTGAAACCCTGTTTCTACTAAAAACACAAAAATTAGCCAGGTGTGGTGGTGCACACCTGTAGTCCCAGCTACTCGGGACACTGAGGTAGGAGAATCGCTTGAACCCAGGAGGCGGAGGTTGCAGTGAGCTGAGATCATGCCACTGCACGTGATTTCACACCTGGGTGACAGAGAGAGACCCTGTCTCAAAACAAAAAAAAAAAAGAAAAAGGAGAAGGAGAAAAAAAGAAAGAAAAAGAAAGAAAGGAAGGAAGAAAGGAGAAAGAAAGAAAGAAAGAAAGAAAGAAAGAAAGAAAGAAAGAAAAGAATTACCCTCCGAACTCTCTTATGAGATGTTTTTAGACATTAAAGTGAATCATATGATGGGTTACTCCAATGTTCCTATCTCCCTGTTACGGACTGTATGTTTATGTGCCCCTAAATTTCATATGTTGACATCCTAGCCCCGAGTGGAATAGTGTTTGAAGATGAGGCCTTTGGGAGGCAATTAATCCATAAGGGTGGAGCCCTCATGATGAGATTAATGACCTAATAAAAAGAGACAGGAGAGAGGCTTCTGAAGGCAGTTGTTTACAACTCAAGAAGGGGAGCATCACCACACACCAGATCTGCAGGCACCTTGATCTTGGACTTCACAGCCTCAAGAATTGGAAGTAATAAATGTTTATTGTTTAAGCCACTCAGTCTATGGCATTTTTGTTACAGCAGTCCAAACTGACTAATATACACCCTATATTTCAGATTCTACAATATGCCAAGGAATTTCTTCCATCTCAGCTTCAATTAGTGTGACTCACCATTGAGTCCAGATTTCAGTCAACCAATCCAGAAAGCGAAACAATTATAATCACTCTGAGCTGGTTGGGTAAGCTCATTGCATGCAGGCTCTAGTATATGTACCCATATTGGCTAATATGGCCCAATCTATTTATGATTTTTCCTACCTGATTTACCTCCCTTTGAGTCTGTTGCCATACATAGTCCACAGATTTCTCCTGATAAAAAATAACAAACTATTGCCGTTTTTTGTTGTTATTTTAGCCTTTTCTTCCCAGTTTATACTTCATGTTTAAGCCCTACTGAGACACTGGGAACCAACTCTAACCTGGAGGCAGTGAGGTGATCACAACAAGCTATTTTACATTAGTTACCTCAGGTGAGTTAGTTCTCCCCACAAAGGCAGAATCAACCTTATACAACAGAGATGAAGGAGTTCTACCGGCAAAGAAGGCTCATCGGACTTGGGGGTTCAGTATAGTCAGAATAATTTAAACCTACCTAACGTTCCCATTATAATGCTCTGGGTTTCTGATATTTCTCACTCAATGCCCTAATTTTCACAGAGAAGACCTGGTGAGGGTGTGATTCAACTGAAATTATATTTCAGCAATAAACAGGATCAGACACGGTGTGCCATTTTTTTTTCTTTCTTTCTCTTTTTTTTTTTTTTTTTGTCAACAGCACCCTTGAAACTATAAGAAATGAAATAGTGTTGGAGATAATCATAGATGCTCCTTGGACCTCTGACTTGCCTTGAGCCAAGTATTTAAAACTCTGAATTTGTTGTTTTCTTTCTATACATGCTTCAGCCTACCTCACAATTATTATATTTACATTCTCATCATAAAATTCTGAAGCAATCACATTGGTCACCAAAGCCTTGGCTTTAATAGGCTCTTCATTCCAGGTGATCTCAGGTAATAATTTCAGCTGCTGAGTTTTTTTCTCATTGCAAGCCAAAAATTATCAGTGATCCATTATGCATGAATAGGATTGTCTCTACTTTCAAATTCAGACAGTTTAGGTAACCAATATCAAATTTATACCCTTAGGTAAGTAGACCTACGATCAGTTTTAGTATCAAATACTTAATCCAACAAGATAAAATGCAAGAAACAGAAATTATTCCAGTTATTCAAAGCAGGAGAGGTATTTAATATAAGTATTAGGTGTGCACAAAATCAGTGAATGAATTGGACAGGGGAGGGGGATAAATCAGGAACTACCTCTTAAACTGTTGTGTCCAAGGACATACTACTCTAGCCCCTATCCAGAAATCAGGTCTCTCCTGCTACTGAGAGGTGACAGTCTGCTGGCAGTCCTCACAGCCCTCGCTTGCTCTCGGCACCTCCTCTGCCTGGGCTCCCACTTGGGCGGCACTTGAGGAGCCCTTCAGCCCACCACTGCACTGTGGGAGCCCCTTTCTGGGTTGGCCAAGGCGGGAGCCGGCTCCCTCGGCTTGCCGGGAGGTGTGGAGGGAGAGGCGCCAGCGGGAACCGGGGCTGCGCGCGGCACTTGCGGACCGGCTGGAGTTCCGGGTGGGCGTGGGCTTGGCGGGCCCCCCAACTCCGAGCAGCCGGCTGGCCCTTCCGGCCCTGGGCAGTAAGGGGTTTAGCACCCAGGCCAGCGGCTGCAGAGGGTGTACTGGGTCCCCCAGCAGTGCCGACCCACTTGCACTACGCTCAATTTCTCACCAGACCTTAGCTGCCTTCCTGCCGGGCAGGGCTTGGGACCTGCAGCCCGCCATTCCTGAGCCTCCCACCCCCTCCATGGGCTCCTGTGCAGCCCGAGCCTCCCCAACGAGCGCCACCCCCTGCTCCACGGTGCCCAGTCCCATCAACCACCCAAGGGCTGAGGAGTGCGAGCACAGGGCGTGGGACTGGCGGGCAGCTCCACCTGCAGCCCCGGTGCTGGATCCACCGGGTGAAGCCAGCTGGGCTCCTGAGTCTGGTGGAGATGTGAACCTTTATGTCTAGCTCAGGGATTGTGGACACACCAATCAGCACCCTGTGTCTAGCCTGAGGTTTGTGGATGCACCAATCGACACTCTGTGTCTGGCTGCTCTGGTGGGGCCTTGGAGAACCTTTGCGTCGATACTCTGTATCTGACTGATCTGATGGGGACATGGAGGACTTTTATGTCTAGCTCAGGGATGGTAAACGCAACAATCAGCGCCCTGTCAAAACAGACCACTGGGCTCTACCCATCAGCAGGACGTGGGTGGGGCCAGATAAGAGAATAAAAGCAGGCTGCCCGAGCCAGCAGTGGCAACCCGCTCGGGTCCCCTTCCACACTGTGGAAGTTTTCTTCTTTCGCTCTTTGCAATAAATCTTGCTACTGCTCACTCTTTGGGTCCACACTGCTTTTATGAGCTGTAACACTCACCGCAAAGGTCTGCAGCTTCACTCCTGAAGCCAGCGAGACCACGAGCCCACCGGGAGGAACGAACAACTCCAGACGCGCCGCCTTAAGAGCTGTAACACTCACTGCCAAGGTCTGCAGCTTCACTCCTGAGCCAGAGAGACCACGAACCCACCAGAAGGAAGAAACTCCAAACACATCCGAACATCTGAAGGAACGAACAACTCCAGACGCGCCGCCTTAAGAGCTGTAACACTCACTGCCAAGGTCTGCAGCTTCACTCCTGAGCCAGCGAGACCACGAGCCCACCAGCCCACCAGAAGGAAGAAACTCCAAACACATCCGAACATCTGAAGGAACGAACAACTCCAGACGCGCCACCTTAAGAGCTGTAACACTCACCGCGAGCGTCTGCGGCTTCATTCTTGAAGTCAGTGAGACCAAGAACCCACCAATTCCGGACACAGTACTATTAACATCACCTGACTCCACTGAAGGTAGTGATTATGGGCACCATGCCTGATGGCCTCTTGGGCCCGAGACTGACATTAGTAAGAAGAGAGCTTCCACTTCACTTCTACCTTGAAAATTTTGCACACGTGGCTGTAATTGGTAGAAACTAATTTATACGTAAAATCCAAACAGAAAGGAGTCCAGCAAATGTGATCGATTCTGTCCAGAAAGGAAGGTATATAGAAGGAATTGGGAATAACGAACACCAATAAGCCATATCCAGGGGAAAAAGCTGACTCTCACAGCTTTCCACCCTGGCATTAAATACCATGCTGTCTTCTTTAGTCTTTGGAGGCCGTTAAGTTTTTAAAAGCCTTCTCTATTGTTAATTTTCACTTTTGTGGGTTTTTGCAGAAATAAGTCATAGACTAAATACTTTGTGGAAGGGATTAGAATAATTGCCACCCACATTATGGGGAACTGCACTAGATGTAGTACATGCTTTCTATGCATTTTAACTCATTTAGTACTTACACCAAATCTACGAGGAAATTATGGCTACAGTTTAAGCAACTTGCCCAAGGTCACAGGGAAGAAAAGCCAGAAGAAAGCGAGGTCAGGATTTTCATATAGGTGATTCATCTGTGCTGCCAAAAAGTCTAAGGTAGGATCTGTATTTTAGAAATGTTTGTGTACAACAATTCTCTCAGGCTATTTAAGAGAGTGAATAGGAGGCAGTTTCTAATGATGTGTTTGCCACACTATGTGGCCTATGTTCTACTCAAGGGGCTCGAATCTCTTTGCAGAGATGCCCGACTCTAATAGCAAAGACTGAGCCTGACCAGTGAGAATTTAGCAAATGTATGGAATACTCACAAAGCATATTTATTCAATAGTAAAAAATTTATGGCAGCAAGTAGTTCAGTCATGGCACAGACCTTGATGAGAGAACTTAGTCATTCTTACTATTATTATTAAATAATTCTGTGTCTCCTAATTTGCTTCTGGCTCTCAGAAGGCTCCCAGTGGCTTTCCTATGAATTAAACAATTAAAGAAAACCCCTCAAGATATTTAATACTTGCTATGTATATTGTGATGACCAAAGTTTACTCCCCAAGGAAAGCTTGGTCATGATCGGCATTAAAAAATAATAATTGCATGATTCTAAATGTAGTCAGCAGTTTGGAAGGGTCATTACTCCACTGATTGCTTTACTGTCCTGATAAAATATACAGTTTTGGAAATAAAGTATTCAGGTTGGCCATTTCCAGATTTCTTTTGCTTTATCTGCAGAAGAAACCACCACAAGCTCACAGCAGAATCCACACTAGTCAAGTAGTTAGATAACAGCAACTGTTAAGAATTTCTGCTAGTGAAGCACTATGGTGTGGTGAGGCAAAACAGCCTGATTTGAAATCCTAAGCCTTGTGTTTTCAAAGCTCACTCCATCACTTATTGTAAGAGCTTAGCCAGTCCTTTCTGGGGGCTTCAGTGTTTCCATCTTTAAAATGGGTCATGCATATAATAATATCAATAGTCTATAAATATAAATTCTACTAACACACACTCTAATTTTAGCCAAACTCATGAGAGAAAATTCAGCAGCTATCCAAGAAGATTGAGACAAATCAATCATTGCTACCATCATTTGCGCTCATTAAAAAGTAGCAGAAAATGGAAACAAGTCTCAGAATGACTGGGGGGGCCCCTTCTTCTACTTGCATTGTAGAAAGTAAATGTGGTGCCTTGAATGCCTAATGGCCTTTAATACTTATCCTCTTTTTGCCCATTCCGGTAAACTACTTTCAAGAACAGCTGCTTATTTTAAAACCATAAATCACTTCACAAAGAGAATTCAATTCTCTTTTACTCCTGTCAAGATTTTGTCAACTTAATGAGAAGGCATGCTCATAAACAACTTGCCATCTGGTTAACTGAATTTGTCAAGGAGAAGGAAACAGGGCAACAGTGAATGAGAGGCATCACTTTCCCAGCTTCCAGCCAATCACTGAGAAAACCTGTGGGATCCTGCAGGTGTCCTTAAAATAACTGGATCATGAGAAAACATTGTTACAGAATAGAGACTGCCTGCTCTGGAAATTCTTTTGGTTTCAGTTTAGTTTTTATCTATCTACAAGAGATGACACTTATCCTAATGCGGCAATCGTTTTGATTGTCATTTTCTTGAACATTTTTATTTTCAGATAGTTGATAAACTTTGTTTCACTGGGCTTTATTCAAAGAATTGTTTCTTAGCTAAATTTGTTTGCTTTTTTGCACTGTATGTTTTTTAATCTTTTATTTTTAGCATATACCAAGGTTATTTGACAATCATAAGAGAAGGGGAATAATTCAGTACTGGTTAATCAAAATAGGTTTGCAGACATGCATCAAAATCTGGGCCTCTTATATGTTCAGGTGCGTCATTTAAATTGAAGGAATTAGAACAGTCAGTGGTTATAACATGAATTAATGTTACTTCGCTCTGCTCAATAAGTAAAGAAATCCCTTGGGCCCAGCCTTACACCTTCACATAATTATAGTTCTATTGTTGGAGGAATTCAAGACAGCCTTGGGAAGAAGTGTGAAGTAGGCTGTAACAGGTTGGGTTCCCAAGGAAACGGACTCTGAGACAGAGTAGCATACAAGAGGCTTACTTGGGAGGGTTTTTACAACTGACACCTATGGAAGGCTAGGAAGAACCAGGACTGGTAGAGGGAGAAGTAAAGCCATGATGAAATCTCAAGGGAAGACTAAACAGCCTGCAGCCCATCAGAGCTTATCTGAGCTGGAGTAAGAGGTCTAAGACTTCCTACCCCAATATCTATCAGTCATCAGGAAGTGTTGCCTGGAGAAAAAGACAGAACCATGGGAAAGCACTCTTTCTTCAGCCTGGGCGACAGGCAAGGGCCTAACAGCAAGGCTGTCTGCCAATAGAACCAGAGCACTTCCAAGAACGCCAACCACACAGGCAAACCTTGCTCTCCGTAGTGGCGTCTGTCCATCGTTATGGCCCGTGCTCCAAACTCTTCCATTTCTCCTTTCTCTATCCACACTCAGTTGTCCTTTATCCCATTCTCTACCGGTAATTGTTACATTTAGGATAAGCCACCTAGTCCCAGCTTCCATCATAATGGTTACTAAACATTTCACTTCTTGAAAATCTAGCTAATGTGTATACATTTTGTAGTGATGCCTGGTATCAAAAGAATAAGGATAATGGTAGGCATTTCAAGCACAGTGGAGGATGGTGGAGCAGAGTAAGGACAAGAGAGAGTTTAAATTCCCTTTAAATGACACTACTATATGGGTTCATACAATTAACCCTATTATTACCACTGGTGGGTGATTACAACATGAAAAATTTGCAAGAGTGTGTGTCCTGCCAGCTTTTCGAGAGACATCCACAGAAGCTCCAAAGGAAACTATTATGTTTCAAATCTTCCTTTAAGACAAGTGATAGATGAGCCTACCCAAGGAATATGGCAGGAATGGTGGATCCACCCTCAAAGCTACATCACTCCTGATCACATGAGAAGGCACCCTTCTCTGTCTGAGATATTCATAGAAGAGCAGACTGGCGGATGTTTGCTGTCATTGCAGGAGCATGGAAAATCACTTAGTTCTACCAGGAGTGACAGACAATTGTGGAAAGAAAGAATATTGAATGGAGTTAATGTAACAAGGCAACTGTATATACTAGACGCTGTGCTAGTAACTTTAAATGAGTCCTCATACCAACACTATGGTAGGTGTTTTTGTTATACCTTTTAAAAAATATGAAACCAAACATTAAAGAGGTGAAGTTATTTGACTAGAGAACACAGCTGGTAAGTGAATGAGTCAATATTTGAACGCCAAAGCTGATGCTTTTCCTACCACGTCTATGCCATGGTGATTCTTAAATGACTTTTAATTACTGCAGTTTAACTTTCTAATACTTAGAGGGATAATATTTTCAACTACTTGTTAATGCTTTTAATAACTTCTTGGTCTAGATGAAAATTTTTTATAGTTTATAAATTACCCTTGATGAGTTAAATTTGTACCCATGCCAGAAATGATTTGTATGTGTAAAATCTGTTTACATTTATCTCCACAAAACATGTTGCTTATTTTTCCCAAAAAATGTATGTCACACCACTATTTACTTGCCCACTTTGATTATTGTTTTGTAAAATGTGTTTTTTTGTTTTTTGGTTTTTGTTTGGTTTTGCCTATTAGAATGTTAGTCTCCTTTTTTTTTTTTTTCTTTTTGAGATGGAGTCTTGCTCTGTCGCCCAGGCTGGAATGCAGTGGCGCGATCTCAGCTCACTGCAACCTCCGCCTCCCAGGTTCAAGCAATTCTGCTGCCTCAGCCTCCCGAGTAGCTGGGATTACAGGCGCCTGCCACCATGCCCTGCTAATTTTTGTATTTTTAGTAAAGGCGGGCTTTCACCATGTTGGCCAACTAGTCTCAAACTCCTGAGCTCAAATAATTCACACACCTCAGCTTCCAAAAGTGCTGGGATTACAGGCATGAGCCATCGCACCTGGCCCAGAATGTTCGTAATTTCGTAAAAACATTTTTTTTTGCCTTTCTTTTTCTTTTCCTGAAGATGGTTTATTGCCTACTTTTCAGTTTATACTGGCTTTTTAAAACAGATTTCCTTTAGAGTAATTCTTTCAATAGTGACAGCTATATTTACTGAAATAAAATGTTTCAAACATGTCTCGAAGTTTGAATTTCTGTCACTATAGAAAATTAGTTAAGATTAATAAGAATGTGTTTTTTTATTCTGCAGGTGACTTCACCTTTGATTTTCCTACATTTAGGCAATGTTACTGATGTTCTTTAAACTGCCAGGTAGAATTTCAATGTTTGCAATACAAATACCATTAAATACTTTTATTATAGTTACTTTGATAAATTCTTTTAAAAATACTATTTTGGTCCTTTATAGAGGTAGCATAATATTTAAAACTAACTTTAAAAAAATAATTATTTTACTAATCTGGTTGCATTTTATTAAATTCCCTTTACGGAATTCATGAACTTTTAAAGATTTCATAACAAAGAACTAATTGATGAGAAGCATAAATAACAGCTTATGAAAGAATAGATAATGATACCTTAATCTGAGTCCCAAGGACCACTTTCCAATTACACAATTACAAGCCATTAATTTAAAATATCAATCATTAGACTATTATCAATTATTGGAAATGTGTATTATATAAACATATAAACATCTTTGATAAAGCAATGTTGATTATATTCAGGTGTATGATGTGATGAAATAAAGCTGGTGTTCACTGGCAGATATTCTTAGGTAACCGCTTTAAAGACTAAACATTTTGAAATGAACATTTCATTGTTACCTGCTACGTAGTGGTTTTATAAAAGTATTGAAGGTCTGGGAAAGAAGAACTTCCTAATTATTCCAAAAAGTTGTCATCTTTCTTTTTTTTTAAATCATAATTGTACATTTGTTCAAGATTCAGATAAAAGTGGCAGGGATCAGGGTTAAAATCTGTTCTATTCCATCAAAAATAAACCACATTTATTATTTAATATTTTCTAGCTATTCTCATAATTCTTTTTCTGTCAAATATTAGGGTTTAATAGCTGTTATATAAAGGATTGAAAACAAAATATTTAATATTTTAGGGAACAATTTTTAATACAATTTTTATTGTAGGACACTCTATCTTTGATAATTTTTACTTAAAGTGTTTTATTAACAGTCTATTTAGTAATATAGATTGCATTTCCTTGTTTTGAGGGAGAAGTGATTGAACTAATGAATTTTGTTTTCACTTGCTTCTCTTTCTATTCATTTGTATTTTTTCAGCCATAATGGGTTTGAATATATGCCAATCACTGAAGTGAAGATGATATAAATTATCTCATCAAATCCTTAAAAGTATTAGTACCTCATTTCGTATATGAGGAAATTGAGGCTTAGGGACATTAAATAATATCACACAGATACAAAGTCACAGTTCTTTGTGATTCTGTACCTCCTGATTTTAGTGGTTATGCATGTTGCTTCCCAAACATATCAAGTTTAAGGTTATTATAACTAATGAGAAACATGCTAGTCTTTATACTTAAGTCAATGAAACTGAGTGTTTATATGTTTGCTTTATCTATCCTATTCACATCTTCCTGAATTTTAAAAGCACACAGAACACAAATCAGTCTAATGAACCAAATCTAAACTACATAGAAAATGAACAAGCATAAAACAGAATTTAAGGTCCAAAATAACTTGGGAGATCAACTAAATTCCTGTGCTTTTGACTATAAGAAACAAGCCAGAGAGAGAAATGGTCTTATCCAAGATATAAAGGAGATTTGAGTTATATAGCCCAACTTTTTGCACACTAATTCCATATATTTTCAGAAAGTAGCTGACATTGAGCGTTTTATATGTGTCAGGCACCGTGCAGTATGGTTACTGTTGGTGAGTATTGTTATTAACCCATGTACAGATGAGAAAATTGAAGCATAAACATGCCCAAGGACCAAGGTTAGTATGAGCCAGGATTTGAATTTAGATGTAGACAGCATTGGACTCAGAATTTAAAAGATTCATCATGTTTTCATAATATAGCTTCCCATCCAATAGGCTACAGTCTTATAGACACTGTTGCTGTTAGATATAATTGGCCTCCATTACAAAACAACTCACTTCCTGTGCTTCCTCCTTATTTCAGATACACTAGTAAAGCATGCTGTATTCCAACTAATGAGGGAAGTTATGTAAAATACTTAGCAATAGGATAACTGAGGCCTACCAATCAAAACAGATACTGGTCCAAACAGAATAGAGATTGGCAGTAGACCACAGGAATGCCAGTACCCATAGATACTTGCCAAATAACTGTCCTGAAACCAATTAAATCATGCAGTCAAGGACTGAAAAAGTATATTTCCCCCATCATCAAATATCTGAACTTCTGCATTTATTAAGCAAGGAAAGACATAAATAGAAAGCAAAATAATGCTAATACAGGCCGTAGTGAGTGAATTGCTTTAAGACTATTAACTACCACAAAGTGTACAGAAAGAAAACAGCATGACCCTGCTGAAGAGGATGCATGCCTGTTAATAACAACCAGGTTACAAACTTAATAGTGATATCGATTGCAAAAAGTAACTGCATGACAGGTGGTAGACTATTGCATCTGCATTGTAGAGACATTAAAATGTTCTTCCATTTGACTGCTACCATCCCCACTATCAGCAAACCAAGTGTGGATTTAGATGCCGTAATAGGTGGTGTACTAGAATCAAATAAAACTGTGTCTTACTAGAAATTATAGATTTCTGAAACAGAATATCAGAAATTTCTTACTTTTTTTTTGAGACAGGGTCTTGCTCAGTTGCCTAAGCTGGAGTGCAGTGGCACAATCAGAGCTCAATGTAATCCTGATCTCCTGGGCTCAAGTGACCCTCCTGCTTCAGCCTCCCAAGTAGCTGGGACTATAGGCACATGCCACCATACCTGGCTAATTTTTTTTTTTTTTTTTTTTTTTAGAGATAGGGTCTCACTGCATTGCCCAGGCTGGTCTGGAAATCCTGACCTCAAGCAATCCTCCCACCTTGGCCTCCCAAAGTGCTGCGATTATAGGCATGAGCCTCTGTGCTCAGCTTATCTTGATTTTGTTTTTAGCATTTTGATTTCCAATGCCTTCTGAATGCTCATTCCTGAGGCTTTTTTGACACCCACATATTCTGAATTGATTTTCAGCAATAACCACAGCTACGTGTACTCTACCAGCCAGATAGAATATGTGCTACATTATAAAGAAGTCTGTTCTCTTTCTGTTCAACAATGTTGCTCAACGATCCCACTCACCATGAGAAAAAAGGCCTGCCATGGTTGTGCGTTATCCCATGGCACCGCATCTTCCCAACTTTTTCCCCCAGAAAGAATAGAGAATAACGAAAACCTTTCTGACAGACTTGTCTTGATAATGTCTGTGCAAATTATTGAGTGTTATGAGGAATTCTGTATGCTAATTACCTTTAAATAGATCATCTCTACATGTAATTCTTACCCCAATACACAAGAAATTTGATTTTCATCATATAAAGGTGGCAATTTGTCACCATGTGCTTGTGAATTACATCTGCATGAAAAATACATGGTGCTTCATGTCATTTATTCAATGTATACTCAGTACCAGATACTCTGTCAACTACTATACATGCCTTTAATTCTGAAAACCACCGTATGTGTTAGACATCATTGTCCCCATTTTAGGAAAAGTACACTGATAACCATAAAGTGCAAGTTATTGTCAAGGCCAGTCAGCAGATCAGTGGTTGAAGCAGGATTCCAAAGTAAGTCAGCTTGATTTCAAACTGATTTCTTAATAACTACCACTCTCCACTCCCTTCTTTACAAGCATATCATTTCTAGGAAAGACTATTCTCATGGCAATAACCAAGATAACACAACGTGAACCTTTAAATGAAATATGCTCTATTTTTATATGGAATATGACATAGTGAATAATGACTGTCTTTTTTGATTTTGCTGATGAAAATGAAAAAAAAATCTCTGCTTTTCACATGCGAAGAATTCATTTTGACTAGCAGACCGTCAACATGTTTAACTTTGTGTCTACTTGTGTTTTGTGGACTTTTCATGATGGCGATATTTTGTTGCAAGGTGACTTTTTTTGAGTCTCACTCTGTCACCAGGCTGGAGTGCAATGGCATGATCTCAGCTCACTGCAACCTCCGCCTCCTGGATTCAAGCAATTATTCTGCCTCAGCCTCCTGAGTAGCTGGGACTACAGGCGTGCACCACCAAGCCCGGCTAATTTTTTGTATTTTTAGTAGAGACGGGGTTTCACCATGTTGGCCAGGATGGTCTTGATTTCTTGACCTCAAGATCTGCCCACCTCGGCCTCCCAAAGTGCTGGGATTACAGGCGTGAGCCACCACGCCTGGCCTTAAGGTGATTTTTAAAGATACCTCTTCGTATGCTTTTCTGCAAGCTGGTTCAGTTTTGAGTTTGTCTGTAATATATCAAAAGGATGTTCTTGGCCGGGCGCAGTGGCTCATGCCTGTAATCCCAGCACTTTGGGAGGCTTAGGTGGGCGGATCACCTGAGGTCAGGAGTTTGAGACCAGCCTGGCCAACATGGCAAAACCCGTCTCTACTAAAAATACAAAAACTTAGCCAGGCATGGTGGCGCACCCCTGTAGTCCCAGCTACGCAGGAGGCTGAGGCAGGAGAATTGCTTGAACACGGGAGGCGGAGGTTGCAGTGAGCCGAGCTTGTGCCACTGCACTCCAACCTGGTGACAGAGCGAGACTCCAACTCAAAAAAAAAAAAAAAAAAAAGATGTTCTTCAGGTCATTTTAATTGTTCTCTCAGCATACCCTATGAATGTAGACATACTGATTCCATCTAAACTTTCAAATCAGATGCATGGCCACCAAATAATCATAAAAACAAAATTTCTTTTAAAAATGTTAATGAGTAATCAAGAGATTTTAATGAAAATATATATGTTTGTTTTTTCTTGTAAAATGCATACTGTGGTGTTTGAGCAAGGCTAATTTTGCACAAGTCAGAACTCCACAGCTCTTTCTGGGGCTATTAAAAAAAAGAGCCATCTGGCCATAAGCGACTGACAGAGTGGCTCTTCCCCTGCAGCTGGGCACCTATCAGGGCCTGGGCATGGCTCTCAACACTGGACGAGGTACAACAATTTACAGAATATGTTTTCTGTTTCCAGGGGCCCCATTGTATAGGCATGAAGCAGACTCACAAAAAATTACAATATATAGGTGCTAAAAATAAAAGTATTTTAAAGTTATATTAACTGCACAAAGGGGTCAGATAATTGGCAAGTGTGATTCCAGCAGCTTTGGAAGAGAGGCCTTTGACTTGCATCTTAAAGGACAAATATGTCATCAGGCAAAGGGGAATGTCATAGGATGAAAGACCTTGAGCACATATACAGTGGTTTGAAGGAGCTTGAGATCCCAGGAAGATAAACGGAAAGCATTTTGTTTGCTCATTTCATATATATATATATCATATATATATCTCATATATATCATATATGATATATCTCATATATGATATATATGAGATATATCTCATATATAATCTATATATAATTATATGTATATAATCTAGAGCATGTAATGAAGGAGGAGGCAATATTGGTAAGGAATGTAAGGGAGCAACACGTAGTAGGATACATATGTCACAGAAAGAGTTTGAATTCTATTTTGCAAGCAATAAAAATGCATGTTTTGCAAGCAGTACAGTATCATACTCAGGCATTCCTTATAGATTATGAGTACCCTTTGTCCTTCAATGTGTTGGAAAGGCTAAATTAGAAAAAGACTAAAGGAAGGGTCTTAACCAAGTAAGAGTCAGAGAACCGAGAGGAGAAAACACATTTGAGAGATCATTCTAGTGCTGGAACTAGCAGAATCCTAGGCTGATTATTTAAATGCAGCAGTGTGGTTCATGCCTGTAATCCCAGCACTTTGGGAGGCCTAGGTGGGTGGATCACCTGAGGTCAGGAGTTCGAGACCAGCCTGGCCATATTCTGTTCAAAGAAAGCAAAGAGGCAGAAAGAGCCCAGGCCGACTATTAAAAACCAGCAGCTTCCAAGAAAAATTTTTGATGAGCAAAATTTGACTGTCCTGGAAAACATTCTTATTCTGCACCAGAACTTACCAGGCCTCAGTAAATATTTGCTGAATGAAATCAAAACTAAACCAACAAAGGCCCATCCTATCCCATCTAGGGAGTTTAGAAGACTTTCTGAGCCAGCATAGTTTTATATTAGGAAAAGAGTGACCCAATACTGAGGTTTATTATGTCACTGAAGTAATAAGAATTCCCCTAAGGATATATTGAGGTTTTCGTCTAGTTTAGACTTCATACCAAAAAAAAAAAATAAAATAGACAGATATGATCACCCGTTGGTATGTGTGTGCTAAAATGACATATAGTTTGGGGTATTACCATTAAAAACTTTTGTATTCTTAACTTTCAGTAGAGCCAATGAAAATAAAGCTTATATAATATCCCCTAAAGCACACATTTTCATCTATGTTATGGAAAAAAATAAGATCACAAATTCAGAAGCCAGTTTACTAATGCCCTAATAGATTGTGACATATGTGCTTTTTCAGCAGAATCTACAAAATACTTAGAGCAACATCTCAAGTATGAAACAAATGCATTACTAAAAATAACCCAACTCAAGACCTTTTAGTAGCTCTTTCAGCTCACCCTATGGGTACAGACATATCTTGACTCCATCTGAAACTTTCAAATCAGATAAATGTGCGGCCATCAAATAATCACAAACAGAATTTTTATAAAAAAATAGGAATGGATGACCAAGGGCTTTAAAAGACAGGAATTTTGAGGCTTCTAAAATGTTCCCTTGATTTGCCATAAATGATAATATATGCATCCACTGAGAAGTTATGATAGCTCCATCATGAAAAATCTGAAGGCTAGTCAGTCTCAAGGATGGTCAATTTATTAAGAGGCAGGAAAACAATCAAGAGTCCATGGAGTCATGCTCAGGGGTAATTCCTGACTCTGCCATTTACAGGATTTGTAGCTATAGACTAATCACTTAATTTCTCTTGAAGCTAAGTTTTAAAATCTAAAAATCAAAATAATGCACCTTACAGGGTTATTTTAAAGACAAAATGCAAACATACGTTATCACACAGTTTGCACAAAGTCTTACATAAACAAAGGTTGTTAGTAATTGTCAGGTGCCATTATTACTCCTTCAGATTGATTTCCCCTGTGGTGCTTAATAAAAATTTAAATGGCTGCATGTGTAATTACCAAATACAATTTCTAAGTTTTCAAATACTTGGTGGAAACTTGAAAATTTAATTCAAATTAAGTTCTGACTTTAACAATGTACTCTCTCATTGCTGCATCTATTAAAAACCAAGAACATCTAATACATGACAGTTGCATCAACCTTACCAACAGGTAGAAACATCTCTTTTGTCACCTTAGATGTCCTGTCAATTTAATGAAGTAGTATAAAGTGATTACACAGTCTCTGAGACACTGGAATGCATTAGAAAAAGTGTTTATTACCTGATCTGTGAGTTTCTTGATGGCTCACAAACATTTTTCTCTGAATCCCCAGAAGACCCTAACATAGTGCTGTAGAAAGTAGATGAATAGTAAATATATTGGATGAAGAGATTTCTTCAGGGACATAGTGAGGGAGAAGATTTGCCTGATTTGGCTAAGAACGCATTTCATTATTTTGTGAGGCCTCTGAACTCAGCCTAGTGTTTGGAACAGAGTAGGAGGACATTAATGAATTATTTTGAATGAATGGTATTTTTTGACTAATGGTTTAGTCTGCATAGAATGAGGTCTGTAACTCTTGGCAAAAGTACCCAAGAATAGCATGGATGTTACTTTACATAAAATCCCCAAACGTAATATGAATTACTTGTTAGCACTGTCTTTCAATGTTCCAACAGAGATTCTACAAACAGGTAATACTAGTTAACTGAAATGTCATAAATTTGTTTCCTGATTCAATCTCTGTCAAATACACTATTAATGGAATGGCCAAGAGGGGTTAGCAAAAGGGGTTCTGAAAAATCATGAGACTAATCAGAATTGAAGTTGAGCAAATGAATAGATACATTTCCTTGAGTGCCTACTGAAAGGATGGATGGATGTGCTATAAATTCTGAAGCAGAAAAGTACTATGAGAATTCTTAAAGAAATCTGACATCTAAAAACCGATAGTGTGGCTGGGCATGGTGTCCTATGCCTGTAATCCCAGCACTTTGGGCGATCGAGGCGGGATGACTGCTTGCATCCAGGCGTTTGAGACCAGTCTGGGCAACATGGTGAGACCATGTTTAAAAAAATGTAAAAAATAAAAAATAAAGCCAATAGCATCTATTTTGAAATAGGGGAAAAGAGTATTCTGATAGGATAAATACAATGACATTATCTATATCCTAAACAACATAGATTTCACCAGTATAAAATAAGATGCTCTGTGTATGTGTGCATACCTAAAAGGTATTCGTAGGAACACACAATTTAGTTGGGAAATTTAAAAGAACATGAGGATTTCATATAAACTCCTCACACAGAAAGGATCAAATGGCCTTTAGAAATGCAAGTCATGTTCATGATAGGAGAATACGAAAATCCTATTACCTCTTTTATTCGTGCCCTCCCGTGTCATTTTTTCTACATTAACGGCACAAGTATTGACTGTATCCCAATGAACTTAGATAAACACAATGTGGTTTTCTTTTAAAATAAGACTTTACTGAATATATCAACAAGGTACTGTATAGTGTAGAGTGAAGTTTGTCATTAACAAAGTGTGCGACATGGTAGGTCTCAGAGGATGTGTGATGCAGAATCTTCCAGCCCCTTGTCAGAAAGCACACTAAACAGAAACCAGAAGCAAATCAGCATATGGTTCAAACAATAACAAATCATCAGGTTAACTTTCAGTGAATATATACTAGTCCTATGAGGGACACACACTTGGCAATGCCTTCACCTTGCCTTAAACGGTTATAAATCTTACATTCCAGGGACACCTTTACAAATGCCCCCGTGTGTGTGTGTGTGTGTGTGTGTGTGTACAAGCATGTGCATGTTTGATATTAATTTTAAAATGCCTGTTGCAATGGCCTTGCTTTGTGCTCTTCTGGTGGGTGTGCAGGTAGAAAACAAAAAACTATAATAAAAAAATTTGTTTTGTTATAACAACGGTATCAGACATATACAAAACTCTTTCTCCAGTGACAAGCATTCCCCATTGCTAGTAACTTGTCTTTTGACCCTGCTGAAGAAATCAGAGAAGGATGTAGGTTATGCCTTCTTAGCATTTGTATTTTGACTTTAGAAAGAGCATCAGGCAAGGTTTGACAAGACCAAGAACAAGATCAAGAACTGTTTTGTTCTGTGTGAGTATTTTTTTTCCGTTTGGGGCACTGTTTTCTGCTTTGCTTTCCCATGCAGCTGGAATGGTAAGTCGTGAGCAAAACTGCTATTCTCATGTTCTAAAGTAAAATGTAATGTCTCCTTGTTACAGGTTAGAGAAAAATGCTATAAGCAAAGATGCCAATGGAAATTAACCACTTCACTTTTCAAAAGCTGCGATGGCCTCTGCAGCCGAGGTCCGGCGATCAAGTGAAGCATCCATTCCCTATGGACTACAATATTGCCTCGTGTTCTGAATGGATGCTTCGATCACAGCATGAAGATGTTGTCCTCCCCAGTGGGGAAGGAAGTTCTGATTTGTGTGAAATGACTAAGACCATTATGATAGGTGCTAGTAGAAAATGAAGCTGTAATATTAGCTACTTCATTAATACTTTTTACCAGACTGGTCACATTATACTGTTTTTAACCTCAGAGAGAATGTCTAATATATTTTCAATGAACATCCTGATAATTAGAAATTGCATTATTTCTCACAGGGGAGAATGTTTTCCATTTGTTAAAGGAAAATAGGCAGGGGATACATTCCTCGTATCTGCCTGCGATTGTCCCATGCAGTAGGCTGCTAATGCATCTGACGGTGTTTGACGGTAGCCCAGAGTCTCTCTATAATCAAACATATCTCCCCAAACAAGCAGGTATTAACAACTACCCTGGCTATAGATAACGGTCAATATATCCTTTTGATCATGACTATGCCTCTTCCTTTTCAATGTCTTCTGCACAGTGACAGTTACCAAGCTCTGAATGGGATCAGATTCTATCTGAATCACCTCATTTGGCCAGGCAGCATCAAGCTCTTTACTGGCCAGTGAGCATGGCTTTTTTTCCATGGTCTTGGCCTGTACTCTCAACCTTGACTCTTGACTAATCATCTCAAAATACATCTAATGACAGCAAGAGAGGCCCAAACATAGAGCAGGTATATCAGCAAAAATACATTCCCATGACTAAAAATGCCAGTCAAAGCAGAATCCCCAGGGACAGTTGTTTGGCAATTTTCATAAGACACATTAGACATCACAGATTCCATCATGTGCTTTCTATCCTGGTGCAGGTGAGGCTGTAACAAATGCGAGACGGATTTTAACCTTAGCAGTCTTTGCCATGTTGTACACGGATGAAAATAAAGCCTGTTACTAGGTTCAATCTCTTCAGGAACACCTCCAGCAAAAGGGACCCTGTCAGACCATCTTAAGCATTGCACATGACTGTCTCCATTGTACCATTTAAGCCCCAAATAATTCTGTGAACCCCATAAGAAATGACAGGAACCTCTTCATCCTTGTTCTTCCTGGCCCAAAGCGGTTTCAGCAGCCAGAAATCCCACTGGGGGTTAAACATACAATATACATAAATGAGAATGATTATTTTGTGAATAACAGAAATAAAAACCCTCAAAAGTCAAAGTACCATCATTTGAATGCACAATTTTATCTACACGGCCAAGGGGAAGAGGACAGTGGAAGGGAATTATCCAGCTAAGTACACAAAGCCCCCATGTCATTGTCTTGATTTTAGATGTCTTACTGCTACACTCATCACCTTCACAGACTCTTTTCCCTTCACTGTGTGGACCTAACTTTAAAAAAAGCAATAGCCAAAACCCTCTAGCTAATAGACTAAAATGGAAACCAGAGTCACTTTAGAATTAATTTAAATTAATTCATAGCTAAGTTCAGCTCTACTGACTGCACAGTTTCAATTCTTATGTCTACGACATACAGCTGCAGTTATATTTTCTGCTTATTCTGAGGGACAAGGGAGATTAAAACATATAAGTTGGACTATATTATTAAAGAAAATAAAGCTCTTACTATAAAGAAAAAGTTGCATAGCATTTTATACCTAAACTTTTACAGAGAAGACACATCACAGTTTTCTTTTGCTGAGAGAGAGAGAGAGCTAGTAAGATGATTGTGACATTTACTTCATGGGTCCCTATAATAATGGCCAGTGGTAAACGAAATATGCAGCACAGAGTGAAATGTTTAAATTTGATTTTCAAAAGATATTTTTTCCAAGGGAGTAGTTTTTGATAATGTATGTGATCCATAGCCCTTCTCTATCTAAGGATGGCAAAGATTAAATTACATGTTTTCTGAAGATGTTGCCTCAAAAGTATCTAGAATTAAGCATGGACATCCTCTCTTTTCTATGCCCTGCTCTGCCAGGATTAGGGGAACAAGCCTTCACTCTCTGACTTGTTTTTCATGGGTTGTCCTGCTAACATAAGATTGATTAGCCCTCCACAACTGTCAAAGTAGAGGAACATCCACGATGGAAAAGGAACAAATAAAATTTCAAAAGTGGAACAGGATCAAAGTCAGTCCAAGGTGGAAACCAGATATTGCTATTTAAAAAAATTCGTTATTTTGGCCAGCTTTGATGTGTCCTTACAGAATTATCGGCAGTGAAAATTAGTATGCATTTTAAAATGTTTAAGTACATAATGGATATTTTGTGCAGCCAAGACTGGCATCCATAATTTTCCTTGAAATACTGAGCAGAGGGAGAAAAACAAAGGTATCATAAACAATTAATTATGAAAATATATGGGAGATGATTGGAAGACAAGAATTTGCAAGGGGATAAAAGATATTACTTCAAGCTATTTCAACATGATACTAACAAAGTCAGCTGACATAACAGAACCACTGATCAGTTGTTTTTGTCTAAATAGCAGTAAGGGTAATTTTTAAATAAGTCGTTGTATTTTCCAAACATTGATCACCTGTTGGTCTAAATATCATGTTGACATAGCCTCCATGAATCTACCCAAATAATTCTCATTATCAAAAATAATTCCATTCAATATAATTCTTCCCTTTATTTTATTAGCCTCTTCTAAAAAAGTATTCTAGAATATATCTCTGTTGAATGTGATTCAACCTGACATATGATTTGAACAGTAACACTTTTAAAGGGAGTCTTCTTGCTACAACATCAGACCAGTCCCTGAAGATGACTGAAATCAGACTCAAGTCTCTAACTCTGTTATCACATAGGACCAGGGAAGCATGAAGAGTGATTTTTAAGTTCCCAGTCAGAAAGCCAACCCCTGCATTTTCAGGTCCTTTCAAATCTCAATTTTCTTGATTCTGTCAGGCCGGGTTAACTTATCTCATGGGAACTGGCTTCCTCTTGGTGCTTTCAGCATTTCCCACATAGGGTCATATTAGGGTAACTACCTCCATTCTTACATTATAGAATTTTTTACCTGTCTTCCGGACCTGGAGGTATAGGAATAGTGTGAAACTATCTGGGCCATTTCTTGTTTTACCCATATTATTCCTCTTACCCTGATGAGTCCATTTAATCTGCCCTTTCATCTGACCACCAGGAATTTATTCTGACAGCTTCAACAGCAAAGTGGTTGATGTGTATCCTAAGGAAGAATCACTCGTTCTTTTTGCCTTGGCATTGGGTTCTCATTGTACAACCCTGTACAGTACTTCAGCAACTATTTTTTTTAAGATTTAAAAAGCAAAGAGTTACAAAACTGTTTGTAATTAACTTGAAATAGAAAAGATAGCACTTTTTTTAAATCCCATTATATAGTACACCGTATAAATTACAGAGTATTCAAATGCACAAATGCATCTGTGTAACATTTATCAAATGTAATCTGCGTGTCTTTATGTGCACACACGAGTGTGTTCTCAAGAGTCTAATTGTCCGCCTTGATAACGCTGGGCCTCTGGCTGTCACGTATGGCAGTGCTCCAGGTCTGGCACGCTGCTGTTGCAGTATCGCATGTTGTTGGGGATATGGCAGTCTGTGTAATTAATGCCCCCATTTGGGGTGTAAATGGGCTGCAGTCTGAAATCTCCTTTAAGGAGTTGATCGTTATTTAAGGAGACGATCTGAAAACTGGTTTCTGTCATCTCCAGGATGGAGTTGTCCTTCTTGGTGCCTGCCTCGCAATAATCATCTTTCCGCCGGCCACGGTTGTATTTCCACTTCTGGGAGGTGTAGCGCCCCTTTTTGTGCATGTGCCAGCAAAAGACGCTGAGCAAGACCACCAGCACAAATATCACCGCTCCCCCGATCAAGCCCGCCAGCAGAAAGGGGGAGCCCATGCTGTGGGACGTCGTCTGCTCATGGCTGGACGCTGTGTTGCTGCCGTTGTTCAGATAGGAGGCATGGGTGGTGGCCTCTGAACAAATGGTGTCTTCTACCGCGCGGTAGTTAAAAGCATCCAGTGGCACTAAACAAATCCGATAGGTGGATCGGGGCTCTAGGTTAACCAGGCTCAGGTGTTGCTTCTCACCGCTGACTATGCGCTCCTGAACAATGCCCCCTACTAAACTGTGGCCCATTTTCACCCATGTGAGTTTGTATGCCATCACGGTGAAGAGAGACAGCCAGCTGACTTGAATGGAAGTATCATTCACAAAATGGATAGACAGCTGGATCCGTTCAGAAATAGGTGGGGTCACTCTTTCTCTGCCATCCCAGTCAGGAATCGCGGGAAGTTTCGATGTGGTAGGAGTCGGAGGCGTGTAGCTTCTGCTAGGGTTTGGAATAGAGAGGGTGGGAGGCTGAGTGGTCGGAGAAGCTGTACTTGGGGCTGGGGTGAAGAGAGGCAGGCCGGGGGTCGTGGTGGGACAGGACAAAAGATTCATATTTAATTCCCTGACCGCCATCCCCCGGACTTGTTCAGGACCTTGGCACATGAAACCCCGCACGTTGAGAGATGAAGGGATATATTTGAGCCATTCCGTGACCCACTTAATACTGCAGTCACAAAACCAAGGGTTATTCCGAGCTGTCAGCTGCTTCAGGTTGGAGAGATTATCAAAAACCCCTTGAGTCAGCATCCGCAGTTGGTTGTTGGATATATCCAGCCGTTCCAGCTTACGCAGATTTGAGAAGGCTGTCAAAGGAATGTGGTTTATCTGGTTGTCCTGCAAATAGAGCCTGATCAGATGCGTACCTGGGAGATCGGGAGGAGGGTGGGACAGTGAATTACGTACGATTGAAAATTCCTTGAGCTTGGTGAGATGGCTGAAGGTGCCCTCAGCGATACCCTTGTTGGTCAGGAGGTTCCCATCCACAATAAGACGCTCCAAGCTCGTGAGATTCTGGAAGGCCATGTCGGATATGACAGCAATTCGATTTTCATCCACTCTTAGCTCTTGCAAGTCCACAGGAAGCCCAACAGGCACACTGCTCAGGTGATTCTTAGATAAAAACAACAATTTGAGGCTAATAGCCTCCCGGAAGGCCCCGTCTTCCACCCCCACTGTGGATATGGAGTTGTCATCCAGGTGCAGCTCTTCAAGCTTCAAGAGCTGGGCAAGAGCAGCCCGTGAAATGGTCTGAATATTGTTTTCCTGCAAATGGAGAACTCTGACATTCTTGGGAAGGTTCATGGGGAATTCGTCCAGTTGGTTGCCATACAGGTAGACCGTGTGCACCGACTGTACATTGTGCAGTTCTGCAGGAAATCCAGCATTATTAATTTGGTTGTTGTGGAGGTAGAGTACGGTTACGCCCTCCGGGATCCCAAGAGGCACTGAGGTCAAGCTTCGCTCATTACAGTAGACAAAGTTCCTGTCGCAGCGGCACACACTAGGGCAAGCCAGGAGTTTGGACACCTGTGAGTAGAGCCCCAGGGAAATGATAAGCCAAGACTTCAGGAAAAAAGCCCCATGGCTGGGCCACTTTGTGGTCTGTAGGCCCATTTCTGAAGTACAGAAATAAAATACAATGTGGTGGGAAAAAGAAAAAGAAAAAAAAAGAATAAACAGATAGCAAAATCAAAATGACTGGATGGCGTTCTGTTGAAGTCCAGAACTCCAGCTAGAGGGAACGTCCTGAGGGCATATGGTAAAATAATCTCCCTGCTGTCTCTGTTCTTATCAGCCTGTGTTGCCCTCTTTGCTGCTGTCCTCCATGTGCAAAAAATTCAACAGGGAGAATTTTTCCACACTGGCAACAGGTGGTGGCAAGTTATCAGCCGTGTCAACACAAGCCCAAGTGGGCAGGCAGAACTCTCTTCTTCTTTCGTAGGTCAAGCCAGCCTTGATTAGCCTATGAACTTCTTGGTTAAGTTCAATCTGCAATCTGTTGTAGGAAAGAAAAGAGGAAATGGTCAGTTAAAGGCAGTAATGAAAGAAGTGCCAAATATGACCCTGAGCCTTTCAAAAACAATGAGATTGGGATGAAATGTTGAGAGGCCAGCATTGGCATTAAGTGGAATTTCAAATAACAGTAACTTAGTTGGAAAGGTATTCAAGAAATAATTAATATAGTATCTTCAAAAGGACATCATGCTATTACCTGTCACTATCAACCATCATATTGTGAATTTAACATCCCAATCAGTACCTTCTCTTTTATCTATTCTTTATCTATTT
Source organism: Symphalangus syndactylus (assembly GCF_028878055.3). NCBI lineage: Eukaryota > Metazoa > Chordata > Mammalia > Primates > Hylobatidae > Symphalangus > Symphalangus syndactylus. The sequence goes on from NC_072430.2 coordinate 31,403,066, forward strand.
GCATATCCAAACACTTAATTACAACAGGCACACTGCTGAATCCACTCAATCAGTTAATGATAATTATCTACAAATCCTACCGGTCATAGACTAGTTTCAAGGTAGAGGTGATGACTGACAGCTAGCAAAAGTAAAGGGGAAAATGTGAAGCCCTGTAGAGTTATATATTTAAAAATGCAAAATGGAGACTAATAAAGTCACTTAAAAAGATGCATCCTTACAGAAAAGTTATTCCAAATGTATTATATATGGAATATATATTGATATTATATGAACTTTCTATATACTATGTTATAAAAAAGCTGTAGCTGAATAAATTGCCATTTCCTTTTAAATGTATTTTAAAACTCTGATACAAAAGCTTATTCATGCTTAATGGAAAATTTTAGAGAATAAAATATAAAGAATACAGTACGAAGCTGATAAAGATTATTCATTATATTATCACTCAGAGATAACTGATCAATTTGCTTACTTTCCTTTTTTCTATACATATACTTAACAAAATTGGAATCATTATTTTTCTTTTTGTTACCTAACATATGTCATGACCACATTACCAGGTAATTTAAAAAAAAATCATTCAAAGAAAAAAAAGAAATTCAAAGAAAAATTTTTTCAAAGAAAAAAAAAGTAGTATAAACCTAGTGAAAGAAGCATGTATGAAGGCAGAGAGACTTTTTTCTTTCCCACTTCTTGTCTCCCCTCCTCTTTATCTTCCTCCAAAATAGCTTGCACCTCGAGTCACCGAGGAGAATGACTAAGCTCCAGCCCACAAAACATTTCCACTTATCTCCTCCTTCGGGACCTCTAGGTCCAGATGAGATATACCATTGTGATCCCTTGAAGAGTTGCCAAGCTCACTACTAGGGGTAAATTATTTTTCAACAGCACCACCTTCCTTCCGTCTGTGCTTTCCTGCTCTTATAAGAGGTCTTTTAGCAAATTTTGAAATGACAGAAGATACAGTTGAGGAAGTCAAGGCAATCCACAGATAGTAATCATGCCTTCTTGCTCCAGAATGTATTCCATCTGTTTTTAGATTAGAGAGGTAAAGAAGTTAATTGAAAGGTGCCAGATTTGATTTCTCTATAAAATAAGCTAACATGACAGGACATGGCAAACTGAGAGTCTCTTAATTCTCACCAATACATGGAGATTGAAACAACTTACATCTAAAAGCACAGAGGAACTATTTGAAATTGTTCCCTTAGCTATCTTTAGAAATATAATTTAAAAAGAAAAAAAGAACACTGGAAATGTTATTTAAGTGTTAAGGACGTTGTAAATGTGTTCTATAATTTAAAAGATTGTAAGCCATCTAAAAAAAACGCCTTTGATGACCAGAAATGGTAAAATTCATTTTTTATTGTTTAGGAAATAGAAGGTGGGTGGGAGGGGATCTTTTTTCAGGTAAAAATAGAGAGATATGATGCTTTATTAAAAATCAAGCATGGCTGGGCTTGATTTCACATGGTGGCTTACACCTGTAATCCCAGCACTTTGGGAGGCTGAGGCAGGCACATAGCTTGAGCCCAGGAGTTCGAGACCAGCTTGGGCAACATAGTGAAACCCCATTTCTATTAAAAATTAGAAAAATTAGCCAGGTGTGGTGGTGTGAGCCTGTAGTCTCTGCCACTCTGAAGGCTGAGGTGGGAGGATTGCCAGAGCCTGGGAGGTGGAGGTGAGCCAAGATCATGCTGTTGCAGTCCAGCCTGGGTGACAGAGCAAGACCTTGTCTCAAAAAGAAAAAAAAAAAAAAAAAAAAAAGTCAAGCATTATTTAATTTTTTACAAAACCTAATATACATTTTGTTGCTGAAAAAGGATGCCATTCCTTCCAAAAGAAATCTATCTATAAACTTAAAGAATAATTTATATAACTGAGGTGGCACAGGAAAAATGAGTTTAATGCTACCAGCCTGATGGCATCCTTAGCTCAGGTTTCAAACCATCTTAATGTTCCCTAACATCTTGGTACTCAAGTGTGGTCCTTCGTCCAGCAGCATGAGCCTAACCTGGCAAGATGGTAGAAAAGCTAACCCTCAGGCCCAGAATCTGCATGTTAGCAAGAGCCTGGGGTGGGCGCATTCAAATTTGTGAAGCACCATGAACATCTTATTTAATCATTCATGTTTTAATTTATTAAATATAAAATAGATGCAAGAGCATGTTACATGACTCTTTTGAGAAGAGTTAAGGCATAAGGCATACTAATCACTTTTGTCCCCGGGAGACAGTCTCAAATAACATCTTATATGTAAATTACATCTTCTGGGTGGAGCAGTGCAATGACTATGTATGACACTTGGCCTTAACAGAAAATGTTTATCTGGATGACAAGTACTAATGCGTAGTAGGACCTTAAAGAGTGACTTGTCATCATAGGAGCCCACTTTTGTAAAACATTTAAGAATAAAAAACTGTTTGGTGCTATTAATAATTACTTCCACAAGAGCTAGGAAAGTGAGACTAAAGAATAAAATGTAATATGTTTGAGTATTCTACTGGAATCTTCAAAGTGTGATGAAGCAACCACCGAAGAGAATGTCCTAAGGGAGAAAAACAGCAGCACCAGGGTCTCTAAGTTCATATGTAAGAAAAAATAGATCCTTCTACATTGTCTTATAGGCCAAGTATTAGGGGCTAAGCAACAAATCAATACTCGAGGATGATGCTGTTTGCTTAGACTTCATCAACTAACAGCCTCAAGGACATTAACACTGGGAGTAAACCAAGTACTCAGGGATGGGCCGACAAACTATTATTATGCATCCGAATCGTACATTTTCCATTTCCTGAACTGTGTTTGTTCTCTGCAAGGAGAGAATAGGCCCCCATCAGCCAACCCTTTGCCCCCGGGCCTTGCTCTCTTGCAGGCATATTTTACTCATGAGTGGTTCTTTTATAATTATATAAGAAGATGATGTGGTTCTGAAGAAAGCTCCTAATAAGATTACATGGGGCAAACTGTCACTGTTCATACACCTTAACAGGAGAAAAGTCCCGTCGAGACCACAATGTGTTGATCGGCTGTGACAAGTTCAATTTTGAATGAAAACAAACTCTCAGAGCTTTCTTTGACCTTCTTGGGAATCCCACAAAATAACAGCATATAGCAGATTTGTTCTGTTCCGTGTATCAACAGCAGCTTACACCTATCAGTGAATGCACTGTATTTTTGTTTCAATCAGTATAAATATTGGTAAAATTACAACCACCTAGGCCATAATGATTTTCTAAATTTAAATTTAAATTTTCTTTGCATTTCCAGCTGTGGTTCCTATTGAATAATGAAGGTAGAGATCCTTTTAGACTTTAAGTTGGGGACCATATTTACAGAGAAAGAAAGTATAATGGTCACCAAGCATAGATCCTGAGTTCTCATCCTACTTCTATCACCAAGTAGCAGCAGGATCTTGAGTACACATTTCTCTTTTCAAGTCTTAGCCTCCTTATCTGAAAAATGATAATAATAGTTCCTAACTCACAGCACAGTTGACAGGGTTAAATAAAATAATACTTGTGAAAAGCTTATGTCTGTACATGGCAAGAACATAATAATGCTGATTATTCTCTATGTAATTGTTATTATTAATGATATCCAAAGAGCCGAATTCCACTGTGTAGAACAAAATAAAATCAGCCTTGACCTGCCAAGCTTTATGCACTTCCAACTACCCCAGTTTCTCAGCCTAAGCACTACTGACATTTTGTGCCAGATAATTCTGTGCTGTGGGGCTGTGGTGTGCATCCAAAAATGTCTCCAGATGTGGCCATATATATGTCCCCTGGAGTGGGAAAATCACCACCTGTTGAGAACCGATGATCTACACACACCTTCTTACAAGTGCTTTCGAAAGTTGGCATTATTGCCATAATTTTCTAGAGAAAATTAAGATAAATTTCTAATAAACATAACCTAAAAATGCTTCTCCCATGGACATCGAAAAGCATGAAAATGTAATATACTTTCCATTCATTTATTGAACCAATACTTATTGAGCACTAGAACGAGGATACAGCTGTATACAGAGCTGATGTAGTTTTTGGCTCATGAGACTTACAAGTTAAGTGAGGGGAGAAAAATGAGTAGGTGGGGAATTAGGGTTCTATGTAAAGAGTTCTTAACCTTAGAGCATCAAGTAATCGTGGTCCTGTGTAAAGAGCTCTACCCTAGCCCATGAGGTATCAGGAAAAACACGGCAGGGAAAGGATGGCTCTGTGAAAATCAGAAGGATAGAGGGCCCCAAGCCAGGGAAGAAATGTAAGTTCTGCATACAGATCCAAACTGCTTGTAATGTGAAGCCAGAGATGAATCCCAGCCCAGCTGAGAGAAGGAAAAAAAGGTTAACTGCACAATACTTTCTCCCAACTCTCTGTCCGCTTCTCACTGAGGTAGTCGTGCTTCTAGAAGATATTAAACAAACTCATGTTTCAAAATCATTGGGCATTTCACCTATAAGCCTAAATGTTGGTGATAAAAATAATTGCTTTACAAGATGAATTTCAAATATCAGAAGGAAAAGGGTTTTTTTTTTTTTTTTTTTTTTTGTCTTTTAAATGTTTCCCTGTTTGTGTGAATACTGTATTGAATATGTTGCTTCCTCTCCAGGAAACCAGAAATTATAAAGAACGGCTTAATGGCAGGTGCTAGGTAAAAACAGAAATTTTCATTTAAAGGAGACTACAGTTTCAAAAGCCTGAGTATAAATCAACATGCAAAAAAAATGCTCTTTGGGGGCAGCAAGAACCCGTCCTTGCCAGTCTCTTAAAGATGACAGTAAAAGCAGCAATTCCAGGCTACTTTATTGTAATTTAACTCTTTTCATAGGAACTGAGACTCAAAGCGCATAAGTCATGCTATAGCGTTCTGCTCAGTGTTTCTCTCCTAGTGCTGCCTAAGGTTTTTTCTTTTTCTAGTTAATTGCAGGAGCCTGTATTCCACGAGCACTTAATAAACTAAGACTATAAAAATCATAGTACAGAAAATAAGAATTGTCAATAAGCATTGCCAATCGCGTAATAGAATGACAAGGACAAACCTAATAAAATCTTAACGGTTTCAGCACTGGCTGAATTGTGACAAGGCAGCACAGTGCCCGAAGTGATACAAATGAGAAAGCTATACTGAAGAGGAATTCTCTTAGAAAAGTTTCCCAGGGTCATATCTGACTTATAGCTTCTAGAGTTAAGCAGTTCGTGCCGAAAATCAGACACAGGCAGGTACATAATCCACAGGCCTAACTACACTACAAATCTGGAAACACTAAAGCAATCTATAGATTTTATGCACATTTCCCCAGTCTTGACTATAGGTTATAAATAGTTTGCACAATAATCAGGAGAGTCCTATAGTTAGCTGACCAAGGTGTGGGGATTAGCAAAGGAATTTAGGGAAACATATATCAATAGCCACCCCGTAGCCTGAAACCATTTTTCTATCTCATTCACTAAACTTCAACCAAGCCCCCGGAAGTTGATCATTAGGCAGATATTTCTCTTTACTGAGATAAAGAGAAAGAAACAAGGGAAAGGAGAAAGAAGGAGAGAGGGAGGGAAGAAAAGAAAAGAAACACTTTGTTTAAACACTTGACCATTTCCAGGCTCCAGTCAGTCTAAAGTTGAAAACATTAAAATCAGACCAAAAAGGAAAAGCTATGCTCTTGGCAAACACAAAATACTCTAATATATTTGAAGTGTTGTTCTCACATGGTTTCCAATTGGTTGGAGTAATGGGGGTAACTTGAGAACAAATAACCAGTGTTATAGATTCAAATGCATGAACTTGAGGACACTTTCACTACTGCTACCTGCCTCTCTCAGCCTACTAGGAGGGAGATCCCACTGATCATCCCTGGCTCCCTTTAAAATCTGGAACTGCAGGACTGGATGGCCTCTTTCCACGTCAACTACTGCCTGCATGATGGTTGGATCTAGAAGAATAGCCAATTGTCTTGATGCTCTGAAAGCTATTCCTGATAGCAACTGGTTGGGCAGTTGGTCCCCAGTAGTAAAGGGAAGCTGGTAGAGCAGAATTTCAGGAGGCAAATAAATTGAGAGAGTACTAATAAGATATAACAGTATATGGTCCATAACAGATGTATCTTCTATAGTGAATGTCTATATACTTTCAATCCATTTCAAAGGAATATAATTCAGTTCATTCATAACATTCATTCATTTGCTCAAACAGGTACCAACCATCTTATGTTTCAGAGAAAATAACTGATTTCTTAGACTAACCTTTGGGGAAAATTTTTCCCTCTCATCACTTGGTACAGTGGTTCCCCAAACCTGAGGGTCATTAAAAACACTAGGGGAAAGTGATGAGAAATGAAGGTTTCTGGGCCCCACCCCTGCAGATTGTGGTTTAATAGGTCTGCAAAGGAGGTGGGTCAGGTGCAATTTTTCAGCTTTCCCAAGTGGGGCTGATGATCAGTCACTTTAAGGTTTGACCACCCAGCCGCTGCCTATCAGGAATTGCTTTCAGGGAATTGGAACAACTGGTCCTTCTCTCTTCTGGGTCTGATCTGGTGTTGTGCAAAGAGTTGAGGGTTTGGAGTAAGTCAGAATTTAATATCTTATCTCAGTGCTTCCACTCCCTAACGGCATGACAAAGGGCACCTGACTTAATCTCTCTGAATTTTACTTTTTTTTTTATCTCAAAGGGGATAATCAGCTGTGCTTAGGAAATTGTTGGGAGGATTAGATATAAATCATGTAACGTGACTAAGAGTACCAATTAGGCACTCAATAAACTGGTTTAAGAGAGGTAGAAAAGGTGTTATGAGCAAGAGCTGGGCTCTGGAGACAGAGGACCTGCACAGCTTTTCCACTTACCAGTTGTGTTAACTTGGGCACACTATGTCACTTTTCTATGTCTCGGTTAATTCATATAAAATGGAGGAAATAATAGTATACTATTTCACGGTTGTTAGAGGCTGTAAATCACTTAGAACATTACCTAACATGTGGAAAACACACACTCTTTATGTTGGTCATTCCTAAGACTAGCTTTAAACAACAACAAAAGCTCGTGCATTTGTCCCTAATTTGGTAGAGAGCTGGTTGTACTGAATCCATCAACTTTTACTTTCCTCATTCATTCATGGATCACAGTTCTTTCTTTTGGTAATATACATATACATCTTCCATCCATCAATCCTGAAAATATGTGCAGACATTTATGAAGTTGATCAGTGAGTAAGTGACAGGGCTAGGACTTGAACTCAGGGATGGGCTGCAGGGCCTGCTCCTAACCTCTGTCCTGCTTCTCTGTAAGCTCTAGGCAGACAGCCTGTCTGCTTTCGCTCACCGTTATTTCCCCAGAGCCTACAGCAGTATGTGGCAGGCATTCAAGATCTGTTTGTAGCACAAATGAATGAGTCAAAGAACGACCTTCAGATGATTACTTTGTTTGAAAAGGCAGTCTGCACAAACTCTTTGACATCTTCAATCTGAGGTCCCATAAGGAATCAGTGAGATAATATTTCAGAATAGCTTTCAAGAGTTTTAAGCTACCTAAAGCTATCTGGAAAGATTGAGGGATAGATAGAGCGATGGATGAATAGTCCCTGGGCATAAAGAAACTAGATGACCTTTGTAAAAGGTGTAGAACATGCAACTAGAAAATAGTTGCAATTACTATAGCACTATATTTGTTTTACCAAATAACATCAAATTCTATGCTCTTATTGACTTATAGTACTGCAGAAATAGGGTCACTCAGAAACATTATAACATACTTGGTTTGTTGAGAGGCATGTATGTACCTAACAGTTCAGTTCTATGATGGTTGTGACCTGAAATCAAGTATTTGTGATCTATCACAAAAAATATGAATTTTTACTTACATAATAACAATATATTTTAAATATTTATATAAATCCAATGTGACAGTTCAACCGAACTTTAATTGCATACTACTTTACCATTCCACACAGTTAGAATCAACATAAAATAGGCCAATATCTTTGAAAGCTATAAAAAAGCTTATAAAAAAATAAACTGAATCCAAAAATATAAACATGGCCTACTTTCCTACCCTAATATTGCACATATGTAATATACATAACAAAACAGAAAATCTTATGTCTCCTTCACAAGAGGAATACACATTTCAGTCGAAGATATTGATTAGGCCCATGAAATGAAATTACATAGTGTGTATTTCCAGGTGAGTTATCTGGTTTTGAGTCTATAAAATGAAAAATTCATTGCTTAAGCCTATTTTGGTATCATAGAGATGGTTCTGAATGTAAATGGTATAAAATTTCCTCACTGAATAAATAGGTTTTTACAATGTGCCTTCTCATCTTCAGAACACCGGACATGCTGAGGTGTCAGGCTATGTTCAGGAGACTATTTCTGGATTTGAGGAACGAGAGGGGATAAGAAACAGAAGAAAAATTAGTATTGCTTATTATCCTTGACCCTCTCCTTCTCTCAAGGACATTTCCCCCACCACCCACCACAAGAACATGACTAGAAATGGGTTAAGATCAAATCAAGTCATTCTAAAGCTTAAAATGAAACCCAGATAAGCTGCCTCAGTATCATATCCAGTGTGGTTGCACAATACTCTTAAGGAATAATTCGAAGGAGAATATTGAAAATACACAGCAGGTTTTAAAAGCTACCTTTAAAATAATCTATAATGGTGGCCTCGATCACGTGAATGAATTCTGAGATGTGTTCTCCAAACACAGAAGAATTTAAACATACAGGCAGATCCTTTTACAGGTTTATACACAACCAGAATGCTGCTTTCATTGAAGGCCATGGCAGCTTTCAAACTCTACCCCAAAGGCCAAAAGCTGGTATTTTCGTAGTGTTAATCAATTTCAACCACTTAACTGTTTTGTTTTTTTTTTTTGAAAGAGCTCCCACCAATAATAATTTTAAAAACTCAGGAGCACACAATGACTTAGTTTTTTTTTTTTTTTTTTTTGAAAAGTAAGTTACATTCTGATTCAGTCCATGTCACCCAGGCCATGTGCATATAATGGCCACCAGAGGGAGGCAACACAGCTGAAAGGTGGTCCCAATACACACACACACACACACACACACACACACACACGCTCTCGCGCTCTCTCTCTCTCTCTCTCTCTCCCCTCACATGAAAAGGTAGTTTTGACTTTTCATCCTTGACTCAACTATGTGATGTTTTTCCAGAAAAAGGTTCCAATCTTCAATGGTCAATAAAAATAACATTCATACAAAAGAGAATAATGTAAAGTCTGTGATGATAAAGAAGATTTAAAACAGTGAGAGTGATGAGAGAATCCTATGCTTGAAATGAAAGTGGGTTATTCATTCCTCGCTTAGCTACACTCCCAAGCTTGACTGGACTGCAGGCCCTGGTCCTTGGGAGGATCATACTTGGTACATCTCCAAGACAGGTCAGCTGTCTGAGATAACACATTCTAGAAACAGGTCAAGGAAAAAGATGTGAGTGGGCAACAACTTCACATGTTGTGCTTTCCTGATGAGCCTCCATCTCCTCAAAAATCTTTCCTTGTTGGTTCTCTGACGCTTTTTAAAATTTCATAATTATAAACCAATTCTTTTGGATTAGCCTGCAACCCTCTCTAGAAAAGCAAAGGTTTTTGGTAAACATTCCAAACCAAGTGAAGTGTATCAGACCTTTTCTTTAAAACTAGTATTTCTCATGCATTTATTCATCAGACAATTGTTGAGTGGCCACTGTGTGTCTGATAAAGCAGGAGGCCCGCGTGATGCACAGGTGAGCAAGACAGATAAAGTCCCTACAGTCAGGAAGGTGCTATGTTTAGAAAGCAAGATGGCCTGTAATCCCAGCAATTTGGGAGGCCAAGGCGGGTGGATCATCTGAGGTCAGGAGTTCGAGACCAGCCTGGCCAACATGGTGAAACCCTGTCTCTACTAAAAATACAAAAACTAGCTGGGTGTGGTGCCAGGTGCCTGTAATCCCAGGAAGCTGAGGCAGGAGATTCACTTGAACCCAGTAGGCAGAAGATGCAGTGAGCTGAGATTGCACCACTGCACTCCAGCCAGGGCAACAAAGTGACACTCTGTCTCAAAAAAATTAATTAATTAAAACTACAAAACTTGAGATTAGAAATGATAAAATTGTAAGCAATGTCATGAAGAAAATAAAGAAGTGTCATAGAGGATGATAATGGTGTGTGTCAGGTAGATTTAAATATGGCGGTCACAGATGGCAACTTAGAAAATGGGATTCCTAAAGAATGAGGAGTTGCTAAGGATGGGGGATTCAGGGTGCAGAATGATGGTGCTCAGGAGAAGAGAGGCCAGTGAGTCAGTCCAGGTCCAGGCAGGAGCAGGCACAAGGATACAAGGAAGGGAGAGCCTTGGCTCTGGGAGGAACTGAAGGACTGGTGTGTCTCAGAAATTTCATGAGAAATGAGAAGGCAAAGTGCAGAAATAGGACCAAGAGTTTTAAGGGACTTAAACAGGCAAATCCTTATGGCTTTGGTAAGCCATTTAGATTCTATTCTCATGGCAATGAAAAGCCTGCAGGGAAGGTATGGTGAGAAGGTAAAGATCAAAGACGCTACCTGGATCTACCCAATAAAGAGCTGAAAGAAGTTCTTGAGAAGTAATGATGAAGTAGAACAGGAAATTTTATCAAGAACAAGAGCCTGGAGAAGAAAGGTATGCTCTGAACTTCTGTCAGAATTCTCTCTTCAAATGTACCATTTCAGAGAGTCTCTTCTCGCAAACATCCCCACACATTTTTTTTCCAGCTGTCTCAAATTCTCTTTAGAAAGAAAGGAAGTATAAATAATAAATAAATAAAAGAAATACAGCTTTGACTAAACAAGGGCTTTGATGAGAAAGTGAGGAACCCATGCTGGGTAAAGACAGCCATGTAATTAATTAGAAGGGTCTCTTGACTTCTATCATGAGCACTGAAGCCTGCCACCCTGCTTAGCATAATGTCCTTTCCACCGGGGAAGGCACAGGCCACCCGCTGTTCCCTAGCAAGTAAATTGGTCCCTACCTATAAATTATTCTATGTGTGGTGAAGGAAACCATTGGTTTTTTTCCTTCTTCTGAAGTTCTGTGCACAGCCTGGCAAACAACCTCCGATAATTTGAAAAAGTGGCTTTTGGTGACCATAGCAATAAAAAAGTTACAAGTGCAATAGAGTCTGACACGTTTCTAGAAGGCTGCCCGGGCTGTGTCATTCATGAGAGGTGACCCTGTCTCACCTGAGAATAGAGGTGCGGGGCTGCTCCCCCAGCTCATGGCTCGCTGCAGAGGGCAGGCCCCATTTAAGGTGTGCAGGTGCCCATTCATGCTCTGGTTCTTTCTGAAATCTGCTCATATGTTTCTAGAACCAAGTCTCCTAAAGGAGTTACTTTGCCTTTTGGGGGGACTCACAGATGCAGAAACTAGGTATTTAGGGTCAAGACTACATGAAACAAATTCCCAGTGCAACAGCCACCTCCATTAACTACCTTTTCAGGTGGCTAAGCTCTGGCTCTAGTGTTTTCTCCAAATGTTCCCTCTCCCCAACTCTCTTGACCATTCTGCAGGGAATTCAGAATATGAGAATAATCTCAAAACCAGTGAGAATTCCTGAAAAAGCTGAAATTGACCACAGTACCAACCTTAGACCTACAACCACCACCCCTCCTATCAGGGTAAGGAACGCACAGGTTCAAAGGGATATGACCATACAAAGCCTGTATTGCTCCTTCTAGGCTCCATCTTGGGTACCCAAATTCCAGGATTTCCTGGCTCCAACTTTCTCACAGGGCCCTGGAGGACCTCTCCACTGGGTCTGTCCTTCTGAGGTTATGACACCTCTGAGCTTGTTCGGATTGGGGAGGACGAGTGCAGAGATGGGTTGTGTGTGTGCAAAGCCTCTTGGGTTTCAGGACAGAACCTCAGTGGGAAAGGAAGATACTTTGGACCAGTTATCCCTGCACTGCCACTTTCTGTTCTGTATTTGGTAGAGTTTGAGAATTCTAAGGTCAAATCTGCCTGGCCTTCCAGGACATTCTGAAAGCCAGATGGGTCATAATAGGCAAAGTGCCTACACTTTTTAAACAACTTGCTAATGAGATTTGTAACTTTTGAACAATTAGATCTAAAGCAGGCCTCTCCCCATGTTCTTGCTCAGGATGCTGGCAAATGTTTGCATTGGCCTGTTGAGGGCAGCGGCTCTTCACATGACAAGCAGACCTGCCTCCAAGAAGAGAAGGGTCGTGCATACTTCCTGAATAAATAGAAACATTGCTGAAGAATGTCTTCTTTTAAGCATATCTTCAGGGTGGAAGAAACACAAAAACTTTAAGAAACATTATGACTTAACTCACAAATATTGCTAGAATTACTAATTCAACAGATTTACCACAATTAAATAAAAATCCACCCATCCATTCATCTGTTCATTCACTTGTTCAGTAATCATTTATCAGCTGGGCAAGGTAGCTCACGCCTGTAATCTTAGCACTTTGGGAGGCCGAGGTGGGTGTATCACTAGAGGTCAGGAGTTCAAGATTAGCCTAGTCAAAATGGCGAAACCCAGTCTCTACTAAAAATACAAAATTTAGCCAGGCATGGTGGCAGGCTCACTCTTGTAATCCCAGCTGCTTGGAAGGCTGAGGCAGGAGAATTGCTTGAACCCGGGAGGTGGAGGTTGCAGTGAGCCGAGATCGCACCACTGCACTGCACTCCAGCCTGGGCAACAGAGCGAGACTCTGTCTCAAAAAAAAAAAAAAAAAAAAAAAATCATTTATCAGGCAAACACACGAGAGGCAGCGGACTGTTATGGACTAAACTGTTCCCACCCAAAACTCATATGTTGAAGTCCTAACCCCCAGTATCTCAGAATGTGACTATATTTGGAGATAGAGTCTTAAGGAGAGCATTGAGTTAAAATAAAGTAATTAGGGTGGAGCCTAATCCAATATGACTGGCGTCTGTACAGGAAGAGGAGATTAGGACACAGATATACACAGAGGGAAGACCATGTGAGGACCTAAGAGAAGAGAAAATGGCTATCTACTAATACAATCTAAGGAGAAAAGCCTAGGAAGAAACCAGCCCTGCGGACAGCTTGAACTCCTAGCCACCAGAATTGCGAGAAAATACATTTCTGTTGTTCAAGTCATCCAGTCTGTGCAGTCTGTGGTACTTTGTTTGGGCAGTATGAGCTGACTCATACAGAGACGCTTGATTTCTTAATACAGTAGAAAGCACATAAAATGCATAATACATAAGACAAGCATGCCACAACTAATTACAACAGAAGGTGATTAAGAAATAGCTCACTTACAACCAACTCTCTTAGACGGACTGCAAAGCAAAAACTTGTTTGTAAACTTAAGGCAAGTCCTTCTTCTGGACATTCACACTGAATTCAATCTCAGCTTCCAGGCCTCCCCAAAAGCATTTCTTCTTCTTGGAGCTGAAAACTTTCTTTTCCCAGGTGCTGTGATCCCACCCCTAGCTGGTGCAAGAATCCACTGACTCCCTACTTTTCTGTTCAATGAATAATGACTTTGAATCTTCAATGACAATCCACTAACAAAAATGAAAACTGCTGCTAAGTGGTTATTAAGAAAAGTCATATCGCTTAACTCTAATTGCTTTCCCAGACTCTAAAAATCACTGATGTGCATCAATCCCTTACTGTACCCTCTGCACCAATGGCTCCCAAATCTAAGCTTCCATCTCGGCAGGAAAACTTCCAGGAGAGGAGGGAGCATGACTCTCGGGTCAAAACTTGCTCAATCCCACATTAGAAAGTCAGCCCTCCTCTAACATGGTGCTCTGATGCCTTGGGTTGAGGAAGAACACAATCATCTATAACCCAATAGATCATGCATTCCCAATGAGCATATGGCGTCTTCCCCAGTGGGATAAAAGCTGGTTCTTGGGGAAAAGAGATTTAAAAAAACCTTAGCTATTATGAGAATTTGTGTCCCTCCAGGTGGCTACAGTACATCCACAGATATAAAGTAGATCTGTAGTATTAAAATGTCATGAGGGAAGACAATCTTTAGAAAAAAAAAAAAAAAATCTAGGCAATCTCCTTTGCATGGTGGCAGGGGGTGGGGGAAGGGGGTGCAATAATGCAAGAAGTTTGAGAGACACTATCATAAACTACCGAGCATGGAAATAAGAATAACAGCTAATGGCCGGGTGCGGTGGCTCACATCTGTAATCCCAGCACTTTGGGAGGCTGAGGCGAGCAGATGACAAGGTCAGGAGATGGAGACCATCCTGACCAACATGGTGAAACCCTGTCTCTACTAAAAATACAAAAATTAGCTGGGCGTGGTGGTGTGTGCCTGTAATCCAAGCTACTTGGGAGGCTGAGGCAGGAGAATCACTTGAACTAGGGAGTTGGAGGCTGCTGTGAGCTGAGATCGCACCACTGCACTCCAGTCTGGCAACAGAGCAAGACTCCCTCTCAAAAAAAAAAAAAGAATAACAGCTAACATGTAACATGTAATGCACCAGGCCATGTGCTTGAGATTTGCTACCTAATTCTGATGGCCACACTGTGTAGTAAATATTACATTGCCATTTTAGGGATGTAGAAACTGGGACATCCAGTGTTTAAGTAACTTTCCCAAGATTACAGGTAGATGGGATATATGTAGCAGAAAATTTCCTACAAATATTTCACTTAGTCATAGAAAACACTGTTCTCACACCCTCAGCAAAATATACCAGCCCATGACATACTGAGTGTTAGCAGTTGCTACAATAGTATTCTAATATCTCCACACAGTACTCTTAACCATTGAGCTGTGTGCTCACCAAGAGTCCCTAAGTATATGATGCCACTTATACCTTTTAACTGTAATTATATAATATAAAGAAATATTTGGTTGAGCAATATTAGGAGTACAAAAAGAAGTTACTCATGGTATGAAAACTTACTTGAATGGTTCAGAAAAAATCATGAATGCAAGCTAAAGTTGATGGTGTATGGGGGGAGGGGGAAGTGGGGAAAAGAGAATCTTACAAATCTTTCCTCTCAATATAATAAAGCAAACTAGAAGTCAGAGTTGACATATTTGGGGGAGAAAATAATACGAATTCAATCAGTGCTATGGAAATATGCAGATGAAAACTGAGCTCTACGTCAAAAGATTGGCCAATTAATGTCCAATTTGATGTTTCCGTGTACAAGTTATTTTATTTATTTATTTATTTATTTTGAGACAGAGTCTTGCTCTGTTGCCCAGGCTGGATGGAGTGCAGTGGTGTATTCTCGGCTCACTGCAAGCCCCAGTTCATGCCATTCTCCTGCCTCAGCCTCCCAAGTAGCTGGGACTACAGGCGCCCGCCACCATGCCCAGCTAATTTTTTTGTATTTTTAGTAGAGACGGGGTTTCACCGTGTTAGCCAGGATGGTCTCGATCTCCTGACCTCGTCATCTGCCTGCCTCGGCCTCCCAAAGTGCTGGGATTACAGGCATGAGCCACCGTGCCCAGCCACAAGTTATTATTAAATATCTTTATGATTTCTTAATTTAACTGAAGTAAATGTCCCAATTATGTCTGATACTAGGTAACTTGCACACTATGTAAGTTTTCAAATGTATATCATGGTTCTATCAGCCTTAAAATCTGGAAAATCTATGACTTTTTGAGGCAAAACTCAAGCGAAAGTGTTGAGCACCATTCGCAGGAGAGAGCTGCCAGTACTGGCTTAATGATGTTCCCAGTCTCCAACTAGGTTTCCCAGTTATCGAAAGCACAATGTAGCTGAGAGAAAACAAAACTCTGGGCTCCCTAAATGGTCTTTCTTGACAATAGAAAGAGGGGGTGTGGGGAAATGTAGATTTTAATCATATCAGCTGGAAAGGCCTGAGATGATATTAAAAGAAAAGATAAAAACGCTCAGTTAAAGTCTTCCATACTCAGGCACTTCTGACTGCCTGAATTATTTATCAGGTTCACTGCAGTTAGGCCCCAAAAGGGCTATGAATTCTTACTGGCATCTTCTCTGTGACCTGTGATGATTCTGAACTCTTTGTGTCAAAGAATCTTGTCGGCACTAACAGGAGTGACAGCCAGACTAGGCTGGGAGGACCAAATGTCTTATTTTCCTTCCTAACCCCCACCCACTTCACCCCTTTGCCAACACACACAGCAGGAAAGACTAATTTCTTCCCCATTTTCTAAGTGCTCTTTGAAGGTATTTCTTTAGCACTGCTCTGAACTACAGCTATTTAGAGCAATTTAGTTTATCTGCATCCTTTTATTCCCTCTACCATTAGTCCAATTTCAAAAACAATAAGAACAACAACAACAAAAAATCTTCTCAGTTTTAAAAACAGTCCTAGGCTTATTTATTTTAAATGCTTCTGATTTTTTTTTCTTTTTTGATGGAGTTTTCCAACTCTCTCTCAATTTCTTCACCCAGAGCAATTTATGAAAACAAATGCAGCCCACAGCAATCATTAATCCTTAAAGTGAACAATACTACAGTGAATTATAATGTTCAAAGACTTGGGCTAGATGGTGGGAGCTCAAAAGAAGTCAAAGATATGATTCGAGTGCTTAGTAAATTTGTAATCTAGTCACGTAAATAAAATGAGCACACTGGAGATTACCAGGCAATATATAAATGTTGAAAACAGAGGAAATAGGTATAAGTAAAGGAAGATCTGGATAAGAGTCAGGAAGTCATGATTTTACTCCTGAATGTTCCACTAAGGCAGACACATCACTTACCTTTCCTAGGCGTCATGCCACCCAACAGCATGAAAGGAGACAAAGCAGATTATAGTTAAGCTCCTTTACAATCTTAAAATATGTGACAATTTCCAACCCATCCCACCCTCAAGACACTCCACAAAAATGTTTTCACTAACTAGTAAGACAGGTTGTGATAGATTTAGGTAGGATGGCTTCCTGAAGTTCTTCTGTGCATCAAAATGATATTGAAGAAAGCAACAGAAATGGGCTTCCATGAAAGCAGCCATGTTTTAACACAGTAAAAATGGCACCTTCAAGACACAAGGAAAAGTTACCTTATGTTATCCAGAAACATGAATACATTTAATTTCGGATCTGTTCTCCATTCTCAATCCAGGTTTTGAGATTGAGTCTCGCTCTGTTGCCCAGGCTGGAGTGCAGTGGCAAGAGACCTCGGCTCACTGCAATCTCCACCTCCCGGGTTCAATCGATTCTTGTGCCTCAGCCTCCCAAGTAGCAGGGACAACAGGTGCATGCTACTATGCCTAGCAGATTTTTGTATTTTTGGTAGAGATGGGGTTTCGCCAGGTTGGCCAGGCTGGTCTCAAACTCCTGACCTCGGTGATCTGCCCGCCCCAGCCTCACAAAGTGCTGGGATTACAGGGGTGAGCCACCGTGCCTGGTCTCAATCCAGGTCTTAATTGGATGTGACAGAAAAGAAAGAAAGAAAGAAAGAAAGGTAAAAATGAAAAGGATATCCCATCATCTATTATCAGAAGTTATTTATCTGACCTTATCTCATCCTCCTCAGAAGGCCTCACTCAGCAATGAGCAGTGAGACACAGCTATTCTTTATATGCTGGTTTTGAGGCTATCAGTTATTCAGTCAATCCCATTATTCTAGAAAGCATCATGACACATCTTTTTTTTCTCCTTCATAATCGATGCCCAGAACCTCAACTTTCCTCTTTCCCATAGACACAAAGGGACTTCTATCTACTGTTCTCTGTAGATAGCTCTATAGGCATTGTTCTCTGTCGCAGCTTGTACCAAGTACCTTCAGGGAATTCAGAAATAAATCAGCTCAAGTCCTTGCTTGCACATTATTTAGGAGAGAGGAAGACAAGGATGATAGCTCAATTAATAATTTAAGGCAGATGGTCATAAATGCCATACAGGTATCAACAAAATTATACCCAGACACAAAAGAGACAGATCCTATTTAGTTGGAATATTTGAAAGACTTGAAGAGAACAGGGCATTTAAGATAAACTTCATTTATACTTTTCACATTCCCCATCAGATGTAAAGAAGGAAGTTATGCTAAAATGCCCCCATTCTCCAAAAGCAAAACAAAACAAAACAAAACAAAAAAACCCGAAACCCTAAAACAGAGGTAATCACTATTGTGGGGTTATGGTAGATTTCTCTGCAATACCTCTTCCAAATGGTTTATTTGTTCCATTTTAAACAGAAATGAAGGGTCCCCTACACAAAGAATTCACATGCATCAAAGAAGACACCATCCGTTTGTGAGACTCCAGCAACTTGTTTCCTAATAAGTTGCCAGATCTATTCAGTTAACAGGGCAAAAATCACTGATGTGAAGGTGCAGTTCCTAAAGCAAAATTATGCCAACTCTTTCCATTTCACTCTTCATAAATGGAACTTTTGCCAAATCATAGTTCCCTGTGCTGAGCTTAGAACTCCATTCAGCTACTCTGGCTTTGAAAGCTCAAACTTGGCTTTGAACAAACCCAGAGGAAGACAAAGAGAGCACATAACGTAATCAATCCTGATTTCTCCAATTTGTTCTTTGAGCTCCAGGGTGCTTTAATAAAATCGGAAGTGCCATCTCGCCTTCTAATTGAGAAGCTGAGCAGGGAGCAAAGCCAGTAGTGTACCAGGAATAATTCTGCAGTGATAACTCCAAGTCAGAGCAAAGGGACTATTCTAAGTTTGTGTTAGCAAAATGGTTACTTTGAGAAACTGAATTTGAATAGATTGCTTTGTCAGGAGACAGTAAAGAAAATCAAGTAGTTACATGTGTATTTTTGTGTAATATACATGCATATTTATGTATGCATTTACCGGGTGTATGTATGTATAAGAGTGCATACGTAAATACATACGTGCAAATGCATTTATAAGCCACTATATATCTAAGCAGACACTTTGCTACCCTTCATTATAAATAAATAATAACAAATTGTATTCGCAGGCTTAGATATGGGTAAAAAGCAATTCTCTATTGTGAAAAGGGCTGCTCCTTCATACAGATCAATAATCATTGTTGGTGGTAGACAATGAACACTTCCACCTGACTTCCAGAAGCAACTATTTCTAGAACCTGATATTCAAAACATTCCACGGTGACCTCAAGGGAAAATTTCCCATTTTTGAGCACAGTATGTCAGACACAGGGAAATCCTCCCGCTAGTACTCTTTCCTAGCCATCCACATCTCTGTGACTTTACCAGTAATAATTATAATTATTTAAAAAACTAATATTTGCATAGAATTTACAAAGTTTTCTCTGATGCATCTTGCTTGATCCTCACATCTCTCTAAGGCAAGTATTATCATTGGTCTCATTTCATAAGCGACCAAACTGAGGCTCAGGGAGTAGCAGGACTTTGCTCAAGCTTGTCTAGTTAGCAAGTAGCAAAGATGGGGTTCAAACCCAAGTATTCTGACTCCAGGGTTGTGCTTTTTCCTATGGGCTGGGAAGGTCTTCAGGGCTTTGCTCCCTAAGCATTAATCCATTGCAGCTTGCCATTCACCAGCTGCTAGGGCAGCCTGCTGTCTTCCATTATCCAGAGGCCTGTGGTCTCCCCAGGGAATTGGTGATGTTGGGCATAATTTTAGTCCTGGAAATCTGGCTGTGTTCCAGAACCTCTTTATTAGGATCATGCTGTGTCATTTAAAGTTCAAAGAGGCTTGTAAGCAATGCTTAAAAAATGGCTCAACAATGGTCCATGAGTCCATGGTGAGTTCAACCTGGCCCTGATGGCTTGGACTAACAGTTTACTGCCTGCCCAGGGCAACATCATTTTACTTGGTTTCTTCCACATTGCATCTCCCTTCTATCTCATCCTACACTACCTACAGCACTTCAGCTTCCATCCCTACATCTTCACTGCTTCCTGTACCTTAGTCCCTACCTGGTCAGCTGAACATTCTCCTTTCTGAGGTCCAGCTTGTGCCCCTCGTCCAATCTCCCTCCCACCCTCCTGTTACTGTAGGACACGACTTCCAATAGCTTGTTTATTTCTATTTTTTTACACAATATAAAATGAAAGTCATATCTATCTCCTGGCTTGATAAAGACTAAACTTGTCATTCAACAAACATCTACTAAGCAGTTAGAATGGGTAACACTCTGTGCAGCATAACGCGTAAGTCACAGACTCGACCCCCAACCAGGTCTTCTCTGATGAGAAAGAGGATCAGGTCTTCACTATTCCAAAAACTCTTTCCCAGCACTGGAAGTTCTCCCAGCTCCCACTCCATCTTTATTTTTGCTTCCATGTAAATCATATTGTCTCTATTTCTTACTCCCTGGCTCCTTATAATCCAGCTTACACTCTCCTGAAATACTTTTGAAATTGCAAAAAAGTCCACAATATGATTTCATAATACAAAATCTAATGGTCTCTTTCAATTTTCCTTTGCCTTGACTTCTCTGCAAGGATTAATTCTCTTGACCACGTTTCCTTTCCCCAAGCTCTAACCTCCATCAGTTTCTCTGATGTCCTGTCAGAGTCTTCCTTTTTCTGACCATGCCTGTTTGCTTCCCTGCACATAAATGTGGGCAGTCCTCATAGTTCTATTTCCAACCACCTCTTCCTCAGTACATAGATTAAATGTACATGATTAAATGCTACCACTTTAATCTTATAAATCTGGATACCAAATCTTTAACCCAATTAGAACATTCTGATCAGAAATTTAGCCCTGCATTTCCAAACCCATGGATACTGACAGCCACACGTCCATCTGGAACTTCAAACCAAATCTTTCAAGCTCTTTTTCTGACTTCTCCATTTTGACCAATGGCATCAACATCCTTCGTTACAGTAAAGGGGCCTATGCTGCCTCCTACTACTTCCTCTTATCGCCCAAATGAATCATTAGTGAGGTCAATTCTTCTTTTACAACATTGCTCACATGCCTCTCCTCCTTTATTTATAGCTACCCCCATAAATGAGCTGAAGTGCACTTGCGTCACATCACTTTGTCTCCAGTCTCTAAACACCATCAATTACTTACAGATGATATTCTGAAGGTATCATTGTGCCCATCATATACTGTCCTATTAACAACTTTTATTTCTACTGCCTGTGACAATAATATTTAACATTTCCATGGCTGTATGCAGCCTTTTTATTTGGATCTTGGATTTAAGTCCCAGATCTAACACTTCCTAGCTATGTGACCTTGGGGAAGTTACTTAATCTTCCTGTGGCCTGGTTTCTTCGCCTGTAAAATACACGTATAATTTGTTAATCAACTGATAAAGGGAAGAAAGAAAGAAAAGGAGGAAAGAAGGAAAGACGGAGGGAGGAAAGAAAAGAGAGAGAAGGAGAAAGAGTAATTGAACTGATTAAAGATTAATTAATGGCTAAGGTACAACTTAAGTTTGTTTAGTTGTACATGGTGCTATCAGACTAACTTAAAACTTCTTCCTTCAATTCAATGTGGTATAGAGGAAAACACATTAGAGAAACCAGTGTTCAATCCCTGAATATTCTGAAATTACTGGAAAGTAATTTAACTTCACTAGGTCACAGTTTTCTCCTGGTACATATGAATAACAATACCTACTTTACATGGTTGCTTTAAGAATTAGGAAGAGAAATATGTTGTATCTTTGGTAGCGCCCTACTTATAAGATTGTTCTTCAGAGTGGTTAGAGAGGCAGCAGCCAAAATATGGCCATTTCTGACCTTGCAAATACTTTTAGCCTATTGAGTTAATAGTGTTTCATAGGATCAAAAGCTGTTTGCAATACTTGTCACCTTTAAAAAAAAAAAAAAAAGTCCGGGCACAGTGGCTCATACCTGTAATCCCAGCACTTTGGGAGGCCGAGGCAGGCAGATCACGAGGTCAGGAGATCGAGATCATCCTGGCTAACACAGTGAAACCCTGTCTCTACTAAAAATACAAAAAGAAATTAGCCAGGCATGGTGACAGGCGCCTGTAGTCCCAGCTACTTGGGAGGCTGAGGCAGGACAATGGCTTGAACCTGGGAGGCAGAGCTTGCAGTGAGCCAAGATTGTGCCACTGCACTCCAGCCTGGGTGACAGAGTGAGACTCCATCTCAAAAAAAAAAAAAAAAAAACCCATCCCATTTCTCTTATTTCATCTTAATGTATAGCTATATAAAATAAGTTGCACATCATTAAACCTATCACACAACACAGCTTTTTAAAGAGAGGCTGTCTGAATAGGAGAAGGAGATAAATTGAATTCCAAAGACCTACATCTTTGTCTTAGTTCTGTCACTAATGGGAAGTGTTGTCACTTCATTTATCTAGGATTGCGTATTAAAACCGTAACAGGAAGAAGAGGAATTTTATAACGTCTAAGGTTTCCTTCAGCTTGAAAATCCTATGAGGTCCAACTTAGAAGCAGCTCTATGATCACACAAACTTCTAAAGAACTTCTCAGAGCATCGGAACATCACCATCAGAAGCCAAGCCCTACGATGAATTCAGTGGACATAAAGGGCTGATAAGGATGATAGAGAAGACTTGGTTTTCTGAATCTGCTCCCAGTATCTAGTATCACTTGTGCACTGCACCCCAAAATCACTTGAAAATCTAAGTTTAGAATTCCAGTATAATGCCTTTATTCAGTTATGAAATCTGTTTAATTCCAGGATGAATGAAACACAGTTCACCCAATCCCACTCCATCATTCCCTTTTCTCTGAAATGGAGTCAGACAGACTTGTATGTCCGAACACTTCCTCTGTCATTAATGAGCACTGGGCAAATATGCAGCAAATCATGTAACTACTCCGGTCCAAAATCTCCTTGCAACAAGGTTATAAGGATTAAATGAGGCTACTTATGCAAAGTTTTTACTTAGTAAATGGCCTGAATAGAGTAAGTGCTCAATAAACGGCAATGATTATTTTCATCATTAGACGTAGGGTGTGTCTATATGAAGTGACTAGATTGACAGTTTTGAGTGAAACAACTGAAGGAAGTAGTGACAAGTGTCGGCAAGCCATAAGAAAAAGAGTTTGAAACTGAGATCAGCTCAGATGGCTTCCCAACTGCAGACAATTATGTTTCTGACTGCAAATCAATCACTTTGTGGGTATAAAGGCATGCCAACAGAATATATCATCTCAGCAGTCCCACTCAGCTGTAACATCTATCAGTATACAATTTTAAGCCACACGTTTCCACATAATTCACTCATGTTTTTATATTTCCACAGAAGTAGAAATAATTGTGTCTCTGAACAGACTGGACTCCTCACAAGTTGTTTAAACCAAATAAATATCTTAAAGTTGGCCGCATCCTTAGCGGGGCGAGGTGGCACATGCCTGTAATCCCAGCTACTCAGGAAGCTGAGGCCGGAGAATCCCTTGAACCTGGGAGGCAGAGGTTGCAGTGAGCCAAGATCGTGCCATTGCACTCCAGATTGGGCAACAAGCCCAAAACTTCATCTCAAGTAAATAAATAAATAAATAAATAAATAAATAAATAAATAAATAAAGTTGACCACATCTTGTTACTTCCAGTATCAAGCTTCTAATCAAGAAAATAGAGCAACTTAAGAAAAAAATAAGCTCACAGACTTTGCCATTTAGCTGGTAATGGCAGCCAGCAAAATCAGGTAGAACAAATAAAAAGACAAACTTAACAACGTATGTTTGTAATATGATGTATTTTCTCATAAAGAAATCAATGTTCTCTAAATCACCCATCTCCTTTTCTCACATACCTGTCTTAGTTAATAAGAGAATATGTATGGAGCATTGTATATATATATGTAGTTCATGCCTTAACAGCTTATATTTCTCTTCATCTTTCTCTCATGGCCTGATATATATTCTCTCATTTTCCAGCTCCTTGAGCTACATTTTTCCTTATTATATTTTAATTGACTTTTTCATATTAAATTTTGCTTGAAAGGATGATTTGAGTTCAAAAGCGCCAAAGTTGTCATACCTTTTGAGCAAAGCCTTATGTCATATTTAATTTGATCCAAACTTGGATAGCAAACACTGGTGTTCCTCTTTATTTTTTTCATCTCAACGCAATAAAATATAATAAAGTCATAGCTAAAAATAATAAAGAATAAATCGTTTCTGCCATTCAAACACCCAGCTTTCACCTTGACGTTGACGCTCAGAAAACTCTATCATTTTTCAATGTTTGCTTGTTTTCTGAGAATCAAATCGTTAAGGCCATATGCTCTCTCCCAGCTCAGTATTCTCATTACCATTTCAAGTGTGCTTAAAATCAATTGAAAGTCAACACACCCCATAACAAGGCACAACTAGCATGTTCTCATCTGTGCCAGATGCACAGTAACTGCTCACCTGTGAAAAATCTGAATTCTCCCAGGTACCATCATGATAGGCAAAGAGAATTTAAATAATGAAAATGTTTTTTAAAAAAAGTCTTTAGCAAGATGATAGGTTCAATTACTTTAGAATCTCTACCTCTGAAATTATTTTATCTATTTGTACACTGGACAATTCCAGAAAATAAATTCCCACATTAAAATCCTTTTTCCACATTTAAAAAACAACAACAACAACAACAAAGCCTGTCTTACGTTAGTGTCTAATCTCTGGTTTGGTCCATGATTGTAAAAGGCGTAACATGACAAATAGCTAACAAATGTGCTGGAACTCCTCAGAAAGGAAAACAGAGCGGCATGAAAAGTGTATGTCCAGTTGTTTCAATATTTACAGAAACGCCTGATTCTATTTAAGATTCTTGTGAAGATGAGTATTGGTGGTAATTTAATGGACCACACCTAAATCCGCGAGGACAGTTTCTATGTCAGTCTCCAGATCTGGAAGAGAAGATAACGTGTGAAAACAAACAACGGCAAAGGTTCAGGGGCGCCTGTTTCCTGGCCCCTGGGTGAGATGCTGCCTCCTTGCCCTATGCAGGGAGTCATTGTTTGTTTTTTGGGCATCAGTATTTTAAAAGGCTCTTCCTGGACAGTCAAAAAATGAACTGTAATTTCCTGAGAGATGCAGCCACAGCCCGTCTGAATCGGAATGAAAACCAGTCCAATCCCAATTGCAGAAATCTCAAAGACCTCCAAACCCGCCCCAGGGGACTTGTACAGCTCAACTTCAAGCAACAGACAAAGAAACACAATCACTTCTTGCCCGCCAACTGAACCCTTCCAAATCTTCTTCACAGAACCAAGAAAATATATATGTGAAGTCAAGAAAACATAGCAAACCAGAAATGGCCTAGTTTTCCCACTGGGTCTGTTACTTGATGTTGAGAACTTATTCCCCTATAGAAATAGCTATGGGTTTTACCTCCAGGTCCTTCTGTATCAGGGCTTCAAAGAAAATTTTGAATATTAATTCTATCGATGCCCTTTGAACATGGTAGGCAGTTATACCTTAGATAAAAGCAGGACATTAATTCCTAAGCTCTCTTCATATAGACTTCAATGGGTTCTTTCTTCCACATTTTCAAAAGGAATCCATGATTTCTCTAGCTTTGTGCATATACACATACGTAACAAACAAGCACCCATATATACTTGAAATGTATGAAAATCAGTTACTGAGCACCTTCTCAATGCCAAGCACCTTGTTGGGCATTTTTTTTTAACATCTTACTGCTAATTGTCACAAAATTCTTGTAGGTCATTATTTCTAGCCCATTTGTGAAATCTATCTTAAAACTAAAGTTAAGTAAATTCATTTGCTTAAATTTACACAGACTGTAAACATCAGCACTTGATCCTAGGATTATATTACTCCCAAAGCCAGGGTCTTTCTAACTTATAAAACACATCTCTTATTAGTTAATGACTTTAGGCATTACGGAAGTATAGTTGGCACTAGAACAACATGTGTTTGAACCATGCAGGTCTACTTACATGTGGATTTCTTTGAATAAAAGTAGCATCAAGTGTACCTGCCTCTCCTGCTTCCCCTTCACCCTTCATCTCTTCCACTTCTGCCACCCTGAGACAGCAAGACCAACCCCTCCTCTTCCTCCTCCCCCTCAGCCTATTAATGTGAAGACGATGAGGATAAAGAACTTTATCATGATCCATTTCCACTTAATACATTTACTTAAGCAAATGTATTTTCCTTACAATTTCCTTAATAACATTTTCTTTTCTCTAGTTTATTGTAAGAATACTGTCAATAATACATATAAAATACAAAGTATGTGTTAATCGACTATGTTATCGGTGAGGCTTCCACTCAACAATAGGCTATTAGTAGTTAAACCTTGGGGGAGTCAAAAGGTAAAGGCAGATTTTTCAACTGTGCAGAGGGTCCGTGTTCCTAACTCCAGCATTTTTCAAGAGTCAACTCCATTAAGTAAACTTTAGTTTTTATGAGGATTATAGGAAAATTGAATAGGAGACGGGTTTAGATTCAAAAGTACCAAACATGTGTTTCTCAACTGCAAATGAGTGAGATTAAAACAACTCCAAAGACCCGCATTCTTTCAGAGCTCAGGGAGAAAGTTCTCAACTGTTTATTGAGCACCTACTGGGGTAAGAGAGATTGAGAGTTTGTGGTGGAGGGCCAAGGTTTAAATAGTCATGGTCAAGCTAAGCTGCACCTAGGGTATGTGAGTTGAGACTTACAGGCATGAGGGAGCAGCACACTCTGGGAGGAGCTATTCGATGAAGTTTCACTCACTCACACAAACCAAACTCAAAGACATGTGCACACACATTCCACACACAATACAAATCCCCAGGCCTTCCCAGCCATACTGATCAAGGCCTACACAATGTTTTCCTCCTGTCCCTTAACTGAGAGTGTTTAATATTTAAGCAATAACAGTTAAATATTATATGCTTAGTGTATGTTTAATATTATTAAACAATACTTATTTTAATGAATTTAAAAACAAATTATTAACAAATACTTGGGCCTGAATATTCTAAATAAGTAGACAAATGATGGGATCCACAATATGTAAGGTGACTAGGAATTTTAAATACATATATATATATATATATATATATATATATATATATATATATAATTTTTTTTTTTTTGAGACAGAGTCTCGCTCTGTCAGCTAGACTGCAGTGCAGTGGCATGATCTCAGCTCACTGCAACCTCTGCCTCCTGGATTCAAGCGATTCTCCTGCCTCAGCCTCTGGAGTAGCTGGGATTACAGGCATGTACCACCATGCCTGGCTAATTTTTATATTTTTAGTAGAGATGGCGTTTCACCATGTTGGCCAGGCTAGTCTCAAGCTCCTGACCTCAAGTGATCTGCCTGCCTTGGCCTCCCAGAGTTCTGGAATTACACAAAAACATAATTTTTAAATATCAGATGCTAAGTATCTTTAATGCTCAGAGCTAGTTATAAAATTGTTTCAATTAAAGGGGAAAAAATGCCCAGGTAACTAAGAGTCACATGAACAATGCTAAATAGCCAAAAGAAACAGTAGAAGGTTGGCAATGATGTAAAGAGTCAAGAATTTGTAAAACATTATTCATTGGCTCTGAGGTAGACTATAAATACCCAACAATGCCTTGGTTCTTATCCTCAGAAAGTACATGACATTCAAAACCCTACTGGCACTCAGAGATTTGGGCTCAACACATTTTCAGTCTTACCGAATCAACAGAGCTACAATCATATATAAGGAAGAGTCGTATGAAAGGTACGAAAAGCTCTAAATTAACCCTACTGGCCCTGCAGCCAGAAGGTGAGGTCTGAGAAAAAGAGTTTGAACATTATGTGCAAGAGATAGTGGTTAATTTCATGGAATTTCAAAAGTCACACAGAACTGGACACATAGACATTGTAGGAAAATCTGAAAATTTTAGGAAAAGCCTAAAATTAACCATTTGAAAGCAACCCATGCTTCAAAAAAAATTAAAAGTTAATCTAGGAAAATTATATAAACATCTAGCAAAATGTCTGTTTCCTGTCCTCTTTTGTAGTTAACCTAAATGTTCTTAAAAAAACAGTATAACCTGCTGGCAATTACTTAGCCTAAGAAGAAAAAGAAATGTTACCCGTATCCAAATGTGAATTGAGATTAGTGTACAGTAGATGAAGATATCTTTTCTGCATTTCCAATCCACTGATTTGAAACTATTACTTGAAAATATTGTGTTAAACATGTATGTAATTTGAACACATTAAAGAATGACTACAAAGAAAGCCCCATGCACATGGAGCCAACAATGTAGAATGTTCTCCAGCTCTGAATATTCCATTATACTCTGCATGGTATCCTGTATGAACACGTACAGAATGCATGTGGTTCCAGGTTTTCTTTTTTTTTTTCTTTTTTTCATTTTTTTTTTTTTTTTTTTTTGAGATGGAGTTTCGCTCTTGTCACCCAGGCTGGAGTGCAGTGGGACAATCTCGGCTCGCTGCAACCTTCGCCTCCTGGGTTCAGGTGATTCTCCTGCCTCAGCCTCCTGAGTAGCTGGGATTATAGGTGCCCAACCTGATGCCCGACTAATTTTTTGGATTTTTAGTAGAGATAGGGTTTCACCATTTTGGTCAGGGTGGTCTCAAACTCCTGACCTCAGGTGATCTGCTCACCTCGGCCTCCCAAAGTGCTGGGATTACAGCCGTTGAGCCACTGCACCCGGCTGATTCCAGATTTTCACCTGGCAAGTAATGGTGATACTTCTTTGCACATTCCAGACCCCATTTGTTGTTAGAGCTGACGTATATTTATCACCAAACAGGATGGTCTACCAGTTCTATCTACCTGATAAAAAAAAGAAAGGAGAGTGGAGGTTCCCATTTACCATGTGTCCCACAATTTGAGCCCAATTGCTGCCAGATAAGGAGAGGAACCAGGATGTGGTTTTTGGGATGTAATGAGCAGAAGAAAGGGGAAGCTACCACCTTCTTTCCCTGGGGACATTTTCTTTTTTTTATATTTTCTCTTCTATCATCACAAGAAAACCATCTTTATCCTATCACTTAAAAAAAAAATCTTATAAAATATTTTTTTGTTTTCTTCCTGTCACATCTGTTTTAACTACCCACTGCAGGCAGGGTAAAATCAGCAACTATGTAAAAAAGTATTTAATGTGACACTTTTAAAGTCAATTTGTAATTTACTTTGTTAATTTCAACTTCATGGAGTTATTCATTTCTTGACTGTTTATGTGTTTAAAACAATGACATAAATGCATATTAAAATTATATAGCATTCTATATAAGCATAATGCCTCTTTATTCCCCACATCCATAAGAGTCAGGGCTTAGCTCATGAAATATTTATTAAGCAATAAAAATGCTATGTATTCACCAGACAAAACACCACATTTCACTCAATAAATCAAGAGCAGTTAAGAAGAAACATTTAGTTGCCTACTGCTCCAGATACATGGAGATTTGTTATATTCTCAGTTGTTTCATGTACTAATTGGCAAAAGCAATTTGATGGCTATTTTGCAGGGTTGAGGTGATGGGATTCCCAGTCACCTAAGGATTCACCTGTTACATTTCAAGTGCTTAATTACAACCTGCTCTGTAACTTCCTCAAGCAAGAGGCAGGGCTGTGGTGTGTCCCCTGCCTGTGCATCTTCAGAACTTCAGAGGCCAAATCTTTTTTTCCATTGTCGAATTTCTAATTGGGAAAAGGCATTCCCACAAGACAATGTACTTCAAACATATCTATACTGGAAAAGGGCAAGATGTGTCCTCAGCTTCTATGAAATGAGTGGATGATACCAACATCCAGTCACTACTGATGCGTGCTTTCATTCAGTTTTTCTACAATGGTTTTGTATTTACCCAATCCTCAGTGACTCCAGGCTTGAGAAAGGGCCTATCCCTGAGAAAATGGCTTGGAAAGGGGTTGTGTTACTACCTCCTGGCTTTCTTCTTACTGAATTTTAAATACTGATGGCTGATAAATGAACTAGTTCATCTCCAAAATTAATTCCAATGAACAATGCTTTCTTTTTCCAAAAATTATATTTGCTTTTCAATGAATTGGATGTCTTGGAATTCCTTTCAAAGAGTTTTGCAGTTACTATCATGCTACCCTCCAAAGTCAAAAGTAAAAGGTATTACAGTAGAAGATGGTGTTTGCTTTCCCAAAAAAGATAAAGAAGAAATACAAATGATTTAGTGACTCACTCAAGGCCACACAGAAATTCAGAGGAAATAGTGATTAGAAGTCTGACTCAGTGAACATGTAACTACTGCATATCCCAAGCACACAATTAGGAAAGAGAGGTGAGCAATTTAAAAAATGCTATGGCTCAAGCCTGTAATCCCAGCACTTCAGGAGGCTGAGGTAGGTGGATCACCTGAGGTCAGGAGTTTGAGGCCAGCCTGACCAATATGGTGAAACCCCATCTCTACTAAAAACACAAAAATTAGCCGGGCATGGTGGGTGCCTATAGTCCCAGCTACTAGGGAGGCTGAGACAGAGAATTGCTTGAACCGGGGAGGCAGAGGTTGCAGTGAGCCAAGACCGCACCACCGCACTCCAGCCTGGGCAAAAGAGCAAGACTCTGTCTCAAAAAAATGAAATAAAAATAAAAATAAAATAAAATAAAAAATCCTTACTCTGTCTCTTCTCCATATGCATGATACTGTGGAAATGCTACTGCCTTCACAATACGTGGATCTCTATACAAGATTTAATTTACTATATCCACAAAGAGAAAAGGAAGTATTCATCAATGCACTTCACCTATCATTGAGATGAAAAAGCAGACATTAGTGATTTGCTTTTCAAGTTCTAAACTGTTATGCTCAGATGAAAAAACAGAAGGGACAAGAAGACAGGTATTGTATAGCACATGGGTTAAGAGGAAGGAAATTCATCTAGGGCATTCCCAGGCTCTGTCACATGGCTAGCAAAGTCATTCTAATGGGGGCAGTTTTGCCTCACTGCCCCCACCCCAAGGAAATTTGGCAATGTTGGAGACATTTTTGACAGTCTGGACTGGGGATGCTGCTGACATTTGGTAGGTAGAGACCATGAATGCTGCAAAATCCCATACGATGCACAGCTCAGCATCCTACAACAAAGAGCTCAAAAGGTCTATACTGTTATGTTTAAAAAAAAAAAAAACCTGAGCAAAAACAACAAAACTGGAGGAATCACATTACCCTCAAATTATACTACAGAGCTATAGTAACCAAAACAGCATGGTACTGGCATAAAAACTGACACACAGACCAATGGAACAGAATAGAGAATCCACACACCTACAGTGCGTCCACTTTCCACAAAAGTGCCAAGAACATATGCTGGGGAAAAGACAATCTCTTCAATAAATGGTACCGGGAAAACTTGATATCCATATGCAGAAGAGTGAAAATAGACCTGTATCCCTTGCCATATACAAAAATCAAATCAAAATCTATCAAAGACTTAAATCTAAGACCTCAAAGAATTAAACTACTACAAGAAAACCTAGGAGAAAATCTCCAGGACATTCGTATGGGCAAAAAATTTCTTGATCAATACCCCACAAGCACAGGAAGCCA
The DNA here is from genome assembly GCF_028878055.3 of Symphalangus syndactylus. Taxonomy (NCBI): domain Eukaryota; kingdom Metazoa; phylum Chordata; class Mammalia; order Primates; family Hylobatidae; genus Symphalangus; species Symphalangus syndactylus. Next base: position 31,434,427 of record NC_072430.2, read on the forward strand.
AAGCAAAAATGGACAAATGGGATCACAAGTTAAAAAGCTTCTTCACAGCAAAGAAAACAATCCACAAGGTGAAGAGACATACCCACAGAATGGGAGAAAATATTTGCAAACTATCTATCTGACCAGGGCTTAATAACAAGAAGATATAAAGAGATCAAGCGACTATAGGAAAAAAGCTAATAATCAATCAAAACATGGGCAAAAGATTTGGATAGACATTTCTCAAAAGAAGACACACAAATGGCAATCAGGCATATGAAAAGGTGCTCAACACCACTGACCAATAAAGAAATGCAAATTAAAACTACATTGAGATATCATCACACTCCAGTTAATATATCTTATATGCAGAAGAGAGGCAATAAAAAATGCTGGCAAGTATGCAGAGAAAAGGGAACCTTTGTACCCTGCTGGTGGGAATGTAGATTAGTATAACCACTATGGAGAACAGTTTGGAGGCTCCTCAAAATACTAAAAATTAAGCTACCATATAATCCAGCAATCACATTACTGGATATATACCCCAAAGAAAGAAAATGTTTGCCATTTGTATATCAAAGAGATATCTGCATCCCCATGTTTGTTGCAGCACTGTTCACAATAGCCAAGATTTGGAAAGAACCTAAGTGTCCATCAACAGATGAATGAATAAAGAAAATGGAGCACTATTCAGCCACAAAAAAGAATGAGATCCTATCATCCATCCAACATGAATGGAACTGGAGATCACTATGTTAAGTGAAATAAAGCAGGCACAGAAAGACAAACATCACATGTTCTCATTTGTTTGTGAAATCTAAAAATCAAAACAATTGAATTCATGGACATACAGAATAGAAAGATGGTTACCAGAGGCTGGAAGGGTAGTTGGGGGCTGGGGTGGGGGAAAGGTGAGTATGGTTAACGGGTAGAAAAAAAAAAAAAAAAGAACGAATGAGACCTATTTGACAGCACAACAGGGTGACTATGTGAATAATAACTTAATTGTACATTTTAAAGTAACTCAAAGAGTATAACTGGATTGTTTGTAACACAAAAGATAAATCCTTAAGAGGATGGATACCCCATTCTCATGATGTGGTTATTTCACATTGCATGCCTGTATCAAAACATCTCATGTACCTCATAAATATATATGCCTACTATGTACCCCAAAAAAGTAAAAATTAAAAAAAAAAACTGAGCTAGTGATAGGACCTGGATCAAGTCATTTAATTTCTAGAAGGCCAAGTCTTATTTAAGTAATACTATCATTAACACAGCATACCTACCTTGAAGGGTAGATGAGGGTACCACAAGAGACAATTCAAGCAAAGCCCTTCATCTAGTTACCGAAATGTGTATTGAATTGGAAGTATTTTTATTATTTTTAGTAATATTAGTGCTCGTCTGTCTTTCACTTAACAAGATATGAGGAGAAGAAAGAAATGATAAGAGGACACAAAAATACGCACTAATTTTAAGTGTATAATAGTATTAAGAAAATAAAACTCAGGACTCAAATAGTCACACTTGTTTCATTCTACAATATTTTTGTATAATCCCATCATTATCAATAAGAAAGAAGCTCAAATACTACTCGGTAGGCTGAGGCAGGAGAATGGCATGAACTCGGGAAGCGGAGGTTGCAGTGAGCTGAGATTGCACCACTGCACTCCAGCCTGGGAGACAGAGTGAGACTCCATCTCAAAAACAAACAAACAAACAAAAAAAAGAAGCTGAAATAAAAGCAGTCCCCCAGAACATTTCCTCATCATTCACCATGCCAAAGTTCTAGACATCTTACTAACCAGGTGACGAGACAATACAGCATTGTGGGTAATATTTAATCATGAGAAATTTATGCTAAAAGAGGATGTTAAAAAATATTCTCGTCTTAATATCATCTTTGAAATACGAGCTCTTCTTCCAAGGATGAGTTTTCATGTAAAGTCTTCAGGGTTTTGATTTTGTTCTTTTGAGCTGTCAACGGTGACCACATCTAAAGAGGCCGCTTGCATGTGTCTGCTGAACCTGCGGTAGGGTTTGAGGAATGGCAAAGTGTTCACTTAGAAAAAAAAAAAAATTCATGGTCAAGTCCTTTAATTTGTTGACATAGTTGGAACTTGAAGAGCAAGTTCCAGTTAAAATGACCTAGGAACTGAATATGTTTTTTCTGTTTTAGGTGGTGAGGAGGGCCAAACCACAAGATTATACATCAAATGCACAAACAAAACAAATCAGGAAAATCTCGGACAGCTGAAGTAGCTTTTGCATAGGAATTCTTTGGAGCTATTGGCACACTGGTGTTTGCTGTCAGTGCCAATTACAATGATCAAGATGAGTTCTGCTTTCTTTTTTTTTTTTTTTTTTTCCATTCCTTAGCCAGCTACAAACTGGATGACAAAGCAGTTTCAAGGCTAAAACCCACTCATGCCCACTTCCTGAAATACTAAAAGAATGTAAGTGCTGGTGTGTGTATGCGTGTGCGTTTTCAAGTATCATTTTGAAAGCAAAGTAAAACAAAGCTTCCTCGTTTGATGGTAAAATGGGCAATTGCAATACGTTTGTCTTAGATAGAGCCAAGAGCTAAATATCAACTTAGATACTGGCTGTAGAAAGTAATATATAATTGTGTATAAAATAGCATATAATTTCCCTATGGCCAAGCAGGAGAATATATACTGGTCTATAAAGGAAAACCAGCTCCACCTAAGCTCAATGAAAACCAGCTTATCTTCCCACGTCAACCTTTTGGCTGTGAACTTCTTTCTTCTGACTTTCAGAAACAGCATGACCCCACTGTACAAATGACAGGATCAAAACTAAACTGATTCCCTATCTGCCATGCCCATGAGAATTTGCCTGATTGGCGTTAAAATTTCAGTTGCTAAAACAAAAACCTAAACAAAGACCTTTTTTATTTTTTCCTTTTTACTTTGAGATACGTGTGTGTGTGTGTGTGTGTGTGTGTACATATACATTTACTTCATATATCAAAATACCATATTTTCAATTCCTAAACTGTGTAAGAATCGGCACATAAATATGAGTGAGTTTTATCACGATTACAAAACATCAATTTTAAGTATTCTTTTTTAAGTGTTCATTTTATTATAGTAAGAACATTTAATATGCTGTCTACCATCTTAACAAATGAAGTGTTCAATACAGTACTGTCAACTATAGGCACAATGTCGCACAGCAAATCTCTGGAACTTATTCATTTTCCGTAACTGAAACTGTATGTTATTGATTGAGGATTGTTTCTTATATCAGTATTGTCAGTGCAGTAAGCAGAGCACATAAGAAAACTCAGGCTCCAGAGTGCCCTGGGATTGAAGCCTGACTCCAGTGTTTACTGCTGTGTGACTTACGGGCAATTTACTTGACTAACCTCTCTGTGGCTTCTTTTCCTCTTCTGTAAAATGAAGATAAAATAATTACGTATCATGGAGTTGTTAGAATTAATCATATTTATATTAATATGTAATATATACATATGTGTATGTATATATGTATTATATATACATTGATTATATAAAAATATAATAAATATACACTGACTATATAAAAATTGTATATAGCTTATATAACTGAAGTGTAATATATATTTTAATTAAATATATATTTCATTAAAATATGCTTTTAATGAAATATATATACACATTTAACTAAAAATATATATACTTAATTAGAAGCATGTAGCACCAATATCAAATAAGTAAATTATCAAAATATATTCTCTCATTATCATCTGGTGCATCATTACTCCCGCAGAACATCAAGAACAGAAAATTCAGCTGCTCATCTTTGGTTCCCCAGCTCTTCACCTAGACAGACCTCACGGCAGGTGCCGCAAGGGCCCTTGTAGCTTTATATCTCCTTTTACCAAATATCCTGTCATTTAGATTAATACACACATGCACACACGATTCTTTCTGTGTGCTGAGATCACAATTAGTAGTAATTTTATCCTTTAACTTTGGATTTTCCAAATTATCAACAATAAACTTACCTTACATTAATAATCAAATAAAAAGGTTTACATTTTTTAAAATGAAGATAATTTTGGTATTATCAGTATAATTGAACACTGCTGGGCCCCGTCAAATGAGGAAGGCGGCCTGAACGCAGTGACAATATAAATACTGCCCTGAAAAATAATAGTCTGGGATGAACTAAACCTGCAAGAGATTTATAAGAGAAATAAAATATTTGAGCAAACTATCTTGCCCTTTCAACCCAGGGGGCAGATTCTCACTTCTGTCAAACCTGAAGATGGATGGCCACGAAAGGAAAAGGCTTATTGAGTGTTGACGACAGATGATTGGACACACATTAGGTCCCTTATTCCTACCTCCAACCTTGTAGGTAGTCATCAGGGCCACCATTTTACAAAGAGGGAAACTGGAGCTCAAGGTCACACAGCAGGTCAGGAGCAGCGTTAGAATTCCACCCCATTTCTCGGTGCCAAGTTAAATATCCTTTCCTCATGCCACAAAAGCCCTCGACTGCATCTGGTCTCTCCTTATCCTTCTTACATCTTTATCCATCATCTCTACCTTCTCCCCGCCCCGCCACCCTCCTCCCACCCCAACTCTATGCCTTTTGGATACGGCCCCATTTGCAATGAAAAGTAAGCAAGTGTACAAAAGCCTCATATAGCTCCCACACAGAAGGCCTGGCTAAGGTAGGGCCAGCGTTGCCTGAACCCACCAGTATTCTCGCAGATGTGCAGCTGCACACATGCACACCGCCTCTGCAAGGCTCATAAAGCAGCTTTCAGCACCACTTAGAACCCTGTGTCAGCCAGCATCTGCAGGGGCAGCCAGCAACTGCACAGGAAGTGATTCTCTGCTCAGCCCGGGCAGGACCTGCCCTGTTTGCAGAGGAGCAGGCACGGAGGCCCAGAGAAGGATGTCTGTCCTCTGTGGCTCTGGGGGGCATACTGTCATGTCCTGAAAGACACCAAGGGGAGAAAGAACTGCAGAGTGTCTAAGGAAAAACCTCAAAATCTGACTGTATTGAGCCACTCCATCTAGGCATTCAATACCTACTGCTTTACAGAAATACAGAATTAAGACGCAGCATAAGAAAGGCCATTCACAGCTTTGATTGGCCATCACATTTTTCTCTTTATACCTTTCGGCATTTTTTAATGTGATTTCTTTTGCTAATGATTTAAACAAAGAAATAAGTGCAATGTCCTGAGTCAATACTATGCAGCCATATGTGCACATCTCATTCAGAAAAGGCATTTTCTAGTCCTGTGCAAATATTAATCAACTTGTTCATTTTGCGAGGCAAGTAGCTAAGGAGCCCTAGTTCACCACTGCTTAAACAGAGAGGTTAAAACAATAGAGCAATTTAATTGTAGAGCTTTCCTGAGCCTGCAAACTCACTGGTGAGGAAGTGAGGCAGCCCATATTCTCTGAGGGATAAATAAATAAAACCTATTACAAGAATAAAGACGGTCCAATGCAACCACAGAGGCAGATCAAAACACTAATGCCAATCCCTCCCTATTCTTTTTTTTTAAGAAACAGTGTCTTGCTACATTGCCCAGGCTGGCTTCAAACTCCTGGGCTCAAGGGATCTTCCCAGCTCGGGCTCCCAAGTAGCTGAGATTACAGGTGCACCTTTGCATTCAGCCACCACCTATTCTTAAAACATCCATATATCCATTGTCAGATTCTGATTAGTTTAAGAAAAGTCCATTTTCTCTTCCTTCTGCCTGATTTTCAGGAGGCTCCTGCCTCTGCTCTTTCTAGGGCATGGCAATCAACATGCAGCACTCCACGTTATATAAAGTAAGTTGTATCTCCTTCCATGCACAATGCCTTGAGGGAATATTCTTTAAGCGGACCACGAGCTCTGATCCTGACTTTATTCTGTAGGAGTCCGGGGCTGTGCTAGGAGCGTCTCTCCACAGCATCTACTGCTTAATTCTGGAAGTACTTGGGGCTTAAGTAACTGTTGCCAAAATAGGAGCGTTCTGCTCCTAAAATTCATTGCTTTAACCCACATTTGAATTCTGTTCATGGGACAGAGTGCTCATCAGTTGCTCAATGGATTAACTCCTTGACAGCTACAACTAGGGGAAATCTGGCCACTTCAGCACACCAGCTGCAAGGCTTCTGAATGGGTTAAGAGTGTTTGTTGAATTTCTGATTTAACAAAATGAATGTACTTTACCTATTCTTTTCCATTACCTTTATTTCTCTAAGTATTACAACACAGTATACAAAATGAGGGTGGACATTATAAATAAATAAATCTCCCTTGTATTTCCTATTAGAAGTGCTGGGAGAGACAATTTAACCTTCAGAGTTGATCCCTGCCAGTAATTTTCAGCATCCTATAAAGATTATCTTTCAATGATTTTCTGTAGACAGTTCCTAGAGCCCTAACCCTTCACAAGGACAATTTCATTTCTCACATGGGAATTTTCCCTAGGTTCTTTTCTTTCAGATGGCTTTCTATTTTAGATAAGGGCAGGCACAGGAGAGTGGAGAGGTAGCTTAGCTTTAACCTCCAGAGCTGTGAAATCAAACAACGAGGCAGAAAGTTATAGAAATAGATAGTAAAAACTATATATATATATATATATATATATATATATATATATATCCAACATACACAGAATCTTATAAAATGAGACCCTTTTTGCTAGCCATTACTTAACAATTCTCAAATTAGGTGCTGTCATCCTAAATTAATAATAAAAACAGCTAGACATGTAATCCATAAAGGCCTGTATTAGTCCAAAAGATGGACTAATTATTATTCCCATTATACATATTATACTAATGATTATAATGGCAATAGTTATGGTTTACTCAGTGCCTAATTACGTACCACGCATCTTATTTGAGATGTCTTCGTTTAATTCACACAGTAGGATTATAAGGTCGATGCTCCAGTTACTCCCATTACACAGATGAAGAAACTGATCCCAGAGAGGATAAATAATGCACCCAAAATCTACGCTAATAAATGCTAGGATTTAAGCTCTGACTGGCCTAATTCTAGACTTCTTGACCACTTTGCTACAATGCCTCAAACAAACACTACGTACAAATCACAATCAATTAGTAGTATTGAAAAAGACCTCTAAGAGTTATTGAACAAGTAATTTCTACCTCTTCCTTAGGGTCTCCATTCAAGCTTTCTGTAACTTTCATAGAGGTTCCTAAATTGAAACAAACCACAACTACACCCTGCATGCATATACAAACACATACATCATATAATCACAAGGTTGTATTTCATAAGTATCAAAATAATGCTCATATGGCTACTCGACAGAATTCTATCAACACTGCATTTGTTTTTGCCTTACCATCAATCTACAGGATCTAAGAGCAGGATCTACATATGGATTCAACCTCCTATATCACACAGATTGTAGAGTGTTAGTTAATATTATGTAAGTACCTCCCATTGTTAGTGGCACTGTTCCATGCCCCTCACTGTTTGCAAAGATAAAAGTTAATACCAAACTGCATCCATGTTTACAGACACAGCTGTCAATCATAGTCAGGATTTCATCCTTTCAAAGGCTAAATAAGACCCAAGTTGAAATGAAATGACATAGAATCACATGTGTCACACTTCCTAACTGGGGGTGGAAAGATCTTAAAAATAACACTACAAAATGATTCCAAACATTACACCAAGTTTTACTCAAATGAAACATGGGTCAAGAACTTTGGGGCACCAATCTCATAGACCCATAAATAAATACACATTTTCCCTGAATAAAAACAAATAATTTCATTATATAAAATCCATTTCTATAAATTTAAAATAATACTGTAAAACCAACTTTGTAAGAATGTATATAATGTTACTACTTTATAGAGATAATTTAATCTTTTATTCCAGAAGAAAATGGATGTCTCCATTCTGGAGTCAACTTCTAACATGAATATTCTTTTACTTGTGCTACGAAGGCCCATGAAGACTCAGGCTGTGAACCTAGGGGAAGGGAACAACCACCATATTGCTCCAAGAAGTGGAGATGTGGTAGTTTTCTAAACTGTTTGAACTAGGACTCAGTGGTACCATCAAACAATTATTTTCCTTTCTTTGACCACTAAATATAGAGGTCAGTCTTCTCTGGGGGTAAGTGGTATCCTGTTATGAGCCACATGAAGCCACGGGCTTGTCATTCAGAGCACTGCTTGCTCTGTTCTAAAATCTGGAAGACTCAAGGACTGCCTCTGCCCTCGACCATCTCCAAACAAATGGGAAGCTAATTTGCATAAGCCTCATTTCCATTTTATTCATCCTCTGCCCAAATCTAGATCAGGATGTTTTAATACCATCCCACTGTGGGCGGTCACGCAAATTTCAAGGGTATCCGTGGTCAACAATTAGAAGGCATGGGTTTCAGAGTTGAGTTTATGTTAGAAATTAAAAGCTGAAATAAGAGAATGCCTGTTACAAGATAGAGAATAAGAAAAACAAAAAGGCCAGCTAATATATAAAACATGAAAGAAACCTGAATCATCACTATGGACTTCTAATCTAATCTCTTCGGATTAGCCAGAACGCCACTATTTTTGGAATGCCTAGGATGTACACCAGGTACTTTACTTGCATTTCCACATTTATTCTTTAAAAGTACCTAGATAAATGAGGGCTTTCTTTTTTTACTCCTTGATATATAAGTAAAATCCCAGAGGAAAAAGAAAATCAAAAGGCAGGCATTTTTCTCAATCCGCTGAATAGCAGAAGCAAGATTGAAATACAGGAATGTCTGGCTCTCCACCCATTTCCTTTACTCACCAGCCCACATGACCTGGCTTCTGCTGACTGATTGTTTTCTGATGATAGCTCGTCATATAGCAGGAATATGTCCTAATAAGTGTACACAAGAAACTTCAGCAATTCACTCCACTTTTGGGTGTTTTCTTCTCTTTGAACATTAAACAGACTAAGACAAACCGTTAACTTAACTTTAATGAAACTCTATTGAGGTTTATGAACCAGATTTTTAGGTATGTGTGAATATTATTTTCTGAAAATAAATTGGCTCGATGCCATCTTAAAGGTATTATAATAAAGGGGCATGCATGCACTCGCACATATATGAAAACAAACTTCTTTTGCAAATGTAATCCCATTAAAAAGGAAAAACAAAATTACTTCTGAAAACTTCTGAAAATCCCATTGAAAGGGAGAAACAAAATTACTTCCGAAAACTGCAAAAATCTTGCAACACCAACAGTACCTTCCCTGGCTCATTAATTCTGGCCTAAATTTGCTACTGTCAGGCAAACCAGGCACACTGTCCAGCAGACACCCACCTGCTATTAGGCTGAATGTGCCTGGCATCTTGACATTCTATTGATTCCAATCCAAAGCTTATGTAAAAAAGGCAGCTCAGAGTCCAAAAGGAATTTCAGCCACAAATACTTTGGGAGAAATCCAAGCAACTAAAAACAGAAAGAAAGACAAGATGCAAATCTGAGTGACAAAACTGAGACAACCCAAGCCAGACTGGAGAATGTTCAAGGACAAATCTCCAAATGACCCAGGCATCAACCCCTTTGGATAACCACTTATTTAAAAAAAAAAATTCTAATACCCTGTGCATGGAATGACCACCCCTGACCCAATCTAGAGTATTGGTGGATATATTCACAAAGAAGTATTCACTAGTATCCCAGTGGCATTGCTTTTAAAGAGAGCCCTGTCATTTTTGCCCTGTAAGCCCTTATTACACATTCAGTAGAAACTTGCCATCTCATAAGTACAGTCTTGATAATGACAAAGAATTCGAATTATTAAGCAGTTAAAATGAACCAGAAACTATGTAAAGTGCTTAAGAATATCAGTCTTTGCATCTTCAAAACAACCCCATAGGCTAAGAATTTTGTCTCTATTTTATAGATAAGGAAAATTGGGGTTCTGAGAGGCAAATTAATTTGCTCCAAGTGGCTGGAAAACGAGATACTAGAAAAGAGAGGACAACAGGATTCATTTATACATTTTCTGACACTTTCCAGCCCTTCCCCACCCCTCCCAAATAACCTAAGCATAAATGAAATGGGTATATGTCCAATTTCCAAATCCTGGTACTCGTAGCTTTGGTGGCAGCTGCTTGTCACAGTCAACTCTGTATGAATAAGCTGGCTCCAGAGGGTTCTTTAAAGCCAGACCAGTTCCCCCAGTCTTTATTTTAGCCAAGAGAAGACACACATTTCAAAATAAAAATAAATACATAAAAAGGAAGGAGAAGGAGAAACCCGTAATCCCAGTAAGCAGCATGGATTGCATCTGGTCCTGGTTCCCCCACTCCAGCCTCCCACTCTCACCAGCCCACTGCACAGCTCCCACTGACTTCAAAGGCAGCTCCCGGGGGAAGGAGAAACAAAAGTCCAACAGGGCCAGCAGAAAGAAGGACCTTATCCACAGGGGAGGGTGGGAGAGGAACAGAGATTCACTGCAGATGCCAGTGGTCTCAAAACAAGAATTCAAAGTGTTTTCCCAAAGCTGATTTCTATGAGGGGTGCTGGGGTGGATCAGAAGGTTGAGACTCCAACTGGGAGAGATGTGTTTCTGCTGCTCAAATATTTCCCAGGTTTGCAAGACATCTCCAGCCTTTGGAGTGCCTTGTGGTTTGAGGAGCAGGGATGGCCATCCAGGTCTCAATGAGACTCAATTAACTCCTCCCATGACAAGGCAGCTGTATTTCACCATCCAGTAGAGCTGCCTGTGATTTTTTTGTGTGTGTGCATTGATTCAATTTGAAGCAATACTCTTTCGGTGAAAGAATGCCCCCTGGGTTGAGGTACGTAAAGTAAATATGTGAAAAAATCACTAAGTTCCTTAAAAGAGGTTTATTATATCCCTCAACCCGTATCTCCCCACGATGCTAGGATGACTATTTTCTTTGCCTGTGTCGGGGTTGAAAGCTTTGTCCTGAAGTCAGGTCTGTCCTCCTTCCCTCTGCTCTGCCTCTGATTTATAAGCTGACTTCTCCGACACAGCACTTAGCCATCCGTCCTCGGTTTATCACCCATCGGTTACCACTGTTATTGCTGCCATTAGTATTCAAAATGATTATAGACTTATAAAGTTGTTCTCTTCTGATAATAATGTTTGCAATATGCTTTTACACTGCCTAGTTAATATAGTGAGCCTGTGATTCTTTGCTCTGGCACAAGTCACACAAAACTGTTGCAGGAGAATATTGAGCAGATTTCTAAGCGTCTACATGGAGAACTAGGGGCTAAAACACAGGTGCCAATATATATATATACATAAAATATATATAAATATATATATATTTTAAACAACAACCTGGGTGTCCTTTTGTGCATAGGTAACAACAAAAATGTTGCAGTGGATGCAACATTAGAAACACTGGGCCCGTTCCCGCTCAACTCAGTTTGACACAATCTCCAGAGACAGTGATAGCCATTTCCTGAATAAAGCCCAAAGTCTGCTCATGACCTTCTCGCGCAAGTCCTATTGACAATTAAAAAACTAAAAAAGTAAATCGGGCCCTAGTGCGGTAGCTCACACCTGTAATCCCAGTGCCTTGGGAGACCAAGGCCAGAGGATCGCTTGAGGCCAGGAGTTTGAGGCCAGCCTGGGCAACACTGTGAGACTCCATATCTACAAAAAACCTTAGCCAGGTGCAGTGTTGCACTCCTGTAGTCTTAGCTACTCGAGAGCCTGAGGCAGGAGGACCACTTGTGCCCAGGAGTTCCAGATTACAGCAAGCTATGACTGCACCACTGTACTCTAACCTGAGCAACACAGTTAGACCCTGTCTCAAAAGAAAAAAAAAAAAAAAATCAGGAAAACACACATGGAAAGTAGGGCATAGTCCTCACAGGCTAATAGCCAGACTAAAAGAGAGGAGACTGCCTAGAAAATAGTCTTGAAAGGGAGCATGGCTGCAGGGAATTAACAAAAATCCATGCATCTCCCTTTAGAGACAGCAGCAGTGAGCTTGTGACTAGAATTCTCCTCTTCATGCATGTGCTTAACTTGAATGTCAACAGGAATTTTGTAAGAGCACTGCAGGGGAAAATGGATTCATTTGTCATCTAAAATGAATCATTTCACTTCCTCTCCTCCATTTTTATGTATATTGACAAAATATAAAAATACATTTTTGAAAAATCAATCCAGCTTTGTAGTTTTCTACTCAAATGCAAAAGTAGCCACCAGAATTATAAGATTCAAAAGGCTTTTACTATATTATTTAAATAGGGTTCCCCCAAAATGGGATTCCATGGGCGTCAGATTTACCAACGCCAAGCAAAAACCGCAAGTGGTAATGCATTACAAATCGCTCATCGTTTATTTTGAGGTTTGAATTTCCATTTTATTTTTAACAATAGTTTCACAGTTCACTGACAAATGTCCTGAACTATATTTAGAAGAATAACAGTATTTAAGATCAGGAGCACACATGGGCAGAGCTGGCTTTCCACTTTTTCTAAATAGAAATACAAAACGTGTGCACATTTTGTGAATTTCATGTCAAAGATTTGGGGTCTGCCAGCAGAATTTCTGCTCCCCTCTGATGGCTGAATGCCAATGCTCTTTCAGGTACATTTGGAATACTTTCAAGGTATGTCTACAATACCTTTTCTCCAATACAATGGAATATTTCCACCACCAAGCAAGCAACTAGTTTTAATATGGAGAGCTGCAAATCTGAAATGGGTTTGAAAAGAAATAGGAGAAATAGTTTGTTAACCTACCCCTAAAAGGTCCAACCAGTGTGTACTGCCATTGCATTTGGAATTAGATTTTCAGAAATTGAAAAACACTGTCTTTGGCTTTCCTTAAAAAAATGCTGAGAGGCAAGCAATATGCTGATTATTTTTCAAAGGAGGAGAAGAAGGTGTTGAAAGCTTTTAATAACATGTAAAGCTCCCAGTTCGCAAGCACCAAACACAAAACAATGGTAATGGTTTAGCACTTCATAAATGTATGTCATTCTGTCTACTGTTTGGAGACAGCAAATACTTTTGGACAAATTATAATGTCTCTGCCTTTATGCCTAAATAAAGGAAAACAGCCAAATACTTTGAGGCATCAGAAGATAACCATGGTGATGGAAATACACAGCTCTTGCCACGAAAGAAAATAAAAATTAAATACTTATAATTAAAACAGCACTAGAGCTGAAAGAAATCCGGATAACTGAGGTCATGAGTTTTTGAGGCTGCCACTGTCAGCCAGAATTTCAAATATGGCGCACATTTTGAGTAAAGGAAGATCATTTTACCTCATGCCTGGTCATGGTGAGCTCCAAAGTAGGTTATTAATCAGAGGAAACACAGCATATAAATAAACACGTCCATGAACAATCTCTTAACGAGTTAGTGCAATAAGTACCCTTTCTAATTCTAGAATATACCCTCACAAATGGAGTTTTAAAGGCAAGAGGGAATTAAGGTTTCCTGAACTCCTTAAAAGCTATACCCCTCCCAGGCATTGTGCTAGGCACTTAACATATATTACTTGCTTTAATCTTCTCCATAGCCCAGCCAAGTAAGTGGCATTATCACTTCTTTACAGACGAATATTTGACACACAGACGTGAAGGCATTTAGCTGTAGACTAGGGCTTCAGGAGCTGGATGAAGGGCAACAAAGCCAGGCTCATTCTGTCTTCCCTCCTAAACACTTTCACTTTCTAGAGGTTTAAATTGCTGCCCATTGTTCTTCATTCATTAGTCCATTTGCCCTATGGAAAAAAAAGTGCAGTTGAGGGAAGGATTTCCAACGCTGGTTGTACAAAACAGTGGTTTGGGGCCTCAGGGAAGCAAACTGTTCATCTCATTTCCCCACTGACTACCCCTTGCCTGGGATCATCACTGTGCCTGACCCAACACAGACAACTGTTTTATTTCCCCAGGTCCAATCTAACATGTGCTTACCAAAAACGTAAGTAAATTTGGGAACACTTTGTTTTTGAGCTGCAGAACTCCTTAATTCCTTCGACAACAATATTTTAAGGTGGAAAATCAGAAGTATTAGTAGATATTTTTGAGTTCGCAAAAAAATGTTTTAAGAACTAATCAAACTGTCCTCACCTGCAGACAGAGAGGAATGTGGTTCTCAGTCGCAGAAGCCATTATTCCATTCATCCACATTCCACCCCAAAGCACCCAGAAGCAGGAGATCCTTGACAATCACAACCCCCATTGCAGGCTCTGTGCTAGTATGTGCCATATTCACAAGATAAGTGTGCCTATTAGGGGCCTAGAAAATTACATTTGAAAACTTATTAAATAAAAGCCAAAGCAAAAATATTTGCTTTTCGAATGGCCACAGGCCTTTTTTGCTGAGTCGGTTTGCAATAACTGTGGGTGGTACCCAGAGATCAGTTTCAATAGAAATGAATCCTGGCTTTGTTGGCGCTGACCTGGTTTGCTCTTGAACAATAGCCAATGCCTTGGTTTCCTACCTTGTTTGGTATGTCCTGGGTAAGTTTTTTTTTTTTTTTTTTTTTCCAAAGGAGCCTAAAGAAGTACAATTTAACTACAGTAAGAAATATTGTATTTGAAAGAATAACTATTTGTGAAGACAACAAATTGGCCAGTGGGGAGATCTTAGATTTCTTACACGCCTCACGTCAAGATACTTTGCAATTTAGGAGAAGGTGGCAGTATCCACATGAGAAAGATTGTAAAAAATTTCTGTATGAAATGATGGCTTAATAGGAGCTATGTGGTTAAATTCCTTGACACTCTAAAAAAAAATCTTCAATTTATTTAAGAAATAAAAGTGAATGCTGCACTGGCAAAATGCAACAGAAAGAGAAGGAACCAAAAATTAAAAAGGCATCTCCAAATTTCCACTATAATGGTTCTCAAAAGGACTCAGAATACATTTTAACAGGCAGTACCAAAGCCTCTACAAACCCTCTGTCTCAAGGTCCTTTGTGACCTCTCAGCATTAGTCTTTGTGAAAGAATTGAGATTTTCCTGGCTCTATGGCATGAAGCATTGCCAAATAAGGTAAAACAAGATTTGAATATTGCGTGGGATATATGTATGCAAGAATATGCATTATCAGAAATTCAAATATACCTATTTTTATTTATTATTTATCTTCTGTTCTTATGTATTAAACATACTATTATATATAATATATATTTATTTATATATAAAATATTATTTATATCCTCTATTTTTACATATTAAAACTATCAACTCTAATAACAAAATAATGAAATAGTCATGGAGAAATTTTGAATGAACTATTTTTGAGCTGGTTAATGGTGCAGCCCAGATGCCCTTATCACTAGTATGCTTCACGGTTTCCTGGGAAGAACTCTGAAAATCTGAACTACTGGGACCTTCCCCTGTGGATCCGGCCTCTTACGCGCCAAGCACCACTATGTTTACAAGCTCCCAGGTGAGCCTTGATGCACAGCCATTTGAAAATGATCTGCTAACTCAGACTAATCAAAAGAAATGAGGAAGACACAACAAGCCAGATTTCTCTGATGGCTCAACTCACTCCACTGAGCCTTTAGATGTGGTATAAAAGTCTTAAATCTTAAAGCAGTGTTTACTTGAGAATGTCAAAAGGAGATCATGTAAACCCAAATAATGGCTGCAAAAATACTGTCCTGGACTACTTCATTACCCAGATGAGGACGCTGAGGGGAAAATCATTCTCACCCTAAATTAGCAGTCCAGAAACAAAACCAAGAATAGATGTCAGAATTTACCCCGTGCTGTCACTGTTAAACAATTCCTCCTCACATCCTGTGTCTTGAACAGCTGAAAGGGTTGGCACGCCCAGCAAAAAGAGCTGAGACATTTTTCCAGGCTTAGCTGAAGTGCAAACTCCTTCACTACAAAGCAACTGGCCAATCACGATGGAGCATAAAGAAACCCACATCTGATTCAGAAATTACCTCAACAGGTTTAAACTGCTTCTTCATTTTATCAGAGAAAGCTAATATAATATTAAAAATGAGTAAAGAAAAATCTAATTGCACTGCACTAAAAGTAAAACTCAATTACTTTTTGCTCCCAAAGATGTGTGTGTATGTGAGAGAGAGAGAGAGAGATGTGTGAGTGTGATGTATGTGATATGTGTGATGTGTGAGTGTGATGTGTGGGGTAGGAGTGAAGGGGTGGGAGAGGGAGGGTCTCCCTCTCTTAGCAGAATTTTCTTCCCTGTGATAGATCAGCTTTTAAAATAACTTGCCACCCATCCCTCTGTTTATACTGATAGGAACTTTCCTCTGATAGAGGATATGATAGACAAATCTGGGTTGCTGACTATGAGTTTCAACCCAGTTCTATGCCCAAAATGATGATTCACAAAGAAATGTATGCACACAAAACTGTGACTAATCGGAGATAGGAATGACTAAAAAACTGAAGCATGGCATGTATGTAGTAAGAATTCATTAGAGTGGAAAGTAGTGAGTGATAAAAACTCTCTCTTGAGAGAGTTACTCAGACTTGTGTTCAAATCCTGGTTCCACAGGCCGCGAGACCTGGACAGGCTACTCAAGCCCTCTAAGTCCCTTAGCCATCTGTAACATATAAATAACAGCAACTAACTCAAAGGGCTACTGTGAAGAGTAAGTCAATTAATATGTTTGAACTATCTTCCACAAGCAGGGCACAAGGCACACTAAATGTATAGAATGAGAAGCATGAATGTGTGTTTCTGTGGACCCAGTGGGTCAGCCAGTCACCATATACTTACAGCGACTAAAGCACCAAACTTACTCTGTGCCTAGCAACACGCAGGACAAATGAGCTATAAAAGAATAGCGAGGCCTACTGTCTGCACATAACTGTCTTATAATCAGTTAACCAACACATGCTTAATAACAGCCCCTGCCATGAATACGGGATGTGAATAATTATGCAGACAATACAAAAAATTACTGGATATACTGTCCTGCTCCCTATGTCTGGGTTGAGGAGATAACGCATACCTGCTTGAGAAGTTAATGAAAATGACAGTTAAATAACAACTACAAAAGAACATAAAAGTACACATGGCAGTTCCTGATGAATAGCCCAAAGTGGTATAATTGATAATGACTATGAGCTCCGAGAAAAAGGGAACCACCGTGTGTTAAAACAGTCTGGGAATTTTTCGTGGAAGATAAGCCACTTAAGATTGGCCTTGAAAGAGGAGTAAGATTTAGATAAGCAGAGAAGAGGAAATCCTAGGTTTATGATCTAAGTAAAGACACAGAAATGAGAAAACACAGGGCTGAGTGACGACTTCAAGATATAAAGTACATGATTTGTGTTGTTTGTAGCAGTGAATGCCAGACACAACAGTGAGGCCATAGCTGTCTAGGCCGGGGGTTCTCAACATTTTATGGTTAGTCTCACCCCTATGCAGCTGTCAGAAAATAATAGTGATCATTCTCAAGGCTCTGGACCCCAAAATATTTGGGGTTGCATAGGTAAGACTGGTTGCAGATTATAGGAAATTGTTAGTAAACTGGCACTATCCCATCCTTCCAAAACACATACACACATACTCACCTTTCTATTTCACTGAATGCAGAACAATGGTGTCTCTTGACAAATGGTTTAGGTCACTGTAATAAGAAACAAGAGCCACTGAGAGCTTTGACGCTCCACATCATGAGACACTTGATAAGCAAAAAAGGTCCTAACTGTGTTCTTCGGACATCAAATACACAAGAAATCAGAGAAGCTGTGCCTCCCTTTGGCTTTGTCCCTATGCTGACCCACCATAGCCCACCTAAATAAGATTCCTCCCACTCCACCATGGTAAGCACGTCGAGAAAATATTCAATACTGGACTAACAATGATTACATTCGATTCTAATTCTTGGAATCAATCGTTGGTATAGCCAGCCTTTGAGCATGTCAATCGAAGGGAAGAGCAGAGATTATACAAACCATTTCTTCTCCCTATGTCTACGTCAACCACCCCATCCACTGGTTACACTCTTCACGCTGCCAATTGTCAACAGTTAAGTGAAAATGTCATATTATACATTATTTGACCACCTAAGAATTCAATATTCTCCCCACCCCACGACTTTTTTTATAGTTTGTTAAAATTTCTGAAACTATAAGAGGGTAATAATTTCTATTCTGAAAGAAATTCCGGAATATAAAAACATGATAGCAGACCCTAAGTTAACATGATGGGATTCTTAAGATGACATCATTTTCTACAGAAAAACATTCACAGATATCATCCAGGGCTGAAGTAAAGTATATCCATTGAAACCATCTCAGTCTTGAGCAAAGCAGATGAAGAAAAGCCCTGAGTTCCAAATCTTCAGGATGTTACCAGGACCCTAGATCTACTATCACCACCTACCATCATCCAAATGTAACACTACTGAAAACCATAAATTTTAAGTAACAGGCTTTAAAATCTAAACTCTTGACTCAGTAAAGTGCAAAGAAAAGGCAAGTATAATGGAATACATTAAGCCATCAGAGGTGTTTTTTTAAAAAATAAGGAGAATTTGGCCAGGCACAGTGGCTCACGCCTGTAATCCCAGCACTTTGGGAGGCCGAGGCAGGCAGATCATGAGGTCAGGAGTTCGAGACCATCCTGGCTAACACAGTGAAACCCCATCTCTACTAAAAAAAAAAATACAAAAAATTAGCCGGGCATGGTGGCAGGTGCCTGTAGTCCCAGCTACTCGGAAGGCTGAGGCAGGAGAATGGTGTGAACCCAGGAGGCGGAGCTTGCAGTGAGCCGAGATCGTGCCACCGCACTCCAGCCTGGGCAACAGAGTGAAATTCTGTCTCAATAAATAAATAAATAAATAAATAAATAAATAAAAAATAAGGAGAATTTAAAGGGAAACAGAAACCTAAAAAAGTCTGTAAAACTATGCACTTCACTCTTTGCTCTTCCATTAACTGTACAAACTGAAGCACACCTATGCTATGTTTTAAAAAATAATAATTGATAGCTAAATGTAAAGTCATTTGGATACTTCCAATACTGTAATCAGATTAAGGTAAGAAAGTAAGACTATGAATTCTAATTCCTAAAATGAAAATGAAGTTGAATTGTTACATGTTCAATTTTCATATGTGTTTACTGAGTTATTTACAATATCCTCACATAGAATCTAATTTGGAGTTGGAATGTGACACCTATAAAAACCAAGGTCTTCCATCTTTAATATTCAATGCAAACTTGACAAGGAACCAGAGAACATTTTCAAAGGAGCCCAAGGTACAATTTATGTGTCAAAATAACAGCTCTACCCTCTTGGGTTATGGCTGTTAACATCAGAAGCTAGAGAACGGGATGGTGGAGATACACAGTCTTACTTGGCGTGAAAGCTTGTCACTTTCTATTTTTGATTTCTGTAATGCTGAAAGACGTTATGCCCATTTGGAGAAAGGCTGTTTAAAGAACACTGTGGTAGATAAAATGGCCATACCAACATCTTACAAATACCACTAAGACCCACTGTCACGTTAACATGATCCTACAATTCAATCTGGCCAAAACTTTTAAAAGAAAGTTTGGTCATGACAACACTTGTCATCATTTTTTTGGATAATGCAAAATCCCTCCAAAAGCACAGAAAAAGAAAATGCTTTAATAACGTGATTTCAGGATTGGTATTCTGCTATTGTCTCATCACTGTGTAGCAAGATAAATGTATTTTTCATTAGCTCTGCTAAAACCAAAACAAATCATGGTAACCAAAGGGCTAGGGGACAAAATAAACCTCATCTGAAATTCTTACAGTGCATTCCTCACTGTGACTGTCTGCCGACTTTATGAGAACTCTAAAGTACACGTCCAATGTCCTGGTTCCTAATGGTGCCTTTGTCTCTAACATTTATCTCTAAGGACCGAGTTGAATGCATCCAGTGTGGGTGGTGTTCGCTGCATGAGCTGATCTTTCCTTCCTGCTGTCCTTGCCCTGTCCTGGTCCCACAGTCCCAGCACAGAGGACTCCACTAGACTCTGCCCTCCCTGCTGCTCCTGGTATGGTTTCCTGGTCAGCTGAGGGAGCCAGAGGAGGACAAACTTCCCCTTCACTCTATGCTAGGCTGGCAAAAGGAAACCTGCATTGCCCATGGTAGGCTTGACAATCGGTATTCAACTGCCAAGGGTGTGGGGGGATGGCAGAGCTGCTTGAGGCAGATTCATTTCCTCTTTTCTTTCTAGGAGAAATTCAAGAACAATGCTCAAAGGCAAAAATGGTAATCTGGAGTAGCTAAAATGTCTTCCTTTGTCCCCACAGAGCCCTCACGAGTTTGTCACAAAGCCTAAAAACCCACCATCTATGAGGTCTTTTGTTTCAGTTAAGAGTTGCAGTCACTAGGAAACTGCTACTAGGTATCATGAAAGGGTTTACTGATCCATCAGTACCACAGTTGGGATTTCTAAAATAAAAGATAGGTTGGCAGGCGAATCCTTAAGAGAAGGGAGAAGAGGGAAAAGGGGAGACAGAATGAGTGAGAGGCAGAGAGAGGCGGCTGATATACACCAGGCACTGTGCTAGATGCTTTACATACCGCATATGTTAACTTCTGAAGTCCGTAATGGCATCTGCAGGTTACAGAACAGTAAAACTGGGTTTCCAAAAGTTAAGTAGGTAAGAGAAGAAAGGTAAAGATACCAGAAATAGGGGGAGAGAGCAGCCAAAGTTGGGCTCCATAGTGAAGTGGTCTCATTAATTGTGGGGTGAAGACAGGATCAGGCCATTGAGTCCCTGAAGAAGTTTATGGAAACAAAGAGAAAAAGAACAACAAGAACAACAAAAGCAGGAACTGGATTTGAAGCCCAAACACCATCTCTTGTGCAATTTGGTCCAGAGCTGGTCCAGGCTTCTTGAATGTGAGCACATTTTTTTAATTAAAATCCCCAACTGCAGGATATACCAGAAAAACAATTAAATTCATTCAGAAACATACCTAGCAATGACCACTGACTTGGTACTGATGCTTTACACGTGGTCCTTGAGCCTGTCCAATCATTTTATGATTTCCACGTTCACTCTCCTTACAAGAAGCTTTCAACTGCACAAGTAGGAAAGCAAAACTCAGCCCATTCAGCGAGAAACTGAGTGACTTACCTAGGGCAGAACTAGAGCCAAAACTATGTGCTCCGTCTCCAAGGCCCATGATCTTCCCCCAGCAATCATCCCCTGCAGATTAGCAAGGTACTGTGAACAAAGGCAATGCCTACCCCCACTTCCCTATCTCATCTTTATTTGTCCCCTTATAAAACAGGAAAAGGGTCAAATTCTCAAGGAAACTTCCACAAGGAGAACAAAGGCAGCTTTCCAAATAAGTAGTCAGGCCTCTTTCTTGTGGTATTGTACAGGCCTCCTGTAACTCACCTGCTGAGAGGCCAGCAAGTCATGCTGTTTCTAGGGGAAGTTAACATTCCCCTGATCTCTATAGAAAAAATAAAAATCAGGCCTTGCGCGGTGGCTCACGCTTGTAATCCCGCACTTTGGGAGGCCAAGGCGGGAGGATCACGAGGTCAGGAGGATCACGAGGTCAGGAGTTCGAGACCAGCCTGGCCAATATGGTGGAAGCCCATCTCTACTAAAAATACAAAAAGTAGCCGGCCATGGTGATGCACATCTGTAATCCCAGCTACTTGGGAGGCTGAGGCGGAAGAATCACTTGAACCCGAAGGCAGAGGTTGCAGTGAGCAGAGATCGTGCCACTGCACTCCAGCCTGGGTGACAGAGTGAGACTCTGTCTCAAAAAAAAAAAAAAAAAAAATCATGTAAGTCACTTCCTGTGTGCTAGGCCCTCTTCTAAGGCTTTCACAGATACTAACTCTTTCAATCCTCACAATCACCCTAAGAGTAGGTACTCTAACTATGTGCATTGTACAGAAAGATACTGAGGCAGGGTGATGCAGAAACTTACGCTCCTGAAGAAGTGGCAGAGCTAAGATATGAGCCAATGCAGTCCAGCTCCAGAATCCATGCTCTTAACCAGTGTAATGTGGCAACTGGGCACACACACACATTGCAAACATGGAGTGTATGCTTTTCTAGAAAGCCTCAAGTTGGTCTAATAAAGGAAGATGCTGAAGGAAGCTTTGAGATTCCAGGTATCTTTGGAGATTCTATTACATGCAGACACCCACCAGGGATGAGGCAACCACAGCGTTCAGGAAACTGTCCAGTGTCCATGGGATTCTGAGGGGACATGTCAAACGTGGCAGCTCAAATATAATGCTTTCACCCACTTTCGTGAAGCCCAAACTTTATGCACGTGTTTGCAGGTAGCTTCCCCAAACCCAGCCCCTCTGATAAAATTACCATGAAGTGAAAGCATAAATACATTTTTCATTTAAATAGGTTCTAACAGATGTGTCCTTCCTCCAACTTTCAATGACACTGTTTCAATCATGAGAAATTTTGTGTGACCCATGGAAACTATATTGATTACTTTTTAGGCACAACAGAAATATTAATACTGCCCCAAAGTTCTGTGCTGTATTACTCTTCATCTGGCAGAAACGGACAGCTTTTTCATCATGACTAATTCACAAATGACCAAACTGAAAAATATTTATGTTTGCTTCATTCCTGGGAAGCTGATACATAGAAGGCATATGTTCCTTCTTTTTTCATGCCGAAGATTTCATAGTACCCAACACAGAGACTATTTTTCAGCCACGAGATGACACTTTCTTCCCCTGCAACTAGGCCAGGAATATAAACCTTGTATATTCTACCATATATATTTGGATCAACTACTGAACAATACTAAATATTGCATTTTCCAAAGTGCTTTCACCAAAATAGCTGCAGATTTTTTTTTTTTTTGAGACGGAGTCTCGCTCTGTCGCCCAGGCTGGAGTGCAGTGGCGCAATCTCGGCTCACTGCAAGCTCCGCCTCCCGGGTTCACGCCATTCTCCTACCTCAGCCTCCCGAGTAGCTGGGACTACAGGCACCTGCCACCATGCCTGGCTAATTTTTTGTATTTTTAGTAGAGACGGGGTTTCACCATGTTAGCCAGGATGGTCTCGATCTCCTGACCTCGTGATCCGCCCTTCTCGGCCTCCCAAAGTGCTGGGATTACAGGCGTGAGCCACCGCGCCCGGCAGCTGCAGATATTTCTATCTTGCACACAGACACACACACACACACACAACCATGGAAGTTAAGAGGACTGAGTGTTCCTTTAGGATTCAACTTGAGAATTTCCCTTTGATTATCTTACAGGCTAAGCATCAAGATAATTTTCTTGATTCCTTTATGAAGTCATTTTATTCTCAGATAACAGTCCCTGATTTCAGTCTAAAGCAGAATAATACTTTGTTACGTTTGCTTCTTTTTTTCCTCCATAAAACCCTCTCTTGAAAGTCTCTACAATCAGACTCAACAGGCATCCGGTGAAAACCATCTTCCCTGACCCACACATGCGTGGCTCATCAGGGTACAACACTTTGACTCTTTCCCCCAACTCATATGGGCACTATTATTTGTCAGATTGTGTGCATTCTCTAAGGCCCTCAACCAAAATGAATTAGGCCAAGTATCATTGTGAAAGTGGGTCTCTATCCAGGTAGAATCTACTTTGTCTCCTGATCTCCAGTGTATGAATCATCAGATTACTTCACGGAAAAAACTACTGCTGGCATAATAGCACTTGCAAATTTCCCTAATTGTGTCATTTTCCTATACGGGTTTACCTGTTGGCATGGCTTAGATTTGGCAAAGGACAAAGACTCATGTTTCTTATTCTAATGATTGGTGGGAACATTGGGGTGGGAGGGGTGGCAGTTGACAAAAAAATTGGTGTATTTTGCTTATTCTTCCTTTCATCCTCTACTAAAATCATTCCCCAAACAATGAAGTTTCTATCTGGAGGACTAATAAAGCAGTGTTTTCTCCATTAAGATAAGACCTCATGGTGCGTATTTTATCATAAATTCCATTTCAGTTTCCAAGGCCCCATGGATTCAATTAGTATGAAGTTATCAGTGTCACATCAAGCACATTTTCCCTCATGAGCTAAAATAGCTTTCAATCTAGGATTCTTTTAATGCTACTTCCAAGTGTCTTTCAAGCATGACAACTCGAAATACCAACTTTTATTTTAAAAGCTAACAATGTGTATTTTAAAACCAATAACCTCACCACAAGAAGCATATATATCTTAATACATCTCCATGCATATGGTTTCTAAAATCATTCAAAAATTTAAATAAATAAATAAATAAATGTGATCACTAACCATGCATGTAATGGAGAAGTAGTAATATCACTATTAATAACATTGGGAAACTATCGGGGTTCCAGATGCCACATAATATTCTGAATAGCAACATCAAGGTCATTATTTCTACATCCAGCCCAATAAAACAATTGTAGATTCCACTTGTCACATATCCACACTTTAACTTAAAATGAACGTGACAGATTACTTACGAGACAAATAGCAGCACACAAGTGATGTTATGACAAAAGCTATTTTTATGACTTCATGCATACTGAGGTTATTAATATCACTCCTACGCAAAAACAATATGTGACACTCCAGGCTGCATGCTATTTGGGTCAGGAAGGCTTTCATTATCTTCATTCAGAAAAAAAATCCAAAAACTGTTTTTTAAAGTAAAGTAGTTCGTTCCCTTTCCCAAGATCCCTGAAAGGAATGGAGGTGACAAAAATGGAAATCTGGTTTAAAATAACACTTTAGGATTTCTGTGGCTTTGTACCACTGACTGTTATACATACTATTTTACAAATTGCATACCAAGACTGGCAGAGTTCATAACTTTGCTACTCTTTTCTTGCTATCATAGAAATGGTAAGGCAGAGAGCCAAGATAACTAGTGATCGTATGATGAGTCTCTTATCTCCTTCACTTGATAAAACTAGTGATCACATGATAAATATCTTATCTATCTCACATCACAACCAAAACCCCCTTTGAGATCACTGCTATTAGAATTCTCATCGTCCAGATGTAGGAGTTGATTTGCAGAGGATGCAAAGCTGCACAGTTTAAGAACTATTACATTAAATTACATATAGTTTGTTTCAATCATGCTAGGTATAATAGTATTTTTCTGTAATAGTGTTACCCACGTCTTCAAAAGACACAGAAAACGGTGTGCACACAGAAAACGGTGTGCATGACAGAATCTTACTTTCAAATACTGCCTTTCGATGTTATTTGAGAGTCTCATAACCCACCAGAAAACCAGCCCTTTTGCCAATGTCAAAATATCCTTGATTAAATCTTCCACGAATACATTTGGAACAATCTTGGTTGGTCCAATGGAAATGTAATCACTCAGGCTTTTAATTACCTAAATATATTTTTAACCCAGGTTACAGGTGATTGTATTTACTTGTTTAATTTTTGATTACTTTCTATTTCTCTAAGACGATTCATTTGTACTAAGATGAGGGAAACCAGTGTTTCTTTTAATACTCCCAAATTGCTACTCGACATATGGGTTAAACATTGTTAAAGCTTCTAAATTGATATAGGCAATTGAAGCCAATCCAAGCAATACATATTCGAGTAATACGTAGTCACTGGCCAAATCAATTCGTGGGTTATGAGAAAACAATGCCATTTGGCTGAAATATTCCCTACGTACAGGCAGAGAAGAGCAGGTAGCCAAGTGCCACTTTGATGTTCTGCCATGTCAACATTGAAAACAGGGCCATAGAAAAGCAAAACCCTCTGTCCACCCTCTCCTTCCCTTAATAAGGTCACCTATGTGGGAAGAGGACAAGTATCCTGACTTCTGGCTGTCCATTTAAGTGTCAAATGTAGGGGCCCTTTCACAATAAGGCTTCTACATGAGTGTCTCCTTTTAAACTCTCATGTCTTCCCTGGAATTTAGATCAACTATCATCCATTGAGTTATGTACAAATAGCAGACATACTCATGGTCTCCACCTAAGAGGAAATAGAACATTTCACTTTTCTTGAGAAAAGTCAACTTTATCTATTTTTTTTGTTTGTCTGTTTTTTCTATTTTAAGATTACATAAAGTACTAGGGTTTGGAGATAAGAGATCTGAGCCAAGTCATGGTTTTGCTGTGTCTGCACCCAAATCTCATGTTGAATTGTAATCCCCACATTGGAGAAGAGGCCTGGAAGGAGGTGACTGAATCATGTAGGTGGACTTCCCCCTTGCTGTTCTCATGATAGTGAATGAGTTCTCAGGAGATCTGGATTTTTAAAAGTATGTGGCACTTGCCTCTTCTCTCTACTCCTCCTGCTTCACCATGTGAGGGTGCCTGCTTCCCTTTAGCCCTTCTTCCATAACTGTAAGGTTCCTAAGGCCTCCCCAGCCATGCTTTCTGTGCAGCCTGAGGAACTGTGAGTCAATTAAACCTCTTTTATTCATAAATTACCCAGTTTCAAGTAGCTCATTACAGCAGTGTGAGAACAAACTAACACAAGGTGTGTGGGACTCAATGTATCTGGCATTTGTTAAACAACATAGACCATGGAGTCAGACACACCCAGTCTCATTCCAATCTCACCATTAGGAAGTGGCTGTAAGGCCCTGGTGACAGGGGTAACTACTGTGACATTACCTGGGAACAACTGTGATAACCCCTACTTCCCTATGCTTCTGTAATGCCAGGCAGCAATGCCCAGAGAACCATAATTCTCAAACTTAGTATGTGTTCCTTTTAAGGAGTGGAGGTCCAAGAGATGCTTTTTGATGTCTAACTTTATGTAAGTAAAAAAAAAAAAAAAATTAAAAATCACACTGCTTTATTATTTATTTACATATACAACACTGTGGAAAGGGCGCTAGATAAGTAGAACAAGAAGCCCAGTTTCTGGTACATCCTGCTTCTCAGTCACCTCTAGGTCTCTGGAACTTGAAAGCTATGTCTCTTCTTGCAGGGTTCTGTTACAATCCATTGATTTTCCCTCACAGTATAAAGTTCCCTTTGCTTAGTTTCACTGGACTATTTCCCCCAGGTCATTCTGACAAATGATGTTCTTTGTTGTTTATACTGTTCAATAGATTTCATTTTGAAGAACATGATGCAATCATGTGATGACATTCTTTCCTGTTATTGAACCATGTGGCCTGAATACTGCCCTAAAGGACAGGAAAGAATTGATGCCCATGGGCATAGTCTTTAATATATCTTGAGTCTAGATTCAAAAAAAAAAAAAGAAAGGTGAGTTAGGAGATTTGGGAACTAGCTTCAAGTAACTAACATTATAAACCCACCTATTCTTTCTGATCTATTATCTCATCTGATCCTTAGAATGAGTTCATGAGTTGGTATTACTAACCTCAATTCTCAGAGGAGGAGACTGAGTTTCCCAAAAGTCAAATAACCTGTATTTGGTCTTCACAGCCAAAATGTGGCAGAGATTGCATTGAAACGCTGGTCTTCTTGATGCCAAATGCCACACACCCAAGAAACACACAAAGCAATGTAAAAATGTTACGTAACATTTGAGTTACTTTGGATTTAACTGTCAGAAATGTCTATGTCTGTGTGGAAATGAAATATTCTCTTGGAAACGTGAGTGAGTCCCATGGACTAAAGAAGGTGACCAGGTGTGTACTGAACAAGGGATGCCTTTCCTTCCACGGCATTGTTACTTATTTTTTCAGATACCTGCATTTAGTCCAAGGTTTTACTCATAGTTTTAAAGTGTAAAGACTGTCAGAAAACTAACACTAAGTATTGGTATTAGTCACATTCCCTGTAGCGGGAAAGAGTCTTCAACTTAACTTGAGACCAGTTTCATTGGTAAGAAAGCTTAAGGACAGAAAAGAAATGAATGAATGTGTCCATGGAAATGACGGAAGTGTCACATAGATGTGAGGATGAGAAGCTCTGGAATTTTAGGGGCACTAAAACCAAACAACAACCACAACGACAACAAAATACAAAGACAATGACAGCAACAGAATTTCATAATTTTACCAAAGGCTGGGGCTGTCTAAAGAACTAATGATTTTCAAGGTTACTTTATTATATATATTTTTAAAAAAGGGCAATTTGGCATTCTAGTTGGAAAGGCTTCTGGTACGATTCTATTTTATGTCATTCCTACTTTATCATTGTATTCTAGGCAGTCATTCTGTAGCTTTATTGGTTGTCAACAATATTATCTGCTGTAATAACAGAGGGAGAATTTCCATGATGGCAGGAGCCATGCATCAGGATGCCTTGCCATCTACCTGCCAGGGTGCTGTGAGTGTTCTAGTACATTTCCAACATTCGTTCTATACCATTCATAACCTAACAGATGGCACCATTAAGCAAGTTTCCCCAGTAGTCAGTCTCTTTGAAAATGAGGGCAAAGAAATGCAGAATAAAATTAAGTTGACTAGAATAATACACATGCTTATTCCTTACAGTATGTTGACAATGGCTGACAAATTTCTAGCGGATATAATCTCAGGGAACATGCACAGTAACGTTTTACAACAACATAAACTGAGATTGTAAGATACCTTGATAAATAGCTACTTTCTTACCCCAGGCTGGTTCTCCTCTCTCCAGATACATGTACAGCTCCCATTACCATCAAACAGCCAGGGGAGAATTACAAACTGCTCAGGAGATAGCTTCTGAAACTGCGAGATGTTAAAAAGCCATATTCAAATCATGCGGTTGTGCAACACAAACATGTTGTACAGAATGTATTATCATTTTCTGAGGCAAAGAAATATAGACTGTGCAATAGAAAGGTAATGGGGAAAAAATTTAGTGCTCTACATACTGACAGTGAGCCGTTAACAAGGTAAAATTACCAAATATTGGTGCAATTTGGAGCATGCATTTTTCTGTTTGGGGAATTATGATAATGTGACAAGGTTATCGTTATAATTAGGGGAGTGATTAAAGTAACGAAGTAATTGCTTGTCTGCATTTTTTCTTAGTCAAGAAGATCTAATTGTACAAAAAGAAGAAAAGAAAATTCTTCATTTTTTTTTTTTAAGTTTCCCACCAGCGTCACAGAGACCCTAAAACAGGCAGGCTAGCCATACTGGTATATTGTGCCTTCTAATTTTTTTTTTTTCTTATGAACAACTATGGTTTCTCAGCTGCTACAAATTCCTGGTCACATAGCATGCATTCTGTGTGTGAAGACTGCTTTATGAGGAGCCAGCCCTTTTTTGTGATGTCATTTCTTTTTTCTCTTTATTTTTTATTTCTTTTATTTATTTATTTATTTATTTATTTTTTTTTTTTTGAGATGGAGTCTCGCTCTGCAGCCCAGGCTGGAGTGCAGTGGTGCGATCTCGGCTGACTGCAACCTCTGCCTCCCGAGTCCCAGTTCAAGCAATTCTCCTCCCTCAGCCTCCCAAGTAGCTGAGATTACAGCCACGGGCCACCATGCCCTGATAATTTTTGTATTTTTAGTAGAGATGGGGTTTCACCATGTTGGCCAGGCTGGTCTTGAACTCCTGACCTCGTGATCCGCCCTCCTCAGCCTCCCAAAGTGCTGGGATTACAGGCATGAGCCACCGTGCCCGGCTGTGATGTCGTTTCTAATTCTGTTGCGTTTCTCCTTCTGGCTTCATGATTCTAGACTTAGTTTCAATTAACTGTATGTTCACGTCTTCTCACCTATAGACACAAGGAAGAACAAAACCTCACCCAATAGGATGTAAATCCACATGGAGTTGGAGACATGTAAGAACCAAAAAATAAACAAGTAAACCTACTCAGCCCCAAAGAGTCAGAGCTGGGACAGACAAGGTATGCCTGGCAGAAACACTTTGAAGTACAGAAATGACAAAATAGCATTAAGAGATTTGTTGAAATTCCTGAGGGCAGTGAGATGGAGCACCCGGCAAAGCCTCTGGGAAGTCTGCATTTGCTCAAATTCTATGGCTTCTTGAGAGAGATCATCAACATGAAGTGACAGTGATCCAGGCAGGCCCAGGAAAGTCACTGACTAAACGCTGCTAATGTCATCAGGAGATCCGGATATCAGAGATCTAACTTGTAACCTGTGATCTAACCTCAGGGAGACAATGGGCAGCACAGACCTGAGTAAGAACAATGTGTCCCAGAACATCATTGGAGGGAAACTGGGCCATGTATCTCTGTGAGCCTCCCTTTCCTTAGCTGAAAAATAATGATCATATTAAACTGATCTGCTGAGCTGCTGTGAGGTTAAAAAAAAAAGTGTAAAGGGGCTTTATAGACAACGTATAATCATGGGTAGATATATTACATACAGATATACATATATGACATAGATACAATCTTTCCTACAAGCATGTATGGTTCAGCTCACTCTCTTTCCTCCGGGCAGTAAGAATAGTGCCTTTAAAGAACATCTGAGCCATTTGGAACCAAAGGAACTAATACTCATTTTGGTGTAAATTGAGTCCCAAAGTGGTTACTTACTGCATCCAGTATTCCTTCTTCTTTTCTGCTTAGCTAATCCATGTTCTTTCACCAAGGGCCAGCTCAAAGGTCATCCATCACCTCCTGGAGTCTTCCCAGGGGCCCGCAGGAGAAAGGGCCCCTCTTCTACTCTGTTTTCAGGCTGCAATGTACACAGCCTCCCCCATCATAGCATCTCTGCTCCCAAGTCTGTCCCAACCAGACTGTGAAGAAGTTGAGACTGGGATCTGAGTCCTCTGTATGCTTGTACCCCTCTGCTGAGCACATTTTCAAAAAAGTTTGTGTTGATGGGGCTGAATAGCAAAGTATTCTGCATGAAGAGCTATGACAGTGATGTATGTGTACACATGCACGTGCACCTATCTATGTGTACACATGTGCTTCTATGTGCGTGTATCGGTCTTTGTTAATGTATTTAAATACAAGTTTATTTGATTAGAATACTAAACCTTTAGGAAGCCACTAGCCACCTGTACACATTATCCAATCCAGAGAAAACTATGCAAATAACTGGTTCCTTTATTTCAGAATACATTATTTCCTGAAGGTTATTATCTACTCTGGCAATAGCAGTATCACAGCAATCACTCTAAAGACAAACCACGTCAAATATGCATGATACAAAAGCATTCCAAAAACAAAATGTTGATCTAGAAAAGAACCATGTAGCAGGAACTCCCTGGTGAATAAATACCTCAATGCTCCTGTGATGGCTGCCCTTCATCTGAGCAATTGCATCTTCCCCTCTCTTTTGTGATGTGATTTTAAACTGAAAGCATTAGGTAGCAAGGAGCACTGTAATTAAAGCTTCAAACAAAAAAATGATTGAAGAAACACCGAACGAGACTTCTCCTTTGAAACTGCATTTCAATTCTCCTCATGTCTCTAGAAGAAAAATGCTTCTGACAGTCTATGTTTTACCACTGTTTCATTTAATAATGCATATCGACATTTATCCAGGAACATGCTTTACTTCTCATTTTAAATCAGCTGAACACCTGCCCATTCCCATGACTCCAAATTCCTCCTTCCCTCCCACCTACTCGGTTTTTCTTTTATCCTTATTTACTTTTTTAAAAAGTTTATTTTTGATGCAAAGATAAATGTTGAAGGATTAAAAAAAAATTCCTGAAAAGCCTGACTATATAACTCTAGGGGCATATGAGAGCCCTTTGCCTCTTGTTCTGCTTACAAATTAAAAATAGGGCATAAACCCAAATGAAAATAAACACACAAGCACATGCACATGCACATATATTCCAAGGGCAAACAGAATACATGGAGGGCTTCAATCTCCTTATGGTCTGTTCATACAGCATCATCAGTGCTTTCTACAGAAGTCTATGGATGCTTTCCACAGACGTCTACATTACATGTTTCATTTCCTGAAAAAGACCCCAGTTTGACCGTTTCTACAGTCACCATTTTCCTTCTACCATGAACTAGTGACATAAGCAAAGTAGCTCTGAGAAGTGTCTTTTTAGTTTGCTTTTGTTATTTATTTATTTATTTATTTATTTATTGAAATGGAGTTTTACTCTTGTTGCCCAGGCGGAGTGCAATGGTGCAATCTCGGCTCACTGCAACCTCTGCCTCCCAGCTTCAAGCAATTCTCCTGTCTCAGCCTCCCAAGAAGCTGGGGTTACAGGCACATGCCACCACACCTGGCTAATTTTTGTATTTTTAGTAGAGATGGGGTTTCATCATATTGGTCAGGCTGGTCTCGAACTCCTGACCTCTGGTGATCCACCTGCCTCAGCCTCCCAAAGTGCTGGGATTACAGGCGTGAGCCACCGCGCCCTGCTGTGCTTTTGTTTTTATACTCTATCTGGGCCTAGTGGAGATGCCACCTATTCTATCTCCTTTTTGAAAATCTAGGTGCCCTACTCATAATACTTCATATTCCTAATGTAACCCGAAGAAAAAAGAAATTCCAGAAGATGTATTAATTCAACACTTCAATACTCGGTTAGGTGCGGCAGAGGCATTACAAGATGAATATGATATGAACCTTGCTCTTAAGGCATTTGCAAACTAGTAAGGTAGCTGGCTAATAAAAAAATGATTCAAAAAAAAAAAAAAACACTGGAAATTAGTCATGGTTTTTAAGCTTCTACCTTAGTAGCAGGGTCTCTGTGTTTTGCAGGTTTATTCATAACATCTGATATGGTTTGACTGTGTCCCCACCCAAATCTCATCTTGAATTGTATTCCCATAATTCCCATGTGTTCTGAGAGGGACCCAGTGGAAGACAATTTGAATCATGGGGGCAGTTTCCCCCATACTGTTCTTGTGGTAGTGAATAAGTCTCACGAGCTCTGATAGTTTTATCAGGGGTTTCTGCTTTTGCATCTTCCTCATTTTCTCTTGCCACTGCCATGTAAGAAGTGCCTTTTGCCTCCCGCCATGATTCTGAGGCCTCCCCAGCCATGTGGAACTGTAAGTCCAATTAAACCTCTTTTTCTTCCCAGTCCTGGGTATGTCTTTATTAGGGGTGTGAAAACAGACTAATACAACGTGGTTTACCAGATCAATCACAAAAGGTACAGAAATTGTGCTAGTAAGGCATTACTTACAACTAATAGCAATAGCTAATACTTATTGTGTATATACCATGTGCCAAGCACTATTCTATGTATTAACTCATTTAATTTCTCAACAACTTTATAAAGTTGGTCTTATCTCCAGGCTCTACATGAGAAAACTACGGTACAGAGAAACAAGTAACTTGTCTACAAGTTAGCCAGTGTGTAGAAAAATGAGACTTTGAACCCAGGGAGTCTGGCTCCACAACCAGCTTAACCACTTTCTCCAACTGCCTCTTGGCATAGGTGCGCCCTGCAGAGTAGCATATACACGGCATTACAGGGTTGAATGTGGCTTCTCTCCCAGAAACATGTGTCCTCCCCAGATCAAGCTCAGGCAAGCTGAAATATTTTTAGCAACAGTATTTTATCACTAACATTATGAAATTAACAGATCACCAGTTGTATGTGAAATGGAGGAAAAGAAAAGAAGGTATTCGGGAATGTAGGATAGAGCCAATTAAAGGCAAGCTAAAAATCTAAAAGAAATCTCCTACCAATGAAATTACTGTGCCATGCATATACCCCTATAAGCTTATTTTTCAATGACCCAGTGGGCGTTTTCTCGCAAAATCTGTATAGTTGTCTCTAGGATACTAAACTTTTTAAAAAAGTTTTAAATGTCCAGACAGCACTGCTTATTATTATTGCATTGATTATATTCCATGTAGTTTTATGCAAGCCTAAAACATCTGTATTCATGGGATAGGATTTCCCAACTTAATGGTAAATTTCTTAATTATATGCCTTCCATCTATATTATACTAACATCTCATTGCTAGAAATTAGAAACATGTATACGTCTTAATGCTTATTTCTTCAAGTCCTTAAAAGTGTTTTCTAGTTTTTAATAGTTGGCTTTCTTCCAATTTTCCTCTTTCCTCACCAGATTCATTTTACGATCTCAGATAGAGGCCAGGCACAGGGCCTCACACCTGTAATCCCAACTACTTGGGAGGCTGAGGCAAGAGGATCACTTGAGGCCAGGAGTTTGAGATCAGCCTGGGCAACAGGGTGAGACCTCGTCTCTAAAAAAAAAAAAAGTGAAATACAATACAATAAAAAAGATTTCAGATAAGGGAGAAATAGTTAAACTGCTTGATATGGCTGGGCTGTGTCCCCACCCAAACCTCATCCTGAATTGTAGCTCTCATAATTACCACCGGTTATGGGAGGGACCTGGTGGGAGATAATTGAATCATGGGGTGGTTTCCCCCATACTGTTCTCATGGTAGTGAATAAGTAAGTCTCATGAGATCTGATGGTTTTATAAGGGGAAACCCCTTTTGCTTAGTTCTCATTCTCTCTTGTCTGCTGCCATGTAGGATGTGCTTTTCTCCTTCCACTATAATTGTGAGGCTTCCCTAGCCACATGGAACTGAGAGTCCATTAAGCCTCTTTTTCTTTATAAATTACCCAGTCTCAGGTATGTCTTTACCAGCAGCATGAAAATGGACTAATACACTGCTGATCTGCTGATGTGTAACATCTTCTAGGAATCTGCGCATATTCTCACATACTGACTAGTTCATTTCTAAATGTACAGCAAGGTTATCAGGACTGCTAACCTTTTTGGCCTCATAAGTCAGGATCCAAATCTACTGTGATATTTAAAGTAAGAAACTAAGCTTTAGTATGCTACCACCTTAGATTTTAGCTCTTTCTCTTCCATTAAAGACAGCTTTTATATAAATAGTATAATCAAATTTCTAACTTGCATACCACATCTCTAAGGCCCAAAGTTATACTATCAAAGTGATGCCTATCTCCAATAGATAGGCATTATTAAATGATGTTACAGATCTTTAATCCACATCAGTGCATTCTGCGGAAGTGGCATGTGACAGATGCCACCACTGACTCTGCAGGACAGCAAACTACCACCTTCAGCCACAGGGAAAAGGGACCTTAGAGTCAACCCTTAATGGGCATCCTGTAATGATACAGACAGAATTGCTCTCCCAACCAAGCTGTTTATTGAAATTCATAGCGCAACCCTCTATTTTTATAATCAGAAAGGAAAAATTAAAGAGAAGTAACCATTCCTCTGATTAGATTAAAACGTAGACTAATATTCACAACCCTAATTATTTAGATCAAAGTCAGTGAATTCAATTTTACAAATAAGGGATCAAGTATATTCTCAACCCTATCAGGTGAGCTGAATTTCTAAGCAATTTTAATTGGAGTGTGAGCTTTCAATTCAGGAAAAGACAAGAGGATTCAAAATAGGTACACAAACTACACAGAAGTGATCCGAGGGGATCTGAGAGCCATCTGTAGTCTGCTGGCACTTAAAGACAATGAAAATATTGTACATCCTATACAACCTGGACAATATTTCTCAGATTTACTAATATATCAGAAAATGAAGCACATACTGGACGTATGTTGTAAGAGCACTTGTGGCCTGTGATGACTCACTGATAAATGTTTAATCTTCTACAATGTATTTTGTGACATGACTTTGTTAAATACCTTAGGAAGACCACTTAAACTAGCACTTTGAATTTTCTGGTATATGAGGCTTCAGTAAATACTTGTTGATTGCTGGCTCACTCATGAATCTTTTTTTTTTTTTTTTACTTAAATATGGGTAGTGTCCTGCAGAGTGTAACAAAGCCTTCGAATAAGTTATGCTCTTTAAAAAAGAATAAAATAAGATGTTCTCCCCTTTCTTCCAAATGAGAATGAAAAGAGAAGGGAGGCCTTGCTTCATATTTTTGATGAGATTTTTCTTTCCAGTGTAAACCCTCAAAACCACATTTGACAAGTATCTACCCTACCCTGTAAGTGAATGAATATAAAACTGAATCTATTGTTTTTAAAGTAGTTTGGACAACTGTGTCCATCTTATAGGCAGAGTTCAGTTTTAAGACACCTGAAAACTCATCTGTTAATGCTATTTCTTCAACAGCATAAAAACACTCTATCCTTCCCCAAAGTGACAATGCAGAATGAAAACTAAAAACAACAACAACAAAATATTTATAGTCACCTATTGGAGGTAGGCTCTAATCTTTTTCCCTTTCTCTTTCTCCCTCAATTTTTCCTTTCCATCCTCACCCTTTCCTTCCACAAATATTTGTTAACTCCTGACTTGATGACTAATCAGTGCTTGGATCTGGGGATAAAACTATGAATCTAATGTCTGTAGTCCCCACAGGATTCAACAAAGGAAATAACCCTTAGATCAAGCTTGTCCAACCCATAGTCCATGGGCCATATATGGCCCACGACAGCTTTGAATGAAGGCACAACAAAATTCATAAATTTTCTTAAAACATAAGAATTTTTGTGATTTTTTTTTTCTAGCTCATCAGCTATCATTGTGTTTTATGTGTGGCCCCAGACAATCCTTCTTCCAATATGGCCCCAGGAAGCCAAAAGATTGAACGCCCTTACCTTAGATGTTCCCAGCAGCATAGCCTCACTGAGAGAGCATGTGGATTATTGGGCACAGGAATTTAAAAGTTGGACACTACTAAACTCCCTGTCTGCATTCTAAAATTTTATCATCACAGAGTCTTTATTTGTGTTTCGTGGCCAAGAAACCTTAATGCTGCACTACACTAAATTATTTTGCTCTTTCTGAAGGCTACAAAGAAGAGCTGGGTATGCATTTCATAACAATAACTAATGCAGATATTCACAGAATCTTAACCAAATCAAAAAAAAAGGGCCAATGGGTGAAAGGCGGCTGCTCTCTTAGGTATTCCCCGCCTTATTCACTGTATCTATTTTACCTGAAAGTCTTTAATTCACAAAAATCCCATAGTTAAAATTCAATGTAGGAGTTGTATGTTGAGCACCACGTGAAAAAATACCGTTACTCCTGCAGTGTTCTGCAACTAGATCCTGGGTGTCAGGCTGGCAAATTTTTCAGAGACTTAACACAGTGGCAGAAGCATCAGATACATGAGCAACAAGAGTCATTACTTACAGCAGCTTAGGTGTCTCGGAAGGATTGCAGGAATACCTCCTCACATCAAAGGCGCCACAATCAGCCCTCCAAATCTTGCCATCAACCCAAAGGTCCCCGTGTCTTACCTGTCTGCACCAGAAAACCCAATGATGCGGTGGAATTATCAACATTATCATCCTCAAACAATTGCTGAGCTCCTAGAGGGGCCATTTTTCTCTTTGAAGAGGCCTGTGGGACATTGTGGGATTAGCTATGATGGCTCTGCCCTTTAGAAAGCTTTAATGATTTGGGCATGATTCAGGCAGTTGGATCAGTCATATAGGAACCTGTTAATATCAACTGCTTTCTAAAAACATCAGTGATACTCACCTTTTTTCTGAATAAGCCACAGTAGAAGATCTGCTAATCTATTGAGCACTTAATTGCATCAGGCACTATGCAAAATGCCTCCTGTGGATTATTTTATTTAATCCTCATGGCAACTCTTCAAGGGGTTTTATTACTGCTATCCCCACTATGCAGATGAGAAAAGTGAGGATTATATAGGTTAAGTACTTTG
Source organism: Symphalangus syndactylus (assembly GCF_028878055.3). Taxonomy (NCBI): domain Eukaryota; kingdom Metazoa; phylum Chordata; class Mammalia; order Primates; family Hylobatidae; genus Symphalangus; species Symphalangus syndactylus. The sequence goes on from NC_072430.2 coordinate 31,471,812, forward strand.
CCAAGGTAACAAAGCTATGAAGCAGCGAAGGTACCTACAAACCCAAGTAGACTAAATCCAGAGCCAAATTCTAATCACTAAGACAAGCTCCCTAGATTCTGAGATTCAGAGAATTACTAGAACTGCCTGGTCTTGTACAGATGAAGAAACTGTGCCTCCAAGGTTCAGTAAATTGACAGAAACCACAGATTTGTTTAGGGGCAACATAAAACCTACAATGCTATGCTCCTGCTCACTATCCTATTGATATTTTGAGTATCCCCCATTGCTTGACAGTCCAATTCATGGCAAGAGTTGTTGATAAGGTGTCCATCTGCTACACAGATGCACAAAACAGAAACGGACATGACCTTTGGTAGTTCATTTTCCTCTCTGGAAATCTAGAAACAGGGATAAATACATATGCCTTACTACAGATGATAAAGAAGTGAAACGATAATCAAAATGGAAACTTTAAGCAATAAAAAATATGTGAGTTACAAAAATGGAAAAGATTATGGAAAATGGTTCTCACCTTCAAGTTTCTCACCACATGGCTACCTTTTCTCACTGGCAAGAAGTGAATTAAATTATCAGTAATGTCAGTCGGGTCCATTGAAATCTAAAATACAATAAATCTTAAAGTATTTCAGGGCGAAACCCCTATATATATTCATCCATGCCATGCATCCATCCATCCCTGTATGAATGCACTCATCCATCCATTTAGTAAAGAACTTAGGTACAATGATAATTAGCCAAAAACTTCATAGCCACAATAATAAACAGGACAAATGGAGGTAACACTGGAGCCATTTTACTTTTTTTGTGAATACTCAATACATATCCCTTGGAGAAAGGTAAGAACTACTGTAAACAGAAAAGGAGATACTAGAAGGTAATTTCCACCAGTGGCATGCCTGTGCCTTTCTCAAATTTCTCTCCCGCGCCTCCCATTTCCTAATTTTTCCAGACAACCCCATTCCTTACATCACACCAGTTATGATCAAATGGTCCCATATACCACCTTGCACAGATACCAACCACTGCTCCTCCATCAGCAAGGTGCTTTTAATTTCAAAAAGGAAAGGAAATGGGATTTGAAGTTTAAATTCCTTCATTTTCTCTTTAGGAGTTCTGGTAAACAGGTGGAATCAGAATCACTTCTAAGCTACTAGCTAAATGAAATTAAAGATTTCTCACTGGATTTCATTATTTACAAATCTCTGTCACTTAAGAATGATGAATTATGTGAATAGTAATTTTTTCAGGAAACTATTTGCTATATATTTTCATAGAAATTCCATTCATGATTTCACAAGACAGAATCATGGAGGAGGATAGGGTAATGACAAGCCAGCTTGTATGCATGCCTGTCATAAGACCAAATTTAAGCTAAACCAGCAGATTAATTATTCTTGTTATTTTTAAGGGTAGCTAATAAAGGAAATGCTACAATTTTCCCATGAAACCCCCTCCAGATTTTCAACGTGTGTTAGACAAGATCAATCCTTCAGCACAAAGAAAAATATAATCAAATATAAGTTCTAATATCCATGTTTTAAGTTAAAAAAAAATGTGTTCTATAGATCCTTCTTTATCTTTTAACATTGAGTTTCTAGATTGTGGATAAGCCTTAAACTGAAATGTAGGTAAAGGCTAAAACAACCCTAACTTCTCTCCAAGCATCAGAAAGGAAGTCCACATAATTTTGCATGACTTTAGGGTTTTCATCTGAAAAAAATACCTTCTTAACTTTGGATGATGTTAATATTATGCAGAAAAAGAAAAAAATACTCATTAGCTGATTGTAATTACATTAGTTACTCATGCTAAATGAAATGTGCTCGTATCACATCACATTTTCCACAATGTGGTCTACAGTGAATTCATTTACTTGATCTGCCTTTTTTTGCTTCCCTGTTTGAAAGGGCTCTCATTTCATTGTTTACCTGATTCCTAACAGCCATTCCCTAGGGTTTTCTAAGAGTAAATGCTCATTCTTAGAACCTCTTACTTGAGAATTCCACCAGTAGAAACACTCACAGCACTGTCCCCATAGAATATATTACGAATGTGGCTATTTTCTCGTTTATAGTGACAAGCTGAAATTTAGTAGAAAAAAATCTCCTTTTTTGCCTGTTGATAAGCCAGCCTCCTCTACATGCAGTTGTTTTTAAGAGCACTTGCTCTGGGTAATTCCCTTCCAATAATCCATGACGCCTGCTGTTTTTGAGGTGAAGAGATGGCTGAAAATATTTATTTATTTTTTCCCAGAAATAAGTGGTTGTAAGAGTTCTTCAACAAGCATATCCAAATGGAGATAGAACAGTGACTACTTCCAAGGTACCTTATCTTCTTGACCACAGAAATAAATACTGTTAAAAAGAAATTAGGCAAGATGTCCTGTGGCCCCACAGGGAGGCCCTTTAGGAGAATGGTAACACAGCCTTACAGAATTGTCTTATCTATGCAGGACCAAAACAAAAATAGCTATGTGTAAGCCACAGAATTCATATTATTTTACATTGGAGGGCAAAGGGATAGGGATTTTAATGCATGCTAGTACTTGAAGTGTGGCAGATAACACACAATCTATTCAACAATTCACCAGAGTGGTCCTATGAGTATTATTTTTTCTCTACTGAAAAATTGAGGAAGTAGACACAAACACAAGCACCGAGAAACATGCTGAAGTCATCCTAGCTGCTTGAGACAGAACCGGGATTCAAATCTAGTCTGTCTGATTCCAAACTCCATGACCTTCTCTCTATGTTCACTCTATATCTTTATGAAATGAGATATTCCCCTCGGACCCTTTGCAAGACTCGCGAAGGGGTTGGCTCATTTACCCAGCCCACAGCTCTTGACCCCTCATGGGCAGGGTAGCACACAGGTGAGCAGGTGCAGAGGCCAGGACAAGAGCTTCTGGGCAACTGGGCAGAAGCAAAACACCGTGCAGGCCCATGGCAGCATCTAGGGGTTGCCCACAAGCCCCTAGAGTCCCAGAGGGCCTGTGTTACAGTGTGCTCTTTTAGTTTTGCCATCCATGGTTGGCTTAAGTGTTAGACAGCTCAGTGGAGGGTCAATGTGACAGTCTCTTGCACCCACACCTGGGTCATTGTCTGGCATCCAGGAGGAATCAGGTCACACAAATGAATTGAAGATGGTAAACCTGGAGGATTTTATTGCTGATGGAAGTGGATCTCGGTGGAATGAGGAGCTGAAAACGGGATGGAGTGGGAAGGTGGTCTTCCCCTGGAGTTTGGCCATCCTGGTCAAACTCTTCTCCAAGGTCCCACTGTCAAGCTGTCCCTCTGAAGTCAAGCTGCTTCTATCCAATGTCCAGCTACTTCTTCTCTTCTGTCTTTGTCAGCTGCTCTGCTGCTCTGCTGGTGGGGCCTGTGGTTTTTATGGGTACAGGATGGGGGACAGGGCAGGCCATTATGGTTTTGGAAAAGGCAACATTCAGGTAGGGAAAACAGAGATGCATGTTCTCACTTCGGACCACGCGTCCAGGCTTGAGGGTGTGGCTCTCACACCAGGGACCACCTTCTTCTACCCAGTATTTCCCTGCCTCCTGTTTGTATCATTTACACAGCTCCTTTTTAAAAAGAATACAATTATGGAGATAATAAAAATCATGTGATTGTTGTATTTTCCAAAACATCCAGATGTCTTCGAAGATTCCAGCAAGCTAGTCTATGGTTTTGCAATATCACAAGCATCTCTTCAATATAAACTATAGCACAATTAATTTTGGCTATCGAGCCTCATCTTAATAATTCAATTCAACATAATCAAGTTCTAAGGCCTCTGATTATTTCTATTTGTTCTTGCCTAGAGGCTTGGAAAGAGTACAGGTTTTAAAAATATAAACAGAGGACTTATGATGCTGTTGGAATGTTCTACCTTCCTGTTTTCAAAGCAAGAGGCTGCACTGCTTTGGAAAAGATTCCATGGAGGGAACAAAGGAAGCTTCTTCTATGAGATAATTTTAAAATTCATATATATCAGAGTTATTTGTGCAAACTTGGTAAATATTAATTTACCCAATATTTAAATCTAATGGGAAGTAGCATACATGAGATAGACAGAGTGGTACTCTACGGAAGTTTCACAGAAGTAGGTTGAGGCCACACACCTGAGTTCAATTCAACTTCTCAAACATTTATTCAGCATTATTTTTGCCCTTGTGAAAGGAAAATAAATCCTGGGGCCCCAAAATCACTAAGCTAAAGGGAAAAGTCAAGCTGGGAACTGCTTGGGCAAACCTGGCTCTCATTCTATTCAGTCACCACTCTGCTCACTGAGATAAATGCATATCTGATTGCTTCATTTGGAGAAGCTAATCAGAAACTCAAAAGAATACAACCATTTTTCTCTCATCTACCTATGATCTGAAAGCCCCCTTCCTACTTCAAGTTGTCCCACCTTTCCGGACTGAACCAATGTACATCTTACACATATTGACTGGTTCCTCACATCTCCCTAATATGTATAAAAACCAAGCTGTGCCCCTACCACCCTGGCACATGTCCTCAAGACCTCCTGAGGCGGTGTCATGGGTGCACATCCTCAACCTTGGCAAAATAAACTTTCTAAATTACTTGAGACCTCTCAGATTTTTGGGGTTCATACCCGAGATGAGCTTACCCTCAGAAAATAAAGACAAAGCGTCCAGGCAAGGTGGCTCAAGCCTATAATCCCAGCACTTTGGGAGGCCAAGGCAGGTGTATCACAAGGTCAGGAGTTCAAGACCAGTCTGGTCAACATGGTGAAACCCCGTCTCTACTAAAAATACAAAAATTAGACGGGTGTAGTGGTGGGCACCTGTAATCCCAGCCACTCGGGAAGCTGAGGCAGGGGAATCGCTTGAAACTGGAAAGCAAAGGATGTAGTGAGCCGAGATCACGCCACTGCACTCCAGCCTGGGCAAAAGAGCGAAACTCTGTCTCAAAAAAAAAAAGAAAGAAGAAAGAAAGAGAGAGAGAGAAAGAGAAAGAAAGAAGGAAGGAAGGAAGGAAGGAAAGAAAGAAAGAAAGAAAGAAAGAAAGAAAGAAAGAAAGAAAGAAAGAAAGAAAAAAGGAGGGAGGGAGGGAGGGAGGAAGGAAGGAAGGAAGGAAGGAAGGAAGGAAGGAAGGAAAGAGAGAGAGAGAGAAAGAAAGAAAGAAAGAAAGAAAGAAAGAAAGAAAGAAAGAAAGAGAAAGGAAGAAAGAGAAAGAAAAGAAAGAAAGTATTTGGTGAAATTTTACATCACTTTGGGGCTACTATGCAGATAAAAATGGGGACACATCCTAAATTTAGGTCAGAAGGGAAGAGTAAGTTTCTTTGGAAAGATTAGGGAAAGTTTGAGAAGGAGGGACCTTGAAAGTCAAACTGGGGAGTTTAGACTTGATCCTCTAAACAATGGAGAGTAATATTGTCAGCACAAGAATGAGGAAGAGTAATTTAATTGGTGTGCAGGTCAAGAAAGGAAAGATGAAAGGGAGGGAGAAATATAGGCTTAATTACAATGACCCCAGTATAACCAAAACAGAAATTTGTCTTAAGTGCCTAAGACTAGTGACAGAACATGTGAAGATGAATAAAAGACAGTTATCAAAGAACACTCAAACTGATTCTAGGCAGCATATTTTGTTTAATAAAGAAATGTTAATTCAGCACAAGTAGGACTTTATTGGGAATGTTTAGTTCATTCTAAAACACGCTGACACTGAAGTCCAGTGGAAAATCCAAGTGAGTTCAGCACTTGGAGGGAAGGAAGAGGGACACCATGCCATAGGCTGATTCTTGACAGAAGCATGTAGTCCAGACAAACCAGGAAGCCATTTCTAGCAGCAGAGACACTGGTATGTTAAGGTTTCGTTTATAGGGCCTGATCATTTTTCAGGAGCAAATTGCAGAGGGCAAGCGTTTTGGTTCCACCCAATTCAGCTAAATTTGCACTTCCATAGACAGAAGAAACACCGCGCAGAATTCACCAGGAAGCCAAATGGTGCTGGTGCTTTCATGTGGTAATGGAGCTGGCTGGCTGTGGAGCCATTCACCTAACTGCTACCACACCTAGGTAGTACCTACTTCCCTAAACAGTCCCACCAAGGATTCCATTAGACTGGCCCAGGGCAGAAATAATTCACAGTGGCCTCTTGACAGATAATCAGCAGATGGTGACAAAAGAACACAGAAGTGACAGAAGCCACAGTCTAGTGGCTTAGAGGGAAGTGAAGGAATTAAGGAATGGATCACATAATTTAGACAGTATTAATAATATTTACATAGAAATACCATGGACAAGAGGGTGGAGCCAAGATGGCCGAATAGGAACAGCTCCGGTCTCCAGCTCCCAGCCCCAGCGACACAGAAGACGGGTGATTTCTGCATTTCTGCTTGAGGTACCGGTTTCATCTCACTAGGGAGTGCCTAACAGTGGGTGCAGGACAGTCGGTGAAGCGCACTGTGCGCGAGCCGAAGCAGGGCGAGGCATTGCCTCACTCGGGAAGCGCAAGGGGTCAGGGAGTTCCCTTTCCTAGTCAAAGAAAGGGGAAACAGACGGCACCTGGAATATCGGGTCAGTCCCGTCCTAATACTGCGCTTTTCCAACGGGCCTGGAAAACGGCACACTAGGAGATTGTGTCCCGCACCTGGCTCGGAGGGTCCTATGCCCACAGAGTCTTGCTGATTGCTAGCACAGCAGTCTGAGATCACGCTGCAAGGCGGCAACGAGGCTGGGGGAGGGGCGCCCGCCATTGCCCAGGCTTGCTTAGGTAAACAAAGCAGCCAGGAAGCTCGAACTGGGTGGAGCCCACCACAGCTCAAGGAGGCCTGCCTGCCTCTGTAGGCTCCACCTCTGGGGGCAGGGCACAGACAACCAAAAACTCAGCGAGAACCTCCACAGCCTTAAATGTCCCTGTCTGACTGACAGCTTTGAAGAGAGTAGTGGTTCTCCCAGCATGCAGCTGGAGATCTGAGAACGGACAGACTGCCTCCTAAAGTGGGTCCCTCACCCCTGAGCAGCCTAACTGGGAGGCACCCCCCCAGTAGGGACAGACTGACACCTCATTCAACCGGGTACTCCTCTGAGACAAAACTTTCAGAGGAACTATCAGACAGCTGAATTTGTGGTCTCACGAAAATCCACTGTTCTGCAGCCACCGCTGCTGACACCCAGCCAAACAGGGTCTGGAGTGGACCTCTAGTAAACTCCAACAGACCTGCAGCTGAGGGTCTTGTTTGGTAGAAGGAAAATTAACAAACAGAAAGGACATCCACACCAAAAACCCATCTGTACATCACCATCATCGAAGACAAAAAGTAGACAAAACCACAAAGATGGGGAAAAAACAGACCAAAAAAACTGGAAACTCTAAAAAACAGAGCACCTCTCCTCCTCCAAAGGAACGCAGTTCCTCACCAGCAACGGAACAAAGCTGGATGGAGGATGACTTTGATGAGTTGAGAGAAGAAGGCTTCAGACGATCAAACTACTCTGAGCTACGAGAGGAAATTCAAAACAATAGCAAAGAAGTTAAAAACTTTGAAAAAAAATTAGAAGAATGGATAACTAGAATAACCAATGGAGAGAAGGGCTTCAAGGAGATGATGGAGCTGAAAGCCAAGTTTCGAGAACTACGCGAAGAATGCAGAAGCCTCAGTAGCAGATGCGATCAACTGGAAGAAAGGGTATCGCTGATAGAAGATGAAATGAATGAAATGAAGGGAGAAGGGAAGTTTAGAGAAAAAAGAATAAAAAGAAATGAACAAAGCCTCCAAGAAATTTGGGACTATGTGAAAAGACCAAACCTACGTCTGATTGGTGTACCTGAAAATGATGGGGAGAATGGAACCAAGTTGGAAAACACTCTGCAAGATATTATCCAGGAGAACTTCCCCAATCTAGCAAGGCAGGCCAGCATTCAGATTCAGGAAATACAGAGAACGCCACAAAGATACTCCTCGAGAAGGGCAACTCCAAGACACATAATTGTCAGATTCACCAAAGTGGAAATGAAGGAAAAAATGTTAAGGGCAGCCAGAGAGAAAGGTCGGGTTACCCACAAAGGGAAGCCCATCAGACTAACAGCTGATCTCTCAGCAGAAACTCTACAAGCCAGAAGAGAGTGGGGGCCAATATTCAACATTCTTAAAGAAAAGAATTTTCAACCCAGAATTTCCTATCCCGCCAAACTAAGCTTCATAAGTGAAGGAGAAATAAAATACTTTACAGACAAGCAAACGCTGAGTGATTTTGTCACCACCAGGCCTGCCCTAAAAGAGCTCCTGAAGGAAGCACTAAACATGGAAAGGAACAACCGGTACCAGCCCCTGCAAAAACATGCCAAATTGTAAAGACCATCGAGGCTAGGAAGAAACTATAGCAACTAACGAGCAAAATAACCAACTAACATCATAATGACAGGATCAGATTCACACATAACAATATTCACGTTAAATGTAAATGGGCTAAATGCTCCAATCAAAAGACACAGACTGGCAAACTGGATAAGGAGTCAGGACCCATCAGTGTGCTGTATTCAGGAAACCCATCTCACGTGCAGAGACACACATAGACTCAAAATAAAGGGATGGAGGAAGATCTATCAAGCAACTGGAAAACAAAAAAAGGCAGGGGTTGCAATCCTAGTCTCTGATAAAACAGACTTTAAACCAACAAAGATCAAAAGAGACAAAGAAGGCCATTACATAATGGTAAAGGGATCAATTCAACAAGAAGAGCTAACTATCCTAAATATATATGCACCCAACACAGGAGCACCCAGATTCATAAAGCAAGTCCTCAGTGACCTACAAAGGGACTTAAACTCCCACACAATAATAATGGGAGATTTTAACACCCCACTGTCAGCATTAGACAGATCAACGAGACAGAAAGTTAACAAGGATATCCAGGAATTGAACTCAGCTCTACATAAAGTGGACCTAATAGACATCTACAGAACTCTCCACCCCAAATCAACAGAATATACATTTTTTTCAGCACCACACCACACCTATTCCAAAATTGACCACATAGTTGGAAGTAAAGCTCTTCTCAGCAAATGTAAAAGAACAGAGATTATAACAAACTGTCTCTCAGACCACAGTGCAATCAAACTAGAACTCAGGATTAAGAAACTCACTCAAAACCGCTCAACTACATGGAAACTGAACAACCTGCTCCTGAATGACTATTGGGTACATAATGAAATGAAGGCAGAAATAAAGATGTTCTTTGAAACCAACGAGAACAAAGACACAACATACCAGAATCTCTGGGACACGTTCAAAGCAGTGTGTAGAGGGAAATTTATAGCACTAAATGCCCACAAGAGAAAGCAGGAAAGATCCAAAATTGACAGCCTAACATCACAATTAAAAGAACTAGAAAAGCAAGAGCAAACACATTCAAAAGCTAGCAGAAGGCTAGAAATAACTAAAATCAGAGCAGAACTGAAGGAAATAGAGACACAAAAAACCCTTCAAAAAATTAATGAATCCAGGAGCTGGTTTTTTGAAAAGATCAACAAAATTGATGGACCGCTAGCAAGACTAATCAAGAAGAAAAGAGAGAAGAATCAAACAGATGCAATAAAAAACGAAAAAGGGGATATCACCACCGATCCCACAGAAATACAATCTACCATCAGAGAATACTACAAACACCTCTATGCAAATAAACTAGAAAATCTAGAAGAAATGGATAAATTCCTCGACAAATACACCCTCCCAAGACTAAACCAGGAAGAAGTTGAATCTCTGAATAGACCAATAACAGGTTCTGAAATTGTGGCAATAATCAATAGCTTACCAACCAAAAAGAGTCCAGGACCTGATGGATTCACAGCTGAATTCTACCAGAGGTACAAGGAGGAACTGGTACCATTCCTTCTGAAACTATTCCAATCCATAGAAAAAGAGGGAATCCTCCCTAACACATTTTACGAAGCCAGCATCGTCCTGATACCAAAACCTGGCAGAGACTTAACCAAAAAAGAGAATTTCAGACCAATATCCTTGATCAACATTGATGCAAAAATCCTCAATAAAATACTGGCAAACCGAATCCAGCAGCACATCAAAAAGCTTATCCACCATGATCAAGTGGGCTTCATCCCTGGGATGCAAGGCTGGTTCAACATACGCAAATCAATAAATGTAATCCAGCATATAAACAGAACCAAAGACAAAAACCACATGATTATCTCAATAGATGCAGAAAAGGCCTTTGACAAAATTCAACAACCCTTCATGCTAAAAACTCTCAATAAATTAGGTATTGATGGGACGTATCTCAAAATAATAAGAGCTATCTACGACAAACCCACAGCCAATATCATACTGAATGGGCAAAAACTGGAAGCATTCCCTCTGAAAACTGGCACAAGACAGGGATGCCCTCTCTCACCGCTCCTATTCAACATAGTGCTGGAAGTTCTGGCCAGAGCAATCAGGCAGGAGAAGGAAATAAAGGGTATTCAATTAGGAAAAGAGGAAGTCAAATTGTCCCTGTTTGCAGATGACATGATTGTATATCTAGAAAACCCCATTGTCTCAGCCCAAAATCTCCTTAAGCTGATTAGCAACTTCAGCAAAGTCTCAGGATACAAAATTAATGTACAAAAATCACAAGCATTCTTGTACACCAATAACACACAAACAGAGAGCCAAATCATGAGTGAACTCCCATTCACAATTGCTTCAAAGAGAATAAAATACCTAGGAATCCAGCTTACAAGGGATGTGAAGGACCTCTTCAAGGAGAACTACAAACCACTGCTCAATGAAATAAAAGAGGATACAAACAAATGGAAGAACATTCCATGCTCATGGGTTGGAAGAATCAATATCGTGAAAATGGCCATACTGCCCAAGGTAATTTATAGATTCAATGCCATCCCCATCAAGCTACCAATGACTTTCTTCACAGAATTGGAAAAAACTACTTTAAAGTTCATATGGAACCAAAAAAGAGCCCGCATCGCCAAGTCAATCCTAAGCCAAAAGAACAAAGCTGGAGGCATCACGCTACCTGACTTTAAACTATACTACAAGGCTACAGTAACCAAAACAGCATGGTACTGGTACCACAACAGAGACATAGATCAATGGAACAGAACAGAGCCCTCAGAAATGATGCCGCATAGCTACAACTATCTGATCTTTGACAAACCTGACAAAAACAAGAAATGGGGAAAGGATTCTCTATTTAATAAATGGTGCTGGGAAAACTGGCTAGCCATATGTAGAAAGCTGCAACTGGATCCCTTCCTTACACCTTATACAAAAATTAATTCAAGATGGATTAAAGACTTATATGTTAGACCTAAAACCATTAAAATCCTACAAGAAAACCTAGGCAATACCATTCAGGTCATAGGCGTGGGCAAGGACTTCATGTCTAAAACACCAAAAGCAATGGCAACAAAAGCCAAAATCGACAAATGGGATCTCATTAAACTAAAGAGCTTCTGCACAGCAAAAGAAACTATCATCAGAGTGAACAGGCAACCTACACAATGGGAGAAAATTTTTGCAACCTACTCATCTGACAAAGGGCTAATATCCAGAATCTACAATGAACTCAAACAAATTTACAAGAAAAAAACAAACAACCCCATCAAAAAGTGGGCAGAGGACATGAACAGACACTTCTCAAAAGAAGACATTTATGCAGCCAAAAAACACATGAAGAAATGCTCATCATCACTGGCCATCAGAGAAATGCAAATCAAAACCACAGTGAGATACCATCTCACACCAGTTAGAATGGCCATCATTAAAAAATCAGGAAACAACAGGTGCTGGAGAGGATGTGGAGAAATAGGAACACTTTTACACTGTTGGTGGGACTGTAAACTAGTTCAACCATTGTGGAAGTCAGTGTGGCGATTCCTCAGGGATCTCGAACTAGAAATACCATTTGACCCAGCCATCCCATTACTGGGTATATACCCAAAGGACTATAAATCATGCTGCTATAAAGACACATGCACACGTATGTTTATTGCGGCACTATTCACAATAGCAAAGAGTTGGAACCAACCCAAATGTCCAACAACGATAGACTGGATTAAGAAAATGTGGCACATATACACCATGGAATACTATGCAGCCATAAAAAATGATGAGTTCGTGTCCTTTGTAGGGACATGGATGAAACTGGAAAACATCATTCTCAGTAAACTATCGCAAGGACAAAAAACCAAACACCGCATGTTCTCACTCATAGGTGGGAATTGAACAATGAGAACTCATGGACACAGGAAGGGGAACATCACACTCCGTGGACTGTTGTGGGGTGGGGGGAGGGGGGAGGGACAGCATTAGGAGATACACCTAATGCTAAATGACGAGTTAATGGGTGCAGGAAATCAACATGGCACATGGATACATATGTAACAAAACTGCACATTGTGCACATGTACCCTAAAACCCTAAAGTATAAAAAAAAAAAAAAAAAAAAAAAAAAAAAAAAAAAAAAAAAAAAAAAAAGAAATACCATGGACAAATAACTGAAGGGTCTTAATTAAAACCCTAGAATTCAAAAAACACAACTTTCATACATGTAGAGATGAGTGCCATCACAGAAAGTGCAAAAAGCGAGGGATGGTCGAAAATCTAATTCAACAGTGTAAAGATTTGCAAGCACATACTGTGCTTATTTTCCATTCATCAATGTGGAACAAACCTTTCCCAGCCCATCTCTTGTCATTTTTCTACCCAATAAAAGTCTACCGCCTGAGCAATTACATAGATTTCGAAAACCAGTGAAGCTGAACTATTAATAACACAGTCAATTCTCCATTTTTCCCAGGCCCTCTCAGAGGCCACACACTTTATGCTATTATCTTCCCTCTGGTCATTCCGTTGTCCATTATCACCTCCACAGGGAAAAAGAGGTGAATCTCAAATCAATCCATTTAACTATTTATTAGTAGCGCTGGTAAAAGGGTAAGGGGAAAAAATGGAGAGTGTTCTCTACAATAAATATAGCCCCTAATCATTAGGCATGTATCCACAAGCTTTCCTTAGTACTGAAAATGTGCTAGAAGTTGTCATGCTCTGTTTTCAAATTAATGATTCTTCACTATTTCCATGTTACAGAAATACATTGAGAGATTCATGAATCTCACTCAAAAGTGGCAAAGATTAACTAATGATTTCTTAGGCAGTTATCTACTAGAAAAGACAAATATAGGAAGCTGGACCACTGGTTAGCAGTTCATCATTTATACTCACTGGACAGTGAGTAATCACCTCTGAATTTGATTTTTAAGCCATGGACAAATAAATTTCGAGTTGATTTTGGAAATTATCCAGTGTTCACCTACCCTTTTAAGACAATTAATAACTCTAAAGTAAAATAAGCAATCTGAGGCAATTCTCTCTACTTCAGTTTTCCTTTGTGTAAAATGGGGTTATTCACAACTTTAATCAACAGAACCTACTTTACAAGGTTTAGATGAGATAATATACATGAACTGCATAAGCAGCACTCTAAATAGACCTTATGATCAATATCATTATTAATATTGTTGTTATTGTTGTTGTTATTACTGGACTTCTGGATAAGAAGTTGGCCCTGCCAATACTCGTTGTAATTCAAGAAATCAGGAGAGCACATTGTTTCTAAACAGTTGCATAAATTAACATGAAAAGATCTGGGGTGGTGTTATAAGCCTCCAGTATTAAGGGGTAGTGTCTGATCAAAAATCATCTCAGGCGTTTTTTCACATGTTTCCCACTGGCTTGGAAAGTATTCCCAACATGCAGACAGCCCAGATGAAACCAACGCTAGGAAGGGGCATATCAAACTATGCTCTATCCTCTTCTACTCTTTTCGGCCACTGAAAAGTTTCGTTGAAAAAAAGGGGAGGAGGGGATTGGAGTGTGTTTAATGTGTGTTTGTAAATACATCACTTGTATGCAAGTCAACTTTGTCCATCAAATGAAAACCTACCGTGAAACTTAGCAAAATATAGTTAGAATTTTCTTTTGGCCAACAAGAAGAACCTAAAGTTCAACTTCCTGTAACCATCAACACATTAAACCTATAAATTTAGAATTTATCGTAACCTTCCCAAGCTTTGTGCTGCACTCAATGTGCAAATCATGAAGACTAAGGGTGGATCCTGTTTTGTGGAGCCAAATTAAGGCGTTGTGTTTTCTAGTCTTCTTTTCCCTTCTCTGGAGAGCCCTAGGTCCTCAGAGGCCTCTATCAGGAAATAATGGGACTAGGATGAACTAAACAAAACGGTAACAAGCAAAAAATAAAGAAGAGAGCAAATGCACAAAATTTCACAAGACCTTTGCTTTGCTCTTGTTAATTATGCCAAGACAGATACACAAAGTTAATGCTATGAGTTAAATTTCTCATTCTGTGGAAAACCACATCTGTGTGAACATCTACTTAACCGACACTTTTACTCAGTGCCAAGAAAGGCATATCATCAAGTGAAATTATTATTCTTTAAACAGACCTATCCAGTGTGGCATATGAATTGCCTCATGTGTGGTTTGGAAAGCTTGCTGCTGATCAAGGTTGGGTTAACCAGCCAATATTTGTCTGACAAACCTGCTCAGAGTAAGGCAGAAAGGTGGTGGTTGTATTTCCCCCTCCATTGGGCAATCAATGTATGGGAATAAAAAAGTACTTCTGAGGAAGCAGTCCTTCTCACTGGATTATGAAGATCTTCTTGTGTTCCAGGTCTGGTCAGTGCTGTTCCATTTACTGACTCAATTACACTTTTGCAGAATGTGGTACCCTGGGCAACTCTGTTAGCACCACGGACATGAAATGAATGGGCCAACGTTCCTAAAGTCTAATGAGAGAGATAGACATGTAAGCAGACACATTTTATAATACAACATAAACAGGGAACCAATCAAGGTTCAAACAAAACTCTGTAGAAGCCCAGAGAAAGGAGTGACCGGGAGGGAAAGTGTCATCCACGTGCCTCTTAATGGAAGAGTTTGCCAAATGGAGAGTATGCAATAATGTTCTAGGTAAATGGTAAACAGCATGGGAAAGGCAAAGTATCAAGAGGGCCATGCCTCACCATGTTTGGCATGAGGGTACAGGGAATGGGTGCTAAACAATGAGGTCTGAGGAGTGGTTTGAGATCTGGATTGTCACAGATCTCGCATGGCATGATAACAAGTTTTGATGGGCTTTATCCAGAGGTATAGGTTTCTAAAGGAATATGATGTGATTTCTTTCTTTTTTTTTTTTTTTTTTAGAAAATTAACTCGGGACACCAAGAACAGTACAATGGATTAGGGGATACTGATGGTGGGGAGAACAGACAGGAGACTGCCGCTACCAATAGAGTAGCCAGCCCTGATATCTGGCCTCTCTGAAGGTACTTTTCTAGCAGATGGAGTTAAATTGAGCAATATTTTCTATGTGGCAAAACACACAGAAAAACTTTCAGAAAGTCACAAGTGACTACAAGTCAGACAACTATAAAAAGCACTGATTCTCCAGGTCAGAAAAAAAATTCTAAAAACTATCTAGCTCAGTGATTTCCAGTAATGGGAGCTTTCAAGAACTCACATTCCCAGGTTTCATCACAGACTTAACACATCAGGATCTCCACCAAAACAGGATCCACCTTAGTCTTCATGATTTGCACACTGAGTACAGCAAAGGGCATGAGAAGGTTACAATAAACTCTAAGCTTACAGAGTTAAATGTGTTGATGGTTACAGGAAGTTGGACTTTAGGTTTTTCTTCTTGGCCCAGGAATCTGCATTTCTAACCAGCTCCTTCGGTTAATTCAGGTAGATAGGTCAAGTTTAGAAAAGACTGACTATAGGCCAACCTATCAGATTTCTCTGTGAGCAGGGACAAAGTCTTGTCTGAAAGAGTATCCCAAGGGCCTAGCACAAAATTTAGCATGGTGCCTGGCACACAGTGAGGATTCAATCTTTGTCAAATCCTCAGTTACAAGCTCGTGACTCAAACGGATGTCTGCGTGGCATTCCTTCGGGACTCAGAGATTATTAGAATCGAGTTTTAAATTCCATTGCTGTCAGCACCACTGGACTTGTTCTTTACCTATTTGAGTACAAAACTACATTTTAAAACCATTTCCCAAAGAATTTTAATCTCTCTTACATTTCCTAAAGTAGCAAAACAAGGTCTTTTTGTTTTATGCTGGGTTGAACGTTGGTTCAGAAGCTACTTACTAAGATGTTAACAGCTTACAAAATACACTCTAGTGCCTGCTTCTCTCAGGTCCAATTTGATTAATTGTATGTGTATATTACATTATATATTATGTGATCTTAACAGAAAAAGCCTATGTATTTCCTAGCTTGGAGGTCTGGGGCATGCCTAACATCTTGTTAAATATAGCTTTCCTACATCAATAAATTTACAGATTCATAGTGTTGAAAAAAACAGGGGCAAATCTCAAATGTTGAGTGGAACACAGAAATTATACTATACATACATGCAATTATAATGATAAATGAAAAATAACCCCGGTATCATGTATTTTTACAGGGACATCTGAGCACTGCTATTTGTTCAGAGGTATCTGCAGTAGAAGCAGTAAGAAGTTCCTTTACTTAATGGAAAATTATCTTCTGAAAGAAATAGTTCAACACTGAACTCATAGTCCAAAAGTATCATTCTGATTCTAATGTCCACAGCAAGGTATAACCATTCTGTAAGGATAGAATAAGTCTTAAGCAAGCATAACGATAATTTACATGCTAATCTTCTACAATAAAATATTTTCATGACTCTGCCAAGAGTCATGTATAAAGTGAACTGTGTGAGGAAAGTTGTTAAAATTTATTTTGATAAAAATCTTTGTACTTTGGCAAAGACATGACCATGGCTCACTGAGCTCAGTGTCATAGTCTAGACGTGGAACTCCTTGGAAGCTGCAGGCACTGGTGTCATTGGTAGAAGGACACATGGCTGTGAGGTAGAAGGCATGGGGGTGGGTATAAACCCATTAATTGCCATAAAGGCTATGCTTTCAATGAACGAATAAAGTCCAAGTTAGGACCCAGTTCATTCCCCAAACTGAGACAAGTCAGCAGACTGTAATGGTAACACAATGAAATCATTATCATTTTGGAGACAGAAGGACCTACAGTAGGCATTCATTAGGCCTCTACTATGTGCCAGAACAGGTAGACATTTTAAAGAATTATCTCAATCCTAAAATTAATAGCTCTAGGAGTAGAAAGTATTTTCCTCCATTTTCCACTTGAAAAGACAAAGAGTAAAAGACATTTAAAAATTTGGCCAAGTTCACAAAATTAACAAGTCACAGAGCTAGCACTAGAGCCCAGGACGGTCCATCTACAAATGAAGAGCTCTTTTCACTAACACTATGCGTTTCTGGCACACTTAGTGTTGACTGCACTCCCTTCAATCTTATATAAAACTGCAACGCAATTAGGTTTTGTGTCTACCTCTCTGCTCACCAGCCTAGCTGGTCTCAAGTGGAGGGATCATGCCTTACCTACTTTTGGCCTGTCCCATCTTACTCTATGCCCAGTTCATGATTAGTGCTAAAAATAATCTCCTGAAAGAATGAACAAGCTTTCTTCATTTGGTGAAACCTCCATAAGAATATTTCCTTCATGAAGATCAAGCCAGTCAGACTTAAATATATTTTCTGATTGCATTTTGTACTTTTCTTCATTTACAGTTTCCCTAAGACTTATTTGGAAAAGAAAATCACCAATTAAAAACTATTTGGGTTATATCATTATTTTTATCATATTAAGGACATATGGGCTAAACTGGCACCACCTAGCTTCAGGGTATAACCGTACTTCCTCCCCATAGTACATAAGCCTTATATTTGTTGGTGCATTTCAGATATATAAACACATACTAACTCCCCACTTATATACCTACAGATGATTCTCATTTTATTAGTAGACCTCTTTAAAGTAGTAGCAAATATTTTCTCTCTTCAAATATTATATCATTCAACACTACCAGTACAAAAGGTATTCAGATTAATTTTGCCAAACTATGCAAGTAATTTTTCATGTTAAAATACAGTTCTGTGGCCACATACTTTACAATGTACTGCTAAAGTACTAGTCAACTTTAAAAAAAAAAAACATTAAAAAAGCAAGTGTCAGAACTCCGACAATAGCAAATCATAGATTGAAAAGAATGTTGTTGGATACAGACTTCATACCTCAAATCACTGAAAGAAATATTCATTTTGGCCAAGAATCAGGATCCAACCACATATTTTATAAATATAGATTTCACCAAGGCATTTGTTTTCTGAAGCCTTCAACTATGCAACACAAAAACAATTAAGAATTAACCTTTACAAAGGCCTAAATGTAAACAATTTAGCAAAGAGAAATAAACATGCTCACTCTTGGAACATTTAAAATTAAGTGTCTCAGATTTGACAATAGTAAAAACAGAACTGAACAAAACATGCAGAAATACACTGTAAAGAACTGTTCCACAGGGTTTAATGACACTAACATCAAAATAAAGCCAAGCTTTGGAATACACTTTGGCTTCATAATAAATTGTCTTTCTATTCACTGGTAATGGGTTGAGGAGGTTTGCCAAACTACTAAAATGACTCTTTTGCACTAGCTTGCCTTGTTTTGCAAAACAAAATTTTAAAAAATCATTGTATTTCTATTGGTGTGTGTTTGCAAAAGGTAACCTGGATAGTTAAACTGTAAATCCAGTCAAAAAGAGAAACAACCTCCTTTCAGAAAACACTGATGATTTATTTTTCCAAAAAAAATCCTCAAAATTCTCTTTCCAAAATCAAGTTTGACCCTCGAACTCAACTCACCCTAATTATCCTTTATCCTTAAAATGGATACTTTCATCAAAATAGCGCAAACTCATTAAAGGAGATAATCCATTATTAACTGAATGGAAGAAATGATGCAGGGACTACCAGACAGTGTATTTGTTAGACAATATCCCTTGAACCCATAAGAGTGAAAGCTCCTGAAAGGCAGGACTCTGTCTTGGTTACCATCTTATTTATATAAAACCTAGTCTATCACAGCACGAGACAGGCATGCAGTGATAAATGTTACCAATTTGAATAATGCCTCTTTATAGGAATATAACACTGTATTGTTATCAAGGTATTTTCACACACATTAATCTTATGTGACCTCTCAACAACTCTGTTGAACTCTGCAGAGAGGAAATTAAGTCTCCAGGAGATTAAGTAGTTCATACAAGGCTGAATATAGAAAGAAGTATGCTGACATGAGAATGTAGATTTTCTTTTCTTTCCCCCAAAGCAATCTCATTTATTTCTCACTCCCCACCACAGTCAAGGTGCCAAATACCTACATCATAGGATGATACTCATTCAGAACAGGCAAACTTGTCATCTAATCTAATGCTGAAGAGTGAAATGCTATTATTTTAAATCTAAATATTTCTAGGCTTGTGTTTTTTTTTTACTTTTCTAACTAAAACAACTCTCATCATTTTGTGTGGTTTCATAAAGAATGGAACTTCTCAATTCTATCTGCAGAATTCTACATCTATATGATAAAATGTAAAATGCCCAGCCTTAGTAGCCCTTAACTTCTTTCTGGCTCCAGTTACCCAGTCAGAAGTGAGGCAGGTAGGACTTTCCTGTATAAATTCAGAGGCAGTTGTGAGAAATAAATGAAATCCTGGATGTGAGAACTGGAAAATGTAAGGGCCCGGAGTGATGAGGGTGGATACGAATGCGCTCTCAAAATCAATCTTAAAAAGAGATTCCCGGAACCTCTATGGCCCATATGCACGCAAACAAACCTCTTACGTCCACTTTGTCTATTAGATATGATGAATATTACAATTCCTTGCATTATTTCCTTTGTCTAAGTACTTGAGTCCAATTTTGGGAGCAAAGTGGGAGAGGAAATCATTACAGAGGTTGTTTAGATGCTGGATTCTGATGAAAGTGACATGTAGAGGCAGCTGGGGCTAAGAGTGACACCAGCATGTGAACCTATTTCAGGACTGATATGCGTCTAATGTTTTCCATTCAGCCATATGACCTCTGTTGACTTCAATGGACAGTATATTTGTGAACCAATTTTAGGAGCCACTGTTCTTTTGCTCCCTGCTGAAGGTGGTTTCAATAGTTCTGAGGCCTAATATCATCTATAAACTTTGGGACCTGATATTTTTTCAGTGGGTTTAAATCCAAAAGCCCTCAGGTTCTTAAGGGGTTCAGATGGAAGATTCTTTTATCTGTGTCTTGAAAGCTCTAATAAATAGAACTGAAATATAACAGTATGACATGTGAACTGAAGGGAACAGAAGACCTTTTTCCAAGTTTCTTGCACATTCCCTTAAAAGCAACCTGAGAACAAAGTGGGGGGAAAAACTGCTCAGTTCTAATGAGCATCCAATGGTTAGTAGCTCCAAAGAGTTATTTTGTGAATGCTTCAAAAATGGCTGAGGTCTTTAACCATTAAACTGCCAGAAAAAGTATTTCCTTATTAAGTATCAGTAGAATAACTGTTTGATAATCATCAACGTGCCCTTTTGACTTTCCAAATTATGTAAGAATATTTTCTTTGACCTTCCCTGATTAACAGATCCGGATGTAACAATGACGCTGCTTTGTTTGGGTGACTCAAGGCACATGGCACTGCACTTTTGAAGGAACACATCCTACATTAAATTAAGTTAGAGGTGGTATTTGAAAAATAAATAAATAACGGAGTTCCAATTCACTGCAAATGGTACAGGAGGCCAGTAAGTGGGAAGCTTGCGAGAGAAGGACTTCTTTTAGAAAGATGTTTTACAGAACTTTTTCTGCATCATTAACTCTTCTGGAATCCTGAACACGACATGATGAATTTCCCTGAAAAAGTAGCTACTGTTTAATTTTGAATCACTTCAAAGAGCCACAGTAGAAGGAATCAAAGAAAACCAAAAACACCAGTAGATGTGAAATTCGCGAAGAAAAAAAAAAAACATGAAGGTTCTAACAGATTTTGACCATGTACTCAAAATACCACTGATTATTTTACTAGTACAGTGTTTTACTGTTCCATGAGACTGAAATAAGTCTCTGTATTCATCAGAACACAGGATATTTTTATTACAATATTTGTGTCATAGCCTTTAAAAAAGGAACATACTTAAAACCTTGAAAAGAATCTCTGTGTTAAAATGGTTCTCGATGTGTGTGTGTGTATGTGTGTGTGTGTGTGTGTTTTACTATAAACAGATACGTAATTGGAGGTCCTTTATTACTGAAAGGAGTAAAAGTATACTGATACTTCAATTCGCGACATGTAGTTTTAGAAGAAAGATATAATTGCACAAAAGCAATCTGGAGAGTAGAAAAGGTAAGAAAGTTGTCTGAAGTAAGATAATGGTTGTTTAACTTTAATAATAATAATAGCTAGTCTTAAAAAAGTCTTTTGTGTAAAAATTGCCCAAGGGAAAAGAAAGAAAACCTCCTAAAAATTCCATATCCCCAAATACCACTATATCAAAAAGCATCTGGAAAATGTCAGATAATGGTATCTACCCACCTAAGAAATTCAGTAAACTTTGTCTTCAATTAGCGTTTGAAATAATCGGCTAAACTTGAAATTTCTATCTGAAAACCCTCACAAGACAAACCTGGATTAGGAATCAGATTTTTAAAGTCTCCTTAAAAGGACCATCTGTTTATAAATACTCTTCTCACACTCTTTGATCTGTACCATAAGTTCACAGTAGAAGCACAGATGAATTTAAAGACATATACACACAGCTACCATGAAGTCTAGTTACCACATACATATTCTGAGCTCGTCTGTTATGTAAGCACTTAGGAGCAATAAAATTTCACTTACATTCAGCAGCATTGTGAGTCCCAAAACAACAGTCAGCCTGACTGTACAATCCCTTCATTGGCAGTGGATAGCTCTGGTGTTTTATTTATGTTGATTACATCGTCAATGCTATATGGAATAACCATTTAGTTGCCTCTCTATTAGTCCATAACATTTTTATTACTGTAATTAAATGTCCTTATCCATATTGAACTCTGTATTAGAAAAATCAAATTAGGTAAACGGAAATATCCAGAAAGAACTACAGAACTGTTGGGATTCATCCCCAGCACCCCCGACATCATCTTCAGACTTTGATGAGAAGGAAAAAAAAAACAATGAGAATTCACTTCTCACAGATAGAGGTCACTAATGGACTGAATTTGAATCACTGTAGCAGAAACCACGAAGTTATTAAAGTAATCTAGTGAAAAAGGAACTCGAATTGAAATTAAAGATATCAAAAGATGATTATCCAGAAAAGTCTGACCTGAATACAAATATTACATCACCTTGACCTCTTTTGAATCTTCTAAACAGAGAGCAAAACCAAAAGCCGCTCGGCACCCTTGCTGTTTTTTAACTTCAGACGCTTCAGATCCCAGAAGCAGGAATTCTTCCTTGTAAAGTACAAAGCTCAAGAGTCAAACTAGATCAGATGTTCACACTGGGTCTCTACAGAATAAAGCTTCTGGACTTGAACATACTTGAGCCTTTCTTAAAACCACAGCTTCAAACTGGGAAAATATAAAGTTGTCTAAATCCTAAATCAAACTCTCCAGCAGGCCAGAATATAAATGTAACGGGCATCAGAGAAGGTTCAAATTAGATCCAGCCGGTCAAAGTCAAACCTGTATATGATCACGTCATCTGAAATCTAACATACAGGAGAAGCCAGGACTGCTTTGGGGACTCCAGGGTAGCCCAGCATGGTGTCATTTGGGAATCTACTTTCTTCTGCTAAAAGCATCCCCTGGAATTTCTAAAACTGCAATGAAACTACTGAAGTGTTAAGACATGGGCTTTAAAAAAAAAAAAAAAAAAACAGCATTCCTTCCATGCTAGCTTTGTAATAGGTTCTGCTACAGTACAGCTAGCCCAATTCTTTTTACAATTTCTTGTATCTACTGGCAGAGACATGGAATAATGTTTGAAATTTCATCTTCCAACCTCCTCCAGTCAAAGATATTTGCAACTCAACATGACAGTATGGTGTTGCACTGTCTTCAGTGATTATTAAAAATCCCTAAATGGTTTAACCCTATCCTGTTTCAGGCTTTCAAGGAGGGGAGGAAGAGAAGTAGTATTCTCAGGCGCAATAACGCTGTGGAGAAAGAAGCAACTTTTCATGGTACGCGTATTACCCACAGATTGATTCTCTGCTAATATGGTGGCTGGTGGCCTGCCCGTCATAAGTAGCTGGCCCATGTTGTTCAGTAATGAAAACAAATAAGAACCTAGTTCTAACACTTTAAATACGGACCTAAAATTTTACATTCACACTGAACAACCTAATATATCCCTGGACAAATGCCAATCTGCATTCTATTTACCTCGAAATGTTTTTTTTTTGCGGGGGGGAGGTGGGGCTTTTCATTGGATATTTATTAAGGTCATACCGGTTAAGTCTACAGACAATATCGGTCCGATATGGAAGCTAGCCTTCATATTAGCTTTTGGTTGTGAGAAGTTAGACATAATAAATTTAGCAGTAAGTCTGTGAGCGAGTGGACATGCTCCAAAGCGCCCTGAAACCCTGTGTGATTAAAGAGCCTCCCAGCTGAGTGGGGAGCAATAACTCCCATTTAGAAGAGGCTTTGCATAGCAAATGCAGCATGTAAAGAAATGTAATCAGCACTTGCACTCTTGAGCGAGCGTTTACACGGATTTGTGCCTTGCACTTGGTTAGCTAACTGTAAGCTTTACAAGAAATTCTCTTACTAAAATTAATCAAAAGCTCTTGAAGACTGATTCCCATTCACAGGAGAAGATAGGATGAGTTTCCAGGCGAATAAATAATGATCATAATAAAGACAGCAGCAGCAAACGCTGAGCTGCTTTGAAACTAAAAACTCAGTTGGGGGAAAGGGGGCGTCGGGGAGTTGGGGCTGGAATCTTTTTGCTTTTGGAGTGAGCTGCAGCTATTTTCTTAGCCTAAGTAAGGCTGCCGTTCGGGAAACGTGACCGTCTTCTCTCCGCTGCCGCCGCCTCAATGCGCACACGCGGCCACTCAATACCTTAGGACCACTGCGCGTCAGGCCACCGAGAAAAATTCCGCCTCTCTGCAACACCACTAACCCCCTCCCCCAAACACAGGCACACACACAAACACACATACGGACAGTCGTGGCAAATTCACATCACCAATAGCTAACACGTTTCACCTCACCCCTGAATGAAAATGTAACTTCTAAAGTTCCTATTTGATGATGCCAGAAGGTGAAGGGAGGGAAGGAGGATTCCAGGGATGTCAAAAAGGGAAAAGATATTTTTTCCTCTTTGCTTGCAATATTTCACCCCTGAAATTTGCTGTCCAGCTAAACGAAGCAGGCGAATAGGGAGTGGGCTCAAATCATTTTTAAAAAATGCTAAACGGGTAAGAGTGTGAAGGGGGGAGCGCGAGGTAAGTGAAATCCATGAACCACTTCTCTGGACTGAAGAATTTGAATCACTAAAAGCCCCAGGATTCACATTCCAAATTTCCAAAGAGCTACAAGATAGGCACCAGCTGGGGCTGAGGGTTCTCATCCACTCCTGAGGGGATTTGCCTCTCAGCACAGCTGCCCCTCTAACGTGACTAGTGATCCGCCAGCGCTCGGTGCTCATCCCCGGGATCTTAAACTTCGCCTCGTTCTTACTTTCTGCCAGACCCGCGAGGGCCAAGAAAGGCTCTGGGAGGAAGCGGGAGCGCAGCGGCGGAGCATGGAAGAAGAGGGTTGGGGGCGCGCGTTACCTGCAAAGGTTCTCGAGGTCTCCTTCCAGCCCTGGTGGTAATCCCGCTCAGCGCCGCGCCCTCCCCCAGATCCAAACTTTTGCTGGGTCCTCCGGGTGGCGGCGGCGGCGGCGGCGGCGGTTGCTGGAGCCAAGCCCTGTCGCCCGCAGCGTCGGGGCGCGGGGGTGCGGAGGCCGGGGCCTCAGAGCGGCGCGCGCCTCCCCGCAGCGGGCCGGGGCCGGGGCGCCCAGCTCGCCTCGCTTGCTCTCGCCTGCGTCCCCTACGGAGCTGCGGCATCGTCTTCCCCCGTCCTCCGCCACCTCCGCCTCCAGGGTTCGGGCATGCCACTTTCTCTTGGCTCCGGCCGCCGCGGCCCCCGCCTTCTCTCCTCCTCCGCCTCCCCCTCTCCGCTTCGCCAAGCCAACGAACCCCAAAAGAAGTACAGTGAGCGGGGAAGGCGGCGGAAAGCTGCCCCGCGGCGCCGGAGCTCCTCGGATTTGGAGGATCCCGGGACTCGGCGGGAGAACTAGGCGGGCTCTCCTCTGACGCGTGTGTGCGGACAGCTCGGAGACGGGAGTGCGGCGCTGCGCGGGGGCGAGCGCAGGGCTCGCTCCAAGTGCTGCGCCCTCCCGGCGTAGGTCTGGAGGCTGCTCAGACCACACTACTGCCTCAATCCGACGCGGCCGGGCTAATGTAGGCGCCGCGGCCCCCACCCCCACCCCTCCTGACACCCCCAGATATGTTTACAGTAATGAATTCGCGGGATCGCCTCCGCAGCTCCCGCGCTCCTCCTCTCCCTCCGTCCCTCGCACTCTGGCGCGCTCCGCTTCTGGAGCCCTCTTTCTCTCCCTCCCTCATTCCCTCCCTCTCTCCCGGAGTCCCTCCTACTTTTCTGGTTTAAAGAATGCTTGGGAGGCGCGGCTGCTACCCAGCGATTTCCAAGAGGCAAAGTCAGACTTGGCTTTTAACCCTGTCCTCTCTGAAAAGAGTTGCAGAGCGCCTAGCTAACCCGGCAGATGCACCCTGACCTTCTCTCTATCTACCTGGCACATGCCGTCCCTACTACCAGCCCTTAGGGATAATGTCACCATCTGAACCCTGAAAGGAGATTTTCCCCATACCTGCTTAATGGTGTACTGCCAAGAGGGAGGATCTATTACTTAGACACTGAGAAATGATCGAAATGTGAGATTAGAGGGTAAAATACAGCAAACCTCTCAACCAAAATGGCGTTATTTCAAATGCAGGCAACCTTGGTGATGTGCTCCCCACTCCTCACCCCATCACTAGTTCCCTCATCCTGGACCACCTTAAATGACTTTAACTGGGGGAGTAATCCAAAATTTAATAGCATTAATTTAAACACTCCCACTTTCTTCCTTCACCCTGACTGCTTCTGGCAAGAGCGTTGTTAAATTTCCCCATAGATTGCAGCGGACAAAGAGAGATTCAGCCTAAAGATTAGGAAACAGTCTTGACAGCTAAGAAGCCTGATTTCTGTACAGGCAACGTTTCCACTTCGCAATCTCTTTCCAAAGGTTAAAGGGTAATGTAAAACAAACAAACAACAACAACAAAATACTAGGTGCACGTCTCTAGGAAGGAGGAGATGTTTTTGGTTTTCTCATCTTATTTCGTGCTGCTCCTCCTGCCTCCAGTAAGTTGCTGTCATGTTGTAACAAGTCCGGTGAGGCTGAATCTGAACAGAAGAGGGAGAACGAGCCCGCGCCAAGAGCTACGCCGAGACGCGCCGTCGGTGGGGCCACGCGAGATGCAACCGGAGAGTTTAAAACTAGCCCAGGACCAACCCCCCAGGGATCCGCTCAACTCCCCCGGCAGAAGAGTTTAACTGGGGCGGTGGCCGCCACAGGCTGAGGATGATTTCCGGACGCGCCCCAGGCACGACCGCTCTCCTCGTCGTCAGTTCAAAGCCTGAGTGACTTGGCACCACTTCCTCAATTGTTTTTTATTTCCTTCGCATCCCTGTTGTGTCTACCGCCTTCACGTATTTGAGAGCCTAAATCATGTTAAGACGACTTAGAGAAACGCCCGATTTGCCTCCCAAACCACGCAAGGATCCACCCAGACGCACGGCCGCGCGGAGACGCACGCTGGCACACGCGCTCACACACGCGCGCACACACACGCGCACACTACCCGGTTCGTGCGCGCGGGTCGCTGTTCCTGTTGCATTATGCAAAGGTGGCTAGGAAAGCGCGTTGACTTATATTTACATAGCCCATCTCCCCACAGTGTGTGACTAATACGTATCCCGGGGAGGAGGGGGCGCGGCTGGGGGTGCTAATCGGAAGGGAACAGACAGTGAGTGCCATCTTGCTGGGAGGTTCCGAAGCAAAGCGCCAACGACGACAGTAGCGGTGGCCTCAGCTCCACCAGTAACTGCCGCTGGCAGGAGCACCACACGCTCTAGGAGTTTCCCGGGTATCAAGTATGGGTCCAGCCCGTCCCAGTCATCCTCTTCCCCTATGGCTTCATTCCCGTTGTCAGTACCCCGACCTCAACTTGCAACCTTGATCTTGGGCTTGATTACAAATGACGAAAGACCGCGGCAGCCCTCAAAATGCGGGAGCGAGCCCGGTACTGGTCAGCGCGGCGGAGGGATCTTTCCAGGAGGCCCCAAGCCCCCAAGCCTGTGCAGAGACTTGGTAACAGCTGGCAAGGCCCTGCTCCAGCCACCCTCGCTGGCTCCTTGCCCCTGCATTCAGCGCCTGGGGGCGTTATTCGCCCTCTCCCTGCGTCCCACGCACGCGGCTCAAGGAACTCGATCCCGATTCCGCCTCCTGTGCTCCCTGAGCCTTCGCCACCTCCGCAGGCGCTCAAGAAAGGCGCGATGGCCCCAGCTCAGTGCCCGCCATCCCGAAGAGGACAAGCAGGGCTGGAAGGGACTTGGTTTTGGAAAAAGCATCCGCCCCCCCAACTCCAAGGAAAAGGAATTAGTATCCACCGCATCTGTTTAACTGCTAATCGATCCCAGATTACAGGCAGGTAGCAGGCTGGTGTCTTTAGATACAACAGCTTGATAATAACGCTGGTGACATTAACAACAGCTTGTGGAGGGGAGAGGGTTGTTACTGGTGAAAGTTAAGAGATTCAATCTAGGGAAGTAGGAGACTGAACTCTGACAAGGTTAGGGGCACTGAGAACCCCAATTTAGCATCGATGCATCTACCAGGCAAGAAAATTTGCGTTTTGACCCAGAACTCAGTCATGAAGCTCCTTAGAGGAGGTGGATTCGACAAGCAGACAGATGTCCCCAAAGTCGAGAGAGAGCTAAGATGCCTATTTTCTCTCCAGGTGAAAGACAAAGCCTAGAACACCCCACTTAAGATGACCACCCCCAGCTCTTTCAAAAAAAAAATCCCCCGAAGAGACAGCGTGGTGCCAGCGTAGCAGCAGCTCAGCAGGTTACTGGAAACTTCACCTGGCACCGCAGCCCCTTTTACCTGACGGCTGCGTCTTCTCCTTGCAATGGGCTCATCCGAATCCGACAGGGTCAGGGAGGTGGAAAGGGAAGACGCTGGCGCGGCAGCGGCGGGGCTCCCGGGGCATGGTATTGTTTTAGGGGTCGCCGCCGAGGTCCCTCCTGCCCATCGTTGAGAACTGCCACCCTGATCCCAGGGCTCGGTGGACACGGCTGCGGGAGCGGAGATGCCGCCTCGCCGCCGCTGGGCACCCGGGACGAAAGACCAGAGGCGCACCTCGGAAGGGAGTAGCGCAGCGCCTTGGCGCGGAGATTTGAGGGCACTGATGATATCTCGAGCGCTCGTTCCTCCGCGGTGACAATGGATAACGCCAAACGCCCAAGTGACGGCGACAGGTTTCGAACGTACAACTAACTACAAGGTACCCAGCCTGAGACAGTATGCTGCTTTTCCCCTCCTCCTCCTCTCCCTCCTACCAGGGAGGGAACTAACTTAACCCTGTGTGCGCCTGACACTCCCTAGAGAAGTTGGGATCGACTAGGAAACCGCAGGCAGCGGCTCCCGGGGGCGAGAGCTTTGTTCACGTGCGTTTCCAGTGGGTGTGTTGCTGTCTAGGGGCACTCGCGTGGCAAGACGCCCGTGGCTGGCTTCCAGCGCCCAGATTCAAGGATGGGAAGGAGCCCTAGCGTTTCATCCGGACCAGACCCAGCCCTCGGAGTCTATTTTTTGCCTCCAGTTACCGGATTTATTGAAGTTGCCAGCGAAGTTGGTTTTATTCCTTTACTTCTCTGCTCTCCGCCCCCGTCCACATCCCCCAACCCTGTATTATTTCCTGTCCTAGCTGCGCTTTAAAGATTCGCAATTCTTCACTCGTTCTAGCTACAGATTTTTACTGTGTTCCGTGTGCGAGACGAATTGTGGAGGGCACCCACCCACCCATGCCGAGTGTAAATGAAACCGCAAGAAAAGCTGCCTCCCACTCACCCATCCAGTGTCCAAGTAAGCCTAATGACACACATTCACATAACTAAGAAGACACCGGAAGATAAGGGTGCGGAGGACGGAGTTTGATGTGTGAATGGGAAATGGAGAGGGAGGGGAGAGCGCGCGCGAGAGAGACAGAGCGAGCCTGAGCCTTAGAATGGAATAAACGGGAAACACACACAAGAATGACGATGCAAAAATGTATCTAAGTCCCAACATTGACAGCAGCGGGTCAGCTTTAAGCGCCTACATTTTGATCCGCGAAATTTCCCAGCTTTTTTGGAGGCGGTTAGATAGAGAATACAGGAGCCTCTGCTTTGGCCGCCCAAATGCTTTGCATTTTGTAAACAGCTTTGACTAAGTGCTCTGGACTTCCAAGAAGTTAACTGGAGTGAAAGGCGAGTCATATTGTGAATGCGGAATGGAAGCTTAGACAAGAAAAAACTGTCAGCAGAGCGCCTCTGCTGTCACCGTTATGCCCAAATGAGCCAGGACGTCGCTCAGAGCGCAAACTGAGATCCACACACGGACATCTTCAACTGAATCCTTCTTCTGTCTCCATTCCGGACTGAGGAAAGAAAGAAAGAAATATGGAGCCTTTATAGAGCATTCAGAGGCTACACACATGGATCTTGCTGAAACGGAGTTATTTAAAAACGGAGAAAGTGTGTTTTCCCATGAGATAGATGTTATAATTTCTCTCTGAAACACACCCAAGTCTATGGGTGTCAATAATAGCCATTTCAAATGCCTCTCTGAGCCTTGCCAGCCCCAGAAGAGGCTGTGGGAATGCTGCTTCCAGCTTCCCCTGTGCAGAACTCCGTTGTAAATCCTTCTGAGTTTCCAAGGTGGCAGCAGAGCATAGGGATAGCTCCTCAAGCTCCAGCATCAACAAGGAAGATCACATTTTAGAACAAATACTCATCTACCTGCATTTAAACATCCATTTTCGTATGTAAGTGTACATAAGTATCCGCAGGAGGTTCTTCCTTTGAAATCTTGATCCAAGAAAGCAGCATAATTATTTCATCTTTAAGAACACATTTTAAAAAGGCAAAGCAGGATCTTTAAAGCAACAAAGGTTTTGCTTTCTGATTTATACTGCTAGAAAATGAATGAGATTGAAAATGGGGGAGGGGGTTGTTGCAGATGTACAGAATTCATATTTTAAATTATTGCTCTTTCTAAACCATGAGCAAACCATGTTATGAGTATGTGCCACCTATTAAAAGCTATTGGTTGCAGCTATTGTAATCAGGACAAGGAAAATTAAGTAAGGAAAAATATCACGCCAAAGTACAAGCAGAATCGTTGTAACAAATTTCTTATGCACATGACCTATGAGTCAGCTTTAGAAATGTGTGATGATGGGGCCAGAGGAAGCAAACGAATAGGAAATGTGGCTCAGGGACTCCAAAGAGCAATAATTTTGCAGACTTACAAAACTATAACAATTAGGTTACTTTATTTTTATTAGGAAACACTGATCCATAAGAGAAGTGGGTGAAAGAAAAACAAAAAGCAAATCTGCAAGCTTCAAAAAACAGAGGGTCAGCCCACTATTCTTAAGACTTCTGTCCTCAATAGTTTTCCTTTCAATTGAAATTGATTGTCATCTCAAATTCTTTAATCCCCCACCCCCATGTTTCTTATATCATTCCCCATTTATACACACATATGTACATTGGCCTTTCTTTTCTAATACTTTGAGAAAGTAAAAATAAAACAGTATAAGATCATGATTTCAGCTCAGTTTTGATCTTGGGTAAATTCAACTCTGAGGTGCCTCTTCATTTATAAAATGGACATTAAAAAAATCCCTCTTCTGCCAGCCTTATAACATTGTCCCACCATGAGTCAGCATATGTGAAAGTGCTTTAGAAATTTGACTTGTTGTTACTACTGATGATATTATCATTACATCACACCATATCAGCCTTCAAAATATTGACAAATTATATTAGTGTAAACATTGTCAGTTTCCCCGATGTTATCATCTTACATTACCTTAGAACATTTATCAAAACTAAGAAACCAGCTACATTGCTATTAACTAAACCTTAAACTTTATTCATATTTCATCAGTTTTTCCACTAAGTCTTTTTCCTATTTCAGGATCTCACCTAGGATACCACAATGCCTTTAAATATCCTATCTCTTGTATTCTGTATAGTTCTTCAGTCTTTTCTTGTTTTGTATGATCCTGTAAGTTTTGAGAAGTGATTGTCAGGTATTTTGTAGGATATCTATCACTTTTGGTTCATCTAAAGTTTTCTCATGATTAGACTCTAGCTATAGTTCTTGGTAAAAAGTATCAGAGGTGGAATGCCTTACTGGTCACATCATGTCAGCTGGCACATGATATCAGCATGATGCCACTGATGATATTAACATTCTCCACGATATTTCATACCAGGGTTCTCTACTATAAAGTTATTTGCCCTTTCAATACTCTGTTCTTTGAAAGTGAGTCACTAAATGTGGCCCACCCTCATGAATTTAGAATTTTTAAATGAGCAAAATAAGCATTTATGACTTGTAAACATCTCAAATATCGAATTTACTCAGGAATAATCTCTCACGAAATTTTTCCTGTATGCAGTTTAGAGAAGTCCTCCTGTATTTCCTTAGGAAAGTGCTGAACAGGCCGGGTGCGGTGGCTCATGCCTGTAATCCCAGCACTTTGGAAGGCCGGGGCGGGTGGATCACGAAGTCAGGAGTTTGAGACCAGCCTGGTGAAACTCTGTCTCTACTAAAGATACAAAAAATTAGCCGGGCATGATTATGTGCACCTGTAATCCCAGCTACTCTGGAGGCTGAGGCAGGAGAATTGCTTGAACCCAGGAGGCAGAGGTTGCAGTGAGCTGAGATCGTGCCATTGCACTCTCTCCTGGGCAACAGGGCGAGACTCTGTCTCAAAAAAAAAAAAAGAAAAAGGAAAAAGGAAAGTGCTCAACAATCTCCTCTGGCTACATATTTTGAAGCAACTTTCAGTTAGTCTGTGTTTTACAATTCCCAAACCCAGTCATTCTCCAAATCTTGGTAAAGTTTTTTTTTTTTTTTAATTCTCCCTTTCTTCCAGTCCCATTGCCACATTTCTGGATGGTTCAAAACTCCAACTTCTCTATGAAAAGATAATATTTATTACATCCTAAACTTCCCTCTTACATTTTTCCACCATTATGGTACTCATTTCATTCTCCCTTAAAGTAATATTAGCAATCTACATGTTTAATCTCGCGTCTAGATCTTATTGACTCCAAGAATTAAGTTGGTTTCACTTTTCTATTCTCTTAGTTTCCAGTATAGAACTTTCACCTGATTGATGTTAAAAACATGGTTGCTGAGTTCACAAATAAGCTCCTCTGTCAGGTAGAGAGCATCTTTTTCTCCAAGGCGTGGACCAGTGTAAGGAAACCCATGTCTACCACACTATGGAGAAGTGGATTTTCTTTTCTCTTATGAGTATAAAATACTCAATCTATGACATCCTTTAGTGAGTGTGACTTGATTCACATGAATCTATGACATTGAAATGCATACCCTTCTGATTTTGAAACACTACTCTACAGTAAATGGCTCATCCATTTATCCAACACACATCTGTAGAAAACACAAAACATGTAGCAGGCCCTTGATGAATAGATTCAGTCCCTATCTGTCAAACCTCAAAGTCTAGAGGAGACACATAGAAAAATAATTATCCTCTCTTTAGGGAAATATAACAATTTAGATATATGCAAAGTACTTTTGTGCCCTGAAACAGGTTCTCTCTAGAGAAAAGGCCTCATTCAAATGATGATGAGGCTCTTTTGACAATGTACTGATTTTACCAGGGACTTCGTAGCATTATTTTATATCCAGCCTTCTGCATACAGCAGCCCCAGCTACTGGAGTCCCCAGTCTCAAGGAAAGCCCTTTGAGCCAAGAATTGGAAAATCAGAGTGGAAGTAATTGCTTGAATATCCATTTCCTCAAGCCATGGTTTCTTTGCCTTTCTGTGCAGGTTACAAGATGATTATGCGTGAACAAAAACAGAAGGTACATACTAGCAGGAAACAAAAGCACGTTAAACCATGGAGATTTCCTCTTACATAAACCTGACATTTGTTAAGCAGTTGCTCTCTGTTCCACAGGGAAGCTGGCAAAAACTTGATACAAACATTCTCCAACTGCACTGGGAGGAATAAGTGAAGGTAACACCTTTTTAAGAAGGGCATACAAAGAGATAAAAGATATACCTAGGGGCTTATTCAAATCTAGATGCTACCATTGTATGAAATGTTACCGAGTCTACCTATATCTAACTATAGTTCTGATAAACAGGGAAGTGATGTTTTAATCTGGGAAAACACACTTAATCAAACATGTAAATGAGAATCTGAATTAAAATTAATATGTACTTTCTCTCATTATCTATCAACATGCTAGAAAAATAAAATTGCCTTCTTTGGAAGGACAGGGGCAATTTTCAAGAGTGCTTATTCACAGAAAAAAATGAATATTTGCACTCAACTTTATGCAGTTAGAAAGAGCTCTAAGCTTGGTCTTGGAAGATCTTACTTCATGTCTCCAACTTACCAGGGAAATCACGTAACTGCTCTGAGCCTCAGCATCCCTTCTATCAAATAAAAAAAAAATATAATAAAGACCATCTTTCAGGGTAGGTATGAAAAGATCAAGTAAAGTGAGGTGTTTCAGAGCTCAAAATAAGAATAAGCTGTCATTATTTATATAATTAATGTGTTTATATAATATATACATATATAATTTATATATTTATATAATTTATATAATTAAATAATATAAATTATATAAACATAATTTATATAATTAATGTGAACATAATTTAGTGTGAGATATATTTTAGTCCATCTAACCTTCAGCCGCTTCATGGAGTTTTAATTGCATTGCTACTTCCTGCTTTATTGGTACCCTTGTTCAATATAACCCCTGAGAGCTTCAAAGGTGTAGAGCTGCTTAGTCCCTGCACACTTAATTCTGCAGTGCTTTCAGGTGCCACCATTTGCTACCCTAGAAATAAACTTGACCTACCCTAGAAATAAATTTCCTCAAACCAGAGAATTCTGAGCTTGCCTTTTCACTACATGTATTATTTAAAAATTCATATAATTGCTCAGCCAATTTTCTTTCACCCTTCTTTTTCTTAGCTAATAGAGGTAACTGTAAAGTTTTTCAAGTAAGTCTTTTATTTTGCTTCTTAATTTTATTCTTGAATCATTTTAGTGCTTGAGTTTTCTGGATTTAGTCATCTCATTTACTCACATGGTTGGAACACTTGGATTTTATGTTTCCTTTTTCTCTACATAAAACATCTTTGAAAAATAAAATTAACACTAAAACTTGATAAGAAAGTTAAAGAAACAGTTCCTCACAAATAGTGCCTGTTTCTCTGTCTCTGTCTTACCTTTGAAAGTTTCCTTTAGTACAATACTTTATAAATAGGCTGGACAATCACTTACCATGAATACAAGTGAGTTTATTAGTATTAGATGTTTGCTTTTTATTAATCATATAGGGAAAGGAGTTAAATTCTTCCTAAACACAGAAGAGCTAGTCTGGACCAACCACCTGTTTTGTAGGTTGACAACAGCTTAGGGGCTCTTTTCTATGACAAAGAGCTTGATTTTTGAAAGTCCTTCTCATTTTCCTTGATATTTTGAAGAGATGTCTGTCTAGTCAATCCCAAGCACAATATCAAACCACAGAAAGGTCAGCATTGTTCAGTTTTTGAATTATTTATTTATTTTTCCTTCCAGTTATTCTGCTGCATTTTCATGTTTATATACTGGAATTCCTTCTTCCTTTTCCTTTAATGCCTTATAAATAATATAGTGTTAGATTATTATTAAATTCGGTAGATACAAGAACATGGATTGTAGATCAGGGTTGATAGAAAGTTAAGCAGTAGGCATTAAAATGCCTCTATTTGTAGAGCCTTTATCCCTCAGAGCATTCCTAAAAGAATCATTTTATCTGAAGGCCTGCCACCCCACACCCTCCATGACATGCTATTATGAGTTAAGTGTCAGCTCCTTATCCAAGGTTACAGTGAGGTAGCTAGTAGTGAATGCTAGGTCTTGAGAAACCTGTCCGGAGTTCAGCGCAGTGACCTACTGTGCATCTTATTCTCTCATCAGCAAGAAAATTTGTTCTTGTCATTATGGATAAAACCAAAAGTACTTTCAAAACATTTTAAATATCTCTGAACTAAAAGCCAGATCCCATAAAGCGACAATGTCTTCTTCATAGGTCTGTCTTAAGCATGAGGCTTTAAAAATTATAGAAGTAAGCCTATAATAGCTAAAGGGGCTCCAGCATCATTAAAGAAATGCAAACCAAAACCACAATGAGATGCCACTCCTACCCATTAGAAAGGATATAATAAGAAAGACAATAAACAAGACCTGGCAAGAAAGTAGAGAAATTGGACCCCTCAATCATTCCTGATGGGAATGTCAAACAGTGCAGCTATTTTGGAAAAAAGTTTGACATGATGGTTTCTTTAAAAGTTAAAACATAAATTTACCATACAACCCAGCAATTCCACTCTTAGGTGTCTACTCAAGAGAAATGAAAATAGGTTCACACAAATAGTTTCACATGAATGTTCCTAGTATCATTATTCATAATAGTCAAAAATTGGAAACTACCTAAATGTTCTTCAACTGGTGGATAGATAAACAAAATGTGGCGTATCCTATGATGGAATACTATTTGGCAAACAAAACGAACAAACTCTGCATACATGCTGTAACGTGGAAGGACCTCAAAAACATTATGTTGGATGAAAGAAGATGTACACAAGAGATCACATATTATATGGTTTAATTTATAGAAATCCACAGAAAAGTCAAAGCTATGGAGACAGGAGGCAGATTATTGGTTGCCAGAGGAGAGGGATTTGGGGGAGAGAAGAGGGAATAGGGGTTAACAGTAAATACGCATGTGGGATCATAATGCTGTGATGAAAAGGTTCTAAAATTGATTCATGATGATGGATGCATAACTTAGTAAATTTACTAAGAAGAGGCTGGGCACGATGGCTCACTTCTGTAATCCCAGCACTTTGGGAGGCCAAGGTGGGTGGATCACCTGAGGTCAGGAGTTCGAGACCAGCCTGGCCTACATGGTGAAACCCCTTCCTACTAAAAATACAAAAATTATCTGGGCATGGTGGCATGTATCTGTAATCCCAGCTACTCAGGAGGCTGAGGCAGGAGAATCACTTGAACCCACGAGGTGGAGGCTACAGTGAGCTGAGATTGTGCCACTGCACTCCAGCCTAGGTGACAGAGTGAGACTCCATCAAAAAAAAATTACTAAAAAGATGTATGGAGAGATGCACACACAAAAAGAACAAATTATATGATATGCAAAATATATCTAAATAAAAGTGTTTTTTAAAAAGCTAGGAAGGAAGAGGTCAATACCTATATCTTGGTCAAATTCTTGTTAGATCCTCATACATCATCAATAAATAGGACTTGAATTAAGAGAATAAATAAAGAATATTAAATGTATCAGAAATAGTAAACAAATACGCAAGTCTAAACAATTTTTCCTGTAGTTCCCTAACTTTTCAAAACAGCAGGTAATTTCCAATCTAATTAAATACACTTTTTGATCTGTAAAATTTAGATATAAAATAAGCAAAATACAAAGTGACATATCTCTTTTACTCTATTTTCTTTTTTAAAAAAGTTAACATTTTTTAAAAGTTTATGAATCACCAAGAGTAAATAAATTTTCTGTATTTGTATTAGTTCTCTGCTCACCAGGCTCTTCTGCCAAAAGATTCTTCTATTTTTACAACCCATGGTATGTTTGTTTACTATGGCCCAAGTTAACATGATTGTTTATTAATAAAAATCTATCTTTCATAATATAGTTAAGAAGCATTTTAACATATTCAGGAACGGTTTAATTCCTTCAGATATTCATCAGTCATGTGTTTTTTACTCTGTCCAGTTAGGGCAATATAAATACCATTTTGTGAGGACGTCAAATTTTTCTTTTTTCTGGCAAAACAAGAAAGCATAAGACAGATGGGTTAAGAAGAAAGTCAGACACAGTATCAGTTGCCAAAGGGGGGAAAACAAGTAAAGACAACATCTTGTCGATCAAGGAACTCAGATAAAGGCTCTTTCTTCTCTCAAATGATGACAGCTCCAGAGCTGTGAGCGACGAGAAAATAAATAAGCACAACTACCAAAAGTGTTTTTCCATGGTTTCCACTGTAATATCTGGAATAGACAAACATGTCATTTTACTGGGAAGATTACCTGAAAAAAAGTAACCAAAATAGAAAAGGAAAAAAGAAGAAAACTGAATAGGGTCATATCATGTCTATTACATTTGGGTTGACGGTTATCATGCTTTTCTAGCATGAATAATCCACATCTCTTTCAACAATATAAAGGGAACCAAAGCACCGATGTGTGATTCTGACACGAGAAGCTTCAGGACAACTGACATAGTTGCTCTCAGTTGAAAACGGACCCTAGTTGGTATTCTGAGTTTATTTTTCTCAAATGGAAGTTTGCCCACAAGATGTGGTAAAATTGAGTTTGTATGCTCTTAAATAGACTTTTTACAGGCAGGAAGATCTTGTTTGTCAGGCCTCAGGAAACTGTTGATAGAATGAAGGAGGTTAGAATTGTTACTGGATCTACTGAACCTGTGAGCCATCCATCACCCATTTACAACGGTATCCCGAATGGAAGAGAGATGAGGGTGAGCACGTTTAATGAGGTGTGAGCTTTGAATGGACAGAAAAACACAATGCTGAAGGTTTTGAGATCAACTCCTTGAATTAACACAATGGAAAATATTTTATTGTGGATATAAATTATCTTTTTAAAAATCCTTTACATTACTCAGACTTTAGGAAAAGAATAGAAGGTAGATTCAAAGATACTAAGAAAATTTGCTAATTGCCCAGGTTCTTTTGCTAATTTCTTATAGGGTGTGTTTAAGCATAATAGCATGTTGCAGTCTATTTGGAATAGAATCAGGCTGAGTTTTGGTATCAAATATGCTTCAAACTAGCTGGGTATTTAGGAAAGTCACTTAATCTCCTTATGCCCCAGATGTCTCATCTGTCACAGGTGATAATAATTTCTGGCAAACATGCTTTACATCATTTTGTAAGTATAGCATAAAATGATAAATGTAAAAACATTTAAGGGAAAAGCATTTCCCAAAGCAAAGGTGCCATTCTTATTAAAAAATGAGAACGTCTCCTCTTTAACCCCTAAGTTTACTTGAGAATAAAAGCCAAGGTAACTCCTTTAGGAAATGATTAGGTTCTGGTTTACATTTCTTATGTTATGGGGTGATAAAGGCTGATCTTCAGACATGACAAGTACAAAGTCCTATGCTTGTGCTAGAGTTTGAAGAGTCTCATTAATCATGCTCCATTGTGTTACAGGTTCTGTAAACATTGCAAAAGCATAAAGTACGGCCCTTCTCTTAGTGACATCTTTCCAGCCTAACTCCAGGAAGCCTTTGAGATTTCTTTAAATGACTGGATTTCATTTCAGTCATTAGTTAACCCTGCCTAGTGGGTGACTATGAATCCCACCAGGCAGAAGTAAGGGGATATGTATTCAAACAGTTCAAACATGGTTTGTCCCCGTCACATAACCATTAAGAACAGTAGGAGGGCTTTCCTTTCTTGGGGTAAGTCAAGTCGTTTATGTGACTCAGATAATATTCCACATTTATTTGCCTTTAGAAACCAATGCTATAAAGTTATAGTTAGAAAAGAATGCTGACAATTCTTTCCATGGATATTTTAAGATTAAAAGGCAAATGTTATTTCTAGAGGATTCATAAATTCTATTGGCAAAGTCTTTTATGTAGGAAGAGGCTACTTTGAGACAAGCCAGAAGCCAGACCACCTTTGGGACTATGGTCAGAGTACACTCTTTATTCACTAGGACGCATTTACATAAGGTTCCTTTTTATATTTTGGTTACACTTAGCTTTCCAAACCCTCTAAAATTCTTTCATTTGTGAATGTTTTATTATTTATTTTCTGATATTCTATTCATATTTTCCTTCCTAGAAATGTTTTAAAGCACATCTATTAGTTGGAGTATACTTTCGTTTTGTAGTTATACAAGCAAAGATTCCAACAGGATTAATGCTAACAAGACCACTTAAAAAATTGTGTGGGTGAAATTTGTACAGAACATATAAAAGTATATTTCAATGTAATTACTTTTACAATACTTTTGAAGAAGACTATATTCAGTCCCAATTTCCAAGTTGTTTTGGGAGGGCCAGATACTCTAAGCTGAATTAAAACATTAATTTCCTGGCTGCTTTTCTTGCCTGTGAACCCCTCCATTCATTTTACTTCAGTTAAAGCGATGGTTACAGTGGTTAGGGATTGGTCTAACGAGGC
Organism: Symphalangus syndactylus; assembly: GCF_028878055.3. NCBI lineage: Eukaryota > Metazoa > Chordata > Mammalia > Primates > Hylobatidae > Symphalangus > Symphalangus syndactylus. Next base: position 31,511,392 of record NC_072430.2, read on the forward strand.
AAATGGAGTTAATGTGATAGGCAAGCTGTCTTCCTTCCATTTAGGTAACATAGAAAACTTCAGGCCAGGCATGGTGGGTCATACCTGTAAATCCAGCACTTTGGGAGGCTGAGGCGGGTAGGTCACCTGAGGTCAGGAGTTCGAGACCAGCCTGACAAATATGGTGAAACCGCATCTCTACCAAAAATACAAAAATTAGTGGATGTAGTGGTGTGCACCTGTAATCCCAGCTACTCCAGAGGCTGAGGCAGGAGAATCGCTTGAACCCGGGAGGCAGAGGTTTCAGTGAGCCGAGATTGCACCACTGTACTCCAGCCTGGGTGACAGAGCGAGATTCTGTCTCAAGGAAAAAAAAAAGAAAGAAAACTTCATATGTCTCACAGGATGATATTCATACATATGGAAAAGGCATACAGCTGTATCTGAGACAATTCATTACCAACTACAGATAAACTAGTTAAGATATAGGATATGCTGACAATGGGTCACCATCTGTAAAATGTGTTTATGGAAAATAAAGCATGTATTTCCTATGCCTATACCTGCAACCTTCTTCTGATTCAGCAGCAACCCTAATGTCTCTTCTACCTTCTAGAAGTTTACCACTTTCATGCTACTACTTTTAACATATTTCAGAACAGTGAGATTCAAACTATGCAATTATTTAGAAGAAGAAGAATTAATCAAAATACATATCTAAATAATTGCAGTGGGTAAGTTAGAATCATTAATAACAAGAAAATGTGGATGTGGAGACATCCGCATGCTTATAATGATGGACAAAGCAGTGTGAAATATAGTCATGGAATGGTTTCCTCTTCCTTATATATCACAATCCATAAATGTCTAGTTATTACATCATTATCTCTCATAGCTATATCACCACTTTCTCAGATTTCCCTGATGTCCCAACAAAAATTCATGTTCATTCTACCACTCTTGGGCCTTGTGTACTTCTCCTTAACAGTTGTTTTCTTTGCACTTTTCCAGATTAAACTTCATCTTGATATTATAGATTTTTTCTTTAGTATATGAATGGTATCTGCATTTTATTACTTATGTTATTAAATATATCTGAAACCCTACTATGTTTCAGGTGCTGTATTTGATTCCATTAAATGTGGCAGCAAGGATGCTAGCTCTGCAGCAGATTATTGCAGAGGATTCAGACAAATAAGTAAAATTACAGTGCAATTCTAGTAAGGACTAGATTAGCGGAAACATAACATTCTATGTAAGAGCGTAGAAGAGGCACCTAACATATTCTTTTGGAGCCAGAAGCTTTTTCTGGTATGGCATGGAATACTGCAGAAACTGATTTAATGTCATTCACGCTTTGCATGAAATGTCTATGTGGAGGAAGGGGATAAAAGAAGAGTCAGAGGTAGAAGTAGTCTCTGCAGGTTGAATTTAGAAGGGTGAGCTTTATATTGAGGGAAATAAGGAGCATTGAAGGTTTTTAAACAGGAAGGTAATAACATCCAATTTGTAATTTTGCTACTTAACTCTGTCATATACAATATGTAAACAAATGAGTGTGTTCCAATAAAACTTTATTTACAAAACTAAGTGGGTGGCTGGAACTGACCCACAGGTCAGAGTTTGCAAAACCTAGAAAGCTGCTAATAAGGTAAATTGCAAGGTTTTGGTCACCTGCTAGAAGTAAGGGAGACAGAGATGGTAAGTTTCTGGCTTAGTCAACGTGAAGCAGATAATTACCAATGAATAATTCTAAGGCATGTGTGTTAATATACCATGTAGAATGTTATAGAAAAAGCCAATGATACAATAATAGAAGTTATTATCATTTGGAGTATATCTTGAAATGCTACACACAAACACAAAGTTAGAGTAAGCATTGTAGTATGAGAGTGTGAGCTAGCCATTCTATCATTTAAAAAATTATGATGTAACTTTACACCTATAAAATGTATAGGCATTTTTTAACACAGCAGTTAGACAATATTTGTTTAAACACCAGGTTCTAAAAATAAAAGGTGCTAGATACAAGAAAAGTATTACAACACAGTAACATGTAATATTTTGAAATGCTTAACAAAGAGTCATACATAAGCTGCAGAGACAGGGGGAAATACGGAAACATTTAAAGAAAGGATGTGACTCACAGGAAGAGAGCCAATCTGAAAATTCAGAGAACACAGGGGGGAGACCAAGGAGAAATCCAGAGTGAAATGAAATAACGGTTTGGGGAGCAGATGGTGCAATATCTCATTCTTAAAAGATAAGATGAGTGAAGAATCTGCCTTTTCTCCTTTGAAAGTTACATACCTTCTAGTTTCTATTTCATTTCTTTTTTTTCTTTTTAGCACTGGTTTCATCTGTAATTTATCTTTATCCACAATTGGATTTCTTCCAGTTTCCCAGATAATATCACTGCTGTTGCCTTGATGACCTGGTGATCTTATGCTATTTTTTCTCATTCGTTCCATCTCCATTTTTGCTTCCCTCCTTCATTTTCTGCAGATGAACATGAAGTCAGTGGGGTTGTGCCATAATGTGCCAAATGTGATGTTAAAATGTTTTGGCAACTCCTAATTACTGGGTTCTGCAAGACATTTGGGAGATATTATACTCTTACAAGGAAGGGAAATTTCTTTGCTCCTCCTTTTTGGCAGGCCTCTCTTGTGGGCCATCAGAGCCCATCAAATGGAGAAGATGCAGCTTTTAAATTCCTGGCAAATATAACTTGGGACTTCAAGCTTTCATTGGTTTTAGCATCCAAAATCCAGAGATTCTGCCCATATCCCCACTCCCTGCCACTCTACCAGTTCCTATTCTCTGAAACTTTGGTGTCAATATCTTCGGTGTCTGCAAACTTTTGGCATGGAAACCACTACCAAACAATGAAACATTTCCTTCTCATGTAGATGAGGCACACATCTGTGTGCCTTAGATCTCCAGAACCCCTCCAGGAACTGTCTAAATTCCCCTATTTTAAAGAGAGGACACTGATACAAATGTTGAAACCCAATGACAGCAGGGTCATTGCCATCTTGAGTTCTTAATTTCAACATGACAAGCCCTGAGTATGTCCAGATGTGTGAGAATAAGGTTTCATTTAGTGTGCTCAGAAAATAACGTGGAGGCATACAGTTGAAGACTATTTATTTGGAGTGTGTGTGTGTGTGTGTGTCTGTAGTGATATGTGTGTGTATGTGTGTGTGTATATATATATATAATGTGTATATATGTGTGTATATATATGTGTATATATATGTGTATATATGTGTGTATATATGTGTGTATATATATATGTAGTGATTTACATTTTCAGAGGGATCCATTGTCCAGAGAGCAAAATGCATGCTTTTCTATGTTCCAAAAGGCAGAACCTAGGGTTCACTATTTTTTAAAAATTGTTTTATCAGCTTTAAAAGATCCTGTTAGTTATACTGTCTGTCATGTAGACAGGACTACACAGGTCTAACAACATATCCTTGAGTTTTTTCTTTAATGACAGGGTTCATTTTAATGAAACAGGGCATACATACATACACACACAATGGAAAGAAAAAGTGCCTGCTTCTTACCAAGTATATTGTTAGAATAAATCTGGGTCTATCCAGGTTCAAGTCCAAATGTCCCTGTAGATGTTTCACCTTATTCGAAGTATAAGGAATAATCCCATCTATTGCATCTGAAATATAACTGTAAAGATTATCAGATGTTTGTTTCAAAAATTATGAAGATTCAGATATAATATTGTTTTATTGTCTTAAGTTATACAAATATATACCTACTTTGACTTAGTAATGAGGGTTAATATGGCTTCATTCTTATTTAATTTTCTCATAACTGAGTGTTTGTATAGAGCAGACAAATTACCATATCTTTTTATTAGGTTCATTAAAACCACCGAAAGGTGATATTTACAATTAGTTGAAAAAAACATATTGCTTTGGCTGAAACAAATCCAGAGTAAGTGATCAAGACCATACCTCTTCAAAATTTCATAGCCACAGTGCACAGAATACATTTTAGATAATTCAAAACACAAAATCAATGCTTTAAAAAAACCCATTTTAAAAAGTCATATCTCACCAAATAACTACCCAGTTATGTGGAAAATGTTCAGAGATTCACTGCTTAAAATATGCTTATTAATCTGTATTATAATAAGCTGGAATTTGTAATTTAGCAAAAATTACCCCATCTTCTTTGTTAATCACATCAACCTATGGATAAAAATGTATTGCTAGTAACTTTGCTAGTCCCATTGCTCAAAAATTGTCAGAAGGCAGAATCTGCATGCTTTCTGGACTTTGCAACTATCTGGGCACAGATTTTATACTCTCAGACATATCTACAAGGCCTCCAAGAAAAGAGCTAGAGTTTTTTATCCACCTTATTGTTTAAATCTCTCAGAAGTAAGGTAGCTGTTGCACATTGTCTAGATACTCAGAAAACAATAACCTTACATCAGCGAATGATACCTGAGAACCTACTACACCTGTGCTGAGCATGTATGCTAGGTGTTGGAGATGCAAAGCTGAAGAGGAAGCTGTCCTAGCTGTGAACCTTCAGAATTTGTTTGGTTGCGACCAGTAGAAGAGAATATTAAGTTGCTTTACTTGACAAGAATGTATCAGATAAAACCTGTCAATTATTGTCCTACTCCAAATTATTGGCTTGCTTTTGTTCTAGATCTAATCTTTTTTAAAAAACCAGGTATCTGCTAGTTTCATTAGCTATTCAAAGCTTGTCAAAGTGACAAATTATTCTTGTAGTACTTCTTGGTTGATTCCAAGACAAAATATGATTTTAAAACATGTTGAGCCTGTGCTTTGCACTTCACTGTGAGTTTACAAGACAGACGATTAAGTTAAGAAATCATTCTCTAGTAATTAAATACATCTTAAAACCTCTGAGGTTCAGCAACGGTAATTGCCAGAGAGAGAGAGAAGAGATCACTGACTCTGCTTACCACAGATAACGTCTTCCTCTTAGGGTTTTCCTACTTTCAGTGACTGCAGCCAATCTACTCCTCAACATCACCTGGGTCCCTTAGCTGTACATGCCAATGTTTTATCTTGATGTTCACATGTGAAACCAAAATCCCTCCCTTTAATTGTCTGTTGGTAAAACTGAATTACTCTGGAAGTTCCCCAAGTCTTTACTGAATATTAATAAAGAACAAATGGGAACTAAATGTCAGAAAAGAAAAGAAAAAAAGAAGTATTTCCCCTGATAAGGTAGAGATGTGTGTGTTCATCCTATCTAGCTTTCCTGAGCATCTGCTAACCTTATCTTTCTCAACTAGTTAATTAACTGCAGAAATTATCGAAATTATCGTGAATAGTAATGTCAGTGGGAAGGAAGGTAGAAAGAAGTAATAGAGCAGGTGGAGTATCTAGGCGAGACATTACATAGACAGTTTTACTTTTATCTGTTATGTTTACCTTTCAGGTGAAATTTCTTTTTAAGAAAGTTTTCATGAGCTAAGAATGTTTAAAACCATATCTAAGCTGGGTACCTCTGATCCATATGTGACAAACATATGACAGGAGCACTACTTGTTATTTTCCTTGCTTCCATGGAAGGTTTCTGATATGGTTTGACTTTGTGTCTCCACCCAAATCTCATCTCGAATTGTAATCTCCAACGTGTCGAGGGAGGGACCTCTAACCCCCACAAGAAAAGTAGGCGATTGGATCATGGGGGTGGTTTCCCCCATGTTGTTCTAGTGATTGTGAGTGAGTTCTCACGAGATCTGATGGTTTTATAAGGGGCTCTGCATGCTTCGCTGGCACTTCTCTCTCTCCTGCTGCCTTGTGAAGAAGGCGTCTGCTTCCCCTTCTGCCATGATTGTAAGTTTCCTGAGGCTTCACCAGCCACGGGGAACTGTGAGTCAATTAAACCTCTTTCCTTTATAAATTACCCAGTCTGGGGTATTTCTTTATAGCAGTGTGAAAACAGACTAATATAGTATAACTAGATTTATGTAAGCTCACATTGATTCCTGGTGAAATCTTAGAATCCTTCTCAACCCAGCATTTCAGACAACTATAATAAGTGGTTAGTATTGGCAAATAGTTTAAGCATCATCCTTCTTCTAACACTTTGTTAGAGTTCCTTACTTCCCACCTCCAGGCCTATCTTGAGGTGACAAGAACATCGTGATCCTTAAGGATTTTCCCTGTGTATCACTGTCTGCTCATTGTCTCAGCTGAAAGTCTAAAAGCTAATTCTGTCATCCCAATAGCTCTTAGATTAATCCATTGCCAACATTTTTCCCCCGAAATCTTACGTTTCTTACGAAGTGTTCTTTGGAACACATTCCTGTAGTATAAGCCATGAACAATTTCTGTAGGCAAATATACTTGCAACATGCTCCTTGTGAAGGGTCACAATGTGCAAATAGCTAAGCAAGGATTCTGAGAAGTGCTATAGTAGAGAATTCAGTCTGATTTAGTTTAACTAAGCATTGTTCAAACTTACTTGACCACAGAAGACTTTTATCCAATGACACTTCGTAACAAGTCTGAGAATGCATTTTGGGAAATACTCCAACAACTTTACTCAAGCTTCTTTTTCTTTCAGCTCATTTTATTTTCTGACACCAGGATTATCTTTCTAAAATTATATGGCTGATAACATTGTTTCTGGCTTCAAAAACCCTAAATGGCTTCACATTAGCTATAGAATAAGTCCAACCTCTTGACCATAGTGTTCAAAGTTGGAGGTTCCCTCTGCAATTCATCTTTACCAGTTGCACATATGATATGGTTTAGCTGTGTCCCTACCCATATCTCATCTTTAATTGTAGCTCCTATAATTCCCATGTGTTGTGGGAGAGACCTGGGGGGAGATAACGGAATCATGGGGGCATATTCCCCCATACTATTCTCGTTGTAGTGAATAAGTCTCACAAGGTCTGATGATTTTATATGGGGTTTCCTCTTTCAGTTGGCTCACATTCTCTCTTGTCTGCTGCCATGAAAGATGTGCCTTTTGCCTTCCACCATGATTGTGAGGCCTCCCCAGCCATGTGGAACTGTGAGTACATTAAACCTATTTTTCTTTATAAATTATTCAGTCTCGGGTATTTCTTTATCAGCAGCGTGAAAACGGACTAATACAACATAGTAAACACTTTATGAATGAATATGTTACATGCTTCTCCCCAGACTCATGTCTTCCTGATTGTTATTTAACAGACATTGACATTCTCACTCACTTTTATGTCTCTCTGCTTTCAGTCTCTTTTCACCTCTATCAACCAGGGAGCTCAAAGATCACTTGCAATCTGAAGTATTTCTCTTGTCTACTCCACACCCCTAAATAAACTAATCACCACCTCAGATATATTCTCATTATACTCTGAATTCTTCTCTTTCTATTTTTCTCAAAGAACATAAACTGATGGCTCCTTAAAGGTCTAGTCTGGGGTTTCTCAGCTTCTGTTCTACTAACATTTTGAGCTGGATGGCTCTATTACAGGGAAACTTCCCCAAACATAATAGGATGTTTAGCACCACCCTTGTGTGCCTCTATGCACAAGATACCAGTAACACCCCCACCAGTCATGATAATCAAACATGTGTCTAGATATTGTCAAAAGTCTCCTAGGAAGCAAAATTTCCTGGAGGTCAAGAACCATTATTCTAGATCAAACCTTTTCCTCTTCCTGGCTTTGGTCCTATGACCACCAAATAGTCACTGAATTCAACATAAATATGAATTGCCCTTATTTGCCTCTTGAAGGATTGATTGTAGTTGACAAGGAGAAGGGGAAAAAAAAAGAAAAGAAAGAGGAAATAACATATTCTAAAATGCTGTCATTTGGGAAATCTTGTGAGCATCATCATTTTCTAATTTTAGGCTTATCAAACCTGAGAGAATGCAGGATACTCCCCCGCCCCCCTCCCTCCCGCCCCATTGAAAGATTCTCCAGACCTTCGAAGTCTATTACTCATTTCTAGGATTTTGTAATTCCAAAGTCGTCTTTTGTTTTGTGTTCTCTCAAGTTTTCAGATTTGGTGAAGTGAATACACAATTGAGCCATTAAGACTTGCTAACTGCATTGATTTATCTTTTTCTTTCTGTTTCTCTTTCATTAATGACACGTAGCGATTTGTCTCCGGAGATTTTTTCATCCTTTCAGAAAAAATCTCATATTTTATTTCTTACAAAGCATTGTCTTGTGGCAAGAAGACTCATCAAAGTCATAATTACATTTCATTTGTCCACATTGAACTGTCTGTCATCTGTAAGCATTTGAGCCTGGCCTTTCTGCGCTTGTACTACATTTTGCCTGGTTACTTACCCCTCTGTGATGATTCCTTAGAGTAAGCTACTTTTGGCATTCTCTGTCTTTAATTTTTCTGGTTACATAACAAGGTTGTTTATAATATTCTAGGGGTTCTCAAGCCAAGATGATGATGCCATTTGTATTTTTAGTTATAAAAATTACTGAAAAGTACTCTTTGCCAGCAACCTTGATGTTTATACACTCCATCTCTAAAACAATCTCTAGGCTTTATCCACAAACACCCAACTCCCACGTTAGATGGAGGTGTTGAATTAAAGAGTTTCAAAAGCATCCAAACATTAGGATCTTTATCTGAACCTTATCTAAATGATCTGGGATTCCTGAATCTCACATCTCAAATACTGACATTGAAATTGGAGAACAAGCTCTCTCACTAGGCTTCACGCTTTGAAGAAAAGTAGCTAATTTAGGGGGAATTTGTGTATGCAGGGAACTTCTGCATGTGAGCCTTTGATATTTAATTAAAATTACAACCTACACTTTGCCACTTGTCTTTGTTTAGCATGACGTGCTATTTTGGACCAAAAAAGAATCCTAATTTAGGATGCATTTGAGGGCCTTCAATCTACAAAAGCAGAAACCTTGGCTGAGGTACTTTAAGTAGTTTCCACTTTTGTTTTGTTTTGTTTTGTTTTTTGGAGACGGAGTCTTGCTCTGTCGTCTAGGCTGGAGTGCACTGGAGTGATCTCAGTTCACTGCAACATCGGCCTCCTGTATTCAAGCAATTCTCCTGCCTCAGCCTCCCGAGTAGCTGGGATTACAAGTGCCCCCAACGATGCTCGGCTAATTTTTGTATTTTTAGTAGAGATGGGTTTCGCCATATTGGTCAGGCTGGTCTCAACCTCCTGACTTCAGGTGATTCACCTGCCTTGGCCTCCCAAAGTGCTGGGATTAGAGGCATGAGTCACTGCATTTTTAAAAGAAAGATAATACTCAGATTAAAAAAAGAAGGCTTTACAATGTTTTCTAATCCTCCAGCTTGACTCTTTAAGTTCAGGCTGAGAGGTGAAGATCAGTGGTTTGTACTTTTCATTTCCTCTGATTTTGATCCGGCCAATGTACAGGTGTTTAATTTTAACCTCAACACAAAATAATGGTAAAAGAATAGTCATAGAGTCCGTCCCCTTCCTCTCATTTCTGCTTTTACCTCAATTTTTATATAGCTCATTAATCCCACATATAAAGGCAATCAAGTATATCTTCACAGGTACACTCAGTCATCTTGACTTTTATAGTCACTGGAAGAAGAAAGCATTAACCATAGTTACCACCTACCTCCACACTTATTACATTTTGGGATAAATTTCATTTATTCTGTATATTTTTCCCTGTCTTAGAATTAAAATGCAATAATTTTCTCAAGATTTTCATTAGCTTTTTCTAGTTTAATTGCATTTCTTCCATGAATGTGTAAAATTTTGAAAACATTCACCCCTGTGTAGAGATCAGTGTTTTTGTGAGGGTGGTTGTGTAGACCGTGTGTGCCAGAATTACCCAACATGCCAGTCAAAAATGCAGATTCCAGAGACAGCTCATCCTGGAGGTACTGAATGAAAATCTCTGAGCACAGATACCAGCAGTCTGCATTGTAACAGGGTCCCTCCAGGGAGTTCTGGTATAAACTAATATTTGAGGTGATTGCTTTAGAAGGCGACTTATGGATTCCAAGCGTCACGCCTGGTGGCTTATGTGCACTTATCCAGGTATCTCTTTCTTTCGCACTCTGCATCTAAATCTGTCAGCCTATTCAAAACAGACCCAGATTCTCACCCTCTATCTCTGCTCTACAAGTCTGGTCTGGTAAAGCCACTATCATCTCTTGATGAGATCACTGCAAATGCCTCCTAGCTTCTGCTTTTTTTCTTTTTTTGAGACCAGGTCTCACTTTGTCACCCAGGCTGGAGTGCAGTGGTATGATCACAGCTCAGTGCAACCTCGACCTCCTGGGCTCAAGCAATCCCCCTTCCTCAGCCTGCTGAGTAGCTGGGACTACAGGCATACATCATTATGTCCAGCTAATTAAAACATTGGTTTTTTTTGTAGAGACAAGGTCTCACTTTGTTGCTCAGTCTGGTCTAGAACTCCTGAGCTCAAGCGACCCTCCTGCCTTGGCTTCCCTAAATGCTGGGATTATAGGCGTGAGTCTCCGTGCGCAGCCTAGCTTGTTTCTTTCTTCTATTTTGCTCTTCTGCAGTCTAGCTCAACACAGTCACCAGCAAGTTCACTTTTCAAGTAAGGTAAATCCTATGACCTCCATATTTAGATGCCTTCAAGGGCTTCCTGTCTCAGAGCAGAGGTCAAAAGTCATTACAATGGTCCACAAAACCCTTGTGATGTGGATGCTGAGCTCTTGCCCCTCACCCTTACTGCCTTTTCCTTTGCTCCCTCCCCTCCAATTATACTGAGTCCTTATTCTTCTGCAACAGAGCTTCTCCCTCATGGTCACCAAGATTGATTGCCCTTCTCCCTGTTATCTGTATGGCCTACTCACTTACTTTTTCCAGATCTATGTTTAAACTTCTCAGCAAGGTTTCTCCCAACAATCCTATTTAAAAAAGAATTGCCCTACTTCTGGGCACTTCCCGTTCTCCTTTCTCCTTTCCTTCTTTTCTGTTTCACCTAAATTTATCATCATCTGCCATTCTGGACATTTTACTTACCTTATTTATTGTAGTCCCTCCCCACTGCCAGCTACAATCCATAAGAGCTAGGCATTTTTTTTAACTTGTTTTGCTCATGCTGTATTCTGGCCCCGAGAATAGTAGAATATGAGAGAGACAATAAATACTTGTAGAATGAAATGAATAAATTATCGCATTGTAACAATGCCACACTGTAAGTGCTATTGCCTCTGTTGACAGATAAGGAAACCAAGGCTTATAAAACAGGAATAAATAACTCACTCAAAGTCACATGGCCTGTCTAGAGCTGGACAGAGCTTTACTCTGATACCAAAGCAACCATTCTTTAAACGATTCCTCCATGTGCCTTATGGATTCTCTTAGTTCCATTTCTTTGTTCTGCAAATAAGAATGTGCTTTTAGCCAAAACCATCACATCATCAGAGTGAAAGAGAGAAGGTGGGACTCCATATGGCTGCAGTGAATAGAAGGCAAAGCTCCTCCCTGTTTCTCTCCTCAGACCTAAGAACCCTCCCAGCCCCCTCCCAGGGGTTCCTCATTGCACCAGTCCAGGTGTATTTATCTGAATCTAAAGTATATTTTCTGTTTTTCCTCTTGATCTTCAGGTGCAGAGATTTGAGATAATCATACTTTTCCATTTATGTCAAATTATTATTGTGAGTTCAAGCAAAATATCTCTCCTACTTACATACCTTTAGTTTTCTCCCTCCATCCTGAACCTCCCCTCCCATTGTTTTATCCTGTAGACATTTACTATGGTGTGTTGGGTATATGTCATTAAATATATATGTAGTTTTGCAAAATAAATTGATGTGGTGCTGTTGTTGATGTGTGTGTGTTATCCTTACATGAATGGTATTGTGCTACAAATGTTATCATTATCATTTTAATGTTACCAAATCATTATGTCAAACAATGCTGAGAAAAATGTTTATGTACCTGGACCCTTACTGACCCCTAGGAACAAGGTGCTTGAAAGTCATAGGGTACATGCTGAGTTTATTTCACTAAGTATTAAAAAACTGCTTTCCAGATTGAATGCTGATTTACACAATCAGCAGGTTGTATGGCTGAGTTTATTTCTACATGATCTCACCAAAAAATAGGTTCTACAATACTTGTGAATATAAAATAGCATCTTTATAATATAAATTTATTTGATTACTAATGAGATTGGACCTCTTTTCATAAAATTTGTATTTGAACTTTCCCTTCTGTTAACTGCTTTTAAAGTATTTTTGACCATTGAAAAAACTGGGATTTCTGTCTTTTTTAAAAATTTTGAGGTTTTTTCTGTAATTAAGGAGAGTATTAGTGTGTTTATTTTAGACATTTCAAATCTCTTTTTCCAGTCTCTTGTCAATTAACTTTGTCTATATTACCCATTATCAGATAAAAACCCATCTTATTTCAATTTTTTTTCTTCTTCTCTAAGTCACAAATATATTTTGGAACACTTGCTTCTATTAGTTTAATGGTATTACCTCTCGAAACTTTTTAAATAATTTTTATGGAGTATGCTTTTGCATTTTGTATATAGTAGAGATCTGTTTAAATTTTTCCTGTAGAAGGATCTTGTTTTACCAACACCATATATAGAACAAACTATCCTGTCCTCTTCGCTTTGAAGTATCAATGATACATATTTCTTTGAATAACATATGTTTCTTTGTCTGAATAGATCTATACATAATATACATAACCTATGCATTCTGTTCCACTGACATTTTTGTTCCTTCACCTATGTCATGCTCTTTGTTTTATTTTAACCTTGTAATATATCTTCTTTTGTTTGTTTGTTTGTTTGAGATGGAGTCTTGCTCTGTTGCCCAGGCTGGAGTGCAATGATACAATTTTGGCTCACTGCAACATCCGCCTCCCAGGTTCAGGCAATTCTCCTGCCTCAGCCTCCCGAGTAGCTGGGATTACAGGTGTGTGCCACTATGCCTAGCTAATTTTTGTATTTTAGTAGAGACAGGGTTTCACCATGTTGCCCAGGCTGGCCTCAAACTCCTGACTTCAAGTATCTACCCATCTCAGCCTCCCAAAGTGTTGGGATTACAGGCATGAGCCACAGTGCCTGGCCAACCATGTAATATATCTTAATATGTAGTAAATTAATTCTGCCTAACTCAACCTTAATTATCCTTTTTCAAAACCAATATAAATACTTGTAGACCATTATTATTTTATAGTAATTTTAGATGGAGTTTTATCAATTTTCTAAAAATATCAGCTGGAATTTTTATTGTGATTGCTTTGAATTTGTAGAACAATTTGGGAAGAAAGACATATTTATCGTAATATATTGCCCTATCCATGTAATTGGTTATCTTCCATTTATTCAAAATTTATCCAATTTCTCTGTAAATATCTTTTTCTTTGTGTAGTTGGTTGCTAAAGTTTTGGTGTGATATTGAAAAGTATTTTATTTTTCTATTGGTTGTTATTAGTAATTACTTGTCCTTTTTTGTTGTTGTTAGTAATTACTACTTCTGAAGGGGTAGGTAGCACTTTGGAAAGGTAAAGATGGGCAAAGAACATTCCAGACAGAGGAATAAACCTAAGTAAAAATCCACAGCCTGCAAAGATTAAAAGATAAATTGGCAATGGAAGAGTTAAATTTGTTTGGAACGAAAGATAGTTGAGGAAAGATGTTGAAGAATAAGGATAAAACACATGGTGGAAAGACATAAATGGAATGTTACAGAGTTTAGGTTTCAAAGGTAACCTGGATGAAAGCATGAATTCTGGAGTCAGGCTGTGCATATACTCTCTCTGTGACTTATTAGCTAGGGGATTCTCAGCTCTCTGGGCTTGTTTCCTAATAGTGAATGGAGATTGTGACAGTACCTACTGCATTAGAGAAGAGTGAAGATTAAATGAGTTAAATCATGTAGCACCTGGTGTATAATAAAGCATTCAATAAATGTTAACATTTATTGTTATTGTTGCTATTGTTATTAGGAAATTGGAAATCATTAAAGATTTTGATGTGACCCAAGGTCAGAACGCAGCTTAGCAATATAGCAGAGAGAAAGACTTAAGACTCCTGATTCCCAGCATAGAACTCTGCTTCTAACATTTTGTGGAAACGAATAAATGGATTAAAAAATATTTTGAAGAAATGGCCACTTAGTACAGTATTTTACAGAGCCCACTAATATCAAAGTATGAATGCTATAGTGTTCTCAATAAATAAACTGGCATAATATACCCAAATGCTGTCTGCATACATTTTAGAACACAAATGATGCTTGTGTACCCAAGTGCCAAATTTACATAAAACACTATAAAAATAATTTAAAGCTGCCATGTTCTGACAAGTAAAGATGATATAGAAATACTTTAAAAAAATCAATTCAAATATTTCATCATGTATTACACTGTGAAGAAAAGGAAACCCTTAATCAAATATTTAAACCATAGAAAAGATTTCATTGGCACCTTTGGTAGTGGCCTCTTGGAAACAGAGAGTGGAGCAATAAAGAAGGCTTCAAAGGTGGAGTTTAGTCACCCTAAGCAACATAACCAGGTCATGAAAATTAAACGAATTATTAGAGACATTTGCAGAAGGTGGCATATCAAGAAAAACTGGCTAACACTTACTAGCTATGAAACATAGTTTTCAAATTTAAATAATATAAGTTCTTTTAGCTTTCTCTTTTTTTCTTTTTTTTTGAGACAGAGTCTTGCTCTGTCGCTCAGGCTGGAGTGCAGTGGTGTGATCTCGGCTCACTGCAACCTCCACCTCCCAGGTTCAAGTAATTCTCCTGCCTCAGCCTCCTGAGTAGCTGGAACTACAGGCAAGCATCACCACACCAGGGTAATTTTTGTACTTTTAGTAGAGACAGGGTTTCACCCCTGACCTCAGTTGATCCTCCCACCTCGGCCTCCCAAAGTACTGGGATTACAGGCGTGAGTCACGGCGCCCGGACTCTTTTAGCTTTTCTAATAAATAGCATAAACATGGACAAAATTAGTTTATCCTTTACTGTCATAATACTTCACATTCACTTATACATCAACTATTTTAGGATTGAGGAATTGACAATAAGGTAATTTGTTTTGCTTTGCCTTTTTTTTTTTTTTTTTTTTGAAATGGAGTCTTGCTCTGTCGCCTAGGCTGGAGTGCAGTGGCGCGAACTCGGCTCACTGCAAGCTCAGCCTCTCGGGTTCATGCCATTCTCCTGTCTCAGCCTCCCGAGTAGCTGGGACTACAGGTGCCCGCCACCACACCTGGCTAATTTTTTGTATTTTTAGTAGAGACAAGGTTTCACCATGTTAGCCAGGATGGTCTTGATTTCTTGACCTCATGATCTGCGCACCTCAGCCTCCCAAAGTGCTGGGATTACAGGCGTGAGCCATCGCGCCCAGCTTCTTTTGCTTTTTAAGTCAGACAGTTTGCGCCATTCTATGCCTTTCCTCCTTCCAACTTTGTTATTTCTTATGTGTTAGATCTGCTTCCACCACAGACTTGTAGATTGCAGGTCTCTTTGAGGGCAGGAAATATGTGTTATAAACATGGAATACCCAGAAGGCACTGTACAAGTTAGTCACAGGGTAAGTAGCCAATAAAAATGTAGTGGCTGATGCCAAAAGGGGCTGAATTAATTTGCTTTCAGTGAGAAATTACTAACATTTCTGAGTAAAGAGGTTTTAGTTTCATGTAAGATCTAGAGAGCGTGAGGACTTACTTTTCTACTGGAAATCACAGAAAACTTGTGGGGTAATTATTGGGGGTGGTTACTTTAACCTGCGACTGATTGCTCACTGCAACTGATTTGCAGACCTACCAGATAATGCTTTGTGTTGTATCATCTAGATACTACAACATCCCACTAGGTTTAACATTTCCCAAGACACCACTGAATAGAAATTCCACCAATTCCTCTTCCAGTTTTGTGTTTAGACCACTCAAATCCCAAGTACCCCACCCTCGCCCACCCTCATGGACACACAATAATCATTCTTTTTTTGTTGTTCCCCCTAAAACATTGATAAAAATAAAGTTATTGAAAGCCTGAATGGCTTTCTTTAAACAGAACAGCACAAATTCATACACAAAAGCTGCTGCCCTTGAATTCCCTCTGGGCCTGATTCTAGGACCTCTATTCTTTGGGTAATAACTCTAATTTGGTTAATAACTAGGATAGGAATAGGAAAAAAAAAAAAAGAAAAAACAATTCAGATAAAGCAACCACCTCTCTAAAACCTATCTTTTAATGGATTTGAAATCTGAAAGCCAAAGACAACTATTTTTTTCTTTCTTTTGCATATTTTACTTCCTTTGTTAACTCTCAACAGGAAATGTAAACCATGTGTACACAAAAATATATACCAATCTGGCCTTTACATAAAGCTTCTTTCTTCTGGTTTAATGTTTACTGAAATTTTACCTCAAGGTAACAACAAACGTTTAGAATTTTCCAAACAGCATACCACGCTGTTTTAAAGATATATGGAATAAATGCTACTGATCACATTTCTAAGATTTTCTACTTGCAGATTCATACTGAAGATGAGGGATTTTAGTTATCAAAGTTTTAAGAATGATTTATTTCGAATCTTAAACTAACAAAAATTTTTTTGTAAGAAATGAATATAGTTCATTGATAAATGCTTTTGTTGCCAAGGGAGAAAATAGACCCTTTGTCTGTCTTGGCTCCACTATTTAGGAGTTGGCATCTAAGTAATTAGTTATCAGGGTTGGAATCACACAGCGAAGCAATTCCCTTTTCTCCTGATTATGGATTGCATTTTGATGGTAAAATTGTTGGTTGTGTCCCTCCTTAGTGACAGATTTTGTGTGATTAATGTCTCTGGGGTCTATTTTTCTCTGTCACCTTCACACAATAGATGCCACAAAATCAGCATCACCAAATCAAAATGTGCCTTCTATCCCCTTAGAAATGATCACTCTCCATCTTTTCTTGTTGTGGTTGATCTCTAGCTTCATATATTTGAAAATAAAGAATGAAATGAAAGACTGTACCTTTGCTACACCTACCTCTGTCAGGTGAATTTAAATCACAGCTATATAGTTCTAAGCTTCACTAGATTTTCACAGGGACAAAAATCATTTGCAAGTGGCTCATTAAATGTATTTGTTTTAAGAAAATGCCATTCAGAGAGATACTATTGTCTGCAGTTGCCCTAAACATTTAGTTGTTTAACTGTGATTCTGTACATTTGTGTTTGTTGATACCCTTAGGCAAACACACCTGACTTCACAAACATTTGCTCAAATGCTTGAGTAAGATACATTTTTTATATCGTTAATATAAATATAACCTCCCAGTGCACTTAGCTGGTGAATTTGTTACACTAGCTTGTTTGCAAGGAAAAAATAAGAATCTATTCAAGTTACCTTAAAACAGTGGTTTACAGACATATTGCTAAGTTTAGGAAGCAAGTCTTCTCTTGAGACCGTGCTTTATTATCACAGCTTTTATGCTCTTTTCTTGCTCCAGTTTTGTTCCCCTGTAAACTAACTTCATCTGCATTCATTTTGTTCCCCGCTGCTCCTCCTTCTTATCTTTGCTGTCCACATGGTCCTTCATTGCCATTCCTGGATCATTCTCTGTCCTAAGCCTGTCCAGGGGCTCAATCTCTCAGCATTCCCAAACCAAATGCTGGATAGAGGACTCTTACTGTGTCATCTCGCTTCTTTGAATGAGGCTATAAAGATGATAGATTAGTTTACAGGACTGTGTATTTCAGTGTCCTTCTGTTGTGGCTCATTCCTGGTCTCATCGGTTAGGCCCAGGAGAAGCATCATCACATGGAATAAAACATGGCTTTCTAAGCCAATTCTTTAATGTTGTGTGGCTGGAGATGCCTCCTTAGAAAGGGAGGCTTATATGGATGGTGTCTTAGCCCATTTTGTGCTGTTGTAACAGAATACCTGAAACTGAGTGACTTATAAACAACTGAAATTTATTTCCTCACAGTTCTGGAGACTTGGAAGTCCAAGACCAAGGTGCTGGCATCCGTTGAGGGCCTGCTTGCTGCGTCATCCCATGGCAGAAGGGCATAACAGGGTGATAGAAGACAAGAGAGTGAACTCACAGCCTCAAGTCCTTCGGCATTAACCCATTTATGAGCGTGGAGTCGTTATGACGTAAACATCTCCCATTAGGCCCCACTTCCCAACACTATTGCATTGAGAATTAAGTTTCCAACATACGAACTTTAGGAGACACACTCAAACAATTGCATATGGGTAACCTAAACTGTGTGTGGCGTAATTAATGGGTTATTTGTTCCTTCCTAACTAAATTTACCTTCATTTTTGTAAACGAGTTCCATGATATATTTCAAGGCACAGCCAACAGATTTGCTGATAGACAGGATCTGGATGTGAGTAAAACACAATTGTTTTGCCTGGAGCAAAATTGAGATTTTATTAACTGAGATTTAAAACCTGTAGGAGGCATAGGTGAGTTGGAGGTGACGGCAAATTTTTAGTTTACAATATGTTAATTTTGAGATATCTGATAGACATCCAAGTGTCAGTGTTTTGCAGAAAGTTGGATATTTTGGTCTGGAGATCAGAAGAGAGATTCAGGTAGGAGACATAAATTTGATAGTCATCAGCATGCAAGTGGTAACTAAAGCCAGGAACCAGAAGAGATCATCTAGGGACAAAGCATAATTAGTAAAGAGGATGAGTTCACTGACTGAAGCCTACTAACATTTAGAATTAGATAATTGAAAAGGAGTGGAAAAAGGAGATGAGAAAGAGTGGGTAGGAGAATAAGAGGAGAACAAATTAGTTGTGGTATCCTGAGTGAATGTTCAACTGTATCAGATACTGCTGATAGGTAAAGTAAAACTGGACAATGAAAAAAACTATCCTTGAATTTGGTAATGTGGAGGTTGTATTAGTCTGCTAAGGCTGCCATAACAAAATTCAATGACTGGGTGGCTTAAACAACACAAATTTATTTTCCTACAGTTCTAGAGGCTGAAAGTTCAAGGGGCTGGCAGGGTTGGTTTCTCCTGAAGTCTCTCTCTGTGGTTTGCAGACAATGCCTTCTTACTGTGTTCTCACATGGACTTTTCTCTGTGCAAGTGTATCCCAGCTTTTTGTTTTTCTTATAAGGACACCAGTCATATTGGATTAGAATCCCACCCTACGATCTCATTTAACCTTAATTACCTCTGAAAAAGTCCTATCTCCAAACAGTCACGTTGAGGGTTAGGGCTTCAACATGTGAATCTGAGAGGGACACAATTCTGTCCATGACAAAGGTCACTGATGAACTTGAAACCAATAATGTTCTTGTCATGGAGTTCTGCTGGAGAGAACCTGACTCTAGTGACTTCAAGCAAGAAGGGAAAGTGATATGGTTTGGCCATGTCCTCACCCAAGTCTCACCTTGAATTGTAATAATCCCCACATGTCAAGAGTGGGGCCAGGTGGAGACAATTGAATCTTGGGGCCAGTTTTCCCCATAGTGTTCTTATGATAGTGGATAAGTCTCAGGAGATGTGATGGCTTTATAAATGGGAGTTCCCCTGCACAAGCTTTCTTGCCTGTTGCCATATAAGATGTGTCTTGCTTCCCCTTCGCTTTCCAACATGATTGTGAGGCCTCTCCATCCATGTGGAACTTTGAGCTCATTAAATCTCTCTCCTTAATAGATTACCCAGTCCCAGGCATGTCTTTATTAGCAGCCTGAGACATGGAGACAGTGAGTGGATGCAGGCCATAACTATAAGGAATTTTGCCATTAAGGGAAGGCAAGAAGTGAGGAAGTCCTTGAGCAGAGAAATAGAAGAGTTTTGTAATATATTTTTCTTTATTCGGTGAGAAAGTTGCTATTAGATGTTTGGTTATTTCAAGATTCAGCTGCCTCTTGTGTTGAACAATTTTCTGCTTTTGTGTATGTTGACATTGGAGTGACCAGCAGGGCTTCAGGAGGCTACAGAGAAGTGGAAATGGAGGTTGAGAGGGAGGTGAGCAGAGGGTACTTGAGGGATTTTATAATTCATTTCAGTATTTCAAAGTTTAGTTATTTATAGGATACTTTAACATGTTATTATGGTATAAAATTATTTATTTGTACAAACATAACATTATTTATCTATATAAACGTGTTCCTTTTTTGTTATAGTCTCTGAGGGTCCTAAAGAACAAACATTTTAAAAATGTTTGAATAGTTTGTTACCTATAGTCACCTCAACTCAAATGTAAATAATTGCCATTTCTTTAGGTGCTTAAATAGCACTCATTTATGATGGGTAGTGAATAAGTCAATACTTGGTTAATTGTATATCCACTAGCAATTCTGAACTTTCATTGGTGTGTGTTTCTGTACTAGGAAGAGAAAGGAAGTGTCTCTGGCCTTGCACTGGGTACAAGACTGTTCTAAGTACTTGCCTATCCATGAGTGTTTCTCTCTAGAATTAAAGTGCATTTACAGCATGGTATGTTAAGAAAGGGCACTGAGTGTGCAGTCAGCAATCCCAGATCTGCATTTTAATAGCCTTGTGGGCTAGCTTACTGTATCTGTAGTCCTAGGTTCTGTGTCTGTTCAATAGAGATAATGGTACACGGTTTTATGAAATTTATTTTAGGTTACACTTAGGCTCACACTCAGACCAACTTTTATCTGAAATGAAACCAACCTTGACATATATTGGTCTTAGTATTGCAGATCCATTTGTCAATAGTATGGTTTGGGATTTTCTGTCAACTACTGGTCATTCTGGGAATATAAACCAGCATCCTCAAGGTAGAAACTGCCATTGAAAAGAAAAAAGAAAAGCTGAAAGCTCAATGCTTACTTCAGGAACGAGGATCTAATGGGCTCAGCGATTTTAGCTGTGGAACGCCAATAAAGAAATATAGACGTAGAAAAGCAAGTCCTGAAATTTATGGTATATCTATAAAGACAAAGCGAACCAGAGACTTCAGCTAATTCTACTACTACAGGCAGCAAATCTGGATGGTTTTGCCCTTGGTTTTCCTATCTTATAAAACTACAGTAGCAGGTTTAGAAGAAATTGAATGGAATCAATTTTTTTTCTTTGCCTTTATAGACAAAAGGGTGCTTGGCAGGGGAAAAGGTAGCTGGGAAAATGTTCTATAACAGAGAGAACTCCTGTATTGTGATATATCCTTCCTTTAGTTTTTGGATATAGAAAAAGGTAACTATAGAAAAAAGGCAGAACGTAAATTAAAGTTGTTTTAGAAAATGCAAGTATTCAGGTTTTTCTATTATTCCATCATTATTTTTGGCTAGTTGCAATATATCAAGTTTCTTAATAATTGAGGTAGCTCTAATATACACTTTATTCTCAGAGACAGAATAAATGCATTCCTACAAATAATAGGCAAAGCTAATTAGCAACTTAGCACTCTTATTTTGGCCAGAAGCCACCTTGACTGAGTTCTCTAATTCGTGAATATAACCTAGCTCTTAGAGTGTTAATTAATCTGTTCTTTCAATAGCCACATTTTCAAAAGGTAAGGTTAGGGTATTGTTAAAGCCTAAAGCTCCTTGTTCCCCCTTTCTCAAAAAGGGTTAGAAATATGGCATCGAATTTCTTTATAGGGTTCTGTTAGAGAAAAACAGTGTCCTTGAAAGCTGAAAATTTTGAATTTTTTTTTTAAATTGTGGGAAATGTAGACATTTCTGGCTCATATGTGAATGACAAGGAAGGAAAATGTCACATTTTAATGAGAGTTAGAATCGTGATATAATTAGATCTGCAAATCATCTAAATTCAATTTATTGAATATGACTGAACACAGGTTGTATTAGCCACATGGAGATGCAGAGGTGAATACAGTTCATACTGTGACTATAGAGACATTTAGTAGAGCAATAGTTTTCACACTGGGCTACATGTACTTTGCAGATGTGTACAGACTTTCAGGGTAGTAAGAGCAGCCAAAGAATTCTACAGACATCACTGTCTAGACAGTCGACTCCATTGTTACATGTTCCTAAAGTCAATCTATCTGAGATGGAACTTTCCTACCTCCCTTTCAGGGTAGCTCTTCTTCCAGTTACAAGAAAAAAGCAGGTCTCTGAGGTTCTACTTAGATGTGTAAGAACTTTTAACTAACAGAGCAATGGTGATAAGAAAACAAATCGCTAAGGACTATGTAACTAATCCCTTTGTGAATCTAAATGATTTCCAATTATTTGCTTAGAAAAAAAAGAATGGGAACCTAATAGAGTGGAAGAGTGAGGAAACATAAAAAATATTTTTAGATGTTAGATTACAAGTTAATTTCTGTGGTGAAACTCCAAGGTGGGCTATGAATTGAGTCTCCCCAAACTCATCTATCCGAACTACTTATTTATGATAACACATTTTCTCAGTTCTACATCTATAAACAAAGGCAATAATGAAAAATGGGGAGAAAAAACCTTGATGCTGAGTCCTGTGCTATTCTATCAGTAATTAATATTCATTCAAGACATACGAACCTAGAAAAATAACAGATTAAAATAACGCAGTTTATCTTGTTACAGATGCTTACATAATAACATTTCCCTTTTTATATTTAATAATTGTAATCAAATCTACAAAATAATTCCATTGTCTAGTCAATTGAACATTATTAATCATTGTAATGACAACTTACTCTATGAGAAAAAATGTAATATTTAAAGATTTATAGTTATAGAAAATTTTAAAATAAGTCTTAATTTATCTGCATATTTTTGTTGTAGGCTATATGATTGAGCAACAATAATAAATATTGGTGCAGAGGTGGGAGGGGGAAAATGTTCCAATCAGGTGACATAATAAACAAAAACTCAAAGTAGAAGGACGTCAGGTTCTAAGTTCTAAAAATAATGTCTAACTGGGATTGAAAATATGGGATGTAAAAGGGAAAACAGAGATGTGGGAGTAGAGACCAGAGGGGTTTTCTCGAGCAATCTTTTTATTTTATTTTATTTTTTTGAGACGGAGTCTCTCTCTGTTGCCCAGGCTGGAGTGCAGTGATGCAATCTTGGCTCACTGAAACCTCCACCTCCTGGGTTCAAGTGATTCTCCTGTCTCAGCCTCCGGAGTAGCTAGGATTACAGGCACCTGCCACCATGCTGGCTAATTTTTGTATTTTTAGTAGACATGGGGTTTTGCCATGTTGACCAGGTTGGCCTCGAACTCCTGGCCTCAGGTGATCTGCCTACTTCGGCCTCCCAAAGTGCTGGTGTTACAGGCGTGAGCCACCACGCCCGACTCTCCACCAATCTTATCAATGAAATTTATTCATTTACCACAGGGATCTACCTTTTCAGGAGTTATGAATGATTGGCTTGAAAAAGATGTTTTTTCATTTTTCTTTTAGAGCAGAGGTCAGGAAACATTTTTTTGTGTGTGTGAAGGGCAAGATAGTAAGACTTTGTGGTCTCTGTTGCAAACACTGCACTCTGCTGTTGTAGCGAGAAAGCAGCCACAGGCTATATGTCAATAAATAAATGTGGCAGTGTGTTGATAAACTTTAGTTATGGACACCAAATATTGAATTTTATATCATTTTCACATGTCATGAAATATTATATTTTGTATGTGTTTATTTTTCATTCTAACTATTGAAAAATGTAAAAACCATTCTTAGTTTACAGGTTGTTCAAAAACAGGCAGTTGGCAGAATTTGGTCCAAGGCTGCAGTTTGTCCACCCCTGACCTAGAATTTTTCAATGATGTTGTCATCTTCTATCTCTGAGCTTAGACCCCCATGAAGCCTCATGAATCTAATTTGTTTCTTCCCTCTTAATACCTGAATTGCATGAAAACCAGGACTCCTTGACACATAGGTGTGTTTCGCATTTTGGGAAAGTTGAGGCTTATTTACTTACTGTTGATCTGTACGGGAAAGCTTTAACAATTCTGAAGTTGTTCTTCATTTTAGCAAAGATCTATCAAGAGGATTATTCTCCTTAACGACTTGAATTTTGAACTTAACAGCTTTTTATCTATTACCAGCATCAAAAATTTCATCTGAGAGTTTAAAAATGTGTTTTTTGTTTTGTTTTGTTTTGTTTTTTGAGACAGAGTCTCACTCTGTCGCCCAGGCTAGAGTGCAGTGGCATTGTGTCGGCTCACTGCAACCTCCATCTCCTGGGTTCAAGCAATTCTCCTGCCTCAGCCTCCCAAGTAGCTGGGATTACAGGGACCCACCACCACATCCAGCTAATTTTTATATTTTTAGTAGAGACGGGGTTTCACCATGTTGGCCAGGCTGGTCTAGAACTCCTGACTTCAGGTGATCTGCCTGCCTAGGCCTCCCAATGTGCTGGGATTACAGGCATGAGCCACTGCGCCCGGCCTTATTTATTTATTTATTTATTTATTTATTTATTTATTTGAGATGGAGTCTTGATCTATCGCCCAGGCTGGAGTGCAATGGTGCAATCTTGGCTCACTGCAACCTCCGCCTCCCGGGTTCAAGCAATTCTCTGCCTCAGCCTCCCTACTAGCTGGGATTACAGGCGCCCGCCACCAGGCCTGGCTAATTTTTTTGTATTTTTAGTAGAGACGGGGTTTCACCATCTTGGCCAGGCTTGGTCTTTAACAGAATAACATAGTGGAAAGACCATAGGCTTCATGGTCAATGACCTTGTGTTTGATTCTTGTCTCTATTATCTAGTTCTTGGGCAAATTACATCACATCACTGAACCTCAGTTTCCTTGTATATAGCAATAGATATGGTAATAATAGGCTTTCTTCATTGTGTTATCTGGAGAGTTTAGTTAGTAGATGTGGAATATACAGCATGGGGTACATGATAAGCAGACATTATATTTCCGTTATTAATATTAACAGTATTCTTTTTTATTGTTTGTTTTTTGGGACAGGGTCTCCTTCTGTCGTTAAGGCTGGAGTGCAGTGACACAATTACAGCTCACTACAGTTTCGGCCTCCCAGACTCAAGCCATCCTTCCACCTCAGCCTCCCGAGTAGCTGAGGCCACAGGCATGTGCCATCGTGCCCGGCTAATTTTTATATTTTTTTGTAGAGATGGGTTTTGCCATGTTGCCCAGGCTGGATATTAACAGTATTCTTATAAATATTTTTACTTTTTGTTTTTAATTGATAGATCTGGCTAAATCACAACAGATTTAAAAATTCTTCATGCCTTATTATTATTATGATTAAACTTTTATTTTAGTTTCAGCGGTACATGTGCAGGTTTGATAAATCGATAAATTGCTCGTCGCATGGTATACTTTATTGTTTTTGACCCATAAATTGGAAGGCCAAAAAGTCTAGCTATTTGAAACTATTGGAGATTTCCATCTTCATCACTATTATCTGAAACTGAGTTTTCCTCACAACTGATAACATCAGATAGCCAAGGACTTCCTGAACACTTTTCTTGTTGATTTCAAGTCCTGCTTGATTCTCTAGCCTCTGTAACCTCTCATTTCTCACAACTTTGGTGTCTTCATCCCCCTTTTATAAGCTAGTTCTTTCCCCAGTTCCAGAATCAGTTTGAACTAGAAGTTGACTAAGTTTGAAGCAGTTCTCAAGCCACTTCCTGGTACATACCCCGGAGTCTACCAAGAATTACTCTGTTCCTATCCCCAAAGTTTTTCTCCAAAGGACTCAGTCAGTTCTATCATACCTACCTCTTGGCCCTGCTCCTTATTTCTAATTCTAGTGACTTCCCCAAGCACCCCATTCCCTTCTTGGAACCGAGGTCTTGAGTTATTCTTGGAAGTTTCCTTTCCAGAGTCTTTGTATCTTGTCATGAATTGCGCTGTGTAGCTAGAATTCTGCATTTGCTAACACAATTTATGTCTCCTCTACAAGCTATTGAACCTCCACATCTTGGTACTGACTTTCCGAAATATTTTATGGCTATGCTTTAATCCTGGGAACCATCAGATCATTCTAATTCCTGTTGCGGACTTGCTACTTTGCTAGGACTTAGACTTGATGCTATATCATACGGATGAAGTTTTCTAATCTGTAAAACAAAGTAAATAATAGTACTTACCTCCTGAGATCCTATGAGGTTGAAATTAATACACATGTATACTTAGCTAAGCACCTGCACAGTCAGTGTGCTATATAGTGTGCAATAAATAATTGCAGTTGTTGCCATTGCTGTTATTAAAGCTCTTTAGAGAAGTACTCCCAAATTTGTCACTTGAGTCATGTCATTATTTTTCATCATTACCATACTACCTGCACTACCATATATATATATATATATATATATATATATATATATATTTTTTTTTTTTTTTTTTTTTTTTTTTTTTTTGAGATTGAGTCTTGCTCTGTTGCCCAAGTTGGAGTGCAATGGCATGATCTCGGCTCATTGCAACCTCTGCCTCCCAGGTTCAAATGATTCTCCTGCCTCAGCCTCCCAAGTAGCTGGGACTACAGGTGCCCACCACCACGCCTGGCTAATTTTTTTTTTTTTTTTTTGTATTTTTAATAGAGACGGGGTTTCACCATGTTGGCCAGGCTGGTCTTGAACTCCTGACCTTGTGATCCACCCATCTTGGCCTCCCAAAGTGCTGGGATTACAGGCATGAGCCACCGTGCCTGGCCTACACTACCATTTTTTAATGCATTTTTTTCATAGACTGCTTCTTTAACTTAAATAAATGTAGCCTTCTCCTTAAGCTATCACTAGATCCAGGCTGCTTTGATGTGCTACATTATTTTATGAATCAAAAATGTCATTGATTATAAGAAACTATTATTTTTCTAATCCTAGGAAAAAAGTACTGTCAACTAAACTATGAACTTCCATTAATTTTAAGAGGCATTTTGATTTAGAGACATTAAAATGTCATAAAAAAGCTTTGAAATCATTGAATTATTAAATTTTTCTTAGAATCACTTCCTAGCAATGTTTTAGGGGGAGGATACTATGCATACTCTATCTAAGAGTTCTAAATCACTCCTGCAATTTCGTAATCACTTGCATACTGATGACTCCCAGCTCTGTATGTTTGGGCAACATCTGTCTTGAACTTCAGTTTGTCTGTTGATCAGGCTGCTTGACATCTCCGTCTGGATACACCAAAGGCACACCAGAAATTTATTCCTTACCTTTCACCTCATGTCTGCTCCTGAGTCTCTATTCCTTATCTTGATGAGTAGCAGCACTGGCCAATAAATGCCCACGTCTGGAAACTGGGGCTCCTCTATGACTGCCTTCATGGCTTATCCCTCCATCTAATTAGTCCCAGGTAGTATTAGTTCTATGTCCCTGATTTGTTTTTAAATCATGCCCTCCACACACCTATGGCAGCTTCAGTTTCACTCCTCCTCCTCCTTTTATTTTTTTAGACAGAGTCTTGCTCCGTCGCCCAGGCTGGAGTGCAGTGGCAGGATCTCGGCTCTCTGCAAGCTCCGCCTCCTGGGTTCACGCCATTCTCCTGCCTCAGCCTCCCGAGTAGCTGGGACTACAGGCGCCCGCCACCACGCCCAGCTAATTTTTTTTGCATTTTTAATAGACCCGGGGTTTCACCGTGTTAGCCAGGATGGTCTCGATCTCCTGACCTCGTGATCCACCCTTATAAGTGAGGCATTTGATTATCTGCTCTTGCATTGGTTTGCTAAAGATAAAGGCCTCCAGCTCCATCTATATTCCCACAAAGAACATGATCTCATTCTTTTCTATGGCTGCACAGTATTCCATGGTGTATATGTACCACATTTTCTTCATCCCATCTACCATTGATGGACATTTATGTTGATTCCATGTCTTTGCTATTGTGAATAGTGCTGCAATGAACATATACATGTATGTGTCTTTATGATAGCATGGTTTATATTCCTTTGAGTATATACCCAGTAATGGGATTGCTGGGTAAAGTGGTAGTTCTGTTTTTAGGTCTTTGAGGAATTGCCACACTGTTTGAAATAGTCTACACTCCCACCAACAATGTTAAGTGTTTCTTTGTCTCCACAACCTTAGCACCTGTTACTTTTGACTTTTTAGTAATAGCCATTTTGGCTGCTGTGAGATCGCATCTCATTGTGGTTTTGATTTACATTTCTCTAGTGATCAGCGGTATTGAGCTTTTTTTTTTTCATTTTCTTGTGGGCCACATGCATATTTTCTTTTGAAAAGTGCCTGTTCGTGTCCTTTGCCCACTTCTGAACGGGGTTGTTTGTTGGAACCACCTCTTAACAGAATCTCTGGCTTTCCATGTGGCTGCCTTCTCCTATCGTCCATTGCACACTGCTGCCGAATAGACTTACCTCCCCGAGTTGCAAATACGCTCCATTAGTTCTTCCTTTTACAAAATTTTAGGAGTTCTCCATTACCTTCAACATAAAGTCTAACATTCTCAGCAGGTTACCCAAGGCTCTGCAGGATCTTACTCAAGCCTACTCTAACCCAGCCTCCTTCTCACTCCACTACCCCAGCCACAGTCACACCCACTAAACTCCTTTCTTCAGGTAACCCACTGTACTCACCTGGTCCCAAATAAGCCATTACCTCTCATGTACTCCCCCTTTGCAATAACTTCTCTCCCTTTCCTTCTCTCCAATTCCCTTTCTCCATTCCCCTCTCTGGCACCTTCTCCCTCTTCCTCCCTCTCCACATCCTTCCTTTCTCTTTCGCTCTTCTCTGTCTCATCTGTTGCCACCTCTAATGAGCCTTTCCCATCCCCAAGTCTGAGGAAGTTGTTGCTGCTTTGTGTTCTTAGAATTCCTTATGTTTATTTTAACTATAACTTTTTTTTCTGTACTGAATTTGGTTACCACTTTACTACCTTGCAATAGAGCTTCTTGCGGGTGGGTATTTTAGTTATATGTGGCTATATAACAAATCATCCCCAATTTAATGGCTTAAAACAACAATTATTATTGCTCTTGGTTTGGTGGGTTAACTGTGGAAAGACTCTTTCTTGGGGTCTGTTAGAGAAAAAGTGATTCAATGATATTGTTAGAGCATCATTAAAGATAGCTTATTCAGGACCTCTGCAATAGGTATAGCAATCACTGCAATGGGGTCTCACAATGGAGGAGAGAGATTGGGCCAAACTTGACTACAACATGGGCAAATGGAAATGTATAGTGAAGAAGCAGGGTAAGGGGCAGTGGATGAAAGATTACAAAGAGGAAACATCGGGGCAAGGAAGATTCTAGCTAAATAAGAATTCTAAGTAAGAGAATTCTCATTGGAGACAGGCCATGGTGATCAAAAATCACCTGGAGGAGGTGGAGAATGAGGAATCTAACTAGATATTGTGGGTGATCAGAGATATCGAGGGTAGACAGTTCCGACTAAATCGACGTAACAGGGTTCTTTCCTAAAATTGGATTTTACAAAGAAGTGCACAGATGGGCCTACAAGAAGTTTCAGGAGCCTCGCTAAAATCTGGTCAAGTAAAGAATTTTTGTCAAGTATCGTTTGA
This sequence comes from Symphalangus syndactylus, assembly GCF_028878055.3. NCBI lineage: Eukaryota > Metazoa > Chordata > Mammalia > Primates > Hylobatidae > Symphalangus > Symphalangus syndactylus. The sequence goes on from NC_072430.2 coordinate 31,540,693, forward strand.
ATGTGGTCAGATGGCAGCTGGGACTGGAGTTATCTGAAGGCTGGACTAGGCCAGATGCACAAAATGTTCATTCCTGTATGTGCAGTTGATGCTGGCTGTTGCCTGTGGGCTGGACTGGGTCTGTCTGCTGAGCACCTATGTGAGTCTTGTCCACGTGGCATGGCCTTCTCTCAGGATGGCGGCAGGGTTCTTAGATGTAATACCCCAACAGCAAGAAATCTAAGAAGCCCAGGAAGGAGCTTCTCGTCTTCCTTAAGATGTGAACTCAGAAGTCTCAGAACGTCTACTGTATTCTATTGGTCAAATAAGTCACAGAACCCACCCAGATTTAGGGGAAAACAGTAGACTTCAAACACCCATGGGAAGATAGGAAGACCATAATGCATCAGAGCTCGTAGGTTGAGAGATGTTCTTGTGATTGTCTTCAGAAACAGTGTCTACCACGACAGGACATTGACAGCAAACTCTACCTTCCCAGAGTCAAGCACTGTGCTGGCACAGAATAAATGCTGATTTATTAACACACTGGTTAAAGGCACAACCTCTGGTGCCAGATCTGCCAATGTTGGTATTTTGGCTGATGCATTTTTCTGGCTGTGGGATGTTTGATGAGGCGTTCCTAAGTGATCACGGTGAGGAAACGGAGGTGGAATCTACCTCATAGTGTGTTTGTCTATGTATACGTGCTAATCTATGTAAAGACCTTAGAACAGTGCCTGGAACATATGCTTTGAAGTTAGCTACAACGACAAGGAAGAGGGAGGGAGAAGGGCCGGCCCTTGAAGTTGATCTCCAATCCCCAGTCTGAGTTTCAAACCTTCCAAATAAATATGTGGAAGGTTTCCAAATAAATATGTTCTCTCTTATAAACCAGCGGGCAATGCCTGGCTGAGCCCCAAGATACTGTAGCAACTAAGTTCCTACATATGACACCACATATTGGTAATCTAAAATGTACTGTATATTCCTTTAGTGACATACATAATAATGCCAGACATCTCGAGATTTGTTAGGTGCATGCCCTTGTTTCAAAACTTATTCAGAACTCTCAAGCAGTTCTGAATTTCTTCAAGGACAGGTAAGACCGTGCTTTGTGCTGCCTTGCACTGACTGCCATAGAGTCTAATACAGTGCCAGAGATACACCAAGCATGAAGTAAATACTTGTAATTACTCTATCAGATTATTGACATGCTGATAATTAAAAATTACAAAGCATCTGAAAGGACAATTCCACTTATCACAATTTAATAAGGAGATGATTCTTGGGATTTTCCTTTTTTTTATTATTGTACTTTAAGTTCTAGGGTACATGTGCACAATGTGCAGGTTTGTTACATACGTATACATGTGCCATGTTGGTTTGCTGCACCCATTAACTCTTCATCTACATTACATATTTCTCCTAATGCTATCCCTCCCCAATCCCCCCACCCCACGACAGGCCCTGGGGTGTGATGTTCCCCGCCCTGTGTCCATGTGTTCTCATTGTTCAGTTCCCACCTATGAGTGAGAACATGCAGTGTTTGGTTTTCTGTCCTTGTGATAGTTTGCTCAGAATGATGTTTTCCAGCTTCATCCATGTCCCTACAAAGGACATGAACTCATCCTTTTTTATGGCTGCATAGTATTCCATGGTGTATATGTGCCACATTTTCGTAATCCAGTCTATCATTGATGGACATTTGTGTTGGTTCCAAGTCTTTGCTATTGTGAATAGTGCCACAATAAACATACGTGTGCATGTGTCTTTATAGTAGCATGATTTGTGATCCTTTGGTATACACCCAATAATGGGATTGCTGGGTCAAATGGTATTTCTAGTTCTAGATCCTTGAGGAATTGCCACACTGTCTTCCACAATGGTTGAGATTCTTGGGATTTTCAAAGAGAAAAGAGGTTATAGGACATCATTCTTAAGAAAAGACTGGAGTCATGCATTCAGCAACATTTCCATAGTTTCTAAGAAAGTAGTGTCCACCCTTGCTGGTACACTTGCTCACATCTGGACTTTACGCTGGCTCTCCCCCAGCTGAATCACTGAGTGGAAACGTAGCATTTGGCAAGGAAGGGTCATGGCTCTCAACCTCAGCTGGAAACCTTTTAAATAACTAGTATGTGGGCTTTTTCTTAAACTTCGTTTCTCCAGGAGTCGTGAACACCCTGAAACTGTATGCCAGATTTTATGTGCATGTGTAAAAGTGCATTTCTTCAGAGAAAACCAATGGTTTTCATGAGGCTCTCAGAGTAATCCCTAAGAAATGAAAGGTTAAGAACCACTGGTCATGAAAGCTTGGGCAGGTTTCCCTAATCCTTTACACATCCGAGAGGTTGTTTTCATCCGACCAAAGCCTTAACAGTGTATTTGCTTACCACTTCCCTCTCTTTTAGCATAAAACTGAAGGACAGCATTTACAAAAATCCCATTAAATCCATTTATGGTATTTCCCTATCCTAGTGGTCTGGACCGTGGGTAAACAATACTTTTTTGCAGTGTAATATCTGTCTAAAATTTAAACCACGGGAATTTATGGGCAGAGGGTATGTCTCTGACTTATACATTTAGCTTTAAAAAATTTTTGGTACATTTAAAATAAAGACAGACAACTCTAGGCCTTAGCAATTTTAAAAGTTCTGTTTTTTTCTAATACATACACATATATACCTACTTGTGAGTCTGCATATATATATATATATATATATATATATATATATGTAGTCTTTTTTTCCCTAAAAAACATATAATCTTGTAAAATGTCACAAAATTGTTCATTATGTTTTTTAACTGTTCTCAATATGTGTGATTTATGGGAAGACAGATTTATTTTAAAATGATCATAGGAAGACAGATTTATTTTAAAATGATCAGAGGCTTGTATTCTGCTAACTCGGAGAAAACCCTGTAATTACAACTGAGAATCCTATCCTTATTATCTTCATAGGCAGAGTTCCTGGGGATTTTAATCCTCATTCAGGTTCCATGGCTAAAAAACCCCACATAATTGCAGTTTATTTCCTGAATTTTAAAAAAAAGAACACCCAATGTCTATAATAATAGCAGCAATAATTACAATAGTAGCTGTCCATTGAGCACCCACTATGTGCCAGATTCAATGCTAGACACTTCACATACATTTCATAGGTAATATTTAGTCCTTTATATGTACCATATCATTCTGAAATTACTTCCTCAGATATTAAAAAAGAATGGCATTTCATTTCCTGCTTTTTAACAGAAGTTGGTTGCTGTTATAAAACATAGACACCTCAATAGTAATGTCTTCTATGGGTGGTTGAAGCCTCCCGTAATTTCCTAACTTTTATTGAATATACACTGTCTTCTAGATGTAGTACTGGGCTCTAAGTTAAAAGAGTGAGCAAGATAGGCATTGTCCCTGACCTTAAGCATTTTATGTCCTAATCAGTGTAGAACACAGATGTAACATAAGCATGAGTTTGTGGACAAATTGGGCATTTTAAACTGTGTGCCTGGATTAAAGTGAACAAAAAACAAGCCTACAAACGCTGGGCGCAGTGGCTCATGCCTGTAATCCCAGCATTTCGGGAGGCTGAGGCGGATGAATCACCTGAGATTGGGAGTTCAAGACAAGCCTGACCAACATGGAGAAGCCGCATCACCACTAAAAATACAAAATTAGCCAGGGGTGGTGGCACATTCCTGTAATCTCAGCTACTTGGGAGGTTGAGGTAGGAGAATCACTTGAACCTGGGAGGTGGAGGTTGCAGTGAACTGAGATCCTGCAATTGCACTCCAGCCTGGGCAACAAGAGCAAAACTCTGTCTCTAAATAAACAAACAAATAAAAAAATAAATAAATAAATTCCACATAGTCAAAGCAATACTAAGCAAAAAGAACAAATCTGAAGGAATTACATTACCCAACTTCAAATTATACTACAAGGCTATAATTACCAAAACAGCATGGCACTGGTATAAAAATAGGCACATAGACCAATGGAACAAGAGTAGAGAACCCAGAAATAAAGCCAAATACTTATAGCCAACGGATCTTCAACAAAGCATATAGAGACTTAAATTAGAGAAAGGACACTCTATTCAATAAATGGTTCTGGGAAGACCAGCATGCCACATGTAGAGGAATGAAATCGAATCCCCATCTCTCACCTTATACAAAAATCAACTCAAGATGGATCAAGAACTTATATCTAAGACCACAAATCATAAAAATTCTAAAAGATAACATCAAAAATTTATTCTGTGCATTGGTTTAGGCGAACAATTCATGATTAAGACCCCCAAAACAAATGCAGCAAAAACAAAAAAAAATAAATGGGACCTAGTTAAATGAAAAAGCTTCCACACACCAGAAGAAATAATCAGTACACAGACGACCCACAGAGTGGAAGAAAATATTTGTAAACTATGCATCTGCCAAAGGACTAATATCCAGAATCTATAAGAAACTCAAATAAGTAAGCAAGAAAAAAGAAATAATCCCATCAAAAAGTGGGCAAAGGACATGAATGCACAATTCTCAAAAGAAGATATATAAACAGCCAACAAACATATGAAAAATGGCTCAGTATCACTAATTATCAGGGAAATGCAAACTAAAACCACAATGAGATACCACCTTACTCCTACGAGAGTGGCCATAATTAAAAAGTCAAACACAATGGATGTTGGGATGGGTGTGATGGAAAGGGAACACTTTTATACTGCTGGTGGGAATGTAAATTAGTATAATGACGATGGAAAACTGTATGAAGATTCCTTAAAGAACTAAAAGTAGACCTACCATTCGGTCCAGCAATCCCAATACTGAGTATCTACCAAAAGGAAAAGAAGTCATTATATGAAAAAAGACACAGGCACAGGCATGTTTATAGCAGCACAGTTCGCAATTGCAAAGATATGGAACCAACCTAAGTGCCCATCAACCAATGAGTGGATAAAGAAAATGTGGCATATATACTCCATGTAATACTACTCAGCCATAAAAAGGAATGAGAGCATGTCTTTCGTGAAAACATGGATGGAGCTGGAGGCCACTTTTCTAAGTGAAGTTACTCAGGAATGGAAAACAAAATATCATATGTTCTCACTTATATGTGGGAGCTAAGCTATGAAGATGCAAAGGCGTAAGAATGATGTAATGGACTTTGAGGGGCTCGGCAGGGTGAGGGATACAGACTACAGAGTGAGTACAGTGTACACTGCTCAGGTGACCAGAGCACTAAAATCTCAGAAATCACCACTAAAAGAACTTATCCATGTAATCAAAAACTTATTATACCCCCAAGACTACTTAAATAAGAATAATTTAAAAAAATTTATTGTGTCCTGCTCTTGAAGGGACACTAGCAAATGGAATTTTTCTTTGAACTCCACTGCTTTTGGAGAATATGTTGCTATTTCTTTTATTAAGTATGTCAGAAATACATTCAAATTTGTGAATCTAATTGGCTGTCACTGCTGACTAAAAGCTTGTAAAGTGGAGAGGATTGTTATACACTGGATCCTGGGGCTTGTTGTGAGTAGGTAGGAGGAATAGGCCTGTGATTTTGTGTTACTCTTGCAGGCATGTGGCTATGGCTGTGGTGGTGGTAGACCAGAGTCACTTTCACTGCAATAAAATACAGTCTTGTTGATGACATGACTGTTTCCTGAGTATTTCTAAACATTCTTACTCAGCACAATACAAATATACTGGAGTTAGGCCTAGGGAAAAAAATAATACAGTAAGTAGAAGACAGCAATAATAATTGATGGTAAGACTAGAGTTGTTTCCCAGGTTGTGGTTTTGAAACTATCTGCTTAAAATCACCTTGAGTGCTTGCTAAAAAGGTAGATTTCTGTGTCCCACCTAAAATCAATTTAATTTTAATCTCCTATGGCTTCAGGCTCTAATTTTGATAATAGGGACAGCTTCCTGGACCAGAGAAAGGGCCAACGTAGCTCAGAATGATTCAGCATGATGACACAGAAACCTCATCTTACTGCCAGAAGAACTAAATTTGGGGTCTCATATATGTTGTTAACTAACAGGACATCTTTGGGCTGAATCACTTTAATTATCTGGCTTCAATTTCTTAGCTCTCTCCCTCCTCCTCCTCCTCCTCCTCTATCCCCATTAAATTGTATCAAAACATGGCACTCTGATAAAGAAGTATGAGTAATTAGGCAGCATTATTCTCAAACACAGTGTCAGACGAGGACAAATTCTTTAGCCAACCAATTAGCATTCAGCGAACACATAATGTAGATTTGCGACATTATAAGCCAAGGTCAGTGCTTTCAAGAAAGTACTAGGGCTTTTTGAAAACAAATTTTTCCTTAAGCCAAGACAAATAATATAATGTGGAAATAGTTAATGCAGACAAGTACTATGTGAGATCAGATTCAGTCCTCAGCTAGAGTTCTCAGATAAGATTTCATCAAAGCAGACTCCAAATGACACTTACAGGGTGACTGAATTTAAATTGTTGAAAAGTACTAATTGGATAACCCATATAAAAGTCAAGGAAGCTGTGATTTGGTTCTCAAAGAGTAAAAAAAAAAATGTTGTGTGGGAAGAACAGTCTGAAGTCACGAGACCACAGTGTCAAGTCAATGCTCATCACAGAAATTTTGAAAGATTATGGTTCTAACTTGGCTGGTCATTATGTCTGTTAATGGTAAACCATACCTATGACATTTTAACTGAAAGAATCTGTCCTTGGGTGCTGGCTGTGAGAGAGTCAATATTTGCTCCTAGGCAACCAGCAGTATAAGAGAATAGAAAGGTGTATCTACAGACCTCAAAGGACATAGATGTCAGGGTCGGAGGTGTAGGGAGAAACATCCACTCTGGCAAGACTACAAGTGCCAAAATTCATCCCAAAGTGCCCACCTGCTCAAGTGGATTATGCCATGAATTTAGACGCCGAAGGCCACCACCACGGACTACCTTGAATGAGTCCCTTTGAAGCTATTATCACAGTCTGAGAAACTCACATGGGAAGTGATACTCATGCAAAGAAAGGGATAGATCACAGTATAAGCGATCCAGTGTTAAAGGACAAGAGTTTTCCAAAAAGTGGGCAACTGATTTTACAATAGAGGTTAGAAAAAGCCTACAAGAAACTGGCATTTTCATAGATTGATATGAAAGCTACAAATACCTAAGCAAAGTTAGAAATTAGAGACTTCCACATGAGGAGTAACTGCTTAAGTCCAAAGATGCTTATCTTCTGTATTTGGAGATTCACTTATTCCCCATTTCTCTGGTTTCTAAGGAGAAAAGCATTTTTTTCTAAACATTCCTGGCCTCCTGCCCCACCCACTCACTTACGCTTCTCCCAGGGAAGACGAGGGAATTGTCAGAATGCTGAGTTTGGGTAAGAAACTCATAAGCACAGGGTACCCCTGCTGCCTTTCTTCCCCTTGAGAACTAGTATGCCCACAGAGAGAATGCATTCTGCCTCGTCCTCCCACTCCATGTGTGACAGGGACAACCTCAACATAGGGAAGCCTGTGGTTATTCAGTGCTGCCTGGGCTTAGGGGCATAAAGTTTATTCTGGGGTTCACTAGTAGGAAGTCCACTGTGGTCACACACCTAAGCCACATCCTCAAATCTGATTTTTATTAGTATAAAGCACTGATTTTTATCTCCACTTGCCTAACTTTATTGTTTAAAAATTATTCAGGAAGAATAGTATGTATTGGGCCACAGATAATTTGAACTATAGGAAAAATTGTGTTTCACACAGAGAGTTTCTAATTTGACATGTTTTGTCATCATTCACTGAGGTCAGATATATGCATAACAAGCCATGTCACCTGTCCACTGGCGCCTATGCAGAAAGCAGCTTCCTACCAGGAGTTGGTAGTAGCACTGGCCAAGCTGAGTGAGATAAGAGAAGCAATAATTCATGGTCAATAACTTATAAAGATTGTGAAATAAAGTCCTTCTTTTACCATACATACCAGGGAAAGGGACATTTGAGGAAAAGAGAGGGTAGGAATTTGTGTTTCACTGATGTTTATACCTTTGGAGGTTTTGAATATGTTATGAGAAAAAATAAAATAAACATCTGCACTGGAGGTTTATACTATCTCTAGAGTTTCTCCAGAAACTCAAGAATAAACTTAGTCCTGAGTTTTCAGGACTGGCCAACACTGCAGGGCCTTGCCATCTTTGCCTGCTTTGTTCCCCAACTCCCAAGACAACTTAGAACCACCTTGCTATCATGTAAGAGGATTTTGATGAAGATCAGATCTGAGGTAAGAACTGCAAAAGTTGAGATGGCTGGTCTACTTATCTTCTGGGTGAGGCAGGCCACAGGCCCTCCCAGAGGTTTAAAGGAAAAAAGAGGCCTGAAGATCAAATCATTGAGAACATTCATGAGAGAAAGTTAAGGTGGCTTCACTGAGGTAGGTTGAGTCTTGGATTTGAAGTTATTTTATGCCAAGTTAAAATCCCAACTCAGCCTTCCAAGCTAAGATGGGATCTCAAAGTAGATCCCTTAGCTTCTCTCAGCTTTGGAATTAAAAAATCTATAATATGGGGCTAATAATAACTCTTACAGGGAAATAATCCATGTGAACCTAAGTTTTATACCATAAATGCCCAACATATTTGGTTGGATTAGACGTCAGAAAGGATGAAATCTCATACTTGGAAAAGCCTCTAGTGACCATCCTGCCCCTCATCTCAAAGGAGAAAGAATGAGTAATAGTGAATTGGTTTGAGGTTATACAGCATGGCAGAGACTCAGTGCTGGAAAGTACTTGACAATATTTATGACAATGTCCTATTTTGAGAATCTATAGACATGAAGCAACTTCTAGTAGTCACACAATTCAGCAAGTCAGAATTGGGCTGATAATCTAGACTATTCCATCCTCATCGAATGGCTTCCTATGGCTTTGTGCCTACACCTTTTATTCCATGGTTCAAACAACAGCAGAGGCACAGACATGTGACATTTCTGCTGAGTGAGGACAAGTCCCAGAATTCTCTCCCCAAATTTCACTACTGCCATAGCCAATGGCAACAGTGTGGAAGCTCTGGGTGTCAGACAGATGAGAAATTTCCCTTAGTATGCTCTTATTTTTAAGGTCAGATCCTTGAAGAAACAGCATTAGAGAGAAGGCAAACTTGAATTTATAGATTCATCCTTAGAATATGGATTACTTTCTTTTATAGGATCATACTAGGGAAAACTATGTAACTCAAAATCACTGGCCCCTCCTTTATCATTTGGAAAATTAAAACCTAATGCATAGATATAAATCAAAGGAGGTATTGCCACTTTCCCTACTACAGGAGTTGACGTTTTCAACATAGAGTTTTAGATGTGCAGCAGAGCGACTAATATATGACTCGATGCAAAACTCCTACTATGCTGGCAGTTAGGTACATTTCTTATATTATCTTGTATTTTCTGTAACTGTAAGATGTATGATGTACGGGAGCAGCACCCTCACTTATCTCTGGGTGCAAATGACTAATGCATTTCCAAGGACTCTGAGACACTCAACAAAGGGTGCTCTCTATCATTGGAGATGGAAGTAATGATAAATGGGTGACAGCAGCCTAACTCCTACCAGATGCTGCAGGGTGTTACCCCAGTTGTCAGCCACTTCTCTTGTCATCTCTTGGGACTGAAAACCGTCACGTTCTAAATTCCATCTACCCAGTTTGTGCTGTCTTATCCACGAATCCGATAGAAAAGTCCAGAAGCTAGCAGGAAAGGGCAAGAAACTACACACCCAGGCTAAGTACTACAAACAGTTTTCTCATTCTCCTCTTTGGCCAGCTGCAAAGGAAAATGATGCCTTTGAATCTGGCAGTTTCTATCATGCAGCCCCTTGCATTTGCTTATACACACGATAACTAGACTTAAATTCTCTTCCAGGCTTTGGTCATTTTCACATTATTGTGAATTGTGACTGTAATACCAGATAATCAGGTTTTAAACCTGTCAGTCCATGACATTTTATTTCCGATCTACAACCCTTTTGCAGACTCTTCCCACACTTCTAGGTGTCAGGCTGATGATGCATCTATTGATGCATGGGTCGCCTGGAGGCACTTTCTAGTTCCTTGTTAAAGCAGGGCTCTCATCTCTTCTGGGTTCCGGGGCCACAGTCTCTCTGTACTAGGGGTTTTTGTTGTTTGTTTGTTTGTTTGTTTGTTTGTTTTTGGATTGTATGAATCTGGAAATAATAGTTCTTAGAGAGCCTCTTCATGAAAGAGCATCTGCCAAATCATCCTTGGAGAAAAGGTGATCCAAAGAGAAAATTACCCTAGGATTCAGTGGTTATTGAAAATATCTCAAAATTTCAAAGTAGTAGTAGGTCAGAATGTCATACGGGGATCTATGTTTGTACATATGCAGATAATGATTTCTGCTTCTCAAAACACACAATGGAGAACATATATGAGTGTACTTACTATGTTTTCATCCCAAATGTAGGCAAGATAAAGCTCATTTCCTGGTGAATGAAGCCATCCTAAATGACTGTGAGCTCGATGCCTGCAGAATATACTGGAAGGTTTCTGACTTTTAAATTTTGTCAATAAGAAAAAAAAAAGGCTTGGCCGGGCGCGCTGGCTCACGCTTGTAATCCCAGCACTTTGGGAGGCCGAGGAGGGCGGATCACGAGGTCAGGAGATCGAGACCACGGTGAAACCCCGTCTCTACTAAAAAATACAAAAAATTAGCCGGGCGTGATGGCGGGCGCCTGTAGTCCCAGCTACTCGGAGAGGCTGAGGCAGGAGAACGGCGTGAACCCGGGAGGCGGAGCTTGCAGTGAGCCGAGATTGCTCCACTGCACTCCAGCCTGGGCGACAGAGAGAGACTCTGTCTCAAAAAAAAGAAAAAAAAAAAGAAAAAGAAAAAAAAGGCTTACAGATTAACATATAGTGGCTTACTTCAAATTTATTCATTAAAGACATTAGGAGTAAACATAACATTTACCATCATCAATATTTCTTAAAGATAGGAAATACATAATGACGGTTCTTTAGATTAAATAGTTAGCTTTATTTATGAACATTATTTTAATTTTTCTCATTTTGCCATAGGTGGCTTAAAATTTAGCCATGGATCAGAACCAGGCTGTTGACCTATGCTTAAAAAATACTATAATATACTCTCTACTCTCTCCATTCACAGCATAATTAATTTCTGTCCTGTGAATTGAAACAGTAGCAAGTGTTCAGAGAATGGCCATTTTCATCTTTCCTGATTCAAGTGAAAATATGCAAAGGCATTTGTAATTACTAATTAGCTAGTAAAAAAATTTCCTTCAAAAGGTGTCATTAAACATCCCTTTTGTAAGTCTAATTTTTTCCCAAATCTTAAATTTGCTTTCCTGATTTCCCTTTACATATATATATACATACACATATATATATACATAGTACATATATATATATACATAATACATATATATATGATTTTTTGAAAAATGTACTTGCTTGGCTTAGAAAATAAGAAACCACCTGGTCACTTCTTACTCTTTCCACTTAAAAGCAAATTTAGTTTCTGGGGAGCAGGAACCCTCATATTCCAAATTTGTTTTGCTTTCCTCCTGGGGAATGTAAATCTGGTATCAAAACAACCAGGTCCTGCTAATGGGAAATCTTGCAGCAGAAGCTGGCTGAGTGCTTTGAACATTTTCTCCTCCATGTTCTCCCAGTGGGTTATCATTTCCTCGGCACCAGCCAGCTTTCTTAGAGACAGAGCGCCTGACCTTTCTGGAATTATATGGCTCAAAGGACTGCAGGTAATTTCTTTTGACTAGCAGAGGTAGAAACTCTTAATAGTCTCTTGACTACAACCTGTTGGTAAATTTTTTTTTTAATCATCTTTTACAGTGTTTCATTTGGCAGAATATAGCTATTCCAGATTTGCTACAAATTGCCCATGAAGATAAATATATTGAGGGCATTTGATTTGAAACGCTATCTTTCAAGTTGCTCAACTGGGGCTAGTGCTTGTAGGAGACAAGGTGGCTAAGAAGTAAGCTTTTGGGAAATAAGTATTGCAGGCTAAGACCATAGGAGGTTGAAACAGTTAAACACAATGTTTTTATTATTATCATATCCAATGTGTTAAAACACTGCCATTAGGATCTCAATATTTGTGACAGAGTCTCTTAAAATTGCATTAGATAGTGTTAAATTTCAACTTTTTCATTTACAGTAGAACAAAGCCTAAAATAAGGGTGGGGAGTTACGTTTATTCACCGTGGTTACCTTTTATATATCACATTTGCTCTTTGTTAGAAGGAAACTGTCTTGGCTGACAAAATATTTCATGGTTATCCCTGATATCTGTTTGTTCTTAGCATGATATTTTGAGCAATTTTTGAGACTCTTGAGTGATTTCAGATTTTCACACTTTCTCACAGGTGCACAAATTATCAAAGAATAGAGTCACCCACCAAAGATTTAACAGGACCTCATGGTCTTATTACAAACCTGGGGAGAAGGTGGGTGGAGGGATAAAATACAGAATTTCAGTCCTTAGACATCACATCCCAAATTACGTAAATATATATAAATTAATACATCTTCTTTTTGTAAGTAAATGCTTCATTCCTGCTCTCCATTCACTCTGTTCATGGTGCAAAAAAAGTTGAAGGTAAAATACTGCAAATCGTGAAATAGGCTGCCCAAGGCATCTCTGTTTTGGGGAATAAACTCTGTAAGTATAATATCGACAGCAAGCATGTATTGAGTGCTTTTTTGGTGCCAGGCACTGGACTGAATGCTTTGTATATATTGAAGAAATTAATCTTCCCAACTCCGTTGTCAATATCCCTATTTCACAGGTAAGGAAACTAAGATTCAGAGAGATTACTATCATGGGAGTAATCCCCACCTATGAGGTAGACCAGAAATAAAGTTATGTGCTACCAGTTATTTAAATATATACTCTTGACTTTTGTGCTCAAGCTGAGGGCCTGGGAAGTTGCGTGTATAAACGCAAATGTACACTTGGGTCACTTTTTCCCATGCATTTTCCTGAATGCTACTGGCAGCATGGGGGATGGGTGGAAAAATGTAGAGAACTAGGGTAGGAGGACAGAGTTCTAGCCTTTGTAAACTCAGCATCCATATCCATTGAACCATCCCTGTACCTCCCTTCCATTACATCCTGCTTATTGTCCATGCTTCCATTTAGATCTGTCTCAGCCAAACAGCTTTCAGGAGATCATCCTGTCTCATAAATCCAACTCTCCCTCTACTCTTTACCTTCTGTGTCTGCAACATAGCCTGAATCTGCACTGACATATGGCTTCAGACACAGGTTCTTATTTAGTGAACGCCACTTCTAGTTTCCCAAGCAGAACATGTGCTGTTTAAAAGCAGAGTCAAGATCCTCTGTTTCCATGGCCTTCCCCTCGACCTTGACCACTATCCTGAGTGTTTAATCCTAGGTTTAGAGCAGTGATTGTGCAATATGTACTTTTGTACTTGTGATTATTCTAAGACTCAGCCAAAGGGAACAGCCTTGAGTTTGGCAACATGGATATAAGCTATAACTTCTCCATTAGAAGTGCAAGGAAATACAATTTCTTAGAAGAACTATTAGAAAAGGTAGACAATGTTCCAGACTTATGTGGAAAGTCTGTAATACCAAAAGGCAGAATATTCCCTTCCCCAACAAAAAATGAGGAAGTACTTGTTTCTTTGAATTAGGTTTTCTGATTAAAAACATATTAGAAAACAGCTGGCACAAAGTCATTAAGTCAATTGAAATTCAAAGTTCTGAAAACTTCTGTGCTTAGGCCTATATTTCACTTTATGAATTGAGATAATACTGTCTTTAATCTTGCTGTTTCATGTTAAAAATCCAGGCAAGTTTAACAAAGATTCTTCTCTTATCTCTCCCTTATCCAACTACTAAAAACAAAAAATAATTTTTAAAAAAGGAAAAAACAAAAACCTTTGTGATCAGTTTCTGAGCCAATAGAAAAATATTCAAACAAGAAATAGCGACATCATGAAATACTGAAATACTGAAAGAGGGATTTTGCATTTTGGGATAAGCGTTAAGGCTTATGCTTTACTTTTAAATAAAGTTGAGCCAGGGCTCATGTGATTAATCTGCTGAGTTTCCTGAAGATATCCCCTAATTCCTGGGGAGAAAAAAAGTATTTCCTGTGCAAAAGTATTTTTAATAGCTCTCCCAGTGAACAAAGAATGGTCGCCCTTATTTCTCTGTTCAACGTGCCAAAATTTCTGGGAAAGTTGTTTCTCATTGTTTCAGCATTAAGTCAACATTTGAAAAATGGAGCCTTTTTTTTTTTTTAATTGTAGGATTAATATCCAGGTCATGGGTAATAGAAATTTCACCAGCTTTGGTGCACTGGGCTTATGAAATTGAAACAAGTGGCTCTATTCATTATTAATAAGAATATATGGTTGTGTTTAAACTAAATATCAAAGTCCTGGTTGAGTCTTAGGGACCAAGCAACTTCATGATATAAGGTCCCCTTGCTGCCCTTTTATGATTTTCTGCAGAGCTCTTCATACAATTTACAGCCTTGTAATCAGTGGGGTCCTATAGATCAAGGTGTAAGCAGGATAAACTATGTGTTGTTAAACAAAAATTGTGAAACACTCCATTGTGGCATATAAATTACTATTTCTTCCCTACTTTTCTGCTTTCAGATTTATAGCATTTATCTGGCACATTTTTTAATATAGAAGAAAATCCAATTACTTAACATTTGTTTAAACAAGGTATGATTTTAAAATATCATTGCTGGGATGTTAAACCTTTGAGCCCAATGCTATAGTTGTGCTTGAACAATATGACTATTGGTTGTTACTACATGAAAAAGTAGTTTTCTTATCATGTCTTTGTACGTAATTTGGCAGGAAAATGGGAGTGTCATTTAGTTAGATGTATTACATAGCTAAATAGTTCATTTTATTGAAAATAAAACTGGATACTACATGTCACAAATCTTTTATTTGTGACCTTATTTAAAAATACTACATCATATACATAGAAAGGCAGATAGATAGATACCTAGATAGATAGATAGATAGATAGATAGATAGATAGATAGATAGATAAATAGATACCAGGTGTAGAAAAATTCTTGGTCCACTTTTCCCCATATTTGTCAAACTTTGTTTGCATTCATTGAAAATCTGGTAAATTATTTGCCCAATGTTCTGCACTATCAGATCCAAATGTTTGGAGACATGATTAATTTTAGGCTTTGAGTATATAAATCATTTTAAAAAAGGAGAATTTTCTTGTTAGCCTAACATTCTGGAGCTCACCCTAACATGGGATGCTATATTGACATTAACTTGAATGGATGCCACTGGATGGAGAGTTACTAGGAAATGAAGAAAGGCAAAGTTGAGAAAGATATTTTTGTCATCATGAATTAATATTTAAGAGATGATTATGGACACAAATTTAGATCCGTGGGAGTGTGAGCACCCTAACACTCTTAAAGCATCACGGCATTCTCAGTAACTTCAGAATCATCTCACACCATAATTAATTAATATTAATACTACTTACACTCAAATATCATTTATTAAATCTGTCTCCTCTGCTATGGTAAGTACTTTACTCACCTTATCTCATTTGATCATAGGAAATAATTTTATGAAGCAAGTATTATTATCCCATTTTACAAAAGAGAGAACTAAGTCTAAAGTTTCTGCTGAGTGAAGCCCAGGATCACTCCATCTCAGAGCCCATGTTGTTAATTCCTGTCCTGTAACATCCTTATCCTCAGAGCCTTACCTCATATGATTCTGCTGTTTGGTATCCCCCCAAACATTTTCTAATAAATGAATTTATTGCTTCTACAAATTCACCTAAATTTTTTTCTTTTAGTTGGGCCATACCTGTTAATGTTTAACATTAGTTTTTTTATTTTTTATTTTTAGAAGATAAGCTACCTCCCAATGAATCAAGCTTTCCAAAACTTGTGTGAGTTATTTTAAATTATTCTCAAAGTAGCTTGAAGGTAAATTGGACTAAGGTGGAATCTTTAGTCAGTTTTACCAGCAAAGGCAAGAAGAGACTTTCAATGGATCTAGCCTTTGCCTTTTAAAAATTGTAGTCACTGTGCTGGGCACTTTACATCATTTAGACTTCAGAAGATGGTTAGAAAGGTTTCATTAACCCCATCTGAAAGAAAACTGAGATTCAGGCTTGCAGCTATGTAGATGAAGCTAAACCTAGACCATCTTCTGATGTCAAGGACTCCTTCTCTATCACATTCCCTTTAAAGTACTTCCAAAGACACAAAAACTTTGAGTATTTATCTTGTTGTTGCTGTTCTCAGTAATCCACAATACCTTGTCAATTCACTCAATATTTTATGATTCTGCTGCCTTAATGGACAGAGGAAAGTATCAAGAATTTATTATGAGAGAAGGATAATAATGATTGATAATAACATTAGCATTCAGGAATTGATTTCACAAAACAAGTGTGCTTCTTTTTTTTGGTTGAAACAATTTTAAAGGTCGAACAAAGTGTTAGAAAGATAGAAGCAATTTTATAATTTAGCCACAGTGTTTTGATTCTACGTTAAATGGTTTGGTGAAAACTAAAATGCAACGTATATCTGAATGGACTATTCTCCCCAGCATTATAGCCTATAATATTTCATGTCTGCTTAAGTTTTTGAGATATTAAAAAAATGAACAGACATTCAAATATACTCCATAAAGATTATACCTTTCTGTTTCTCCATTATTTACTGCCTTTTCATACAGACAATGTAATTTCATTAATTAACCCAAATGGTCATAAGAACTGTTGCTTGCTATTGTGCTATTACTGTTTAACGTTTCTGCAATGTGGTATAATGTGAAATTTTTGCACAGCAAAACTTACCCAGGATGACCAGAAGCTGAATTTCCATGTGTTGGCAGTATGTGTTAAAATTTGACCAGTGTTAAGTCCTGTGAATAAGACTTATGAAACATACTATAAGAGAAAGATGAACTATCTTAGATAAAATACATTTACTCCTCACTTCTGCTGTTACTAATAGTATTTAACCTGTCTTATAGTAATTATAAATCAGCACCCTAAGGCACAGAATAATTAGGTATTTCCCTACATGGTAATAAATGGCCCTGGAATATTTGCCTTTTATTTATTCTGTGTCTTTTGCTATTTTATCATTTTTATTGAACAAAAAGTTACCTTAAAAAAGGATAGAATGAGATGGATTGTTTCATATGAAGCTTATAGAGGCCATTTAACACATCTCAGGTTTATGAAATTACTGTTCCCAGAGTTAGCATGAATCCCATTTAACTCAAAAATCACTATCCTTTTGGCCAGGAACTCTGACAAGCTGAATAAATACATAGAGGAGAATCTTGGAAGTGGGTAGACAGACTGGTGACTCATGACGGGGTCAGAGCCTTTGCTATTTGCTTAGAAACAGATCTCTCTCTCTCTGTCTGCCATGAGGAGGAAGTGATGATGGAGAACAGTTAGTTCCAGAGCAGCATAGTCCAGGCAGCTGGAGGGTCAGGGGTTAAACATGTGCTATCTCAGCTATGCTGGGTGCAATAACAACATTAGGCATCAGGAGAAGGATCTATCAGGGCAATTAGTCAAGCAGGCCTTGTGGTAGCCCAGATAGGCCCGGCTCTGTTTGCATCTGTTTATCGGTTTGAGATAAGAATCTTTGTGAACCTTTTTGTTACCTTGAGAAAGTAGACACCTGGATGGTAAACATATGACAACAATGTCTTTAAAAATTGATTTTGAAAAATGACTATGGCTCCCAGATGGGATTAAGTAATGTTTAATTCTGGTTGTTAAAAAAAAAAAGACAAATAAGGGGATGGTGGGAGAGAAAGAACAGAGGAAGAGAAGTAAGCAGAACAAGAATTTTCTTTTTTTTTCTTTTTTTTTTTTTTTTTACATGCTTCTCAGCCTACTCTCCCAAAAGCAGAAGTTACAGAATTGGACTTATTTTCATCAAATACGAAACTTGGCCCAGATGCCTTGGGAAATGGAGAAGATAATTTAGATTGTTGTGGTTTTTCTTTTATTTTCCCCCAAAGATTTTCCTGCAAATGCCACATTTTGCTGTAATGTGTAAACTGACTCAGACATTCAAAACATTTGTCTTTCTTCATTCATATTGACATGATATTTCTTCCCTTCTGATTGTAAACTCCTAGGGGATCCCATTCTTTTCTCCTGATGTTATCAAACTAAGTTACACTAAACTCAGAAACTCATGAAGTGAACTTTTATAAGATTATTATTCACTATCTGTGAATAATTATTATTATTAAAGATTATTATTCACTATCTGTGAATAATTGTAATTATTCTATTATTCTACTATTATTATTCTACTATTATTATTATTAAAGATTATTATTCACTATCTGTGAATAATTGTAATTGCAGTAAAAACTCCAAATCAGAAGCTTTCAAGATGATAGTTAAACATTTATTTATTTTTATTATATTTATATATGTTTGAGACAGAGTGTTACTCTGTCGCCCAGGCTGGAGTGCAGTGGTGCAGTGGTGCAATCTTGGCTCACTGCAACCTCTGCCTCTGGGGTCCAAGAGATTCTCCTGCCTCAGCCTCCTGAGTAGCTGGGATTACAGGCACCGCCACTACACCAAGCTAATATTTGTATTTTTAGTAGAGACAGGGTTTCTCCATGTTAGCCAGGCTGGTCTGGAACTCCCGACTCAGGTGATCCACCCGCCTTACCCTCCTAAAATGCTGGGATTACAGGCGTGAGCCACCGCGCCTGGCCTAAAAATTTATTTTGAACAATAATTTGCAGTGCCCTGAATACACAGGCTCATGCATCTGTACTTTGTTTAGATGTTTCTCCATGCTTAGAATATTCTTCTGCTTCTACCCACTTTGGCGTGAAATTGGATAAGCACTAAAACTTACCCAGAAGAGGAGAGTGCTCAGGTCTTCACCAGCAGCAGGAAAACTGATGGGTACATTCTTGTACATCTCTCCTAACCCCGTTAGAGCTTGCTTTATAATCTAATTATCTCATCTGGCATTACAATTTTTAGGTACTTTCAAAACTAGCTTCAAAGATTGTATTTACATTTCACTTTTTTCCAGGAGAGTAAAGAGTAAAGCATATTCGGGTAGAAAGGTATTCTTTCTTACAACCTTATTTATCCACTCCAAAAAAAAAAAAAAAAAAAATCCAAGCAGAAGAATTAGCTACTCAGACATGTGCAAAGTCTATTTTTATCCCTCTGACAGCAACTATCTGTGTGACTTTGGAGTATTTAATGAACCTCTCTGAACCTCACTTCTTTCCTATTCATAAGTTGATAATAAATGCAGGACCTATTTCCTGAGGTTCTTGTGAGGAATCAATGAAGAAGTGGGCAGGAGTTCGTCATGCGGTGTTTAGAATACAGAAAGCATTGTAGAAATGGCCCACCAATAGAATCACTTAGTACCTGCTGAGCAGATACACTGACCTTGAGGTGGATGAATTGCCTTATGTTCCTCATATTCTACATGTAAACTTACATTATTTTAAAAATTATGGTTTCCATAACAATTAAGGTTATTTCATCAGATCGCTTCTTAATTTTTTAAAATAAACTCTATATTTAGAGTAGTTTTAAGTTCACAATAAAATTGAGGGGAAGGTGCATAGATTTCCCATAGAACCTCCTGTCCCCGCATATGGGTAGCCTCCTCCATTATCAAATCCCCCACCAGAGTGATACATTTATTACAATTGAGGAACCTATACTGACACGTCATAATCACCCAAAATTCAAAATCTGCACTGGGGCTCACATCCTAAAATTAAAATTTTAGGATATTGAGTATACTCTCAATGGTATCTAGTCATTAATTCAACTATTAATTACTATTTTTATTTAGCAAATTTACTTTTACGAAACTGTGACATTTTCTGTGCTAATAAGATGTGATCTAGTGTTTATCATTTTTATCCAAAATCTGTTCTAATTCATTTTGTAAAGTGCATATTTTTCTACCACCCATGTGGAGCACAATTGTACCAGGCCCATGTCCTATAATTACATACTTAAAAAGATGAAAACATGTAGGTTTCTGTCAAAATATTTTAAAATGCATTCCTGAACCTTACGATGCATTCCTACAGGAAGGAAGAAGAAAACTTAAATTACAACTCTGTTAATTTGCCATTGCAAAGCATTTTAAATACAACCCTTTAAAAGTTTTTCTAGACAGATGCTTGTCTTCATTTTTAAGTTATTATTAGACTCTGAGAACACAGCAAAGGCCAGCTACAATGCAATCTGCTTTAGCACAGAATTTGGAATAATGAAGCTCTGTTCTGGCCCTCAGATTCTCATTTAGAGTTATCTTTCCAGAACAGGCCTCATTATGAAATACTGTGCTGTCAACTCCACTGTGGGTGACATAAGGACCCTGCAGACATTAAGGAAGTGCGTCCACACTAGGACAGGGCATCTGCATGGAGGAATGTCAGTTTTCATGTCTGAATTTGAACCAGCCAGGCCAACCTGCCAGTCATACGGGGTAAGTCTTAAACCAACAGGAGATCTGGTATCTGTCTTTTCAGAATGAGCTGCTTTTTGAGCTTTGGGATAGAAGTGAAGCAGATGGAACAGAGAATTGGGCAATACAGGTGATATGGTTTGGCTGTGTCCTTACCCAAATCTCCTCCTGAATTATAATCCCCATAATCCCCAAGTGTCATGGGAGGGACCAGGTAGAGGGAACTGAATCATGGCGGCAGTTTACCGCATGCTGTTCTCTTGCTAGTGAGTGAGTCTCAGGAGAGCTGATGGTTGTATTAACATCTGGCAGTTCCTCTGCTTGCACTCACTTCTCTCTCCTGCCACCCTGTGAAAAGGTACCTTCTGCCGTGGTTGTAAGTTTCCCGACGTCCCCCCAAGCCATGCGTACCTGTGAGTCAATTAAACCTCTTTCCTTTATAAATTACCCAGTCTCGAGTATTTCTTTATAGCAGCATGAGACTGGACTAATACAACAGGATCAACACATTGAGAGCACAGCCTCCCTCACCTTCTTTGCTCCAGTCACTCTGTCCTCCTCAGTGTTCCTCAATGTGATATATTTCCTCCTATCCTGGGGTCTTGGACATATAATTTTTTTTTTTGTCTGAACAGCAAGTTTTCCCCTTAACTTGATTAAATAGTTCTCCTTTTCAGTTCTTATTCAAATTCTGCTTAATTAAGGAATTCTGATCTCCAGACTATACCTGCTGTTTAAATCTAAATCTGATAAATCTAAATCTAAAGTTAAATCTGGTAGATCTAAATCTAAATCTAAAAACTACGTCAAAATTTATAAATAAATCTACTATTTAAACTATTATTGCATGGTTTGTCATAAAATATGCAAGGGATTATTGTGGTTGTTCAATTAATTCTTGTTTTATCTAGTAAACTCTACTGAGTACAGTATAAGTTCACATGGCACAGGTCTTGAGTTTCCTTGGCATTGTATCACTAATACCTGGCATGTAGAAGATGCTCAAATGCTTGTTGAATGAATTAAAGAATATATGTTCTAGGAGCATTAAAGGTAAAAAGGAATTAAAAGTTATATAATACTTAGACTTTTCTCTGTATACAAAATGTTGTATTAGCCTGACATTCGAAATTTCAAGAATTCTGATTACAGCATAAAGTAAAATGAAAATGAATAAATGTTACCATGGAAAAGTGACTTTAATTGTGATTACAAAACTATATTTAAATTTTTGTAATTTTTGTAAGGTTAAACTCAATGTAGACAGTGTCATTTTCTCTTTCTTCATAAGAACTTAGTTATCTGGCTTTCAAGATGAATGACGGCATCATAGCAAATTCCCCTGTTGCCCCCTACTTATCTTCTTGAAGAAGCCAAACTGAAATACAAACAAGTGGTAGGAGTTGATGGGATTTGCAAGAAGAACAAGGAAAAGTCAGCAAATATTCAAATACTTTAGTATTTACCTACAAACTGGGCAAAGTACGGATAACATTAATTTTTGATAATAGTTTATGTTGTTACAGCTGTTGAGTAAAGAATCTATTTATCAAACATAGTATGCCTCTTGAAAATACTTACTGTTTCCTTGCATGACAGTGATGTGCAAAGACATTGGTTACTTTAAGATTTTTTTTTTTTTTGGTTCAGGTTATTGAACTGGTTCATTGAAATGATACAGAAAACTGCTGAAAATCAGATTCTAATGCTGCTTGGTAAAAAATGTGTCACTGAGAGATTTGGGATTAATCACATTATTCTGGGTAGACAAGATAAGTTAAACAAATTCTTATCAAAAAATCCTGACCTCTGAAATAATTTAACAGGCAGAAGAATCTAAAATATCTTGTGCTCTTTATAACTGCTGTAGAGCGTACCATAGTTTGAGATGAGTTATTAAGATTTAATATTTGCTAAGCTTTGCCGTGCTTTGGATGAATACTACCAGAAAGTGTTGGCTCAAAGGAGTATGAACTATTGGTATAGTAGGAGAGGAGGACAGCATCAGATGGTAGATAAAGTCTAGGGAGGTAGAGTGTAATGGAAGAAAAAACCCGTGATAACATGGCGAATCAGCTAGTAATCAGAGAGCCAGTCACAATAGGAAAAACATGGCAGAT
Source organism: Symphalangus syndactylus (assembly GCF_028878055.3). Lineage (NCBI taxonomy): Eukaryota > Metazoa > Chordata > Mammalia > Primates > Hylobatidae > Symphalangus > Symphalangus syndactylus. Next base: position 31,563,321 of record NC_072430.2, read on the forward strand.
AACACGGGTCAGTCCACAGATGCCAGGAGATAATCCAGCAAGGGAACTGTCAACACTGCCACAAGCTTCCAGGACAATAGATCAAGAGGCATTGGAAAATAAGTTGCTGCCAAACTAACTCATTTTCATCTTTCTGTATCTGTGTGCCTTTTCAGAAGATTATCAACCAAAGTGAATTTTAATTTTTTTATGATTGCTATATTTATATATAAATATATATTCTATATATGTTTATATATTAGGTTAAATAACACAAGTATAGTAAAGAGCATGTTTTTCTTTTTATTTATTTTTTATTTTAAAATTATGCTTTTTTAAATTGACAAACCATAATTATATTCATTTATGGGGTACAGTGTGATGCTTTGGTATATGTATACAATATACAATGATTAAATCAAGCCAATTAATATATTTTTTATCTTGTTTACTTATCTTTTTTTCTGTGATGAGATATTTGGAATTTACTCTCAGTTATTTTAAAATTTACAACACATTTTATTGACTACAGTCACCCTGCTGTGAAACAGATCTCAAAATGTATTCCTTGTGTGTAAGTGAAACTTTGTATCCTTTGACCAGCAACTCCTCATTCACTCCCTCCCCCTGCCCCAGCCTCTGGTAACCATTTTTCTACTCTTTACTTGTATGAATTTAACCTTAGATGCCACATGTAAGTGAGGTCAAGGAGCATGTCTATTGATTTTGCTCTAATTAGCCCATGTTGTGTTGATATAAAGAAATACTTGAGACAGAGTAATTTATAAAGAAAAAAGTTTTGTCCTGCTTCTGGAGGCTATACAAGCATGGCACCAGCATCTGTTCAGCTTCTGGCTAGGCCTCAGGAAGCTTTTACTCATGGCAGAAGGCAAAGGGGGAGCAGATGTGTCACATGGTGAGAGAGGAGGCAAGATGGATGCCAGGCTGTTTTAAACAACCAGCTCTCACGTGAACTAATAGAATTCGAACTTAAGCATTCCCATGGGGTTGGCACCAAACCCTGCATGAGAGATCTGCTCCCATGACCCAAACACCTTTCACTAGGTCCCACCTCCAACACGGGGGATCACATTTCATGACATTTGCAAAGGACAAATATTCAAAGCATATCATTCTGCCCCTACATGCCCCCAAATTTCATGTCTTTCTTACATTGCAAAATACAATCATACCTTCCCAATAGGCCTCCGAAAGTCTCAACTCATTCTGTATCAGCTCAAATGTCTTAAGTCTCATCTGAGACTCAAGGCAATTTCCTTTCACCTATGAGCCTGTAAGATCAAAAACAAGTTATTTATTCCCAAGATACAATGGTAGTACAGTCATTGGGTAAACATTTCCATTCTAAAGGGGAGAAATCAGTCAAGAGAAAGGAGCAACAAGCCCCCCCCCCACACCCCAAGTCTGAATCCCAGCAGAGCAGATGTTAACCCTTAAATCTCCAAAACAACCCTTGACTCCGTTTCTTGCACACAAAGCACACTGGTGCAAGGGGTGGATCCCCAAAGCCTTGGAAATCTCCACTCCCATGGCTTTTCTGGGTGCAGCCCATGTAGCTACTACCATCAAGTGTTAGAGTCAAATGCCTGCAACCTTTTCAAAGCTGAAGATGCTCTACCATCCTCATATATGTAGGGCAGTGACTTGATTTCCACAGCGCCACTAGGCAGTACTCCAATGGAGACTCTGTGTGGGGGCTTAAACCCCACATTCCCTTTTGGCATTGCCCTAGTAGAGGCTCTCTGTGGGTGCTCCAGTCCTGTGGCAGGCTTCTTTGTGGGTACCCAGACTTTCAGTATTTATCCTCTGAGATCTAGGTGGAAGCTGCCAAATCTCCTTCACCCTTGCATTTTTATGCCTGCAGACTTACCACCACATGGAAGCCACCAAGTCTTAAAGCTTGCACCTTCTGGAGCAGTGGCCTGAGATGTACTTGGGCCCTTTTGATAGCTGGCCAGAGCCAGAGAGGCCCAGATGTGACAAGCAGCATCTGAGGCTAAGCAGGGAAGTGGGGTCCTGGGCTAGGACTGTTTCCAAGGCCCCTGAAACTATTCCTTCCTCCTAGGCTTTAGGGCCTGTAGTGTGAGGCACTGTCTCTAAGATTTCTGAAATGCCTTTGTGACCTTTTGCTTGTAGTCTTGAATTTTAGCACCTGGCTCTCATTCAGTCATGCTAATCTCTCTAGCAAAGTGGTTGCTCTGCAGGCCTCCTGGATTCCTCTTCTGAAAATGTCCTTTTCTTCTGTATCACATTTCCAGGCTTCAAATTTTTTTATACTCTGCTTCCGTTTTAATTATAAGTTCCAATTTTAAGTATTTCCTTTGCTCCCATATCTGACTGTAGGTTGTTAGAAGCCCACATCACCTCTTTTTTTTTTTTTTTTTTTTTTGAGATGGAGTCTTGCTCTGTCGCCCAGGCTGGAGTGCAGTGGCTCAATCTCGGCTCACTGCAAGCTCCGCCTCCCTGGTTCACGCCATTCTCCTGCCTCAGCTTCTCCGAGTAGCTGGGACTACAGGCGCCCGCCACCACGCCCCACATCACCTCTTGAATGCTTTGCTGCTTAGAATTTTTTTTCCCAGATAACCTAGGTCATCATCCTTAAATTCAGCCTTCCACAAAGTCTTAGGGCATGGACACAATGCAGCCAAGTTCTTTGATGTGGCATAAAAAGTGTAACCTTTGTTCCATTTCCCAATAAGTTCCTCATTGCCATTTTAGATCTCGTCAGCCTGGCCTTCATTGTCCATATTTCTGTCAGCATCTTGATCACAACCATTAAACCAGTCTCTAAGAAGTTCCAAACATTCCCTCATCTTCCTGTCTTTCTCTGAGCCCTCCAAAGTCTTCTAACCCCTGCCCATTACCCAGTTCCAAAGCCATTTTCACATTTTCAGGTATCTTTATAGAAATGCCCAACTCCTTGATATCAATTTTCTGTACTCGTCTGTAGTGCATTGCTGTGAAGGAATATCTGAGACTGCATAATTTATAAGGAAAAGAGGTTTGTTAGGCTCACAGTTCTGCAGGTTGTACTAGCATGAGACAGCATCTACTTGGCTTTTGGCAAGCTAAGTACCAACTACCGGTTCAAATAATCCAACAAGAGGTTCCAGGACAGAGTACCTGGATTATTTTTATTCACAGTCCTAGTAGCAGCAGAATGCATGATCATATGTATGGGAATATCAGGAAGCTTTTACTGACGGCAAAAGGCAAAGGGAGAGCAGGCGTGTCACGTGGTGAAAGTGGAAGTCGGAGAGATGCCAGGCTCTTTTACACAACCAGCTCTCAACATGAACTAACAGAGCAAAACTCACTTGTTACCGTGGAGATGGCACCAAGCACTTCATGAGGGATCCACTCCTTTGATTGAAATTCCTCCCCCTAAGCCCCACCTCCAACATGTAGGATCACATTTCAACAAGAGATTTGGATGGGGCAAATATCCAAACTGTGTCAAATGGGTTGCCTAGATTTTCTTGTAATAGATAATTTCCACTCTAATCTATTTCCATGATTTTCTTTCTAAATTTGATTATCATTATAGCTGTAATCTTCCAACTCTCGCAATACTGTTCATGCATTATATAACCAATATCCTGTAATGCAATTGGACTTGATAATCCAATATTTATTATGAAGGTGAGTTCCCCAAAAGAGTACTTTTAAATGACCAGTATTTTTAAGTGACTAATATAATTTTTTTTTGCATAATAATTTGGTTCCTCAAGTTTCAAAGGGCACATGCTCTTTATGAAACACAGTTAGCTATACATTTGTACAAAGTATCTGGGTTAGGAAAAGAGGCTTATGGTCTCAAAAAGTTTCTAGGGTTAGAAATTTACATAAGTTCATATTTAGATGATCTCATGAGTTTTAAGGAAATCTCTAAGGATTGAAAGTTGAATTTCATGTACTTTTTTTCTAGGCCAGTTGAGAAATGAAAACATTCTTAATTATTTCAAGCCTATATAGTGGTGTACAGTGTAATTAATTGTGATGTGTGTTTCATACCCAATTAGAGGATATTTTAGCACCAGAGTAATTGGACCCAGCAACACCTGGGAAGTGTAATCAAACAAGTTTAGCACCATATGTTATTGTGCTATGCTCTTCTGCACTTTTAAAAAAAACTGTGCATAAAGAGAATGGTCAAGACATCTGATAAAATGATGCCTATTATTGAAATTTTACTAATGTCTGAATCCAGTTCAAGGTATTCCTGTTTATTTAAAAATCTCTAACTTTTTTCTATGGCTTCATAATCCTTTTGCTACTTCTACAAATGATTTCTTCTTTGCTTATCACGATGATGACACCCATCCACTTGCCTTTGTAGGCAGTGTTTTGTGATATTTTCTTAGCAAAAGGGGGTGGTAATCTGCTAATTTTTTTTTAGGTTACCTGGGGATCGAGTGCAAAACTGTAGTTGAGGATGTGGTCCATGTCCTGTAATTTTCAGACACCACCAGTACAGGTTCAAATAATCCAACAAGAGGTTTGTATCTAAGAGTGTGGTCTGCGGACCTGCAGACTGGGAGACTGTCAGAAATGCAGATTCTCAGATTCAGCCCTGGGGTTGTTGACTCTTCACTTTAATGAGAACCCCAGATCATGCCTATAGATGTTAAAATTTGAAACACGTGGATCTAGCTAGTGTAAGAAACCCTTTGGGACAGGGTACCTGGATTATTTTTCTTCATAGTCCTAGTAGCAGCAGAATGCAGGACAACATATATGGGAAGAAAGTAAGGAGGAAGAAAGAAAGGAAAGAGGGAAGCAATGAAGGAAGGAAACAAGAAAGAAAGGAAGGAAGAGGACGAGGGAGGAAAAAAGGAAGAGAGGGTGTGAGGAAGGCAGGAAGGCGGGAAGGCAGGTAGGAAGGCAGGAAGGCAGGCAGGCAGGCAGGCAGGAAGGAAGGAAGGAAGACTATGTCCTGGTAGTCATGTGTCAGATGCTTCAAAACAGATGGAGGAGGCCAGGCGCGGTGGCTCACGCCTGTAATTCCAGCACTTTGGGAGGCCGAGGTGAGCGGATCACCAGGTCAGGAGATCGAGACCATCCTGGCTAACACGGTGAAACCCCATCTCTATTAAAAATGCAAAAAAAATTAGCCGGGCATGGTGGCAGACGCCTGTAGTCCCAGCTACTTGGGAGACTGAGGCAGGAGAATGGCGTGAACCCCAGGTAGCGGAGTCTGCAGTGAGCCGAGATTGTGCCACTGCACTCCAGCCTGGGCAACAGCGAGACTCCATCTCAAAAAAAAAAAAAAAAAAAAAAGTAGATGGAGGAGACTTCAAGTAAATCTGAACACAATTGGTCTCAAAGTTCACCACTCTTAACCTTGATCCTTGTTCTTTCCTGTCCTGGTGTTTTCATCTTGCTGCTGACTCAATGCTGCCCAAATCCAATATTTAGATGCTTAGCTCAGGCCTGAGCTGTACCTTGTGAGTCCAGGTCCTCCATTATCGATGTGTAGTGATATGACTTTCTGACTTCAGAAAATGTAAACAAAGACAAAGCCTTAGTCATCCTTTTTCTGTATAAATATTCCAAAAAGCAGGAACAATACTCTTAGCCAAGCTTGTCTAGATGAAGACTTTTTTCTCTCCTTGGCTCTTTTTTGCTCCTGGTTTTTGTCTTGTCATGAGAAAGTCCTGGCAACTAACACTCACCTTAAGGAAAAAATAGAGCTCCCTACCCTGCCTCATGTGGAAAATCCAATTTCCTCATAGCCAATGGCTTTTATACAAGGCAAACACACCAGATTCCTGTAATCCTGGCTTTGTTCCTGTAGGCAAGGAAGATCTTTTTTTCTTCTCCAACATGTTTTTTTTTTTTTGACTGTACAATCACTTATAATTACTTTAGAATATTTGCCAGTAAGGTGACTTTTAATAATACATTTTGGCCCAACTTTAAAACATTCACTGAGTCAAAAAATAGTAATACCAAAATGAAAGTGGAAGTGGAAGAACCAATTACTGAGAATTTAATGCCTTGGATTGTTCATTTGTAATTTTAAGTTCTTTTGCTTTACGAGAATCTAATATGTGCTAGTAATCTTTAACACCCAATAGATTTTCCAATTCTACCATTTATACATATATATATGGGAAAGAGAGAGACGGGGTGGAGGAAAGAAGGACGTTGCCTTTGGGAAAATAACAATGTATTTCAGAAAAAACTGGGGACATAAATTGTACATGTAGTAAATAAGTGTCATGAGAGGCTTTTAGACATCGGAAGAAAGGACCACTGGCAGCTGGGTTGATATATGAAGGTTTCATAAAGGGAGGATAGTGGAGCCCAAAGATATTAAAGGCAAATACCAGCTAATTGCCTGGAAATTAGATAAAGGACTTGCCGTGGCCGTGTTACACTGGAAAAGTGATCAAGACATGTAAGAACAGTCACTTCTGAGTAGCTAAACCAAGCTACTGCTTTAACCATATTCCATCCCTGGGCACTTAAGATGGACCTAATTCTGGGAGATAGAAAACAAAACAAAAGAAAAGAAAACAAAACAAAATCTGCAATATGTTTCAACAGACTCACATAGCTTTATGGTCATGGTGACCAGAAAACAAGGCAGCAAGAAATAGATTTAAATCTATGTTTATTTCAACGAAATTTCAGAGTCTACTTAGAAGGAAATAAAGTTTTGTTTCACATGACAATTAGGTGTTCTGTGTGTGCACCTGCGTACACGTTTGTATCTGTATTTTATATGGAGCCCAAATATCTTTTCTGATTAAAATCTTTACTTTTCAATGGGCCCAGACTCTTATAGATATATTTTTAATACATTTATTGTCTTTACTCTTTACTCAGTAGCTACATGGTTAGCGTTTTGCAAATTCTCATAGGTGAGCCCAGTTGAAAGAAGGTTCATAAAGAAGTTCACCATTATTTGCCCCCCTGTTGCTCACTGTACTGGAAGCCAAGATGGTGGTTTCTAAGCCCTAAAGTTTTGTTTTCAAAAGCATTTTCCATTTCTCCAAAGAAGAAGAAAGAGAGGGAGAGGAAGAGGAGGAGGAGGAAAAGAAGAAGGAGGAGGAGGAGGAGGAGGAGAAGGATCAGCTGAGGTCAGGAGTTCTAGACCAGCCTGACCAACATGGTGAAACCCTGTTTCTACTAAAAATACAAAAATTAGCTGGGCATGGTGGTGTGTGCCTGTAATCCCAGCTACTCAGGAACCTGAGGCATGAGAATTGCTTGAACCCAGAAGGCGGAGGTTGTAGTGAGCTGAGATCGTGCCACTGCACTACAGCTTGGGTGACAGAGCAAGACTCTGTCTCAGAAAAAAAAAAAATTGATCTTTAATGTAAAATGTTTAACTGTTCATCTTAGTATCCCTATTGGGAGCTTGTATTAATGCCATCCTTTGCACATCTTGGGCAGAATGATTTTATATTTAATAAGCTCTTGAATTTAGCAAAGTGTTTAAATGTTAAAAGCTTCTTGAGAATTTCCCCATTTTCACCACCACTGTGGGTGTACTTCCTCCCACAACTGTAGACTCTCACAGTTGAATTTGCAAAGCCTTTTTCCTTTGACTCTTTGCCTTCCATGTTCTAGCTCTTCATCTCTTGACTTTCCAGATTTGTGAACAGCCGGAGCAGATTTTAAAAACCCAACAGTGGTTGACTAACATAAACTAATTTTTAAGAAATATCAACACACTTGTTATGATCTACAATTTTTCCAGCTCTGACATCTCTGCTCCCCTTCTGTGAATGACTCAGGGCATAGACTTAATGCTCTGAGGCTCCCCGGATGCCATTCTTGGAAGCAGATGGGCTAATAAATGTACATGGTATCTCAGAATCCAAACAGAGAAACAGGTTTAAATTTAGAACCCACTCCCTATGAAAATATAAGGTTTAAAAGTATGACTCAGGGAAAGGGTTTTTAGAACTTTAGTTGTTTAAATATTTCAGTGGGTATATGTACATGTGTGTGTTGGGGGTGGTATTACCAGTAATAGAGTATTCTAGAATAAAACATTTATAGCAGGAAAAGTGCTGGGAGCTCAGGCATTTATCTGAGTGATTATGGTTATTGAACACAAATAGGGAAACATTTTAAACCACTGCAACACAGATAACTTCCTAGGGATTTTCTTTTGCTGGTGTGCAGTAGTAAGTATGAAGTGTGATGGCATTTGGGGACTTGCTCATCATAAGGCTTACTGCTACCAAGGCAAGAGTCTTGGTGCTTCTGTCGTTTGAAATACAGCTGTTTAAATGGAGTAGGCTTAGACAAGTGACCTGAAGGAACATTTGCACTTGAACTTGCTTCCTCAGAGGATAAAATAAAAGCTTTATTTTAACATGGTGGAAAGGGGCGCCAGAAATGTTTCTTCAACAAAGGGAAATGAGGAGAAAAAATAATTATATTGAACAGATTTGAGCACAGCCTTCCAAAAGATAATGCATTTCTTCTCTGCAGTAATCCTCTAATATGCCCACCTGATTTCAGCAGGTGCTCTGCTTGCAAAGGTGGAAAACATTTTATCAAGGTTCTTTGAAAATAACCTCTCCCTCTCATAGTAGCACAGATTCCTTTAGATTTTTACCTCCAAGGAAAACATTGACACTTTACTTTGGGTCCATGAAGTTAGTCTAAATCTGTGCTTTTATACAGGAATTTTGCTTTAAAGAGTTTTCGTGTCAAAATGTTCGGAACGGATGGCCCAACAAATAAGGTAAAATGCAAATGGAAGAGACAGCATTGTACTGAGGTTTCTATTTTTGTATTTTTTCATTACCTAAATGTTTGACAGTGAGCAAGCCAGCTCTCTCTTCTGTGTGTCCACAGATTGTAAGATCACACATGGGCCTTCAAGTTTATTCTTTTCCAGTTTTAGGTGCTCAATAAACCATAGGAACATATCTGAAGGAGGTAAATTTCTGTTGTGCTTCTTGCTATGCTGTACATACATCTTTAAGTAATTGCTTGTTGCTAAAGTCTTTAATTAATTCCTTCTGTGTCAGTGTTCTTTCCTCTGCCTGGAAATTTTTACAGTTCTCTATGCCACCACAAACAATGTGGCTGTCTATGTTGTATTCCCAGCGATTAGTTGTGTATTAGCTGACTTGTTAACTCCTCTATTCCAATATACTAGGGAGCATATGAACGCTGACATCGTATCCCTTCAAATGAAATATTTATCCTCAGAAGATAGAAGCTTTAATGCCTCTAATGGTGGGATTTGGAAAATCACAGGAGGCTGGCACCTAGTGAAGGTGCTTGAAATCCCGAAGACGGTGTTGGGGACATAGTGTGATGGGTCATCTCATGCACTGTTGGTGGGAATGTACATTGGTATGGCTATTCCTAAACGCAAATAAAACTCAAGATCTCAAAAGATTCACTAACTTTGGTCTAATTATTCCACTTCCAGCAGCCCATACTCAGGAAATGATAAAAAGTTCAAGGAATTCTTTATTTAATAGGGATGAAGAAGAGAAAACAAATGTGTTTAATAATACTAAGCATTAATTTTATTAAGTACCTACTATAAACTGTGAAAAACACCCAGCATGCCTTGTCTCATTTAGTATTCCCAGCAAGCCTCTGCACTAAGTTAAATAAACGCAGCTAAGGAGCGAAGAAGCTAGGCTGTCTGACTCAGGTCTGAAGCCCTTGTGCAGTGCACAAAATACAAAATTCCACATGAAAGCCCTAGTTTGACTCTAGGGGTCACACTCTTATCCTCTACCTACTTTCATCAAACTGTCTTTTCAAGAATGTTCATCTCACATTTATTAAAGACCCCTCTAAATTGCCCTGGTTAGATACTACTTTAGATCCCATGAAAATAATTGAGAGGAGGTTCTGAAAAGAACAGAGGACTGGGAAATAGAATTCCAGTGTGTGATTCTCTTGGGCACATGGTAGATTTATATTTCCTTGTCACATTTTGGTTGGTAGAGCTCCATGTCTATCTAGTCCTGAGTAATGGATTGGGAGTGGACAGGATGTGTTTCTTCTCTGAGCTAGAGCATGTAATTTCCATGGGAGGTTCCTCAAAGAGCTCTTTCCTTCAACAGCACACTACAATTTTCTAGGTTGTGGCTACTCTTTTAGTCTTGGTGCCAATGGGAAGAAGACAATGATGTCAGACAGAGCCCCAGTCAATCCACATGAAGAAGAAGTAAACCTTGTTCATTCAAGCCACTAGGATTTGGGATTGTTTTTTCCACAGCATTTCCTAGTGTATTAGGCCATTCTCGTGTTGCTATAAAGAAATACTTGAGATGGGATAATTTATAAAGTGGCTTAATTGGCTCACAGTTCTGCAGGCTGTGCAAGCATGGCACTGGCATTTTCTCAGCTTCTGGGGAAACCTCAGAGAGTTTTCAGTCATGATGGAGTGGGTGCAGGCACATCACATAGCCAGGGTGGGAGAAAGAGAGGTGGGGTTGGGGATAACTCACTCACTATTATGAGGACAGCACCAAGCCACGAGGGACCCAACCCCTGAACAAAACACCTCCCACCAGGTCCCACCTCCAACTTTGGGGATTACATTTCAACATGAGATTGGGGGAACAAATATCTAAACTATATCATCTAGCTTATTCCAATGGAAGAAACCAACATTCTATTTCACTGTCTGCTACTAATATTCTGATCAAACATTTATAAGCCTGTCATTTTTTGTCTGTAAAATGAGGCCATTAATACCTTCTTATAGGATAGTTGTTGAGATCAAATGAGATGAATTGGTACACAGATAGAAAATATTACTCTATGAGATGCTTTGTTCCTTTGTAGTTTCTGGAATTGTATCCTATAGTAATAAACAAAGATAGAGAATAACTCAGGGAAGTTTTGCAGTTATTAAGTTTAAAGCCTACATTGAACATAATTTTCTAACATTGAACACAACGGAATGCTGTTTTCTTTTTATAAAATGATACTTGCTTGAGCCGTGGTAAATAGAAAGGTGGGATCTAGTATCTAGATAAGAATCTCAGAAAGTAGCGAGGTGTTGTAAACCATGAATGCCTTCATGAACATTTGACAAATATCTGAAATAACAGCTTAATATCAATAAAATCATAGTTAAAATTATCATACTCTGAAAATAACACATCTTAAAAAGATAAGCTTTTTTTTTACAATTTTATTCAGAAAATTAATCAGTTATCTGAGGGTACGTTTTGCATCTTAACCCCATTGATGGCCGCATCAAGAAGTTATACTGTTTAGTTTTATGTCTAAGATGATTTTTCTATTCCTTGGTACTGTGGATGATTAAGAAGTTAAAAGTTGTTTTTAAATAAAAAATTAGTTAAATTTAATTCAACAAATGTCTTTCAAATGCCTAATATAGGCCACATCATTTGCCAGGTACCAGGGATTTTACAGTAGAAAAAAATAGTCAAAATCTCTGCCTTCAGGAAGATTACCTGAAGTTTATGGATACTTATTTAAGTAGTAATTGAAACATATATAATTAGACTGTATGTTACAAAACACTCTGACATCAGAAATTGTATCTATTATAGATAATCTTGGGGTTATTCTACATACTTAGTCTTGTAAATATCCTAATTATACCTTGAATAAAATTAAATCATATAAAATCATACACAGGGACAATGCTAGTGATGCCCCTGATTCTCTTGTTTGTGCTTCAGTATAATAGCCTTGGCCGTTATCAACAATTGATCCTAGAGACAACCGAATGAGACTCACTTTTGTATTTCCTATGAAACTAGCATTAGTAATAAACCTATGTTGTTAATGTTGCCTTCTGTTTATAATTCCATATAATAAAATTATTTCCAACAATTTTTTTAAATACAAGGTGTGTATTCCTGGATATTTGTAGTCAGTAGTTGGTGGGTTATTTACATGCATATTTTGAATATACATTAATTTGTGTGTTCATTGGAATTGTATGCCTCAGGTTGAGCCCCTGTTTTAGAATATGACAGTCAAAAACATTTCTTTTAAACAAATGCTGTATTAATTTTTTTTTTTTCTTTTTTTTTTTTTTTTATTATACTTTAGGGTTTTAGGGTACATGTGCACAATGTGCAGGTTTGTTACATATGTATCCATGTGCCATGTTGATTTCCTGCACCCATTAACTCGTCATTTAGCATTAGGTGTATCTCCTAATGCTGTCCCTCCCCCCACCCCACAACAGTCCCCGGAGCGTGATGTTCCCCTTCCTGTGTCCATGAGTTCTCATTGTTCAATTCCCACCTATGAGTGAGAACATGCGGTGTTTGGTTTTTTGTCCTTGCGATAGTTTACTGAGAATGATGGTTTCCAGTTTCATCCATGTCCCTACAAAGGACACGAACTCATCATTTTTTATGGCTGCATAGTATTCCATGGTGTATATGTGCCACATTTTCTTAATCCAGTCTATCGTTGTTGGACATTTGGGTTGGTTCCAACTCTTTGCTATTGTGAATAGTGCCGCAATAAACATACGTGTGCATGTGTCTTTATAGCAGCATGATTTATAGTCCTTTGGGTATATACCCAGTAATGGGATGGCTGGGTCAAATGGTATTTCTAGTTCGAGATCCCTGAGGAATCGCCACACTGACTTCCACAATGGTTGAACTAGTTTACAGTCCCACCAACAGTGTAAAAGTGTTCCTATTTCTCCACATCCTCTCCAGCACCTGTTGTTTCCTGAGTTTTTAATGATGGCCATTCTAACTGGTGTGAGATGGTATCTCACTGTGGTTTTGATTTGCATTTCTCTGATGGCCAGTGATGAGGAGCATTTCTTCATGTGTGTTTTGGCTGCATAAATGTCTTCTTTTGAGAAGTGTCTATTCATGTCCTCTGCCCACTTTTTGATGGGGTTGTTTGTTTTTTTCTTGTAAATTTGTTTGAGTTCATTGTAGATTCTGGATATTAGCCCTTTGTCAGATGGGTAGGTTGCAAAAATTTTCTCCCATTGTGTAGGTTGCCTGTTCACTCTGATGATAGTTTCTTTTGCTGTGCAGAAGCTCTTTAGTTTAATGAGATCCCATTTGTCGATTTTGGCTTTTGTTGCCATTGCTTTTGGTGTTTTAGACATGAAGTCCTTGCCCACGCCTATGTCCTGAATGGTATTGCCTAGGTTTTCTTGTAGGATTTTAATGGTTTTAGGTCTAACATATAAGTCTTTAATCCATCTTGAATTAATTTTTGTATAAGGTGTAAGGAAGGGATCCAGTTGCAGCTTTCTACATATGGCTAGCCAGTTTTCCCAGCACCATTTATTAAATAGGGAATCCTTTCCCCATTTCTTGTTCTTGTCAGGTTTGTCAAAGATCAGATAGTTGTAGCTATGCGGCATCATTTCTGAGGGCTCTGTTCTGTTCCATTGATCTATGTCTCTGTTGTGGTACCAGTACCATGCTGTTTTGGTTACTGTAGCCTTGTAGTATAGTTTAAAGTCAGGTAGCGTGATGCCTCCAGCTTTGTTCTTTTGGCTTAGGATTGACTTGGCGATGCGGGCTCTTTTTTGGTTCCATATGAACTTTAAAGTAGTTTTTTCCAATTCTGTGAAGAAAGTCATTGGTAGCTTGATGGGGATGGCATTGAATCTATAAATTACCTTGGGCAGTATGGCCATTTTCACGATATTGATTCTTCCAACCCATGAGCATGGAATGTTCTTCCATTTGTTTGTATCCTCTTTTATTTCATTGAGCAGTGGTTTGTAGTTCTCATTGAAGAGGTCCTTCACATCCCTTGTAAGTTGGATTCCTAGGTATTTTATTCTCTTTGAAGCAATTGTGAATGGGAGTTCACTCATGATTTGGCTCTCTGTTTGTCTGTTATTGGTGTACAAGAATGCTTGTGATTTTTGTACATTAATTTTGTATCCTGAGACTTTGCTGAAGTTGCTAATCAGCTTAAGGAGATTTTGGGCTGAGACAATGGGGTTTTCTAGATATACAATCATGTCATCTGCAAACAGGGACAATTTGACTTCCTCTTTTCCTAATTGAATACCCTTTATTTCCTTCTCCTGCCTGATTGCTCTGGCCAGAACTTCCAGCACTATGTTGAATAGGAGCGGTGAGAGAGGGCATCCCTGTCTTGTGCCAGTTTTCAGAGGGAATGCTTCCAGTTTTTGCCCATTCAGTATGATATTGGCTGTGGGTTTGTTGTAGATAGCTCTTATTATTTTGAGATACGTCCCATCAATACCTAATTTATTGAGAGTTTTTAGCATGAAGGGTTGTTGAATTTTGTCAAAGGCCTTTTCTGCATCTATTGAGATAATCATGTGGTTTTTGTCTTTGGTTCTGTTTATATGCTGGATTACATTTATTGATTTGCGTATGTTGAGCCAGCCTTGCATCCCAGGGATGAAGCCCACTTGATCATGGTGGATAAGCTTTTTGATGTGCTGCTGGATTCGGTTGGCCAGTATTTTATTGAGGATTTTTGCATCAATGTTCATCAAGGATATTGGTCTGAAATTCTCTTTTTTGGTTATGTCTCTGCCAGGTTTTGGTATCAGGACGATGCTGGCTTCATAAAATGTGTTAGGGAGGATTCCCTCTTTTTCTATGGATTGGAATAGTTTCAGAAGGAATGGTACCAGTTCCTCCTTGTACCTCTGGTAGAATTCAGCTGTGAATCCATCAGGTCCTGGACTCTTTTTGGTTGGTAAGCTATTGATTATTGCCACAATTTCAGAACCTGTTATTGGTGTATTCAGAGATTCAACTTCTTCCTGGTTTAGTCTTGGGAGGGTGTATTTGTCAAGGAATTTATCCATTTCTTCTAGATTTTCTAGTTTATTTGCATAGAGGTGTTTGTAGTATTCTCTGATGGTAGATTGTATTTCTGTGGGATCGGTGGCGATATCCCCTTTTTCGTTTTTTATTGCATCTATTTGATTCTTCTCTCTTTTCTTCTTTATTAGTCTTGCTAGCGGTCCATCAATTTTGTTGATCTTTTCAAAAAACCAGCTCCTGGATTCATTAATTTTTTGAAGGGTTTTTTGTGTCTCTATTTCCTTCAGTTCTGCTCTGATTTTAGTTATTTCTAGCCTTCTGCTAGCTTTTGAATGTGTTTGCTCTTGCTTTTCTAGTTCTTTTAATTGTGATGTTAGGCTGTCAATTTTGGATCTTTCCTGCTTTCTCTTGTGGGCATTTAGTGCTATAAATTTCCCTCTACACACTGCTTTGAACGTGTCCCAGAGATTCTGGTATGTTGTGTCTTTGTTCTCGTTGGTTTCAAAGAACATCTTTATTTCTGCCTTCATTTCATTATGTACCCAATAGTCATTCAGGAGCAGGTTGTTCAGTTTCCATGTAGTTGAGCGGTTTTGACTGAGTTTCTTAATCCTGAGTTCTAGTTTGATTGCACTGTGGTCTGAGAGACAGTTTGTTATAATCTCTGTTCTTTTACATTTGCTGAGAAGAGCTTTACTTCCAACTATGTGGTCAATTTTGGAATAGGTGTGGTGTGGTGCTGAAAAAAATGTATATTCTGTTGATTTGGGGTGGAGAGTTCTGTAGATGTCTATTAGGTCCACTTTATGTAGAGCTGAGTTCAATTCCTGGATATCCTTGTTAACTTTCTGTCTCGTTGATCTGTCTAATGCTGACAGTGGGGTGTTAAAATCTCCCATTATTATTGTGTGGGAGTTTAAGTCCCTTTGTAGGTCACTGAGGACTTGCTTTATGAATCTGGGTGCTCCTGTGTTGGGTGCATATATATTTAGGATAGTTAGCTCTTCTTGTTGAATTGATCCCTTTACCATTATGTAATGGCCTTCTTTGTCTCTTTTGATCTTTGTTGGTTTAAAGTCTATTTTATCAGAGACTAGGATTGCAACCCCTGCCTTTTTTTGTTTTCCATTTGCTTGATAGATCTTCCTCCATCCCTTTATTTTGAGTCTATGTGTGTCTCTGCACATGAGATGGGTTTCCTGAATACAGCACACTGATGGGTCCTGACTCCTTATCCAGTTTGCCAGTCTGTGTCTTTTGATTGGAGCATTTAGCCCATTTACATTTAATGTGAATATCGTTATGTGTGAATCTGATCCTGTCATTATGATGTTAGTTGGTTATTTTGCTCGTTAGTTGCTATAGTTTCTTCCTAGCCTCGATGGTCTTTACAGTTTGGCATGTTTTTGCAGGGGCTGGTACCGGTTGTTCCTTTCCATGTTTAGTGCTTCCTTCAGGAGCTCTTTTAGGGCAGGCCTGGTGGTGACAAAATCACTCAGCGTTTGCTTGTCTGTAAAGTATTTTATTTCTCCTTCACTTATGAAGCTTAGTTTGGCAGGATAGGAAATTCTGGGTTGAAAATTCTTTTCTTTAAGAATGTTGAATATCGGCCCCCACTCTCTTCTGGCTTGTAGAGTTTCTGCTGAGAGATCAGCTGTTAGTCTGATGGGCTTCCCTTTGTGGGTAACCCGACCTTTCTCTCTGGCTGCCCTTAACATTTTTTCCTTCATTTCCACTTTGGTGAATCTGACAATTATGTGTCTTGGAGTTGCCCTTCTCGAGGAGTATCTTTGTGGCGTTCTCTGTATTTCCTGAATCTGAATGCTGGCCTGCCTTGCTAGATTGGGGAAGTTCTCCTGGATAATATCTTGCAGAGTGTTTTCCAACTTGGTTCCATTCTCCCCATCATTTTCAGGTACACCAATCAGACGTAGGTTTGGTCTTTTCACATAGTCCCAAA